>NC_134651.1:25733983-27101066 GCF_030463565.1 Pelecanus crispus | reverse complement strand
AACAGGCCTTTAATGTGTTTGAGAATGGACATTTTGCTAAATTCGTTCCACTAAATTTTTAGCCAGTATAACCTGAAAGTCCTACCAACTTAGGTCAGACCTTGACCACTTAAAGCTGTCTAGACCTCGTTTTCAGGGGAAACACATTCTGAAGTGGCTGATAGCTCATTTCCAGGATAATATGCTTTGAGTCTTCCTTGTATGAAGTGGATGTTATTTTATTTGCATTCAGCAGTTGCCTTCACTTCCAGGATTAACTTGAAGTCAATGCATGTATATTGTGGGCTATCAAACTCAGGGCATCCAGGCTGAGGAAGCAGCTGGTAGTCCTGTGGTCCTCTGCCTCATGGCTGTGTATGAATTTCTCAGATCTTCCTGAGGCCCTCAGCCTTTCAGGACAGGCTGCAGCTAGCCTGTGCTCTGACAAAAGATTAGCAGAATAAATGTAAACTTATAGCAAATTTTCTGTCAAAAAGAATTTTTTGTCTGATGCTATTTGTATTATCACTGTTATGCAACTGGATGTAGAGTGGCAATAGGCTCCTTTGTAGCTGTTTAGCAACTGCTACATTTTTGCTACCAACCTGGGTGGATACTATAGTATCTGCTTATATGAGTTCGAAATATCGCAAGTTTCTCTGGGAGATTGTATTCCAAATACTAATGCTCCATACTGTGTTCTGCCTCCTCCTCAATTTGTTAAAATCTTAACTGGAAAATTTAAAAGTACCTTCTCTTGCAGTAGAAGTTGCTTTTCTTCAGTAATGGATAGAGATGTAGCTAGCATTTACAGATGTTCTGTTGTCTGTCTCCAGCATCTCTAATTCATCTTGTGATTTGCAGGAACATGGTACTCAAGCATACAGACCAATTTACTACTTGCTTTTCCTCAGTTCTGCCATCAGAGGAATTGAAAGTGCACTGTCATCAGATCTACTAAAGGTAGACTTTTCCTCTGATGCTTGTTGAAATGCCATTGTACTTCACAAGTTGACAGTGGTCCTGGTAGTGGTGTATTTCTGATATAGAGAGCCAGAAATTGAAGTTATTGGGCTAGGGTATTGCAAGACACCTGTGCCTCTGCAGAAAATAACTAGATTGAGATCCCAAGCTACAGGACCATTTCCTTGCATATACAATGGATAGGAATGCTTGTATCCTTAGTCAAGTTGCATAGCTACATGAGATAGAAAGAAGGTCGGGTACTATGTTTGGTTCCCCCCCACCCCCCATGTAACTGAGTTGAAACATGTGAAAAATTTAATAAGAACAGTAGAATTGGCTGTAGGCCTGGAGTCACATTTATCTCTTTCACTTGTAGAAAGAGCTTATTGATTGTGATAAGTTAGTGATCCTAGATGAATTAAATAAGCATTTCCCCTGTTGATGGAGAGCAATGATAATTATTTTCAGGACAGAAAAACTTGACCATGGGCAGAAATTAGTGCCGTGCCACTAGCCCTTTATCTTCATCATGAATAATTATGTGGTACTGCCTTCTTAGGAAAGAAGGCTGTTTATTTGCCTCCCATGGGGTCTAACACAATGCAGTTCTCATGCTGTACCATGTCAACCAGCACATCCTCCTGTCCCACAGCACAATCATACTGCCTGCTGACTGTGCCAGTTGGCTATGTAGTAAGCTTGGGACAGCTGTGCTGTTGATGAAAACAACTTAGTTCAGTACCAGGGTTACTGTCACTACATACGGCTATATATTGAGGGAGATGGAAAACATCTTTTTGAACTGAAGGTCTGTAGGCATAAATGTAGAGAATTTTGCTAAATGAACTAGGTGATGAATTATTGGGATGGAACATCTCTCATCATGCAATTTTTCAGTGTAAACTTAGGAACTTAGGGAAAGAGTTGAGCTGGATTTGAGCATTTTTGCTTCTACAGTGGAGGATTCTAAGCAGTCAGTATGATGTAGAACTTGGCTGAGAATAACTTCCTCACTGAATCTAGGAGATGCTCTTAAAGAGTAGAAAGGGTTAGTGCACTTGTATTAAGATCTCCGAGATGCTCATCTTGAATATGGTGTACAAGTTTTGGTAATCTATTTTCAAGAGTTGAAGTAGAATAAGAATAAATGAGGTTCATATTGAGTGAACTCAACAGGCAAGTGCAGGTCAACCTGGGGATCAGGCCCAGCCAGCATGGGTTCATGAAAGGCAGGTCCTGCTTGACCAACCTGATCTCCTTTTATGACCTGGTGACCCACCTGGTGGATGAAAGGCTGTGGACATCATTTACCTGGACTTTAGCGAAGCCTTTGACACAGTCTCCCATAGCATTCTCCTTGGGAAGCTGGCAGCTCATGGCTTGGATGGGCATAGTCTTCGCTGACTAAAAAACTGGTTGGGTGGCTGAGCCCAGAGAGTAGTGGTGAATGGAGTTAAGTCCAGTTGGTGGCAGGTCACGAGCGGTGTTCCCCAGGGCTCTATTTTGGGGCCAGCCTTGTTTAATATCTTTATCAATGATCTGGATGAGGGGACTGAGTGCACCCTCAGTAAGTTTGCAGATGACACCAAGCTGAGTGGGAGTGTTGATCTGCTTGAGGGACCTGGACAGGCTGGACCGATGGGCCGAGGCCAATTGTATGAGGTTTAACAAGGCCAAGTGCTGGGTCCTGCACTTGGGTCACAACAACCCCATGCAACGCTACAGGCTTGGGGAAGAGTGGCTGGAAAGCTGCCTGGCCAAAAAGGACCTGGGGCTGTTGGTAGACAGCTGGCTGAACATGAGCCAGTAGTGTGCCCAGGTGGCCAAGAAGGCCAACAGCATCCTGGCTTGTATCAGGAATAGTGTGGCCAGCAGGAGCAGGGAGGTGATTGTCCCCCTGTACTCGGCACTGGTGAGGCCACACCTGGAATACTGTGTCCAGTTTTGGGCCCCTCACTACAAGAAAGCCATTGAGGTGCTGGACCATGTTCAGAGAAGGGCAACAAAGCTGGTGAAGGGTCTGGAGCACAGGCCTTATGAGGAGCGGCTGAGGGAACTGGGGTTGTTTAGCCTGGAGAAGAGGAGGCTGAGGGGAGACCTTATCGCTCTCTACAACTACCTGAAAGGAGGTTGTAGTGAGGTGGGTGTTGGGCTCATCTCCCAAGTAGTTAGTGATAGGATGAGGGGAAATAGGCTCAATCTGCACCAGGGGAGGTTTAGATTGGATATTAGGAGAAATTTCTTCACGGAAAGGGTAGTCAAGCATTGGAACAGGCTTCCCAGAGAGGTGGTGGAGTCACCATCCCTGGCAGTGTTCAAAAAATGGGTAGATGTAGCACTTTGGGACATGGTTTAGTCTAGTCTACCCTTAATTGGTTTAGTGTGGACTTGGTAATGTTAGGTTAATGGTTGGACTGGATGATCTTAAAGGTCTTTTCCAACCTAAACGATTCTATTCTATTCTAAAAGCTGTTAAGATATTATAGGGAACAGATCTGATTAATGAAGCGAAGATAGTCTTGTTTAAAATGTTTAGCTTAGTGAAATATTTAGCTTTGTGAAATGAATACTGGATTGTGGACTGTAAACCATTAGGGATAACTCTGAGTATGGAAGAGGTGTAATGAAGGGAACTGGTAAGAGATGTCCCAAGAGCATCAGGTCCAAAAAAATATGAAGACACATCTGTTGCCAAGCTAGAAGACTCCTACCTGGAGTCAACCAACTCCAGATGGTTGACTTTGGAACAACTTTTTCATGGTAAAGTGGCACAAAGCCAGATGGTTCTAGTGTGGAACATTTAGAGAAGCAGCTATGTTACATGGTTGCCTGAAACAACTGGACTAGTGATCCAGGAGGCCCTCATAGTACAGTTTCCCTTTATCAGTGGCTCTTGGCTATGAGTTTTACTTCATTAGGTTAAAAATTGTAGCTGCCTGTTGCCTAGACTACAGTTAGTTTTGTCGTACAAGCAGTAAACTAGAGAATAGTTTAGTGTATCTTCTAGCGAGCATAAAGTTTAAGACATAGGAAGACTGTCACCCTGTTGTAGCCAGACTTAATACATCTCTCAAATACTGCAGCTGCTTGAGTAGTTCTGCTGTACTTGCTTTCCTGGTTGTAGAAGGAAGAGCTTGTAAGTTTATTCTGTTTCCCCTAACTTCTTTCCAGTATAAGAGAAGCTAAGGAGAGGGTAAGCTTCTTTATCTTCTGCTTTCAGGATGGAAATAAGGACCAGAGAAGGGTCATCTGATATGAGTATTAGACACTTGCCTGATGTTACAGTGATCTCCTTTTGTGAGAGAGCCCAGTAGAATCCCAATTCAAGCAGCAGCTCCTCCTCTTACTGTAGGGCCTGCTAGATCCTTGTGCTGTGTTGATGCAGTAAGAAAAGATGCACTTGACTAACCCTTGCTTGCTTAATTACCTTCTGGGTTTGTGTGCTCATCCTGGAGATCTAGGAAACACAGCAGTTCAAGCCTAGCCTGTGTGAGTATGACTTTAGTGGGTTTGGACCTCCCCTATCTACTCAGACTGCATGGAATTTGCATGTGTTTTGCTACTTTTTTCCTGTATAGATCATATTATTGAAGTATTTCAATGACCCATCACAACTATGTTGCAGACATTATTCCTCTACTTACAGATTCTCTTTCTTCGTTAATCATTGTAGTTGACTGGTATTTGCCTTGATATTTCATATACTGTCAAATACACTGCATACCCTCTTCAGCCATCTGCCAAGGATATTTTTCTAAAACAACTCTAACTTCAGTCTGTACATTCTGATAGATGTGACAAAGCTTGCTGCAGAGCAACTAATACCTGTGAAGGAGGTCAGAAATTCAGGGTTTGACTTGAGATTTCCTCATCACCGTATGCTTTATTTCAACATCTGGCTCAAGCTGTCTCCAGAATTATATCAACATCCTATGCTTATACCCTGGCACACTCATACCCTGGAACTATTCTTAAACCTTCATGACAATTGAACCTTCCACCATTCTCAACTCTGCCTTGCTGTGACCTCGATCGGTGACTATTCAGATGACTGCAAGTGTATAACTTCCTGATCATTGAAATAAGGTTTCCAGATTCTCCTCTTTACATTTCTCTTTATCATTAGTTATAATAATTGTGCTCCTATGATATCTGTTATTAGCCTTGTCACCCACCTACTAGGTAAGCTGGTCTGTCAGTTTTTATTACACTGAATGAGTGGAGCACCTTTAATAAGACTTTACCTTACCTGGATCAAAGCCAGGGAAAGCATTAACTCATCTACTTTGATCTCTACTACATCAATTCAAATAAGTCAATTAAATTACTGGTCTTTGTTGTAGTCAGCAGCTATTTTTGTGTACTACAGTTTGGGCCTGTCCCAACAACATGCATTTTCACCATATGGAGAAGTGCTTAGAAAGTAGCTCCAGCTTCTGCATAGGTGAGAACTGGCCAGTGTTTCATATTGCCCCCTCATTTCATCAACCAGTTGATTAGACCATCATGTTGTCAGATGAGCTTGTTATTTTGGTTTGCTTTTTCTGCAAGTACCTCTGTACTCTTCCGATTCAGACAAAATGATTACTCTAGCTGAAATCTGGAAATGCTTTCATTTAATGCAAAGCTTAGCTTAGCTTCAAGGAGAAATCTAAACAGTTAGCTCTGAGTTAACTGAACACCACATTGAAAATCAGTCATTGTTCCTAGAATATGTACATGATCCCTGAAGGACCTGTGTATTGTGTGTCAAATTACATAGCTCTGAAGCAGACTAATCTTCTGTGGTTTGGCTGTAACTAGATGGGATGGGAAGGGCATATTGATTAGGTGAAACATAAACTACAGCAACAAATAATCAAGGAATTAGGATTGCACACTAAATCAGTGGAAGATTCTCATCTTTGCATCAGACCTTGCACTGAGCAACTTATGTAACAGTAGCAAACATTTTTAAGGTCCAGGCCATTTCTACCCTTCCTATTGGGAAAGGTAAGCCTTAGTACACTTATCAGGTGTGCTTCCCACTTTGCACACAGGTTAAATGAAAACCTATATAAAATTTGAACACTTGAAAAATATCGCGATTCATAAGTAAAAAGTCATCTGCTGCTGTGCTCCCCTAGTTCTCTCCTAAGCATGTGGATAAAATCTTCAACAGATATCAAAGGAGAGTGTTCTTCACAACAATCTGGGCTATACATGGGCCAGGAAAACCTGTTAGTTCCCTCTGTGCTGCTGCTAACATGAGCTGGATTAAGATATGCTAACTTCATTTTCACCTGTGGTGTTTTTGGCAGTGGTTGGGGCAAAGCTCAAATTGCGTTCAAGTATGTGCATGATTCCATTATTAGCTGTCAAATTACTAGAAACACTTCTGTGGCAAATCAGAAAGCAAATTCACAGTGCTACTTCCGATTAGGCAAAATTAGGTTGGCTTCACAGTACAAGGTCCATACCTCCTCTTTCAGAAAATACTTGCAACTTGAGGAATGATTCAGGAAACATACTGCACTATGGTAATTATATATGGCAAACTGTTTCTGATGCAGTGGACCTAATCAGCTGCGCATTGATGAAGAATCTCAGAAAAATCTACTTGTATCAGGAGTGTTACTATTTATGTATATGGAATGTAATTGTGCTGAATCAGGAATGCTGTGCTACAGAAAGTAAATTTAGGTCTTGCTATATAGAATAAAGTGAGGACATTGAAACCACAGATTAATTTGTCAAGAATATTCTTCTCTTGTGGGATCTCTGAGGCTTTATTTAACAATGATTCTGTAAAGCCAGGTGTTTCTTAGGATAGTAACCCCTAGTGAATGGGCCTTGGCATTTGCAATTGTCAAGTGACCACCAAAGCCACCTATGTCTCCCCAGTTGAGGGAAAACTTCCCAAGGTCTAGCTGAGTTGCTTGATATTCTACCTGTGTATTAATACACACTATTCCTTCATAGAAAAATCTTCTGAAGGTAGTAGTCCCTTCTTTCTGTAGCTAGGCATGGGTTGGGGGGAAAGTTGTTTAAATTTGCAATGTAGCTGTTGCTGTTTATGAAGTATCTGTTGATCTTGGGTTCCCCCAAGGAGACCGTATTGACATGAGGGTAACATGGCTGGCTGAAGAATTGCAGCATTTTGGTAACAAGGGAATGCGCCACACATTCTTGGCTCTAATCCTAGATTTACCCTTCTGTTCCCATAAGATTTAGAAGTCAAAGCCAGTTCAAAATTGATCTCTGCAGGGAGAGAAGTGGTTTTTTTCATGCTTTTCAACTCAATTGATTACAGTGTGGAGTCCAAGATTCCCTTCTGATTTTCCTAGGACAGTGGCAGCAAAGGGATAAAAACTGGAGTTTGATCTCTTGCTTGCTTTTGGTCTCTTTTGGTATATTTTATACATACAATTTCAAGGGAAACAAATCCGAGAATTTGCATAGAAATTGGTAACTATTGGTTTTTGGTCTGAAAAGAGAACTAGGGTTTCTAATAAGTGTGCAAACCATGGCCTCTGGCAAACTTCAGTGCAGCTACCCATTAGGAACACTTAAAATTAAGCAAGAATGTTGGTCTGAAGGAGGCCACCATCAAACCAGTCTCAGATACTATATACTCCAAAGGATATCAGTTTGTTGTTGGGAAAAGAACATGGATAGCCAGCACCTTTGTTGGAAGGCCAAATCTTACCTCATTCCATGATTCTGCCTTTCCTTGATACTGAGTAGGCAGTAATTTGACCCTGCAGTTTTCTCTTCCTAGAGGTCAGAGGCCGGTAGCATGGTGCTGCTCACTGCTGTGAATGGAGTTCTGCAGCATTCTTTCAGGTTCTGCTCAATTAATGTTAACAAGCTGTTGCCAGCCTTCATGAGAAGACACAACAACGCCTGCAAGGCAGGCTTCTTTTTGAGGAATTTGTGTACATATTTTTCTAACCACAAAACATGGGCAGCAATAGTGAGTTCTAGTGTATTCCCTTCTCAGATCAATGAAGTCAAATTCTCTTTGTTGCCTCATTTATATTAGAAGCAATTGTTTAGTTTCCCTTACCTCAAGACCAACATATACTGAAACAAGTCAACAGCTCCCCTGGCAGCGAGGTTATCCAACAGTACCAGCGGAGGAGGGATAAGAAACATGTTAAATAAGAATGTTTTCTGGTGTGTGAAAACCCCTGCTATCCTAAAATTTCTAGAAGAAATTTGAAGATAAAAATGGTAAAGTCAGAAAGAGTGTATGGGAACCTGCTTAAACTGTAAGGGATAGGCTGTTTATAAACATGACCTCGAAAAGAGAAAAGTCAAGTCTAGAGTATATGACTTGGCAGGAAATCAAGAAGTTGCTAGGGCTATGGAACAAGTTGGTTTAGCCCTCCTTTCCTCTGCTCCTAACAATTCACACCCCCCTCCTACCCTGAAGTGGCCTGTAATTGCTGGCATAGAGATTTGGAGACAGAAAAGCCACTTAAGAAAATAAGCAGAAAAGGCATCGTTTAATTCATTATTCAATAAATGAATGAACAAAATGGTTCAATGTTTTCAATAAATCTTCAGTCTAGAGCAATGGTCCTCAAACTTTGAACTATACATGAAAATGAAAGCATTTAGTGTACCATCTAAATAGTCTTGTTAGACTTGTGTTCCAAAGCTATATGGTAAGCTGTGCTTCTGCAGCAGTAATGTACGTATGCACGAGTATGTTCATCACTAAAATAGCAAACAATTCTACCTAGTACAACCTATTCTTATTGCTTTTGCCTTTTTAGCAGTCTTGAAGTTATAAGACAATGATGTTCTGACATGTAAATCAGATATGTAATGTAAGTTTGTCTTCTCACTGTGATGGTATGAAACGATTTTGAAAATTCTGAATGTGGGGAAGGGTATGTAAAGGGGATCCTACATCTTGACTTTTGAGGAAGCTCTGAAAACTTCAGTTGTTTCTGAGATAAATATATATCTCTCTAAGCAATTATAAAACTAAATGGTGGCTTAGATTTTATCACTTCTTTACAATGCCTTTCCTAGCTAGCATTTAAAAAGTGGAATTTCACCAATACTGTACTAATGGTCGTGTCTCATTTCATAATTAATAGCTATATTCTATCTCAGGAATGAATGAATATTTACCTTGGCTGAACTAGCCTATGAGTAACTACTGCTGAAGACACACGTTTTGCAAAGACTAATGTTTTAAGTTGGGCTTTTACAGATTATCTTTAACTCCTCTTAAATACCTTTCTGACTGCATGGGAAAGGGGCTTTACTTTTGGATATAAGTTTTCTGCTATAAACCTGCTGATTCTAGCTGCTGTTTTGTTTAATTTCTAAATTTTGATCCAATTAGTAAATGGTACTTCTAATAACCTGAATTTCTGAAGTAATAAAGCATTTGTCTGTTCACTAAGGAAAAAAATGCAAGGCACTGAAGTATGCTTATTGCTTATTAAGAAAAAAAAAGTCGCCTTTGCTGCTACTGTTAGGATTAGTAGTAATAAACAGATAAAAGTTAATCTTTTAAGTTATTAAAACTGTCTCTGCCAAAATGATTACCAGACTCTGGTGTTTTGTTGAATTACTGTCACCACCGACCTCTAAAGCAAAGCTCTGAAACAGCTTCAGGCTTTCATTGTATAAATTATATAGACAAGACTGACCGAAATAGCCAGTGCTACTCTTCAGATTACTTCTGCAAAGTGGTCTGGAAACTCCTGTTGTAACTCAGGTTTGTTTGGGTTTTTTTGTTGTTGTAGTTGACCAAATAGACGAACAAAGACCCTAAACTGTTACACAAACATTGAACAAAGCAATATGCCTATCTATCTAGGGACTGTTTTCTAGCCAACAGACAGGAGCCCATACATGCAAAAGTGTTTCAGGTCCTGAAGTACCCTGGAGCTGCCAAGGTGCTGGTCTCTGACTTCTAAAGGAACTGTGCCTGCTTATATGTGGTTGGAGTCTGACTTGAAGCATGTGGAGGTGGGTGAGCCTTTTTTGCTAATTTGAATTCCACCAGGTAATACTCTCCCAGTGAGGTGTGAAGCTGTTTCAAATGAGGAGATGAATGAACCTCTGCAACAAAAGTAGTTGCTGAAATTCACCAGTTTAATTTCTGTCACTGTGTCACTGAGGATCTGATCTATTATGCTGATATTTATGGGCAGGTTTTTTTTTTTTTTTAAAAAGCAAGAACAATGTTGCACTGGCAGAGAGGCATGGTAATTTTGCATTGCACCTCATACTCCCACAAGGAAGGAAGAAAAGTAACAGAGCAAATGATTAGGATCTCATGAGTTCCAAGAACATTAGGGAAAGAAGAGTTGATGGCATATGATGAAATTTCTTCACTTGTATGACCATGACTAACACTTTGAGGCTTTGTGCACTACGTGTTATTAGAAGGTAGTGTGATAAGACACAGACACAAATCACTTGCCTATTTGTTTTTTTTCTGCTGTGTCGCTTCTCAGTTTCTCTGTTTTCATACACCTTCACACACCTTGCCTCTTTCTTCTCCTTTCACGGAATCTGAGTGGAAATCAAACTTAATCAAACTTAATGCTTGAATCTACTTTTTTGAATCCGAACTGGTTTCTGCCAGTTAAGCAAAATGGAATTGAACATTCTTGGCACTGAAAGTGACGGAACAATTATGCTGCCTGTTCCCACTGTATTTGCTGCAGACTACAGCATGCTTTCCCTGTGCAGTCACTTTCGTAGTTGCATGGAGGGAACAGCTGGAATGAGAATCCTGCTCTGGACTGTCTGTAAATCTCAATGAGAGAGGTTCTTCAGGAAATAGTTTTGAACACCTTAATTAGTTCTCTGCAGTAGCCTTTTTCTATTGACTGCATGAAGTCTAACATCCTGGGTTATGGTGTAAAGGCTCCCTGCCCACGGTCTTCTGAAATATTTCAAGAGTTTAAATGAGAAGCCTTCCAAACAGTGGAGAAGAGATTCGTTGAAGGTCAAAGATTTCTAGAAGTGCCATCTTAAGACCAAGATCTGTGATCCTGGAATCAGACAAGATCTGAGTTGAGTTCTCAGAAATCTTCTTGTGTGACCTTGAGTAAGTAGCTTAAGGCCAGTCCTCCAGTTGTCTTGCATTGCAAGTAGAGGAGTTAATGAACAACAAGCTTTTTCAAATGCTGTATTAAGCTGCTGAGGACCTACTGTGCTATTAGCAGTACCTACCTTACTACAATTCGTGCTTACTGCAGTCTTGCTGATTTGATACTACTTCCTTCTGAGGGGATAGACCTTAGCAGGAATTTGTGCAGTATGTCTTCCTAATATTCTTGCTATGTAGTTTCTTCCTTTGTCTCAAATGCTCTCAGGGTTCACCCTAAACTTATGAAGTAATAAAATGATTAATAGAAAACCTGAAGAAAGAATGTACAGGAATTGTTTGGTCTTTGGGTATTCAACCTCCAATCAGTCAGAACTAGGATTGGAAAATAGCACTGGAGGGGGGAGGGTGTGTATGTGTATATGTATATATATCAAAATACATATACTAAATAAATACAATTTTTTCATGACGTCAGCTGAAGGCCCTGATTTGCAAATGGAATTTGGCAAGCAGACTCAGGGTCTTGTGCGAATGTACTGGTTAAAAAACAGAATGGGATTTTCCATCCTGTTTAAGACATCAGATTGGGACAGCCAGGTTGGGACTTGTCAATTTAGTTTATTTGCCTCAAATTCTGACTTTTAAAACTAGCATAACAGCACTTTGTTACTTCAGAGGGATTTGTGTGAGATCCAATAAAAGATTAAAGGTCTTTGACATGATAATATGAAGTACCTATAATATCCTATCCAAGTACCTGTTGTTCTAGTGGGTTTATGTTTATTATAGGTATGATTACTCTGTAAATGTAATAGTAAGGAAAAAAAAGAAATATGTTCTCTGAATAGTTCAAAATATTTCTTAATTTATGTAAATACATCTTTGCACCAAAAGTAATTACATGTGATTAATAAATTCTTTTTCCTCTATAGAGTAATTACAAAACATTCCAAAGGGATAATAAAAATAACTTGTTATTTTATGAAACATTTATGCAACAACTAACAGACAACATACTTAAACATATGTACAAATGAAAGAAACATTTAATTTTACAATTCACTGTAGTTTGGGGATTTCTTACCACTCCATACTCAAATAATAAAACTTCAGGTGTTTCTCAAGAAAGCAAGTTGCATTTTCTTGTAGTTCCATAGGTCTCAACAGTCTTCCAAGCACTCTTAAACTGAAAATGTATTTTTCTGAATAAAAATAGTGTTAGAGTGCCTTAAGGCTTAAGCCGATGTTAGAGCTTAATGATGATCTGATTTTATTGGGACATTGTATTAAAAGACAAATTCTGTCTGAAGAACATACCAGCTAAAAAGTGTGTGTGTGAGGAAGACAAAGGTGTGAAATTGGAGAGAGTTGCCCAGGGTCACAGAACTTGTCAGCACCCATGTCAAGCACAAAACTGACATTTCCTGAGCTCCAATCCAGAAAAGATCAATCTGAGACGTTAAGAAAATTTCAGTTTTTTGCTTTTTATTGCTTTTTTTTTTATTTTCAGAAAAAAACAAATCAAAAAGTGTGAAGCTTCTCCATATGTATGGGTCAACTAACAGATCTTACTATCAGTGCTAGCACTCCAGCCATGCATGCTGTATGAATTTGTGCTTGCATTTGCATTTGTTCTTCTGGAGCTTCCAAGCAGATTTACTATGGGCCCTTAGTGGTGGAGGAGTGCTTCATCTAGTATTTCTCATTACTCTTTGGATAAATTTTCATGGAGGAGGGAAGAAGGGGTCTTACATTAACTTGGAGTGTTTGGGGTATGGGACCATGAATTTAGCTCCTGAGTTCAAAAGAACAACAGGGACTATCTGTTTTCATTGGACAACACTGAATTTAAACTCTGTTCCCTGATCCAGCCAAAAGCAAAGGCCAAAAAATGTTCAGTGTGCTTCATGTTGACTGCTAAACCTTATACTTTCCCTGAGCTCTTTCCTGTTCTGAACAGATATAAGTGATGGTAAGAGCTGTAGTTCTTTTGTCAACACATAGGTATATATTTAGTCCTATGCACAGAGTGAGGAAAGGAGGAGAACCTTTCAATTCCAGATGCTGATCCAGACTGTAGATTGTATAGATTTTCATATATATTTTGTGTCCTTGCTTAGTCTGAATCTGTGTCGGGGAGGGAAGAGAAGGTGTGATAGACAACCTAATTTATTCAAAGCTAAGAAATAATAACCTTGTAGAAATATTTGATTAAAGCACAGGAGGCATTTTGGTTAGCTGAGATACAAATTTCTTTCATCAGCAGATGTTACTCTTTGCAAGCAAACTCTGTGCTTAATTATGTGCATTGTTTTGATGATGGAAGATAACTGCTATCTGGATGGGGCTGATGTGGCACCATTGATCTCATTTCAAAGGAACTGAAGGCACGGTTCTAGCAGTAAAGTCACAAGAACAGCTGACTTGTAAAATTACTTTTTTTTTTTTTTTTAATATTCTACCTGGAGTCAGTATTGATAAGGGAATTCCATAACAGTACAAAGGAATAAGGCTACTCCTCTATGGTCTCTATTAAAAAAAAAAAAAAAAAATCTAGCATCTGGAATCCAGGCTTTCAGTTTAGGTTTCTCAGGAGGTGTCTGAGGACAAGATGTTACTCTAGCCATATTAAGAGTGTGAAGAAGAAAAATTTGAGACTTCAGCTAGAATAAAATAACGGAATTCTTTTAAATACTGTCTCTTCTGAAGACTTGCTCTGGAACAATGAAGTACTGTTGTTCCATTTTACATAATGAGCCCTTTACTAATTTTGTCAAGATATGCAATTAAACAAGAAGGAACTTGCACATTATTCATTCTAAATAACCTGTTGAAAGTTTGGAGGGGGAAAAAATGCTGTTCTTGAGTTACTGAACCTAGCAATGAAGCTAGCCAGTCTCATCACAACATAATAAGTCTTGGACATGAAAGCAGCAACTGTAAGGAAAATTCTACTCAGTCTTGGATTGAAGAATGATCAGGGCAGATGGTAACTTCAGGAAATCAAGCTGCCAGATTCTAACCTCTCAGTTCAGAGTATGGGCAAGCTGCAGCTTTACAGAAGCTTAACACTGCCAAACTTGAAAGATTTTGATAGGGCTGAAAAAGAAACAGTCCTGACAGCTTGATAATTTCCAGTCTCTGCTCAAAAGCAGATGGATATAAAAGCTTTTTGACTTAACAGTTGTTTAAAAATGTTGACAAAACAGTATTTTTTCATTGAGCAAATAAATTCTTTCTGCATGGCTTGAAGAAAACCCCCAAGTCTGAGACAGTCTTTGTGGTAAATCTCATCCAAAATGACTTGGGAAAGGGAAAAGTGATTAAATGAGGACTTAAACATAGAAAATGTTAGGTGGCTTTGCCTATTAGTGCTGGCACTTTTGGCTATGTGATAGTCAACATTTCACAGGGAACCTGGGGTGGCAAGGACTTGTATGTCCATCTCTTCTTGCTGGCTGCCAAATGTGATTTGCCAACCAGCCTGCTTTGAATGTGACTTGGATACTTTGCTCTTGATTGCATCAGCTGAGTGTCAGAGGGAGTTTTCTAAAGAAAGGCTAAGAAACAATGAGCCTGAAGTATGTCATTATCTTCCACTCAGCCTTTTTCTGTAAGAGGTTCCTACAACAGCAGAAGTTCACGTAGATGAGATCAGCAAACATTTGTAACTGAGCCCCAAAGAAGCACAGTGGTTGTACAGCTGTATACATTAACATGCTGATTGCAGAGATACAGCAGGGAGACTGGCTCTGGTTCAGACAAAATGCCTGCATAGCTTGATGAAGGTTAAAGGTTAATTAGAAGCTTCCTGCTGAACATGATCTTGGGCAGTATTCATGGGCATTGTTTTGGAAGGGTCTCTAAAGGATGCATGAGAAGAAATAGCTGATGTTTAAATATGGGGGGTGAGCTAGGACTAATCAGAAGTCTAAGATAGCAGAGAGACACCAAGACTAGAGTTGAAGCCTGTTAGTTCTTCATGGTGACATCTGTGTGTTGTTACTGCTTTCTCCCCTAGACTAGAAAGGGAGTAGAAAGTTTCAAGATGAAGTTTGGTGCAGGTGAGAGAATACAGGTGGAAGATGCAAATCTATACAAGCCTTGTTTTTTCAATGTTGGGATCAGTTTGTACAATTTTCTCCCCCATGCAGATTGAAAAAAAATTCATAGTTCCTATAATTTGCACCACCCATAACTGGATGTCCTGTAAGCACCCTAAATATGTTAATGAGGCTAGACCTTGTCTTGGATTCAGCTGTGTGAAGAGGTTAGCACTATTGCCTTGAGCTTCTGAAATGGTACAAACAGGTTGCAGTCAAGGTTGACTCATCACATGCTTTCACATAGATAAATATTCAGCTATCAGCTTCTTTAAACCCAGCCTATTAGCTGCCCTTTCAAATTCCAGTGATCTTAGCAAGACAGGGTCCCTGGAGCATTCCATAGCATCTTTGATCTGGAAATTTTTGGCTCTGGGGCATGCTTTCTGATGTTTTACTATCTGGTCAATTTATACAGGAAACAAAAAGACAAGCCACAGGGTGAAATAGTTTCCTGCTATTAAATCATGCATTACTGCATTTTATTTCACTGATACTGTATTTCTTATTTATCGTCAATTTCCAGTTTGTTCTGCAGATGTGTTTATTCATTGTCATGAAAGTCATTGTGCTCTGAGATCTATGTGCAAAGCGAAGTGTAAATGCAAACCGAAGTGTAAATGGTCTGCTTACTAACATCAAAGTACAAACAAAAATTTAGGTTATTAGATTTCTTGCTATTGAATTCTGTCTGTATATTCTTTCATGCTTCTGCTTCTGTTGCTGCGTCCTTGGAAGGGGAGTTGTTCCACCTGAAATCTTTTATAAAATACAATATGGTAAATTTTCTTCTCATAAGGCAGGAAGATTCAGGAGACTTTGCTTATATTTAAATTCATGTCATAGAATCATAGAATGCTTTGGGTTGGAAGGGACCTGGAGAGATCATCAAGCCCAACCCCCCTGCAGTAAGCAGGGATTGAACCTGTGAACTTGGTGTTATTAGCACAATGCTCTAACCAACTGAGCTAACCCAGCATGTCAGAAAGGTTCAGTCCTTTCTGTAGATCTTACATCTTGTTGACTGCTTGGTCTCTGGAATTTTGAAATGGTCTATAGCAAAAATGTGTCAAACTAACCAGAATGATGTTTTGCAGGTTTCAAGGAATCTAGGAAATCCAGCCAGTCTGTACAATTATGAAAAACCATGACTGCTGCTTAAGGCATTAATGGTCTTAAGTGCTGTCTTGCTTGCTTAATCTACAGTTTTGTATGTATCCCTCTACCATATGACTACCAGATTCCAGCCCTTGAGTATTGCTTTTTCAGAAGTAATTTTTCAAAAGTCTTTGGCTGAGGCCTCTTCTACCTATTGGTAAACTGCAGCATCCAGAAAGAAATGTAACTACAGTTACATGCCAGATACTGAGATCCCCCTCAGGACTCTTACTTGAAGCAGTTAAATGAGCTCCTGAAGACAGCCCTGTGCCCAAGGAGCTCTGAAACTTGCTTCTGGTGTGGGTAGAAGAACAATCCAGCCACACTGTGGATGTTACCTTGGTCTCCGCTAATGTGTGTGAGGCAGAGTACATAGCAACACAAGGCCTAGCAAGCCAAACACTGCACCTACCATATTACCTAGTAAAGCACAAGAACAGTGCTTCCCTGCTGCAAGGAGGGAGATTAAGAGAATAGCCATTCAGAGGCTAGGCAGCCCTCCACCACCCTCCCCTTCAGGCAGATCAGCAGCTGCTGTAAAGTGTCCTAGCTCCACTGAAGCTAGTGACAGTGACAGCTGTGCAGTGACACTTCCCAACAGCTGTGGATCTGCCTCTAGGGAAGAGTAGCATTGCTACTTGCAGCTTAGCAAGCTGCATTTAGTAATATTTTGCAAGCAGGTGTCCTTATGCAACCAGTCTCCCATCTCGGATGCTTAAGCAGAAGTTCCCCTCTGCACCCCAGACACAGAGCACCCTGGCAGTTGCACTTTCCAACTGTTGGTGCTTGGTACATCTTTGCTGAAGTTGTAGTAAATCAGGCTTTTGGCTTTGCTGATTCCCAGTTCCATTCCCCCAATACTGGCCTGGAAGCCACCATCTCACTTGTACTGCAGAACATTAAGGTCTTGGAAAGATGGAGCTGGCCTTCTAGACTTGCAGAGAAGGGTGGAATAGGCTAGCAAGAAGCGACTGGTGTACCAAAGGTGGGGGATATGAAATGTGCTCCCTGTCAGCTGCATGCAGCTTTGTGTAAAATGTAGGTAGGTACTCGGTTGCAGAGAGGTTATGGCCTACAATAGTTAAAGTATGTCTTACAGAAAATAGTTCTTAAAAGCTAGCAGGCCTGATCTTCAATGTCTTGTATTTAGTAGTCCTCTTAGCATGTGAGGTATCTCCAGACTATTGCTAAACGGGATACAATTGATATATAACAATGTAAAAATGTGCATAAAGGGTAGTGGGGATCAGGCTTATTCTCATATCTTTTCTCTTTTTCTTATTATTAATTACCAGTCAGCTGAATTGGACAAGTTTGGAGTTCAAGGCTTGTACTTCTTGTTTCCCGTCTGTTTGCTCCTGTAGCTCTGCAACAACTTGCAAGTTACCTTCTGTCAGTGACAGTCAACTGCCTGAAACTTTGCAGCACAGCTTTTAAAATGTTTTAACTTTTATTTTCCCAAAAGTGCTGTCTACCTCCTGGCTTGTGTTCTTAGTATGTGGGGTCCATCTCTGGCCCTGTTAATGTGTGCTCCAAGAGGAAAAATGTGCAAGCAGAATGGGCCATACATTTTGCAACAATTGTCCCCAACAAAGTGCAAATTTGAGAACTTCAGCAAGTGAAAGTATTTCAAGATGTATAAACTGAGGTAAAATGGCCTGCAGGGATCTTGCAATTGAGCAATTGTGAATGTTTTACATCTAAAAGAAGCTAACATGATTAAGGAAGTCAGAAATAAAAAATTTTCTTTTTAATCCTCTGAGTCTGTGCAAATGAGATTTTGCAAAGGACACTCCTGTGAATACAGTTTGTATTATTCTCTATTCTATTTAAATACACTGTTTTGTGAGTTGTGCTTCTGTTGTGGGCTTCTTATAGAGGATGATTCAAGCTATGAGATAATTGAATAATGAAAATTACCTTGGAGGAAACAGTGCTATCTGAGTGCAGGACTATTCTGTGGTGATGACCTGGAATTCATTCAAAGGTTTTTATGGAATATAGACTTAAATGGCTTCAGAAGTGCTTTCAGGAGAAAGTGATGAGGAGGGTGTAACGTAACAGGTGCTTTTATAATTGGGAACTAAGCTGCTAGAGGGGAATTGGAAAAGCAATAAAATAGTCTTGCAGTTAAGATTTTTGTACTGAGATTTAGGAGGCATTAGTTCATGTCCCAGGTTGGGTAGCTGCATCTTTTGTGACTTAGGCAACTCAATGTCTCTACTGCCATTCTTCCCCTTCCAGTAGAGCTGAGCACAATTCTGTCTTGGTGTGTAATGCATGTTAAAGGGCAGTGATGGAAGTCTCTTAAAGCAGGTCTGAGATGAAGTGCATGTTTTAGTGGGGGACAGTTAATATAAGATAGTTTCTAACCCCTCAGTTGTACCAAGGCTGAGTCAACTGTCTGTGCTCTGTGTGAAAATAGTAATTGAAAGAAAACTCTTCTGGCTTCCTCACAGGCACCACACCCTTCATCCCCACACCCCCGTCTTCAAGAATTGATTTAAGACCTTTTTTGTTCTAAGCACTTTTCTGAAGAGCAGATCTAGTGAAATCTTGTCTTGTGGCTTTGTTCTCATGATCAACTCCTGCTTAATGAAAATGGAGACTTTCTTTTTGTCCTGAAATAAACACATTTTGCACTTAGTAAAGGTTTGGCTGAAGCTGCAGATTTAACTTTCAGCAGGGATATTTGCCCTGTTGCTGCTTAGGTACATGAAGCTTGCAGGAACATCATGTCTTGGTGACCTTTCCTCTTTTGTCAAATTTAGCTGAAATTCCCCTATGGGAGTAGAAGTCAGTAATAAGGAGCTGACATGAGATGATTGTATAAGACAAGTTTTCCTGAAAAACTGAAGTAAGATTAAAGAGGTATGTCTGTAATTCTGTTATCTCTTCGTTGTTGCAGGGATGGTTTTATGCCATATTTTAGAGCAGGGGAGGTTTGTGTAACCTAGATGTTCCTCTCTTCAAACTCAAGTCCCTCTTTATTTTTCCTGAAGTTTATTTTCTTTGCCTTCATTTCTTTGCATGAGGCTGTGCTTAGGGTATAGAACTACTTTTTTCAGTCAAAGCAACAAAAAAAGCAAAAATAGTGTTAGGGTTTTAGGATGTTGTAATCATCTTACTGCAGAAAGAATCCCTTAAGCAAGGGATCTCTATCTGGAGAAAAATATTTCTTCAGTTTTCTTAAAACAATCAGACCTGTTTGTTAACACCATTCCCCTCAGTCCCCATCATTTAAAATAAGCATTTTGAGGCTGCAGATTAGCTTGTTCTATAAATAAAAGCTAGTGTCTGGTAAAACTGAATTCTTAATTTTAGAGTTTTAGAAACCTACTGCACAGCCTTGGGAGCCTGCCTTACCTGAGTTTGCAGTGAGAAGCTGTGCTGGAAGCAGGTAGGGGTTGTGTGTGTGGCCATGGTGCTATGAGGGTGTTGGTATCTGTGCTAATACTCCCCTGGCAGTGGAAGTGAATTCCTTCTAGGTCTAATGGTTTTATGGTTAAGGTTTCATGGTTAGAGAAAAGCAATAAAATCTTGGTAACAACTCTTCATGTTTTCATCAGATTCTCTATTTTTGGTTGAAAGTGAAATTTCTGATTGAAAAGCTTAATGACAGAACTAACTTTTTTCCATTTTCAAGGAGAATAGTAATTTTTTGGTTTAAAAACGATAATGTTCAAAAGCTTTGAGCTTTTATTCTTGCAAACCCAGGTAGTCTTACCATAAGATAACCATAATGATTAGTATTGGAAGACATTGGCTGTAATTACTTTTCTTAAAACAGCCTGAATTGGGAGTTAGTCTAAAGAAATATTGAGAATTGCACAGATACTACCTTATCTGCTGACATCCATTTTTGTGAGAGAAAAAAACTCCAACCTAAGTTCAATGAACTTGATTCAGCTTCTTAAAGCTTCAGCAAGTCTTCTGTAGATTCTTGAGAAGAAACCAGAGAGAAACAGGGATTCCTCTGAAAGAAATAGCTGCCACAAGTGGAGCAAAAAGTCGGGCTTAGCTCTCTGAGACTACAAAAAAGGTTAGTCTTTGTATTGGCTCAAGGAAAAGGATGAAGGTTTGGCTGAACAGTATTTTATCTGAATTGCTTCTCTCAACCCAGCTATAAATCAAGGCTTGAATAGTGTACTAGTGAGTATAAAATACTGAGACATAAATCAAGACTTGAACAGTGTACCTGTGAGTATAAAACACTTGATGTTGTACAAGTCAAGGCTCAAAAACTGTCTGTATGAAAAGCTTGGAGAGATAAATGATGGCACTTGAACACTGGCTGTTTGGAATATAAACCACTAGGGTTATATGTCTCATTTTGACATTAGTTCTTGAACACATGTGTACATCACAGTTGCCAACTCCAAATGAAATACTCGGTCTCATACCTGCCTGCTGAGATGGCAAGCACTTCAAAACTTATTTCCTGCATGCAGTCTCCTTACAAATGAAATTCTTGGTGTGTACTGTACTTCCCATGGAAGAAAAGGAATGTTCTTTTGATCCCAGAAGGAGTTTATATATTTTGGTATTGAATATAATGAACATTTCTTACATCATTTAAACATACATTGCTTGTCATCTACTTACAAGGTGACATGTTTTCAGCTGGGCAATATGTTGACCTAAGCTTTCTAGGCAATCTATTTTGAAGAGGGATTGTGACTTGGTTGCCAAGCAGTTTACTTTGGCTAATAGTTCTTTTAACTTGTATTTCTGTGGGAGTCATTGTTTGCCTACTCTGCTGAAGAATGCTGATGAGGGATTTTATCTTTGGATCCCCCTTATTCAGACAGAGTTAAGTCAACTGCTTGTAAGGACACCATATCAAATTAGTACAGCATTGTAAATTCTGGGTGGCATCTGGCTGATGTATAGGGCCATGGAACAAATGTAAATGTCCCTTAATTACTCTGAGCCTGATTCATGGCCTCATGATCCAATCACTGCTAAAGTTGTCAGTCTCCTTGAGGTGCCAGAAGAGTCAATAGAGGCAGCATCATAATTTGCCTGGTTTTAATTCATTATTTCTTCCCTTTCTACAAATGGCCTTGGTTTGCTAAGTAAGGTTTGTGTGATCACCCAGTGACTTAGTAAAAATACTATGGAAAAGATCAAATACTTCTGCTGGCTGTCTTCCTGAACACTTTTTGCATGTTATTTATTAAAACTAGTTTCGCTTCCATATTGTTGAAAGATATATCATGGAAAAGTTTTATTAGTTCCCCTCTCAACATTTTCTTAGTAAGCCAAAGATGTTTGCCATCTTTCTGGTACAAACAAGAGTGAGATTTACTGTGGTATTCTATCTGTGCGAGGTAGGAGACATTAACTTGTTTTGCTATAATACCTTGACTCATGTTGAATTACACTCCAAGTGTTGCAGTTATGCATAACAGCCTTTGCTCTGGAGAGTTGTGGTTTGAACAAGGTAAATAAGAATAAGTAAGTCAGGGCAAGTGCTCTTTCTTTAGATGCCTAACTTCTTTGAAGTAGAGCACAATTATCACAGTACAAAAGTCAGGGAAGCCTAATAAAATTACTAAGTAGCAGTGTGAAAACCACAGTACTTCTCCATCCACACATAATTACATTTCCAACTGTACCTCTTATCAATCTTCTCAAAAGGAAAAGTAGTTTTCTCAAGGAAAACTTTAATTTTTCCTGAAAGTGCAGAATAGTAATGTAGGGGTAATTGGTTTGCCACAAAATAGAACAGTTGTATTCTTTTTAGATTGATAAATGTGGTACTCCTGTTTGTCTGAAGACTTTTGTGCTGATTGTGGCTCAATTTAGACAGAAACAAGTGTATCCCTTCTGTTCACTAACAACTACGTAACTAATATTAGCAGTCTTCATTCTGGAAGATGCTGACTATCTAATTTCTAATGGTGGGGAATAGTGGAAATGACCTTGAGGTTCATCCTTTTGCAGTACGCTAGGTAAATGTTCAGTTCTCTAAAGTACTCCTTAGTGGAAGTAAGAACCCCCACCGCACTGTCTAGAATTTAATCTCCTGTTCAGCACGGTAGCAGAAAATCCTGAATCCAATTTCTGCTGATTCTGAACACAGAAATTGTGGGGCTTTTAACTACCTATTGCATAAGTTCACCTGCAGACAGTTTGTGTTCTCCGTACAGCAAACTTTTGCCCACTGGTACTGAGATATCCTACCTCTCCAGATTAGAAAAGTGCTAGGTTAGGGAGAATTCCATGTGTTGAAAGGGATGGAGCTGTGTTTAGTTATTGCTGAGTAAGACCAAAGTCACTGAAAACTAGGATGGAACACTGTCTAGACTCGTATCTATTCATTGTGCGCTCAGTGAGGTATGGCTTCTGTTAAGGAAAAAGAAAACAAACTGATTATGTAATTAAGGACTAACTTGTTGTCTACAAACAGACAAGGGATGATTTATAGTTGCACACATAGTTGTAACTCAGTCTGGGTCTTTCCTGACTTCTGAATTCTTGGCTCTAAGTTCCAATATTGTAATGTAGATTTAATGTTATCCAGAAACATTTTTCAGTAACTTATTTGTATATTTCTAAATTTTAAAAATTTTTGCTATTTTAGAGCTCAGTTAGTTTAGTTTTCCCCCTTTGTTCTTTCATTAATTGTCTCTTAATGTCATTGGTGACCTTGTGCTGAGCAAGTAAGTGTCAAATCATAATCAGTTTCCCACTTTGTATCATGGAGGTGATAAAGTTCCTCCTTTTCAGAAAAATCTCATTCAGAAAAATTGCTACACAGAATTCCTTATAGTAGGTATAGCTTCACATACTTTAGTTACAGCCCTTTCCTGTTGCATGTTTCTAATTTAAGGATATCCTAAACTTTTCTGTTTATAAATCTTTCTCAGTTGATCTGAGCTGAATTTAAAGCAGGAGGAAAAAAAGGTACATGTAGATTCTTCCTTGCAGTAAGGCTGCCAAGCTAATGTCATCTGTGCAAAGTCATTCTAATATTGAAAGGTATCTAAAGAACATGACAGCAGGTCTTCTGCTACCTTTTTCCTTCCTCTTTGCTTCCACTCATGTGGTTAATACTAGGAGTATGGCCAAGTTTCTGTGCATCCTGATCACCTGGGCTCTAAAAGCTGTTACTAACTGGCCTGAAGTAAAGAAACCACATTTTCAGAGCAGTTGGAATAAACCCAGTGTTTCTGCAACCGTGTTTACACAAGGATTTATGCTGAACTGTCATCACAGTTCAGGAATCACCATAGCAAATTTAGGAGTCATCCATGAAGGATGGGTTAATTGTATATGCTGTAAGTAATGCAGAATTAAAAAAAGCCCCACAACTCATAAATGGCAATAGAAACAACAGTTGCAGTTGAGACTTAAAAATTCATAGCCTGAAATACCTATACAGATGTGCTAGTCTTGGCTGGGATAGAGTTAATTTTCTTCATAGTAGCTGGGGAATCCATAGTTTTGGATTTGTGCTGAAAACAGTGTTGATAATACAGGGATGATTTCATTACTGCTGAGCAGTGCTTACACAGAGTCAAGGCCTTTTCTGCTTCTCACACCAGCCCACCAGCAAGTAGGCTGGGAGTGTGCAAGGAGTTGGGAGGGGACACAGCTGGGACAGCTGACCCCAACTGACCAAAGGGATATTCCATTCCATATGACAGCATGCTCAGCATATAAAGCTGGGAAAGGAGAAGGAAGGGGGTGATGTTCGGAGTGATAGTGTTTGTCTTCCCAAGTAACCATTATGCATGATGGAGCCCTGCTTTCCTGGAGACGGCTGAACACCTGCCTGCTGATGGGAAGAAGTGAATGAATTCCTTGTTTTGCTTTGCTTGTGTGCACAACTTTTGCTTTACCTATTAAACTGTCTTAATTTCAACCCACAAGTTTTCTCACTTTTACCCTTCCCATTCTCTCCCCCATCCCACTGGGGGGAGTGAGCGAGCGGCTGTGTGGGGCTTCATTGCCGGCTAGGGTTAAACAATGACAACAAATGACAACAGACCATTCATCATATGACTTCAAATGAGTATTTGTGAAGTATCTAATACAAAAAGTGCTTGGCTCTGCCAATGAAGTTGTAAAAATATGCATTCATGACAGAACTGTGGATAGTAAGCCATTCAGTTCCTACTAGGTATATGATGTGTCTTCAGCTGTGAAAACTTAAGTGACAGCTTTTAGAATTAGGTGTCTGAATGTTCCCCTGGAACAAGGTGAACACTCTGGACTTCCTTTTTCACAACAGAAGGAAGTATCTTTTGAAGACAATTGAACTCAGAGGCAATTAATCAGCAAAATGGCAGCTTAGATTATTTTAAGTGAAACTGTAAGGAAAGCTCATCTGAGGGCTGAGGAAATGAATACTCAGTCCTTGGAGGGAGGATGAAAGGGAAGGCTCTTTAAGGGTTAAGAGATCAGTGTGCAGATTTGTGGTAGAGTATCACCCTGGAGATCCTAGACTCTTATTTTGGTCATCACAGAGCAGCAAACAATGGATTTCTTCATAAGAGGAGGAAAAAGGTCTCAGTTTAAAGAAGTGGCTGCTCTTGTTTGAAAAAGGTAGCTCAGAGAAGTGCTTATACTCCTGCACTTTTCCCAGAGAGGTATAGTTTTAGAAGCAGTAGTGTGTCAGCCACTGTCATGAATCTCAGCAAGGCGGGCTCTGAAGGAGCAAAGAACCCTGGTTATTCTTAGATTGCTCAGAGCTGGAATTTTTACAGTGGTTTTTGAGAATGTAGTTAATTACTCTACCAGGATCTACCTTGTTTTATGTATTGTAAAACAATAATAGACTACTAGTGAAGCCATTGCAAAAGCAGATATTTTTGCTTTTTTCTGGTTCACTGCAAGTAAAGGTGTTGTCACTGCTCTTTTCAGCAAGTGTTCTTCATGTTTCTGCTTCAGTTTCAAGCTCAGGATATTGAGCAATTACATGGAGCAATTTAAACTCCACTGCTAAGTTGTTTCAATTCCTTCTGGCAAAGTTTAGCCCTCACCTAGAATTTCTACCTGAAGAAGGCTGACCTTCTGCTGGCATCCTTACGATGGTAATCTTTTTTTCTTGTTTTGGGTTTTTATTTTCCCTGTCAGAATTTTACCAGAGAATTAGCTAGTGTTCATGCATGCAAATTACAGCTGTCTCTATAAATGTAGGTTGGGTGTTTTTCCCTTTTGAATTTTTGAATTAACTCTCTTCCGTACTCCCCCTAGGCTTTTACAGTGTCTAAATTTGAGTTAGCTCACTAGGAATCTATGCTAATGTCATCTTGTATTCATGGACTCAAGTGTATTTATGCTGTATAGGTTAATTCAGATTAGCCCAACTGTTCCAGCCATTGGTGTTCACAACAGGAAAATCTCATTCAGCTAGTGCAGTGCAGTTCTATTAGTGCAACTATTAAAGCATGAAATAATCCCCCCAGCCCCAGTTAAAAATGAAGCAGCAAGAAAGACCTCAAAATCAGAGTTTTTGTTTTTAGTGCAGCTTTACCAAATACACAAAGACATCACGGGCTTTATCAACCTTTGTGTGGTTATTAAACTGTGAGTTATGTAACTGTGCAGCGCCACTGATAATGCTGTCTGAACACCTTGGGGAATTAAGGTAGGGTTATAACTGCATTTTACTTATACATTATCCTAACAGTTGAAGAATAATACACCTTTTGGAGAATCTAGTTCTTAAATCTGAAGCACATTTTATTTGGAGTCCTTAAGTACCCATCACCCAACTACCAATGCACTGTTCAGATGCATTGTAAGGGCCTGCAAGTCAATTAAGCTTCAGTATTTTTTTAACTAAATGGCTCTTCTAACACACTGTTCATTATCACTTGTGATCAGAAAATGAGTGAGCTGAATCTTCCATTATTGTGTGAAAATATCTGACATACCAAATAAGAGGAGATTAAATACCTTCTATTGCTTTAGCTAGTTTCAATGTGTCAAGGTGCTCTAGGTTTAGTGAGTATATATACCTTATGTGATACAACATTGTAAAGGTGTCTGACTGTTCCTGGAAGTTGTATGGCTGCAGCAATACTACTCTGCAACTGAATTACTAGTGTATCTTTTTCACATGCAGTTGGAGCTGGCTTGGGTATCTCTTT
This sequence comes from Pelecanus crispus, assembly GCF_030463565.1. Lineage (NCBI taxonomy): Eukaryota > Metazoa > Chordata > Aves > Pelecaniformes > Pelecanidae > Pelecanus > Pelecanus crispus. The sequence continues at coordinate 27,074,685 of NC_134651.1, read as the reverse complement.
GCAGCACTACTGGGAGATGTCTCGTAAGGAAATACTAACACATGATGAGGGGCAACATCTGAAGTTCATGCAATGTTTCCATGTGACAGCCCCTAAAGACAAAGCATAACACACAGAGCAGAGTGCATTTGAGCCCTGTTTCCTCTAGTCTTATGTGAAGTTATGGAAGTTATTCTCTTGAGCTTTGTGCTGCAGTGGGACACCTCAAGAACATTGAGTGCCTAGTCCTGACCTCAGAGAGGGAATCTCATGCCTCTGTTACACAGTGGAGCTGCTTTTTCTTTTTTTCCTAGTGTAGCTTGCTTCCTTGTGAAGGCTCATACAGCCTTTCTAGTGCAAACATGAGCGCTAACTTGGACAAAGCTGAATTAACTGCTCTGTGCAGGCACAGGATCTTCTGGGTAAGAAGCCCTTTTATGATTTGGGTCTGTTTTTCAGCTTGAATGACATGAGATGAATATTCTGCTGCTTTTATTGTTTAGCCTATTAACTCTTCTGAAAGTGCATGCTGTGTTAAAATAAGAGGAATCCAGCTTTTTTTCCTGCCTTTCCTTGGACTGATTGTCCAAATCTGGTAAACAAAATTCACATATAGTTCATGACAAGCTTTGCCTGTGTATGTATTCCTATGTCTTCAAGTAAAGACTGAGCCATATGCATGCTACTGAAGGCAAAATTTTCTCTCTGGGGTCCTGTCCTTTATAGTTTATGAAATCAACTTTTGTGTAAGTGTGCGAAAAGCAGGAGATTTTTGTTCCCATGGAAAAGTAAGTTTCTTTTCCTGTGCTGGAAGATGGAAACCAGCAAAGTCCAAAGTTAGAGGGTCAAATAAAGCCAATTTTGAATTACACAATGCAAATGGTATATAACTTCAACTAAAAAGGAGTTGTTGCCTGTAGAGAGTGCTGAGGTAAATAGAAACTGGCCATCTGAGATGAACATTTTGATGCTTCTATTAACACAGACTGACCTGCAAGGAGGAGAAATGAAGTTGTATGCATTCAATATAAATATTTTTGTTCAAAAGTCCATGGAATCTTGTTTGCATCTGCATAGAAATAATTTTGTCCTTAAAAATAAGCTTGCTTGTGCATAACAGCTTTGGTCAGACTCAAACAGGGGAAAAAGTGTTTTTGCCTTCAGGTACTGCTCTGGGCAGTACCTTCAGTTCTTCCCCATAAGCAATGTCAGGTTTTTCTGCAAGGGCAGGCAGGCACAGGGCTAAGCTCGGTTGTCGGTAACCAACTGTACATATTAAGAGGTAGTAAGAACATGAGATAGGAAGGTCGAAATTTTCACAACTGCAAGAGAAGGAGAAAAAGGAGCAAGCAAGTCTAGCGAGTCGACTGAAAAGTCTAGAGAATGAAATCAGGAAAGGGTAGGAGTAGGGAAACTAGTGGCTGTGGTATGGTATAGTGTTGAGGGTCAGGAGGAATTAAGGGGCATGAAGACAGCAGAGTTGGGGGAATCTTTTCCTTGTTCCTCCCTGCCAAGGTCTGTGATATGGACAGACATGCAGGTCTGCCCTATATACTTACCCAAGCAGTGGGACACCTGCTTCTCCATTTCCTACTGTCATCTTGTTCTTCAAGCTTTGTGTTTATGTCTCAAGCTATTTTTTGCTGTGCTGTGATACTATAGTACTCTAAAACTTCCCTAAATTCTCAGTTTCTCCTGAAAGGGGGAGAGATGAAAGTGCTATATGGAAGTTAAGTAGACCGAGACACTTCTGGAAGTATCTTTCACATCTCTGAACAGATGTGTCCTCTATTTGTCTTTTCTTACAGTTTATGCCTGAATAGTTGTGAGGGTGTACAAAATAAGGCAGACATCATATGTGTCTTTTTTATCTGGCTGTTATACTGCATCACTACAAGGTGAGATAGAAAACAAATAGCAGCCTCATGTCTGATTTTTCTTGGTGTTTTTTTTCTTTGTTAGAAGTAAGGATTTAACTTAAACCACTTTAATGAAGGCTTTTTGCCCTTTAATTCTTCACCTTGATGTCATGGAGTCAGCAGCACTCATGTAATAAAGTTGAGAGAAAATGAGAAGATCCAATTGATTTCTCAGATGTAGGGCTAAATTCAGCTTGCATTTAATTAGTACTCTGATAATAGAAGAGCCACTATTGTTTTTCTTCTAATGTTCTTTGAGTGGAGTTGGCTTTATCAAGATGTTTCAGGCAAAATCCAGTCCCTACTACTTCATTTACCTTGGAGAGTTGACTAATCACTGGGGCATTTGAGCTACTGTATGGCAAAGGGAAAGCTATAAGCTGATTACCGAGAGTGCAGAAAATTAATGTTTTTGTTAAATTCTGAGCAGAGAGATAAGGGCTTCCTGAAGATATGCTGAGATGTGATGTTCTTTCTTGGCCTTATCAAATTGTTAGTGTAACCGCCCCTTCTGTACTGAACCATGATGTAATCCTGTTCTGCTGTGAAAGATTTGAGCTGTTGACTTAGTTGGTTTTTTTCCCAAGTATTCTGTAACATATAGCTGTTACAGTCACTGAAAATTCAGCAGCTGGTCACAGGCTGATGGGCATTTGGTAGGGTGTCTTAGTTATTCCCAGGTAAGAGACATCTTGGCTTTAATAACTTCCATGTAAAAGCTGTAGAAGTTAATGGCCTTTAAGGTCTAGCTGTGTAAGTTGCAGCACAAGGAGGTCTCAATCAAGTGCTATTTCTTGCTGTTCTGGAAGTCTCTACTGACACTGAGTATAGGTATTCTGTGAAGGTGTGGTGGTGGTTTTGAAAAGCCTACAATCAAAATGGCAGAGGAAGAGGGGAAAAAAGAGAAATTATGTACTCAAGGTTGCAGAGGTCAGTGTCAAATGTTCCCTACTAGACCAACTCTTGTTCTGTCCTTCCATGTTCTCAGGAGACCTCTGAAACACTAATAAGAAGAAGGCATCATTATGATCTAAATTAGGATACTGCAGAACTTCTTGTAGGTGTCAAATGTTAGCACTAAAATGATATTAAGATGGTGAGCTTGCAGACATATCCATTGTGCAAGTCGATTGATGAAAGAAGAATAGTAATTGAACCAAGGCAAAAATTTCCTAGAACTATGTAAGTTCTTTCAACTACAGAAAACATAGGTCTGTAGGGATATCCAGTGCAAAGTTTAACAAGTGGTAAGAATTACAATTGGTTATTTATGAGGTTCTGAGATTTTGAGGCTTAATTTAGGAAGTGGAAGAACTGAGACTTCAGTTGAACATAAACCTTTTACTGAAGTTACTTGTGGTTTTTTGTGGGTTTTTGTTGGTTTTTTTTTTTTTTTTGGCTGTACCCATACACACAGGTTCTTTGACTCTGCAGGGAAGTTGTTGGCATTCTGATATTGCATTCTCACTACCTCATGATTTGTGTAGTGTACACTGCTGTAGTTGTTATTCAGAGCCATTTGCTTCTCTCAATCTTTTAAACTCACATTTCATTTCTTTAAGTGATCAAGAATGTTTTCTGGAATTTGGGATCTGGGACATGCAGAACATCCTTTCTCATTCATGTGTCTAAATACTCTATTTACTGTCTACCTTTTTCTGACACTCAGGGATTTACCCGTAAAGTAGAAGGGCACCATGTGTTTGATTGAAGTCTCATCTAGCTTTGGAAATCTCAGTGATTGATTATATAGGTGAGGGGAATTTGGCTGTTATAGATGGCTTGGATGTCCAAAAAGGTTGTAGAGAAAGCCATTCAAGGTCTCCTCGAATTGCTGCCTTGTAAGGGGAGTAGTCTTCATATGAATAAATGTCTAGTTAAAGAACAGAAAGCAAAGCTCAGTTTTGTGAACAGGAGGAGGTCATTAGTGAAATACCACATCATTCTTCTAGTGTCCATGCTTTTTTTTTTAAATAGTATTTTGCTTAAGTGCCCTGGAAAAAGAGATTTTGTAGATGGAAAACCTATTCAGGGTAGTCAAACCAAAAAATTGGCATCAGGATATCATGGGTACCAGAAGCTTATAAGACTCATCCGAATCCACTTATATCTCTGGGCTAATGATCTATCTAGGGTATTCCATGAAACCCTTGAGTCTCAGATTCCAACAGGCTGAGAGAATGGGTAGGGAATTACACACTTTCCCAGTCCCTTTGTAGGTGTCTGCTATAGGCTAATATTGGAAAGAAAAAATACTGCATGGACCTTTGGTCTGACCTCATGCAGCAGAACTTTGTTAAACTTGGATATTTATTTATTCAAATTACAGCCAGGTTTCTATTTATTTACTTTTAAGTCTGGGACATGGAGTCATAGAAACAGGTTGCCAAACATCTTGTCAGATTAACATTTTAGGACTATATCCATGTACACTTTGTATACATGCTTAAAAAAATCAAACACACAACTAAACCATCCCACCCCATCCCCTACCAATGCCTACCACCCCTCACAAGAGATAAAAAAATGAAGACTGCAGAACAATGCTGCCTTGTGATAATGACCATTATAGTTTGGATAACCTATACTTTAAGATCTATCACAATCACAACTTGAATTTTAGTCAACCCTAGTATTCACTTCAAAGCTGATGTATTGTAATGGCAATTTCAGTCCCCTCTCAACAGCTGCCCTAGCAAAGTAATTTTTCAAATCAGTACTAGTAGTAGCTATTTTCAGGTACTTGAGAGTAATAAACACCAGAGGGGAAAGGGAATTGTTCAGTGTCGTGGTTTAGCCCCAGCCAGCAACTAAGCACCATGCAGCCGCTCACTCACTCCCCCTACCCCAATGGGATGAGGGAGAGAATCGGAAGATTAAGAGTGAGAAACACTCCTGGGTTGAGATAAGAACAGTCTAATAATTGAAATAAAGTAAGATAGTAATGCTAATAATAACAATATAATAATAATAGCAATAATAATATACAAAGCAAGTGATGCACAATGCCATTGCTCACCACCCGCCGACTGATACCCAGACAGTTCCTGAGCAGCGATCGCTGCTCCCTGGCCAACCCCCCCCCCAGTTTCTATACTGAGCATGACATCATATGGTATGGAATAGCCCTTTGGTCAGTTTGGATCAACTGTTCTGGCTGTGCCTCCTCCCAGTTTCTTGTGCACCTGGCAGAGCATGGGAAGCTGAAAAGTCCTTGGCTAGCATAAGCAGTACTTAGCAACAACTAAAACATCAGTGTGTTATCAGCATTATTCTCCTACTAAATCTAAAACACAGCACTATGCCTGCTACTAGGAAGAAAATTAACTCTATCCCAGCCAAAACCAGGACATTCAGGATGACCAAAAAGAAAATTTTCTTTATGTAACTGCCAGTTGGATTCTTTCCAGAAGTCATGTAGCCTTAATTCATCAGTAAGAAGTGAGTGAAGCTGCAGCATATTTCTGGATGGGGATGGTGGAAAGAACTAGCTCTGCTTACTACTGAGATCTAACACTCTGTAAATCAGCCTGAAATCTGAATTGCAACATATGCCTGGCCTCTAAACACAAAAGTTATTTGATGGTGTTGTTCTGATGGCTCCACAGCTAATACATGAAACATGAAGAACATGCAAGACATCTTATAAATTAAAGTGTACAGCTGGGGGGCAGGTACCTCCAAATGGTTAGCCTTGGTTCACACTGAACTTGCCCCAGATTTGCAGTTTAGTTCACGTTGCAATGTTCTTCATGTCTTATTCACTATCCTTTAAGGGACATGCAAGTTGTAAAATTGTTTTGTATTACTTTGGCCTAAGAAATTTGCATTTGTTTACATGAAGCTTACTCATCTGATTAGGGTAATGATACTAGCATTTTTACTTCCTGTCTCTTATCTCTGTTCTACAATGCAGGAAGTATTTTTTCATGTAACCTTTGGATCACTAGGGACAACTGCACTAATGAGGATGAGGAACAATGTGCAGCAGAGGCCAGTCTTTGTTATGAGTAGTATCACATATACCTGACACATCCCACCTCTACTGTTGGGCATACAGCCCCAAAGAGTTCTAAGCATGGGGCTTTTCACTGTGAAAGCAGAGTCATGCATTTGACTTGTGCTTTTTAGAGCCAAAAGCCCTGTCAGCTTACTGGAGTGTTGGAGTTTGAGGGAGATAAGGGTCTGCCTGTGTTACAGTGTATAGAACTGATTAGACTGGTATAAGGACTGGAAAGAAAAGATTGAAGGTTCTTACCCTTGATCATGTTTTGCTTCTAAGCATAAATATCTTCAGAACAGAGATCTAGAGCTTTTGTGACTTTCAGTTCTGAAATCGTAGAGTAGCTTGAATTGGTAGGGATGTCATCTTCTTTGGCCCTCAGCTCAAAGCGGATTCAGTAAGATCAGGTAGCTCAGCAACTTCTCCAGTCAAGTTTTGGATATCCCCAAGGATGGAGATCATACAGCCTCCCTGGGCCCTTGTTTCAATATATCACCACCTTTGTGGTGATTTTTTTTTTTTTTAACTAGGAATAGACTTAATTTATTGCCAAGATAATGCCAAAGAAATGAATTACATTAATACAATTTTTGCATTATATAAATCCAGATATTGTGCATTTATTCTTTGAATGCAAGTAATTCTACAGAATCTTGAATTTTGGCCATAGCTCAGCCAAAAGCAGAGTATTCTGTACTTTTCAGAGTACACGAATTGTTGATATAGGTTTTATGTATGGAAATCACTGATTTTTGTAGGATGGATCCTTGATCTTGTTTGGGAGCATTAGTCTATGTGGATTATTTGACCTTTGATAATCAATACTGGAACAAGTCACAGTTGCTTTTCTGATTGAAATCAAATACCTAACCATCTCAGCTATGTGCTTAACACTGGTCAAAGTAATATGAAAATGAATTGTTCATGTCTAGAGCTAAAGCTACCTCATTTACTACCAGTCTATTTATAGCAAGGGATATTTACAAGGCTCATGAATTCTTACTTTAAATTCTTAAATATGAAACCAGAAATGATTCGTAGGAGGCATTTTGGACCCATTCTGCTGGGTGTGCATCAGGATAGTCTTGACATTGGAAGGCTGTTTTATTCCCTGTGTTTTGCTGTTCTATAAAATATCCTCCAATGAGGGAATGAAACAGTACATGTGATTTAGGTGACCATTTTCACACTGAAATAAAATAGTGATTTCTTACATGTTTATATAAGAATCAGGGCTTTTTAACATTTTTTCTCTGAATTCAATTAGCTTCTTCAAAGAGACTCTACCATTTACTGATGCTACTGCCAAAGAGCAGAAAAGTACAGAAAGGGCACACATTTTCTTTTGGCTTAAAGAAAAGATTTTTGTTTGAGTGAAAGAGGGCACAGGTTCCAGCAAAATAGGCTGGCAAACTAGTTTGAGTACTTGGATAATGTACAAAAATACTGTGCTCTGCAATAGCAGAACCAACCTGTAAATTTAGCCCTAAATATCAAAGAAGTGATGGAAGAAGCCACAAATGGGGAGAGGTCTCATGATGCTTTGCTGGGAGGAAGGTATTTCCATTAGCTGCTGATTTTAAAGTGACTCATCTTAGAGCACGGGAACCAAGACTACACTGCAGGGATGGACTGCATGGCCAAACAGAGACCTTGTGTATCTGGTTGTGTTAAATTCAGTACACCTGTAGAGTTGCAGTTGATTGTCTGGCCATGCTCTGATAAGGGCGTAAGTAAGATTGATGTCTTTCACTTAAAAGCCTGAGTCACTTTGAAGACAAATTTACTGCTTCTACCATATGGATTACGACTGATGAAGTGTTTTAAGCTATCATATGCATATTCTCTCACCCTTTAATAAAATGTTTCTTTAAAGGATTAAAGCATTAAACATGTTTACCATAATGGAGCATCAATTGCTAGAATAATGAAGCTTGAAGGGTTTGTATCTGGTAGTTATGAGCTTTCTGCTTCTGAAAAGATAAGGCGCTTTCTTGCTGAGCAGAATTAGCTTAATGTTAATGTTTATGTGCTTGATAGTGGTGGGTTGCTGACCAGTGGCTGCTGTTTTCTGGAAAGGTCGCTTAAAGTCAATGTCACAAAAAATACTTTTACTTAAGCATAATAAAAAGCATATGAAAATGGTAGCAGTATAAAACTTGTATTCCCTTCCTCCACCATCTGATTATGCTCTAATGTTTTGCTTAAACATCAAAGTGTGTTTTGTTGTTAAAACCAGCAGCCTAGTGGCACTGAGCTGAGAGAACAGAAGTGATCTCCCTGTTCTTAACAAGTGCAAGTTTGCTTCAGCTGGATTTTATGCAGCCCTTTTTTAAATCTAGCTTTTGGGGTATTTCGGTGCAAACTAGTTGTACGGAAGCTGTGGGTAGTTTAACAACGCCAGAAACTCAAGTACCAGCTGCAATATACGTTCCAGCTAGCAGCTGAACTGTATAAAGACCCAAAAGGCTTGTATAGTATCACAAGAAAAACTGTTCCTTCCCCTCTGTTGTCGCAAGAAATCAATGGTTGAAAATTACATTAGATAAACCTGTTGCTTTCGGACTGGCTGGGTGATGTTTAGGCCTGAGGAATATTTGGGTGTGATGACTAAAACTTTCTTCAGTGGATAAGTTTAATTTTGGAATAGCTACCACTGAATGGTGGTGATATATCTCAAGTTTAATTCCCATTTCAAGCAGGTCAAAGCCTAAACCTTTATTTTTGTGGTGGGTTGACCCTGGCTGGATGCCAAGTGCCCACCAAAGCCACTCTGTCACTCCCCTTCTCAACCGGACAGGGGAGAGAAAATATAATGAAAAAGCTTGTGCATCAAGTTAAGGACAGGGAGATCACTCAGCAATTACTGTCACAGGCAAAACAGACTCAACTTAGGGAAAATCAGTTTAATTCATTACCAATCAAAACTGAGTAGGAGAGAGGAGTGAGAACATCTGTAGGGTAATGAGAAACAAAACCGAATCTTAAAACACCTTCCCCCCACCCCTCCCTTCTTCCCGGGCTCAACTTCACTCCCGATTTTCTCTACCTCCTCCCCCCGAGTGGTGCAGGGGGACAGGGAATGGGGATTGTGGTCAGTTCATCACGTGTTGTCTCTGCTGCTCCTTCCTCCTCAGGGGAGGACTCCTCACACTCTTCCCCTGCTCCAGCGTGGGGTCCCTCCCATGGGAGGCAGTCCTCCATTAACTTCTCCAATGAGGGTCCTTCCCACGGGCTACAGTTCTTCACGAACTGCTCCAGCGTGGGTCCCTTCCACAGGGTGCAGTCCTTCAGGAGCAGACTGCTCCAGCGTGGGTCCCCCATGGGGTCACAAGTCCTGCCAGCAAACCTGCTCCAGCGTGGGCTCCTCTCTCCACGGGTCCACAGGTCCTGCCAGGAGCCTGCTCCAGCACGGGCTCTCCACGGGGTCACAGCCCCCTTTGGGCACATCCACCTGCTCCGGCATGGGGTCCTCCATGGACTGCAGGTGGATATCTGCTCCACTGTTACCTCCATGGGTGCAGGGGCACAGCCTGCCTCACCATGGGCTGCACCACGGGCTGCAGGGGAATCTCTGCTCTGGTGCCTGGAGCACCTCCTCCCCCTCCTTCTGCACTGACCTTGGTGTCTGCAGAGTTGTTCCTCTCACATATTCTCACTCCAGCTACAGTTTGTGTCCCGGTGTATAGTTTTTTTTCCCCCTCTTTCTTAAATATGTTATCACAGAGGCCCTACCACTGTTGTTGATTGGCTTGGCCTTGGCCAGCGGCAGGTCTGTCTCGGAGCCAGCTGGCATTGGCTCTATTGGACATAGGGGAAGCTTCCAGCAGCTTCTCACAGAAGCCACCCCTGTAGCTCCCCCGCTACCAAAACCATGCCACGCAAACCCAAGACAACTTTACATTCAGTGCTATCTTTTACCTCACACTGTTTTGAGTCTTTAACATAATCTTCTGCCCTAGACTCCATCCCAATCCTAGATATCTGCTCAGTCCCCCTCAGCTGCTTCTTTGTCTTTGCGCTGGGTTTTTTTTCTGCCTTTTCAGCTTTTTCTAGAAAGTCTCTCTGCTTTCTGTCTTCCTTGTGTCTATCTTGCCATGTTCTCCTGCCAGAGATACTCTTGCAGTGGATTGCAGGCCTTTCCCACTTGGCGCACACCTCCATAAATTCTGATTCCTTCAGTTTTTGTTGCTCCCCTTTGAATTCCATTTTGCTTGGTGAGTACATTTAGTCCCTTTCTGGAGATTCCTGCTTACACAGAAGCTCATTCGAAATGTAAGTTATGGTTCTCCCCTGTGGAGGGCTGTTGCCTAAGAGTGGGTATGGGCCTTTAGCACTGCTCTGAGTGTTACTAGCTTGTATGTGTTGGTATAATTTAAATCTGCTTGTAAATATTTATCATAAGGTTCTTGCATGGTTTCTCTCCAGCCTAATTACAAAAATCATGTTGTTATGATATGCATATGCATTGTAGTAAGTGTGTGTATTCTGTCATGTATCAGCATGTCATGTGGAAGTACTATGTCCAGTAAGCTATCTGATGTGAAGTTTACATGTTGGAAAACATAGCAAATGAGTTTTAAAACTTGTCCCCAGTGTGGGTGGTGGCTCCACATATATAGAAAATGCTGACAAACTGGAACATCATGAAAGAGATGACAAGGATGGCAAGAATCCTAGAAGTTATTTCAGTGAGACTCAAAGCACAGTGTAGTTTCTAATTGAATGTTAAAGATGCCCTGACTGCAGTGCATGAAGTGCTTTGTAGTAGTAAAATGCTGTTAATACAAGTGATCTCTTGTTTTTTTTGTTTCTGTAGTGAATGTCAAAGTACTCCCTGTGACCTCAAATAGGTCCCAAAAGTGGGAAGCTGTTGACCATAGCATATAAAAAAATAATTTATATTCCCATCCTACTGAGACACTTGGCCAAGTGTCTCTGCCAAGGAGCTGGCTGTAAAAATTTCCTGGTACTGTCCTGAATTTCCAAACATGAAGAAATTATTTCTAAGTATATCAAAGTTGTCTAGATGCCCTCTGCTTGTGCAGTTAGTACCTGGCTGATATAAAAACATTGCCATATATTTCCACCAGTATGAGCACATAAGAACTGTTTGGGTAGATGTCAAGCTGTTTCTGTTCGACTTGTCTCATCACCTTGGTATTGAAAAGCTGAGAAGTAAGTGTGGACAAACCATCATAATCCTAATTAGGCAATATTTCTGTATAGGCCTCTGCTCTGTTTTACTACTTTGCCTTAGGAATAGATAAATGAGATTGTTAAAGTGGAAAAAATGCTCTTAATTCATGTAGTATTGTTGCATTTTGATCGCAAAAGGAAGACAAACCAAATAGCAGGAAGTAGGATTCATGTCTTTTGGGCAAATCCACTTGTGCAAATACAATGTGAAGTAAGGTAAGGAATAGCAAGGGATTTAAAACTTAAGAAAAATGTATTCTTTCATTTGTACAGTTAGAGTAAGAGGAGCAAAGAAACATATTGCTTCTCCTGTACTCAGCGCTGGTGAGGCCGCACCTGGAATACTGTGTCCAGTTTTGGGCCCCTCACTACAAGAAAGACATTGAGGTGCTGGAGCGTGTCTAGAGAAGGGCAACAAAGCTGGTGAAGGGTCTGGAGCACAGGCCTTATGAGGAATGGCTGAGGGAACTGGGATTGTTTAGCCTGGAGAAGAGGAGGCTGAGGGGAGACCTTATCGCTCTCTACAACTACCTGAAAGGAGGCTGTAGTGAGGAGGGTGTTGGTTTCTTCTCCCAAGTAGTTAGCGATAGGACAAGAGGAAATGGGCTCAAGCTGCGCCAGGGGAGGTTTAGGCTGGAAATTAGGAGAAATTTCTTCATGGAAAGGGTAGTCAAGCATTGGAACAGGCTTCCCAGAGAGGTGGTGGAGTCACCATCTGTGGCAGTGTTCAAAAAATGGGTAGATGTGGCACTTTGGGACATGGTTTAGTCTAGTCTACCCTTAATTGGTTTAGTGTGGACTTGGTAATGTTAGGTTAATGGTTGGACTGGATGATCTTAAAGGTCTTTTCCAACGTAAACGATTCTATGATTCTATGATTCTTGTCTTCAGCTTAATGCTGTTCTGTTGCATTTTTGTTTGCAGCAGTGAGGCATTGTTGATTAAACTCCAGCAAGCCAACTGGACTTCAAGTCATCTCCTAAGATGTTCCTTCTTAAAAAAGAAGCAGAAGCAATTTTCTGTGGCATATTGTAAAAATCTGCTTCTGTATTTTGAGAGTTATCTGAGAAATGCTTTAAATGTTAAGTTGAACAACAATTGAGTGCAGTTATCTGTCTTGGGAAGATGCAAAACTGTTCTAATATTTGGGTTCAGCTGAGCTGACAACTGATTCCTCTCCCTATGCAGAAGAACTCAAGTAGTGTTATGATTCTCCTTATAAGCCATTGACTATCCTTATCGCATCTGCTTGCTGTAAGTCAGGTGAACAAGAGGTTTTGCTTGGATATTCCTAAACTTGGGTAATCTGTGCTGCTGGAATGTCTCTGGGTAGAGCAGCTGAGAGCTCTTCTGTTTTATATCAGGCCCTGAACATTTAGAATGAGGAAAATTCACTCTGTTTTAAAGCTACCTTTTGCAACCACTGCTCTTGTGTCAAACTCATGATTGTTCTGAAGAGTTGCTCCATGTTTCTTATTCTTGAAAGGGGCTGAGTTTTGAATTCATTTAACGAACTGTGAGTTTTCTCCTAAGTAAAAATGGAAAACTTAATTTGTCTGGTAATCTGAAAAGCTTGAGAGGCCTTTGGGACTCATGCTAGCTTGCTTGCCTGACTGCCTTTTTAGTGTTATTCCTACGCTGAAGTTTTCAAGGGATTAAAATGAATTGACTGTGCTAAGATTCACTCATACTCTGATCAGCTTCTTTCATTGTAGAATGTTGTCCAATGTAAAATTGAAGAATACTCCATTTGCTTTGATTTGTTTTCAGGAAAAAGGTCAGTCTGTAACCAGTAACCAACCCCTGCTTTAGTAAAACAGCTAGTGAGGAAAGGCACAAATAAAAAATATTATCTCAAATTTAAATGCATTGATTGTAAGGGAAATGTCTAGGTTCAGTGGACAGCGACTGGAGTTTATGGAAACATGACTCTTTGAAAGGAAGTCTAATTTCCATATAAATATGATTGTTGGAACACACTGCATATTGCTTGCAATAGTAATGTAGTTTACTCAATGAAGCTATTGTTTTCCAATACGTATATATATCAGTGAAAGCAAAATATTTTGTGAAATAGTATAGGCAGCATACCAGTGATGTCCTTCCTCTGCTAACCAGAGGACATTAAAATTAATGCTGTAAACTCAGAAGTGTTCTGTGATAAATTTTTTTTAAAAGCAGTGTTGGGAAACAATTGCTGAAGTGGCACCTTCACACTTTGATCTCTCTCAGGCACAGACTGTCAAGCCGTTAATGCAGTGGAGTCCCTCCATGGGAATATAGATAATAATGCAATCTTTGAGATTATGTGAAAGTAAGCAAAACAGATATCCCATCTCTGATTAAGTGTTTTGGGTTTTTTTTGTTGTTGTTGTTGTAGATTTTTTTTCCCCTGCAGTGATTTGCAGTAGCTGCAAATAAAATTACAGTGTAATGCGTGCCACAGAAGCATCACAATGTGCTTCCCTGTCTCAAATGAAGTTTAGGCTTGCTGCCCCTAAATTGAAGAATTTAAATATAAGACTTCTCATGGGATGGCTGGAATTTCCAGTGATTCAGAGTACTAATGTAAAGCAAAGTATGCATGTTGCATGTGGGCAAGATTTGTATGTATCTGAGGATTTTCAGCAACAAAATATAGGGAAAATATTTTCACTAGGCCAAGAAAAATTTTGGTTAACACTTCAATCTCAGTTCATATTAGAAATGGATTAACTGAAAGAGTTCTATCAGGTCAATTGTGGCTGAAAATTGAGTATATAAGAATAAGAATTATTTGTTGTGCACATTATATAAACTGAAAAAAGCGATTTCTCTGGGTTGCAGGTCTTGCATGGAAGGAACAAAAGATAAGTAGAAAACAGTTAGCTGATGGTAAACAGCACAGTGTAGATCACTCAGATATTTTTTGAATGTTTCCCAGAAATTTAGAAATGCAGGACTTGTGTTGGGAGGCTTTTGTTAGAAATCAGGAAAGTGCTTTTGTTAAAAGATAACTTGAAAGTTTGAGGCTTGTGTGACTGAGTGGGATGCATTTTTTGCTTAAGAAGTTGTCATTGAATGACAGCCACTACTAGGTGTGGGTTCCATATTTCACACTAAAGAAATTAAGTATCAGTCTATAAGACATAGTATGCTACATGCATCTGTAGCTCACTTGTGGAGGTTTTGTAGCATTTATTCATTTGGAATATAATATTACTGAATGTAACATTGGAAAGTAGTTATGGAAATCTGAGTGGTTTGTCTTGTACATTTATATATTGAAGTTGAACAACGGTAGCAAATTTTAAATTGTAATTTCTGTTTTTCATTACTATTAAAAATTATGTAATTGCGTAAATCTGAGTTGAAAACTGGTATGTGCAATGATGTCTTTAGAGAAATTTGCTAGCCCTTAATATTTGGAACAAATTAAGAGGCAATTAAAATATACCTAGAAGGTTCAGGAATGTGCAAGACTAACTACACTTGTAGCTTCACTTTAGAGGTGCCCATATATGGTTATATTAACCTTCACATTGAAATAAAATAACAGGTTTCCTAAAGTGGCTTATTCTGTGCTTTTCTTCCTGAGAAAACAAGGTTCCCTGTGTCTAAGCAGTTTACTAATAAGTTTGGAACCAACAGATTTGACCAAGGAGAGAAACTCTTAAACCTACATTTAGGATGAGGTATTTAACTTATTAAAAAGTCTACACGGCTGAGATCTGAAGGAAATAGGGCTTCATGGGTTCTGATTTTCATTTAAGTTGTGCAGTTCTGTATTGACCTCACACTATTTTTGGTGCTGCTGGCAAGTTGCATTCTGCTGAACTCCCACTACTGCCAGCATGGTGATTTGCACATTTTTTAAAAGTTTGCACTAACAAGTTTATCTGGAAGTCAGAGCATATTAAACAAAACTCAATACCTTTGAAATCAATTATGCTGCAAGTGAAGCAAATTTAATTCCAACTCATGTATTTTTCTTAAAGCCAAGAGGTCTAATAAAATCAATGCATGTAAAGAAACCTAGAGTTTTATATGTAATTTTGTTTAGCTTACATACCCTTGCAGAAACAACATCTTTTCTAGTGTTGTATTTTCATCATGAAAAATATAATTGCTGAATCAGCTATTTTGGATTAGACTACTATAAAAGGGAAAGTATTTAATATTTTCTAATTGCATTAGTTTTTATATATACTAATAGCTGGTGAGTGGATACATTTATCCACACTATTCTAATTGAACTTCAGTGGAAACTTGATGAACAAACCAACCTTATACACCACACAACAAAGGATTTTTCTTAATATCAGACAGTACTCCAAGAATTTTTTCTTAGAAAATGACAAATGTAATACAGACTGAGCCTTAAGCCCATTAGATTTTTATGCAAATAGGATAACCAAATAAATCATACCATATAATCTATTTATTTTACATCAATTGAAAGATATACTAATTGGTGCTATATCTGAGGGAGTTGGGCACTTTTTCTCCAAATAAGCTTGCTAAGCTCTGCACTTGGAGAAAGGCTGCCTAAAAAAAAAAAATGGCAAAATATCTCTACAATAAAACTTCAATTTTCTCTTTTCTCTGCATCTACTAGAATCCCACGCCTGTTTTAAAAAGTGAAGCTTATGTAGCTCTGGCAATGCATGGTTAGGAGATACTCCAGATAGCTCAAGCTACAAATTTGCCAAAGCTAACTTTAAGACTTTTAGTTTTCTTACCAATACCCTTTATTTTCACCAACAGAGTAAAAAAATTATAGTAGCACAGCAGGCAATGTTTTTTAAAGTGTATTAAGTCTTCTAAAGTCTGGCAAAATTGGAAGACATTTAATGGCTGAGTTTAGCATTGCAAAATCACAAGTACAGGTTTTGTAAGTGACCAGATATCATACTCCTGTGCCTCAAACATGACAGAGATGGGATTAGATTTTGAACTGTGCTACTAATTGGAGTTGCATATCAAAAATCATTCTTACTATTATCTGATAAATATAAAAGGCTGCTTGAAACTTTGATTTAGCTGTGTAGGGTGATTATTTGCCATTGGTTGTGTTCTGATCACATAGAACTAGCTTAGTGAATCAGCCCATACTGGCATTGGTTGTGTTTATGCTTCTGTGCACATGTGGTATCTGCAGGTGCAAAATGTTATCCTAACATCTGTTACACTGGTATTGCATCCTGTTCTGTCTTGATGTGACTCCAGGACTGCAGGCAAAGGAACCTGTGCTCCAGGATGACAGTTTCCAGTGTCCCTTGATATGCAACCTCTAATCTGGTCTGGTTTGGTTCTTCAGCTGTATCAAATCAAGTAGGAAACAGGATTCTGAAGGGCAAGTCCTTCAATCATCTGAAATCCTTTTGATCCTTATCTCTAGATATACTGTCTCAAAATTTTATTGACTTTCCTAAAAAAAGGAAAAGATTCCCAAGTAACTGTCTGTAAGTAGCTTATACCTAGTACTTCCTTGTCTATGCCAGATACAAACAGTCCTTAGGTTGCCACCAGCATAGCATCATAGAATCATTTAGGTTGGAAAAGACCTTTAAGATCATCCAGTCCAACCATTAACCTAACACTACCTAGTCCATCACTAAGCCAATTAAGGGTAGAGTAGCAATTTCGTGTTTCCTGGCTTGGTGGATGGATTATTTTTAATGAAAGGAAAAACTAGGAATCATTAAGGTTGGAAAGGATCTCTAAGATCATCAGTCCAACCACCAACCCAACACCACCATGCCCATTAAACCATGACCCAAAGTGCCACATCTACCCATTTTTTGAACACTTCCAGGGATGGTGACTCCACCACCTCTCTGGGAAGCCTGTTCCAATGCTTGACTACCCTTTCCGTGAAGAAATTTCTCCTAATTTCCAGCCTAAACCTCCCCTGGCGCAGCTTGAGCCCATTTCCTCTCATCCTATCGCTAACTACTTGGGAGAAGAGACCAACACCCACCTCACTACAACCTCCTTTCAGGTAGCTGTAGAGAGCGATAAGGTCTCCCCTCAGCCTCCTCTTCTCCAGGCTAAACAACCCCAGTTCCCTCAGCCGCTCCTCATCAGGCTTGTGCTCTAGACCCTTCACCAGCTTTACTGGCCTTCTCTGGACATGCTCCAGCAACTCAATGCCCTTCTTGTAGTGAGGGGCCCAAAACTGGACACAGTATTCAAGGTGCGGCCTCACCAGTGGCAGGTACAGGGGGACAATCACCTCCCTGCTCCTGCTGGCCACACTATTCCTGATACAAGCCAGGATGCTGTTGGCCTTCTTGGCCACCTGGGCACACTACTGGCTCATGTTCAGCCAGCTGTCGACCAACAGCCCCAGGTCCTTTTTGGCCAGGCAGCTTTCCAGCCACTCTTCCCCAAGCCTGTAGCGTTGCATGGGGTTGTTGTGACCCAAGTGCAGGACCCGGCACTTGGCCTCATTGAATCTCATACAGTTGGCCTTGGCCCATCGATCCAGCCTGTCCAGGTCCCTCTGCAGGGCCATCCTACCCTCCAGCAGATCAACACTCCCACTCAGTTTGGTGTCATCTGCAAATTTACTGAGGGTGCACTCAATCCCCTCATCCAGATTGTTGATAAAGATATTAAACAAGACTGGCCCCAAAACTGAGCCCTGGGGAACACCGCTTGTGACCGGCCGCCAACTGGACTTAACTCCATTCACCACAACTCTCGCATCGAGTCTCTTTATCTCAGAATTTTAAGACTTGCACTTTCCTTTCTTTTTGAGTATTTAAACCTGCAGAGAAATATGAGAACTGGTATCACCTAGTAGGTTATAACCTCTGCTAACCTGTTGCCATAAAGGTTGAACCCATTGTGCTGGTATATGACTGCAGATGGCAAATTCTCCATGCCTGGAGGCAACCAGTCATTGAGATATAAGGTAAAAAAACGAAGAGGTCTGAAGATGTGCATAGACATTTCCAGACTGGAACTGTATTCTGAAGGCTTGTATGAAACAAAACATGCCAACAGCTAGGCTTCCCTTAGCAAAGCTACCAAACCTCTTAAATGCTCAGTAGGTCACTCTGGGCACTTTTTCCATTACCAGCCAGTGAGTATTCCCTGTAGATGGCTAAAGCACTGGAAATGCCATAATTATTTATGAAGTTCCAGGGCATGCTTGTGTTTTCAGAAGCAGCTGAGGTTGGGAAGTCGGAAAAACTTTTCTCTGCCATGTTTGCAGTAAGTATGTTTTCAGATTAGCTTAACCAAGTATGTTAGACCTGCTTTTGATGTGGAAAATGCCAGGTTCTGAAAGTAGGTTAATCACAAGTAATATGTGCTACAAAATTTGTGAAGAAGTCTTAAGTATTACATGGTAGCTAGGTCAAGTAGCCATCCTGTGCATTATTTACACAGCAAAAAGGGGAACTTAAAACTTTATGGAAGATGATCCCCAATGCTAGGAGAAAGACACAAGAACACATTGCTCAAGAAAGCTGTAGGATCTATCACGGGTATTTTTGAGGACAGGTTAGACAAGTATCCATCAAGAATGTCCTAGTTCTACTGATTATATGTTGGAATAAAAGAAGGGCTGGCTGGCCTTGTTTATGAACATTTACCCAAAAGAGAAATATTCTGCTTGAGCTGTTAGGAAAAATGGCTCTAGTACTTCTGTTTGAGTTCCCATTTCTGAGTGACTGCTATAATGCAAGGTCTGCTTTTTGATGCTAATTGTTCAAACCAGTCTTTCTATAAAGCTAGAAGACTGGTACCGCTCTCTGAGCTCTGGACCTCCAAATCACTGGGCCTGATTGGACTTCTGCTGGTATGTGTAGCAAGGAGTTCAAGTCAATTAATGTCAAATGATCAAACTGAAAGTTGGACACTGCTCTTAATTTGTAACATGCAGTTTACTATCCTGTTTTTCTCTGTAGCTACTATACTTTTATAAGGCTTTGATGAAGTATGTTATGTACTGTAATTGTATCTTAAAGTTCAGAGATGGGGGTTGAAGAGAATTCTCACTTCAGACTTCCCACAGCAGAAGCAGAGGATCTGTCAACGATTTGGTATTTGAGGGCCAGCTACACAAGTTCTGCTTGTGTATTCATTTGTTCACTAAATATGGTCAAGATTAGCCCCAGCTCCTTAATCAGCCTTCTACCATTTTACACCTTTATAATTCCACTGCAAAGCTCATACCAGCTTCTAGCAAAAGCTCTTTCTGCATTACTTTCCTTGGCACAAGAGCCAGATGGTTTAACAGGGCACTGTCAGGGCTCGTGAACTAAAATTAGACCTGCCAGCTGTATTTTGGTTTCTGGGCAATGAGGATCATACAGCTCCTTCTCTGTTCTGCCAGTATGTTTTGTTCTTGTCAGCAGCAAAACTACTGAAACATAGGGGAGAATGCATATTCTAGTGTCAGAGAACAGGTTTCTTGGCTACCTCGCCAGAAGAATGTTGTTTCCATTCTTTGCATTTGATGTTCCCTGTGTCAGTAGTCATGCTTTGTGTAGAAGGAGGGAGCAAATGTCTCCAACTGGAGACACGGCGATGATGTGCTGATGCTATGTGATGAGTTTGTTCATTCAGCCTGCTTCATGTGTGACAGCCTCTGGACCAAGGGGTCAGTGCACTCTGTAACAGTGAAAGCTGCAGGTATGGCTTGCATCTTAAGTGCTCTGAAATTAAAATGTGCAAAAAGCATCCATGCTGACAGATGCACAGAATGTTTCTACCCAGCATGAGGCTTAGCATTCAGAAGTAGTTAAGAATCTGTCTTTATTTTATCACAAATAGTTTCTACTTAGCAATGCAACATTAGGCAGCAAGCTTTGAAGAGGGCTTTGTGTTCAGAACAGCATCTTGGTACATTTCCATCAGTTATAAAGGGACATGCTTTGGGAGAGTGAAACAGAGGTGAAAGCAACATTAACCCAGCTGCTTAAAGGACGTGTCCATATGCTTGGCTGTTGTGCATTAGAAACAAAAAGCCACAATTACAATTAAGTTGAAGAAATAAAGAGATATAATAATAAGCCACTGCAATGGTCTGCTGATGAGAGCTATTCGATCAAACCCCTAAACAAGGAGGGAGTGTGCCAAGAATTTAACGATGAATGGCACCTGTGCAGTGCCATTCAGGAAGAATCCATGGTTTAGTTTTTTAAAGATTAGGTTGATGCTGAAAGGAACTATGCTGTCCTGACTTAAAATCTACATTTCTGCTTGATGTGAATTCTGGGCTTTCAATCTGATGCAATGCCTGTCTTCATCAGGTGGAGCCGATTAAGGTGCAGTTTGACATTATAATGTCTCCAGCAACAAAGCCAGCACGAGAGATTGCCTCCTTCCACATAACAATTCCTGCCTCTGCTTTTCTGTTCATTATTTGCTTAGGTGTGTCCCAGTAGGCATTTGTGGGATTGTGCTGTACAGTGGCTGAGTGAAATGATGTGGCCTAAGACAACCCCACAAATGGGGACGATGGTGCAGCAAGAGTCTGGTAACCTGTAGCTGAGAACTTCTATCTTTGCTTTCAAAGTACTTGAACTGTACCATTATTTTCTTAATATGTAGCTTGGAGTAAAAAGAACACTGTGTAAAGCAGGAATTTGAAAATGGTCTTCCCTCTGCTGCTGTTAAGCAGAAGGAACTTTTCTATAGGAAGATATATCCCCTCTTCATATTCAAAGAATGCTGATAAGGTTTGTTGCTAAGGGAACCATTTAATGTCCATCCTTGAATTTGACAGTGTACCTGTGCAAACAATTATGCAGAATCAATGTCCCTTTATTTCTTAGGGCAGAGGCCACCCAGAGACAGAAGTGGCTTTTAGAGGGAGAACGCATCATACCTTTCAGCATACATGGCTGACTGATAAAATAAGGACATGTCTCTTGCCACCTTCCTTTTTTTGTATTGGAGAGTATAATTACATTGCCCTGAACTGCATTTTGATAAATATCCAGGAATGGAAACCAGAAGGGCATTTAGTACAGGCTTATGTGGAAGTGGAATTTCATATTCTGGCTTAATTAGCATTGCTACTTTAAAGAGCAGTAAACTAGAAATTAGCTTTCTGTTCTGTAAAGGAAGCTGGCAGGTCATTTTTTGGGCTACTTTTGGGGTTAGGTGCAGTGTGATGAAAATAGGGAAACTTGTGCTGTGACTTTTAGTATGAGGACTCAGTCTAAAGAAAAGAATGTTTTCCTACAGAGGTCTGAAGTAAATACAACTCTTTCCTTTAGTTAGAGGGCTTTGCTTCAGTCAAACTTTGCTCACTGAATTAGGTATGCATTTAAAATTGTTATCCCAATATTAAGTGTGTAGCTTTCTGACTTAATGCCTTTCAAACTTGTTCTGAAAACAGGGTTTTCTCTACAGCCTTTCTATAACATGTCACCATGGAAGAACTTACAAAAATATTATTTTAAATACTCTTTTGCTTCTTTGGGATTATTCCCATTTTATAGAAGAAGCAGAGGGGTACAAATTGAAGTTTACTTGAATAAAAGCTGGTCTTTAATATTTCTTTTTATTATGGTACTGGAGGTTTAAAATGCAGAATTCCTTGGCTTCAGGCTTCATTTGAGAGCTTTGGTTTCTTTAAATCAGATATATATGAGCTTAATATCAAGTTGCATTTACAAATTAAAACATTTTGTGTAGATTTGCACATATTAGCAAAAAAATTTACTCTGCTGGGTTACTAGCATAGACAAGGTTTTACCTTGCGGTGTGTAGGTGCTATTGGATGCTGCTGACATTAACAAGTCATAGTTGCCTTGCTGCATTCTTACTTGCAGAAAACTCAGCATTTGAAACAAAAGTTTAGTTGCCAATCTGCATTAAAGTATGATGCCCAATGCACATACAGTCCCTGAACTGTATTAAGAATTATAAACCATCCTGTGCTTTTACATTTAATGACTTGTGGCATATGGATGGACATTTTTGCATCATTTTAATGTATAGTTAAAGGCCAATACAAATGAGTTGATCTAAACGAAGTGACTCAGGATTCAGCAACAGAGTGGTTTGCAGTGGGGAAAACTATAAAATCAGTGATCTCCTTTTTGGCTCATTTAAAGTGGGCCTTACTTTGACTCAGCGCAGCCAGACAGGTTATCAATGACTGGGGTAGTGCTCTAAAATGACATTGTGTTGAACATATGGAGACTGTTCCCAGGCTTTTGTTCAGATGTAGAAGGCCTGCAAAGAGTGGGTAAGGCAGATGTTAGGAAATGGAAGAAACTCTGCTCTATCTCCCATGCTGGCTGCTGTTTCTTGGTCTATACAGAGTCAAATTCAGGCCTTGGCAAAAAATGCAGTACAACTGCTCACATTAGCAGAATCAGAGTGGTGCTTCAAATGTCCGAAATCATGTACTACCAGATATTTTCTACAGCATCTGTGCAGGGTGAAATGACCTTCACTCTTTCGTCATGAAGACCTGACAAAATTAGCTTACCTTCTCCCATGGCCTGTGTCCTCTTGGAGAAAGTTCTGGAGAGAAAAGTTTGTATTCTTTAGTTAGAATGGGTCTGTTTGTACTTACCGAAACAAGAAGGCCAGGTTAGGTCGCAGCTCTGGTTAGTGTTCATGACAAGCGGAGGGAACAAATCTTACTATTTCTAATACTCCTGTGGGAATTGCTGAAATTACTCATTTTTGAATAACTCCAGTTGTGCAGTGGAAGCTGAAGGACTGGTGCAGAAACTGAGTTTTAAAAATAAGGTCTGAGGGAGCCAGGCCTTTGGGTCTTTCATTTTTTTTTGAGAGTGTAGCACTTAAGGCAATACTTCACAATGAAGAAATGTTGCACACTCAGACATTCCTTTTGCTATCACTAACCTTTTCTTCTCAGGTTTTTACAATATTCTTAAGAATAACCTCACTAAGTAATGGTAAATAACAATTTTAGAGCTGTTGAAGATGTATGACATAAAACATAGCAAGCATTATTATAAAGCCAATTCCTTTTGCTTTCTTGAGGTATCCATGCGGTTCAATGTTGCTGATGGTTTCCATGGTACCCTTGCCAAATAATTTCACGCTCACATTCTTAGTATGCCTGCAGTGATAGAGACAAACTAGTGATGAAATTGAAGTTGATATCTTGGTTATCTGATATTTCCCTTCTCATGGATTCACTTTGAAAACTAGACTAGATCAGGATAACTGTAGTGAGCCACTCACAATCACTGGCTACTAGAGATTTAGTCAAGACCAAGTACTTACAAACCCAGATGACTGATATTAATTTCCCACTCAGTTGGATTTGTTGTTGCAGATTGATCTACTTGGAAGGAAGGTAACAGAAGGTTGAGTATAGCTCTTGGCGCTGGAACAGCATGTGGCACTATGTTCTACTTCAGCCTCCAGTTTGAAGGACACAGAAATAGGATGAAGTCTTAAGTAGTTTCAGAGCTTATTTTTGGAGTGCACCTACAGGACTCTGCCTGTCCTTGGGAAGGAGCAAGGAATGAGCTTTCTCTGCTTTGTCTTACCTGAAAGTTGATCCTGCTGCACTTTTACATGCTGACTGCAGTGAGAGATAGGAAAGCCCCTGTTGCAGGTATGCTGAATTTGGAAAGAGCTCTTACTAAACTGAAATTGGCAGTTCTGCAACAGGCCTTTCTTTCCCTGTTGGTTCAACCTCTTTACACTCTTGGTGAATGTTGATTTCAGACTTTAGGTTTGGTTGTTGTATGTTATGATGATCCATGGAGAAGTGGAAGAGTGCGGCTTCTAAAACCAGTGCACAGCTGTTGTTTCTCTGTTTGGGTTTTGAATATCTGGGGTTTTTTATTGGATCAGCTATTTGTTTTCTCTGTGAGGCATGAATGATTAGTGAAAATTATTAGCAGGTCATTTTCGTGAGAAAACTTTTACCATATACTTCCTTGAGGTTTCATATAGCAGGGAATCAGTCACCCATTTGCACTTCAAAAAAAGGCTCTAGCGCAACATTCCTGATGTAGGTAAAAATAATGGCTTTTACAGCTGAAGATACAGGACTGTGTTCAAAGGAGAGTTGCAGGAAGGAGAAAAATAAATGTGAAGCCAGCATCTTCCTGACTTAGTCTTCTGTTATTCAATGGAAATTGAAGCTGGAAATGTATGTGGTAGCTACAGACAAAGCAAAAATAGGGCAAGTGAGTATAACTGGGAACATAAGAAATGAAGGCAGTGCTGTAGCAACCTGTCAAGCAAGGTGGCGGAGACAGACTGGATCAATGCAAGAAACAATTAATTGCCAGCGTCTGAGGTAATAAAAAAAGAGATGTGGGAGGTGCAGTCATTCAAATGGCTTTATTGGTCGCTGCTTTGACAGCCATGGTTTAAGACTTTTATAAAGGTGTTTTCCAGTTCTTTGTTTAGATCACAACTTCAGCTCTATTGTCTATCAGCTGAAGTGAGATTAAAACCCAGGCATGCTGAAGGTGTTGAACTTACAAATCCTGCTTTCAGATGTTTACATAGAAAGCTCACCGCCTCCCTGACTCTCTGCTTTAAAGCTGTACCATCATTGTTTTTGTAGGACTATTATCTGAAACTTATTTCCATAGTCAGGTTCAGTTCTGAATGCTTGTTCTGTAAGGTACTAATGCCTGCAAGTAAGACTGTTTAGCTAGGGGGATGGGGACTGAGCAAGCTAGGAAGGGTTGGATTGATTTCTGACAAGAAAAAAGTGGCAATACAACTAGCAAGCCAGGTTTAATATTAAATTTAATGAGCATTAGTGCAAATGGTAAGTTCGAGATCTAAACCCATTAACAAGTCATAAAATCAAATTTTCCTCAGGAACAGCAGCTTTATGGCTTTGTGGGTATCCACAGAGGGCCAGATGGTGAATCTTGTGCTTATTCTCTTATTTTACCAGTTTGGTGCTGAAATCAACAGGGCTGTTCATGAAGCTGAGGTATTACTGGGTGCCAGAGGCTTGCTATCTGGCAATACTACTTGGTACACATTTAGCTGACCCTGTTCCTCAAATGTGATGGACAAATGCTGCTGGAGGCCTGTACCCTGTGCAGAGGTCTCTTTGCAGTTCTGACATGAAGGCGGTGAACTGAGGTACAGGAGATCTTGGTTTGATTCCTACCACTGCTAGATCTTTCTGCGTACCCCTTCCAAAGCTAACTGTATGAGCTTCCCTTTAAAAATTGGGGCTAGTAATGAAGAGTTTCAGTAAAAGTTTGTTGATATTATCGTAAAGCTTCCACGTGTGCCAGTAGCATGCCATATAATCAAGTGTTGATTTTTCAGGGTCAGGTATTTATTCTAACTCTCTGGCTTAGACTAAAGATTTTCTGGACAAAATTCAGCCATTGCAGTCATTTCAGAATAAGCAGTGTTTGAATACAGAGTTGGAAGGTGTGAGGACAAAGAGGAAGCAGTAAAAGAAAAGACTGAGCACTATTCATCTTGGCTATCCTCAAGAGCAGAAATACAATATGGTAGCTCTAAATCCAAGAGACAGTAAAAAATGCTAGAGCCAGTTAGCAGCACAGGAAGATTCAGGTGGGAAGATTGTACTTGCTGTGGGTGATGCCATTAACTTTTGCATCTTGGCCTTGTAATCTAAATTCTTCTAAATATCAAGGAGTACTTGCTAAACCAGCCTAGCCATATGTCAGAATCTGTGAAAAGCAAAAAGATAAGTCTACATTCAAACATTTTTTCAACTAGTAGCTGTGTGTAAAGGTCTTACATATTTGGAGCTCATTTGCTTTCAGATATTTCTTAAATCCCAAAACCTCTCTTCAGCATTGACACTTTCTGGAAAGAGTGATAGTTCTAGAGAACATTATTTCTGTGAAAACATGTAAACTTGGAGATGTGTCCAGGAGTTCTGGGCTGAAAATAAGTAACACTGATATAAGCTATTAAGACAGAAAGCAAACACACAAAACTGTAAACAGCAATCCTTTAGTACAGCCTTTTCATAACAGGGCTTCAACCAGCTGCAGTGCTGAGTGGGAGAAGGCTTCATAACTACATAGCTATACCCTGTTGCATGACCTTCAGGATGTACTGCAACACTTCTGCTAATAGAGCCTGATAGTTTGTTTACAGTTTCCTTAGTTTAAACAAGTTTTGGGCTTATTCTTAACTGTATTAACATGCTAATTGAAGTTACAATTATGGAGACAACTGCAATATTCCATGTTACATTAGCAAGTTTTATAGCCTCCAGTTTAGCTGCAGCAATATAATTTTCTCTGAATATTTCATAAAAGGGACATTAACACTCTTGGTGATAAAGTAATGTAACAATGCACACAAAGCAAACCCTAAGGTAGCACTATATTGTTTGTGGAACAAATGTAAGAACTACTTTAGAAAATGGTGCGTACTTTGGAGCTCATTTTTCATTTTTCTCCATCTGCTTTCTTCCCTTCTCCATATTTTCCAAATACTCATTTTTTTGCCATCCAAAATTAAAATTGTGTAGACCTACCGAGTTTCTACTCCTAACTTCAAATTTTGAAATGATGCTATAATGAAGAGGTTAGCAAGAATGTACTGTGACTAGGCAAGGTTCTGGGACAAAACCATTAATAGCTGATGCAATCTTCCTTCTCTGTTTTCACCATATTGCATTCCTGGATAGCATAAAGCCTTACTGGAGGTTTATTTAAACTTTTCTACCTCTGTCACTGTTTATTCTCTTAGTACTGAATTAAGTGCATTTATCATTGGTGTTTTTAGCTATAGCATCAGATGATAAGTTACTTGTCTTTTTCAGTTTCTCCTGTATTCATTCATTTATTCATTTGTTCATTTATTTAGTGGCAAGGAGGAGGTAGAGTGGAGGTAATGTTACAAGAAGATTGATAAAAAGTGTTTCATGGTAAGACCTACGGGTGTCAGAGATAGTATTGATAGAGTAATGAAAGCCCATAATGGCATAGATTTCCAGGAATGGAAAACAAAAGGTCCAGTCAATAAATTGTGCAGCTAGTGTAATTGGCTAAGAGACCGAAATCTCACCTGCTAAACAAATAAATCAGGATTTTACACCTTAGTTTTGAATATTGCAAATGTGTTATTGTTAAGTTATACATGTAAATATACCAATAGTGCTGGAAAGCTTTGTGCGCAAAATATCTTGGGGTTTTTGGACTGTATGTGGATGTATGTATATATATGGCATATATGCTTCAACATGGTCAGGTTCACCTCCCTTAGTAGAAAGATCACATTAGTATAGGGAGAGGACAGTGTTTAGCTCCCTTGAAGATGTTCTGGATTGTGGGATACTTCAGGAATCATGATCTTTTACCAATGTTTTTAGTTGTCTTCACTGCATTCCCATGAGAAGCAGATCATTTTGTGCACTTGCTTGTCCCAACCAGCCCAAATGTGAGAGCCTCTGCAAACCCTGGGGAAAATTCCACAAGCTCCTTCCCTTTCCTCTGAATTGCACTGAGGGACTGAGAACAGTCAGGGTCTCCTATGTGCCTCCTGGGTGAAAGCTTTCCTGGTAAAATCTGGAAAGGACTGTCTGGCTTCATCTCTGTTCTCTCTGTTAATTATCACTCCAAAACTGGTACCAGGTCAAATCACCAAACTTCTCTTCCCGGGCACCTTGACAGGATGTCTTCTCCACATGTTATTTTATGTGGTACTTCTTGCAGGGTTTCTTCAGTGTTAGAGTAATTCTCTAGGACTGAACTTCTAAATGCTCTTCTGCAGGAGTATTGCAGTGGAAGAAGTGACCTAATGTGATAATGGACATTGCAAATGGATTTAATACCTTTTGGTAAAGTTTCTTCATTTCATACCTAATGTTTGGAACAGTAGGGAATTAAGCAGCACCACTTAAAACATGTACTGACAGACGTCAGTGAGTAAATCTGTCAATATGATTTGATGGAGGTAGTGGATGGCATTTCTGAGCTTCTCTGATTTTGGTGCAGGTTTGTTAGGAGGAGCTCTGGCAAGCCAGGGAGCAATACTTGGCGGATTATGAGGAATTAACCCGAACATAGATACTTTTGACTTCTGAGCAGTCTGACTGCATCTGTCTGCCTTGGTATTAGATTACAGCAATGCAGAGCAGCCAGCATGATTAATTGGTCAAGTTTTTCCTACTGTTTTACGAAGAGTCAGGGTACCAGTGAATCTACTTGTCTCTTGGGAAATTTATAGTGAAAAATCTAGAGAGAAACTTGGTTGTTTCAGCAGAAATGGATTTGCAGCTGCTAAGGAGAATTTGGTTATGTGCTACTTTCAAAGAAACGTAATATGTCATTCACTCCTGGACAGAATGTAATTTCTGTGACTAAGATTTTCAGACAGCCTAGGATAGCTGGGGAATAGAACTAACTGGATTTCTTCTTTGTACACTAATTGTTTCTTAAGTTTGGAGCATGTAAATGCTTCATGTTAGAAGCATGCAGATATTAGGAAAATGTTAGTGTGTGTATATATATATGAAGAGTTTTCCAATAATTCAGTAAAATTTTAAAAATCTTAAGATAGACTTCTGGCTGAAAAGATGAAGTCTATGCTGATTTGAGATAGTGTTTCTCATCTGTCAAAGTACTGGCTTCATAATCAGCTTGTAATGCAATAATTGAGAAAAGTTAGTTGCACAGTAGATATCCACTGCAGTTGTACCATGTCTCAGAGGACGAATGTTCATTTTAATTTCTGTGTGCACAAAATTCTTGTTCTTCTACAAATAATATGATCCCTTACAAAATTAGATTTATGTTAACTCACAGAAACCAAGCTAAGTCAGTAATCCAGTAGCTTTAGCTGTAATATCAAGTATTTATTTAAAATGTTGGTGTCTTTGGGTGGTATCTGCAGAAGAGTATTGTTAGAAATGCTGGTGGAGAATGGCAAGAGGCTGTTTGGCAGAGGAGCTACACCATGTCCCAGCATGTTCGCTGTTGAAGTTTTCAGCCTTTCTCCAGAGCTGGCCTCACAGGAAGCTCAGAGCAGATGATGAACCATGGTACTGAGGTAGTTCCTGGGATGTGCATTTCTGTGCAGAGCTTTGCCACTTAACAAGGTTGTCCCTGGGGAAGCCTTACTGACTGATATCCGCAGCAATAGCACTACAAAATCAGTAGACTAGATTTAACCCAGCGTACACTCAGTAGAGCACCTCCCAACAGATGGTGCTCAGTGATACAGCATTGGTTTTCAAAGGAGGTCACGCAAAGTACTCCACGCTGGAAACCATGTAAAAGCCAGAACTGTCTGAGTGGGAGCCAAGCAAATAGAGTTCATGGAATAAAAATGCAATTCCCCAGACTGAAATAGCACAAAATCCTGCAGGATTCTTTACTGCCATCTGGTTTCTGAGAACGCACAGCATAGCCTAAATTGCACACCATGCTGTCATGTCAGAAAGTAGGAAGCATGGGTGAGCAACTGTATTACATGTACTGTTAATATTTTAATTGTATCATTCCTCATTTTCAGCTCGGGGAACCCTTAGGTGGGAAGTTTTACTGTAGGCATGACTAAAGTTGGGATCATTTCTAGAAGAATTCAGTTCTTTTCTGTTGTAACAATAGTAACATCACAGACCAATCCTGGGGAAAATGGAGGAAATCCACCATTAATTTTAGCACCAGGGGGAGCTGGGTGTGACTACAGCTTGTCACTCTTGTTTTCAACACAATACTACATTTATTCTTGAATTTCACCACCAAGAGAGAAGCAACTATATGGGTAAAATCTATCCAAAATATGCTGTATGTGGTTGAACCAACTTGCCCCTTATATCAGCTTTTACAGAACATTTGGCATAGTGAAAGAAAAACCACATTTTCTTCCTATCCAGCCCTTATTTCTAACTTGCTTTAAGGGAATAAACCAGATTAATGCCAAAAAATCCCCATGCTCATGTCATTAATCTCTTCTGGGAATAAACAGCCAAGGTTTTTTTCTTCTTGCAATACAGAGACATGATAACTAGATTTACTGGGTTTTTTTATACCACTTGGAGAAAGCTTTATGGATAAGTTTATCCTAGGACCTAGTGGCTTTGTTTTGGAGGTGTCATTACTGGAAGCAAGAATTTACCGACACTTCAGTGAACTGCTTCTGTTCAGTGCTGTCCTTAAGCCCAAAATGCACAGGGCATTCATATGGGATTGTTCTGCATACGGAACATTTCTTTTTGTGCCAGATATATTAAAGTTGAAATAGTGTACACTTTGAAGGATTCCAGCAAGTTTCCTTCCACCCTGAAATTAACGTGTCGTTCAGATGCCTCCCTAGATCTCCTTAAAATTATTAGTTCCAAGTTTGGTGCAATCCTCATTTGCATAAGACCTGCCAAGTAGAGACTCAAATGATTTTACTTCTTGCAAAACATAACTGGACACTATGAAAGCATTCACAGAGTATCCTTTTGAAACTTCTTTGTGGACATGTGGATTGATGATTTTAACTTGGTTTACCTGCATAAATCCAGGTGGCAGCATCTTGTATAGCCAAAGTGTTCTAATTGTTCCCTGGCAGGCAGCTTTTAAGACCTGTTGTGCTTCTTCCCCCAGTCCTTCAGCATCTCTTACACTGGTGTTTGAAACCAGTGAGCTTTCTATACAGTCATCAGTCCCTGTCTTCCATGTTAGTCTCTGCTCAGGGCTGATAAGTAATGAGATGGTGCTGTAAAGAAGATCCAGCATAGATTATGATGCCTAATGAAGATCTGTTTGGCTGAGAAATCCACACACATGTCTCAGCTCACACACACTCAGTGTCTGTTTCTGTGTGGTGAAGCTGCTTGATTACTATAAGCTGTGATTTAGCCAGGTTTGCACCATGTCTGATCCGAATCTTCCCCAGGGGACCAGTAGTGCATAGGGAGCAATTATGGTTCACTCCACAGGCTTTGCTAGTCTGTTTTGAGTTTCAAACCATTTCATGGCCACATTAAGAGGATGAGAAGACAGATGCCTTAGTAGTGAGAGAAGGGAGGAAAATACACATCAGTTGAATACTAACAGAATTTTAAGTGGTTCCTTTAGCTGTAAAAGCCTTGCCACCCCTCATTTCCTGCACATGCTCACAGTCTTCAGTGTTGCAGAAATACACATCTTGCACCCATTAACAGTTCAGTGATGGCTCTGTGCAACTCTCTTTAGAGACAGGGAAAAGAGTGTGGGAGCAGTTTGGAGTCCCAGCATCCGTTATCCCTTCTGCCAAATAGCTACAGTATGGCAACCAGATGGGAGTTATGCCATTTCTCCTAAAGAATGAACCACCCTTTGAGTAAGGCTTTTCATTAAGGACAAAATCCTGGAACCTCAGGCACAACTCTCCCACTGTGCTTGTTTTTTTGTTTTGGTTTTTTTTTTTTTGACTGTCAATATATTTTTATCAGAGACACTGTATAGTGGAGAGTTTATTTAATAGGATTTATGTTTAAAATAAAATGATTTTAATCTTGTAAGAGATGAAAGAACAGAAGAAAAAGTGCATACAGTAGATGGTGAAGAGTAAACTCAAAACATCATTCTTTGATATAGGTACTGATGTTTATGTTTATTTTTAGCCACATGTTTTCAGTTTTCCTCATCAATTTCACATGTTAGCACAGGTGAAAATATTTAATTAGTGCTTACATATTTTAGTTGCCTTTGTTTCAAGTGTGGTTAAACATTTGGGACTCACTGTTCAAAACTTTATGATAATGTAAGGCATGTACAATTTGTGTACAGTAGTGAAATGCAGAGACATCTTTGGGCATCTAAACAGAAACTGTTCGCTCAGCTTGTCCATATAATTATGTAAATGCATGTGCAATGGCAAGAAAAAAGCATGTTATGAATGTTGTTTCTTCAGAAGTCTGTCTCTAGAAATCTAATATCTAGAGACCATATGAAATGTAAAGTCATACGAATTTAATCCAGGTGGTGATCAACTGCTGTCGAAAGATTCCTTAAGCACTGGGTACAGGCATTAGCCTGAAAGTCATTTGCAGAGAAATTTCATGTACAGCTTCACATACTTGCAAAACTTTGCCAGCAATGCACTCTGACTCATTTCATCCACATCCATATTTGGGCAAACCATTTGCTTAGGTATTTTATGCCATCTGTGAATGTTCATCTGCAGTTTATATGCCAGATGTGTACTGGCAGCATACATGCTACCAAGAAATGTAATAGTAAGCTCAGTGTTGCAAATAGATAAAATCTTTGCAATCTACATGATTCAAGTTTGCTAAATGAATGCATTAAATTTACATTTAAAGAACAAAAAATATGACTTGCTGTCTGCCCTTTAAGTGTACATCTCAAGGAAGCCATTTTTACAGGTGCATGAGCAACAGGAGACGGGAAGTCATAATTCAGTTGATCCTAGCTGATCTGCCATGGTGACATCATTTAAGTCATTTTCCCATGACTTGAGTATTCCAGTTGTTTTATAGCATACTTTGCATCATTTAATCCTGGCTGACTTGTGGAGTATTTCAAAACCACCATTTTGGTATTAGATTTCTCTTGATACTACACTGAATCAATTCCCTTCTTTTGGTCAATGCAGGGGGTGAGAGGAGAGCACTCTATACCCCTATTTTAGCATGGTTTTCCTTTGAAATAGGCAAAAGACAAGATGCAGTCCCAGAAGGGATGCTGGAGGAAGAGAAGCCTTCTACCTTCTCTGATGTGCTCACTACACAATTACAAAATCTCAAGCTTGAAAGAATAGTGGGATGGATTTTAAGATAGTTTTCCCCATTCTGCATTTGTGGATAGAGTAGTTCAAAAGGTAAAATTATAATAGCTCTTCTGCAATGGATAGCCAGTTAGCAACAAACCAGAGGATGGCCTAGCACAGCCTCAGAGAAAGAAAAAGTTCTGAAACAGTGACTGAGTTAATGCAGCAAGACATATATATATGTATATATATGAGAGGGTATGGTGGGCAATTCTCTAAATGTTCAAGTTGTGTAGGAGGTATGCATACAAATCCACTTAACAGTTGAGTTACTGTGAGGCATATTCTTCCCACACAGTATATTGGAAGAATTGAGGAGGTGTATTTTAAGAGAGCATAAGAACTGCTAATAAAAACATAACCCACAGGCCTGCTAGGCAAGTTAACTCGTGCAGAGCTTTGTGCTCTTGTGGCTAGGTAGCCTGGTACCAACTGTGGTCTAAATTTAACTTGAATATCTATATTACCCCTATCTGTGACTGCAGCAGACATTCCCTAAGGCAGCAGCTAATGAGTCCTGAAGCTTCCCACATTCCTCTTCGAAGAGTTGTTTGCTATTGTGAGATGTTAGAGGTCTGACTGAAGTGAGGCCCTGGCTAAAAAGCAAATGCACTGTCCCAAGGATCGAAGTAATGCTTCGTATATCCCAGGGACCAGCAGCAAGTCAAGCGTGACCAGTATCTTTCTAATCCTCAGTTTCTGTAATCAAGACTCCATTAGAGTCTTTGTTTGTTTAAAGACTAATACTCCTAGATCCTAGCTGTAAGAGCTTTCTGAATGTAGCTACAGCCAGAGCAGCCATACCTGCCCAAGCTGCATGCAGCCTAGAAATGTACTTTTGAGGTGTGAATTGCTCTCTGTATCTTTGTAGGCTAAAGTCATGGGAGAACATACCCATGAACCCTGGGGGAATTAGGGATGCAGTAGATTGAGCCCTTGCTCAGGTAGGTGAATTCCAGTTCTACAGGAGATCTACAGGATCCTTATAGCTGTATTCTTTCTGTGCCCCACAGCTTAAATTCAATCTTTGTTTTCAGGAGCTTGTAGACTGCTTGTGATGAACATAGAGAAGAAAATGTGTAGTGGTAGGAGCTATAAAAATGGTGGCCTTTTTTTCTCCTTGCTCTAAGAATATGGCTGGGAGATTTCTCAGGAGGGTACAGAGTCCTGGCATAATTCCTCACTATGCTTTTGAAGAAATAAATATTTTATGCTGCTTTGAAGGGTGAGATTTGGTCCTTGCCTGACAAGTTTCAGCGCTAGTGCAACAGGGTGTCCTGACTTCTGATTGAAGTTCTGGGAAGTCCCTTTGCATTGAGGCCAGGGAACCAGCCAAAGCAGAAGCTCCCAGGCCCTTTTTAGGCTGGCCTTACAACTGCTGCCTTCTCTTCTTCATCCTTCTTCTGTGTTCTTGATGCTGTTATCTCCTCACAGAAATTCTTACTCTGATGGAATGCAAACTGATAACTCAGAGCTTTTTTGGCATGATCTACTCTCATTGCAATGTTTGTGTATCTCATGACACACACCCCCATTTTAAATCATCACATACAGAATGAATGCTATGGCAGTATTGTTCTAAGAACACTTAAAAGAAAACTCTTACGTTCTTGCTCCTTGTCCAACACATCTTCATCTTATTTTGTGGTTTGCACTTTTCATTCATTACTTTTCTTGTGTAAATACCCAGCTACCTCTTTCCATTGTTCTTGAGAATATATTTTTTTTGCTTGTATTGTGTTAAAAGAAGCAGTTTGACAAATGAGGTATCCTGAGGTACAGAACTAGGTTTGCTGTGCTAGTCTGAAAGATTATGATGAGTATAGTTATGATATGTGAGAGCATTCAGAGCCTTAATTGTCCTGCATTTAGTTAAGAGACTTAGGTGTATTTGGTGTTACAACTTAGAGATGATTCTCAATGAGGGAGTATCTTTTCTTTGCGGATTTTAAAAGCCTAAGCAGAGGTTAAGAAGTATTCAGTCAGGACCTGAGATGACTGCACAGGGCTCTACCCTGATTTTTACAATAAGTCCCCAGAACATAGTTCCTGAAGAGGTCTGTGTGCACTGTCTGCAGAATATTTCAGCTATAGTAAGTGTCTGAAGAGGAACTAAAACTTTGCACCATATTCCCAACTAAGCAATTGTGTTTTATGCTGGAAGTATGCAGGATAAAATACCACCAAGATCTTGATTTGACATTCACCCTTTAGCTGGAAAGCACTGAAAGGCTCAATTCCTGTGGACAAGTTTAAGTGGCTTTACATTTGAAAAGCTTGAAAATAATTTGTTTAGACTTCACCATATACAAATTTCTATTTCCTTATAAAAATAGAAATGTTCTACTCCTTTATGCAGCACTGCAAAGGTCATCCTTGGCACCTAGAGCATTGTCTTTGGCAATAATCTGGCTGTGTCCTTTCCAGCCTCCTTTATCTCCAATGTGAACCATTTGCCATGAGGCTGCTCTTGGCAATGAGCTTCCCTACCCTTTTACTACCCCAGTGTAAAAGCTGTGAGGGCATGAAACCAACTTTTCTGAGCATTAATTGTTCAGCCCTCCAGAGCAAGGATGCACCAAGTAAGAGTCCACTTTTACTCTAAGCCCAGCAAATGGCTTTGTTCCTTAACGTCTTCCATCCACAGAAAACTGTTTTCTGAGCTTGGTGGTACCTTTAGTCTGGACTAGCTGGTGTGAATAAGAGTTTGGGTCCTCTTTCTCTGCAGGCTACTTACCTTCCCACTTTCTCCTGAAGATGAAGAGAAGGCTGTGCAGGTGGTGATAATCTGATGGCTTCTATAGTCCCTTCATATGCTCAAAAAGAAGTTCATTCTCCCCATTGTCATTCTTCTGGAGGAAGAATCCATAGTTCGGCTTCCTGTAGCACAACCTGTCCTGGGACATGCCCCTGAAATCACAGCAATACATAGGAGAAAGCACCTTTTGTGAACCGATTTCTCTAGCCTGGCTTTGCAAAGTGGTAATGCCCACCACTTGACTGAGCTAATCCACATGCAAGTCGTCCAAGACGACATGTCTTACGATTTATGGACACTAATGTTAATGCTTTTAATTAAAATGTATTAAAAGATGCTCTTATTACTGATATTTAAAACAGCTTTTCAAGTCAGAGTAGTTTAGTCATGGCTTATAGCCACTTAGCCCTTCTTTGCACACCACCTTTAACCTCTGCTACTTGTGTTTGTAATATGCATAAAGCTGCTATTCATTTTATTGGACTTTCAAAAGCTACTTATAAAGGTATTTTTAAGTTATGACCTGATTCTTTGAAGTCAGCTTACCTGGTATTTTAAATGTCGGCTCTATAACTTCTTTTAGTATGTAAGACATTTTTTCTATTTTAATTGTTACACTTATAATGCTGAACTTTGTACATGTGCCTGTTAATTATATCCTCATACTGAATGCCCTACCTCAAGCTGAATGGATGATATGGGAGCATTTGCAATGCATTGCGCAAACACCTTACTGTGTGTGGGATGTCCAAAGGCAGAGGATACCATACATCACTCCGTGTTTGAGGTACAGCACATGGCTGTCTTGATACAGAATCCGAACAAAGTATTTCATAAAGCAAAAGTCAAAGTTATTTTGCATGCACAATTGCTACAGGGAACCTGGTTATAGATTTGCATGTAAAATGTGTTGTGGCCATAATTTATAAGAGGTAGGCTTTAATGGGTTTTGGACCCCACTGGGTAGGAGGCATTAGGTTATCCACTAATGTTTAATTACATGGAATGTGTGTTCAGTAGATTGTGCAGTTATCACCTGGAAACCTTAAGGCTGAAACCTGTGAGCTGCTGATAGCCCCTGACTGCAGAGCTCCATGGGTGCTAATGTTGCAAAGATCAGATTTCTCATTTGTGGCTTCTTTGCAGTGGACCTTTTCTTCGGCAGTTATCTGCACAGTCGTGTTGAGATAGCTTTGCAGGGTTATTAATAAATGTAGAAATCTGCTGCATAATCTATTAATAGAACTGAGATTTTCAAGTCTGGATAAAGGTAAATACTAGGTTGACTGAGGCTTTTCCAATGTAATTTGTTTCTTGGGTAGAAACATTTCAATTCTCTGGGATTTTATTGGTCAGTTTTCCTGTTTGTTGTGGTTGTGTGTTGTGGTAGGGCCAGGTAATACCTGTTCACTCTACCTATAGTTTGCAAGTGGAAGGTAGTATCGAATTGGAAATAGGAGCACAGCTGCTGCTTCAATCTGTACAAGAAACAAATAGGTAGCATAAATAGCTGTGTCTAGTTGGCTTTGCCCTGACTGTTTCAAAAAATATTGCTATTACCTGTCATTATGTATTCTATTTCCCACAAAAAAAAAAAAAAAATCATGTTTTGGAGATGAAATAACACAGAAAAACAGTAATTTTATTGTCAGGTCATAGCATAACTAGCCCAAAACACAGCTGCAAGAAGAATGGACAAATTAAAAATTAGCAACTGGTGAGGAAAAAAGAAGTGAGCTCATCTGCTAATAAGAAATGAAGGGACAATTCCCTAAAATCAGGAAACTACAGGAAAAATAGTGGTACTTGAGGATAAAAATTAGGCATGTGCAGCAAAAACACAGTCAAAACAAAAAGTCATGTATGCAAACAAACCTTAGGCTGAGGAATACCGCACAAAAAATTGTCAGTCTGACTGTTCTTTTTATCTTCCTTTGTAACACAAAGAGCTAGGCAGCTTGGGGGTAAGGGATTAAGACTCTCAGTCTTTTGTCACTGGTTTCAATCAAGCCAGGTCAGTAGTGACTAATACTTGTGATAGCTGTGGTGGCAGCCTTTGGATTTCTCTGAAATTACTTTGTGATATCCCAGCTATTAGCTGACAGAAGCCCTTTAAATGCTGGTCCCAGTGAAAGGGAAAATTAAATGCAGTGTCCTTTGAAAGATGCACCCCAGAATGAGCAAATATCTTGAATGCCTAGTTTTGCCTGTGCAGTAACTTAGAGAAGAACTGGAGCCATCTTAAAACAGCTTCCTACAGTCAGGGTTCTAGTATGTGTCTTGTCTATTCAATGACAGGGCAACAAGAACAGTTTGTTAAAGTGTTCCCCTTGTTTAGAATAGCTGTAGGTTGCTGCAGTGGCTCAAGCTCCTGATTTTTTTTTTTTCCTCCAGAGATTCCTGTTAGCAGTGCGGTGTTTCTGTTTCTGTGCCCAGAATTCCAGTGACCTTGCTGGAGGGATGTCTATCATCTATCTTCACAAATCCTAAAGCTGGAGGGATGTCTATCATCTATCTTCACAAATGTTAACCCACTTGTGCAGAAAGAATGAATCCATTGGTAAGTGTGAGGCTTAACACTGGTGTTGGGAGAGTTTGTGCAGACTGTCAAAGGCAATTTATTTCTTATTCATGGGAAGGTGAGGGCTGATCCTACTCCTATGGAGGAGTTACCTCCAAAGAGGACCCAAACAGTAGACTCCTAAAAATTATTCTTTGTCAAATGAGTCTACACCAACCTTACTGTTAATTGTTTTCCAGATAGAATATCCTGCCTGGTAGGTATCACTGAGTTAGAAGGCCTCAGAAAGTATATTGCTGCTCTCTGGAAAACATTTGCTGCACTAGTAAAATAACACAAGGAAAGATTTCTGCAAATAAACTCCATACACAAGTAATAGTTGCATAATTTCAAAACTGTCTTCCTTCTCTTGCAGACCTGTGATTGTTCCACTTGCCCTAGAAGTCATGGACAGGCCAGCCAGCTTTAGTAACCAGCTCTTTCAAGGAGAGCTTGAAGTAGTGGCATAAAAGGTAAGAGATTTCAGAGACATTGTTCAGGCAAAATAAAGGATCATCCAAGGAGTGCTTCTCATATTTTGAGTGGAAATCTGAAGAAAAGTTCAGATACAAACTCTGAATATTGGAACTGATTGAATAGTATAAATGGTCCCAGTGTTAGAGGAGATATACTTAAAATTCTGAATAAGGGACACATGATAAAACATACTTGGAGGAGATACCTTACAAAGACAGAGGAAACAGCAGTTCAGAAACAAGTAAATAATGCCTTTCTCTCATGTTAGCCAAGATTACTGTTTGTTTCACGTTAGCAGGGTAAGGGTGAAAGTCTAGGGTAAACATCAGTAAAAGAATCTGAAGTCATAATAGCATGTATTAGAGTGGCTCAAGGGGATAGGTAAGGCTCTGTCATTGCAGCTCTTAAGCTGCAGTTGACAAGATGCTGACAGAAATCTAAGCAAAAATTCCTGTGCAGAATGGGCAGGGAGGTCAGGATAGAGGGCCTAGGGCGTATTACCTATGTGCTATCATCCTAATGAGGCCTGGTTTGTTTTACAAAATGGTCTACATACTCTTCTCTGCAGATGTAAATTTATACAACTCTAGTCACATCAAATGAAGACTGGTCTGTAACCATTCAGGTCTGGACATGTACACTGGATAATGGCTTCTTTTTCTACTGTGCCATCCATTTCAGCCCATCTTCCTGTCTCTGAATAACCCTCATCACCTTAACAAAACAATATTGCTAATTACTAAATTTGCCTATTCTTCTCAATTTTGCCACTGTCTATGGTCAGGTTTCAGCTTCAGGATTGTCAATCTGAAATGCATGGATCCCATACGTATTCATTAGTAGGATACAGTTTCAAAACTGGTCTGTCTGTGTTAGGAGAGCTACTCAGACAAGCTCAGCTCACTAAGTATGAACCGGGATTGTAATGTGTCATGTGAGGATTCAGTCACGGTTCTATGTTTAAGTGTACCAGAGATTATGGTCAAGTCATGTAGCCTTGTGTTCACAGAGGCATTTAAGAGCTTCAGGGCCCACTGAAATAGACTTTAAATCTAAGCTTTCAACTCTCCCATATATTCTTGTTGGAAAAAGAAGATACTTCCTCTGCAGAAAAAAAACTTGTGTCTTTAAATAATGAAATTGGGAAATAATTTCCAGTTTCTTTAGCATACCTACCTTGGGCTTGGACTGAAAGCATCCCTGCCTCGGGCTGGACACAAAAGGCATGCTTTTCCCATAGTCCCCTCTCCCCTCAAGTAGGAGTAGTAAGCAAATGGTCTTTACCCAAGCCAGAGAAATGTGAGGAAATGCTCATACTTTTTGCAGAAGGGAATTGGCATAATGTCACATCCTCAGCCCCTGGCTGGCATCTGTCCAATTGCCTGGGCAGTTCCAGAGTCTTACAAGAGCCTGGCAGAGCCTGAACTTACTTTCTGCAGCTGCTAGCACACTCCTGTCACAGAATGGAGAAAATCGTCTGTGGGCAGCAGATAAAGGGAGGCTGACTGAGCCTGTAACATTACCATGACAGTTCAGCCTTATACAGACATGAGGTTGGATGCATATAGAAGAGGAAGGGAGACAAGACGTTGACTTGAATAATGTGAGTTGAAGTGAACTTGGAAAAGTAAATGGCTAGAATATCTGGGTCTCTAATGAAAGTTGTAAGTAGAGATCTATGGAATGTACTTGCATCCTTTTTAGCAAGTGGGGCAAGATCTCCCAAAATCTTAACATGAGTGATCATTCTGTCATTGCTGTGGGATCCCTTTAAATTCACAGACTGAGTAGTGGTCCCTGACAGCAGTTCTAGATATGTAACAATTCAAGAAGCACTATTGGAACAATGGACTCACTTCAACCTATCAACATTTTTTGATTAAAACAAAAGAAGGTGCAGAACAGTCTGAGATTGGATTTTCTTAAGCATGAGAGTTAGTGAAGCCAAATCAACACTCAAGGGCCAAAAAGGATTTTAGGCAGAACTTTGAACTAGAACAGCTTCACAGGCAAGTCAGACGCTGCATTTCTGAACAGCAGTAATTCTGCCTTGGATTTCATGTAAGTAAAAGTGCTGGATTCTATTGCCAGGTCATATTTCCTCAGAAAGTGTACTCTAATTATACTGATCACAACCAACTACATGAACCCAACATGGTGCTAAATGAAGATTGTGTAGAAATGATCTTCAAGTACAGTCTGTACAAATATGTAGTGGGATGGAACCAAAATTTATGTTCAGAAGCGCTGACCTGTGAGAGCAAATGGTTGCATTCAAGAAAGGATGTGTTTCAAGACCAGAAATGTAATGTTGTGGGACCTTAATTATGCATTTAATTTTTCAATGCCCAAACACAGCTATATGTGCTTATGACTATTAATACTTTTTCTAGGAGGTTTTGTTATTTATATTATTTTACTAACCAGAGAAATCATTGTATTCCAAGCAAGTGTGCCATTTCCCTTCACAATCTATGTAAAACTAATTGGTAGAAAACATATGATTAGAACAAAATGGGAGCAGATGTGTTTCAGGGGAGCAGTGTGAAGATAGATCTTAGTAACGTTGCTTTCATTGGAAGGAGTTTTTGGGACAAGAATAAATATGTGAGAGAGAGTGGTGATGGAAGATTAAGAAGAACTCACCATGTCCTTTTGGAGAGTATGAGAGATAAGGATTGTCACAGGGAAGAAAGAAATGCATTCATTGCAGAGCAGATTGGCAGTTAGGTAGGTAGCAAATTTAGATTTGCAATATGGGACTGAGCTGAGAGGACTAATGGACAAGGTGAACTTTAGAGAAGAGTTCCTGGAAAGAAGGGTAGATTTCAGTATGGACAGCAGTTGCATTCCAAATTACAGAAGTAGCATGTGTTTGATTTTCAAAAAGCTGTAAATGATTGAGGTTGCTACATATGAAAACTGATCCATATTAACCATATTAAACAGTGAAATGGAAGTCACTTTTATACCATATTCTAAATAAGCTAAAAGATTAATGGACACCTGTTGATTGGGTCCTTAAATCTGGGAACTATTTATAGTTCTGAAAATCAGTTCTGTTTAGGAATCTCAGCTTCTAGGTAGCTTACGACTATTTCTAATCTACAAAAATACTGTCATGTCTCCCCTTCTCTGAATGCAGGGAAGTGCTTTAGTTTGTTTCTTCGAAGGTGATGCCTAAAGTGACCTCTACATACACTAAGTGATTTTGTCAGACTGAAAGATCTCCCATTGTCCTCACCATGCCTTTTTCTGCATTCTCCCTAAATACCTAAGTATGGGCTAAGAAAACTGCATGGAACAAACTGCTAAACATATGGTATTTGAAAGGATGTGCAGGAGTGCAGATTTATCATCTCACTTAAGCAGTCCTATTATTCAACAGCTCTTAGAGTCATTCATTATTCATCAGTCGTCTTTCTCCCAGGTCAATTGCCAGGCAGAGTTGTGATGCGGAACGGCAGCCTTGCTGAGTGTGAAATGGGACAGATACTAGATTTTTGTTATGCAACGGAATTACCTGTTCCATTAAAGGTCTAGTTTTAGGGGCTTCTGGCACAACTAAGCAGAAAAAGTAAGTGCAAATGTATGGACATAGTCTTATGCCTTAAAAGATTAAGATATTCATGCAATGAGTAACTCTTTCCTGTGGAACTGAATCCAAGGCAGATTTTGCTATGGCATTCTAATGTGGATGAACTTTCATCCCAATTTGGAAACTGCCAGAAGTGGACAGAACACCAGGAAGTCCGGTCTATTTCCCTCAAAGCTGGGTGGCTCTTGTAGCACATTCTGGCTGTGGAGCAGATGCACTGTGAGATGCTGTCTTTATATGATGGAGGAGCCAAATCAGGAGATTTAGAAGAGCCACCCATCTACTGTTTATCTTCAACTTAAAGAAATAGCTAGCCCATATTCACTGCATAGTGCCAACCTGAAAATGCCTTTTTGGAAAAGAAAATGTAGGAACCACAGTTCCTGGATCCTTTGCTTTAATATGTAAAGTAAGCACTTAAAGGTTTAGTACAGTGATGAATTTACCTACTTTCTAAGGGTATCCCCATTCAGGGATGCCTACTAGTCCCCTCTAGACCCTTCCAACTAGACTACCCTGTGATGACCAGGTCAGCTTTTGCTTTCCAAAACAATATACTCCACCTCCTCTCGTTTTCTGCAAAGGCAGGAATGGCATTTCAGGACCTTCTACCACGGGTGCTATATGTAGGGCTTTAAACCCCAAAGCATAAAAAAAAAATTGTGCTGTGCTTGTAATTTACCTTGTCTCCCTCAGGCATCAAATATCACATGTGGCGGATCAGCAGTGATTGAAATAGTTGATATTTGCGCTGGAGGTTGGAAGGGCTGTAGGATGTACAACATAATGAAACAATTTTGGCTGACATAAGGAGTTTTCAGGCTTGAAGCAAGAGGGCACCAAGTTTATGCTTAATTACACAGTAAAGTGAGTGCTGTCTGTCAAAGTGTGTTTAAAGTCTGTGTTGCACAGCTTTGTGGCATGAACTGTGTGATTACTATCAAGTTCACTTGATAGCCTGAGAACTTCCCACCACCCCTACAAATAATGCAGATCTCTAGTGCAGAAATTCATTTGTGTTTGAATGTTTGTACTAATATGACCAGTATGAAATTAACACTACAAAATAAAATAGCAAGAACAGGGATTAGATATTAAAGGTCTGAGTCTTTCCTTTTCTAGGGGTACATTGGGATCTTGTATAAGAGCCAATGACTTCTCCAGATAATGTTCAAGCAGAATTGAATTTTTGATTATATAATAAATTCTAAGCCTTAAACAGCTGTAATCACCCACTAAAATGAAATGAGTGTTTTATGAGAAAACAACTGTGTAAGGAGACTTGAGAATATTTTAGAGCAAGTTTGTCTTTAACCTTTTTTTTAGCAGACCTGTTAATTATAATGATGCTTCCTTTGAGGCACCTTCTAGGCAAGATTATCAACAATAGACTTCTCAGCCACCAGTGCACCATCTAGCTCAACCTCCATCTTCAGGACAATGGACAAGGAAAGTACAAACTAGTAACCAGATTGCCAACTCTTGCAAGTTGCATATAACTCTTTGTTCTACTTGTCAACTTTACAGTTCCTACATGGCTGCATGATACTGTGCCAAAAGCAATTTAAAAGGCAGCTTGTTTTAAATACTTAATGTCTGAATCAGACTCTAGGATGCCAACAAAGCCATTTCACAGGGGAAGATGCTCCTTTCTTTTATGCTGCTTGAACTTCATCACCCTGCTGTGATGCTTAATGGAATCTTTGTGCAAACTGTGAATGCTGATTTTTTGAGCCATGTACAACAAACAGTTGCTGTGCTTTTAATCACTGTGAATCTTGTCACACTTCATCTTTGGAGTCAGCTAATAGACAATCCAAGCAGGTGCTAATATAACATTTATATTCATAAATATGAATATGCTAAAAGAATCTTCTGAATTAAAGGAAACTCATTGTCCAAGGCTGTCTGAATGGGATGGTCTAGCAGCAGCTAATTTTTGACAGGGCA
This sequence comes from Pelecanus crispus, assembly GCF_030463565.1. NCBI lineage: Eukaryota > Metazoa > Chordata > Aves > Pelecaniformes > Pelecanidae > Pelecanus > Pelecanus crispus. The sequence continues at coordinate 27,030,570 of NC_134651.1, read as the reverse complement.
AGAAAAGTGTTAGGACACTGACGGCTAAAGGGACCTGTACTCTGATTCAGATGTTTTATTCACATACTGTGGTCAAAGTGGTTTAGAGACAGAAAAACCTCAGGCCAAGCAGCAAGCAAGGAGGGCTTGAAAAGGACTTTAGGAAAAAAAAAAAAGAGATGTTATTGTTACAGATTTGTACAACGCCAATGTCTATGACAATAGTGAACATTTGCAGCATACTTTGCACAGTCCTCGGACTGTAGCAGATATGTCCAGTGAAGGCGAAATGGCAATCAAGAGCCATAGCATCCAAGAAAGTGAAATGTTAGTTACAGATGGAGGATATCAGTGGGGTGCCACTCACTGCAAACTCTCCCAAGGAGAGCCTGAGAATGAATTGAAGAATCAATGTCTGAATGGTGCTCAGGTGCTAAAAAAGCTGAGTGCTTCAAAATTCAGGTCCCAGGATAGCTTAGCATGAGATGAGGTGCTCCATCAAATCAGCAGGAGTTGCTAGTTTACAGCTACAAGTGCAGATTTAACAGCAAGATATTCAAGGCAAACTTACTTCAACAAGATGAAAGGAAGCTGTTTGATACCCAGGTGAGATGTCTGCAACCTGAGTTTCCCAGGTAAAGTGTGTTCTAAATCAAACCTGCAGTAGAGCACTCAGAAAAAAGTAGATATTTTACTAAAGTGGGAGACCATTTTGTGATTTAAACCTAGCATAAAGTTCCCAACCAGGTGCACATGCCTTTCAGATCACAACTCCTGAAGAGCTGATGGGTTCCCCAGCTGTTTGTGTACTAATAGCCTATTCTTATTTACTTAACAAGGCAAGCATAATTTGAGATTGAAAAACATATCCTCACCCTCTTTGCAATAAAACTCTCAGTGTTTTTGGCATGTTTTTTGAAATCTGACAGCCAGTTCGCCATGCAGTTCTTTGGTTGCTGCTTAAATGCCTTTGTAGTGTGTTGCGAGTGAGTGCTGTTTAAAGGCAGTTAACATTCACTAGTTTAGAACATGGTTCAAAGCCAGCTGAAATCAATGGAGATAACCTGATCTGAGCTTTGGCCCAGGCACCCTATGCCATCCCATATGCTATGGGGCAGAAGTAGAGGCAAAATGACACTTTTGAGCAGCTTTTCACATTTCTTGCTTGAAGATGCTAGGAAATAATTACAGTCTAAACCAGGTTCTTTTTCTGTTTGATGTGGATTTAAAAAGAGCTTTTTATTAATGCACCCTCATGTTTAATGGGCAGTGCAAAACTCCTTTTTATTCTAAAAATCTGCCTATCCAAAAGGTGTGTCTGCATGCTCTAGTACCTGGAGATAAAAACTGCAGAGCAAAGAGGGGAACTCTGGTGATGCTTATATATCTGAATGGCCTACTCTATTCTTGTAGGAGAACTTGAGCTGACTCAGTATTTAATTTATGTCTAATTTGTCATACACTGATATAAAAGATTATTATGAATGTCGATAGCTAATTTTAGAAAGTTTACAATCTGTTGAATGTAAAAAAAAAAATTGCAGCACTGACATTTTCAGTGCATCTGGATTCACCATGGTGAAGCCATAAAAATAGGTATAGTATGTCCCAGACAGTAATGGTATGTCTTTCTGGATCTCAAAATTCAGAAACTTGAAGTCAAATATTTGACTTCAGATTTATAGTTTATTTCATCATTATATTTGATTGCAGTGGGTGCCCTTTGTAGAATGTCAGAAGAGTCCCTGTGCTTTTTTATAGTATAAAAGCAAATGAAAAAATAAAAAAAAGTGAAAATGGAAATATATCAAAATATATTGCAGATTTTTCAAGCCCACAAATTCAGATTTTCATATTTCAAATTAAATGCATATAACTCTTGCAAAAATAATATTCATAAATATATTGAATTCAAGTGTATTCTAGCCACACACATTTTTATAATTTATTAATTTTTCAGGAACATATTCAGTATGATGAAGTCACAGTACGAAAACAATTTGAATTTTTTATAGTCTGCATAAAAAAAAATCGCAGCTTGTGCTTGACTAGTGTTGAATGAGGCATGAACTGAAATCCAGCTGTGGCTGTTTTGATTTTCATTCATGTTAAGTTGTATTAGAGTCCAGTTCAACCAACCCTTCACTGTATCTCAATCTATCCCATCAATCCCATTGTGTTACACAAGGTAAACACTACTTGAGCAAGGGTGGCAGAAGCAGATACTGGTTTCTTTGGAATTTGGTTCCAGTAAAGTGCATGACACAGCAAAAAAGAAAGACCCCAAGAACAACAGAAGATAGACAGTAATACAGTAATTTAAGTCATAGCAGGCAACTGTCATAACAGGGAGGTGCTAACTGATCTAAGCAAATACTTTAAGCAAGCATTTGTATTTTAAATTTTTTTTAAATTGGGACATGGTTTAGTCTAGTCTACCCTTGATTGGCTTAGAGTAGACTTCATAGTGTAGGTTAATGGTTGGACTGGATGATCTTAAAGGTCTTTTCCAACCTAAACGATTCTATGATTTAGCGAGTTAAGAACAGATCATGCTATTACACAGCTTTGGCTGATGACTATATGGTTCCTCCTGAAGCTGAGAAGGTTTCCAAATGAAGGAAGGACAATGTCTATGTTTTAATTTCATGCACTATAGACATAGTCTGCTTGGAGGGAACATACATCATGAAAGGATGGGGATTTGTATGAGGGAACATACATCTGGAAAGGCATACATCATGAGACTGTAAAGAGTATGTTCCCAGCAGCAGCTGAGTTCTTTTTCTGCACTGGCAACCAGCTGTTTCTAGGAAAGGTGAGTGGCTGCCACTAATGCAATTTAACTCTCTATACCTTGGCTGGTATGTTTATAAAAAGACAAATGAGCTAAAGCAGGATCACGTTTCTGAAGTTGGGAACAGCAAAGCCTGTCTGCTTTCCTCTTCCCTGCTATCCTGGGTTAGGCTGAGATACTCTTCTGTTTCCTAAGGTGTTTGCATTTATACTGCTAGAAGTGTTTCATGGTTAGAACACTTCCAGCTTAGCTTTTCTTAAATGTTAGAAGAGTGATGCTCGTATATTCAATGTACATTTAAATTATTGAACATATTGCTAGCTTACCTCTAGGTCTTCAGAGATGCAAGATATCGTGTTCGGGCAGTGACAGAATTGGTAGCAGAGAGCTTTGCATTTATCTGTCCCTCCCTTGCTAGTTTTGGGGCTGCTCCATAAAATTGGTCTTGCAAAGCAAGACCTTTGCATCTTTGTAGGTGGATTTGCTAGCATAGGGAAGATACAGGTCTATTGGTGTAAGCCTGCTTATCTCAGTGTATTATGTACTTACATCCTGGCATGACCTCTCTGTACTCTAAGTCTTGAGTGTACAGGCTCTAGATGTTTAATTTTTTTTTTTTCTCAGAATTCTGAATTGGCTACCTAAGTTTCTCAAAATAAAAGCCTTTAAAAATCAGCTTTACTTTTAGGTAAAAGCAAGTATTTCCAGTTTGTCTACTGGTCATGACTGTTAGCATTGTCTATTTCTTAGTCTAAGGCCTAAAATCCATGGTGAATAGCTGAAGTCTGCTCCTTAATTAAGTGCTTTGTTCTTAGCTGCAGTAGTGATGAACTCATTAGAGCTAATGACATCCTATGTGAAAGCATTTAGTACTGAGCAAATCTTTGGAAAAAACGGGTCAAAGGGAAGTTTCACTTGTCAGTTGATCCCAATATTTAGACCATTAACTGAGTCAGTATCTCTTATATGCCATCCTAAATTTATATTCAGTACCAGAACAATATCTTCACTAGAGGCAGTAAGAGGTATTGGCCATTAAAAAGTAATATTATACTGCACTAAAAAACATTGTATGAGGAGCTCCAGATTGAAATGGAAAAAGATAAGCATCCTTTCTTATTCACAGTACTGTAATTACAGAAAGCAATCTTTTTTCAAACAGTAATAAAACTTCTGCTTGTTCTTTCAGTATCCTGACCATCTATTTGCCATTGTACTCTCTCTGTAATTACTTATGATATAGTAGACAACTGATTGTGATTCCAAGATGGTAGTTGGTAGGCAGATAAATTCTGCTAAAAAAACCCCCTCTGCTTTCATGAAGCTTCCTGATCCACAGTCAGAAAGCAGAGAAATAGAAAAGTGCATTCTAAATTCAACATGTTTTAAAGCTCAAGTTTTTTCACCTATTAAGGGCTCTTTCATCCAGCTCTTTAACAGAGTAAATTAATTCTGCAAAACTATTGCAAGGAGATCAGTGATGTACTTGGAAGCTGTATTGTTGAATTAGTGCTTTCATAACTTCCATAAATACTGTTCTTAAAGGAGGATTGTTTTTGAAGCCATGCACATTGAAGCCAAAATTGCTATGCAACAATGATTCAAAAGAATTCTCAAAAATTCTCTTTCTGTCTCAAGCCTCAGAAGTTTCTAGGCCCACTCCATCTCCAGTCTAATTACAGCAAATAACCATTAGAGTTTGATCTTTATTCTGATGTTTTTACAGGAACAAACTCCTTCTAGATTATTAACCTGGCATAATGGATCACAATATGGTAATGTGCCCTAGGGGCTAGCACCACACTGAGGCAATTGCAATGCTAAGTCATTGCAATATCAGGTCTTGCACAGTGATGAATAGAAATAATATGTCCTGAAAAATGTGTGTACTTTGGATTTAGCACAAAGAATGTATATGGGAAACAGCCATTCTCCTGTTGCTGGTATTTTTGCACCTCTTTTAAAGGGTATATAAATTTTTGTGTATGAACTGTGTAACATCTTCAAGCAAGAAACACAACACTGGTGTTTTTTCCTCAATATCCAAGCTAATGAAATAATATTTTGGCAGATCTAGAAATCCTGTTTCCTGTTTGGCTTCTCTGCAATGTTTTTTCTAAGGAGGGGTGTGAGGGAGTCAGTTAAAATGAAGGGATAACTATTCCACTAGACTGTAGTCACACGATACCAAAGCATTCTCAGTAATGCAGTCCTCTTGTTAAAACAAAGTATGTAAAATGTTCTATCATTATCCTGCCAAACAATACTGAAGCACTCTTTTCTGAATTGTAGCTGTATATTGAGACTCCTTGTTCTGAGGTCCAAATACCCAGATCTGGTTGTTAACCTGTAGCCTTCTCACTGGCTCCTCCTCCTTCAAACTATATTTGGAAATGATTGTTTGAGTACTCTACAATTTACCTTCACCTTCAGCCTACCTAGTTCTGCCCTAGATTTCTGGGTAGAGTGTTACTGCTACAGAGTAAGCCAACAGTGTGCTGTCCCAGTGCACAAGCTGCCCTACAGGACGGACATGTGGCCATAGAGGTCAACATCCTAACCTTCCAATTCAGTTCTGCTTTTACTGATCTCCAGAGGTCCCTTCCAACCTCAACCATTCTGAGATTCTGTGATTTGATAACCAAGTCCTATTTTCAGAACTGGTTTTCATTCTCCATAGAGAAATACATCAAATCTGCCCTCCAGGTTACAAATTCCAGTAAGGCATTTAAAAGAAAGATGCAGGCTTTTTTAAAAAAGACCTAGTTGCTGTCATTCAGCCATAGAGACTAATTTTCTCTCTGACCTCAAGGTTAGGTTATTACCAGTTCAGTTAAGTCATCCTAAATAAGGCTGTATTTGCTAGGTCCAGTCCAGCACATATGGAATTTGTAGGAAGACTTGCCTTGACTTCAGTGGGGTGGGATGGGATTGGATCCACAAGTGCAAACTTGAGTATACATTCCTCTCCTGGAAGTTTCTGCATCAGTCTGTGCTGCCTGTGAAGCCCTACAAAGAATGAGTAAGCCTGGTAACATTTATGTAAATAGTCTTGCACAGTTCACTGGAGCTGCTGATGCCTTTTTGTGTTATATCATGTATTGAATAGATGTTTGAGCCTTGTGGTTGCCCTCAGCTTTTGGTTCAGAGCAATAGGATGAGTATCTTTTTTGCTGGAGAATCATGAAGCTCATTGTAAAGAGAGCTAGAGCTCTTCCTGAATTTGAATGCCCAATTTGTTTTTTGGAGCATGATATGATCTCTACATTAAGGGAAGTACAGAAATGACTACATATGTCTAATATAATTGCAGCTTTATGAGATTAGCAGTCTAAGGAAAACTAAACTAGTCCTATTTAGCCAGACAGTAACCTTTGGGCAGTTAATGTATCTGTTCTTTTCTAATAGTTTTTTGACATGTCAAGGTTCTACAAACTTCTGTGATTTTTGATTTAGAGATGGATTTTTTTTTTTTTTTTTTGAGCTTGAGAAGTAAAGATAAAATTTTGAGATGGAAGTTCCAGGCTCAATCGTTGCATGCACATACCACCGCTGATGTGTCCTGGGACAAGTAACTGAAAGAAGTATTTTCTCTATGTACACCAATCCTGTACACACTGAGCCTTTAATGATATATGAGCATAGGTTTATAGAAATCCTGCCTTAACCAGTCCATAAAGCAGTTGTAAACTGCATTACTAATGCTTTAGAAGTTCCTCTGCATTCTACCTGTAGAAGGTGACATCTCTATTGCTCAGATGATATCTAATAAAAAAGACTATACGTAGCACATGTAGAGGTCAAACTAACAAATGTATTTCGGAGGAAAAAAGCCTATAGACACATGGACTTGACATACCTGGAAAACAAAAAGAAATCTGCTGTTGATCCTTCTATTGTGATATGCGTTGACTGGTAGACCTCTACTCAGGGAATAGCTGGTGCTAGATAGAAAGCTAGCTTTGCAGTTAATCTTGGAGATGTGTTAGGCCACCTCTTCTATACTGATCTACCTATATATATATATATATATACACACATACCTATAACAGGGATATACCACTTTCTACCTGTGTGTTTTCCTAATATAACAACTATTCAGTAGCTTCATCAGCTTAGAAAAGCCAAAGTAACAAACCTACATGATAGCTCTACTGAGCAGAAAATTAGCTAATCCTATAGTACCCAGGCTGCCTCCCTTCACATCTGCTATGCCATTTTGAAAGGAAATAATTCACTGTATTCTTTCTCCCTTTGTCATAGTGGGGAGGGTTCTAGGAGGGATGTGTGTATGGCTGTTGCCCAACATTAAAATGAAGGAAAATGGTTTTGAGTTTCTTTTTTTTTTTTTTTTTTTCCTCCAAATAGCAATCCACATAAGGAAAAAAGGTATTTTTTAACTGCAAGGAATGGACAATTATAACAGTATGTGAGTATAATTTCTTTTAGTCTTTTTCTCTGTTGTGACTTCATAGCTTTCTATGCAAACGTCCTTTTGGTACTGTTGATTTGTTACCACTCTGCACCTGGCTAATTCACAATCCGGTGCAGTAAGTGGCACTTGCTTTCTGGGATGCTGAGTCATTTGGGGTTCCTTTTAAGGGTCTGAAGACCTAGGCTGTTAGCTTTCTTCTTAATTGCTTATCTTTGCTTAAAAGGACCAGTCCTTGATAAACACTGGATCACCAGCAGTTTGATTAATGTGGACTTGAGCTTCTTTTATATAAGGTAGGTATATCCGTGCATAGATGCTGATCAAGTATGTAGTATTGCTTGTCTCCTTCAAGCATAGAGGAGCTGTAAGTTTGGTGCATAATATAATGGTATGAAGACAGGGCCTTATAATAAGGGACTGCAACAACTGATGGGAGGAAAAAAAGCTGAGAAAATATGCTGGAAGAAAATATGGCAGATGGGTAACATGAAGTAGATCTAGCATTGAGAGAAAATGTTCTGAAATATTACACTGAAACAGCCTACTTCAAAAGACTGTAATCCCTTGAGGTGGGCTTAATATAAGGCAGAGTATAAAAACTCTTCTTTAATATTGTGTCTGGGAAACCAGAATACAGGAAATCAGATCAGTGGCTCAGAGCTGCATTAGACCTTGACCTTTGTGTAAGCTCTGCCTAGCTGTAGGCATCCAGGACTCTCTTCCTCTTCAGAATTTTCTGTGAATTGAAAAGATCCTGGTAGTTTTAGCGTGTATGCAAGCTTGTACAGGGAAAGGTTGAGTGGAATGATATTTAGCTAGGGCAGCTGTTGCACACATGTCCAGAACATATCTAGCTGCTGTTGGTGGTTTCCAGCCCCCTGAAATCTGTTTGCTAGACAATAGGGCTGTCACTTGTGTTCTTCATAACTCTCCAGTTTGGTCTGGGCCACTGGGAAAATGTCAGAAACACCTCGTTTAGGCAGGGCTTTTTGTGAGTCTCTCTGTTGGTGTCATTCTTTCCTGTGAGAGCAAATAGTCTCCAGGTGGTTTGGTGCAGCAGTCACACGAAGTGAACAGTTAGCAAATGGGAAAATCCCATTGCTTCACAGTGACTGCAAGTAGTTCCAGAATTGTATTCAGCTGTGAAAGGAGACAAAGTGTAATAACATAACTTTAGCCCGAGATCTGTACGGAGTCTGTTTTCTAACCTGTGTGCGTCCAGCCTTCTGTGCTGACTTTGGTCTCTGGAATTTTTCCCATTAAGTCAATTCTGTACAGGTGTCTTTGGGCCCGTAGCACCATGGTTATGCATCTAACAAGATAAAGCACAGCCAATTTATGCTTCTTGCCTCTCTTCCTCACCCTTTGTATGACTGTCCTCCCTGGCTCTTTATTTGAATTGCTGATTTACATATATGATTGCTATTCGGTCTCATAGAGCTTAGAGGAGTAGAAGATCTTGGCTCACTGAAAGCTGCAGGACCTGGTCTGCTGTGGGTATTACCTTACACTCCTCTGTTAATGGGAGTGTTTTCTAATAATTTCTAATAGACCTTGCAGATCTTCTAATTCCCTGGAAGCTGTGAGTCAGAAGGTGCAGGGAGTAAGCTGTTCCTGGGCCCCAGTGAGCTCTTGGCTGAGCTCAGCAATAACCCAGTTCTAATTTACTGCTATTAGCTCAGTTTAGCTAAGTTGATTTTTCCTAGGAAACTTTGGCTATCCTGGAAAATCACTATTCCAAAGGGCTTTTTCTGCTTTTTACAGAGTAATTGTAACTCTCTTGTAAATCAGTGAGAAAAGAGTTCTGTCCTAAAACAGATGTTATTTCTTCATTGGAGTGACTTTGCAGTTCTCTTCAAAACACTCCACTGGCATTTGTCTAGCTTTGATAGCTCCTGTGGATTCCAGAAAGACAGAGACCCTAGGCTAGGATACTGGTTATTGCTTGACAGTGACATCATAACCCTGCAAAACTCAGATTGTATGGGAGCTCTGTTACAATGGGACCTAAACATATGATAAAAATCTAATTAAAATGGTGAGGTGAAAATATGGTGTCCTCATGACCAGCAGTACTTTGAGTAGTAGTAAATCAAGAGCTACTTGTGAAGTTGCTATTTTGTGTGAGCAATGGTGGCAGGATTTGTCTTTAACAAGTACATACATAAGTCTATGGGACCTGACAAGATGCATCCTAGAGTCCTGAGGGAACTGGCTGATGTAGTTGCCAAGCCACTCTCCATGGTATTTACAAAATCATGGCAGTCAGGTGAAGTCCCTGGTGACTGGAAAAAGGGAAACATTGCACGAATTTTTAAAAAGGGTCGGAAGGAGGACCCTGGGAACTACCATGTCAGCCTCACCTCTGTGCCTGGGAAGATCATGGAATAGATCCTCCTAGAAGCTATGCTCAAGCACATGGAGGACAGGGAGGTGATTCGAGACAGCCAGCACAGATTCACCAAGGGCAAGTGCTGCCTGACCAACCTAATGGCCTTCTATGATGGAGTGACTGCATCAGTGGACAAGGGAAGAGCTATGGATGTCATTTATCTGGACTTCTGTAAGGCCTTTGACGCAGTCCCCCACAACATCCTTCTCTCTAAATTGGAGAGAGATAGATTTGATGGGTGGACTGTTTGGTGAGTGTGGAATTGGTTGGATGGTCACATCCAGAGGGTTGTGGTCAACAGCTTAATGTCCAGAGGGAGACTGGTGACAAGTGGTGTCCTTCAGGGGTCTGTATTGGGACCAGTACTGTTTAATATCTTCATCAATGACATACTGGGATTGAGTGCACCCTCAGCAAGTTTGCAGATGACACCAAGCTGAGTGGTGCAGTTGACACACCTGAGGGAGGGGATGCCATCCAGAGGGGCCTGGACAAGCTGGAGAGGCGGGCCTGAGTGAACCTCATGAGGTTCAACAAGGCCAAGTGCCAAGGTCCTGCATCTGGGTCGGGGCGACCCCTGACCCAGGCTGGGGGATGAAGGGATTTCAGGCAGCCCTGTGGAGAAGGACTTGGGGGGTACTGGTGGATGAAAAGCTGGACATGTGCCAACAGTGTGTGCTTGCAGCCCAGAAGGCCTAACTGTATCCTGGGCTGCATCAAAAGAAGCGTGGCCAGCAGGTTGAGGGAGGTGATTCTGCTCCTCTGCTCTGCTCTGGTGAGACCCCACCTGGAGTATGCCATCCAGCTAGGGAGCCCTCAGTGCAGGAAAGACATGGACCTGTTGGAGGAGGTCCAGAGGTGGGCCACAAAAATGATCAGACGGGTAGAACAAGCAGGGCTTGTTGCAATAGGACAAGGGGTAATGGTTTCATACTAAAAGAGAGTAGATTCAGACTAGATATAAGGAAGAAATTTTTTACAATGAGGCTGGTGAAACACTGGCACATGTTGCCCAGAGAGGTTGTAGATGACCCATCCCTGGAAACATTCAAGGTCAGGTTGGATGGGGCTCTGAGCAACCTGATCTAGTTGAAGATGTTCCTGCTTATTGCAGGGCGAGTTGGACTAGATGACCTTTAAAGGTCCCTTCCCACCCAAACTATTCTATGATTCTATGAAGTAGCTGTTGAATAACTGTTATATTAGGAACACAGACATGTATAAATTGTTTTATCGCTGTTATAGTCCTATACTATTACCTGAAATAAATGCATTATTGAAGAAAGTAAAAAAAAAAAAGAAGAAAAGCACATAATTTTGCACTGCCTGGGAAATGAGCTTACATATTCAGTCTTGAGTTTCTGAATACGCAAACTGGTACTGTAGGGCACAGGCTCAGAGAATTTTGTTTTTAAACTCTGAATCCTATTTAAATTCTTCACTTGCTATTGATTTCAAGTGAAGAATTTGTTGAATTTGGGCTTCAATTCCAGAAATATTTTTTTTCCTACCTTTTTTTTCCCCATAGCTTAAAGAAAATAACTGTAAAACTCTGATCATGAAACTCTTTGGGAACAACGTATTGTATTCCTGACTGGTGGAGTTCTTGACATTGCTTAAAGCTCTCAGCTGGTGGAATGCCACGCTACGCTTTTGGTTTTCATCTGGTAAAGGTCTGGGCCATGTGGTGATCTTTGCGCAAAATGGAGACATCAGCAGGACTCCAAAGACTTCAAATTATAGTGGCATTAGTAAAATTCCAGTGAAGCACACAACTGTGCACTCTTTCAGCTGACTTCAATAGCTTCTGTATTGAGCGGATGCATATTGTTGAATTCTTCAACTTTTAAACGCTGTTTTACTATTCGTGCATCTGAATAACATTATTGGCACCATGGAACAGTGCAAATGATAATTACAATGCTTGTATTAATTGTGCAAAGGCATTCTCTAATTTTTTAACTACATGAAACATCAGTAAACTAAAACCATCCTGTAAGTTAAGCTGAAAAAGCAAGAAGCATTTCTTATGAGCATATCTTTCTGAGGGAATAGAAAGGCAATGCACAAATCAGATTTTAACAAGACTGAAGGTAAGATAGTTTTTCTTGAAACAAGGGCAAACAGAGCTCTTGTACTACCATAATACAAAAAAAAGATAGTGAAAATGGCATCTTTCCCTAAAATGCTGGTGGTTTCCCCTGTTCATAGTGGAAAAAAAAATTCTAATGGTAGGATCTGGAAAACACTTCTATATGTTTTTTATTTTATTATTTTCTATAAAGCCAGTAAGAGTTTCTTATGTGGTCATCATTTCTGTCTCTCTAGGAGCTTAGATTTCTTTCTCTATGCTCACATTCCACTATTCCTGCTAATGTGCTGTGCAGGAATAATTATGTTACATAGCTCTGCCATGCAGCTGGGACTTCCTGGAGGTTTGCATTTTTAAGGCTTTCCCCATCATTCCCTGCACTGAGGCAGCAGATAAATCTTGCTGGTCACATACTGTAGGAGCACATGACATTTGGGGGTGGGGGAGGAATTACTGTCTGTGCCCCGTGGAAGCCAGACTGTTTCATGAGCCCCAGCACTGCTCAGTTCTGTACACATTTGAGTGATCTTATTGACATCTCAGAATTTATCCTTGGGAATACTGCTATGTAGTGGGAGGAAAATGAGATGCTGTTAGCAAACTGATAATTGAAAGTAATAAAAGCCTTAAGCAAATGCATAAAACTCTTCCCGATTATGGTATTTATGGCTCCAAACTGTTATAGAGATATTTATAGGTTCAATGGAAATATAAAACATATGGTATCTTTATCCGGAAATATTCTTTCAATTATACCCTGCATGGATCTCATAAACATCCCTCTTTCATCTACAAATTCTTCAGTACATTAGGTAAGAAACATCATTCCATTTTGTAGGGGAATGTGGTAAACAAACATCTTGTTCTAACAGATGTTGAAGTGTGTTTTACAGATTTCAATCAGCAAAAGGAATATTCTGTAAGTTTTGGCTCTGGCAGCTCAAAGTACTGCAGCTGTTAGGCCACACATCTTGTATTTTGCTTTGCTATTTGTTATATTGGAAATTGTGTAGGATCAGCGTATTTTTTCCTGATTTTCATCTGTTAAAGCATAAGCATCTTAATCTGCTTTTTTTGCAATGTGCTAAAACTCCTGCTTTGCAAATGTAGCAGGATCATACCTTAATGCTTCCTCTAATATATCTGTATAAGGAATTTTTGAGTGCACCAGTTTGTTAGTCTCTGGAAATTATTCTTATAAGAACTGGATTGGCCTCTTCATAATGCATTGGTGTTTGTTGTGGTTTAACCCTAGCCAGAAACTAAGCACCACACAGCCGCTCGCTCAATCCCCCTGCCCCAGCGGGATGGGGGAGAGAATTGGAAGAGTAAGAGTGAGAAAACTCCTGGGTTGAGATTAGAACAGTTTAATAATTGAAATAAAATAGAGTAAAATAGTAGTAGTAATAATAACAATATAATAATAATAGTTATAATAATATACAAAGCAAGTGATGCACAGCACAATTGTCACCACCCGCCGACCGATGCCCAGACAGTTCCTGAGCAGCGATCGCTGCCCCCTGGCCAACTCCCCACACACTTATATACTGAGCATGACGTCATATGGTATGGAATAGCCCTTTGGTCAGTTTGGGTCAATTATTCTGGCTGTGCCCGCTCCCAGTTTCTTGTGCACCTGGCAGAGCATGGGAAGCTGAAAAGTCCTTGACTAGTGTAAGCAGTACTTAGCAGCAACTAAAACATCAGTGTGTTATCAACATTATTCTCATCCTAAATCCAAAACACAGCACTATGCCAGCTACTAGGAAGAAAATTAACTGTATCCCAGCCAAAACCAGGACAGTTTCAAGCAATCCAGTGTTAAGTGGGCAAGTGCCTTCCTGAATCTGCAACTGGGGTTTGACCTAAGCGTAGCAGAAAGGCAAAGACTCTAGGAATATCTGTGAGGGTCAAGTAGTTTCATGCTTCATCTTGACTTGGAGAGGAGTCTGGTCCCAGCCAGTGCAACTGTTGCCTCTGTCTCCCTCTTTACTGAAAGGAGGGGATTAACACTGACTCAGATCTGTCACCTGGTTGGGAGTGGGGAATATTGTGCAACTTTTTTGCTGCGGTGGCTGTTTAATGAGGTACGATTCATAAACCTTGCACTAGTTTTCTGTGTGGGTAGAGAAGGAAGCAGACCTGGGACACTTTATTGCTTTTTTTCTCTTTAAACACCTTGATTGATCTTCGAAGATTCTACCTTGTCTGAGGCACTGTGTCTGCAAGAGTTCCCTGGAGGTCAATTTGTCTCTGTACCTATCTTAATCTTGCAGGAGCTGAATTGTAATGCAATGCACACACTGTATTTGAGCTGTTTAGTGGAAGCTTTAATATTACAGCTCTAGGATGGAAAAGGCATTTTTGCTGAGTCCCTTAAGCACGTTCCTGTCAACTTTGTTCCAGATATTGCCATTTCTTAAGAAAAGATCCCCTCCAGCCTTGCTTGCCCTGACTGCAGCCTGATTAAATTAGTCCCTGTTTTTGGTAGATCACCTTTCCTGTGCAAAAGTGAGTCTGTCAGACATGTCTCATATTAAATTGAAATCACTGATTTCTGTTATCTTGTCTTCAAACTGTATTGGAATCATTGATTGCAGTTACTTGGAAGTATTTGGCATATTCATCTCTGCCAAAGAGAGTTTGTAGGAGGATGTCAGCCCATGGGGTGGCTAGTGAAAGATCCTTTGGTATTTGCCCCAGGCTTTAGAGCCCTTTTATAAAACTTTCCAAATTTTCTATTTTTTTTTTTTTTTTTTCAGGTTTAGTGCTACCAATCTTCCATCTGTCTGCTGGTTTGTCTTGCAATATTCGTAGAACACCACTTATTCTGGGATCTGTGAAGTTACAAGACTTCCCTTGAAATTCTTTTTCAGGATCCCTGTTGCCTATAATGGCTGCATACAGTTAAAGTGAGTATCACAAGGTGTAATTTTTGATTCCTCAGCTCCTCTTTCTTCAGTTTATTGTATAATGTGCTAAAGAGCTGTTGTGCATATAGGCAAAGTCTCTGGTGTTTCGTTTGTCTTTTTTGGTTTTTTTTGGAAAATGCAGCAGTATGAATCAGTACTGTGGTGAAAAATACAATTCTCATCTTCTTGACATTTTCTGGATTCTTGTAAGGAAGGTGGAATCTATTGGCATGTCTTATGGGTGTGTATTTATGGCTAGATCATCTTGCTGCTCCCATTCAGGATGGATGTTCAGAATCTCTTGGCATGATAATTCTGTTTATTCAAAATGCAAACCACACAGAAACAATACAATTGGACAGGAAAATACGTTCTCTTAAAGTCAGGGAACATTAGAGGAGCTAATTTTCCTGATTTTCTCTGACACATGCATCACTGATCACTGGATATAAATTATTCAGATGTTAAAAAGATCATAGTTGTAAATATGAAAGGAGTTTGTAGCAATAATCACAACAAACCAACGTTACTAAATTACTGAAACAAATTATTCATGTCATCATCCTGCAATTTTTTCTGTTTGACCTTTAAGCTCTGGCATATGCTTTTCTGTAGAGCGCTGTGGTAGGAGGGAAAGCCACACTAATTGTGGCTGAGGGTTCTCTCCAGCTCAGGATGCAGAGCAGCACAGTGAGCAGGAGGTATCAGCAGGGCTTATGGCTTATCATTAACACGCATGTGAATGATTTTCTAAATCTTCCATTCTCCAAAAGTGAACATTGTTTTAAAAGCATTTGAAGTGACTTTGGGAGAGGTAATGGTAGAACTTGAAGTCACACAGTTAAAACACACCTGGAGTGACAAGGAGGAGTATAAAGGGTACTCATGGGATTATTGACCTAGGTACGGGGTGATGACAATTATATGGCTGGTTGGGCTTTGGTACTGTTTGCAGCCCTGCCTGTGGAACTGATTTAGTTGGGAGAATGTATCTGTACAATGCTGTAAAGTACTCTCAGGCCTTCTGTCTCATCTGCCTGCTCTGTGCTGTGTGGATTATGCAGAAGAGAGTGTGGAGTCTGGATGGAGAAGGAAATGTTGATGTAAGAGCTCTGTTTCTGAGCAGCTAGACTGAGGGTCCTGTAAAGATCTTGGGATGCATTTAGAACTTAATAATGCACAGGATACAAGTCAAATTTTCTTTTAGTTGACTGACTGGGAAGAATAAAATTATCCCCATAACAGGTGAGAGCCATCTTTCCTCGTTCATGCTTTCCAAGACCCTATTGCTAAGGATTCAGGCAGCATGTTATTTGACTTTTTCAGGGTGAAAAATTTCCCCATAGAAACAGTTTTGTTGAGCTGATGTTGATGGATGCAGCTTCAGCATTTCACCTTTTATGTGTGAATTAGTGCTACAGAACAATGAGGAAGGGTGTTATTGCTCCCATTTGGTTGCTGCTGCTTCCAACAGTGCAGTGCTTTTGTAATGCTGGTCCAGCCAACTGACTTACAGGTTGTGCAGCAAGCAGGTGGAACCTGAAAAGGCCTGATGGGATTCTCTTACAAGATTTGATTAAAGTAGCATCATCTTAGGAGATATGTTATTCCATGTAGGTGAAACCCCACTGGGAAGCCTGAAAACTTCTGAGATTTTTGTTGCCCTATTTGTGGTTCACATTATGAATAACTAAATACAAGCATAATGTCAATAGGCTGAGTATCTACCTTAATTTAGAGCAGCACACTAAGCCAGATAGGCTCTGATGTTCATCTGAGAAAGCAAAAGTTCTATATGTGGAGAAACTGGGGAACAACACTAAGCATCAAAATAAAAATTACCTTTTCTGTTAAAGAGAACTTTTTGCATTAAGTTCATTGACAAGCAGGAAACCTGTGTTAGGTCCTGGCATAAGCTATTATCTCAGGTCAACTGCTACGTCTTCTAGAGGTGTTGCAGAACTGTGTAATCACTTTTGGGAAAGAGGAAGAATGTCTTTAGGTTGCTAGTACTTGAAAATATACTGTGATTTCAACATCTACAGACTGGTTGCTATATAAGTGACAGACAGAGCTCTTCTGCTCCACAAGAATGCATCCACTGCTGCACTTATCTATGGAAGAGGATAGGCTAGCATCACCCTGAATCTCAAGCAATGTGCAGTCCTTGTTATAAAAACAAATCCTTGAAAAATCTCTTGTTCTTGACAGTTTCCACTAAGTTGTTCCTACAGTGCAAGCACATGAAATTTTGCCTCAGAATCCCATGGCATGCTTTGGTCAGTTTAAGTCAATAATGCAAATATCTCATGGGTGTGCAGCATCTGTTCTGGGCTGCTGAACTAAGCAAATAACAAGGTTGTGAGAGCAAATCCTTCCTTTCTCTAATTCCAAAACATTTAGTGGTATTGCACCAAGTATTGATTTGGCCCATTTTAATCTAAGAGCAGAAGTCCTGCCAAAATTGAGGATAAGCATGACAACCATTACACTGATTTATCAAAGTAAAAGAGGAGTTGCATTAGGAATCTTGGAATTTAATGTGGTGTATAAATGGCATTTGCATCAGTAAAAAATGAGAAGGTTGACTTATAACAGATAAATCCAATAATTTCTCAATTTCCACATTAATAGGAAAGTGGTACTTCCATTTGTGCTATTATCCCCATATGTGCCATCTTCTTATAAATATAGAAATTTGGTAATTATCTGTAGAACTACTTTATTTTCAGATTATACTATAGAACTTAACAAAAGGAATTTTTATTTTTTGTACTATATTTTTTAAGTGTTTTATTGGGTCTCGTTTACTGTATTGAAAGGTAAACTCTGTTTTAGCCATGTTTGCTAGCATGTCTAAAACTAGATGGCTGCTAACTTGTTCATTTGCCTTCAACCAAAAGCACAGAACTGAGCCATACTTAGGTTAGATGCTGTTGATTTGTTACCTTCTCTGTTTTATGACTTTAAGGACAATATGCCCAATAGGAGCTTGCAGAAGATATATTGTTCATCAAAAAGGAACTCATGTAAACAGTATTGACAGTGAATAAAACTAGGGCTAAAGCTATACCTCAGCACCTTTCTGTGGAGATGATAGGGTAACTATTAACCCCTGTGTGAATGAGTCCTTCATACATGTTAGTGATCTAGGAATGTAGTAGTGCTAGCCGTATGCAAGGACTAAAGCTGGGAATATCAGGCAGAACACGAGTACTTGATGGATAATACAGTATTTTGTAAAAAGAAACAGAGTATGGGGTTGAAGTGGTTCAGAATGAAAATTGTACTACCAGGGGTTTGATTACACTCAATCCATATAATCACACCACTTTTTAACTGTGAGAAGACTTAATATCAGAGTCATCCTGTAGTTTTGGGAGTACTAGCCAGGAGATACTCGGCTGTTTTACATTGCCACATGTCTCCTTTGAGTCTTTTTTTTATTACTGATGCAATAAAAAGCAGGATGAAAGCTATGGCTATGGGACATTCCTAATGAAAAAGCCAACTTTTTTTCCCTATCGCAAAAGACATCACAGCAGCTATCTGTTGATGGGGCTTTCCACAATGGAGTTCTTCTGAACCAAGTCAGCCAGTGAAAATTTGCCATATGAAAGTTCTTACATCTGTAAAGGTGCCTACACCTTAGGAGTCATGGTTCTGTGTCTTAAATTGTGTATCTAGGAGCTTCCATGTTGAGAAGCTAACTTCCTCCCAGATATCTCATTCTTTTTTCTTTTCTAAGTGCAGTGTTCAGTTCAGGGGAAATAAATTTCAGAGGGAAGCACCATTTACCAGGATTTTTTCCTTGAGAGCCAAATACTTTACAAAAACTTGGCTTTGAGTGGTGCTTTCAAATGACCTTTGTATTCGGTGGTGTTAACTAGCAGCTAAACATTTTATGCTGCCCTATATTTACATGAAAGATTAGAAATCTGTGTATCACAAAATTGTTCCACCTGAAAAGTGGATGTATACAAGGTTACTGCATGCCTTTTTCTCCATCTTAATCATGAGAGGTTTATGATGAGGTCCCCATGCACTTTTCTTGTTGCAAATATTGCTAGAAGGTTAAGTGACAGTCCATTTCATATTATGCCTGTATTGTGTGTGAATTGGTAGGAGGAGAGCTGAGGCACTGAGTTTAGTATACCTTGTTCAAAATTTGGAGTAAGTGGCTTAACACACTTGGTGGTGGTGGGGGAATAACCTAAGTTTTTGTGAATCTATTCCATGAAGAAAAGAATTTGTGTGCAGATATGGATAGCAGAAGCTGAGAGTACAGTATAAATGAGCTGTGAGTGGGATGGTCTTTGTGGTGATAAACACAGAGGAAATAGATTGTCAGATGTAGACATTGTGTTAATAAGGAAAATAGTTCAGAATAGGAACTGGCAGCTCTAAGTATATGAATGTAGCAATGGTCCAAAGTTAATTACTAAAGCATTGATTTTTACCTGAATAAAAATGGTACCAATCTGAATGTCGTGAAGATCTGGCTTCCTCGGAATGTTCTTTCTGCACCACCTGTAAGATGTACACTTCGTCTTTTTGTCCTTGTGTAGCTGAAAAATCACACACTTTGAGCTGTGGGTACTGTTGTGGGATGAAGCCACATTTGTAACGTCAAGGACTGAAACTGTGCTCGTTTACAGCACTAGCCACTCTGATCATCAAAATGATTTCCTCAGCCTTACTTCAGAAAGCAAATGATGTTTGATTTAGCTGGGCAAAGTGATATTTCAGAATGGGCTTCAGCAATCTTTCTGTAGCTTGACAGTTGGTCTGCAACAGATGAAACAGTAAACAGTCTATCATAGTTGAAATTGGAAGCAGGCACCTTGAAGCATATCTTGAATGTGCTTCTGTTATGTCTGGAATTACAAAAGTTAGAAGATATTTTTGAATGCTTCTGTGGCCTTCCTGTTAAAATGTTAACTCAGTCTTGGGCACTGGAAATTCAAGAGCTTGAATGTAATGATGCTCACAAAATTCTCTTGGATTTGAGTAGCTGCAGCTGATGCCCTGTTAAGCTTTTAAGGAATCACTCTTCCTTTGAAGCTCAGCTACTTTTGTAACCATCAGTTAATATTGCCTATGCACCTGAATAACTGTCCATAGAAGTCGTTCTTTCCACCACGTTCAATTGTCTTTTAATTGGGCTTGGGACAGCTTCTCCGAGGAGCTGAGTGTCTTAGCTGTGAGGTAGATCTTTTGTCTCACATAGATTGACAGAGCAAGTAAATGGGGAAAAAATAGGATGATTGTTGAATGCATTCAGTTTTGTAACATGATGTTATCCACTACCATGCACTATAGCTTTTCACTGCCTCCCTCTAGAGATAACAATGTTTTTAGTCTTTGAATTTATGGAGTTTAATTCTTTTTTTTTTTTTTTTTTTTTTTTTTACAGCTGCTCAGCCTACAGACTTGGCCTCCAACTGGCTCTTCAAATAGAAGTGCTTTGCATGTTTCTTCCATTTCTACCCTCTGCTGCAGAAGAATCTGTCCACAGGCTGATGACCCTGTCTGAACTTCATTTCTGGGTGCATGTGGTGCTACTTTGGCCACATAGTAAGTTTTTCCTGCAAGTCAGCATTCACAACTAGTTAGTATTTTAGTTTCCTTCTTGGACTCCATGTTAAGATGCTTGCATGGTGTGGGTTGAAGCAGTAGACCACGAGTTCTAATCCTGAGAGTTTTTCCAGCTGCAGGTACTTCTGACATCTTAGGCTGAGGAAAAAGAACATTTACTAATTACCTGACAGCTTCAGTTTTCTCACTGATTTTAGCAAAGTTCACATAGTGCTATTCTGCTCAGTCACTCAGTAGGCCATTGGACATTTTGGGCTGGGGAGTTCTTTTCCTTTGGGAATGATTAAACCCAGCTGTTTGGATGAGGCAGGAAAGACTAAAACAACACTCTTCAGACTCTTGCACACTGGATAAATAAATTGGTATTCAAAGGGACTACTCTAGACATCTGGCAAAACTGCCCCTCTTCTGAAGATAACTTTTAAGCTGGTAACCAGGCAGTGTGCCCCAGTTCACATGGTTTGTGTAGCTCTGGCTTCCCTAAAGCTGCACTGCCTTTCAGCATGTGAGGCTGGGACTCGAGGGATAAGTCTGCGTGGCTGGACTTTGAGACAGGGATTATCAGTGGCTCAGTGCCAAAGTTGGTGTTGCTGCACTGCTCCTGGTGGTAGTAATCACACGCAAAATCGGCTTGTGTCTCTACAGTATGTTGTACAAAGTTGCAAGACGGGACAGGCATTCAGGGAATTGCTTGCAAAAATGAAAGATGAAGGGCAACAGTTGTTTAAGTATGCTGTTTCAGCACCTCAGTTGATGGAAACTGGCCTTCTCTGCAGAATTCATTAGAATGAAGCTTTTTTGTGCCAGCTGAGAATCTGGACTGGTAGACCTGTGGTTGATTTTCATCTTCAGTTCAAACTAAAGAAAATATAGTTCCTAGAAGCTAGTACTGTTCCTTCTTATTGCCAGTAATTCCATATGCTTTTTTGTTCCCTGCCAAAGACCTGGAAGAGATTGCAGTAGGATGCATACAATTCGACTGAACATGGCATTCTTTTGCATTGTCGTGCTGGCCTTGCTGTTGAAACAAAGCTTTCTGCTTTTGTCCTCCCATCTCTGGATTTATGTTGGCTCCTGCTAATGAGACTTAAAAGGAATAAGAAATAACCTCAAATTAAGACTGGGCTAGTCCTGCAGAGCCATCCAAACCATTTATAATATTGATCAGTTAAGCCCCATGAATTCTTCAAGTCAATCAATGATGTGAACTGACAAGTTAAATTATTACAGTGAAAGTCCTGCTGTGCTAACTTAATTTATGTTGCAGGGACTCAAAACAGATTTTTATCAGTGTAGTCTTTTGTTTTGTTTTGTTTTGTTTTTCTTTAAGACTGCAGTGAAAATGTTCTTTTTGAAAAACAGTGTTTCCTGTGAGGATATATCACATCAAGTCACTTGGCCAGTGGAACTAGAAATAATGCTGCTTGTATTTTAAATTCAATAATATAGGCATCTGGAGCTATAAAAGCTTTTTACACACTGTATGACCCTGGGAAGATAAAGACAACTTGTATTTGTATTCTACTACCTTACCTGACTTGAGGTATTTAGTTTAGGGGCATGCTTCTATTATGTAAATGATAAATTGGAGAGGAAAGCCACATATGGAAGAGGCACAAAGTAATACTTGTGGATTCTGATGGTTACAGCCCTGGGAAAGAAGAGGGAAAATGTCTTCTGCAGTGCTGCAGTCAGGTCTCCATTCCTCACAAAGAGCACCAGGGCTCGAAGCCATGGAAATAACGCTGGAATGCTGTGCCTAGCCACCCAGGCCTTAAGGGTGTGACACAGTTGTGTATTCACAAAGTAATGTAAAAGGAGGCTTGGTGTCATGGCAATGAAGCTGATGACAGCCTGAAAGAGTGGAAAATAAGATGAAGACTTTTGTCTCTATACTGTATACTCATGTAAGCCCTCAAGTGAGACAGCTTAAGAAAAAAATCTGCTGCCTTACGGAAAAGGAGGAAAAACTAATTTTGGCAGGCTTTCTTTACATATAGTTTGTCCTAGTGCATTATTGCTTAATGTCTTCCTGCTGTTGTGTTCAATTTTTTTGAACAAAGAAGTGACTTTTAAATGGTGCCTGTGTATGTATTTATAGGGAACAAGTGTTAAAAATAGTGGTAGAAAAAAACTCTAAACTGATAGTGGATTCTGGGCATTGGACTTGCTCCATTTGAATAAGGAACAAAGGCTCCATCCATGGCATGTGGTTTCCTTGCCATCTCTACATGTGGACTAAGCAGCAATAATCTGCAGCTCTGGGCTGGGTATTCGTATTTGGGGATTGCGGGACCTTGACACACTGACAGGCAGAGGTGGTTCCAGCTATTCCAAAGACTAAACAGTCATTAATTAAATTACTAATAGTGCAGCAGAATGAAGTGCTAGATCTCAGACATTAGTAGCTGGGACTGACTTGCTTCACTCCTCATTCTGTTTTGCTTTCACTAATTTCATATTTATGAGTTTCTTTTCTCAGATGAGAGAGATCTGTAACTTCATATTTAATTACTTAAATTTTGTTGTCTTGGCAGATGGTCCTTCCCAAAATGCAAACATCTAAAATTTGTCAAAGGGCAAGATTTTAAGTTAAGATTTGGGTCAGTGACACTGATTTGCAAGAATCCTGGGAATTAAATCCTAGTTTGTCACTTAAGTTTTCAAGGACATTGTTTAGCAGTCTAATCAGCATCCTTATGGTCCCCTTCACATGCATCTTTGTAGGTGGAGAGTCCAGCCTTTCACCAACAAATGCTATTAAGCTGAAGTGCAGGGGGAAGGAGCCTGCTGTACCAGCTGCAAACCCATACTGTCTATCAGTAGTGATGTTTGAACATTCTGTCCAAATATCAAAGTCTCTTAAGAAAGTGAAGTGGATACTTTGCTATTGCAATCTTCCCAGTATATGCACCTTATTTCCTTGCATTTTTTTCTACTTTAATTGTCCTCCTTAACAATGTAATTATCCAACTTCATGAGCTGCACATTACCCTTTCATTGCTATTTTTTTCTACTGAGTTGTAAGTATTGGGCAGACGGTGCACTTATATGGACACTTATATATCCTGTCACTCTAACAGTGTGCTTGGATAGCTGTCCAGATTACAAGGAGCTTTTTAGAGTTGTGTCGTGCTTTAACTCTAGCCAGCAACTAAGCACCACGCAGCTGCTTACTCACTCCCCTGCCCCAGTGGGATGGGGGAGAGAATCGGAAGAGTAGGAGTGAGAAAACTCATGAGTTGAGATAAGAACAGTTTAATAATCGAAATAAAATAAAGTAAAATAGAGGTAGTAATAACAATATACAAAGCAAGTGACGCACAATGCAATTGCTCACCACCCACCACCCAATGCCCAGCCAGTCCCCAAGCAGTGATCACTGTCCCCCGGCCAACTCCCTGCAGCTTATATACTGAGCATGGTGTCATATGGTATGGAATAGCCCTTTGGGCAGTTTGGGTCAGCTGTCCTGGCTATGCTCCCTCCCAGCTTCTCACTGTCAGAGCATGGGAAGCTGAAAAATCCTTGACTAGTGTAAGCACTACTTAGCAACAACTAAAACATCGGTGTGTTATCAACATTCTTCTCATGCTAAATCCAAAACACAGCACTATGCCAGCTACTAGGAAGAAAATTAACTCTATCCCAGCCAAAACCAGGACAAGTTGCATTCAGTTTCTTATTTATGTGCGGTTTTTTTGCACTTTGACTTTCAGGACACAAGCAAAGAAATAGGATCAGCTGCTGTCTGCCTACAGTCAACTTGCAGCTGCTGTATTTTCAAAACAATATATATACTGTATGTATTTTTAATTTTTTTTTACCAAACAGCCCAAAAGTTTTGCTCTGATTTTACCCCTATGCTCTTGAAGATAGTACTTCATACATTTTGTTTGAAAGAAAATTTATCTGTAGTGAAGATATTTTTCTGACTGCAGTGCTTCCATAGTGCCTTAGGCTGTTTAAGCAAAGGTATAAAATAGAATGGTATGAGAAAAGCAGCGGAAAAAACAGAGCCAGTCATGGCCTTGACCTGATTCATTGCAGTGAGGTGCTGTAATATTTTAGGCCTCACGTACTGAAAAGGTCCCTGCAATGACATGGTACTCTATGGGACAGGATAAAGACAAACTAGTGTTGTTGGAAAGGATGTGTGCCACGGTCTCCCAGACTCCTGAGTATGGACTGTTTGAGAGGGGAGGGGAGGGAGAGTCTTGGTGCACCAAGGGCAGCATGCCTATACATTTGTATATAGTTTTTTTTAACTAAGCAAGACTTCCTGCAGAGGCATCTTAGTGTATATAGGGGCAACTTTCAGTGCAACTCTGTAAAATAGCAAGCAGCATACATAAACAAACCTATCACAATTTATAGTGAGTCATTGGCACTAAATACAGAGCATTTATTTTACTGCTCAGCTAAATTTAGAAGACAGAATAGGCAATTCTAGTTCTTAAAATGAGTGCTGTGCTCTTTTTAGGTATCTGAACCACCACATGCCCCTTTTGCTTGGAAACTGTGGCTTTTGTGTCATCTTAGTTTAGTTTTCTTCTTCGTTCCTCAGTCATTAACAGAGGTTCAGTGAATAGTACACATCACAGGCTGCGAGATACCCACTTGATGTTATTGCTTTTGAGTCACTGGCTGCAATTACTCTTCTCTCCTCCTTTCAGAAATGTTATCTGTTCCTTACATTGCCCATAGCCTCCCTCTTCCAAGACACTGAGGCAAAGATTTTGGGCAGCATCTACCTGACTGGGTACTTGACTGACCCTGGGTTTGCTCCCATCTTTTCATGTTCTGCATGCTGAGCTATCTGGCTGTTCAGGCCATCATCGGGGTGTCCCAGAGTAGGAGTTGGAACAGACTCCTGAAGACTTTTTTCCAGTGATCTCTCTCTCGAGGAGTTCTTCCAGACAGAAGACTTCCTGTCACCTACAAGGGTTTTTGCTCACCAAAAATCACTTGAATGAATCCTTGGAGGCTAGCACCAATTTACTTCAGCTGATGATTAAAAGCATGTTATTTCAAAAATATTGTTTCCTTCCACATGGTGCTCTCATTCCACCTGCATCCAGGTACCTTCATGTTATTGGACATTGTCTCTGCTCCTGTCAGTCACCCCTCATATTGGGCCTCACTAAGCCCTGATGAAACTGAGACTAGTCTAGCCATTGGGGAACAGAGTCCCATGGCAGTAAAGATGCTGTACTTTATTCTGCCTTTTAATACTTTCTGTGAATGTGGCCCTTAGTGACTGCAGCTACCAGTCAAGGAGAAGGTACCTTCTGCCTCTCAGTTCTTTACATACGGCAGCAGCCATGAAAATATGCTTTTGTAGCAGCTATACTAGAATGCTTAACAGTGTCTAAGCTACCTCAGACTTGGAGGTGCCTCAGGCATCAGTTTCAAACCACAGAACTGACAGGACAAGTGGCTCAGTGGGAATTACTGTTGTTACTGTGATCTGTTACTTTCCTGCAGAGAGAGGATGTTTGACAAAAGTTCTGCTGCTATTCAATCATCCTGTTTTCCTGAGTATTCCTATTTGAAACAAATGGTAACTGATGAAACTGAAGAGTTAAATCAACTCAAAACATATATTCCCACTCCTTCATTGCCTGCTTTAACTAAAATTGGCCCCAAGCATTCTGGAAAATGCCTATATACTCTGATCAAGACCATGCCTTCCCAGTAATAGTGGGTTGATTTCAGTTTCTGTGAGTATATTTCATTGATTAAAAGCTGTGTCTCCTTACAAAAAAAACCAAAAAACCAAAAAAACAACAAAAAAACCCAACAAAAAGAGAGTGTTGAGTGGGACAGTGTAACAAACTCCCTGTGAGCTTATAGGACCCATTTTGTTGGGGCTTGCAGAGAGCATACATGTTGACGGAAGGTAGAACACCACCGTTTAGTTCAGTCTCACTTGTCATCACTGCATCATACCTTTTCTCACTCTGAAGACTTCCTTGAAAAAATTATTCCTCTGACTTTTCAAAGGGTGACTGCTAGGTGGTGTTTTGAGACTTCCCTGCTGTGACAACTGGCTTCAACAGACCTTTCAGAAAACCAAAAGAACAAACACATTTGAAAAGCCCTTGTTTTGACTGCTTCCTTTGAAAAGTTTTAAAATGTTCCTTTTAGTGCTTAGCTCCCTAAGGTCAAATTTTCTTTCTCTTCCCTTGGAAAAAAGATTGGCCAAAAAAGGAGAACAGGCTATATAAAACTGGATATGGGTCTTTGCCACTTTTCTTTTCATGGTATAACTCCTAGGCGGATGGATAAATTGTTCCCACCGACAGTCTCCTCTTTCTTAACTCCAGCTTTATCATTAACCAATCTCATCAGTTCCTGCTGCCCTTGTATCACTTATGCTGAGAGCATTTGATAGCACAATCTCTAAGCATTAAATTCCAGGTACTTCTGTACCTTTTTCCTGAGGCTTCTGCCATCTTAGAGAAATGCCAGTTTGGTTATACCTTGTGCCAGCTCCTATCTATCCATCCTCAGTGGGACATTATAAAATTGTTTTCCATGATATCCTTCCTAGTGACGTTTTACATGCATACTATTTTCCCCAAATGAGTTTGCTGCATGCTAAATTTCATGGTAGAATGAATCTCTGCAGCTGAACTGGTACATTAAGCTGGGAAAGTGGTGTGTTATAAGGAAAATGCTTTTAGGCACACTCCTAACAGATGATTTTAACTGGTTTTATGACTGGGTGCTGCTATCTTTCTGTTCACAATTTACAATACAAATGTCTTTTGGTCCTGCAATCCTTAAACACATAGGAAAGAGACAACTAATTTGCATGGGTAATCTTATGAAAGCCACCTTTGTAATTAAGTGCAAACTGTGATTCAATCCACTGCCAGTATATTATGCCACTTTGATAAACTTTCACTTCATTATTGAAAGTCAAGATTTCCTTATTAAACTTTTCTATTAAAACAGAATATGAAGAAGCTTCCAAAATCCACATTGCTTCTGCTATGTCACTTTTATTCTAATGTAATGTAAATAGGCAAATAAGATATCCCATTGAGTTAGCCTAAGGGTGTTAAACATGCCCTTGAAACCGAAGACAAAATAAAGCATAATTAAAAACCTCATAGCAAGACAGCCCTATGGCACAGCTTCTATTCCTGGCAATGTGAAGCAAGGTATTGAAGACTGAAGGGCTATTAGGAGGCTGAGAACATCTTTAGCAAACTGCCTATGGGTATAATACATTCCTGGGCTGTGAGCTGGGTTTAGCTCACAATGAGATAGTGTAATAGACAGCAAACCTCTGTCTACAGCTGAGCAGGTTGCTGCCAGCCATAACCTTGAGACAGGACTGCAGCACTTTAGGTTGCCTAGGAAGCTTTATCCTAAGGCTTTCTGTACCTTGACAATCTAAGGAGGAGGAGGTATTTCAGTGGGACTGTGCTTATCAGCTGGAACAGAGACTTCAGTGGTGATCTGGTCTTCGCCCGAGGTGGTGTGCTGAACACTCCTGGTGCTCTTATGAAACACTTGAGAGAAAGTTGGAATGGTTTAATGCCACAGCATGTCAGATACCCCCTCCACCTGTCTTTGCAGGGGACCACTGGCCCTCCAGGAAGACCACTTATAAATCAGAGAGCAATAAGAGAATATCTGTGATGCAGGACAACGCAGGTCTAATTCACCTGAGACTTGTTTAGGGATCTAAGCAGTGCATGGTCTGCATCCTACAGTGCGGTGCCAAACAGGGAGGCAACCCCAGTTCCTGGAAGCATTATGGTTGCATTAATGAAATACTATGGTGGGTTTAATTACACCTCCTTAGGTGTCCTTTCTGCATCTTAATTTACTTGAGGTGTCAAACTGCCAGTGCTTGCAAGAGCAGAATCAGCTCCGTGCACATGGGGATACTGCCTTTGGTGTCAGACTTGTGCCCTGCCAGCATTGTGTGGGGTCTGTGCTGTGACCAACTGAAGCATGCCAGGCACAGACACCACTCTTGATTTGAAGGCATGTAAACAAGAGTTTTCAGCTGGTAACTTGTGTCAGTGACTTATTACTCATACTGTTGGAATAAATTGTGCCCTTTTTAGACTCAGCTTCCCTTGCCCTGCTTTGCTGCTGTAATTTTCCTCCACTGAACAGCTTTTAACCTAGTGCTTGGTGTGTTGCTGTAGGCATGGTATTGATATACTATTGTCAAGTTCCTCTAAATGTTTTCTGGTAAGCTGCGAGTATTCCAGTGCAGCACTTTACATATCTTATTTATTCCCCCCACCCCTGCCCTTAATTTTTGTCCCATTTTGATGCTTTTTCTGTCTTTTGGACAAACTCATCCTTTTGCTATGGAATTGTAATCTTTGGATTATAGTAATCACTTAGAGGTCTGAGTTTGCCTTGTGCTTGTATGTTCTCTCTTTGCACTAATTTTCTTTTTTTTCTTCAGCTTTGAAAAAATGCACCTTTGAAGTACTGAGCGAATATAGTAGGAACAGTTCTCAGTCCATGTTGAATGATATAATATCCTCATTTTTCCAGAGGCAATGGCCAGATTGTCTAATTTCTATCAAACAGTTCCAAATACTTGGCATATCTTTTTGTGAAAGAAAATGCTTTCTGATGTTTGGTTTTTTGTAATCTTTAGGTGGCTACATACTTTCTCTGGAATTGAAGTTCTCATCTTAGGTTTTATTTTTACACATTAGCAAAACAATTAAGGAGGAATCTCAACTAAGTGGATTGATTAGATATTCTGAATCTCACTAGTATTTTATTTTTTGTGGCCTTTGGTAATTCTTTTACTGACTCATAAGCTGTCTTAACTAGTCTTGGTTGACAACTAGTGATTAGGACTAGTCAGGTGCTTTCAAGGATTTTCCCTGCTGTTCATATCTCTAAAAGAAGAGAGACACTGCATTTTTTTTTCTGACACTGTTTTGACTCCCCTCTATTGCTTCTGCTTAGTAAAGCTAGTGCAATTGAAGGATAATTATTTGATCCTAGTGGAGAATCTGTACTGTGCCATATTTCCTTGTGGCTGCCAGGAAAGATCAGCCTCAAGTGACTGGAAGCTAGGCAAAACTGAGGACAGACAATAGGAGAGAATCTGATGTGGGTATTGTGGGTGTTGCTCCAAGATCTGGGATGTAATCGGATTTTTCTCATAATGTAAAAAGGAAGCACAGGTATTTCCAAGGATGACACAGCAGCTTCTTGGGGCTCTTTAAAATATTTTTCTACCAAATGAACTTGGTCTCTTCTGAGGAATTGACTAAAAGAAATATTATCATATATATTATATGATTATATATATATAATATATCATAGAAATAAAAAAATATTCTGCTTAAATCCTGTTTGTTAGCACAACTTGAAAAGCAGCAATCAAAATTAGTGTAATATACTAGGGGAAAGCTCCAGACTTGCTGCTCATGACCAAGCTTTAATTCATCCTTTCCTGTACTGAAGAGGCGGGACCTTTCCTAGATCGATTGTTTCCATTCTAAATGTTATGGAATTATTAAGCAACGTTTCAAAGTGCACTGAATTTATGGCCATTATTTTCTAATGAATTCTGGTTGAACTGACAACTTTAATCAATTCTACCTTTCAGAAGTATAAATAGGAAGGAGAAAGAAATAAATAATGCCCTGGCCACAAGGCAGTGCAACGTTTAGAAATGAAGCTTAAAATGTCCAACTGAGTTGCATTAATGAAATATTAGGTCTCAAGTTTGTAACCCTGGCTGGGATGTCATGGAACCCAGTGTTGGTGTGTGGAGATTGTCTTGGAGATTTCCTTTAATCTTCTAAACTGGCAGGGTATGAAAGATTAAAATGCACTGGATCTATCAGACTTGCCACCTCTAGTTCAGGCTAGTTATTAATGTGCTATGTGGACAGCAATACTTTATTAATTGTATTGCTGGCCAGTGATCAATGTGACAAGCTTAGCAAAGAGCACAGTTATTCATCAGAGAGTTGTCAAGAAATAATTGCCCTCATATGCATTCGAATAAGCTAGTGTGAGATGCAGAATGGATGTGCTTTTATCATTTTTAGGTGCAGGTCTGTTAGTGTCAACGGAATTAAAATCTGCTAAGGTACTAGTAAATAAATAAATTGGAAAGGAATTAATTTTCTGACACAATCTTACCACTACAAAGTAAGACAAAGGGTCATACACTAATGGCTTTTATATTTTAAAGTATTTTAAAAGTTTTTTCAACAAATTCTTTTCTGTACACAGTATCTGTTATGAGTTACACTTTTGTAAGGGCAGGCACATGGTTTGCAGCTCTTTCCTTATAAAGAGAAGTGGAATAGTTGAGATGTAATTTTGCTGGAAACTGTTCTTTAAATTATAAAATGTACAATGGCACAGCTATTGTTACATGCAGAATATATTTAGATGTACCATGACACTCTTTCACCTTTTGTGGGAAAGCACATCGGTAATAAAATATCAATGTTTTTCTTTCTGCAGAGGTGAAGACATACTTTTCACTGAAGACTGCTGTTTTAAGGGTTGTCAAAAGCACTGGGGAAGAGACAAAGGTAAGGCTGAATTTGTAATCTCTGTCCTGGTCCCTGCTGTACCTGACAATATTAAACTTTCTTATGTGATATGTTTTTCCCAACATCCGAGATAACCTCGTACTTCAGCTGTGGTGCTAACACATGAAGTGAAGTCTGCTGGATACAGTGCTACTTTGCATATGTGTGTGCAAGTGGTTATCATCGACCTCAGTTAGAATGGGAAGTGCTCATTTCCATTGGGTTTAAGAGGGTGAAGGAGTTGTGCAGCCTTCAAACAGAACTTAATCCAGCCAAACACAATAGTAGCATGTGCTTAATGTAATATCTCATTGAAGTCACCTTTCGGCTCAGTACTGGCCTGGTACCCAAATGTGCATATAGAATCCTAATAATGAGTGCTGTGGCTTGCATACTTCAGGTTGAGTCTGACCTTAGTTTTTAGTTTCTTGTCTTGTGAGCACCTTGCTCTGTAACATCAATTTTCATGGGGCTTTGTGTTTCAATTTGTATTTAATACATGCACAAACTGGACTCACACTATAGACTGCACACTGTCTGTGTTTTGCTTTGCTTTTTCTCTGTTTGCATTGTTTCTGTGCATTTCTGAGAATCCACTGAACAGAAGGCCTGCAGAGAACCTATCCCAGAAGATAACAGTTCAGAATATAGCTGAGGCTAAACCCGACTGTAATGATTCCTTATTCATCATGCACCTAAACAATGAAGTATTAGGCTGGTTCTCCAGGACTGTCAGTCTAATGCATTTCAGATTGCTAAACTCACTAAAAATAATAATGGATTGAGGCCAGACATGGGCAGAATTCTGGGATAAGGTAGGATTTCATTGGAAAATAGAGCACTTCGGTAGGAAAGGATGAGCAAAGGGACAAGTCAGTATCCAGATTATTAAAAGGAAAGCTGGCAATGTATATAGTTTAGATTTGCTCACGATAGTCTGCAGCCTGTGTGATAATGAGACCTGTTTAGAATGGACTTTCTTGGCATTCAACAGCATTGTTTTTAATGATCTCATCTGGAAGTTCTGCTTCTGCCTTGCCAGTCAAAATGATCTCATCTAAATATTGAGGAAAATGCTGATAGTAGAGACTACTTTATCACACTCCTAATGCATGCTACTAAGATAAGAGAAATAAAGTATTCTTAAAGTAGGCATGAGAGATTCTTTGTCCAATTTCAAACCCACACAAACAGACAAGGGTGAAAAATGTGATATGACTTTAAACATCATTAGCGTGATCAGCCTAGAAAGAAAATGAGCAGTGAATGTAAAGTGGGAGGAAGGGGAATTCAGTTATGGAGCACACTGAAGCAACAAACAAAGGACTGTTTAAGCATTTTCTGAGATGTCTAGTAAGATGCGGCCTTGTCTGTGATGGAAACTCTCTCATGTTCCACAGTGTAACTGTATATCTTTATTGTACATGATACAAAGCAGCCAACGTTTTATTACTGACTCACAGAACAAACTCATCCTTCGACAAAAATCTTTATCCACATGGGGGGAAGAGGGGATTGTCAAGAAGAAGTATTCTGAATGGAAGAGTCTTGCAGAGACTAAAGTTGATGCATAAAGTTAGTAAAGCTTCATCTCAGCTTCCCCAGCACTAGTGTCAACAGTACTCAAGTCATATAGTCATTGCGAAGCCCTTACAGCATAGAGTCTGCTTTCGTAAGTGTCAGACTGGCTGCTGTAGTTTCTCTTGCTCCTTGAGTCCTTCTCGTCTTGGTGTTTGCCTACAGTTTTTAGTACTCTGGCCACTGTTGTTATGGTCTATAGAATGCTACAGTTGAAGCCTGGCATTTCTATGTCACAGTAAATTAGAGATTTTGAATCAGTGCAGTTAGTTTTAAAAATGAGCATTCCAGTATTCTGAAATAGGACAGTGAATTAGTTTTATTAATTAAAATTTCTGTAGATTAGTAGATTGATTTTATTCTGTTCTCTATTGGCTTAAATTGGAGCCTTTGACCCTTGAAAAATGGAGCAGTCATCAAGGGGAGGATAGTTTTAAGGAATAAGCACGGTAGCTAGATACTAATGCTTAGGCAGTTAAAGCTTTCAAATTAACTGATGCTGTCATCTGTTCTAATATTTCAGTGAATGAGTGGGAGCTTTTCACATCCTGCAGATGCAGGCAGACACTAACATGTTACTTTCTGCTTGTGTTGTGCCTGTATGTAACCAGGGGCATGACTGGTGTACATCCATGTATGTTACATGGGGAAATCTTACGGCTGTATTCAAGGCATACTACATTTTCTAAACATGGCACAATCCTGTGCTGAATACTGAAGATGGACAAGTTGAAACTAAGTACATTTATAAGAGTTGATCTTTGTCAATTATTTGATGGCTGTAATATCTGCATTGGAAGCCTCATTATCAGTCAACCCACTGGTTGCAGGAGGTGCAGAGCAAAATTCATGTCTGATGTTATACAGAAGATTGCATTGAATTTATCATCCCTTTGCTTTGCTCTTTTGATCAACAGATTTTCTTTAATTAAAGGTTATGGCTTCTAATGATAAATTTAGCTTCTGCAATACACGGCTAGAGACGCCAAGCAGTCAGAGCCTTGAATACATACATGGGGACTGCTATGTAATTTTTTTCTCTCAGGATACTCATGACTATGTTTTTTGTCCTGACATGGAGAATGAAAATTCTCCAGGCACAGTTCTCTCCCTGGACATCAGAAATTGACAATGTGCCCTTTGAATAGTGAACCCCATCCGAACATCAGATGATATTCAGAAGTAGCTCTAGGACAATACAAGATTCTGCACTTAACAAAATTTAAACATCTGAACTAAAGGTGGGGCAGGGTAGGGGGGTAGGAATCTGTTGTGGGAGAGCTGAAGCCCTGAAAATGACAGCTGTGTTTTGTTTCTTTCCATTCTGCACAGGTTACAGGTATTTCAGTTTTCAGCGTCATGCCTGACTATTGCAGTGCTTGGCAATAGGTAACCTTCAAACCCAACTGGAAAATACTAGCATTTGATGGTATTTTCCATCAGTAGGCAGAGATGGCTTGGTAGACCACCTGACCAACTCTGGGTAAAGTTCAGCTGAGGGACTTCTGCATGTTCCATCCTTCAGCTGGAGAGGACAACAGAAGATGAAAGGTTATGTGCAGTCAGAAGTCCTGTATGTCAGGCAAGACACTAAACAAGCTGCCCAATGTGTCAGTTATAAAAGGACAGATTCTGATTTGTTAATCTGGTGTGACTTGGAGTTATTCTAAACTTAAATTGTTACAAAAATCTGACTCCATTTTGTTAACTACATGGGCTCCAGAGTATATATAGCCAATACTTCTAAAGCAGTATCTGCTCAATCAAGATAGGCTGGATTATAACAGCTTGTCAGTTACAATTAAAACCTTTCCCCTTACAGTCTACCTTAAATGTCTTTCCCAGTCTGTAGACTTACAGTGTGACCCTCCAGTGTGACACCAACACATGGCCTGACTGTCCACACTAATTGAGTCTGGCATTCCCTCTTGTGTTCTCTCCTGTTGAACTTCTTCATCTGTTGCTACTAAGAGTTTCAGGCTTGGAAACAGGAAGAATGTGGGTTCATTCTGCCTCTGTAGTATTGAAATACACACACACACACATGCATATATGTACTATACATATGTGAGTGTGTGTATAAGAATTCCTCACAGACCAAACTTTGTGTTTCCCTTTTGTAATATTTATTGTCATAGTATGTAGACATGACAATTGAGATCAGGAG
This sequence comes from Pelecanus crispus, assembly GCF_030463565.1. Taxonomy (NCBI): domain Eukaryota; kingdom Metazoa; phylum Chordata; class Aves; order Pelecaniformes; family Pelecanidae; genus Pelecanus; species Pelecanus crispus. The sequence continues at coordinate 26,996,064 of NC_134651.1, read as the reverse complement.
CTGTCTGCACTGGATATTGTACAGCAATTCACAGTATGTCTTCAGTTTACTCCAGATGAGGGAAAGTATGCAGTAAGAGAAGTATAACCCCTCATTAGGAGAGTAGAGGTTATGTCAGGGAGCAACAAAATGCTCCTTTCACATCTAAAAAAACCAAAAAAGTGTCAGATGTTTCTGCCCCATTGCCATGCCCAAACCACAGAAGAAGACTTCTTGAAAGTCTTTGATCTGTAGGCAGTCCTACTTGGTGTCATTAAGTCGTGCTTATATTAATGTCACTCTGAGTTTAGCATTTTCCTGTAAGAATGTTTGAATTGTGTATCATAGACATTAATATAAAAGTCCTCTTAGTGGTGCCTTTCATCTCAAGAGGATGAGGATTTTTCAGTTTTGAAAAATGAAAATGAAAAATGTTCTCATTTCTGGTCTTTTTATGCTTTGCTTTATTAAAGAGCTCTTGTGGTCAGCATCACACCATTAAAAAGCTAGAAGCTGATAGCCATGATATTTCATGTGTGGTAGATGTTACAACAAATTACAACACTGACTGCTGAGACTATCTAAGTTGCTGGAAAAATGGGTCTAATTGTCCATTCTGAAACTACTTCCAGGATCAAATAGAATTTCTTTAACTACTCATGCTCTTTATAACCCTGGTTCAATTCCGTTGCAGTAAATCTGATGGGAAAGTAGTACAGCAAGTTAAAAACAGCACTGATGTTTTATAGCACAGACATTAAACTATATGTCATCTTCAAATTAAAGTACTGGGCTGAAAGGCTTTCTAGTTGTAACGATTTGTTACTATCTGGAGATCTAATCTGCATTTTAAAAACTCTTCTTAACCAAAGGTTAGGGGCAGTGGGTGCACGTGTGTGGAGGGGTGTGTTTCTTTCCAATGTCTGTTTAGTTCACTAGCCTGTTGACATTTCTTCTTGCTCAGGTTTGAAGAGGAATTTGCTTCTGTTTAATAGGAACTCTGATGTATTGCTATCACTGTAAGCGTTTAAATGACAAATGGGGACAAAATGAGCATTGAGCACAAACAATGTATTGTTCAGACTAATCATTACTGTCTTACAGTCCTTACTGGACTCAATTTTCATTCATAACACATATGAAGTTAGTATAGATACTTCTATTTTGTCCTGGTTTAAGTGGCTGTTGGAGATGGAAGGCAATGGAAAATTGGGCTTCTTATGCCTTACACTGTTTCTGGGATATGTAATTTTGAACTCTTTGACACTTTCAATATTTGTAAAGTTCTGTGGTAAAGGGCATTGCTCTATATAAGTTACACATGTTTGCATGTAAGTTGCCTAGGTAGGAAAGGTGAATTCTTCCAGATAGGTCAGAGGAGCCTGAAAGAATACCTTTCTGCAGCCTGGCTGATTCTCTTTCCAGTTCTGATACTCCTGGCTCATTACACCAGCCTTAGGCAGTGAACTGCTTCCCATGCAATGCTCATGGTGCATGTCTTGGGTTTAACTATCTTTCAGCTTGCTACTGCCCACCATGGTAGCACAAGAGACCAAGGCAGGGTCTTGTTCTTCCTTGCCATTTGCTAAGGCTTGTGCAGTTCCTCATAGCACTAGTATAGGTGAGACCTTGAGCCTGTAGGTCAGTGAAAGTGGGCTGTTGCACACACATAACTCAACAGAGCTCTGAATACATGCAGCAGCTCTCAGCATCAGGAACCAAAGTTGTTTTTTCTTGAAGTAACTCAAAGTGAAGTGTTTGAGGTTCCCTTTTTTCAGCTGTGGAATGATCAAGGATGCTGAGATGTATTACAGAGTGGTTGAGGTTGGAAGGGACATCTGGAGGTCATCTTGTCCCCCTGCTGGGATGCTCAAGCAGGGCCACCTACAACCAGTTGCCCAGAACCATGTCCAGATGACTTTTGAATACCTCCAAAGGTGGACACTCCATGACCTCCGTGGGCAACTTGTGCCAGTGACCCTTGGCCACCCCTACAGTATAAAAGTGTTTCCTTATGTTCAGTACCTCCCGTGTTTCAGTTTGTGCCCATTGACTTTTGTCATTTCACTGGGCACCACTGAAAAGAGCCTCACTCCATTTTCTCAACACCTTCCATCTGGTATTTATACACATTGGTAAGATCCCCCTGAGCCTTCTCTTCTCCAGGCAGAACAATCCCACCTTTCTCAGCCTTTCCTCATATGTGAGGTGCTCCAATCCTGTAATCATCTTAATGGCCCTTTGTTGGACTCTCTGGAGTATGTTCATGTCTCTGTTGTACTGTGGAGCCCAGAACTGGACCCAGCACTGCAGGTGTGGCCTCACCAGTGCTGAGTAGAAGGGAAGGATCACCTCCCTTGACCTGCTGGAAATACTCTGCCTAATGCAGCCCAGGACACCATTAGCCTTCTTTGTGGCAAGGGCTCATTGCTGGCTCATGTTCAACTTGATGTCCATGAGGACCCCCAGGGTCAGGGGAGAAAGAAACAGGGTTTGAACCCAGAGGGTGGTCTTTCTTGGATTCAGACATTGGCTATACCTTACTAGGACTAACTTCTGGGACCCCCTATGACTTGCATGTGCTCTTCTTATAGAGGAAAAGGGCAAGGCTTCAGCCCATGTGTGGGTACACATCTCCTTTCATCAGTCCCGCTTGTAGCTGTGGTAGTCTGAGGGGAATTGCCTGGTCTGCAGATCCCCCTTCAGGATTTCACTTGCTGAGAGTGGTAGTTAGATGTTTGAGCCTCAGGCTTGTAGTTGCTGTGAAGGGTACTGAATCTCAATAAGTGAAGTTGAAGGGATCAACATGGGATTTAGAGATGGGATGTGAACTCTTGACTGCCAGTTCAGAGCTGTGGAGTGTTTTATCAGTGTAAGGGGATGATCTGGTGATAGCATTTGCTTTTTTTTTTTATAGCATATTTGTAGTTTTGTTTGCTTAGTTTAAAGTGTATTTTATTTCCTTGTTCATGCCTTGGGGACTTTACAAACTGATCTAGTTTGTTGAAAGTATTTGAGATTCCTTCTGACAATACTTACTGTGCAAATGTTTTCTTTCTTTTTAAATGATGAGCAATACTCAAATTGGATAATTCCAGAATTTAAGAAAAAAGGTGGGGGTGGGGGCGGGCATGACAGGAAGCATCTTCATTGTTGGTTTTTTTGTTTGAAGGCAGTGGCCCATAAAAGCCTTCTGAGGTGTTTTTAAAAATATGTATTTGTGTATATTGCCAACATGTTTCCTGAGAATTCAGTAGTGAATTAGGTCTCAGGAGATTTGACTTGTTTTCTTGGCTCTGTTCTAAAACCTCTCATAGCCTCAGCCAAATCCTGGTTCCTTCATGCTCATATTCCTTGCCTGTGAAAAGAATAATTGTAGATATCTGTGAAACTATATGTCCTTTATCTTTTTTTTAAGGTGGTAAACTTTTGACAGGGGGACTTTCTAACTGTACATTTGTATGGCACTTAATGCAGTCTCCAGATTCTGCCTTGAATTAAATTTTGAAAATGGGTGGTTTCAGACTAAAACTTTCAGACTTTCACTTCCAGGTAAAAGTCATGCTGTCCAAAGCAGAAAAAACATAAAAGTGGGAAAAAAAAACCCTCTCTTGGTTAATGAAATAAAAGTACTTCTGTATTGGGTTTGCGTGGCAAGGTTTTGGTAGTGGTGGGGGCTACAAGAGTGGCTTCTGTGAGAAGCTGCTGGAAGCTTCCCCTATACCTGATGGAGCCAATGCCACCCAGCTCCAAGACGGACCTGCTGCTGGCCAAGGCTGAGCCAATCAGCAACGGTGGTAGTGCCTCTGGGATAACATAGTTAAGAAGGGGGAAAAAAAAAAAAAGGGCACAACTGCAGCTGGAGAGAGGAGTGAGAATATGTGAGAAGAATGACTGTGCAGACACCAAGGTCAGTGAAGAAGGAGAGGGAGGAGGTGCTCCAGGCACCAGAGCAGAGATTCCCCTGCAGCCCCTGGTGCAGCCCATGGTGAGGCAGGCTGTGCCCCTGCAGCCCATGGAGGTTAACGGGGGAGCAGATATCCACCTGCAGCCCGTGGAGGGCCCCATGCTGGAGCAGGTGGATGTGCTTGAAGGAGGTTGTGACCCCATGGGAAGCCCGTGCTGGAGCAGGCTCCTGGCAGGACCTGTGGACCCGTGGAGAGAGGAGCCCATGCTGGAGCAGGTTTGCTGGCAGGACTTGTGACCCTGTGGGGGACCCATGCTGGAGCAGTCTGCTCCTGAAGGACTGCACCCTGTGGAAGGGACCCACGCTGGAGCATTTCGTGAAGAACTGTAGCCCGTGGGAAGGACTCACACTGGAGAAGTTAATGGAGGACTGTCTCCCATGGGAGGGACCCCACGCTGGAGCAGGGGAAGAGTGTGAGGAGTCCTCCCCTGAGGAGGAAGGAGCAGCAGAGACAACACGTGATGAACTGACCACAACCCCCATTCCCTGTCCCCCTGTGCTGCTCAGGGGAAGGAGGTAGAGAAAATCGGGAGTGAAGTTGAGCCCAGGAAGAAGGGAGGGGTGGGGGGAAGGTGTTTTAAGATTCGGTTTTATTTCTCATTACCCTACAGATGTTCTCACTCCTCTCTCCTACTCAGTTTTGATTGGTAATAAATTAAACTGATTTTCCCTAAGTTGAGTCTGTTTTGCCTGTGACGGTAATTGCTGAGTGATCTCCCTGTCCTTATCCGGACTCAGGAGTTTTTCATTATACTTTCTCTCTCCTGTCCAGTTGAGAAGGGGAGTGACAGAGTGGCTTTGGTGGGCACTTGGCATTCAGCCAAGGTCAAACCACCACAACTTAATATCAACCAGGTTATTACTCTTCTGAAAAAAATTGCAGGGAGGATGTCTTGAAATGAACAGAATATGAACACCATAGTTCATAGTACTCTTGAAAAAAATGTGCAAGTGCAACTCTGCCAAAATCTTAGTCCTAATCTCTTGCATTTGAACATAGGACTTTTCATCATCCTTGGGACCTGTTTGTGAAGTCCCTTTTTCATCTCCCAGGTCTTCCAGTGCACTTTTTCTGACAGTGTTTCATATTGCCTATGAAGAAGAAGGTGCTTTAAATCAGTGGGAACTGAGATTGGAATGAGGGAAAAATGTTGAATTGAAATAGTGTAGCAAGATAGTACTTTAGTTTTGCTCACCTTGTGCTTCAAATTAAGATGTATTGCTAATCTAATAAAAAGCTCATCAATGTTTCTTGAAAAAGAATTGGTTGGGTAGCAAATTGAGGCAGATTTCTACCTTTGTTTAATAAAATATTCCTGTCAAACCATGAAGGAAATGATTAGGTTTCTGGAGATCAGCTGATGATGTATGCCATGCTGTTGCCCAAGGGACTTGGACATATTGTGGTATGTTGCTGTGTTTTGGGGAGCAAATTTTTGTTTAAAAACCCCTCTATTGGAAAGTGAGGGTATAAGCAGAACAGTAATGCCCGATACAATAAGCAATGAGAAATTTTAAATGGAGGGCTTCACTTTAGTTTTGATGGAAGAAGGAAGATTAATGCATCACTGTAAGGTGTTCATGAAAAATTTTTGTCTGCATAGTTCTGTATTACAAGTCATAAATGACATGAATCAAATGTGGGTTTATTTTAAATATATTAACAAATTTCTTTGCAACAAATTAACTTAAAAAAATGAACAGAACATTGTTCTATTGTATTTTTGGATCATTTCTTTTGAAGCAGTGTGCTTCTGTCAATTCCTAGAATGCATGAAGAACAGGCTTTTTATTTGGAGATGTAGGGGATTTCACTGGCAGGAAAACTGAGTAACTTTATAATAGAGTAACTTAGTTGCATTAGGCCTGGGTAAACCAGTGTGATAAATCTAAAACTGATGTTAATCAAACCTGAATCTTCCGAGACTTTTATTTAAATTGCTACTTTTGCCTGTTCTTTTTTAGTACTCTCTGTTTAAGATGGAGCTATTAATAAAAAAGCCAAAGTACTGTAAGAATGTGACTATTCTTTCATTATGTAGGACTTCGTGAAGAATGGCAGCATACTTGTGAGGCAGCCTATTCTGAGAAATTGGTATTTTGAAGAACCAAAAGATATGGATAGTTTACCTAGCTGTCAAATTTTCAGGCTTTTCAGCCAAGGTTACTACTGCATGCCAAATCTTGCAGAGGCTTAATTTGAGATGCAGCACGAGTTCATCAAGATAAGATGAAGTGAATAGCTACCCTGTTTCCAGGGTAATCAAATTCAGTAATTAGGAGTTCAGTAATCTCGGTTCTTTTACGTAGTCCCTTAGTGTTATAATTAATTCAGTATTCATTTTGCCAGTTTGTGGATTATGTTTAGATTATCACTCAGATGTGTGCCAGCTGGACTTCATTGCACCTGAAGGCCTTTAATTTGAAGATTATCTGGAACCTTGATCCTAATACTAGTGACCTCTGTTATCTCTGGTCTTCAGAAAGTGGTTTTTTTTTTAATGGTATATTTGCACTGAGGAGCATGGCAGGCAGTCATCCACAGTATTTGTGCAGGTTCTGCTAATGAGTTAGGATCAGCACCTACCTTCCAATTACATTTTACTAATCTAGAAAATAACACCTGCTGAGGTTTCTCTGTGGTTTTGTAGAAATCTGATATTTCTTTTCTGTGTCTAAATGAAGAACTGTGCAATGGTTTTGATTAGGAGTTAGAAGAGCTACAGGGATAGTGGTGCTGTCTGCCTGATTAACTAAGTCTGAACCTTTAATGTAACTGGCTTTAGAAGTCAGTCAGACTGGGAATTGAGTGGGGATATGTTTTTAGAGCAATCTGTGAGCAGAAAACAGAAGAGATTTTTCTAAAAATAAACAAACTAAAAAAAAAATAAACTCAGCTGCTTAATGTCTATAGGTCCATCTCCATGTTCATCTACCATGAAGTTGTTGCCTCCCTTCTGTTCAATGGAATTAAGATTAAAAGCTGGTTTGAGAGTTTTAAATAGCTCCATGTATAAATGCAGATTTCTAAGGCATAGACAAAATCCATTAAAAAGACACATTGGAAAACAGGTATTAGAAACCCTATTTAAAGTACTGCTATCCCTATAAACTTATCTTCACACAATATTATGTCAAATTTATAGGAAAATGATTCACCACACATGGCACTACTCTGGAGGAGTTAGGCACTAGAGACACTGGATGCAATTCTGCTCTTAGTTACACCTGTTCCACACTCAAACTTTACCCCTATTTTTCACCAGTATAAATGAGAGTCAGGTTACGAGCTGTTGGCATTAATTTGTTTTTTCTCTGTGCAACATGCTAGAGGCTGGAAAGAAACATTCAAAGTTATGTGGCGTTATTGGCAACAAATACATTAATGAAGAAGACTTAAATATGCAAGGAGTATAATGCAAAGAGACTATGTGGCACTAGCTTTGAACAATAGCATGTGAGCCTGATCCTGTATCTGGAACAGCCATACTGGTTGCTGCTGGTATTTGTGCTGTTATCCATGGAATTACTTTGCAAATGGCAGATCTTAGGTTTTGGCTCAAACTGGGATGTCATACACACCCATATTTTCCAGCTTCTCTGCTGATACAGTAGCAGAAAATTTTTCAGTGTGATGTGCTATCCCCATAGCTCACGTTACTGTTAATGGGAACTTCACAGTTAAATCCCACAGCAATCACAGCACTGAATTTAATTCAAACTTGTGAATAATTTGACCTAAGTTTTTTTTTGTTTGGGTTGGTTTTTTTTTTTTTTTCCTTTTCCCCCTCAGGTAGCTACCTTGAGTAGAGGCATGCCTCAGACTTTAAGATGACAAGAAGTTTTAGGGAAAGAATCTTTTTATGCAACTGATACAGTCATAAATATGTCAAACAGCCTTTGGAGAACACAATGCTTATATCTAAAGACTATTCCAGTCACAGGAGTATGTTTTAAAGAGGATTTGTGTGTTCAGCACAAGATCTGGATTTACAGAGTTTAACTTGCAAGTTTCAGTCAATGGGCTCTCTGTCCAAAACCTCTAAAATACTTTTCCAAACACAAAACCAACAAGATTGCTTCTGAATCAATTCTCAGACTCTACTTCCATCACCTATTTACATTGAGCCTTTTGAATTGGTCTGTCAGTGCCTCTAGAAAGTTACCAAAATGGGGTACTGCTGTTGGAGACACAGAAAAAAAACCCCCAATCCCTTCTGTGATGGGAAACTTTTTGCACGAAATGTCGAGAAAGTACCTCTTCCTCTGACGTTGCTTCAGTGCAGTGACTTCCCCTGATCAAAACCTGAGTGTCACAAAGTGTTATCCATAGGGACCTGTGAAAACAGCCTACCAGCCTGTGACAGGTGATGGACAGGGTGCCAGTTCTATTTACGGCTTTACTTGTAGGTAGCTCTCCTACAGCTTTTCTCATAACATGTTTCCAAAAATTATAAAGTGCTGTACATGATCTGTCCTTCTAATCCACATTGTTTAGAGCTATTGGAATAGCAGGGTTGTTTGTTATTATTTGGCTATGAAACTGGTGGATAGTCCTTTCTAGTTAATCCAAAATGTTCTGACAGTAGAGAAATATTTCTTAAATCAAACAATTTCCTCTTATTTTTAAGGTATAAAGAGCTTTGGGGGAAATATCCAAAATGTTTTATTTAGAAAATAAAAAAAATTAAACTTCTGAACTGTATTTTTTCCTCAAATTTTCTGTTCACTCCAAATACACGAATAATTTAGATATCAAACTATGGATTTTTAAAGCAAATGTAATAAGGAAAAGATCTTGACAAGCTCTATTTGTCTTACTGTCTGAGCATAGCAGAGAAAATGTGGACAAAAAGTGAGCTAAGCTTTTGATCCTTTCAGTACTGTCTGTGCCTCCAGACCCTCCCAGATCCTACATAGAAATGCCTTCTGCAGCTTAAAATGGAGTTTTGGCATAATGTTTGCAGGGCTGCCCTTACTACCTAAATCTGGCTTGAAAGAGCTATCCCTTAAAAATTTCAGGAATGAATTTCTGTTGCAGATCAGTTCCTGTGTTTAGTATGTGAGGCTGAGGATGAAAGTGATATGTTAACAGGCCCGGCTCCTCAGCTGGGGCTGCTTAAATTCCACTCTCCTTAGTGAATTTATGCAGTTTCATGCCAGCTCAGGGTTTCATGCACAGTTTAGTTTATGAGAGAGAGGATCCTTTTGCAACTCAAGAATAACTGACAGCTATGAAATTTCGTAGCATCCTTTCAACCTATTACAAAGCAATCCATGGTGCCTCTAGGCACGTGGCATGTGGGAGGATGTTTCATCAATACTACACTGATACTGTGTAAAAGTTTTCGTAAATAAGTCCCTTCTTGTTCCTGCAATACCTCTGCGTTAAAGGTAGTCAATAGTTAAAGGCTTTTGACTTCATCTTTTCTGTTCCTCTATGCGACTTAAAATCTGACAAGTGTTTGAGCCTTTTTTGAAGTGCGAGATTGTGCAAGTGGGATTTCAGTTGCAGGAATGTCTCTTTGAAGGAGTTTTCTGCTGAAGTGAGTAATTGCTTTTCACCAAGATAAATTTGTGAGGCAGGGGAGGGGAGCTGATAGCTGTGACCACTTAGAAGTAGCTTCCTGATTTGGATAAATTCATGCAGATTGAACATGTTGTAATACACACCCAAATGAACAATATCTTCTGTGCACAGTGAAAGATACCCCAGAACTTTGCACCACTGTGAAAACATTTGTTACCATATGACTTTCTATAGGGAGGAATTACAGCAATTTTACTTATTTAAGGAAGCCATGGATAGGAAAACATCAGCTCTCTGTGCAATTAGCTGTTTTGTTTTTTATTGATCCTCCAGAGCATCAACACGGAATTGGATTTCCATGGCGTGGAATTTACTGGATAGTATAAGGAACTTGGAACAGTGTGTGTAACTCGTATTTAAGAAGATCATTGTTTGGTGCCCACCTCTAAAGATGCTGCTTGTATCACTTAAACTGTTGAGGAGATAAATGTTTCTGCAATAGCAGCATATGGAGAAAAGTTAAGCAGCATTAAACACTTAAGCCCCATGGAACATCTTTGGGATGTAGGATCATGTGTCATTAATGTAAAACAGTGAAGTATCTAGAATGTAATTGTGAGTGTCTGATATATAATGAGGCTAGAAGGGTGAGAGCTTTGATTCATTGCTTGAATACTTAGCATTTTTTGCATCTTCAATTTAAGGCTGATTAGTTTCACAGAGAATTTTTTTTTTTAATATGATACTGATCTTTTATAGTCTTAAGACTTGATTCTCTTATGTAGATAGACCTTTCTGTTCGGTTCTTAAGATTCCCTCCTCACACCCTGACCTTTCCTTCTTTTTTTTTTTTTTTTTTTTTTTTTAAGCTTATTCTCTTGGGGAAAGCTCTTTCTGCTTTGAAGACGTCAGGTTCCAGGCATCTGAACTTCTCAAAATGAAATTTGTTTTCTCATTCAAAGCACCTCTTTGGATCTAGGGCCCTTTGTTTTTAAAGGGATATTGCCAATTAAAATTGGCCACTGAGGGTAGATATATCAACTTCAGACCCCGAAATTCTCATGGAAGTATTTATTAAGAAAATAAATATTCCCTTTGCAGTATTTAGAACCTAAACATTATAGCATCAAAAAACTTGTGGTGAGGTTGATAAAGAGAAAGCCCTTATTTCCCTACCCTTCTCAAGCCCCTTAAGTTCTGAGGTGCCAGCAAGTGACTGTACAAAAATGTTTGCTTAAATTAGCTTTTGCTTAATTTCTAATTTTCAGTCCAAAAACTAAATGAGCCATTAAAGGAAACCACACTAATGAGATGCGCTACAAAGCAAAATATGCCTAGGGCAAAAAGCAGGCTTTTAATTTGTTCAACTTAAATCTCTAACATCTGGCTGTGATGGATGATGTCACTAAGCACATAAAGAATATCAGAAATAGACTTTTGTAATCAGTACCTCCACTGTTTGCCTTTCTCCATTTGCTCACTTGTTTTTTTGGCACACAGTGATATAGGAAAATACTTTAAAGAGCAAAAACTCCAAGCCATATGTTGAACTTAGGTTTGGATGTGGACCTCTGGGCCTAGTCGCCAACTCCTTGTCCAGTCAACTTGCACCACAGCTGATATGGAACACACATAGAGCTACTCTTAGCATTGGGCACTTCAGGGCTGCTCAGGAGTCAGGGATGGGTAGGAGCATCACTTAAAACAACAATCTCAAGAAGGTGGGGAGATGGAGACTTCAAGCAGCAGTAAGTCAGAGTAGTTCTGTGCTGCTACTTCTGTGTTCAGAGGCCTGGTTTGATTTGTGGTGGGCCTGGGGTTGGGAGGTAGTCATAACACCTGGGGCTAGAACTCCCATGTAGTCTGAGCTGATGACGCAAGAACTTAGGAGCACAGCTGGACTCATGCTGATAAATTCTGCTGGTTTTTTACAGGCCTGAACAACTTCTTCTTGAGAACTGCTGGCTTGTGGTGACTCACTTACAGCGTCAGTGTGGCTAGCACTTGGCAAAGTGCTTGGCATAGGCCCAGCCAACCAGGCTGCCTTATCCATCTAGTTAGGACACTTTTCCCTTTTCTCTTTTGCTACCAAAAGCAAAAGCTGTTCATGCATGTTTAGCTTGGTCACAGTTAAAAAATATTGTATGTTGCCCTTGCTATGAAATGTGTTGCTCATTATGTTTGTGTTTGCTCTGTTAGCTGGATACCCAACCTTAGAACTGCCCAGGTGGGAGAAATAGGTTTGTTGACCACCAGTCCTTGTAAGAATGTGTCGTGGTTTAGCGCCAGCCAGCAACTAAGCACCACGCAGCTGCTCACTCACTCCCCCTACCCTGATGGGATGGGGGAGAGAATCGGAGGAGTAAGAGTGAGAAACACTCCTGGGTTGAGATTAGAACCGTTTAATAATTGAAATAAAGTAAAATAGTAATGATAACAATATAATAATAATAATATACAAAGCAAGTGATGCACAATGGAATTGCTCACCACCTGCCGACCGATACCCAGACAGTTCCCGAGCAGCGATCGCTGCTCCCTGGCCAACCCCCCCCAGTTTATATACTGAGCATGATGTCATATGGTATGGAATAGCCCTTTGGTCAGTTTGGATCAACTATTCTGGCTGTGCCCCCTCCCAGTTTCTTGTGCGCCTGGCAGAGCATGGGAAGCTGAAAAGTCCTGGACTAGCATAAGCAGTACTTAGCAGCAACTAAAACATCAGTGTGTTATCAGCATTCTTCTCCTACTAAATCCAAAACACAGCACTATGCCTGCTACTAGGAAGAAAATTAACTGTATCCCAGCTGAAACCAGGACAGCAGGCTAAAATGAGATCTGAGGGATCCTGTAATCAGTTATCGTCTCTAAAACTAATCTTGATTGCCTTCAGTCAAGTTGTTTCCAGACAGGGTGAACTGTGAACTCTGAACTGCTCCATTAACAGTTGTGGAATCAATGCAGATTGCTTGCAGGAGCAGTTTCTTGGGTAGGTCCCCAATCATGTCAGGTGTGTACACTTATAATCTGTTGAAAGAAGGCTGTAGTAGGAATTTTGCCTGTGCAGCCATCCTTTATTTTGGATTTCCTTGTGGAGTACTGTAAGCTTTATTTTCATTTAGCAGCAGTTTCTCTCCTCTGCCTAGAGTAGTGATTGCTCTTTCTGAGGCCTGCTGCCCAGTGGAAAGTCCTCTGTAGGTAACTGGTGTGTGCAGAGTTGGATTTGTAGTTGTAAAGTAACCTGATTCCACCAGCTTCCCTTTCTGTGTTTTTTCTAAAAAGGAGCAAATCTTAGTGGAACAGGGCAATTGTTCTGCCTCACAGAAATACAGGTTATTTTGTTTTGCTAAGCTTTAATTTGTAGAGAATCCTAGAAAACCCAGGCAATTCTTTCATGAGAGTGTTTTAAAACTAGGTGGTTGTCATAATTCACAGCTTCTGTTCTGTGGATCTTTCATACTTCATTGTCCTTTGATTGCTTTAGTGCACTGGCCTATCTCTTTTTGATTTGAATGTACTTGAAATCATATCTGTGTAATCACACTTTTCCCGTTTGCCAAATGTAGCTAATGTTGTTCCACCATTTCTGTTTGCTAGGAGACTTTTATATTGCTTACAATAACAATAGAACACCATATAGAAGCTTCTCTGTTTGTGATGGATAAAATGTAATGATGGGAGAACGAAGGATCACTAGCACAATCTATTCATTGAGAAGCAAAACGTGTGTGTACCTTGGTCCTGGCTGTGCAGAATTAGGGCACAAACCTAAATAGCTTGAACTGTGAGAACCACTCCTTTTACAGGTTCCCTCTAATTCAAGGGCACTCTGCCAGGTGGAGTACCCCACCTTTGCTGATTCATGCCTAAATTCCAAGTAACACAAATTTGCTGATTCTTGACTTCTCCACCCCTTGATTCCAGCAGAATCATAAAGAACAAAAATTCCAAGCTTCTTTCTGGTCCTTACTGTTCAAGAAAAAATAACGTTGGCAACTTTCAGGGACAACTGAAAGAGAGGTTGGCTTTTGTGTATGTATGGGAAGCACTGGTGGGGAGACCTCTGGTCTAAGAGCAGTGGTGGGCCCTGTCAAGTCTTTTTCATTGGAGGATCTAATCCATCTCTCTTAGGTTCACAGAAGACATAATCAGATTGTGTAGTCTGATCCACTTGGTGTCACAGGTCACTGAATTTCATGCAGATTGCTCTGTAATGAGTCTTATCTTGACATTCTCAAGCATTGACAACATCCAAAGGGTCACAGCACTGTAGCATTGGAGCCAAGGAAAACTTTCCTCTTGACCGGTTTTAGCTTCTGCATTGTCTTAATGTGTGTCTAAAATTTGACCCCAGTTTCATTGCAGTATTTGTGTGCAACTCCATCAATTCCAATAGTTGCTATCTTTCTAAATATGTCTTGGCACCTGGGTCGTCGTGTGTACAGCTGGATTTTTAGATTCTACAGGGTAACAATTGCATGAGTGTGTTTTGCAACTGCAGAATGTGTTGGTGAAGTGAGCTGTAAAATGAACCCAAAGTTGCAAATGGTAATCTGAAGTGAAATGCAAGCAACCTCTCTTTCTTATTCCAAATGTACTTTTCTACCATATTGTTTGGAAATGTCTCCAGTACTTAGAAATTTGGGATGAAAAGTTTCACTTGTATTTTCTTCCACAGCTAACACCTTTGTAGGGAAAATAATCTGAAATGTACTTTCAACAGCAGGAGAGGAGAGAAACCTATAATCAGTAATGTTAAGAGCTGGATATGATGGAGGACAGAAATTTGGAGCTGAATTTGTAATGTGGGAAGGCAAGATGACAGCTCTGTGCAGTTTTCAGTTGTTTTAAAGGGGGTGTAATGCCATAGAAAAGGAAGATATCAGACCTCTCTGAGGCATGGGAGGGGGAGAGATTCTGTGCTCTGTTTCTAAATTGCAGGTCTAACTAATCAAAGCAAATGTGATGAGGAAGCTGGGAAATTTAGTGCTTTAGAAACTCTCAGAAGTTGAAAAAATAATGAACATCACTGGGTCATGAGTTACCATACGTAATTGCAGTTTATGAATATTTTCTTTTGTGAAAGAAAGGGGTACTGAACTGCAGATAAGGAAAGTCTTAATACTTTGGGGAATGATCCTGTGCTGGCCAAGAAGAATTATCCCCAAGAAAAAAAGGCTGATCCCCAAAGATATTTCAATGTGGATTCATCAGATCCACCTGGAAGTGAAATGCTCTTGGTCTTCTAAACCTAATTAACTTAATTGTCTTGCACTAGTAAAATCATATGAAAGCCCAAAAATGAATGGTTGAGATAGGTTGGACTAATGTAATTTTCATCTAAGGTCACTGTATGTTGTCTGGATATTCCCTTCATTTGGTTATTTTAACTTGTAGCATGTAGATTCATTTGATCGCCCCCTTCTCTTGCACTGGGAGAGACCGTGAACAATTGATCCCTATTCTTTTATACTACTAATAATGTTGTTTCATCCCTCAAAATTATTTTTTTTTCTATTTGGAAATTAATTTCTTTTGTATTTGTAGACACAATTTTGTGCAAATAGAGAACAAATACAACAGTTGAGTCTGCTTTAACATGTATAAATTCATTCTGTTTTCCTGTTGGCAACCACAGTGCAGCCTTATTTAAATTTGCCCCTTGTCACCCTGCCACTTGCCCCCTAAGAACATCTACATTCTCATTTGGATGGACTTTAGGGTCAGAGTACTCTGAAATGGCTGAGGTGGCATGTGGTTTGTGTAAGCAAGTGATATATATTTTGATAGAGGTGCTGGATATTTTATTTTAAAATTTCATATGCCTGGAGATGTCAGTTTGCTGGGTCAAAATTTGCTGGCCCTTGGGGAGTTCTGCAAAAGTGTAACAATCTGTTTATAAGATGCTGTGCCTTTTTTTATTAGATTACTTACAGTTGCCAAGGAGAAGAAAGAGCTCATTTCGGTGCATATGTGAAGCCCTGGGTCAATACAGCATGTGCACTCACAGCCTGAGCTGCGCTTTTGAGATATACAAAGCTAAAAGCCATCAGAGGAGTGCATGCTGCAGAACATGTAATCTGACAGTCTTGGAGCTTTTGTGATCTTTCTGCTACAACTCAATAGAAAACAAGCTTTTCATCAGGCAGAAGTGCTAAGAATAACAAACTCTGTGAAATAGAAGACCAAACTTGTGAAACTGAAACATGGCAGAAACCAAGCTGAAATACATCAGTCTTAGCTTTGAGCTTGCAAACGAGAGTGAGATTTTTGCCAGCTGGGTGTGGAACAATGTGAAACCAAAGACCCTGTAGGTAACTGAGTTCAGAGGGATGTAGAAAGCTTGGTTACTTCACCCTGCACAAATACAGGTATACAGTCTTGAATTATTATCAGATTACTTAGGTTAATTTATATTGCTCCATATTGCTCTTAATCAGAGTCAACCCCTCAGTTCAGCTAGTCAGTTCTGTAATATTAATTTTTTTGAGTTTTACGTCTGCGTGATTCTCTGAACCTAGTATTTGAAGTAGCGAGAAGCCTCAAGATGTCTTGCGGCAGCAAAATTAATGGAAAGCTGGTTTGGCAGGCATGATCCTTGCCAAACAAGAAATGAGGGGGGCAAAAGCATTCTTCTGAGTTTGAAGAATGCTTGATTTTCCTATTCAGAAAAGGTGGGATGAGGTTATTACCCTGGTGTGTGGTTAAGTGTGCTAAAATATGTTTATTTGGTAAGGTAATAACACTGGAATTATAAGATATCTGAGTTCAACCAAGAATGACAGTCCAAGTCTCCTCTCCCAAGAAATTTTTTCCATCCAAATATAGAGATCATTTATTTGTTCTCTTGGACTTTGTTAATGCTGGATCTCCATCAATCTTCTGTATGTTTATGCAGCATTTCTTTGGGCACAACTGGAACATGATACATTTCCATTAGTGAAAAATATAAGATTTTAAGGACATCTAATCCCAAACTGGAAAAAGACAGTTTGATACATCATTTGCACTCTTCTACTGAATTCTGTGATGATATTGACAACAGTAGGACAGAATGAAAAAAAGAAAAAAAATCCAGTAAATCTTTACAGGAAGACTAAAAGGACAAAGCTGATTGTAGTGCATGGTTCAGGCTTTACTTCTTGAGTGAGAGAATCAGTGGAAACTTGCAGTAATGAATTTTCATATGTTTTTCTCAAAGTACAAGTTGTGGTGCTGGAAGGAGTGGGGAGCCTTTTTCTTATCTGCTAAGACTTTCTCAAACTGAAAGTTATTTGCTATGTTGAGAAATCAATGTAAGAGCTATTTCAAGGATATATCCCACAGATCCCATTATTCAGTAGACCTGAAATTCATATCTCAATTTGACACTGAAAATAGAAAGTTTAGCATACAAGGGCAACAAACTGCTTCAGCATTCTGGTAAGAACATGCTGTATTGACTGCTTGTTATTGACCAGTAGGCAAGTAGTGATAACATGTCATACTTTGTCTTTATCTACTATAAAGAGATGACTCTACTAAATGAAGGTAACTGTAGTGAATGGAAGGTGTATGTATGTTTGTGCTATGGTAGATCATAGAAGGTTTAGGAACCCCATGACACAGGCTCCTAACTAAAGCCGTGAGATACTAAGAGGAGAAATGAGGAGAGTGTCCAATTTACTGAGTAATGTGTTGAGCTGCACAGGGAGGATAATCTGTCACCAGTCCTGGAACTGTGGCCAGGACTGCCAGGTCTAATCCCACCGTACCAACTTTGTATTCTGTGCTGCGTAAAGAGAGAATGTCCATTAAGAAACATAGCTTATCTTTTCCACACGAATCAGCCCTTACTGTGGTTTTGCAGACATTTTATAGCTTTTTATGGGTGCAAATAAATATGGAAAATATGTATCAATGCTGAAGAGCAGCCCTGTTATCCAGGGCACTTTCTTTTCAAGTATTTTTTCAATTCCTGCTGAGTTACCCAGCGAGAGACCTCCCCAGCCACAGGACTTCTGTTCTCCCCAAGCCCATACTCCCTGCTGGCAGATGACCTTAAATGTTACAGAACCTGGCAGGGATCATTTGAACAAAATGCTTTTTACAAAAAGAGAAGTTTGCTTCTCCTCTAGTAAGTACCTCAAAGCTTCATCAGCAGTACTGTATTCAACTAATTAATATTAAAATGAATTGTAGTTAGGCTGAGACTTCTTTTGTTACATACTACTGCAAAAAAACCCCAACTTGATAGCCAATTAATACGTCTTAAAGATTTTGACATGATGTTAATAGCTGGCAGCTGTAAAATGCAGAACTTAACAATGTATTTGAGTTTAAACAAAAAGTAATTTGGACAAGTCCTGTGGTCTGTCTTGTGTAAGCTCAGACAAGATGATCCAAAGCAGTGGTCTAGGATTATGTCTGAACAGAAGGCAAAAAGGCCGGGTCTTTCAGTATTTCTTACATCCCCTGTCAATATAAGGATAAAAGATTCTATGGAACAGGAAAGCAATGTTCCCTGCCTACAGACTAAACACATCCATCCCCCTACCATGCCGCAAAAGTGCTTTAACCTAAATCTAATGATCTCACCTCTTGAATTAATGTGCGGTTGACTGTTATTTCTGCTGAGTCTTAACTGCCACAGTTTTTCTTGCACTGGGGCATTATGGACATCTCTTGGAGTGAAAGCTGCTCATACTTCTTTCTCTGATGAACCGAGGCTTTCAACAGGCACACTAAGCTACTTCACTCTGTCTTTTTGAAATTTGCTTCTCCTGTTCTTCGTATATTTCCAGTGTAGTATGTATGTTCAGAACTGTTATTTTGTTTCCATAGTTGCATAAAATGGCATAGGAAGGCATGCCCTCAAAATATATAGCTGCTAAATTATGCACATTTATTTCTAGTAGATGGTATCTGTGTCTTATAACTGTAGTGGACCTGATGATTTTTTGAGCTGAAATCAACCTCTGCACTTTAGCTCTATTTAATCATATTCAGATGTTATTCTGGTGTGCATGGCTTGATTTAAGATTGTGACATTGAATTTTTGTCCATTTATCCAAGTATTGTATTATTTCTTTCAGATGATCAGATAATAGTTGTTCAAAATCTGGCCACTAGAGTATGCATTCTTCTGTACAGAATCCAAAATAGTGTCATTCTTTTTTCCCTCTATGTAACAAATGGAAGGTGTCAAACATGCACATGCACCTAGGTTTCCTATTAATTCCTACAGTGTTGCATTTCTTATTTGAAATTATGATTTATGTGATGATTAGTATAATTCTTCCTGAGGTGGTAAAAAAAAATAAAACTTGATTGATTTCCACCCCCCACCCCCACCCCCCAGCCTTTTTTTCCTCATCTGGAGATTCCAGCTTTAAGATGTTCCAAGCCTTTGTTTTGGAAAAGTTGCAGGTCACTCCAGAAAAAGCCTATGACTGTTTCTGCTGAAGTATGTATGATACCCAGGGTGGGAGCGTGCTGCCAATGATCACCTTGGGCTACTCACCCTACAAACAGGCTATTTGTGCACAACTATTACTGCATTGGTGTTTTATGTGTTTGAAAGGTGGAAGAGCTTTGGTGAGTTGAGGTTAAAACTCCTGTTCTGATATTGTTTTAACTGAGAGATGGTAAAGAGGGACTGCCAGGGTGGGTTATCAAAACAAACAGTAAGCATGGTTTAAATAAAAGGAAAGTCTGTTTCACTTTTCTGAGCCAGGATATTGTCTTGTTGGGAGCATTGTCTAGGAGCTGTATATGAGAAATTCCAAAAAGTAAGCAAAAAGCTAGGACTTCCCATTAGTTTTACATGAAACAGAAAAATTTCTATGAGATTTTGCAGAGTCCAGGTGATAGTTATTTATCAGCAGCAAAATCTTGTTTGTGGCTGGAAACCTTTGCTTCGCACAATGACCTGGCCACCCACTCCCCACCTGCTAAACAGGATGCTGTTTAATTAAAAAAAAAAAGAATATGATGTTTTATGGGGAAAGTATTTTGGGGTTTGTATATATTTAAGTGTTGATAGCTCAACTCATGGTCCCCAAGGTCCTTTTCTGCACTGCTGTTACCTAGCCACTGCTGTTGCCTAACCTGGGGCAGTACATGGGGTTATGTCTTAAGTTCAGCATTTTGCATTTGACTTTGCTGAAGTGCATGATGCACACCAGCCCATTTCTCCTGTTTGTCAAGGCTCCTTTGAACAGCAGCTCTGTTCTGCAGTCCATCAGCCATCCCTCCAATTTGGTGTCATCTGCAAACATGCTGATGGTGGACTCTGCACCATTGTCAAGGCTATTTGAAGATATTTGATCATATCAATCCCAGCATATCATTGGTTTTGGCATAGATAGCTCTTTGAAGTGCACCAGCACTTCATGAATGTGGTATGAGTGGTGAACCTGTACCACCGTGGGAGACTGCAGGCGGTTTGTGCACACAGGAGGGTGTGACCATGTTGTGATTCAACAGTTTCCTGTCTGGCCCATTGTGCAGTCTCTGCACTGGTGAATGAATAGGATGAAGGATGTGTTATGTCCTTAGGACTCTCAGCTAACAGTAGCTGGATGATATTGTTATCAAGGATTTTAATAATTGAAATAAAATAATAATAATAACCGCTGTCCCCTGGCCAGCCCCCCCAGTTTATATACTGAGCATGATGTCATATGGTATGGAATAGCCCTTTGGGCAGTTTGGTTCAACTATCCTGGCTGTGCCCGCTCCCAGTTTCTTGTGCACCTGGCAGAGCATGGGAAGCTGAAAAGTCCTGGACTAGTGTAAGCAGTACTTAGCAACAACTAAAACATCAGTGTGTTATCAGCATTCTTCTCCTACTAAATCCAAAACACAGCACTATGCCTGCTACTAGGAAGAAAATTAACTCTATCCCAGCCAAAACCAGGACACATGAGATGATGAACTGTGAATCTTAGTATGAGTATGTACAGAATGTCCCCAAATCATTACAGTGCCATGAAGTTTGGTTAAAGAATGGAGAGGCATACTTTAGGGGAGGAAAAAAACCCATAAAAAGAGGCAGCTCTGAGTTTGTTATAATGCAAACGCAAAGTAACAAGAACAAATTCCATTGTGGCAGAAGGAAAAATGAACTCTGCAGAGAGCATAGTAACTGCCATGTCTTATACCTGCCATAAATATTTTTGTGCATGATTTGGTGCAGTTGTCAAAAAATTGCATTTCCAAGTGTGACCACTGATTTTTTTTTTTTTTTTTTTTCTTCTAGATTGACATTGTTATAGAGGTCACATTTGAGAAAATTTAGGCCTGATCTTTTGGAAACCACTTTGTCACAATCATCTTGTATGTGCCAGTGATCTTAAAAATTAAGCTTACGTGGAAAAAATAGCAAAGGTCTCATGCACAATCAGGTACTGAATTAGTAGCTGCTTTTGAAAAACATTTGTAAATCCTTCTTCCTCCTTGTCACTCAGATGGGATATGTCCAAGTTCACAGGAATAATGTAGGGCTTAATTTATTAAAGGCTGTAAAGCAATTGCAGATTTTCTGCAAGTTTCTATATAAGTATGAAATCTTACAAGATAATTCTGTGCTTGATCTTAGATTTGTTTGAAGTTAATGGTGAATTCCCCATTGATTTCATTAGCATGGCATGAGGCTTTTGGGGCAAAAGTCTCAGATCCATGGAGTGTATTTTAGTAAATTTTTTTGACTTAAGTTTGCATGAAGAGTGGAATGAGTGCAGGCATCTCTCATGAGTCACAGGAGAGAATTCTTTAGTGGGCACAGTTATAATAAATTTAGCCCCAATTCTCCTGCAGCTCATAATTATAACTAAGGGGGGGAAGGAAATGGTGACTACCTTGTCAGAGGCAGCATGATTCCTGACCTCCTCCAATAAGCTTGAAGTCCTCTGCTAAAAATATAAATATTTTTAAAATAACTGGGATAATGTAGTGATTTCTGCTTGGTTTGTTTCTTTTCTAATGAACATGGTAACATCTGATGCAACAAGTTCTGACAGTAGGAACTGGGAGTTTTATTTTATTGGAAGCTGATGCATTCTGTTGTGTTCAGTATATTGTTAATTTTATGTTTTTTTTTAAATTTGTTTGGTTCTGATGAATCTACTTAGATTAGATTACAAGGTGACTATATACTTAAAATGTATTTGTATATTTGATTAAACATGACCATCTTGATTTTACAAATAGTATTGCTATGACCAGGCTAAAGCCGAATAATCTGTGCTGTGAAAAGCTGTACGGTTTGCCAAGTAGTAGCTTTTGATTAATAAACTCAGTGTCCGTAATGATCTCACACTGAAGCATGGTCAGGTAATACTGTTGGTGGCTCTGGTACATGCAGTGAAGGATCTTTTTTGTGGTCAACTCTGTTCTGGTAAGAGCTGCTAACTCTGGTCTAACATCTCCTTGGACAGCAAAGAGTTCTCAGCTTGGAGGAAGTCCTTGTGCTCTGTGGGCTTGTATATTGTGCAGAAGATCTCTGTGAATCTGCCAGAATGTCTGGCACAAATAAGTTCCTGAGATGAAGGTGGCCTGCAAACTCGGGGGCAGGGGCTCACTGGCTGCAGTCAGAATCACCAGGTTTGTGGAAGCTTTCTGGGATCCACCATGCTGATTTCTTGTCCAATATGGGGCTGATGCAAGAGAGGCCAGACTTCTGCTACTTCTTTTCTTTGTGCTCTGTAACACATTTGGAAAGTTTATTCTGTGCTTAGAGATTAGCAATTTTGCTACAGGTAGCCAGGAATGTAAAGGTCAAACCACAAAGCCATTTAGATGCTCCACACTTGATATCTTTGAATTGATGGCTATTTGGTGTCTTGTTTTCTGAATAGTGAGGGTTTTTTTGTGGGCTTTTTTTGCTTCGTATATTCAAGTTTCTAAACTGACCCTTGGTTACTTTTAGAGGTCAGATTTGATGCATATTCCAGCTAAATGGGGAATATATCCATCCTGTTTTCACTCCATCTAGGGAGAGGGTTTTTGCTACAAACTCTGTTCCAATAAATGTCATCAAACTGCCCATCTCCTTTGTTTCTATGAATTGTGGGAAGCCCTTTAGCAAGAAATGTTAAGTGAGGGTTCCCGCATATCACCAAGATTATTATTATGCGTTGCAGATGGGCACACAGCATTAGCCAGCAATTGGGCCCAATTTGATTTGCCCTTTACTAACTTCATCCTTGTTTCCTGGTAGACTACCTTATTTCTCTGTCAATTCATTTTCCCTGTAGCTTAAAAACTTATATGTGTTAAGACTTACAGTGTTCCCAATTTATTCCCCTTAATAGAGTTTTTACATCTTTCTTTCCCTCTTTGCTGGACGTGGTCAAGAAGATGCATGCTTCTGGAATTGCTTTAAGAGGACTTCCATTGGAGAATACTTTAAATACAGAGTAAAGTGCCCTGGAATTACAAAAATGCATTTCTCATGAGAAAAATAAAATATGCCAAAGTAAGAGGGATTTTTGAGAGTAAAGCCTGTTGACTTTAATAGGAATTGTGTTGTGTGATGGCATGGACATAGTTTTGATTGAAAATTCTGAAGTAAGTTAAGTTGTTTTACATATGTAATAGCTACTGTACAAAAATGATGCAATCATAATTCATTTAATTGAAACTAATAAATCTGTCCAGCCAGAGTGATTTTTAAAAAATTACTGTGGTAGAATGTGAAATCCTTCACCGTGGCTTTAGAGCTTACAAAGCCAGTTCCCACCAGTATAGTCTCTCAGTGAATGAATGAGTCTTAATGGGCATGCATACCTACCCAGGAAGAATCTGTTTATGTGAAGCATCTGCTTTACATTGAAACGTTGGCTTTCCAAGAATCTTTCAAGCTGTGTTGTGAGGCATGAAGAGGTCAAATGACTTATCCAAGTATTGCAAAATGCCAGCTGAAATTAGGATCTAATGTGCTTCTGGCTTGATTCAGGTTTTTACTCAAGCCCCTAGAACACAAAGCTGCTTAGATGGACAGGGAGGGAACCCTGGTGCAATTGGCTTCACGCTTATGGATTGCAATTGAAAATGCTTAGGGATTTGCTTGTATTTCTGAATCCCACATGAAAGCATAGCTCATTTTGAGATGTTTCTTGTTCTTAGCAAACAATCCTTGTAAAATGCTAATTAAATGATAAATATAATAGGAAAATTGTTAATTGCTGAGTTGCATTTCTTATTATCTATGGAAGTTTTTAATTATAAAGCAGAGTTGTTACATGAAGCCTGTAATGACAAGGGGAAAGTAAGTATGAATTTACTGGTGCTCAGCTGGATTCTGTTTATTGCCTTTCAAATAAAGCAGCCTGTCCTGAGTAGGGCATGTTGCTTCCTCTTTCTGGGAAGAAGGGGCTTTAGAGGAGCAAGGAGGTCACCTCCAGGCACCAGGGCGGTGCACTGGGATTAGAGGAATTCCCTAGGTTTCAGCTGCCTTGCTCCAGGTTTATTCAGGAGTTGAATGAGAAGTTTCTATATGACAAGAAAAATAATGCCACTGAACAACTTATGAACATAAATCCTCAATGACAGGCTGAGTGTCAGACTTGGGTTTTCAGCAGGAAATAGGTGCATTAGCCTTGCTAATATTTAAGATCAAGGGTGGGGGGAGTAGCATCATAAAAGAACTACTTTTCCTTGGACTCCTCCATTTTACCACACTGTTCTACTAAGGATATTACCTTAGCTTTCCTCTGGAAATTGGCCACTGAACCTTGTGAAAGTTTTGTGGAGGCTGATTACTGCCTAATTCACCTTTCAAAATGAAAGCGAGATTTTTCAGTTGTGTCCTGCTTTCGGCTGGAATAGAGTTAATTTTCTTCCTAGTAGCAGGCATAGTGCTGTGTTTTGGATTTAGTAGGAGAAGAATGCTGATAACACACTGATGTTTTAGTTGTTGCTGAGTACTGCTTATGCTAGTCCAGGACTTTTCAGCTTCCCATGCTCTGCCAGGTGCACAAGAAACTGGGAGGGGGCACAGCCAGAATAGTTGATCCAAACTGACCAAAGGGCTATTCCATACCATATGACATCATGCTCAGTATATAAACTGGGAGGGGTTGGCCAGGGAGCAGCGATCGCTGCTCAGGAACTGTCTGGGTATTGGTCGGCAGGTGGTGAGCAATTCCATTGTGCATCACTTGCTTTGTATATTATTACTATTATTATCATTATTATATTGTTATTATTATCATTACTATTTTACTTTATTTCAATTATTAAACGGTTCTAATCTCAACCCAGGAGTGTTTCTCACTCTTACTCCTCCGATTCTCTCCCCCATCCCATCAGGGTAGGGGGAGTGAGTGAGCGGCTGCGTGGTGCTTAGTTGCTGGCTGGGGCTAAACCATGACAGGTTGCTTTCCAGAAGTCTGTCCTTCCTTGCTTCATCTGAGGGACAAAGTTTAGACCAGATATTACTGTGTTTGAAACAGTTAAACCTTCCTGATTTGTCATTACATTGAGGCTTATACTTCATCCTTAAATAGATGGTGATTTTTCTGTATAGAAATAAAAGGCTACTTTTGCAATATTATGATAAAATACCACAAAAATGCTGAAAACCTTCCTTTTGGTGATTTCTAATTCAGAGATGTTATCTTCTATCAATTTATAATTGAACATGCTGCCAGATGTGTCCAGAGAGTGACTTATATTCAGTGTGGCAATAAAAATATCCATTAAATATCAAAAGGGGAAAAAAATGTTTTCAATCATTTTTAATATTCTTGATTTTTTTTTTTTGTTATTTTGTGTAAGTGAAATAGTATCAAATTTTTAAATTCTCTAGGAAAACATTTTATTGTGCTCTAAGATTAGCAATTTGTTCTTTTACCCAGGAAGTAAATTATTTTGCTATGCTTCATGACTGAACTTTAATTAAGATTAGTAGAACCTGGATTGGCTTCCCTTGGAACAAAAACTAATTGGGTCAAATTCATTGCTAAAATGCTTGTAATGTTCTATGAAAAGTGAGATCTGAAACAATTCTCATGGCTCTCTGCTTTCAAAAAATACCAAAAAGCCAAAAATTAATGTCTCCTTTTGTTGTTTTATATTTTTTAAAAAGCTGCTGCACTTTAATACATGTATAGAATCTCCTAGGTGCTTTTTCAGCGGAATTAATTTTACATCTAACTCCGTTATTTTAATCTGTTATTAAAAACAGTATTTCCTATCTGGGGAATTGTATTGACATAGCAAAGTGGTGTGTCCAGGGTGTGAAAGCATCTGCTTGATTGGCAATATGATACTTTTCGCATGCCATTTTCTTTACGTCAAGTACTGGAAAGGAAAAGAAGACGTCTTTTAGCTGTGGACTTCTGGAGAAGAGTTGTTGCACACTAGCATGACACTTAAAAGTAAAATTGCAACATTAAACAGTCAGGTTTGAATGTGGCACTTTCTGGGATGCCAGTGCAGATATAATGTGCCTGCAGAAGTGGGTCAAAACAAATGATATGCAGTTGCCATTATCACTCCTAACTTTTGCATAGCCTTGTTCACTGCTCACTTAAGGCATAACATAGTATTGACCCACTGTTATGTGAGTTTATGTAGTGCTGTTTTCATAGGAGTACTTCATCTTAAGTTGTTAAATTTGGCAGGGGCTGATTTGGTTATGTGCTGATTTTCTCCATTTTACAGACAGGATTAGACAAAAGCCAAAATATTCAACCTTCCTCTAATTTTGGATGCCGAGTTTAAAATTCCAGGCAGTGGCTTTGCAAAATATCTAATTGTTCTTGGTCACCAAGCAGTATGGAGGGGGAGTGGGAGGGAGGGAAGTGGAAGATATTATCCTAGTTTAAAAGGAATGAGTTTGTTTCAGCCCTCAACCCAGGTGATCTGTGAGGTCCATGTGAAATAGGAGGAATCAAATCCTGTGGAACAAATGTTCAGTTTGCTATATGATATTGTCAAAGCATCCAAGATCAAATAATTCTTTAATAAGAATATTATAATATTTGAAAACTCAGGTCTTTAACATTGTGAGTAAGGATTTGGATTTGTGTGCAATAGCTACAAGTTAGTTTTCCCGTGTGCTGTAGCATTGGCTTGGGCAATGATGGAGCCTGGTAGATCCCAGATGAAGTTACCAGTATTCTCTAGTGTGGGGGTTTTTTTGGTTGTTTTTTTGGGTTTTGGTTGGTTTTTTTGTTTTGTTTTGTTGTTTTGTTTTTATTTCGTTCTTTTTTACTTTTTTTTTTTTTTTTTTTTTTTTTAAATACTGTGGAATCTGTCTGACCCAGAGGACTCATTTCAGTTTTTCCTCTTCAAAACCTGTTTTGGTATTTTGATAACAACAGAAAATCAAACTTCCAAGATAATCCAGCCTACTTGAGACAGGATTATTTTCAGAGGCCATCAAATGAAAGAATCATCACAAACTGAAGTAATTTTATACCATAGAGCTCTCATGCAAAATTTCGATGTAAATGAGGTGCCAGATTATTTGAGGCGTTACTTCAGTTAAAATTGCAAAAATGCTTTAATAAGTTAGAGAAACAGCACAGTAGGGAATTTCCAATATCTATGAAATGGAAAGTGTAATTCTGTAGCCTACAAGCAGCCAACTATCTTCAAACCATTCTATTTCTAAAAGAAGCTAATTGGCTGTAGTGGCCTATTTTCTAGTTGCATGACTTTGAATAAATACTTCCTGTGGCACAGCACTGGAATGCCACAAATACTTCTCTTTGTTTTTGCAGTACAAATTTGAAAATAGTTCCCTGCTTTTAGTTGTGGGGTAAAGAGAAAATAATAATTTTCAGCTGTTTCCAATTTCAGAATTATCTGTCTTGCATTTACTCAAAAGTGTAATTTAAATACAAGTATTGAAATTACAAACTCAGTTGTTTTGCTTCACACCTTCCATACATGTCTTCTGTCAGTTCTGTTCTCAGGTACACAGGCAGGATGGTATCAGTGAGACAAAACGTACTGATTTCTGTTTACTTCTGACAGTAGCACTGCCAAATGCATTGGCTCTTCTTCTATGGGATATGTTGTTCTATTTTGAGATCTAGCACAGTGCAATTCAAGTGTAACTTTCTGATTACTCATCTGACCACTCTTTCCATGAAGAAATTTTTCCTAATAGCCAATCTAAACCTCCCCTGATGCAGCTTGAGCCCATTTCCTCTCGCCCTATCGCTAACTACATGGGAGAAGAGACCAACACCCACCTCACTACAACCTCCTTTCAGGTAGTTGTAGAGAGCGATAAGGTCTCCCCTCAGCCTCCTCTTCTCCAGGTTAAACAATCCCAGTTCCCTCAGCCGCTCCTCATCAGACTTGTGCTCTAGACCCTTCACCAGCTTTACTGGCCTTCTCTGGACATGCTCCAGCACCTCAATGCCCTTCTTGTAGTGAGGGGCCCAAAACTGGACACAGTATTCAAGGTGCGGCCTCACCAGTGGCAGGTACAGGGGGACAATCACCTCCCTGCTCCTGCTGGCCACACTATTCCTGATACAAGCCAGGATGTTGTTGGCCTTCTTGGCCACCTGGGCACACTGCTGCCTCATGTTCAGCCGGCTGTCAACCAGCACCCCCAGGTCCTTTTCAGCCAGGCAGCTTTCCAGCCACTCTTCCCCAAGCCTGTAGCGTTGCATGGGGTTGTTGTGACCCAAGTGCAGGACCCGGCACTTGGCCTTGTTAAACCTCATACAGTTGGCCTCAGCCCATTGATGCAGCCTGTCCAGGTCCCTCTGCAGGGCCATCCTACCCTCCAGCAGATCAACACTCCCACCCAGTTTGGTGTCATCTGCAAACTTACTGAGGGTGCACTCAATCTCTTCATCCAGATCGTTGATTAAAAAAAAAAAATCATTTTCCACCATTTACTCATTATCAAAAATATTTTGCAACTTTTCTTGCAAAACAAAACCAAAAAAGTACAGACTGGACAAGTACATCACATTTTTCTTCCTATGGCTTTAACCCCCCACCCTACCCACCCCACAAAATGTTTCCTGTTAGCCCCATTAGTGAACTGATTAAGGATTGTTGGGACATGCAGTGTAATCTGTATCGTTTTATGACTTGTATCTCACACTGCATTTCGAACTTGTGTCCTGATTTGGGGACACAAGGTGAAGTTAGCTGTAACAGATGATGACCACTGCTGACTTTGGAGTTACTGTGAGACCTTTCGTCAGTATGGGTGGTGGTGTGCATCCACCTCGCGTGTCCTTTTCCATTAGTTGGAAAATGAGTATATTCCTTTGCAACATCCCCATCTTGCTTCCAAGGCAGGCTTTCAATTTCCCCCTAAGAGCAGTGCTCTGTGGCATACTGCATTTAGAAAATGGCCAATAAGTTTTCAGTGGTTTAAAACCACTGCTCAGAAACTATTTGTGACAATAAGGGTAAGAGGCTGGAGAAGTCTGGGAGCTGAGTGTAGATCTTCCAGCAGTGATCACTGGGAAAGGTGGACTGGCTGGCCTGAAATTCCACCCATTCCTCTTCCTAAAAAAATCAGTATATGATGGTATGTGACAATTGAAGTATCACTGAAAGGAAATGCTAATCCACATCTAGCAAACCTCTGCAAGCTAAAATAAAGCTTTATGTACAGAAACAATTTATAAAATAGGATTCTAAACTAATGTGAGAGTACACCCTTTGAATAAATTTCTGCTTGTGCTGTGTACTTAGTGCACAATGGCATGCCAAGTCTGTCAAGAGACAGCTAATTTTGGGCTTTCTTGTTTATAAACATGACTTCTCTTCCAAAGTCATGTTGTAAGACCAGACTTTAACACTGTGAATTGAACTGTGAAAGATTTGGGAGAGAACATATTAAGGGATAGCTCTTACAACTTTGCATAAAATAGTTTTTCTGTGTTTAGCAAGAACTTACTTCTAAGGCCTATTATTTCAGGACTCTTGAGCAAATCTTGTCTTTAGCAGGAAATGAGTTTTTCTGTTTTTTTTTTTTTAAAAAAATTATTATTTTTCTCACAAGTGATTTATACGTCTCTGTATGTTACTACTGAAGCAATACTGCCTAATATCACAGGATGTGTACAGATGTCCGCAGAATATTCCTTTTGCCTATTTCATATCTTTTCATAATATAATTTTGGACACACCCTAGATGGTTCAGTATTTCAGCTGTACATTTTTCCTTGCTAGGAAAGAATGCTGAGCATTCTTCTTTCTGGTCGCTTTTACCTTGCTAATGCTGCAGTAGCTAAA
Source organism: Pelecanus crispus (assembly GCF_030463565.1). Lineage (NCBI taxonomy): Eukaryota > Metazoa > Chordata > Aves > Pelecaniformes > Pelecanidae > Pelecanus > Pelecanus crispus. Next base: position 26,966,380 of record NC_134651.1, on the reverse strand, counting down.
AACTAAGAAATGGAACTGCTGGATGGATGGCCTTCCTAACTATTTCATTAATCTGCAGGAGGCCTATTTTACTTATAAACTGCCCTGCCACATCCCTATGCCTGGCCTCCTTTAAGCCTGGCATTTAGGTCCAATTGTTTGAAACAATCTCTTGTTGTAGCTGGTTGGGGTGAAATGGAGCTATCTGTCAATTTGAAAAGGTCACTGGCTGTGTCAGAATGACAGTGATTCCAAATTATCCATTAATCTCCCAATTTAAAATTGTCATCCTTCTGATTACAGCCAGCCAGCCAGCCACACAGGCTAAGATAGACCTCTTCTCTTACACCCATGACCAAGCAGCTTTTTTATTAGCTGGCAGATAAAATTGGCAGTGCACTCCAACATTAAATATTCATTGACTGTTCTCTAAAAAGAAATGGCTGCTAACAGGTTGAGAATGTATGAGAAAACAGCCAAAGAAATTACAATTGATTTTCTTGTCTTATCTGCTAAGGTTCGGGTTATATGATTAGTGTAACGCACTTAGCATATTCCTATATTGGTTTGAGTCAAAGGGTAATAAATGCAAGAGCTTCCTTGCCCCTTTTACATTTTTGCATTGTCTTGATATTGTTGACCCACACAGTATGTTAAATGAAGGGTAAATTAGTGTGTAGAAAGTGTAATTCTCTATGGAAAATAAGATTTTAATAGCTTTTGCATTGTCAAAGGTATAGCTCTGGAAGATGGAAAAAGTCCCAGATAAGGAGTTCAGCCCTGAAAAGTGTTTAGTTTTCTTACATGGTATAAAAGTGTGGTGCCATTGCAGTTTAAGAGAATAGGGAAGAGCTGTGTGCCATCTGCTGCTCCGGAGGGGAAGGAAGGGCTTTGACTCTGCTTCTCCATGTCTATCCTCCATCACCTGAGTCCCACCTTCACTGTTGGTTCCTTTTGAAATATGATAATTGTTACCTGGGGGCTTTACTAAGTGGTTGAATGACTCAGGAGCAGGGTAGTTCAGGAGCTGGCAGTGCTCCCTTTGAATGCAAATTTAAGGGTCTATCCTGGCAGCAAAAATCCAGACAACTTTTGGAGGCTTTTTGATGTGGTGCCACTATGATGTGGTGTCCATTTATACAGTAAAAGGCATAAGCCAGGGAAGCGTAAAGAAAAGAAATTCAAGGCACATGAAAAGCCAGAAGGCATGTCGTTGTTTCTTATTCTGAGGAACAAAAAGAGTCTGCGTGAACACTGATACCAAGGCAAAACTGTTAGATTGCAAATGATGATGGATTTACTAGCCTCATCTCAATCCTTGTTTATGCAAAACATTTATATAAAGAACTGATTAAAATCTTTTTGTTCTATCAGGTCTTGAAAAAAAATGCTGGTCTGCTTGACAAATTCTTTTTTCTATTTAGTCAATGTTATAACTGCCCAAATACTCTGCTGATAGACAATGCGTATTTGTCTAATATTTTTCCTACTATTCAGCTGTCTCTAATTGTGATGCAGTTGTGATTCATTACTAAATGAAATGGAAAATAATCATAACATTGTAGCCAGGAAGAAGTGCAAGGAAAGGATATGACTGTCCATCTTGAAATCTGTTGAATGCTCTCATATTCAGGATTTTTTTTTTTTTTTCCTTAGGAGTATGGTTTTAGAGCATTTATTGAAGCAAGTGTGCTGAGATTTTTAGAATGTGCTGATTGTTTATTTGCTTGTGTGTTTTTAGTTTGTTGTAGATTGGACTTTTGAGTGTGTCCAGAGCCAAACAGTGGCCACAGATGACTCCTGAGTTTTTTTACTTCTTTGCAATGTCCATATTGTATTCATTCATGGCAGGTGCTTCCTGTGTACAAATAAGTATTGTACAACAGGGGACTGGTAAGACTTTCCATTCAGCTGTATCAAATAAAGGATTAGGTTATTTCGTAGCCAGCCAGAAAAACACAAGCTGTATAGGTTGACTGCATCTTTACCAGTTAAACTTTCTTTTCCAGTGAGCATTGGGTTGTGTGCAGGTGCCATCTCTGCTCACCTCTCCTCTGACTGCTCTTTTATGCAGTTTGTTGGGATTGTGTAAAGCAGAAGGTGAGAGGAAAACAGGATGTCTGCTGTATCATATATTTTGTCCTTTTCCAGTTCATTTTGGAGATATTTGACTTCTGGGGGAGGATGTGTGCATATTGTTTTACTCTAGATTTTTTTCCCCCTTCTGTCTTTTGCAAGTTTAATTGCTCATTAAAAGGCACAGAGAACCACACACTGGCACAATGTTCTGATGAAACACCTAATGACTTTCAGCATTTGATTTATGGACACAGCTTAAGTTACATGGGGGCTTGTGTCAAAACAGGCTAGAGATAAGCTTACATTTATCCATAGAAGTTAAGGGATAATTATGTAAAAGCATCACATTTTAAAGGAAACAAAGACAGACCTGTGGGAAGCACATTTTCACAGCACGTATTAGCAAAGCCCAATCAACCTCCTTGTGGGAGGACAATTAACAGAATTAAAAGTTGGAATTTTAATTATCATACAAATTAGAGGGAAATTAATCAGCTCGTATTTTATGATTTGACTTGGCTTTGCGCATTGCTGCTTGAATGTTATAGCAAAACTTTGATTAATTGAGACACGGCATGAGAGCATAAAATCCTAACTTAGGTAGCGTTTTAATGCCCAGCTCACTTTCCATCTGCTACCTCCAGTATGGAAAGTGGCAAAAATGAGATGATGCAGAAGCAAAACCTTTGTTTACCCCAGCAGTAGCCTCCAAAACCATACCCTGAGGTTTCTCTGCATATGCTGGAAGCTGCTTTTTCTATAGCTCCTATTTTTGTCTTCTGACTACACAACATGTTGTATTTTGGTCAGAACAACCCCATGAATGCTACAGGCTTAAGGAAGAGTGGCTGGAAAGCTGCCTGGCTGAAAAGGACCTGGGGGTACTGGCTGACAGCCAGCTGAACATGAGGCAGCAGTGTGCCCAGGTGGCCAAGAAGGCCAACAACATCCTGGCTTGTATCAGGAATAGTGTGGCCAGCAGGAGCAGGGAGGTGATTGTCCCCCTGTACTTGCCACTGGTGAGGCCGCACCTGGAATACTGTGTCCAGTTTTGGGCCCCTCGCTACAAGAAAGACATGGAGGTGCTGGAGTGTGTCCAGAGAAGGGCAACAAAGCTGGTGAAGGGTCTGGAGCACAAGTCTTATGAGGAGCGGCTGAGGGAACTGGGGTTGTTTAGCCTGGAGAAGAGGAGGCTGAGGGGAGACCTTATCGCTCTCTACAACTACCTGAAAGGAGGTTGTAGTGAGGTGGGTGTTGGTCTCTTCTCCCAAGTAGTTAGCAATAGGACAAGAAGAAATGGGATCAAGCTGTGTCAGGGGAGGTTTAGATTGGATATTAGGAAAAATTTCTTCACGGAAAGGGTAGTCAAGCATTGGGTCAGGCTGCCCAGAGAGGTGGTGGAGTCACCATCCCTGGAAGCGTTCAAAAAACGGGTAGATGTGGCACTTTGGGACATGGTTTAGTCTAGTCTACCCTTAATTGGTTTAATGTGGACTTGGTAATGTTAGGTTAATGGTTGGACTGTATGATCTTAAAGGTCTTTTCCAACCTAAACAATTCTATGATTCTATAACTAGCACCCTGGTATGAGCCAGATTCAAGAGTTAAAGATTTTCACTGACTGACTGGAAGCAGCATTTCAATATCAGTCAAAACCCAGCTTCCCCCCACCCTCCCTGCCCAGAGCTGGACAAAAACTTTTAAAGGAGCAGCCTAAAGAACTGAGAGGAAACAGGATAAATGTTGATGCTATGAGGCCTGCATTACAGTTCACCAATAGTGAGTAGCTTCACATGAGGTCTGAAAGCATCTACAAGCTTGTGTGTGACCTTTGGAACTGCTACCCCAAGCTCAGCAATGCCTTATCATTGCAGGTATTTGAACCTTCTTTTGGATTGTGCTAATCAGAACTTGAAAGCATGTAGAACTCTTTGATGTGGCGCTATGGGAGTATGGTAAGTTTCAGTTCAGCTGCTGAAAATCTGGTTTTGATAAAATATTTACTCTTTTCGTGGTTGTTATTTTTCACCTAAATGAAGTATTTTGGGGTTTGGTTCCAGGCACTCATTAGAGATCCAAAATCTTGAGTGCTCCTTTTCCAATGGGAAAATGGGAGATCTAGATTCAGACTCCCTACATAGAAAAAGGTACTGAATTTGGTATTTGCACTTTGTTTATCTTTGTTTCCCTTCCTTCCTCTTCCTCTAGTAAATATCTGTTGGGTTGGGTCTGATAATCCTGAAGGAGAGTCTTGCCGTATTTGACACTAAAAATCAAAGAAGGACTAAAGCTAAGCTCAGTCTAGGATAAAATGAAACCAAACAGTTTTTACTGTTTGTAAAAACAAAATTAAAATAACAAAGTCTTAGAAAAACCAAACCTGTCCTTCAGTCATCAGAACGTAAAGCACAAACAGATTGCTGAAATAAACTAGACCACAGTTTTATAGGGTCTCAAGTTAAGAGGGAGCTTAATTATGATGCTGGATTTAGTTTGGAGCTCAAGTAATGATCTAGGAAGCTGGAGAGAAGCACTGGAAATGACTGTGTGCTAATGAAGACCCTAGTAGCAGCTTTCTGTGCTAGTTAATTTGCAATCTATGTGGAGATCTGTTGGCAAGCCTATAAAATGAGGTTTTGCAAAAGTAATCACCACTTCAAAGTCTAGAGATAAAGCCTTAGGAAGCAGAAGCATGTTGACTGTTAAATTTCCATTTTGAACATTGTTTGGAAAGTTGACGTTGTTGCTTCCTGCCTGCTGAACTGAGGAAAGCATAATGCCCTCCTCATCAAAATAGGTCTGGAGTTCAGCATTTCAAAAGGCAGTAAGCAGGACAGTCTTGGTGACTGTGCCAAATATGCCAGCTAAGACAATGTTGTCCATTTAGAAACACTAATGTGTTTGTGGATGTTCAACTTAATTGCAAAGGTTCAGTCCATTTGCCCAAAAGCTAAGGTCAAAGCATCCTGTTTTCCACTCTGGATGTGCTGTTACTCAGTACTTTCCTGATTAAGACAGATTAGATCTGGCTATGATATAATGTGTGTTTTTAGGGTAAATCCTTTGACCACCTACACAGGTGTGCAGAACTTCCAAAAGCACTCTAACTAAGCATGTCTGTGGAATGAGGTAGTGAAACAGCCCAAGGCAAGAATGCTGTGTTCTGTTCTCTATGGAATTCCACTTTGTTTTTGAATGGGAAAATACATTAGGCAGGCTAAACATGCTACTTCAAGCTCCACTGAATAGAGGTGAGCCACCTCTGCTCTATTCCCTCTCATAAAGTAAGAGTCTCAAACAGTGGATTCCACAAAGCTGCAGTGTTTGATGTGGGACAGGAGAAAGTCAACAATCTGGTAAAGGTCCAAGGATTTATTGCAGAGCAGTTATTATGCAAATCAAACTAATTACTTCATAGAACTGTCAGGTGGTCTGAAGGGATGTGACCATCAGGATCTGTACAATGTCACTGTTTCACTTAAATGTCAGTTTACTTTGAGTAAGGTTGAAAACAAAATGTCCTTTTATCAGAGGTACAAGTGCAACTGAATTACTGTGTCTTTTCCAAAAACCTTGATTTTAAAGCTCAACCTGAGAAGTTGAGTAAGATCCTGCAAGGTCTGAACACAACCTCAGCAAAGGCTGGTGGATGTAGAATAGAATAGTTCCAGCTGGAAGGGTCCTACAATGACCATCTAGTCCACCTGCCTGGCCACATGTGGCACAGTAGAGTGCTGCAGAGTGAACCACAACAGGTTCTGCACAAGTTAATGCAAGTGCCCGAACCAAGGCTACTGGCTCTGCCTAGAGAGCCTGAGAAATGTGAGCTCAGAGGGGACCAGTTCTCTGGATATGTCCCTCATGGCTCATTCAGGAAGCTGCAAACTGAGTGCTGTGGTTTGCATTGATAGTCTGGAGAGGTGCTTTGCTTGACAATGAGTAAGGAGTCCTGCTCTGTGGTAGCACAGCTGACTCAAAATAATCTCTCTGGTCTGAATAGTATAGGTAACAGGCTGAAGCCTGGATTTAATGGTTAAGGGAGGGAGAGGCTTAACTTACTAGAGGGAGGCACACAATGTGTTAGTCAATGCTTCCATGATTGGATTTTTTAGGAGGTATCTTGCCAATGGTGCTGGCCACTAAGTTAAATCAATTGTCCTTGTCCTAAAAGTAAATTGAGAAATCCTGAGCTGTCATCCATTTTATTAGGGAAAATAGACACATTTGAGACCTTCAGACTTGCTGAAGGATAAAAGGACTCTGAGTTTTCCACCAAAGTTTGAAATAAAGAAGCCACTAACCTCTGTGTGCGATGAGGGGTGCTACTTTATCAGTGTGGAAATTGAAGATCCACACAGCGGACTGAATAGCAGAGCAGGGAAGAAACCACAAAATTCTTGGCTGCCAATGTTACTTAATTGTGGTTTCAACAGTATCTGAATTTGGGGGGGTATTGGACAGAGCACACCCAAACTCCTCTAAAAGGCTGCTGTTGTGGCATGTGGTCCCTGGGTTCCCTGGCCAATTTGAGTTCCTTGTGGGGCTCTCAGTACCTTGCAGCTTCCTCCCCATCATGGCCTGAAGACACTATCTGGTTGTAAATCTGGAAATTAAATGCTTACAGCATTTGGCATTCCTAACGTGGCTGTCACTAATTCATCCTTTTAACTCACACACCCTCATAAAGTTGGATGTGCAGGGTCATTTGAAATGTACTCTGAAAACTAGGGGGAATCTGACTCCTGTGACTTGATTTAACCCGGCTGGCAAACTCAGTTACAAAGCTGGACCTCTACTTAAAAAACAGATGCTGCATTTGAATGTAAGGGTTCTGTGGTAAATGCAAGTGCTTTTTAATTTTTCTTTTTTAAGTACAATTCTGCTTTGGAAGGGTCTTGAGTTTGCTTGAAGCAAGACACATGTATCTGAATGTCAGATTTTTTAAAATGTGCTTAGAAAACAGGAGGAAAAAAAGAAAGCCAACATAAATGAGAAGTTTTATAGTTTACCCTCACTAGAGCTTGATTCTAATGTTAGGGTAACTGTAACAAGAATTTCCAAAACAAAGTATCCATGTGATGACTCTGCATCCCAGCATATGTTTCACATTAAAGTAAGCCCTCCATTCTATATGCTGGATAATGAAGTCTACTTTTCCAATGACTGTGAATGTGGTAATTCTCTTATCTAAGACCATATGTCAGAAGGAAAAGAATTCTATTCCTGGTAAGTAATTACTATTGGTAATTCATTAAGTACAGACTTCCCAGTCTAGAGTGTCATTTTCTAACATCACACATTATTTGACAGATGCAACCCATTTTAGAGTTATGCATTTTTAAAGCAGATTGTATGAAGTGCCTGGTCCTGACAGTCCTTTAATCTTATTAGATTAGGTAGACCCTAATTTCACTCAGGATTCTGGGTCTTCTGTTCGTTGGCCAGCTTAATCATTACACATATCTGAGCTTTAAGGCCATGCTTTCAAGCTTCATGAGTAGCACTATACAACTTTGCCATGTCTTGAGAACTGAGACCTAGTTTCAAATTGTTAGTAAAATATCTTTTGACCTCCAAGAGTGTTTAATGGGACACTCACCTGGAACAGGCAGTTGGGGGAGAGAGTCTAAACTTGAGAACAGAAGCAATCAAAAGCCCTGGCTGTGGAAGAGGTGAAAGTTTGCACAGTGCCTGAGTTCTGACAAGTGTTTGCTCTAAATGCCAAATAAACTTGTTTACCATCTCTTTAATAGAAATCCTGTAGAGTTCAGGTTGACTTGGGGCCACTTGTAACTGCTGTGAAAAGGAAACTGTCACATGCCCAAGCAGTTCACAAGGGGTGTTCCCCAGGGCTCAGTATTGGGGCCAATCTTGTTTAATATCTTTATCAACAATCTGGATGAGGGGATTGAGAGTGCCCTCAGTAAGTCTGCAGATAACACTAAACTGGATAGGAGTGTTGATCTGCTCGAGGGTAGGATGGCCCTGCAGAGGGATCTGGACAGGCTGCATCAATGGGCTGAGGCCAATTGTATGAGGTTCAACAAGGCCAAGTGCCAGGTCCTGCACTTGGGTCAAAACAACGCCGTGCAACGCTACAGGCTTGGGGGAGAGCGGCTGGAAAGCTGCCTGGCTGAAAAGGACCGAAAAGGCTGAACATGAGGCAGCAGTGTGCCCAGGTGGCCAAGAAGGCCAACAGCATCCTGGCTTGTATCAGGAATAGTGTGGCCAGCAGGAGCAGGGAGGTGATTGTCCCCCTGTACTTGCCACTGGTGAGGCCACACCTGGAATACTGTGTCCCGTTTTGGGCCCCTCACTACAAGAAAGACATGGAGGTGCTGGAGCATGTTCAGAGCAGGGCAACGAAGCTGGTGAAGGGTCTGGAGCACAGGCCTTATGAGGAGTGGCTGAGGGAACTGGGGTTGTTTAGCCTGGAGAAGAGGAGGCTGAGGGGAGACCTTATCGCTCTCTGCAACTACCTGAAAGGAGGTTGTAGGGAGGCGGGTGCTGGTCGCTTTTCCCAAGTAACAAGCAATAGGACGAGAGGAAATGGCCTCAAGTTGCATCAGGGGAGATTGGATATTAGGAAAAATTTCTTTACAGAAAGAGTAGTCAAGCATTGGAACAGGCTGCCCAGAGAGGTGGTGGAGTCACCATCCCTGGAAGCGTTCAAACAATGGGTAGACGTGGCATTCTGGGACATAGTTTAATGGGCATGGTGGTGTTGGGTTGATGGTTGGAGTGATGATCTTAGAGATCCTTTCCAACCTTAATGATTCCTAGTTTTTACTTTCATTAAAAAATAATCCATCCACCAAGCCAGGAAACATGAAGTTATTACTCTACCCTTTATTGGTTTAGTGGCAGACTTGGTAGTATTAGGTTAATGGTTGGACTGGATGATCTTAAAGGTCTTTTCCAACCTAAGCAATTCTATGATTCAAAGCTTTCCCAGCCAAAGGAGATGTGTATTCTGGTCGTAGTGTCTGTTGGGGAGGGAATGGGAAAAGGGATACTGCCTACTCACTTTCACACAATTCATAGAATATTTATACTTTTATAACACATTTTGGTGTTTCTGAGGCCAAACATTTTGTTTTTCTGAGGCTATTGTGCCTTCTAAAGCAGCAGTCTGTTGCTGTTAGGCTTGTGATTACTTCTGCTTTCTCCACGTCTTGTTTTTGAATCTCCTTTCCCCAGTCTGGTCACGTTTCTCCCATAGATTTAATCATTGGGAGCTTCTGTCCCCCTGACTATTACTGCATAGTGTGGTGTCCAAAGCTTGCTTTTTGAGAAGTGCATTTGGAAGTAACAACAAAAAAAAAAAAGGCAAAACAAAACTGTGGAGTATGTTTTATTCTATGGTATTTGAGGTTGTAGTTCTCTGGGCTATGATAATGAGCACATTTATATAGGAACCTGAATCTCCTGTGATTTTAATGGAAGAAAACTGTATTGGCTGCAAGCAAATTTCTCAGTCTCATTTAGCCACTGCTATCAGAATGTATGACTTAGAACCCTGTACAGGCATGAGTCCATTCCACGTTGTTTTTAAGGAGTCCTGTATCGGACAAATCTGTTCTCTCTTCCAGGTAATCTGGTATCTCCAGGCCTATGGATGGAATTTATTCGCACCATTTTTTCTCCAACCTTGCTCTTTGTCTGTCTTTGGTATTTTGCATTTGCAGCGCTTGAGATCAAATTGTGCTCAAGGAGGGATACAGCTTCCCTTGACCCTGAAGAGGGTTCTTGGTTCCCTGGTTGATATTGATAGGACTCATCATAACTTCAGTGTAAATTGGAGTGACACTAATTTGTTTTCAGATATATACTCCTGTCTTAAAGGTTTAGGTCAGTGTGGTACTTTTGGCATACAACATGACTTTCTGAAGCCAATGTTTGTTTCTTATCCTTGTGCATTAGAATTTGATGTTTTCTGAAGTCCTCCAAAGTCAAACAACTTATTAACATGAGCTCAGTTTCTTCAAGTTGCATCTTGGTGCCCAGGGCTGTAAACATGAGAAGGAACTCAATATGATTTGTGATTTCTATTCTGTTCTCTGTATCATTAAATTCACATACGGCTGCTGTGATGGGAGTCCAACAACTCCCCTTACTGTTGCCTGCATTGCCTAAAGATATATATTTCCTATTCAACATTTTTCATAGACATGAAGTTTCCAGTGAGTTTTCTGAGTGCTGAAGAGTAGTCATTTGCATTGCGTATGTATCAGAGCTAGTAGCAGACACATGCGTGTTTTCTATCATAGTGAAATAATGTGCATCTTCTGTTGTGTTGCCTTTAATGATGAAAGTAAGAGGAGGACTCCACCCTTTGCAACTTTTAATTCCAGCAGTTTTTTGTTTTGTTTTTGTTTGTTTGTTTGGGGGTTTTTGTTTGTTTGGTTGGGGTTGTTTTGTTTTGTTTTTTGTTTGGGGTTTTTTTTGTTTGTGTTTCTTGTGGGGGTTTTCTGTTTGTTTGGGATTTTTTTTTGTTTGGGTTTTTTTTGTTTGGCTTGGTATCAAACTGAGAACAAGGTAGAAAGGCTTGAATCTTACTGTGTTGGTTATAAGCTCACATTAGCTTTCATTCAAACCTAGTGAAAATGAATATGTAGGCCCAAGAACCCTTTATATAACCATAACCTGATGCTATTAGCATTTACATGAAAAGTCTAGACAGTAGGTTTAGTGGTTTTGTTATAAACAGTGTGTAGGAATCCAAAAGGAGTTTCTGGTAGCTGTGCAGATGAATCTGCTTCTGCCTAAACTAAAAAATAGAAGTAGAGAGAGAGAGGGCAAGTAACATGAACCAGAGGAACCACAAAGAAAGAGGATTCAAGGAAGAAATTTAAGTCATGCTTCAAGTCTCTCATCACTGACCTGTAAGGCATCTCTGAGTTCTCTGAGTGGAATGAGAAATAATAACTTATTTGTACTTATAGGACTTGAAATAAAAGTTGGGTTTGGTTTTTTTGTTGGGGGTTTTTTTGGTTTGTTTTTTTTTTTTTTTTTTTTTTTACTCCAGGGAAAGGTAATACATAGTAATTTATATCTTCGAAAGAGAAATGTGTGAAAAATATAGCTATGTTAACCGTTAGTCAAATGTTAGCATGTTAAAATAGGAAAAAAATAGACAATCTTTCCATGCAGAGAGAGGAGATATTTGTTGTTTCTATGTGTCACTTTCTTCTGTAATTTTGAGTAACTTATTATTCCTTCTCTAACACAGTCTTGCTTCTTTCCCCCCGTAGACACTAATATGATGCAGATGGTAAAGGATAGAAAACTTTTCTAGATAGAACATCTGGCTGCTTCATGATCTCCACAAGCTGGTGGCTTCCAAGAAGTCTAACTGAAGAGTAAGCCCTAATTGAATGTCTGTGAAACCTGCCTTGATGTAGACCATCTATCTGCTTTTTGAATGAGGATTTAATAATCTTTAAAATCCATTTTCTTATGGTGAAAACCAAGAAAGAGTTCTGCTTCCAAATTCTATAGAAGGTAAATATTTTTGGGTACGGGCTTCTGTACTTCTACAGAGATTTATGTAATCTCACTGGCTGCTGTGTGTTTATGAAGACATCCTAAGACATCCTTTGCCAAAACCCTTATGTAAGTATCACATTGTATTTTACTGTGTGCTTGGTCTCTTCTTTGAAATTGCATGTATGGCATAGGAGAGCTTATATTATTCTTTTTTTTTTTAAAAAAAATAGTTTTTTGTGAAAGTTTTAGTTATGCTGTTCACCTATCTAGAAAAAAGGCAGACCTTCCCCATTTACTCTTTTAATGTCATGTAATTCTAACTAGTGAACTATCGAAGAAGAATCCTCAAAATAGTTCAGAACAAAGACAACATGTTGCATTTAGCCGATCACATTTTATGCACTTTGTCCTGATTTTATTTAAATAGTTGTCTCTTTTTTCTTTCCCTCTGTTAATGTTCCAATAATAAAACGTGACATGACAGCTGAATAAAATGACAAGGGAAATATATGCTTAAATTCACAAATTAGTCTTCCTTCTCCAACTGTGATCTGAATTATTGTCTAAATAATGTGGATGAAACACCTATTTCAAGAGCTGGCAGGATTTCTCCTTTATTTTGGGAGTGTGTATTTCAGTGTTTTTAGCAAAAGATTAGTACATATAGTATCTGTCAATAGCCATAAATTGCCTAATGATATGCTTTCCATCTCTGCATGGGAAACAAGATATTCCTTTCTCAACTGCAGATCTTAGGGGTTATGTTTGTATGATAAACAGAACATTAGTGTAATTGTCAATTTTGCTTGTGCTATGATGCCATGGAAAATGGCTGTATTTTCAATATGACTGGGAATTGAAATACTTAACTGAGGAAGCCAAGCGTAGCCTTTTCATGACTATGTTATTGAGCCAGAGAGAGAAGATTAGCAGCAGTGAGGTTGGTGTTTAAATTACAAGTGTAAGGGACTACATATACTGGATTGCTCCCCATTTCTGATCAGCGGGTTCAAGTGCAAAAAGTATCCATTTCCCATATGTACTGGCTACACACTTAAAGCTGGGCATCCAAAAGCTGTATTAATTACTTGGCAGAATTTTTTGTCAGGCTTATTGACAGGAAATTATTTGGAAAAAACCTTGGGACACTTGGACAAGCACTGAACTATTGGAAAAAACAGTGTTATTACCTGTGTCACTTCTGACCAGTTAGAGTGTCTTGCTCAGCATCAGACTTCACACCGTGGGTAACCTAATACTGTACTGGAAGCAACATTCCTTGTAGTACTTGTATGAAATGTTGTCTACAGAATTTTGAGGTTTAGACAGGAAAACATGATGCAAATCCAATTTCTTGGTGTCTTTCAATATATGTGGATAAGAACACGAGTTGAAAATTGATGTCTTCATCTCCTTAGTGGATGTAAAGCAATGTTCCATGCAGTTCCTTGCAAAACAAGGAGTATGAAAAGAGCCATAGGGAAACACATATACCTCTCTGAATGCTCACTGCTGTGCAGCGGGTTCCCCTGGGGAAACACAGAGTGCGGAGTGTTCCAGCAACAGCTGCCTGGATCCTCTCTCCTAGGAAGTCAGAGAGAGCGCCAGTGGTACCTTTTGGTGCTCTTGTTAATCTGAAATAATGTAATAAGATTTTTATCTAAGTATCTTCCTCAAGCTCTGTGCAGGTCACTAGCGTCAGTGTGAGCCAAAGTCAAGTCCAAGACAGGATGCGATCCAAGTACAGTCGGCTGAATATAAGCCGGCAGTGTGCCCAGGTGGCCAAGAAGGCCAACAGCATCCTGGCTTGTATCAGGAATAGTGTGGCCAGCAGGAGCAGGGAAGTGATTGTCCCCCTGTACTTGCCACTGGTGAGGCCGCACCTGGAATACTGTGTCCCGTTTTGGGCCCCTCAGTACAAGAAAGACATGGGGGTGCTGGAGCATGTTCAGAGCAGGGCAACGAAGCTGGTGAAGGGTCTGGAGCACAGGCCTTACGAGGAGTGGCTGAGGGAACTGGGGTTGTTTAGCCTGGAGAAGAGGAGGCTGAGGGGAGACCTTATTGCTCTCTGCAACTACCTGAAAGGAGGTTGTAGTGAGGTGGGTGCTGGTCATTTTTCCCAAGTAACAAGCGATAGGACGAGAGGAAATGGCCTCAAGTTGATTCGGGGGAGATTGGCTATTAGGAAAAATTTCTTCACGGAAAGAGTAGTCAAGCATTGGAACAGGCTGCCCAGAGAGGTGGTGGAGTCCCCATCCCTGGACAGATGTGTCGCTTAGGGACATGGTTTAGTGGTGGACTTAGCAGTGTTAGGTTAATGGTTGGACTTGATGATCTTAAAGGTCTTTTCCAACCTAAATGATTCTATGATTCTATTCTACAGGTGAAACTAGGTCAATAGTTATTTCAGGTTTTATTATACTCTAAAGTATGGATTTCACAGCCTGAAACACTAAAAAAAAAAATTAGCTTCCTTCTAATTACTGCTTTTTAAAGCTCTTCTGATGTATTCTTTCAGAGTACGACTTGTAGCTGGCATGTAGAAGGGAAATGGAGAAAATACAATGATGAAGTGATCTGATTTCTTTCACAGGAGCATCCAGGGATCACAGTCTGACTTCTGTTAAACAGTGGCTTCGAATTCTTTTTTTTTTTTTTTTTCATTCCCCCCACCTTCCTCTCAGTACATCAGGCAATCTTCTCAACTCTCATTTGTCTGTCAGGTATATCACTTATCTTGGAGTTAGTAGATGGCTTGAGAGCTATGATTTTTTTTTGTTTGGTTTTTTTTTGGTGCTATAATGCTTTTTCTAACACATTGTCTCTGCTTTCTATTTGGAGTTATTTTCCTCCCTCTTTTGTAGGTGCTCTCCCTGAGTTTGATGGTCAAACTTTTCTAAGAGATGTCTCATCAGTACTTGTCCCATCTCCTCCCTAAGCAACTGCATCAGATGAGCAGAAGAGGATGCATAATTGACTATTGGATTCCAGTTAGTGAAGGTCAAGGTGGTCTCTGCCTGGCCTACTCTGTGCTTGTCATACAACTCTCTGTTATTACAGGGTTTATTCAAGCCTATAATCAGCTGAGTTTCACTGAGATGGAACCTTCTGCTTCACTGAGTAGTTTTTTTTGCTGCAATGCGGCCAGGCTTTGTCTACCCTTGACAGCACAGATGAAATGTCCACAGATTTTATATCCTGGACCCATTGTATTTTTAGTTCTTCTAGATCTCATTTAAGAAACTGGTTAAAAAAAACCCCAAAATACTAACCAACAAAAAACCCACAACAACAACAACAACCCCTCCCCAAACCACAAAACCAACCAAACAAACAAAAAAAAAAGAAAAAACCAAACATAATTATCGTATGTCAAATCCAGTATTTCTCAACAGCCAGGGTCCATAAATATGATTTACTCCTTTGTCTGAAGACAAAGGTCTCCAATGTTTTATAATGAATTACACCCAAAGTTGAACTGTTTCTTCAGCATCTATGAAATAAATAATTATCAGTTAATAAGTACAGCATTGCTAAGGGCTAGTTTTGTCCTCGCTTTAAACCTCAATCTAACTAACTACACAAGTGTAGTGCAGGCTGAACATGACATGATTTTGTACTTATGTGTAGGAATATGATGAGTACTTAGTAGCACTATTGTTCTGTCAAGATTATATTGGTACTGCTATGGACATGTTATGAGGCTTGCATAATAAACTTACTTAGTTTGACTGGATAGAAACTGGTCTGAAACTGAACTGTACTGGAGAATCTCTTGAAGTCTTGGAAGATTCCATACATTCTAATAACAAATTTCATAAGCATAAATTCTTGAAAGTTGTGTTTAATGTCTGTCTGGCCTTGGCCAAATCAAAGTCAAACCTTACTCTTGCCTGTTTAAACTAAAAGATCTCTGGGGAAGAGAATATAAACCATTCTCTGCATGTGGTTTTGAGGCTGCTTGAAAATTCTTTCATGCAAGTTTTAGCCTGGTCTCAAGTTTCTGTCTTCTGTGACCAGTTAAAAACCAAGTTTTCTGGGGTTTTGAGGTTTTATAGTAAAGTGGTAGAAAATCTGTTGCATTTTAGGTTAGGAAGACCGTGCCAAGGAACTCAAGATTGTAGTAAAAAGGATGGGATGCGATGCTTCAAAAGGATGAGAGGCTGGGTCATCACCAGTCTTTCAGACCTTGGCAGTAACAGAGAATTTTCTAGATAAAAATCTTCTGTTGTTTCCTCATACCATGCTATTTGCGGAGTATTGAAATAGGTGGATTGGGTTAGAAAATTTCTAAATAATAGTTTAAGTGCCAAAATGTCTGACACAAAGTCTATGGGAGTTGATGAGAATTTGGGGTGAGGTTTTATTGGATTTTCTGTGTGACTTCTGCTAGTTTAGTCATACTGACTTAGAGCGGAATTATTTTCTCTTTAGGCAACTTAAAAGTGCAATTATCTTTTTAAAAAATTTTTCTTGAGTCTTGGCACAGGTCTCTACAAGTTGGAGGTGATCAGCGTGGAGGAAGTACTTAGTGCCGCTCTTGCTGACATTAGCTGCTTTTGTGCAACAATTCTTGTAATTGGAATTTTGGTCTGTGAATCCAACTTCTGCCCACTGATTTCTTGCAAATAGCTATTTCATCAGCTAGTGGCTTGTGTCATAGCCTAAAAAAATTTTTTTAATAGCTTTTTTAGGAAAGGCATATTCTATATCTGCCCTTCACCCTTCTGTCCCTCAGGTCTGCTATTCTTTGATTTTCCAGGGACAGTGTCTCAAAGAAATGTATGATATTGAGTGTGCTGCATTGTTCCAAGAATTTTATATTGGAAACTATAAAGAAACACTGTAGCTGAGACCTGGAGATAAGAGAAGTGAGGACAAGAACCAAAAATGATTCTCTGTGCTTGTGTAGAACATTTCTTGCTGCTTTAAGAGTCATCAGATAGAATAGATGAAATAATGCAGGCTTTAGTGAAAGACAGCTTAGCTGTCTCCAAATTCAAAACTCCTCCTTAATTAATGAGTTCAGAGCCTTTGTCAGTGTGGAAATACTTTGTCAATGTGGAATGAGTGTTTAATTGGTTATGAAATGATACTGAAGAAGAGAAGCTGAAATGTCATACCAATGTGTTTGCTTCTGCTTAATACGAGAACTCAGGGCTCATACATCCATTTGGAGCTATTTTAGTGTTGAAGGTTTTTGCCATAGAACAACTTAGAAAATGCTCAGTCTCTGAACAATACATACTGCTTCTTCACATGTGGTGTTCTCTGGAGATGCAGTCTCTTTTGAGAAGGGGAGAGAAATATATTCCCTGCTTTACACTTGACAGACACAACTGTCTCCCTAGAACAAAACAGTGGTTCAAGGCTGAAATTCCTTGAAGATGCCTAATACTTTGTTAATGTCCTCTGTTTCAGGGCTGTTATACTTGAAAACAAGAGGGTCACACTGAAAATAAACCAGGCTCCATGTCTGGCTTTTCTTTCATAAAAGTTCTCTCATTGGTTGAGCGAGCTGTCCGCCATTAAGAAGTTACTGACTCATTTTTTATTTACTCGATTGACTGTGAGCTGGAAGTCTCTATTTTCTGCTCTCCTTTAATGAATAAGCTACTTACATCCTGAACTGAGGTCTGTTGCTATAGAAGATGCTTTCTGAATGTTTTTTCTCCACAGAAAATGGATGCTAACATAAGCAAGTGGCTCTGGGCTTCTCCTTCTTGCTTGCTAACAAGGTAGAGGTGGAGGATTAAGCTGCAGCTTTTCAGAGTCTGTGGTAAATTTTGTACAATTTTTTTTTTTTTTTTTTTAAATTTAGCAAAGTAAGAACATGGCTTGTAGACTGAGAAGGATTGCTGGATGCTTTGAACTCTTCGAACTCTGTCACTGTGGAGTCAGAGTAGAGGAAATGGCATTGGTGATTCAATACATTAAAGTACAGAGCCTTTCCTACACAGACATTGTTCATGCTCCCTGCGAGAAATTTCTGTATCTCTGCACTGTCACTGGATTCACTTATTCATGCTTCGGGAGGAAAAGAAGGGAGGGAGTTAAAGCAGTTCAGTGTACACAGACATCAGTGGAGAGACTCCCATTAATGTCAATGGATTTTGGTTTTGGAACTTGAACACTACTATATGGTCTCTTCAATAAAAGACCTTCTGTTTTTCTACTTAAACGAAAGTTCTTGAAGGCTGAACTTCCCTCTAAAGGTGCTTGCACTGTGGCTTTATTACAGTTGTGTTAAAGCAGCCATTTCTGTGCTTTTAATGCATTAGCAGGCTGCCAGTTGAATAAGATTGTATGTTTGGGAGGAAAAGAAATCCAGAGATGTGTTACAGACAGTGCTTGGAATGGTAATGAGAATGGCAGTTCATTAGGATTAGCAATGCAAAAAAGGTTCCAGTTAATGAACAATGAAAACATTTTGGCAGTTGCAGGGTTGATTATTGCAAGGCTGTTCATGCTGCTATAATTTAAGCTTCTAACGTGACTGTCCATTATCAGCTCAGATTTTGAGAGGTTTATTATTCCATCAAAACATTAATTCTATGCTGAGAGTTGGCATGGAAGACAGGCGAGTAAGTTATATTGTATGTACTATCTGTATATTTAATAAAGCAAGGTTGTAAAGGAAGCCAGGAGCCAAGTATCTTCAGGCCCAAATTAAAATGCCTGCTATCTTACTTTTATTAGAAGGTCTTGAGAGAGACTGCATGGGAATGACCAGATGACGCTACTGGAAATAGTCCTGTTCAGTTTATCAGCAAGCACAGCTCCAACCTGTCAACATCATCCCAAGGTCTGCCTGTAGAAACATGGGCCTTTTATGAGCAACAGCTGTGCTAAAGCAGACCTCTGACTGAATTTGCTTTTAGTTGTAGAACTGTATAGAGGATAAACCCATATAAGGAAACACAGAGTAGCATTTTGCTGCTACTGAAGATGCTGAGGTTTGACTTCTCCACTATTCCCATGGAAAACAACAGCTTTGCCCCTGACATTAGTGGAAGCACAGTTAGCACTGAGCTAACCCTTCATAGGAAAGTTTGTCAGCAGAAGAGTAGGGGATAACAAGAGTGATGGGCAGAGTAGCTGCTAACTTGTCATGTCTTCTGCACAGAGTGGAAACCTAGGTTCAAGTCTGGCTCAGAATCAAAGGCTTCAGACTATTTGCTTTTCTGGGCTTCTTACTACCTGTTGAAAGAACTTGGTTTTAACCTGATGAGAAACCAAAAATACGTCTGATTTCCCAGTCAGCTCTAGTCAAAGCTGTTTTCTTAGTGTTGGCAATTAGTGTTGGCAATCCCTAGCATGGTAAAAATGAACACAAGTACCCAAAAGTAATGCTTTGTTAAGAAAAGTCAAGGTTTGTTCTGTGGGACTGAAAAATCTTGAATTAGGAGTAAAGATTTATCTCGACTTTTATTTCCCACTCTGATTGTTTTTTACATCGATTTACTTCCTTCCATCTGAATTGCACGTCTTCTGTTTAACAGTTCTTTGAACCAACAGTCCCAAGTGCCCACCTCCCCTCTGCAGCAGATGGTGAGAGTAACCTGGTCCCTTTTCCATGATCAGTGAGTGGCAAAAGATGCTGCCAGGTTGTTGGCTGCTGTAGATGCCTTGTGGTGGTTACAATTTAGCTGTAGAGAATGATGCTCCCTGACAATTAAGTAGCACAGTTGGTATTAAGCAAATGTGAATATTATTGTCTAGAAAATGGTGCAGGGATCTAATCAGTGTGATTTTCTTATTGCTGTGAAATTATCTGTGAAAATAGCAGCTCAACCTGATGCTTTGGTAAACTGTGTCCATTATTCCACTGGATGGTTAATTCCAGTCAGAAGACCTACTTTCCCTCTGGTGTGGAGGGGTTTGCTCCCTCCCTCACGTCTTCTTTTGCCATATTATTTACTATGAAGGTGATTATTTTGTAATCACACTTTGGGTTAGAGTTGGCTAAAACTTGAAAACTTGCTTTTATTGGCAACATTGTCACTAGGTGTCAGTCAGATTTGATGTGGCTTGTGATATTACAGTCTTAACCAAGGAGTTGGTCCCGTGCTGGGCTGGGTACGTTCTCACACTGATGTTGATGGGAGTTTTGAACACTAACTTTTCTCTGGATCTTAAATGCTTTTACAAACTATTGGACACCAAGAAAAAGATGCTGTCAGACTGACTTCATTAGGGTCTGTGAAAATAACAGTTTTCTAATAAATATGTCATGAAACTCTTTTTGACTATTACTATTCAGGCTGGAATTAAACCCTTAGAGTTTCCTTTGGGATGAAGCTTTTGTACAAAATACTGTACTAATGTAGATAGTTTGTGGTGAGCAGCAGTCTGTAGCAGTGGCTCACAAACACTACGATGCACTGCCATAAAAAGAGATTGCAGGTCCTCTGATACCCTGTTGCCTGTCAGCCAGCTACACAGGCCTCACAAAAGGATTTTTGCCCTGTGGTCCTTCCTTCCCCTCTTTAGTGGACCATTTTCTTGTCTCTCACTGCAGGCAGACTGGAGAGAGAGTCAATGTGGGGCCAGGAGATTTGACTTTAGCTCTGGCTGGGGGGAAGACAGGTATAAACAGTGGTAGAGACTGGCTGGTTTTGTCCTGTTTCTCCCATGGTTAGGAGAAGATGTAGGAGTTGAGACGCAAAGAGAGTGTGAAGGAGTTGAGGTGGAAAAGACAGATTACAGATAGCAAGGAGAACAGGGAGTACCCATATAAAGTAGATTGGAAACTGTTGGTCTGTAGCCCTGAGGAAGAGATGTGTCAAAAGTTTCCCTCCGTTGGAAAAGCCAGGGTGAGTAGCCAGCTTTCTTGTTCGAACTCCCAATTCAACTAGGTAGTGCTGCCTCCAGGTTGCATGTTGTTTTCTAACATTTCAGCCATCCAGCAGCTGAAACAATATAGCAAGCTTCAAATTGCTGCCAAGCCACCTGAATTATGTATTACACATAGCCAGCCATGACTCCTGGCCTGATCAAACCCTGGTTTAACTTCTTTCATTTAATGATCCTGTACAACTAGGGGACATCTGTGTATGTCATGGCCATAATAGACACTTTCTCAGCCTTAAGATATGTGCAACTGCACTGTTAGTTCTATTGATATATGGGTTTTGCTTACCACTGCTGTGTATGCTATGGCTGTCAGCTTTGTAGAACAACTTCTGATGTCACATCAATACTTTGTTCCGCGATCAATGCAGAAGGCTTGTACTGTGTGTAGTGACAGAGGCCTGGAGCTGAACATCTCCAGCTTATTCAACAAGGGCTGCCAAATAGTTTTACCCCCTGTATTGGAGATTAGGTCAACAGGACTAGAGAGAGAAAGCTGTGGGAATGAGCCCTACTACGAGGGTGTCAATACAACACACGGATTTTTGTGAGTATTTGGTGTTGACTTAACTCTCCTTCCCCAGACCTGCTTCTGAACTGATATCCTGCCTCTACCCAAGAGTCTAGCATCATAACTGTCTGATCTGGTTTTCCTTTTGGACTGCTGCTATGCAGCTTTAGAAATGAAGAGTTTACTAAATACCTGAATGGCAATTGACCTCTAGAAAATTTGTTCCCAGAGATGCTTGTAATGTGTCCTGGAGGGGCAAGCCTTTAACAAGCCATTTAGCTGAACTCTTTCAGGGTGGTTCCCAACTCGTGCTCTTCCCCAGCACACCTTTAGCACTCCCCATTCTGTAGGGAGCAGCATATAATCGTTTTCTTTGACAGACTTATATATTCATGCTGGACATTGCAAACTTACAGCTGCAAGGACGCTATTGTAGTTCATCTATGCTATGGTTGTAATTTAAGTTGTTCTATTGGATTTGTGTTTTGCTGCCAAAAGCAAATGCATTTAGATAAAGGATGATCATTGAGCCAGACAATGGCATGTAGTAGATATGCTAATTAATATCTGACAGCTATTTTTTTAAATGAAATTAAGTGCAGAAACATCTTAGTTATTTGAATGTGTTTAATCAAGTCACATCTCCATTTTTTTTGCAAATTATGCTAGGGATAATAGTCAAAACACCAAGCAAATTTCCTGCTATGGAATATGCTGAAATTTAATGATAATGTAACAACTATTCTATTGAAACTAATTTAGAAGCTTATTTCAGGCACTTAATTTAATGTATTAGCAAAATAAATTGTATGTTATTGTAAATAGCAGCTTCGCAGTGTGGGTTACTGAATTAACAACGGGACGCAGGAAGATGTAAGAAGTGAAAAGGATAAAAGCCCACTTGAAATCATTTTAATTTAAATGGCTTCTGATAACCACATTGTCCAGGGAGATTCCCTTTCCTGAGCCAGTTCTTGTAACCTTTAATTCTTTCCAGTTGTTTTTTTCTTTCTATCATGACAATTGCTACAAATTGGCAACAAATAAACTAAAAGTATGGCAATACAGCTGAAGTCATGCACTAAATAGATGTTAAATAGGCTTATAACTGCCTGTTTAGGCAATAAACTGCCTTTCGCATTCATTATCTGAATTTCATAGTTATGAACAAATCCTTCAGACGTGTAAGTATTGGGTTACTCTAAAGTTTAACCTCCTTGAAGAGGCTAGATGATTCAGAAGAGAATAAAACTGAGAGCTAGGTGAGGTGTCCCAGGCAGAACAAATTGCTTTTCCATCTTTTGTTTCATTTCTAGGAGAACCACACAGTCTTGCAGCAAAATCTGTGTACAATAACAAAATTATGGTTGTTTGCAAGAAATGAAGGATCTTGAGTAACTTCAGGCTGGGAGAGGATGGACTTGTGCTCTTCTGGGTGATATGGTGCACTGAAGCAGAAGACAGCTTGCTCTTGTTACTGCCAAGGTATTTGCACAGTCTTCTGCAGGTAGGTATGAGTTTATCTGAAGCCAAACTTGCCCAGAAGTCATGCAGCCACATCAACACAATGCTAAACCCAGGCAGATATATCTAACACTTATTAGTCAAGGCTCTGCATTGGTTAACTGTGTCTGTAGACCTTATCCTTCAGGCCTGATTCATGTCCAACTGACTTGGAACATGGACATAGTGAACAAGTCTGCCTGAGAATGCTGTGATAGACATACCTGGGGAGATCTGCTTCACTTTTGGGTGCTGACTTTCTAAATGTTGAGACAGTCATGCTTACCTGTCCTTGGAACCGATCTGGCATTCATCAGAAAAGTTACACATTTGAACCCTGTTGCTTTGTTTACAGTGTAGTTCCTTTTCTCTGTATTGTCCCTGCATTCAGAAGTACATTCACCAATATTCCTTGCTGGTTCAGCCAGAGCTAAATATTACAAAAAGACCAAGTAAGCCAGTGTAGGTGACAGTAGTACCTTACCTCACAGTCAGCCACCCTCAGATCTGTATAGAACTGCAAATGGTGGGTCTGACTCTCTTGCCCCTGACATAGCAATGTAGCTCCAGTTACATTGAAGGAATTTCTCTTGTTTATACATTGATGATCAGGATACATTAATATTTTTGTTGTGTTTGAATACAAGAAGCAGAAGAATTATTTGAGGGGAACAACTGGCTATTCCTGTACAGGAGTAAGTAAAGATGGTGCAGTGATTTGCAGCAATTCTTTTGAGTTGGTGCCTTCAGAAAAAACGCCTTGTTTCTTGGAGTTGTTCTCTCAGCTGAGAGATAGCAAAATAGATTAGATGACTGCAACACAAAAGCTAAGTTGGTACTGCACAAGTGCCAGACTTTGAGACAGAGACAACTGCAACTGACAAAGTAGGTTTTACCATCTTGCAGGTGAGTATTTGGAGTGATCTAGCAGGGAGCAGGCTGCTTGCCAGGGATATTGGGCTGCTGAAGAGCAAAGCTGCTCCAAACTGTAGTGAGACACTTGCATGTGGGGAATTTCACAGACCATTTTTTCTTCCATTCATTAGTGCTTGCTCAGCCTGTCCCCACAAGCATAGTCAACCCTTCCTGAGCAGCTGAAGCTGGCAGGGTTGAACAAGCAGTTTCAGCACAGATAAACAGTTTACTGCTTTTCAATTAGGTGAGGTGGAGTTTACCAATTCCCACTGCTTGTCCTGGAACAAGGCAGATACATTTACCTACTTTACACAAGATTTTTGTCTGAATCCTGTCTGCTGCACCTAATGGTATGCCTTGGGTGAATGTTTTTCTCACTTCTTGCTAACCTTTCTGACAGGACTGACTTGAACAGTACCACAAGAAAGGCTGCTAAAGGTGTTTCTTGTTGCTGCTGTGGTTCCTGTATAGCTCAGTGATTTTGCAGGTATCATCACACCTACATGTGGCTGGAGACTGCTGGTAGAAGATAATAAATAAGTAAATAAAACTGCCTTAGGAATGATCTGATGCACTTTCAGAACTGGGGCAGAGGGATGGCAGCACCTCGTCTCTCTTTCTCTCAAGATGAATGGTGCTCCCTTGTCAGAACTATGAGACAGGCCTGCCTCTGGTCTTGTTTTGAAATTTATTTGCTCTGTGTGTGCCTCTCCTTAAGACCAGTGATATTTGTCTGAAGTCACCCATGCTGAATGTGAGTTTTGGTCCCTGTCTTGTGTCTGGACAGTTTAGGTGGTGCACAAATGACTGAAGTTACAGTTAAATCATTTGGTGCCAAGTAGAGACTCATGCTTCTGTAGCCAGAGCCTATATAAAAGCTCCTTTTTATATAGGAGGAGTCCATCCTATATAAATGACTAGGTGCTTTGGGTTGCAGTCCAGCCCCTGTTAAATTACCCTGTTGAAACAGAGGAGGCAGCTGAATGTCCTAAATCTGCTTCTGGTGTAGTACAAGCTGGGAAGAAACTTCATGGTGGGAAGAAATCCCTTTGAAGTGTTTGCTCGCTGTATTGGGTCTGGCTGAGATTGGAGTTAATCCTCCCCACAGCAGTCCTCCTACTGCTGTGTTTTGTATTGGTATCTAGAAAGGTGTTGGTAACACAGCAGTGTTTTGGCTACCGCTGAGCAGTACTCGCACAGCATCAAGCCTGTCTCTCCAACATTTCTCCCCCTCACCTGGGGGTGGGCAAGATTTTGGGAGGGGACATAGCCAAGACAGCTGACCCAAACTGACCAAAGGGATATTCCATACGATATGACATCTGCTCAGCAATAAAAGCTAAGAGAAAGGAGAAGGAAGGGGGGGCATTCATTATATACATTTGTCTTCTGGAGAAGCTGCTATGCGTACTGGAGCCCTTCTTCTCAGGAAGTAGCTGGACATTGCCTGCTGATGGGAAGTAGGGAATAAAATCTTTGTTTTCCTCTTGCTTCTGTGTGCAGCCTTTGCTTTTGCTTTGCTCTTTTATTAAGCTGCCTTTATCTTGACCCACGAGGTTTTTTTCCATCTCATTTTCTCCCCCCCGTCCTACTGAGCAGGGGATGGATAGAGCAGCTTGGTTGCACCTGGCATCCAGCCAAGGTCAACACACCACACTCACAAAGGTCCTGTGCAGGACAAGGAGCAGGTGAGCAGCCTGTTAGCCAAAAAGGAACAGCAAGCTGCTGAGTCCAAGTCTGATCACTGCTGTAGACAGCAGAGCAGCTTTCAAGGTGCAAAGGCAGCCCAAGTTAGGGACCAGGACAAGATGTGGCTGGGGCTGCTACAATATAGTAGGATGTTGTCACCATAGAAGCAGGCTACCCAGTGGAAGCACCACACCTGTATCATGGTGACGGTACAGCTACTCTGCAGAAAGCTGCTGCCACATCTCAGTGAGTTACGTTTTCTCCCAGATGGCTTACTAAGTTGTTGTGATATCCTGGGTGATTCTCTTAATATCTGCTGTGACAGAACCACAAATTTGCAAACTGTTTGGCAGAAGGTGACATCTGACTCTCCAAAAGCTTTGCACAGCATTGACAGGAGCAGAAGATAGGCCCCCCCAATTTACTCTTGTCAAAAAAACCCCAACTCTGGAACTCTTGACAGATGCATTGCGTAAGGAGGCACTGTTTTAGAGTTGCTTTCTAAAATTGTACTCATGCTCAGATATCCTGAACCAGTGTTTAAATGCCTCATGCTATTCTAGAAAAACCTTATATCAGCACAGCATTTTGCTGACCATTCAGAACACCCTGTACATCATAAGAACACATTGTGACTACTTATCTCACACTTGTGGGGAAAACTATATGATAATGAGAAATCTAAGCTCAATGTTACTTGGTTACCTGGGGCACAGGGAGAAAGAGTGATTCTCACAGACACATTTTAGATCATATCCTGCCTTGGAACCTTGATGATCTTTACAGACCAGACAAAGATACACATTTTTAAAATAGGAGATGTCACACAGTACAAGAAACTCACCCAGTGTCTGATGGGAATTCTATGGCAGGACTGTAAAACACATTCTTTTATAGCTCACTGTCTTGGAAACAAGCCTATTCTCTATATTTTCATAACTTTTTTTTTTTTTTCAAAAGCCCAGCTGCTTTGCTGGGTTATGAGTGTGCAGATCTTGGTCCATAGAATGAGTCTGCTGTGCAGCTGTGCATAAACAGATATCTACTCAGTCCGCCTTGCTTTTGAACCAGGAAAACAGTCCCCAGAACTAGAATTTGCCTTACAGGTCTTGATTTAGGCTTGTTACATGATTTCAGACCTTAAAACTGGATGTGGTTTTGTTTGGGTTTTTTTGTTGTTTTTTGCTTTTACTCCGAAAGCTTGGTTCTCCTGCCTGAAAGAAATACTTCACATGAAGAGATGGTTAGGACAGAGAGGGGGAAGCCTAGGTCTATAAATGCACCTTTATACAACTACTATACGTGGGTCAGAATAGCTTCTGATACAGAGGTTTGCTTGACATTGCCCGTAATCAGGATCTTCCAGTTTTACTCCCAGTCTTGAAATACACCTCAGGGTGATCTGAGTCACTTCAGCTCATTTTTTTTTTTTCTTTTAGCTGTTTGTGGTAGTTTCCTTAAGTTTGGAGTTCTTCCAACCATTCTTTACAGAAGTCTGCTGTGAGGGCTGTGTGGATTTTTAAAAGGGCTTTGAAGATCATGATATATTGAAAAATATATGGGGGGAGTGTTTCATCTTGTTCAACTAGAGCTTTCATAATGATCACATAGGCCTAGTTTTGGGGGGCAGCTTGTGTGCTGGTAGCTTTACAGGAGAGGTGCAGAGATTTAGAAATGTAGTGGTTTCTTATGTGCACTTGGCATTTCTGTGCTACTGGGGTTCCTTCTGCAAAGGGAAGACAGTCTTACCAGGAAGAAGGTTTGTACTTCCCAGCAGTCTTCTCAGCTGATCTGAATTTACTACTTTTGATTTATATTGGGTTAGGATTCTGCTCCACTAATTATGTCTTCTTTTTAGGGATGCCAGCCTCAGGGATTAAAAATAACAGACAGAACACCCATTAACTTTTTAAGGCACATAGGGGTGGAGGAACATAGTTGTCAGAGTAGCTGGACTGGAAGCAGAGAACTTGGAGCGCTTTCAGCCAAGGTGCTCTAGGGGCATCCAGGAGCTGTTTTTAACAACTGCAGTCCAGTGGGCTTTGTTAGATTTTTACTACAGTGTTTGTGCAATGAAATAAATTTGAGTCTGCTAATTGCATTTGCAGTAGCTGTTGCAATCTGGGAAAGGGAATACTGCTGAGACATCAGTATGTATAGCAAACATTTTGCACAATCAGTGGTAGATTTGGATTTTTTTTTTATTGATGAGATTGGTTCTTATATTTACATTTGGACATATTTGAAAGCTCCTCAATATCCTGCAGCTGGGGAAAAAAAAAATCTCCTGTTGAGTCTCTTATTAATTGTGTAAATAGTTTAGTATAACTGTATAGCAGCATAAAATACTCTTCACAAATATGTACTCAGTTCAAAAAGATCCAGCTATACTTTCCCCACTTCTGCAGAGTATTGCTATACCTTACAAGGAGCCCAACTGATTTCACAGGAACTACTAACAGATTAATACTTGGTGCATGAAAAGTGGCATTCATCTTTGAAATGAATTCAGCTTTGATTGTGATCTTCTCAATATATTTCTAAAAAAATGGATTTGTTAGCATAAGTGTTCAACAAAACAGCTAATTTAACTTAATCTTGCACTGTCTGTGTTAATAAAAGGCAAATTTCAATTTGTAAGTCTCATTGAAAATCTGACTCTTCTTTTGAAGAAATGTGATGTGTGGAGACAGAGATAAAGTAACCATTGTCTGGTCAAAATCAAATTGCCCTCTGGAGCAGCCTGCTGTCCTCCAGCCTTTATACAGAGACCAGGCACTGAACTTTGTTCTTCAGGGTTGGTGCCCAAAGTCATGCCATATGAATTACCTCTACCTATCAGAGAACATGTGATAGGAGACAATCCTTGCACTGAAAAGATTATTGGACTACAACATAAAGGGGAATAGCAAAAAAAGTATAGCCCTTTTAAAGAACCTGGTCCAGGTTAATAACCTGAGTGGTCACTCACACTCTGGTTGCTCCAGGAATTGAGATGGCTCTCCAGCATGTAAGGATTGAGCCTAAACTCAACTCCATGTAATGTTGCAAAGTCATCCTTTAAGGTGACAGTGTGCTATATACCAACATTGCAAATCTTGGAAATAGCTCACAGACTTAACATGTGGCTAACATATATCTGTTGTGTTTCTGTAATGCATGTGCAGGAACAAAAGCAGCCAGCACACAATGGTACCAAGAGAAATGGACTAGGAAATTCCAAATCTGATATATGGTTTAGAGAGAGAGCATAAAACCTACTCACCAGACATTGACCTTCTTACCACATTATATGAGTAGTAGATCTTGCACTGCTCAATTCTATTATTAATGTTATGAGTCCAAACTGAATTGAGATGTACTGATACTGGCCCAGCAAGAAAATTGTTCATTCATTCTCCCTAACTCTTTGTATGTGAAAAGGACTACTCTCAATTGCAACTAATAAATACAATGCAATGTGAAAAAAAATGGGTTGGTTGAAACCACATCAAGTTGCAATCGGAAATGACAGTGTGTCAAGCAAAGGCATCCAGTGAAGTTGTTAGAGTTCACCTTTGCCCAGTGTGATGTATTTGACTGCAGATTTGGTCAGGAATTTAGCAAAGCAGTGTGTATGACTCCTCTGTGGACTGCAGTGAAACCAGCAATGTTCCTGGAAGCTGAAAAATGAATCATTATTTTCCATGTTCCTGTTTTATGGTCCTATGGAGTCTTTCCTTAGTCACAAAGGACTGTTTTATATAGGAATCTTTTACAGTTCATTAGGTGGTTAAGATGAAATTATGTAATGTCTAACATTTAAAAACTGCACGAGATTCAGGAGGAGTGCTGAGAGCAGGCGGTGGCAGTTTTGGTATGAACTCAATAAGGAGCTTTAATGAAATTAGTAAAGACAACATTGTATTGAATTAGACTATGAAACTTATTGCCGCAGGAAGCTGCTGAAGCTGTGAGCTCTGGACTTCAGCCATTGATGTGGATTTCAGAATATATTCACTATTGTGGTGTTAATTTTTTAAGAGGGCTATTAAGCTACATACCTGGGATTTTAATAGATATATGTGGAACAGTAGACATATATGGAGAAAGCAAAAGATTCCTCATCTTACAGTTGAAATTTTTACATTTTCTACAGAGGGTTCCAATAGGGGCCTCTGAGACATTTAGATCTAGTCTGTTTGGACAGTGCTGTACTTAACATATGTGTTATGTTACATACTTGTCCTGTGAAAAGCTCTGTTTTTTCTTGAAAATCTTAAGACTTCTGCCATTTCACCTGATTTTTTTTCAACTTTATTGACCCCCTGCCAGTCTACTGCAGTTTCACCAGTGTCACAAGACAGTGAATGTGAAGCATATTTTTTGCAGTATCCATAAGTATCAGTTTTGGGACCTGAGGAGGCTGTGCAAGCCAGCAGTTTATTCCAACCTCCTGTTAGATTGAATGGCATAAATTAATAATGTTTTCATTTTTTCCCTTTAGAAATGTTACTGCATCTCAAAGCTAGGAGAAATTTGGATCAGCTTTAGCGATCACTTTAATGGTTTGTACTGACAGTCTGTATTTCTTCCAGGAGCAAAATAATAAGTGTCCCTAAGAGTGATATTTGTTTGCCAGACTGTGTTGTCACTAGTAGTGGCTAGTGGTTTTGGTTTGGTTTTTGGAAATGGAAAAAAAATTAATTCCGTACTACTTACTCATGTTTTTGAGAACCACTAGGTTTAATAGAGGATACTTGGAAAAATACATTTGTAGGCACAACATGTGAAAAAACTTGCAGGAAATCACTAAAAAATACTTAAACCAGAAGACATGTTGCTTTATGTTTGTGAGGCTGCCTTGACCAGGTGTTGGTGGTAATAGGAATGTTGGAGCTTGGATGTTAGGATAGTGAGAAAAGCCAAATATTGTAGGAACTTTGAGTTTGGCAGTTATATTTATTCTGCTCTAATCCAAACACATTTTGGATGGATCTTAGTGGATCAGGTTTTGTGGGTCATCTTTCAAGACCTTGGCTTTTGTTCTGTGTTCAAAACAACACAGCAGGGTTTTGAAGAGCCCACTATACCTTTACAACTCTACAATGTACTCACAGTGGAGTATGTCAGATCTAGATCCACTTTTTTAGGTGCTTAAGTGACTTTAAGATCATGAAACTACTAACTTAGGTGGTGAATACCAACTCCCCAGCAGAGAATTGTGTGGAAAACTGAGCCCCCTCTAGAATTAGCTGTAGTGAAACAGGCTGGGAATGGAATCCAACATAACTACATAACTTGTTAAAACATTTGCATGGAAGTTCTGTCTTCAGCTTCTTTTCCCTTTCAGGTACTTGTACGTTGCTCTGTGAGGTAATACTGAAAACACTCATTTCAGGACCAATTACAGAGCAGCAACGGTCAGCTCCTTTGGTATTGCAAAAATTCATCCTGATTCGTTTCAAGAGATGCTACTCTTTACCAAACTTCCTTATTGCTGATACATGCAGCACTTGTTCTGAATGAATATGACTCAGGATTACCTACTCTTGAATGTGTGTTTAAATGAAGTGTGTGATGTATTTGAGTCAACTGCAGGATGGCCTCTGTATTGCAGGCCTTTACTGTTTAAGCATTGCCAATGTTGACCTAGTGGGGAATATGTCAAAGCATCATAAGTATCTCCAGTTATTTCTCCTGTATTGGTGTCATCCCCTCATGATTTCTCCTGTACATTTTCTGTAGGAAAATTGATTTTTTGAGATCTCATTTGGTATTTGTATGGAGTCATTTGACAGGCTCCAGATGCAGTTTTCCCTAAGGCAGGAAACTTGGGTTTCTCAGATTCCCTGCCCTGAAACAGTGGGGATCATAAGCCCAAAGTTGGCCTGTATTGCAAACCTGAAATCTCATCTTCCTAACCCCCTCTTCCAATCACCCACTGAGCCTGGGGACATACCAGTCTCACAGTCAGAGGAGATTCTCCCTGGGGAAATGCTTGCCCAGTTTGTATTGTTAAAATTTAATGAGTTCATGCCTTTGACTCTGCTGCAATTATTTCTTAGTGATGTATAACAAGTAGCTGTTCTTACAGGCTTATAAAATGTTCTGGAGCTCCATTAATTTGTCCTTCATTAGCTATGTAATTTTGCTAATGACCCAAGATATTTAGAGGCATTGTGTCCTATGAGAATTATGAGTTTGACTGTGAGGCCTTATGGAAGAGTTGCACGCACAGCTCCATGCCATCTTACTATCAGAAATTCGTTCTGCCCTGCTGCATCTAATTGTATTTTTTACTTCTGTACTGAAGTATAGTCATCTCCTATTGATAAATGAATAATTATTTCATATATGAAATTACACATTTAATGGAAGTTTGAAGTGTTAGAGTGTTAAATGATTAAATTTGTTAATTGTGTAATATTGCTGGGCATAATGATGCATTTAACCATTAACAGTTTTCCACTGCATTGCCTTTTAAATTCTCATGTAGTGTATTATACATTCTTGTTGCCTTTTCATCAAGTGTTAATAATTGTGGAAAATAAAGGTTAGAGTCTGGAAAGGGAAGTATCCCAGCTGCGATAACAGGAAGAAAAATGATGTGTGTCAATAGAGACTCCAGTTAGTATGGCAGGGTCTGAGAAGTATACGGTATCGGAAATATTTGGAGAAGTGACTTGTTAAGATTCACTATACAATCTCTCCTTAGCTTTTTCATTTTCACAGTATAAAATAGCAAAGATAACAGAGGAAATTGCAACGGAGTGGTGTGAGGAACAACACAGGCTGTAGTTTCTACTTTGTCTAACAGACAGACTGACAGCTCTCGGTGTTCATCAACACTGGAGATTCATGTGGGTTTTGTCACATTTCCTTCCTGTGACACTAGCAGGAGGACAACCTGTGTGAGACCTGGGCTCTGCTATACTTGACAGTGTGAGGCTACCTTAATTTGCCTGGAAGCAAAAGGTTTTGTTTCCCTAATTAATAGACAGGGTGTGATGCAGAAAACAAGTCTGTGGCCTGTCCTGTTAGGCTGACATTTACAAAGGTATGACCCGGGCAGCTCCAGCTGACTTGGCCACTGCTGCTGCATGGGAACATGGCTGTTTTCTCTGCTTTTCTGGAGCGAACAGCAGCAACTGGACTACAACGGCTGCGTAAGTACCAAAATCCATCACAGGTAGCAGCCATGCCTGGGCCAAGCCACTTCTTTGCAAGTCAGGGGGTAGATATGACCAGGAAAATGCAGAGAATGGGCAACAGAACTGGAGATAAATGCTGAACTTATGTCCCACAGCAATACCTCATTAGACTGTGCTTTCAACTTTTTACTTGTCTGCAGCTTATACCTGTAAGAAGCTGACTGGCCTCCGTATTTTGAGTATGAGATGAAGGTTTTGAGAAGGGTTATATCCACTGATACTAAGTAAATCACCTTTCATAGATCAAGCAGATCAGGCAACATCATATCACTGTTAGACCAAAGTTGAAACAATCCCTAGAAAAGCCTGAAAATCCTCAGAAACTGACTTAAACATTATCTTTGAAAGGAAAGTCATTTTACTTCAAGATTATCATCAAAATTTAGATGCTGTACATTGTACTAGGATAAAGAGGGAATTTGGCAGATGAGCTTTTGCCTCTGGAGCCCCCAGATGACTGGAACAAGCTTCCCTTTCAGCTTAAATCAGCAAACAGCATAATCTCCTTTAAGCCTGGGGTTTAAATGGCTGTTTGAAGGAGGATTGTGCAAAATCTATTTCCAGTAATATGGTTACTGGAGCTAAAGGGTATGTGTTGTTTTCATGAGATTTTTGGATGGCCCTGTGGTGTGCATTAAATTATTCTAAAAATTCTGCAGTTGATGGTTTTCACTTATTCTTTAGATACATGAACTGGTGGCTCTTCTGTAAAACTGAAGGCAGCTCCTTAGTTCTTGGACACTTCTTTAAATGCAGTAAACAAAGTAGCTGTCGATACCCTGAATGGTCCCTTATGCTGGCTGTAAGAAAGGTAGTTGTGTTTGTCGTGCCCATCAAGAGTCACAGTTAAAGTTTCCTCTTCTGACATGTCTAATACCAGTGGGAGAGTCATTGATCTCACTAAGTCAACAGCAGCAACCTTTTCTTCACCAACAAATCAAGGATTAAAACACCACAGACTTGAAAGCAAAGGTGTTGGGGGAAGAGGAAATGGGATTTGTGTGTTCTGATTTGATGGGGGCTAACAGAAGTGGCTGCAGCACCATATGTCTGTCCTGTTATTGTGATACCCAGAAGGATACTTTTATTCTCACTCTCTTGTTGCCTGTTCTTCATGTCAAATACAAGGCAGCTGTGGATTTAAACTTGCATAAGTGAAAGCTTGAAGTGTCTTACAGTTCCTGTAAAAGAGGAAGCACTTAACCAGGAGTTGTCAAAAGTGACGTCTATGCTGATAGGAAACAAGAAGTTGCCCAAGAATTTTTCTTAGTTTTCTACCTTGTT
Source organism: Pelecanus crispus (assembly GCF_030463565.1). Lineage (NCBI taxonomy): Eukaryota > Metazoa > Chordata > Aves > Pelecaniformes > Pelecanidae > Pelecanus > Pelecanus crispus. The sequence goes on along the minus strand of NC_134651.1, from coordinate 26,932,885 downwards.
TGAAGAGCTATCGGCCAGCTGTGCTGCTGGCAGCCTGGGGCAAAATGTTAATTTTGCACTTGGATGACTCCAGCGTTTGCTGTCTGGGGGACTGCAGCAAGCAAAGAGAAATTAATGTTAATGGACTATGACTGCCTGATCATTTAGAGCAGGCTGCTGTCGTGCTTGCTGAGCCAACAGCTCTCCTGCTTTTGGGATCTATACTGAGTGTCTCTGGGTGGGACTGGGCTGCTCCATGAGGCACCCCAGTTTGCTTGATGCTAGCTGTAACATTTGTACCTCAGATGGTGTAGCTGTGTCCTTAGTGTTGTGCCCTGCTTGGAGTGTGCATTCCTGGTGACAGTTGCCTTTCCATTCCAGCCAGTGCGGTTTGAAGACCTGGCTTTTATGAAATAAAGACCTAAGTATGCTGCACTTCCACCCCTCCTGGGTGGCCCAGTTTGTGGTCTAGCTCAGTGGAAGCTGAGGCCTTTTGCTTTTGAGCCTTCTCCAGGTTTTGGGGCATGTTGTTCCTGAAAAAATTTGCCTATTCGTCGGCTTCAGTGACAGAGGTATCGTGATGAGAGATTAACTATGTGTGAATATATGTTAGGAGTACCAGCAAAGAACTTTCCTGCAAAGCTGCAGGCAACACTCTCAAATGTCTCAGCTAAATTACAGGTTTCTGCAAATAAAACACTATGTGTTCTCTGCCTCTGCTAGAGCAACTGACAGTGGTTCTGCCAAGAAATAAACACTGAAAGCACATCTCTTGCTAGATTTCCACATCTTTATTGCTTTTGTTTTCAATGGGTGGGAGTACTTGTGGACTGTTCTTCCTTCTTTCCTGCCTTCCCCCACATCAATGTTGAAGGCAAAAGCTGGAGCTACCTTTTGTAGTTTTCCAAGAGAAGGTGTAGGAATTAATGTTACTGTAATGTGATAATATTCAATAGGAGAAGAAGGTGATATTATTTTAAAACAAATGCTAGTTCTTTCACACTCTCATGAGCACCAAGATGTATGTGTCCAAGTGGGCAGGCCAGCATCCAGGCACCAAAGCTTGTTTCCCACATGGCCTGGCCAGGATTCCTGGAGACAAAGCAGAGAACAAGGTATCCTGGCTGTTTAGTCCTTGTTATGTATCCTGCATCCTTCTAAGCTTGGCTGAGGATGTGCTGGTTTTGAATGTGCCTGTTGTATCCTTTAGGAGCTCACGGAAATTGAGATCCTTCTATCTATTGTGTCTTGCTTCTCTCCATCATTGGGATTTACTTATTCTTATTACCTGGGTGTTATCTTGTCTCTTCCCTTATTCTATGTCTTCCTACCACCATCTCTTAATGGGTTTAGTCTCTATTTAGTATCCTTTATTTATCTCCTCTGGGAGTCCTTGAGAAATTGACTGTAGATTTTTTGGATCATGACATGCCGTCAGCACCCGACACCCTTATGTTCCTTCTTCCACTGTTCCTTCTGGTGCTTCCAAACCCATGCCTTCCCCTTCTCTCCCCTTTCATACTGCTCTCAACATTTCTATTACATATTTCTACAAAGTGACCATATTAGTTCATTCTGTACTATTACACAGCACTGTACTCTGCTGTGGAGATGACTGCATTCCCTTGCAGTCTATTATGAATATGGCAAGTTGCATGAGCATTTAATTTATTTATCATTTCATATTTTAAATATTTAAGTGAATTGCTGGCACTGCACAGATAATATCTGTAGATCTTAACAACTGATCATGTATGGTTATGGTAATCTGGAGAAAATGCAAATGAACTATGAAAACTGCTTCGTCTATAAATAAAACCATTCAGCTTCAAAGCAGTATTGCCATGGAAATTCTTCACTGATAAAGTATGTGAGTGAGGCTTTTCTCATTTAGATTTCCTGAGCCTTTTTATTTTATGTTGACAAGATGCCAGAGGAAAAAAAAGCTATAAACTCAATATCACATATTTAAAAGATGGTATTTCATTTCAACTTCTTAATTCCAAATCTTTCCATTTACAGTATAAAGCCATGAATTGAAATTTATAACAAATGAGGAAAAAGGGATAGGAAATGTTATTGTTGACAAGGACTAGCTAAATACAGCGCTCACTGAAAGCTTTGATTTCGTTTCCAGTTGGCTTCAGTCCTATGTTTGTAAATACTGTCCTAATCAATATTTCTCAAATGCATTCAGAAAACTTTCTCTGAACCACACACAAGATGAAGAGCCCCTAAGGGAGGATATCTGAGAGAAAACATACTTAACTGATCTATGAGACTGGTGCACATTAAATCCAGTCACCATCAATGCAAGATTCAATGTGTGCCAGTCTTGCCAGTATTTACTTTTCGTTTGGGCACTGTGGGCAGAACTGAGCTCCGTGCTACACCAGCCACATTAGTGTTGTGCTGAAGGACCTAGAAGGAGCCAGTTAGAAGCTAGCTTAGATATTGCTGTAGATTTTCATTGTGTCCTGAGTCTTCCATGCATTGTGCCTAGTAGTCCTTATCTAGAAGAGTTAGTAATTAGCACATTATTTTGCTTTTCTGAAACTATAATTCTCCTATTATTACTGTATTTGTGTGATAATAGTTTACTCAACAGTACTGACTTTGTCTAGATAGGTATGGGTATATTATCATATTTCTGTGGGATTATTCAAAGCAGCTGATAGTGTTTCTCCTGACAAAGTTTATGTTAAATCATGTTGTGCTGGACTGAATATAAAACTGGCATAAATTTGCTCTTTAAATAATTTATTTTCTTTTTTATGTGAACTGGCAGAATGGAACTGTACCAATTCAGTGCTTTGCATCCGTGACGCCAGTGCTTTTTGATTTCATAGTAGGTTTCTGTAACTGCATTTACCCTCTCCTAGAATGACAATTTGATATCGCAGTCTCTAAATCCTATCAAACTTTGTGTTCTGAATCAAACTCAGAGATTGCTAGATGAAGCTCTAATATGGAGTTATGCATGTCTTATCACACTTTTTACCCTGTGTCTCTATGGGAGCTGTTCTCTGTGTAAAAACTTCTTACACAGTTACACACAATCTTCAAATAGATCTGGAGGTACAATGGTGCAGCGATATGAATGGAAGTCATCTAACAGCTTATTTCAAGGTATGGAGAAAGAGCTTTGTTCAATTTCCATTTTTTAGCATATATTAAAAACAATCAGACAAACCAGCCCATCAGTATTATTGGTAGAAGACTAGTGTCTTTATGAATTAGTAATCAACAGTTAAGATTATACTTCCCTTTATTGATCATAGACCACTATATTCAATTAAAATAAGAAATAATTTAATGAAATTAAACTCAGCTCACTGGGAGTGACCAAGCATGCCATACACATTGTCAATGTCACCCAAAGGAAAACCTCAAACTGGTAATACATCCATTGCACCATTCCCCCTTCTCACAGCAAGAGCTGGCTGAGTGCCCTCTGCTACCTCTGTGCGCACACAGATTGCTCATCCCAGCGGTCTTGGTTCAGTGTTAGAGGAGTGCAATGTCAGCTGCTGACATTCTGCATGTGATTTTTATCTTCCCATGGCAAGGAGGTTTTATCTACTTTGATTGAATTAAGTGCATTGCTGACCCATCATGAAGCCCTCTCAAAATCCATGCTGTGAACAGCAAGAGCCCTTGTTTTTTCCATCACTAAAAGTAGGAAAGCAGCATAGATCCCCATGGCTCCTTAGCAGAACTGAAGAGCCAATTTGCAGTCAAAAGTGCAAGTTCCCTTGAGAAGTTAATGTCTGACAATTGAGAGGAGAAAGCTTTGTTGATAAGACAGCAAATTTTAAAAGTATCGAAGCATTCAAAAAGGACCATTCGACTTGACACACAAAGCAGAAAGCAAATGGATTTTCAGCTCCTTTGTGACCCTGGGAGTTTTGGTTGCTTTCAGCACACCTCTTTTGGCTGAATTTGCCTCTGTTGAGCAGATGGTGTTACACTTTCCTTCGGCAAGCCTCAGTCAGAAATATCACAGCCTTCTTGGTTTACTGGTGAGCCAGAAGGTTATTTCACTCTAACAATGCTTGATTTCTCTTTTTCTCACCTGCAGAAGTCAAAGTATTCCCATACCTATCACTTAGCAGTTGCTTCTCGGAACAGTTTGTTTCCTTTTCAAGTGGAAAACTACAGATTTGTCACCCTTTGAGGATTAGATGAATGATCACCAGCCCTTTGCTGGGAGTACAGACAGCCTTGGCTTCTGTACTCTGCTGAGCTGTGCACCACTAAATGAGACCACCACTGTCTTTTGTGGGGAAATGCCGATGCTACTCCTCTTGTGTCCCCAGTTGCCCCGGGCAGGGGGAAATAATGAAAGCCACTTTTTTCTCTTTTCCTCTTTCCTGAGCAGATGAATTTCAATAGTGAATTGTCCTCTAATTTTTTTTTTTTCCAATGGAAAAAATCGACATATTTGATATATGATAACTTCGTAACATTTTTGAGTATGATCTCAATCAAATCAGGTTCAGTTGTACTGATTGCTGTGCATACATGTAAAATGATCCCTGCCCTGGTGGCTGTGAAGGTGAAATAGCAAAAGAAAAAGATTCTTTGAATACGTGGAGAAAAGAAAACATGCAAACAGAAAATGTATTTTCTTCAACCTCTGAAAGTAGTTCTTTTGACTTTGTGATACTTATTTTCTGCACAAACAGGGTGCTTACTGGCATGTTCCTGACGGTGTTGAAGGTTTCTTTTTTTTTATAAGGAATTAATCATATTTCATGTTGGCGCAAAGTTCTTTATTTGGCGATGAACGTTGAGCCAGAAGCGGCTCACATTTTATGGTTCTTTGATTTAATGTGTAAAAATCAGCAGAGTGAAGATTGATAGTTTTGTATATTTTTAATCCTAGAATCGCAGTTTCTCTGACTTTATTTAATCTTCTAAATTCATGGCTTGACTTTGTGTATATGTTCTTCTCAGGAAACAGAAGCTTTAATGCTTTAGAAAATTATGTACATATGGGCTTTACCTTAAAACATTAATAGTTTTGGGTTGGGGGAAAGATCATTTATACATACATACTAGTTCTGTGTTGGAGGCTAGGGGGCAGGAAAGAAATACAGTGAGAGCTGTAAGCTGAACTGGTTAAAATAAAGAATTAAACTGGACAAAGCTTTCCTTATAGGTAGAAGAAGTGTTACTTTATCTGCTGAAAATCCCATTGAACAATGATTTTACAATGTAGGAACTCTTCTGACACTAAAGCTGCCTATAAAACTTTTATGTCATCATTATTACTGAATCATCTCTTGAAGTGTGCAGTATATATACCGATTTTTTTAACCACTAAATTGTATTCAATAAATTTTCTAACAACTAGAATTTCCAAATGAGTTTTCCTTTTTTCTTTTTTCTTTTTTTCCCCAACCAGCTGTGCTGTGGAAGCTGAACAGCTTCCTACCTGTTGAATACTCATTCTGGTGGCAGGAACTTACTTGAAATAAATGCTTGCCTATGTAGTTTTACATGCTTCCCCTACCGGAGGAGTGTGCTAAAGACTTAAAAGAGGATGCTTCCATCTGACACAGCTGTGACCAGATGTACGTCATATCTTTGGTTCTTAGGAGTGGCATCCTCAGGAATAACAGATTGCTGAATGAGGAAGCCTGTTGTGGGAACTGAGCAGAAGAATCTGCAAGAAATCCTGAGTGAAATGGAGGTGTTTGGACCACTGCTGCATCTTCTATCTGAAACAATTTATTTGAAGAACCTCCAGGGTTGGACAGCCCAGCTCCTGCTGTTGCAGACATAGTTTTACTTTAGTTTTGATTGACTTCAATTTTGAATTAGAGCATTCACCTGCAAGTTTAGTGTGTGAATTTTGCATCAGTTAGTTTAATCCATTTTCATTACTTCTTTATAGACAAATCAGCAGTTATTTATTGTGAGTATTTTTTTTTTTATTGTGCTTGCTTTCTTGATAGCATTTTGTGATACTTTGTCATCAGATACACAGTCCAGCCTTCAACTGGAAGAAGCAAGGTGAGATGAGGAAGATTTAATTTACCTATTATCCAAGAAGAGTCTTCATATTACTTATACAATAGTCTTTAACCATGTTGATGACTTTGGGCTTTTTTTGAGGAAAGCTTAGAATCCTCTCCCTCTAAGATTCATGGGGTTGCTGAACCTGGGTGGGCATAAGGAGGGTTGGAAGAAAAATGTCACCTACAATAGTTTCTCAGGAATGTAAGGATGCTTTAGATACTCAACTCCTTTCCTCCAAGTTAAACTGTGCTGGCAGCTGAGTCTGAAAGTATAGAGGGAATTGCACTCATCAGCCCAGTTAAGGCGCCCTTGCCTTCCCATAGTGACAGCACATGGGTGATGTGTACAGACATTGCGTGGACAGTTTTCTTAGTGCTCAGCTTAGAGCAATGGTATGGAAGAGCAGTGATGTACTCATGTTAAACAGACCATCCAAGCATTGCGGGAACTGGCTTCAGCTTTCTGGAGCTACTCATGCAAACACTTGGTAAAAACTCAGGAGGGTGAGTGCTATCTGCCTGGTATTGCATGGCTGCTTCTTTTATATTTAATCCATGCTGGACCTTCATGGGTTAATAATTTATAAGTGTGAGGTTTCTTGTGTCATGCTTGGCCAAATCCGATGTACAGACTTCAATTTGAAGTGAGCAGAGTGTTGAAGAATGAAATGTTTTTGAAAGTTAAATTGCAGTCATTTATATGAAAATGCCTTAGGTAGTTCATTTTTCCCCCGAAAATATACTCATTTTATAGCACATTAATAATTCATGTGCATATTGGTTGCAGACATAAAGCACAAAATATACATTCTTTATAAAGCATATATTTTTATGAAACAAACATGAATTGCTACTATCTGAATGATAGTAATGCCTGATTAGCTCCCATACTATTTAATTTTTTGATGGATGTTCGCTATTATTCATTGACACAAGAAAGAAACAGGATCCTCTGCAGTGGTTTGCAAGAAATCTCCAGAAAGACACCTCCCACAGCATCAGATTTATAGGCACAGAAAGACACATGTAAAGCAGCAAAGTTTAACTGTCTATTTGTTGCATTCATGGCAAGCCACTGTGCTCTGGTTTGCTAATCCAAATTCAGGAAGAAGATATTGAATGTATGGGATAACACAGATAGACGCTTCCTCTGTGCACTAAAATAGGGATCTCCAGGGAGCACTGTATTTCTTGATTTGTGATCAGTGATTCTCTCAGGATTCAAGGAGGAGCAAATCCTGCCCCCCCAGCTCCTGCAGTGGCCACTTTTTAAAACAGGAACTAGGCCACTAATGATCCTTTGGCACTCTGTTGTAATAAGGTTGCCCTTACGTTAGTGCTGTCTCCCACTAGTACAGTTTTTATATTGACTAAACTTCCTTGTGCCATTAAAGGTTAAAATATCCTTGATCTCCTGTGCATAGGTGCCTATTGTATATGATAGTAGTTATGTTCTCCTTACATATGGCTGAGTTTCTGTGGTGTAAAATAGACCAACAATCCCCATAATGCTAATGTCTTAACCAGCAGAGTTATCGTCCTGCTTACAGAAATGAGAAAACTCCCTTTTGACTTTATTTGCAGTTGAGGTAGATCCTGCTCTCCTAGTCGGACTTGAACTATAAAATGTGTTGGATCAGGCTAATACCTTGATGCCTATCACAGCAGAAAACTGAGAGTTGAGTGAAGAAGTCTGCAGGTACATGCACAGATCAGGTGTGTTAATGTAGCTCAGTTCTTGCTCTTCTGGAGCAGGATGCAAGTTGCTGTAATTGGAACAACAGAAAGTGAATTTCAATCTGTGTTCAGGGTCCTAATTTATGCGTTAAACTCAAGGATATTAATTTTTCAGAAACGCCAGAAGTTAGAGTAATGACTTGTTTGCTTGATTTCACTCCAGCTCCCAAGATTAGTCATAAAATATGGCAATGAAAGGCATTCCTGCTCCAGGGGGATGCACTGTGGAAGAAGCAGTCATTCTCTTTTAATGCTGTTTACCACAGAGGAAAATGCAAAAGTAGTTTGGTTTTTGTCAGCAGTGTTTTCCAGTTATCTATCTTTTCACATTTCTGTTTTGGAATCACATTACCTATTTCATGGGGCAGATGTGCCCGGTCAGGGGAGCATGGCCATGTCCTGCTTGGAGCTGTTGAAGAGAATGATGTTGCACATGTGAACACCGGGAGGACAAGACCCTAGAGAAGGATGTGGTGTCTCTTGGTGTATAAGTGCAATTGCCTAGATAACTATCACTGAAATAGTACAGCTCAATGAATTGACTTTCAGGAAATTGCTGGAGACGGGAGAAGTAACACATGAAATATGGGAATGACTTTACATTGCAGGATGATGAGGTCTCTTCCCACAAAACTGAGCCAGATGAAAGCTCTTTTGCTGTGGCTGAGGCATGCTGGGAAGAATAACTTTCCTGTTGATTACTTTGTGAGAGAAAAATATTTAGGTTTTTTAATCCATCAGTGCCTTTTTGTCAGCTTTTGGAGAGACACTAGGGTAATTTTATTCAGAGAAATCTCTTGAAGTTACCAGCGTACTATCAGAAGAAAGCAGGTTGTGCTTTGCTGAAGAACCAATAATGAATGGGCTGGAGCAAAGATTGCTGCAGTGCTTGGGTGCCTTTGCCATAGGCCAGAGGCGCTAGTGATTGGGATTTCAGAGGCAGTTGTGCCAGGCTGCTGCTTTTGACAGCACAACTTCTCACTTCAAGGTAATGACTTACCTTACCTGGGAAGATAGTGTGCCATAGAACTGTGTCTCAGAAGCCTGAATGTTCAGGATGAAGATGCTGCTTGGGAAGCCACCATCGGAGAAGTGAAGCCCTGTTGTACTCTGGTATCTCCACAGGTTTCTGATCAGCGCAAATGGAGTCCATAAGGATATATTTAACCTGTTGAGTCAAAGTACAAGTCTGAGTAAGGGATGCTTCCTACCTATGCCCTCCCTTCAACCTATTAACTGGCAGATGCAGCAACCTGAGCCAACCTGGATTAGTTCTGCGTTAGTAGAGAAGGTCTGTATTAGAGAGGTCTTTTCCTCCAGAATTCATTTATTTTGATGAAGCCTGGATGTATTGACCTGCAGGGCATGATGTACAACGTTATCTTTGCAAGCGTTCCTAGAAGGGAAAGGTTAAGAATTTTAGGGCTGCAGACAGAGGTGCTAATTTGAAATTTTTACTTGCAGCTCTCAAGTATTCTTACCCTTATAGGAAATGGCGACAGGAAGTTTGGGAGGTGGCTATTTCTTATACAGGTTATTTCACAGATCTGATTTTTAGTTTTTTACAGTGCCATGGGTTAAGTGATACAGGCATTTTTAAAAATAGAATAATAATGACAATTGCAAGTATTAGGAGATATATTTTGGAGGAGATGACTGCAATTATATCTTAAAGGAGTAAAGAAGAGTTCTTTAATTCTGTGCTGGGTTTTTGCTCCTGTAGTCTTTTAGTAAGGTGTATTTAGTTTTGAATATGCCTTTGAGGACTGTTGCACAGTAAAAGAGTATAATCAAATCACTTAAGGGGTTGATATGGCTTTTTCTGTGGATTATCTGGATGTGGCTGCAATAACAGTGGTTTTTTTCCTCTAGCAAATCAGTGCTGTATGCTGCCATGAAATGCCTGCACACTTAAACTTTATTGCAAATTTAAATTACTTACATTATTTTGTTGGACAGTAATTCCCTGAAGCATTATAAACCAAATCATTAATTACTGTTTCTAATGTGCACAATCCATTGGAAAACATTAAACAACACTCACGGTTCCCTTTATTGTTATTGCTCTTTCAATCCCTGAGGCAGCAGATCAGATGGAAACTCCTGGGCAATCTCATTCTGACATTTTGTGCTTCTGACAGAGATGGCTATGGGCTGATGTTCATGGGACCATATGGTATCTTGCATATTGTCTTCTGGAATTATTATGAAATATACTGTTTTGGAGGGGAAAGATAATCTGATCATAAATACTAATCAGTGCAGCTGTAGTTTGAATGACTGTAAAAGTGTCATAATGGAATTCCAGACTTCTCCTGTTTTCATTCACAGATGTATTTTTTCCATACTACTTTACAAGTAAAAAACTATTTTTCAAATAACTCTTTGGTAACCCAACATTTTATCTGAAAACAAGCTGAGTTTTTTCTTGACACAAACATCTGAACTAAGATGCATTGTACAAACAAAATACAATTCTTATCAGGGGATCTAAACCAGTGATTTCCCCAGCAAAAACAGTTGTCTTGTTTTCCTCCAAACACTAATAATCACAACTGTAGAGCTGTAAATTCTGCTTTTCTGTCTGAGCTTCAGTAACACTAGGGCACCAGTGAAAACCCTAGCAGTCTCATGATTAAGCCTGGATGGAAGGTCTTGTTGCATCTGACTCTTTATGACCTTCCCTACTTTTCCTGCAAGTAAGTATATTTCCAATACCTCAAGAAGATTTGTTTGAACAAAGCTAGCTATTACAGGGTCTCTTAGAGTGGCTTTGTAATGCTTGCTTATATGTTGGCTTCTTCCTAAGGCCCCTTGATGTCAAATGTGAGCATCTACTGAAGTACTCCTTTCATGGGGTGCACAGTTATATGCTTCATGCATCACTTTATAGTAGCCTCCATTTTACTGGGCAATAGATTGGGAATCTAGCTTATAGATTACAGCTGGTTAACATCTGAGCCCATTTCTTGTGTCCATGAGGTGCAAGAAGGAAACTGGCACTGAATATCCAACTTGGACTTAGCACATTCAGTGGAGATCAGTTGTCTACAGAATTAATTTCTCCTTTTGGTTTTGCTTGTAGTGGGCTTCTTGGACATTCAGCTATGTTATATCGTGCTTTTTTTAAAACTAAGTCTTTTTGCTTAAGAACATGTAAGAAGACTGGGAGGAGGGTTTAATTCCATCAGTGAAGTTGATCGAATTCTCTAAATACTCCTGTTTTGATTTTGCTTTTAATTTTTGGCATTAATTTATGGCTCTGCATGCCTGCTTGTAGAGAATTGTCTGCATATTCTGCAGTGCCGAAAAAATAAACATTAGCTGTCATGTTGTGATTATGCTACATGATGGCAAAGCATTTGATTGCTCTTATACTGAGGGTGGTAAAAGCACTTATGAGGAGCTCATGCCTTCTCATATAGGTTTTGTTAGAAGCTGCCCTTAAGAGTGTTTTGGTTTTTTCTTTTGTCTTTTTTCTTTTTTTTTTTTTTTTTAGAAAGGGTGAGGACATGGAAATAGTCTCAGTACTCTGGGCACATTTGCTGTGAGGTGATTAGGAGAGACTAATGTGTCCTTGAAAGACTTCCTGTACTTTTTAACCCATGAAAGTGAGTGTCAATAACTTGTACAGGAAATTCTTCAGAAAATTATTTGACATATATGGCAATGACCCCAGATTAAACTGCATGAATTAAGAACAAGAGCAGGGCTAAAGCAGGGCAGGGTCTGTTAGTCCCTATCACACAGCGGTGTAGGTATGGGACCCCAAGCCCTGGGCCATAAGTTTTGCAAGTACTGCTTTAAATCCCCTTCTTGTTGAAAGTGAAACTGAAAGCATGTGAATCTAAGAATCTAGGAGCATTTTAATTTGTGCTGTTAAGAAAATCTGTAGGCATTTTGAATTACTTCAAAAGCTTTACCATGGTATAAGCAAATCTGCAGAACCAAATTGTTCTCTGAGAGGAGCCCAAGTGAATCCCAGGTTCCTCATTGCAGTGCCATTAATTTTACATTGCCTGCAAGTCAAATGCAGTAACAGTGATGTAATGGGGCAGACAGCCTGGCCTGTGGAACACCCTTAGTGTAATGGGGATGGCTTCCCCTAATTTTCGATATAATAGATCGCCCTGATTGTATCATTCTAAAGCTACTGACATTTTGCATATTTAGTTATTAGACTTAGGCATGTTCATATGAGTCAGAATTACAGTGCATGAATGATGGGCCAAGTACTTTAGGCATTGTGAAACTATATTTCAGGTTTACCAAAACACAAATATATTTATCACATGAAAATGTAGTTCAATTTAATGGGATTCACCAAAGATGCTGCGTATAGATCAATAGCTAGCTCGGCATCTAGTGGAATGTGAGCCTCTCACTGCAGTTCTCCTTAATAATTTTCCTCCTTGTTATTTATGTTTTTTTATCCTGGCCTCATCCTTTCTTTGTAAATGTTAATAAAGCAATAACTGATCTAGTCCTGCCCAGGCCAAAGTACTGATCTCTGTTTTACTGTCGATTAGCAGAGATAGGTAAAGTGTGTGTATGAATATGATGAATATTTTAAGTCTCTTCAATTTCTGCATTGTCTTACATTAACATTTTTATCATGTGGAGAGCTGTGAAACATCAGGTATTAGATTCTCTGCTGTAGTAGGGTTACTCTGAGACACTGTAAGAATATTGAATATGTGCAGCATTCATCACAGGGGGACCCTCGATTCCTGTTTGGGCACCCAAGTGTTTGTGTATGAAAAAAAGTTAGCAATCTCTTGGAGTCTTCTAATTTGCCTTTTGGAATAATTAAACATATAAAACCTGTGCAAATCCCCTCTCTTACCCTAAAACCTATACTTCATTTTAGCAGTGGGAGTGAATTTGGTAGATATATAGAGTTTTCTGATAATGAAAGATTTTAAAACATGCCTTGAAAGTGTGATATAGAATATTGAAATGCTGAATATTTGAAGGATATACAGAGTCCAAACTCCTTCCCTATTACAACTCTACTGCTTAAACTATAAAAGGCCCCTGCCGTGATAAGTAAAACTATTAGAGGGTGAAGTTGCAGGAGGATGCCACTGGTTCAAGACAGATATTCTGTGAATAAAAACTTGCTCTAAGGACTTTTCACTTCTCTGGGGAATTTTCTAGCAGTCTCCAAGATGCTTAGTGGAGAGGAATTTATTGGAAACTTTCAGATGGAGTACTAATTTCAAGAGCGTCACACTGCCACAAGTGCAGGTTTCTGTAATGAAAATCCTGTGATCCTTGCCCTCGTGGCAGTTCCAGGGAAGACTGGTTATATCAGCTCATCTGTTGGACTCTGACGGTGGAGCAAAGTGACAAACAAAAACAGAGCTCTGATCCAAAACTGAGTTGTTAGCTGGAATTTCCAGTTTTCAACTAGTGTTCCCACAAGAATATTTTGGAATAAATTAAAATTATGCATAAACAAGTCATATTTGGGATTGGATGAGGGAGAAGAATAGTGGTTAAAACTGCAGTAGTCTTTTTTCTTTAATCCTACAGGCTTGCTCCACTGTTAAGGATTCCTTGGAGGCCAGCGCTGAAAAGTGGTGTCATATGTACAACAAAAACATTGTTCTGATGAGTGATGGTGGAGTATGAGAGGAACATAGACAAGAAAGCAGAGATAAACAGTTGAATCTACTTTTTTAAACCTTGTAAATTCCCCACAGTGGGATGTCTTCATTGACCTGTGTCCTCGTGGTGATGAGCGGACTTTCTGCAAAAGCACCTTGGGATTGCTTGTGAAACGGAGAAATAGAAGCTTGTAGCCTGGCAAAGTTGGTTAATGGACTCTGATTGTTTTTTTCTTTTTTTTTTTTTTCCCCCCTGCCAGTCCCAAGCATGTATTGTAGATTCACATTGCTTAGCAGTTCTTCCCTGATATTCTTGAACTCCCCTTTCAGATATTTTCATTTTATTGAAAATATTTAGTAGAAATATCTTTAGGAACTTGGTGGGTTTTGTGTGATCATGTTTTCAGTACAAATCAGGATGCAATTTTGTAACTTAGGCAATTAGAGTTTTCTTGTTAAGTAAACTAAATCAAATTTACATTGGCTAGGGAAGCAATTGCAATGGGATGGCAAAGACAGGGATCACAGAGGAAACCAAGCAGTGAATTTCTAGTTCAGCAAAGGATTTTCCAGAGATGTGCAGAAATCCTTTGCACCATCCTGAGCTCTTATGCCTAATTACATTGGACTACATTTCAGAAAAAGATTTGAGTTTACATTCAACTCATTACAAACTTTGGGGGTGGGAAGAAAGTGCCAAGATTATGTGATGTTTTGTTATCCCTTTGATTTTAGCATTTTCTAGAGTGGAGTGAGCTAAAGCACAAGAAGGGGGTAAATGAATGCATCAAATCTGCAAATGAAACTCAGTGCAGAGTAACTCAATGTAGGAGCTCAGGCCATCTCCCTGTGTGATAAAGTACCCCTAATGGCAACTTGCTTGTTGTCTCTACTTATAAAAGTGATCATTAAGAAAGAAAATGGCAGTTCAGTTGGACAGGCCCAGTGTAACTGGGCGATTCATTTAAACTCGCAGTGTATTCAGCCCTTCCTGTAGTGTGAGTTTGAACAGGCAAACAAACACTTGAAGGAAAAATGGGATCTATGACCAACTAGTAGGCTTAGGAGCAGGGCTGATTGTGTTGAAATAGTAAGATCAAGATTGTGTTGCAAGAAGAATGATGCAAGTAGTTCATACCACCCAACATCTCTCATGCTGATATAACTAGCTGAAACAGACTGTATATGAGCCAGAATTATTACTGGAGAGCTGAGAGACGTGACAAGAAAAATGCTGCCTTCTTTTAGTCTGTAACTGGTCATAGTAATGTGCCTAATAATGTCATCCTACAGTTATTTATATGCAGCAGTACTGGGATGGATTTCATTTATTTATGTACTGTAGAGACAAAGATAAGAGAGAAACAATATGCATTTTGATGGATGCCATATGATTCTGGTTCTCACCCTCAAAATTCCTCCCATTCTCCTCATGTTTTATAGGAGCAAAAAATAAGAACAGATGTATCTCTTTTCATAGTTTTAAATTTTGAGGTTTTAGCCTACTAATGTTCCATCTGCTTGTTACCACAAACTATAGGAGCAGTGCATTTTCTTGACACCATCTAGCGTGTTCTAAAAAGATGGAACACTTAGGAAAAATTAATAATGGAAAAATATACAGCACAAAGAGAATGTACCTCTCCTCCAAATCCCAAGCCTAGGTCTTTGGATATGCCTGTATCTGAGCGTGGGGATGGCTGACTGCTGTGCACGCTGTTAATAAAAGGCACCACTGTGGAACAGACATGTATGAAGATAAAGACTGACTATTGACCTAACTTCAGGAAGATGTACTTAATATAGGGCTTTCCTGAACTGGTTAATCAAAATGTTTATGGCATCATATATTCTGAATAAGCATCCTAAATACTTGGTGCTCATTTTTGTATCTGTTATTCTGTAAGAAGCAGTTAGTATAGGGCTACAAGTGTGGAAGTCCCAATCTCCGAGGGACGAGAGTTAAAATGAAGTAAGTATGAGTTAAGGCAACTAACTGAGAATTTGGGGCTTTCTGCTTGCAGCTCTTTGCAGGATTTTGTTTATTCTCTTATCTTTCTCACCACATCTGGTGGGGAAGGAATGGCTGAAATGAATGAGAGACTAGCAGGAGGGTTGCCATCTTGTACTTTCATACCAGAAAGATAGCATTTAGACACTCAAACCACCTTTTGGTGCAAGCGTTGTTGTACAAGGTACTCTACCAGTGCAGAATAAATCGCTGACCTCAAACAGTCTGGTCAAAGAACCTCATCCTAATTTCATCAAACTCTCTTCATCCACTTTGGATCAGACCCTACACAGACAAAGCAGATCTAGCGTGGGTAATTATTTACTGTTTTACCAAATAGTTGATACTATGAGGTCACAGGAAAAAGCTGGCATTTCAGCTGAGCTGGGCTTTTGAATTCAGGCTTTCTAATTTCTATTGGATCACAGTACTGTTCTTGATCCACTGTCTGCAACATTGTGTTGTAACAGGAAAATACATCTGCATGCATTCTGGCACTGTCATTTGTAGATCAGTCAAACAAAAAGGCTTATATATCTTTCTAACACACAGTTATCAGCATTTCTGGATGTTTCCATTTTGCACACATTTTGAGTGATCAGAGGTGGTATAACTGATCAGTGATAGTTTGCACCCTTCCAAAAATATCTCCAGCTTAGTCATTTTATTATAAATGCTAATAATTATAATTATCTTCTGCACTTGGACAATGTCTCTAATTGATAGCAGTAACATGGAAGTGTCAGGAATTTTTATGGGTGAGGATCTGCTGAGCCCCTTTATGAGTGTTAAAAATATATCTAAAAATAAAACTACTTGATGACCTACTTGTTAATTTACTTTTAAAAAATCATATTAGGTGGCCAGCTCTACCAGTGAATAGGTAGAATTTGGTTGCTGATATTTTTGAAATGTCTGATTTATAGATCAGTGAAGGAAAAGGACAGTATTTAATATTTTTGGAGGAAAAAATTCCTTGTCGTTGAATACCTCTGTACATTAGGTATGATAAATGATGAGAATTGGTTTCTTTAACCACTTATATATTATTTTAATAATATATATTAAATAAATGGTTAAAATATATTTTATATAATAATACAATTTATATATACATAACTTATATAATAATATATAGTATATATAACGCACACTATATTTTTTTATATATATATATAAATTAAGGTGAAGTATTTTTTCAAAACTGAAAGAATCTGTAACCAGAGGAAAGAAAATGGAGTTTCTGGATGGTTACAGCTGCTAGGAGCCAGCATGCACAGGCCTGTTTCATGGCGCTCTGGAGTACAGGAGGAGTTTTGGCTGTAGCCAAGTGGACCTTGGCCAGGCACTCTGAGGCTTGTCACCTGGTCTTGCTTTTCCTTTTTGGCTTGCTATGAAAAGAGCTATTGCAAGATACGCAGAACTGCAGCGCTTTCACCACATTCAGGATCCAATCCAGAGCCCAGAGAAATCACTAACAGCAATGGACAAGCTCCTTTGGGACATTAACCACCCCAGTAGTGGATTTCAGTGTTCAGCCTTCCCCCTGGCTGTCTTCCCAGTGATGTGAAAGGGAGTTTTATGCACATTAGGACTGGTGAGCACCGGGGGATTTCTCTGCTCCAGCCCAAGAATGTTTTGTGGGCCCGTTGAAATCACTCAGTGTTGGCAGCCTGATGTACATTTTACGTTCTTCCAAAACACTAATCCTGAGCAGGGAAAGGCCAAAGGAATATAACATCTAGGAGAACAGTGCCAGCACCAATGATTTTTAACTACTCTGCCTTTGGAGTTTCTTCTTAGCTAACTTTTTCCTATCACTGTCTGAGTGCAAAAAAAGCAGGTAACCATTCCTTTGTTGAGACAGAGCCACAGACGTGACACAACAAATACCTAAACCACAGGTAATGGGACGGCCTGAAGTGACCCAGTCAGGTACAGCCTGTTCCAGTGTGAGGGGGTCAGTGGAAAACAGTAGCTTGTGTTGCTGCTGGCAAGCTCCTGCAGAAGAGTTACAGAGAAATAACAGTGCCCACCCACACCTGTGACGGTGAGAACTTGGGTGGGTTGTCATGTTTTCCTCTTTATTGTAATGCTTTAAAGTACCTGAAATGGCAAATCAGCAGCACTGCTGTTTACAAGGAGGAGCTGAATTGGTATAGTGGAGGAGTTTACTGCGGGAAGACTTTCATTAAGTGGATGCCTGGGAAGCGTTTTGTTTGACTTATGGGACAGGGACAACTATTACATCTCAACATTGTAAGAACACAGAGCTACTTCATGGATTAAAAGGCAGATCCTCAGATACATGCTCAAATAGATATTTGACAGTTTGTCTGAGGAAAAAGCATAGGCCACTTAGCATGGATAATTTTCAGAAGACTTAGTTGTTTCAGTAAGCACACTGTGGGTTTGAACATTTGTCTGAGACTTGTTCTAATCTCTAGCATTTGCTGCAAATCAGTTTTTTCCAAATGTTTTAAGATCGTGCTTCTCTGTATGATCTGTTAATATACCACTCACAGAGCTTTGCACCCACATAAGGTTTGCAGAGCTGTAGGGAGGTGGAAGATCTCTGAAATCTGTTTTCATTTGCCAAACTCTGATTATGGAAGTTATCGTCAAAGTGGTGAATTGGGCAAGTGAGTTCATTAAGAGTTGAATTTTCAGTGGAAGTCAAAGGGGGTTTAGGATTGTAGCAATCTGAAGCTCATTTTTGTAAATTCCACATCAGTAGGTAAAAGTTTCAGAAGCTCATAACTACTGTACACCTGGCTCAACTCTAAAACCTTTTCATGTTAAATGAGATCTGTAAAATTCCCAGTTCAGTAAAATATTTAAGTACATACTGAAGTCAATCCTGTTAAATCCAGCAATTAAACCAATGCCACTGAGTTCTGAGCATATACCTAAAGCTGAAACATGTGCTTAGCTGCTTTGTGATATAAGCGTTTCATTCTTTTAAAGTTTTAGTTAGACTCAAGAACAGATATGTGGTTCAGATTATTTTATCTGAATAGGCTTTGTCTTCTCTGTATGCTGTTCTAAAGCCTCAGGAAAACCGTCCACCTGCCCAGAAGAGATTGTGTATGCTATGGTGTAAATCCCACCATGTAGCAGACACTGCATGACAGTGCTCTAGAAGTGAGAAAACCACATCTCTGCTTCTCTGTTTGGCATAAATGCTGGAACTAGAGGGTCACAAAACTGGTTCTGAGAAGAAATGGGAGGGCTTTAATGATGCTTGTAAGCATACCATGAGCAAGCTTGTTGAAGTTGCTGAAATGCTAAACTGGTAGTCAGTAATAGAGGTACTACAATAATTATAATCAATGTTAGGAGGCCCACCTGTTTGCCAATAAAATGAATGGCAGTAACTTAAATGACATTTAGGAACTTACAAATTCAGCTCCTGGCCATCCCAGTGATACTCTGGAGTCTTCCTCTGAACATGGCCAGCCTGGATCAAAGGATCCCTCTCAGTTCTCAGAGGGTAGTGCTCCAGGGTACTGCCCTTTGAGCCCATTTTTTAGTTTGTGTTAAAAAAGTAAGAACACAAATGAAAGCCGCTGAAATGCTTGATTCTCCTGAATTATTTCCTAGGTCTGATTTTTAAAAACGAGCGTTTCACTTTGCCAGTGTTCCCTCAGGTAAATGCTGCTTCCAGCCTTCTTGCCTTGTATGTTCTGGGTGTTGTGTTATGTCCCTGAGCCATTTTTGTTCTGTGGAAGCAAGGCTGCTTCTTCACCCACCTTGTCTGCTTTTGGAGGTTTTGCCTGATTTGGTGGTAGCTGGCATGAAAACCTCTGATGATTTTTAATATTTTAATGTGTTACAAAGTACGGTAAATGATAGAAATCTCAGCTAAAGAGGGGGGAGTGAAGGATGAACCCATAAAGCCAGCCTCTTCATCTTCTAAACTGATTTTATTACAGCTGTAATAGGAGCAATTTCAGTTAAAGGCTCTTGTCAGACAACAGTTACTGTAGATTACAGCCACATAAGAAACAGTCTTGGTCAAAGACAAACGAGGAATTGCTCTAAAAAGGTGATCATTTGCTCAAAGCTCCCTTCCACTTCAAATGACCAGATTTTAGTCTAATGAGCAATAAAGAGAATTAATTAAATCACAGGTGGTGCAACTCTATTAACCGGTGTTCTTGAAAAGAGCAAAAAGCTCTTCTGAAGGATTTGCAGAAATGAATGTCATTGGCCACATTTCAAAATCAGGCATCTTTTAGGAAGCAAATTCTCCCATTACCCTCCAAAAACTGACCTTGGCTGAACGGGCATTTTGTATTAAACGTAGCTGTTCCATAATTTGCAATCTCTCTTCTAGCAGTGCAACTGGAATGACTCATTTGCATAAAGCACATTGGGGATAATACAGAGCTTAGTGTGCAATATGAGCTCATCAAGTAGATATTATTGCACAAAACGGGAGCCATCTGAAGTTTTTGTCAAGTGTGTCCTGCTGCCTTCAGAGTGAAGGTTAGGGAATGTGGTCTGCAGTTTGAATATTGAAATTTCTCAGTAGAGCTATAGAACTACTAGGCTAGTCCTCCTGAGGAAGTTATGTGCTTCTTTGACTAGCAGGAGTATTTCAGTGTTGCCCTGACATTCTGTTTCTCTTGTTTGACTGTTCTGTCCAGCAAAATGTCTGTCTTCCCAGTCTACCCTATATGATGCAGAGTGACCACATTTCTGTAACAGAGGAGCCATGTTTCAAAACCACAATATGACAAAGAGTCTCCCTTTTACTCCACCCCTAAATTTTCCCAAACAAGGGACCCATCCCCATTTTCCAGCTTTTCAATTTTCAGATCTTTACTCCTCATTTTCTGAAAACTTGTTTTGCTCCTCTATCTCCAGGATTCCCCTGTATCTTTGTATAGGATACTTGCAAGTTGCTGAGCCCCAGGTCCCCTGTCTCATCACCTGTTGTTGTATTTCCTGCTCTCACCCCCATTCATCCATTCTTACTCTGAATTCATTCACCTCCAAGTACACCAGCATGAGTGTTACCATAGCTTTAGCTGGGTACAGCGGTTTCCAAACTTGGCCTGGGAGTCAAATCTGTTCTCTGCACTTTTGGCCATGACTTGCACATTTGCAGTGCTTCAGTCTCTTCTGCCTGCAGTGATTCCTTGCTCCATCATCCTTTGCAGACAATGCCAAGCAGTGGGGGCTGTGGAGGAGGGTATGAGTGGTTTGAGGCTTTAGCTGATGCTGTGAGTGTTGTAGGTACTTGACTGGATTGTGTGCTGGACCTCGGCCTAGCATCGTGTCCCCTCCTCGTCGTGTAACTTGGTATGCTGGAGCCACATCAAGGAAGAAGAGTTGCAGAGTGTACCATTGACTGAATTAGACTTACACAGATTGAAAGCTGTGTGTACATTATGGAGCAGAGGTTGGCCACCAAGTTATAGAAATTTTATTGCAGTTCAAAACTTACACACTTAGATCATTTTGATCTGACCACTTGAAGCACTTGAAGAAGTATAGCTTATTGTATTTGTTGCAATTAGTTGCTTTCTTTATTTTCATTGTTTCGCAAAGAAGAATAAAGAAAACATGAAATGATTCAAGGTCCTGGAAGATTTAGCCCTGCTTTCTGAAGCACGCTGAAAATATTTATTTGGATAGCTTAGGCTGGGATTGCAAAGGAGCTAAAAAGTAGGGCATCTGTTGAAGCATGCACTGAAACACAGTAGGATCTGAGTGCTGAATTCCCTAGGAGGCTCTGAAATTCTGAGCAATGTGAAACTGTGTTGAATGGTTGTCTTTGATATAACCAGAATGATATGAAGGATTGGCTTTAGCTCTGAGCAGACAGCAACTGAAATTGGTGAAAGGTTTAAGTACTGTTGATAACATACTGTCTGTCTTAAGGTACTCCTTAAAAATGGACATATATAGATTTTGGCCTTGTAGTCACATGGTGGCCACAAGCTTTAGGAAATTATTTCTGAATGTCACATTCAGCAAGTTCCTTTTGCAATGCTCGGGCTCAAATTATCAGTCGGTGATGTAGTCCAACTGTCTGAGCAGTTGAAAGTGCTTTAAAATAACTTTTAAAATGTATAAATATAATTTTCTGACATTTGGGCTTAAATAAGAGCTCCCTTGCATGACAAGTTTCATTCTGGAGTGAATTTTTACTGCTGAGTTATAAACCCCTGGAGCAGTGGTTTCTAATAAGATTGCTGACAGACCCTTAATGATAGCAGCGTGAATAGTGTTGCTGTAATAAAGAGAAAAAGGGAATCATCAGACTTGCTTTTTAAATTTTTTTTTATATAGCGGGCCTTTGAGAGAGGATCCAATGCCGATGATATTCATGAAGCACTGCTAAGAGTTATAAAACTGTTGACAAATATATGGTCTTGTTACAGAATACCAAAAATTGAAATATTTTCATTTGGCAATTCAAGAGTTGCCAACGACAAAGGAGCCAGTGAACATTAAGTCTTTAAATTATTTATTATGAACACCACATCTCACAAAAAAGCATAAGCAATATTAGAAAGCATCTGAGTGGAAAAACTGATTATTTTGTTATTTGGTGCCTGTGTTGCATGACATTTTTCATTTTAGTTATCTGTAGTGCTGCACACTGTTGGTAGAAACTGTTTTTCCTATGTTGAAAAGTCGTTTATAGAGCAAGATACTGATCTTATGGAAATCAGTTGAAATAGCGTTCATCAGGTTTCGACAGATATCTTCAAAGCTATTTTGATCCCATTCAGACTTTCTGGGTTTAGTACTGCACAGTATCTGCCAAGGTCTGCAGGCAGCACGGGAGAGGCAAACGCCAGTTACAAGGAAGGCAGCGAGGTGGTGGTGAATGCTTGGTCATGCCACTCTCCCACTGAGAGTACACGCTGCTTCTGCTGGGGCCACATGAAAACTGCCTTGTTGCTCTTGCTTGCTTTTGTACTGTCGCTTGGTATTTGCTGGCCACAGGTTAGGGTAAGAAGAGAGTTTTGGATCTAATACTGCTGAGGAAATTTGCATGTGATTCCCACCTGTGCACCTGGGAGGCAGAGTGTGTCCTAGGGGAAAGGCTGCTGAGAAGCTGTCCTCTCCAAGCTGTGTGCCCAATGTCTCCGGGCACTTTAGCAACTTTCCTTCATAAGGGGTTGGAGGTAGGTAACTGTGGCTGCATGGTGTCTGTAGCAGCTGTGGGCGTCTCCCTCTCTTTTGCAGGGCTAGAGTGGCTGCCTTTTCGAAGGGGGGATGTAAGGGGGGGATCTGATGAAGATGGGAGAAGTGCTGTGGTCGCATACTTTCAAAGGCAGGCAGTTGCCTGGGGTGTGGGTGCAAGGAGGTCCCAGTGGTATCTCAAGTGACACACAGGAGCATTAGAAGGCACTGCATGCAGTAGCAGTTAAATCCCAGAGGGAAGCTGCTGCCTGTGTGGCTTTTTTGGTACCCCTGAAAGTTAGCTACAGCACTCAAGTTTGATTCTGTGACGTTTCTTAAAGCCCATCACAAACAGTGAATAGGCTTGCTTGGACCTTGTTTGGAAAATTGATAGAAGGCAGAACAGCAGTTTAGCTGTTGAAATGTCATCCTAAAGACAGGCTTGGGAAATGAACCTCTTGCTCTTTCTAGAGGAGATGTAGCTGTCCAGTGATGCTGTAAATATGCCCAACTTTGTCTTAAATTAGGGCATAGCATCTTTTTGGGTACTTATTTTTGAATGCTTCAAAATCAACTTACATAACATTTCTATGTGGGGGGTTGGGGTTTTTGGCTTTTTTAATTTTACCATTTGTTGTGTATACCTGAACAACAGAAATTATCTAACCAGACCTGTTCTTTCTCTCTGCCTAGGCAGGCATGTGTATTTGCACAACATAGAATCTGGATGTCTTACAAGCATTTAAAATGAAAATTTATTGTCTTCTGTGACTAATTCTATTCTTAAAGGACTTTTGGCACTATTCACTGTTTTTCTTAGGTATTTTCTGTATGCAGCAGCACTGTCCAAGTAATGCATTCAGGCAGGTAATGACCTATTGTACTGCTACAACTTCTAATAAATTCCCAGAATCCAACATTTGCTTGGTTTGGAGGTCCTGCTCCTTATGATAATCCCCTATCTGTCTTCAGGTTCACTGTCTGCTGGGTGCTACAAGTAACCCTGGTGAAAAATCTTGAGCCAAGTGCTCACTGCTTGTGGAGGTTGGCTGTATGTTGGTTTCCAGCCAGGTCAGTAGCTGAAAGGCATTACTAAAGCTCAGAGTAGATGGTTTCCTGCAAT
Organism: Pelecanus crispus; assembly: GCF_030463565.1. Taxonomy (NCBI): domain Eukaryota; kingdom Metazoa; phylum Chordata; class Aves; order Pelecaniformes; family Pelecanidae; genus Pelecanus; species Pelecanus crispus. The sequence goes on along the minus strand of NC_134651.1, from coordinate 26,909,251 downwards.
GAAAATAAAGAGCAGGTTTTTTTAATGTGCAAAATCAACCTTATTTTAATTACAACAGTTCTGGCTGCCAATGTGGTTTAAATATAGTTATTTCTAGTTTAAAAATTCTCTCTGGGTATACCAAGTCCATTCCCTTCTCTGTCCTATTCCATTGCATGACTTAGATCCTAATATGCCACAGAATCTGTGGGAGTGTGTTGTGGTTTAGCCCCAGCCAGCAACTAAGCACCACGCAGCCGCTCACTCACTCCCCCTACCCCCATGGGATGGGGGAGAGAATCAGAGGAATAAGAGTGAGAAACACTCCCGGGTTGAGACAAGAACAGTTTAATAATTGAAATAAAGTAACATAGTAATGATAATAATTACAATATAATTATAATAATAATAATAATATACAAAGCAAGTGATGCACAATGCAGTTGCTCACCACCTGCCGACCAATACCCAGACAGTTCCCGAGCAGCGATCGCTGCTCCCTGGCCAACCCCCCCCAGTTTATATACTGAGCATGATGTCATATGGTATGGAATAGCCCTTTGGTCAGTTTGGATCAACTATTCTGGCTGTGCCCCCTCCCAGTTTCTTGTGCACCTGGCAGAGCATGGGAAGCTGAAAAGTCCTTGGCTAGCGTAAGCAGTACTTAGCAACAACTAAAACATCAGCGTGTTATCAACATTATTCTCATCCTAAATCCAAAACACAGCACTATGCCAGCTACTAGGAAGAAAATTAACTCTATTCCAGCTGAAACCAGGACAGAGTGGTGATTATAGAATGAGCGACCTGTGAGTCAGAGACCACAGTGAGCTGGGAAATATAAGGGCAGAGCTGAGCCTAGATGTTGGCTGAGGGGGGCATGCATGATCTGGGCCTAAAATGCAGAGGAGCAGTGTATCCAAATATACAGCAGCAGAGACTAATGGAGTTTAAACCTTTTTGTACATTATAGACATCTGAAGTTAAGGTCTGCTGTTGAACTCAATTTATTTATCAATTTATTTGAAGTATTAACTCTGAGTAATTTCCTAGGGAAGAGAGAAAATAAGGCTTTGAATATCAAGGCTAAATATTTGACAAATGTCCTGGGAAGTATTTCCTATAAAGTGTCCCCCTTTTCCAGTATCTTCAGACTCATTATACATAAAATATAGTGGTTTTGCTGGGGGGTTTATGTTGGGTTTTTTCATGTAGCACATGCTCATTTGGCAGTTAGAAACTCTGTTAATAACTCTATCAATGGGTCTGGTATTAGTACTGTATCTATAAAGGTAATATAATAATCTTGTTACCTCTTTGTCTTCTCTGTTGAAATGCCCCTGAGTTTTATTTCCTCTCTCTGGCATGATTCTCAAGTGTACATATGTGGCAGCACAATGGGGAGACTGAGATGGAACATCCATTTCTTGGCAGCTCAGAGGCAGGAAGCTCATGTGATCCATCATCACTGTGTAACAAAGATATAAAGCCAGTGTAAAAAGAACTGATCAGGAAAGTTCACTCAAAGAATGTAAAGGGTAAATATAGAGAAAAGGTCAAAGTCATCTTACCTGGCTTTCAACCAGCATGGGCGTTGTAACCTGCACTCAGTGAATTTTACATTTATTACACTGAATTTCATCTGCCATTTTATAGCCCAGCCAAGTCTGCTCCACGTTGCTATTCCACAGTTGTTCACAATGATCCCTTATGTACCACCTGGAGCAACCTAGTATCAGCAAACTATGTTGTTCTCATTGCTTTTCAAGAATATTTATGAAAATTTTGAAGGACCCAGATATCAGTATGAATCCTTTGGGGGACTTCTAGTGACCTCCCTGCTACAAGAAGTGACCAGTTCCTACTCAGTTTTCTGTCTTTTGATCAATTATTTATCCATGTGCGACCCTTGCTTCTGATTATGGCTGCTTAGTTTCCTTAAAAGCTACTGCTAGGAGATCTTACTGAATGATTTCAGGAAGTCCAAGTGTACCATAGGAACATGGTTTCCCTTGTCTTCCTGACTTGTTCAGGGAATTTCAGTAGGTCTGTGAAGCTTGACTTCCCTTTATGAAGCTATGTTTGGTTTTTTTCCCCAAATGTTACATTTCTTCATATACCACAAATTGATTTCTTTACAGTAGCTCCTATTTATTTGCCTTGGAGAGTCATTGGAGTTATTAGTCCATAGTTCCCCTGGTTTCTCCAGGTATCATATTGCCACCTCCAGCACCAGAGTGATCTTGAGCAAAAGGCTACCTATCACAGCTGAGAGTCTGAGCTATTTCATCCTTTAGTTCTTTCAGAACTCCTGCCTAATATCCTCTTGTCCAATGATTTGTTGGTTTTCACTTTGTCTGCCTTTATAACATCTTTTATTCACAGTTCAGTCTCAGAAAGATCCTGAGTCACCCTAAAAATTGGTTCTGGCCTAGGAACTTCTGATGTTTGCAGCTGTTCTGTCTTATGTCTACCATAGACAGGTAAGCAATAGTGACCCTGGTCAACACTTGCAGGTTTAATACTGGCTACTTCTGCACTTCCCTGAGGAGCAGTATGTGATGTAATGGAAGTGACAATCATCTGAGTAAGCTGCTCCTTTCTGACCTAGATTTGGTCCAAGTCCTATACATATCCTGCATTATATAAATGAAGCATGTGTGCATCTTTCTACAGGTATAACAGGTGCAAGCATATAAACCTCATGTGAACAGATGCTCAGAATATCCAATTCAGCCTTTGATAACCTCCTATTACTATTAACCTATGGCAGCTGAGACCACATTTTATTAAAACTTGGCCATAATTTTAAGTGACTCAAAAAACCCAAAATTAAATCACTTCATGGAGCAGGTAGAGACTTGATTTACAGCTCTGGTACTTTCATAATGGGATATTCCATTGGGGCAAAAAAGATATTGAGTCTCTTTGAATCTTTCATGTGTGAATAGTGTTTAAATAATTGATAAAGTCCCTTATTGTTGACTTATTATTTTTTCCATGTTTTTGTGCCTTACCTTGAAGGAAGTGGCATTAATCAGAAGTTTGAAATTTAAGTCTTCATCTCTTCCTAAAGGCTCAAGGGAAATGAAAACAGACTGATCGTTTTCTAGCAGGAGAGGAAGAATTCCCTGAACACTGTAGCATGACAAACTACTGGATCCTGGCCATACGGGGAAGGACAACATTCCTGGATAGGGATCACCAGTGCACTAAAGAGAAGGATGACTTATTCTTGCTTTATAATTATCCAAAAAGGCAGATGTGGAGGCACAAATATTTCATATTCATAGAAATTTGCACAGGATAAACTGAATCCTGGAGGGTCTTTTATCAGTATCAAAGGAAGAAGCAAATATGATGGAGATTTACCTGTAGTCTAATGAAACAAACAAACAAAAAAGGTGTTAAATCAACACATGAAGTAGATGTGTTGAATTTAAGCCAGTAAAACAAGCATCTTTTAGAGGGCTGTCAATAGGCACTCTTCTCTGGACATGGAGCTCTTCATGCCTGTTATTTACTCCATAACATGGGACAAGTCACCCCACGTACTGAGATGAGGTTTCCCCTCATCCCCCAACTCTCTACTATATTAGGATGACACCAGGGAGTTGTATGGTTAGAGAATGAAGAGATATGACCAAAATTTGTGCCATCAAAATTCCTTAGCAGGAGATTGGGGTCTGCTGTGTTAGGAAGTGATTTAGCTGTCACAGGTACAAAGAACAGCTTTGCTGGGGTGCTTGCAGCGCAGGAGGTGAGGAGTGCTGTGTCAGCAGAGCTGGTGTTTGGAGACAAAATGCTCTTACACCCCTCTGTGTAGAGAATAGTAGATTAAAATACAAAACTCTTCAGAGGTACTAAAGAGGAGAATGGGACCCCTTCCCATATTTCATCCATGAGTACTTGTATCAGCACTTCACAGGGGGAAAATAAATCACCTTGACAAGAGGTAAATAGCTCTGTACTAAAACCCCTGCTCATGGGATAGCCAGGAGCTTAGTTGGCTTTGCTGACCTATTTCAAGTCAAGAGTTCCTCAGTTGTTCAGAACAATCTAGAGGAAGAAAAATTTGGATCAAATGTTGATTAAATGAATTGTCAAATTTATTGATTTGCTTTGACCTTAGTTACAGACTTCGAAAGGCCAAAGGGCAGGCCTTGTGACCTCTGAATACTTCTGTTCCCTTTCTGTAAAGTAGCTGTAAGAGTGCTTGTGTATGTTTAGGCCCTACCTTGTCTGAAAACAAAAAGGTATGAGTTACAGTGCAGTGAGGGCATGCTGATCAACAGAACCTTTTGTGTCTGTGTTGTGTTGTATCAGGGAAGAGATGTTGGTCTAATATTTTTCCTCTAGTGAGAGATCAGGCTGTTTACTATTAAAAAATACTGGACTGATACTGCAGCCACATGTCTACTGAATCCTCAAGTGCCACTCTTGGACAAGCATTCAGTAGCTCTAGAGAAGGAGGATATGGTGAGATATTGCAATGTTTCCTCCAGGCATTGATCAAGCTAGTAAAAAAGAAAATGGATTTTGAAGCTGTGTCTGACCAAAATCACTCTGGTGCAGCTATTCCTATAAGAATTCCGTGCTACAGAGTTTTGGATGATTGCATGCACACAGGAGCAAATTGCTGTTCGCAACTTCTGCACAACTATTGAGATCCAAGAGTAATCTGCTCCAGTTCTAGACATTTACGGGCCCTTTATGCTGAATTGTCAATCCTGTGTTCTGTGCACCTTAAAGAAATTTATTTCTTTACTCCATTAAGTCTGTTTTCTTTGGGCTGTTGTGTGCAGTATTAGGTGTTTCTGTCAGTGGAGAGGGAAACACATAGTATCAGACTGAAGGTTGGGAATAATGATGTTCTTGCAAAAGTTAGCCCAAATTATCTTGCAAAACCCATCTTTCTGACTGCCATGTTGAGGGATGTCCCAGTGTATGGACAGTGAAAGCTTGCTGATCAAGCAGAATTACTTAAAAAATACAGTGTAGCATAATACCAAACTTCTGAATTGGCTATGAAAATGTCTTCAGTTAAAGGTACTGGGATTGCCCTTGGGAAGACCTATATATACTGCTTGTGTTTGGTTTTGATTTTCTGTATATGATCTTTCTACAAGGTGTAGGGTTGGGCTTTGTGGCTGTAACACAGACACATTTTTGAAACAGTGCACAACAAGGTCCAGCTACACAAGTGTCTCCATTTGACATAGACATGCACCGTATCTCCACCCGTTTGTTGCCCAAATGCAAGAAGATATGGATGGTTACTTTTCCCATACTGTTTGTCTTGTCCTTCTCGGTTCCTTTCAGATGATGTGTAAACTTGAAAACAGTGTGGACTGCAATTTGGTTAGATCTAGGCATAGTTGAATCCAAATGCTAATGTAATTGAGAGAGCATTTGTTAAAGGGTATCTGGCAGATCTTGTCCTTCAAATGAAAGAAGGGATTTGGGTTATGCTTAATCCAAGTGATCCTCGTTCTCCAGTTCTCATTCTATCTGCTCTTGTATCGTGTTTTCACAGGACTCCACTGACTTGTTTGTGTTCAAGTTGTTTGGGATCCATGAAAATTAATGGCTCTGTTTTTCTTCAGTACATTAAATCTCTGTAATTCCTGCACGTAGTCAGTTTGCTGGGCACTCATCAACCTCGTGAATAGGCAGTCCCTGAAGTGTGCTGTATTGCATGCAGTTCTTTTTGTTTGACACTTGCTCTCATCAGCATTTAAAAATCTGATATGATGGTAATTAAACCCTGGATATTCTCCAGCTTTTTTTTGGTAGCTTAATCATACTTTGTGCTTTTTATGAAACTCAGTATCAAATATCAACAGCCATGCTGATTGCTCACAAGCTGTAAAGACAAGGGCAAGGCATTCTCACCTTCAGGCATTTTCCATGTTCCTTGTATTCATGAAGAAATAGCATATCTTAATCCTTTGTGTGTTGAGTTTTTCTTTGGCTATTGTATTCAGGCATATGAGGCAGAATAGAAAAACTCACGGGACTCTGTTATCTAAACATCTCAAATGAGACAATTTGAAGCTGTACCATTCTGGAGTTACAGTGCAAATTCTCCCTGGATGCCTATGAATAGCCTTTCCACCCACTGGGGAATCTGATTCTATCTTGAATGGTTTTATTCATATGTTTAATAATGTTGGACAGTTTGAATACATGTACTTTTCAGTCCTGCCAATAGATCTTGTTCCTTTGCTAATTTTCATTTGGACGCTGGCAACAGAGGGCAGAAAGCAAAGATGGCAAGTTTTGCCTTCTCTGCAAATCTGGTTGTGTTCTTGGGCCAGATTCACCTTTGCCATAAGTGGATGTAATTTCCTCAGACACCTCTGAATTTGGAGGCTAATTATATGTAATATGAAATGTGCGGGAGACTGATATAATGCCTCCTACCCTCCTTTCAGTGCTTTGTAAGAACAGCCTTTCCTTTAAAAATTGTATAATTAGCCAATATAGCAACCAGCAAGTTGGCACTGTGAACATAAAGCTTGACAGTGCAAGTAAGCAATTAAGGGTTAGCTGCATTGCAGATGAATCAGCCTTTTCTTTTTTTGCTGTGTGTGATTTTTGCAGAATGAAATGCTTCTCTTGGGTGAGGATGAAGGAAGGAGCCTAATACTTTTATCTTTGAGGAATTCGTTAATGTTTGTCATGAATAAGAATCACAAAATCTACCCTAGGGTTACCCAGGGCAACTAGGTGAAGAAAGTAAAAAACACCAGGAGTACCGAGAACCTTGCTCTAAACAGACCACCACCATCAGAAACTTTTGCTATAGTGGCACAGTTGGTAACCTTTGAACCAAAGCAGTATTAATAAAGCTATGGTTTTCCCTGTGATTGCTTTCATTTAATCCTGTATCTGCAGTTCTCTTAAGGTTTGTTTTTTTTTTTCCAATACGCACACAGACACATGCACTCAGTTCTCTCCTTTCACACAGTAACATTCATTAGTGTTTCAGTTCTTTTGCTAAATGGACTGTCTCTCATGTCCCATTCCCCCCATCCATCAGAGTGTAGTGTATCAGTTTTTTATAGTGTAGCTTCTTCCTTTCAAAGTTTAGGAAACTTTCAAAATTCTCCAAGAGAAATTTTTTTTTAATGGGGAAGGCTTTGGGAAAAAGAAAACTCACAGTTATATCTGTATCTTCTTTATTTTGTTAGTATCTAAACTGCATAATTTTTAAAGAAAGGCTTTTGGCTCTGGATGTTCAAATATTTTTGTTTCTTTTAACAAAAAGTGGGAAGCAGGTTCTGCTCCCAGTTTGGTGTCCTTTTCCAGGCATGCCAGTCAAATTGAGTTTAGAGGGCTCAGTCCCACCCATGACTCTGTACATGAAGGGAGCATGAAGTTAGGAGTATGCCTCAGCCTGAGAAGAGCATGTGTGTTGTATAGCTCTCTTTTCTGACTATGTCTTCACTGTGCTGCTTCAGGATATGATGTCTCCCAGCTCAGTGGGACTTTGTGTTTCTAATGAAGATAATGAATTGTATTACTTGGTTAACTGAAGCAGGGATCTTACATTTTAGGTGTTCCCAAGGTAGCTGGAGTTGCTATTGGGCAATGGGGAGGCAGCAGGAAGCGTTCTTTCTGCTCCAGAGCCTTTGACCACCAGCTGACCCCATGGGCAGGACTGGGGATGACAGGACTGTCCCTGCTGTATGGGGTCACCTCTAAAGTGAGTAGGCGGTCCTCCCACCACCCACCACGCAGGGGTCACAGGCAATGAACTGCCCCCAGGCCTGAGCTCAGAGACAGAGAACAGGGCTAAGCTACAAAGAATTAAGATTAACATGTGGCAAGATTTTTTGCTGCTGATCTACTCCGTGATGCTGTGCAAAATGCTTCTCTTAGTCCCCAGTTCCCTTTTTTGTTCTTCTTCTCCCCTGAAGAACTGGAGCAATGTGCCTTGAGTCAAAAGAAGGCAAGCCTTACTATAGCAAAATCCTACAATCATCTTTCTGTTAGTATCATGGTACTTACTTTGTTAGGTATTATAAATAAGATTAAAAGAAGTGGTTGTCCTGAACAATTTAAATCCTGATCAAATCACCCAGCCAGTCTATATATATATGTATGTGGAGGGGTGTGTGTGTATGTATGTTACAAAATGCAGGACTAGAACACATATCAATCTGCTGACAGTGAAAGAGGATGAAACCTTGTATATTTGATAAGAAAAAATTCAGGTCCTCTTATACCTAGCTGCTGCTAGAAAAGCGTTGTCCCTTCAATCCTCATTCAAATAATGCTTTCTGGCAGAAGGTATCATCTCCTGGCTGAGGCTATAATTATTATTGTGGCCTCTCTTGACCCAAGAAGCTAATAAAAAAGTCTGGGGAGGGAGGTTCTCTGTCAGTTGTTCCTGTTCCTTAAGATGAGAAATTGGTAAGTTAAGGGTGACTTTGATGCAGTCCTATGTATTTATAAAGAATTTACAAAGGCCTGTGTCCCTGAACACAGCAGGACGCAAGAAAGCTCACTTAAAAGCTGTTGTCTTTGGCTTTTCCTGGGGCCATGTTGTTGATACTTGCTCAGTGTCCATGGCTTTCTCTCTTCTGGCTTTTCAGTGAACAATTTTGTTTTTCTTCTTTTTTGATCATTTCCATTGATGAATGCCTTGTCCCCTGGATGTGCAGCCCGACATCCTTGGGAACCTCTCCATGGAATAATTAGTTCTGTTTGTTAGGGGTATATAACTGTTTCCTTGCTTTATACTGCCTCTCTTCCTTCTAGGTTATTACGTGCATCAACAGGGTTTGTATCAACCCAGAAGAGAAGTGATTTTGCCCTGTATTAGTACCTGAACCCCAGAGGTGACCTAGGACTTTGCTGTTAGGCATTTAACACGCAGGGCAATGGGGACCTCACCCTGAAAATTTGTATAGACAGTGAGGGCAAGGAGATCTTTGAGGATATAAGAGACATTGGCTAGCTTTTTGGGGAAGCTGCTTCCCTGTGTAAGTGGCAACCTGGCAGAAAGCTAGAAATGCTTTATCTGAAAATGTGAAAGATGTAGAGCTGGCAGTTCTGAGTTAAGGCTTTTCCTCCCAGACTGGCAGATACCTCCCTCTAAGTCAAGGAATCACAATGTCCAAATTGTGAGCCTGGTGGTGGGGAAGGATTTGTGGCTGGTGGAATAAAGTTTCTGGTTGTGTGGCTGTTGGGCTTGAACTGGCCATTGGCCACCTCAGGAAGTGATGTAAACAAGATTGGCTTTGGAAGGAGACCAGTTAGTGACCCCGAGTGTTGAAGCATGAGTCAAATTGTGAGAAGTGTTTGTTACCATATGTTTGAGTCTAAGTCCCCCAGCTTTTCTTCTAAAGCACTGAGCATCTTAATACTGAGAGTAGTTCTGGTTACAGAATGCTTCTGAAGATCATGCCCTGAATATCTGTATTTGAGTGCGCTTGAATGGATCTGTGCACCTACAAGACACTTCAGCAAATGAAGTTCATGATGCCTATTAGCTAATGGATACAAGAATGTTTCTGCGGGCCTGATCTTTACATCAGTGGTGGGCTCAAACCCACACTGTACTGTCTGTGTCTTCACCCTGCGTGTGAAGAACATCTTTTCTTGTTGTCACTTCTGATTCCTAGCACAGAAGTGCACTTCTGCAAGGTCTGGAGTGCCATTAATTCTTCAGGAAATCTCTGTCTGTGAATGTCTTTCGCAGAACTTGGGTGAGAAATTAAGAGCAACCTTTGAAACTTCTCGTAAGTACCCACCATGATAAAAAGGGCTCCTGTATTGCACACGACTTTGCCACAGACAGTGGTGTTGTATCCTATTGCCTTGCTCATGAGAAGCACTAGTGCGTTGGAACAGGGATGAATTTACTGATGGAAGGATGAAGCATGCTAGTATCTCCTCCAGCCACATGGCAATGCCTGGGATGTGACACGTGACAGAAAAGTACCAGGGTGCTGCGTCATTATAGACCACACAATCCAGATCATCAGATCATCAGATCATCATATCATGTTCAATCAGTGGAGTTAAGCATTCAGACTTTTTATTCTGATAATTCTCAGCTCTGAGGCTGAGTGGTGGCTCTGGACACTCCTTGGTATTTCCATGTATTGAGTCTACTTAAATATCTCTGTGACTGGAGATAAAAAGAAAACTGTGTATGTTGCACTAAGCCTTATACTCCTGTCATTTCTGTTTAGTTTCAGGTATGTTGCTGAGCACAGGATACATCCCAGGTCTGAGATAAAAAAGAACAGTTTTCCTTTGCTAATGGAATAAGTTATTTTAATGTAAAGTATGAGATAGGAATTGGTGCCTGTTTCCTGTTTGAAGCTAAACAAGGTCAGTTCAGCTAAATTACACTGTGAGCCAGCTCCTGAAAAGTTAAAGAAATCAGAAAATCTGCAGATTCTATTAATGTGAGCTGCTCTAGATGCCTTTGGAATACAGAATCAGCAAGAACAAAAAAGTATTTTGGGGAATAGCTATGCTGGTTCAGTGCAAAATCATAAACAGACAAGAACAAGCAAAGATTATTCAGATAATGGTCTCAACTGAGAATAGCTAATCGGGCCAATTAGCTGTTATGATGTAGCTACCTTATCATAGAATCATAGAATCATTTAGGTTGGAAAAGACCTTTAAGATCATCGAGTCCAACTGTAAATCTAACACTGCCTAGTCCACCACCAAACTGTGTCCCTAAATGCCACATCTACACATCTTTTAAACACCTCCAGGGATGGGGACTCAACCACTTCCCTGGACAGCCTGTTCCACTCCCGCCCAACTTGGTGTTTTCTGCAAACTTATTGAGGGCACACTCGGTCCCCTCATCCAGATCATTGATAAAGGTATTAAACAAGAACTGGCCCCAAAACTGAGCCCTAGGGAACACCACTTGTGACCGGCTGCCAACTGGATTTAACTCCATTCACCACAACCCTTTGGGCCTGGCCATCCAGCCAGTTTTTTATGGAGCGAAGAGTACACCCGTCCAAGCCATGAGCAGCTGGTTTCTCCAGGAGGATGTTGTGGGAAATGGTGTCAAAAGCTTTACTAAAGTCCAGGTAGACAACATCCACAGCCTTTCCCTCATCCACTAAGTGGGTCACCTTGTCATAGAAGGAGATCAGGTTAGTCAAGCATGACTGGCCTTTCATAAGCCCATACTAACTGGACCTGATCACCTGGATGTCCTGTACGTGCCACATGATAGCACTCAAGATGATCTGCTCTGTGACCTTCCCAGGCACCGAGGTCAGACTGACAGGCCTGTAGTTGCCCGGATCCTCCTTCTGGCCCTTCTTGTAGATGGGTGTCACATTTGCTAACCTCCAGCCAACTGGGACCTTCCTGGTTAGCCAGGGCTGCTGATAAGGGATTGAAAGTGGCTTGGTGAGCACTTCTGCCAGCTCCCTCTGTACCCTTGGGTGGGTCCCATCTGGCCCTATAGACTTGTGTGTGTCTAAGTGGTGTAGCAGGTTGCTAACCATTTCCCCTTGGATCATGGGGGCTTCATTCTGCTCCCCATCCCTGTCTTCCAGCTCAGGGGGCTGGGCACCCCAAGAACAACTGGTCTGACTATTAAAGGCTGAGACAAAGAAGGCATTAAGTTTCTCAGCCTTTTCCTCATGCTTTGTCATTATGTTTCCCCCCGCATCCACTAAAGGATGGAGATTCTCCCTAGTCCTCCTTTTGTTGCTAATGTACTTATAGAAACATTTTTTATTGTCTTTTACGGCAGTAGCCAGATAAAGTTCTGGTAGGTCTTTGGCCCTTCTAATTTTCTCCCTGCATAGCTTCACGACCTCCTGAGTTGCCTGCCCCTTCTTCCAAAGGTCATAAACTCTCCTTTTTTTCCTGAGTTCCAGCCAAAGCTCTCTTTTCAGCCAGGCCAGTCTTCTTCCCTGCCGGCTCATCTTTCAGCACATGGGGACAGCCTGCTCCTGCTCCTTTTAAGATTTCCTTCTTGAAGAATTCCCAGCCCTCCTGGACTCTTTGTCCTTCAGGACAGCTTCCCAAGGGACTCTGTCAACCAGTCTCCTAAACAGGCCAAAGTCCAAGGTAGCAGTTCTGCTGACCCCCGCTCCTTACTTCTCCAAGAATTGAAAACTATCATTTCATGATTGCTATGCCCAAGACAGCCTCCAACCGTCATATCACCCACAAGTCCTTCTCTGTTTGCAAATGATAGGTTCAGTGGGGCACCTTCCCTTGTTGGCTTACTCACCAGCTGTGTCAGGAAGTTATCTTCCATACACTCCAGGAACCTCCTGGACTGTTTCCTCTCTGCTATATTATATTTCCAGCAGACATCTGGTAAGTCGAAGTCCTCCATGAGAACAAGGACTAGTGATTGTGAGACTTCTCCCAGCTGCATATAGAATATTTCGTTTGCCTCTTCATCCTGGTTGGGTGGTCTATAGCAGACCCCCACTGTGATATCTGCCTTGTCGGCCTTCCCCCTGATTCTTACCCATAAACACTCAACCCTATCATCACCATCATTCAAGCTCTAGACAATCAAAATACTCCCTAACATACAGGGCTATCCCACCGCCTCTCCTTCCTTGCCTATCCCTTCTGAAGAGTTTATAGCCATCCATTGCAGCACTACAGTTGTGTGAGTCATCCCACTGTGTTTCTGTGATGGCAACTATACCACAGTTTTCCTGCTGCACAATGGCTTCCAGCTCCTCCTGTTTGTTGCCCATGCTGTGTGCATTGGTGTAGATGCACTTCAGATGCGCTACTGATCCCGCTACCTTTTTGGGGATAGCCCTAATTCCTACATGACCATTCTCAGGCACTTCCATGGTTTTTAACACATCCATAACCCTTGTGTCTTTTTGGCTGCATGGATCTCTGTCCTCTGCCTCCACTGAGACTGCAGACCGAAGGACCTTGCTAGCACACCATCCCTCAAACATTGGCATGCTGCCCCCAGGCTTATCTTTTATGACTAATTTGAGCAGTCTATGGTGGGCAATGATTACCTTATGGCACTTGCGTGAGCAGAGCAAGCAAAGACATGGGCTGCGGATTTGTAGACGAGAAAAGTCTAGTAGGGAAACTCAACTACAGCACAAAACTTTCCAAATCAGGATGGCAGCATAGACATTTCTGGGTCTCGTTTACACAAAGGCCTGAGGTCAGAGGGTCAAGGTCTAAGGGAGGCATTTGGGGAGTGTTTGGAGGTTGCTGGGTGGGGTGGGTACAGAGATTGCTTGCTGGGTAGGGCCTTTCAGAATAGGAGGAGGAGGTCAGAGGTGGGAACCCAGTGACTTCCCCAGTGACTCTGTGGGAGATTTCTTCCCTTCCCTGGTGGAAGCAGCGGGGGAGGGGCTGTATCAGCTACCTCTGATTTAACTGGGGTTTGAGACACTGAAGAAAGTAAATACCATCCTTAGCCAAATCCATATAAATAAAGCCTGGTTTGAGTGCAGTCGCATTGAGCGCTGATCTAGGTTTGAATGGGGTTAGAGCAGGAACGTGTTTCAATTAATTTGCTGAGCTACAGCCCTTGTATATTAATTTGAGTTTCAGAGAGGTTACTAAGGAGTTTTGGGTGGAGAAATGAAAGGATTGCTGGTGATTGGAGAAGAGCAGAGACCATGAGGTCTAAATGCACTGGAAAGTGGGAGGAAGCAGGAGGAAACACAAGCCCCTGAAATCAAAGGTATGAAAGGAAGCTTTTCAGTGAGATAGATTGGAGAGGAATCGAGAGGAAGCCTCATCTTTCAAAGGGGCTTGCTAACACTGAGTGGGAAGTTGGTGCATTGGTCCTGGTTGCTTGTGATGTGTTATTCCAGAGTTTCTGAACAGTGCCTAACTGCAGTTTGCAAAATCTGTTTCAGTCTTCTTTCCTTTTCCTACAAGACTTGTCATTTGCTTTATAGACATTGTAGGCTGCAATTTAAGGGATTGACAGTAGGAGGATGAGTACAATTATAATGGACATAATTAAAGAAAAGATGATCACATAAAAGATTAAGAGGAGAGTATTATGAAAGATGGCTGAAAACAGTGAGGCATTTCCCGTAGTTCATGCTTATTTCCATATGTAATGTGTTGCTGCTTTATGAATGACAGAGATGGGCAAAGTCTTGTTACCCGTAACCAGGAAAGAGAAGTTAATGAGGAAGACATGTGGCTCAGTGCATGTGCATCTAATTAAGAAAGGTGACTGCAATGGACAGAGAAAAGGAAATATTGGAAGCAGTGTTACTGCACAGTGAATGGGTAATTATAGCAATGAAAAGTTAGACAATCCTTTTCAGGAAACAGTGAGGAAAACATGTTTTAACCAGAGACTTTTGGTAGAATATGTATATGTGGGCAGATTGACTTTATCATTGAATTCAGGAAATTATCAAAGGCATAGCTGGGGAACACTGAACTGTCACTCCTATAATGACCAAAAAGTATCTGCCACACTGGTCTAGATTACTGAATATGTTGTCTAGGAACATCTTAAGAGGAAACTTAGTTTCTTCCAGAATGGAAATGTAGTAAGATTGGTGTGGCATTGGTAGTTAGAGGGATTTATAGAGACAAAGGTCTGAAAATGATGCACAAGCATCCTTGGTAAGAAAAATACAGGTGGCAGCCTGCAAAGGTAGAAGGCCACCTCAAGTAGTGTTTTCCTAACTGTTTCTTCTGTTAGTGCATCATTTTGTATATGAATAGATTGAAATTGTTTGAAATAGCCTGAGTAGCCTTTGTGATGGGTAGAAGAAAGGAGTCTTTCATATTTAAGCCTGGATGCTTCTTGGTATCCTGTCTGGTATCATCTCTATCTGTTCATTGTTTAAATTGCCTAATTGCTGTATTTTCATTAATGTAATTTAACTTCCTCTTACTAGAAAGAAATTTTAATTTAGCATTAACAGATTATTTAAAGATTGTTTTTGTGTTCATATCATATTGGTGCTTTAAAATTATTTCAGAGCTAAAAACTTTTAAAAAACTATGTGTGGGTTCCAGCTGAAACATGTAAGATAAGTTACAGTCTATTAATTAGAAAAGAGAAAGAAATCATGAAGTTGGTTAACACTGTCTGTGCTGGATGGTGTCTGTGCTCTTCCCTGGCACTGCTGTGCACTCTACCTTTTATGGCACTTGTGTTGGTGTGTAAAGTTAGGCTGAGGGGAGGCTCTGTATTTCCCCCAGGACAAGAATTGCTACTGCCAATGACTGTTACATTGAGTCTTTGGCATGAAATAGTTTATTTCTATGTCAGTTGTTCACCACTTCAGCCTGTGAAATGGCAATAGGTTAAGTTGACCATGAATATTTCCATGTACTATTTGCATATATTTGTATTGATATTTCACTGGCATGTGCACCTTTGGCATTACTGCTAATGTTATACTGGCAAGTGTAGAAGGAAAAAAACCAATGAGCAAGAGAACACAGGCATACAAAGTACTATTCCTTCATCTTATTCATGAAAAGGTAAAATTTTAGATCTGTTGCCCATGGAACTGCAGGTATGCCCAAGGAGTCTGTTCTTGTCCTGTCCCTCTTGTGGTCCATAACATTTTACTCACTATTCCAGACCACACATACCTGCAAGAGCCATTCAACTAAAATATTCCCCTGTGATCGCTTGCCTCCTGAGAAATGTCAAGAACCCCAGAGTCTTGCCAAAGAAAGTGAGCCCCATGTGTGAATCTGGAGTGAGAGCAGTGAATACTGGTCTTCCTGAAAAGAGTCTATCCCCTCTCTCCATGCCCTTCACACATGCAGATTTCATCTCCTCCCTACCACCGACACAGACTAAAGGCTTTGTAACATCTGAAATGAAAAAGGATGTGAGACTGTTCTGTGGAGGAGCTAAGCTAAATCATTTGTCATGTGATAGTCTCCATCTCAGATAAGTTTTGGAAGTATAGTCATCTTCAAAGTCAGGATTATTTGATTGCATTCCTGTTATATTCAAAGCATACAAAGGAAGTGGGTGTTTGTAGCAGCCCATGAATGAGGGAACGCTTGCTTTGACCATCAGTGAGTTCTTTTATTGTCTATTTTTCTGGAGACTGGTTTCCTCAGGAGGAGTCTCTGAATGATCCTTGTAGCAAGGGGGACTAAGGGGTTCCAGGTGTGTACCATCTCTGGTCAAGTTTAAGGTATATTTTTACCTGAACAGAGTGGAAGAACAAAGGAAGCTTTTGGGTTTTCTCAAAGGCAAGTGCACTGTGCAAAAAGCTCTATGCATGTATGAAGGGGGTTGGAGTGCTTGCATAAGAGAGATCTGAATGGAAGTAAATTAAAGAGCAAGCCAGTACTTAACCCGAGGGAGATGCATCTGTATGCTGCTCACAGAGCACTGTGGTGGGCAAAGGTGGCATAAGCAAACCCCCATTCAGCTCAGCAGTGTAGTGTTTGAATAATAGAAGCAGAAAAGCAGACATCCAGGTACAACACTGGGATTTAAAAGTTTCTGAAGGGTTGACCTGAAGGTCAGATTCTGTTCACTCTTTGTGCCAAAAAGAGCCCTACAAGGATGGAAGGCTGTTCTGAACTGCTGGGTTTGCTCTGGTTCTGTACAGACACCACAGGGTTGTGCCGATGTTGCTCATCCTTGGGCAGTCTGTCCCTGGGAGCTCAGGGTAAAGGAATTAAAGCAAACAGCTTTTGCCCCTGAAGGAAACAGAACTTCTGAGGATGCTCTAAACTCTGGGTTTTGCTGAACAAACATGGTGTTAGCCTCCTCTGCCATGCCGCTTCACTTGTAGGATCAGGGCAATTCGAAAGCATGGGCTGTGCCCAAGGGGCTCAGGGCCATGTTATTTGCAGCTAACCCATGGATGATTTTTCATTTGGGATTTGCCTCTGAGGGACAGCTCCTCTGAGAATGTCTCCTGATGGCTTTGGGCCCATGTTCTTCTTATAAACATGCAGTTCTATACCTAGAAAGCACAAACAACCGAATAATATGTTTTTCAGTTCTTTTGGGGCAGAAATGTTTTCTTAAGTAGGTTTCAGGTAAATTACTGTTTTCTGTAAATTAATATTTTTCTACAGGTGTGGGTTTAAATTGTTTTTCTTGTGGATTATGAATCTTGTGAATTGTTTCAGTGGTGCTTTTAGGAGAATAAATAGATAAAGCAGAAATAAGAATTGTTCATGCCAAGACTTGATAGATGTTTTCTTGTTTCTGGGAACAAGTAGGCAGCTGGTTGATGGGGTTTTTTTCCTTTTTTTTCAATGCTGCTGAGAGGTAGTCTGGCACATACTGCAGAGCTGAAATTTAGTTGCTGTGTGCGGAGCTTAAATACAAATACTGTAATTAAAAATTATGGCCTACCTGTAAAGCTGGAAAACTGAAACTGAGTCATATATTATTACTGAGGTATGGTAGCTCAGTGCGGTTCTTTCCCTGCACTAGTGTTTCAGTAGTAAGACTCCAGACTGTCCAGGGAAATTCTCATGAGTCTTGCTCCTATCTTCTAAAGGCTGCTAACAAACTAAACCTTGTGCTTCTTGATGGTGGGCTGGTTACAGAGGACCATGTGGTTCATATCGCTGTCTCCCCAGCTGTTACAAAATGTGTTAGAAATATGACCTTTTAAAAGTACAGAGATGTTAGCACAAAGTTCTCTCTCTTTCCTCTAAGAATGCACTCTCACTCTCACAGTCACTTTGCGTCTGTCAACTTATGAGCCCACTTCTAGAAACACCTTATGGGCACTACCCTGAGAGTGTTAAGTGTTCATCCCCTGACAAGCCAATCCCTGATGTACATTTCTTCACTGGGTATGTCCAAAATCACTTTCAGAAATCCTGTCCAAAGGCATTTCTATTAGTCTTTCGTTTGTGCAGTGGCTGTGGTTACTCCAGAGGTGCGACAGGATGGGAAGTAATCTTACAGAAATTGGAGAGAGGGTAGTTCTCTTGTAGGGAAGGGACTGGGAGCCTTACTATGAATATATGATCTGCAGTATACAAAAGGACAGAAACATTGTCTTCAGTTTGCAGATGTAGAGCTTAGGTCCAAAACCTTCTCGGGAGTGTCACAGAATTTAGTAACATAACATCAAATGAGGGTTTGCCCTTTAATGTTATTTGGTTATTTTTTTGCAGGTACTTTAGCTCAACAGAACTCTTCTGCATCAGCTGAAACACTGCTAAATGTTCTTTCTTTTTAGGAAATTTTCAGCATAGTAGCTGGAATGGAGCTGACTAATGTCAGTAGAAGGGGCCTAAAACCTTTGAAATTATCACAGGGATAGGCAGAGCAGCAGTTGATCTGATGAGGTGATTAAGAATCAAGCATCCATGACAAATAGCCCTTCAGAGGAAGTTAGCTTTTGTGGGAGCGACTTGAGCTGACCCTGAGGTAGGATAATTACGCTGAAATGACATGAATTGCCCGGCACACTTACATATATTTTAGTTTCTTGCCCTTCTGATCGTAATTAAGTACCTCTACCAGATCAAAAGCTGTTTTAACTCATTTGGAAATAAAATTACCGTGCCTACTGTGCTGTGTAAAGTTTAGGAAAACCTTAATGAAACAAATTCTGTTAAGGGAGGCTGCTTTACTGTCCCAAGGCACTTATTTTAAATCAAATGGCTATGGATTCGTAACTTAAATTTGTTGCATGTGTTGCATGGAATCTCTTTGTGGGTAACAGTTGATTGAAGTAGCACTGAATACTGAAGTGCTGGGAATTTGGGTTTTCTCATCTGACACCTCTCTGCTTATACAGATCCCTGCCACCAGGACTCACCTCAACAATCTTTTATTTTCATTTAAGTTCTAAAGCATTAAACTTTGTTTTGTTTGAGTGTACCTCCTCATTCTGGGTTTGTCAGTGTAGTTACAGAACTGCAGGACTTGGGCTGTTTCTCTGGCACGATTATGCACTTCAGACCCAGTAAAACTGGTCACAAGCTTTAGTTTTGCACAATACTTTTTGTCTTACTCACATAGTCTCTCTTCTTCTTGGGCTCTGAATTCTGGTAAACATGAGAACTTAAATGCAAACTGACTATATTAAAAAGTAATTTTTTTTTTCTGTAATATATATAAAATCATATGAAATAAAAATTCAATATTATTTCCCTCAAGCAAAATGTAGTATGAAGCATGTGTTTTTCTTATATTTAGGACCAAACTTGAAGTTTTGTTCTGATTACTGAAAGCTTTGTGGATTTCAGTCAGACTGGTATTCTAGTATTTGGTAGGTTTGTGTATTAACTCAGCTCTTTTCTCCCTACTGTTTATGTTTAGACATTACTCTTGAAATCAAGGGCAGGATTATAAAAGGTCAATATATTGAAGAAAACTTTTGATTTATGAAACTCCAGAGAGGGATAGCTGTATTTGTAGCTGTCATGTTTTTGTTAAACAAAAATAGCAGCCTTATTTTAATGAAAACTGTGTAAGATAAAGACCTTGCTGAATAAGTTAAAATTGAATTTAATGTTAAGACTGTATTGCCATAAAATTTGTGAACATCAACACCAGAAAAATGGATTCTTGAGTTATATCAGAACTAAATGTTCCCAGCTCCAGAATTGTAACTCTGCTTTTTAGAGTAGAACAATTTATAAAGCATGGATCTGGACTGAGATCAGGAATTTAAAACTCTGGCTTTTTGGTCCACTTCCCTACCTACCTTGAGTGAGTTGTGTCCAAAAGCTTTGTGTTTATTTACTTGTATTTACTCATACTCAGTGCATATACCACATTGCCATTGGAAGGTTGGGGTGAGCTCCTGCTGTCATTGCTCTTCTCTCTTGGTCACTTTTCACTAATGATGTTTTTTCCAAAAGGTACTTTGTTGTTCAGCACTAGACTTAGCCGAGACTTTGCTAACATTGACCGCTTGCTTCATTGTCATATTTTGCAGTATGCAGTGAATTCTCTTCATCAATTCCTAACTATGTTCACCTGCTTCCATTAAATGCCACAAGGAAATTTTGTCTTGGGTGCGACTAACAGTGGATGTGACTAACAGTGGCTGTGACTAACAGTGGCTGCCAGCTCTCAAACAAGACACGTTTAACAAGTGGTCCTTGCTGTTCCTGGTAAGGACATACACCATTGATGGCATGGTGGAGACAAAGGATCAGTTCTGAACAGTTCTGAACATTCAAAATCTTAATTGCATTTGTGGGAACGCAGAGCATTTTCTCCAGCCAGACTGTGATTGCACTAGACTGAAAGAATGAAGAGCTTGCTTTGTTAGCCCACTCTGCTCAGTGTGAATTTGTTTGGTGTGGTTCATCTTTGGTGCAGTACCCCAACACATGCAGATTTTGTGCAGATATCTTTGTGGCTTTCTGGAGCTGCTTAGGTTTGGGGTTTTTTTGTGCCTTCAGGCAGCAAAAGAAATAATGCATGGAAGTAATCTCTCAAGAACACTGTTGACTGTCAAAATGAATGTTTCCATGTGAGTAAGTATCAATGAGCCTTTTGCCTAGTGCTGATATTGGGAATACTCATATCTCCACCCCACAGTGGGCTGAGTGCTGAGCAGAGTGCTGCTTTGCTTATGAAGCAGAGCTAAACTGTTCACCGTTCAGATAATGAAAGTGAGCATGACTGATCACAGATCTGTTTTCTTAAGATACAACCCTGGGTAGCACAAGAACTGTTATGGATCTTGGAGCTTCAGTCTTTCCCTATATTCTGGGAATTGCAGTGCATTGCAATCCTGTGTAGACATTGTCCTCCTGGACCCATGAGCTGGTACAGGGCCACACTAGCTTGTATATTTTAGCAACAGGGAGGCCCAACATAGCTGCCCACCAATTTAGAAAGTTAGAAATCTGCATCCTAGTTGAATCCTATAATATTTGCATTGGCCAGATGATGGAAATCTAACTCATTCCCCCTTGACTGTGCTACTCAAGTGATTGCTTTATTGAGTAAAGCATAGAGGTTAGGGAATCCATACAGAATACATCAATATCTGGTGTTGTGGTTTAACCCCGGCCAGCAACTAAGCACCACACAGCTTCTCGCTCACTCCCCCCAGTGGGATGGGGGAGAGAGTTGGAAGGGTAACAGTGAGAAAACTTGTGGGTTGAGATAAAGACAGTTTAATAGGTAAAGCAGAAGCCATGCACACAAGCAAAAAAACCAAGGAATTCATTCACTACCTCCTGTCAGCAGGCAGTTGTTCAGCCATCTCTAGGAAAGCAGGGCTCCATCAAGCATAACAGTTACTTGCGAAGACAAACACCATCACTCCGAACGTCCCCCCTTCCTTCTTCTTCCACCAACTTTATATGCTGAGCATGACATCATATGGTATGGAATACCCCCTTGGTCAGTTGGGGTCAGCTGTCCCAGCTGTGTCCCCTCCCAGCTCCTTGCACACTCCTAGCCTACTCGCTGGTGGGGTGGTGTAAGAAGCAGAAAAGGCCTTGACTCTGTGTAAGCACTGCTCAGCAGTGATGAAATCATCCCTGTATTATCAGCACTGTTTTCAGCACAAATCCAAAACATATCCCCATACTAGCTACTATGAAGAAAATTAACTCTATCCCAGCTAAAAGCAGTACATCTGGTTACATGACTCAAGATTTCCAGTGTAGGTTTTTTCTTTTGAAGGTTTATGAAAAAGGTAAGCATGTTCTTGCATCCCGCTATTTTCATTGTATACCACTGCCTCTCCAGTGTTAGAAACAGTTGCTGCAGAATTCTACTGCACATGGAATTTGCCTTAGCTCAAACAGGAGTCATTTCATTGGCTTCACAAGAATTACATTTCTCTATGCTACAGTAATACTCAACTGTGCAGCAATACGCGACTGTGCAGATATCTCGTGATGCACTGGGGAGCGACAAACAGAAGAAAGGCTAAGCTGACCTTTGGAAATTACTATCAATTAATTTGCTCTTATGATAATTATTTCATGAAAATTATGTATCATCTGTTATAATTTGGGTGTTTTTTGTTAACTAATGGACACTCTTCAGATGAAAAATATGTCCAAAAGGTGAATGCCTTAACTTCATGGCCAAAAATATTTCCTGACCATTTGTCATAGACTCTTCACTGCTCCTTCGGCCCTTGGATTCTGTCTGTGGTGAGCAGCTGCCTTTGTTTTGTTCTCCTCCCTCATTGCCCTGTCCGTATGGATTGTGCAACCTTGAGGAAACACACTTGGGAGGGGATGGGAGAAACAAGGAAAGTGTTGGGGAGAGAGTTGAAAAGATGATAGAAAGTCGGTGAGGAATTTCTCAAAGAGAGGTAACTGGTCTCTGGAAGAAGAGAACTGAGATGATTAAACTTTAGAAAATAAGAAGTTGGTATTTGAAACTGGTAAATCAACAGTGACATTAAATCCTTTGTGTATTCAACTTATATAAAATTCCACAGATTCAGAGGCAGAAGACTGAGCATTTGACAGTATCTCATAGATTTCTGTCAGTCACATGTTACCTGTTCTCAAGAGCAGAAAGATGCTGCAAATTCCTATGGCACTGTAGATTATCCAAGAAATGAGTATCAGGCCTAAAACTCTTGCATAACTTCTCTCTTCTATTTACCCTTGCCCTGAGAAATGTATTGTTGTAGGTTGGATGTTCATCTTTAATTTCTACCCGAAGAGGCTTTGGAAAGCTGGTAGAACATTGTGTATTTTGATTCTAGTAGGTGGAGACATCTTGAACTGCTTGGCACTGTTGGCTTCAGTTGCAGCTCTGGTGGAGGGGGGAGGTGGAATTAACATTAAACCATTTTAAATTGTGGCACTTGACTAACTACAATTATAGCAAAATGCTTTCTAAAGTATCTGATTATATCTTACAGACAGAAGTTCTAAATAAAATGGATAAACATACATTAAGAAAGAAAACAAGAGCGAGTGTTAAGTACAGAAAACGAGAGGTTGCTAAGTATAATTATTAAAGCTTGCATGAGGTGTTAGTGTTTTGTTCATTCTTTGGTGTTATATATTTAGAAGAGAAGGCTGAACTGTCACCTTTGTAACCGAATCACTTATCAGTCGAATGCATTAAGTATGAAACAGATCACTTATATTGCATTTACATGGTTAATCTGTCTACCACATTCTGAGTTTTTCCCTACTTAGTCAGTGGAAGATTAGAGCCTTTTTTTCGTAATTGCTTTGTTAAACCATTTCACTGAAATTAGCATTTAAATATGTGCAAATTGAGCACTGAACTGAATTTCCATGAAAATGTAATAAACCCCAAACCTATACAATGTATATAAGGGTGCAGCATACGTATGCTTTGTGTTGAGCACGAAAGCAGCCAGGATACAGTTGCCACCTAGGACAGGGACAGTATATATGTGCATCTGTGTGGCTTGCAGGACAGTGAATTCTGATTTACCTGACACCTCTGAATAAAACTATTAGCACAAAATACATGTGGAAGGCTCTTTTTTCTCTGCTAAAATGTTTATGTACGTGCAACCTCAATTTGGGATTCGATTTACTCCTTTCAGATGCAATGATGAATAAAAAATTAGGGAGAAAGGGGCTTTAGCATATGGGATTCCTTCAGTATGCTGTCTTTTATCATCCTTCCAGATGACAACAGCTGAGTGAGAAAGTGATTTGTACCTTGGGGTCATTTGGCCAGCCTTTAAGGGAAGGTGAGCGCTTAACACACTGTGTGAGCAAGGCTTGCCAGAAGTTCTCTCAAATTTCACATGTGCTCACTTCATTGGCTTTTAAAGAAATGTGTGAGCCAACTGTATGGATGTAAAGCCTGAACTCTTCTGGAGGTCACCTTCATTTTTATTTTGGTGGGAAACCCAGGTCATCATCAATGTATCTACCCTGATTTCAGGATAAGGGCAGAGGGACCTACTAGAGTCTTCCAGGAGGACTGTTATCTCCAGGAAATGGATATTCAGTTCCCTTTCTGGGCTCCACGTCTGGTTCTTTGAACTGTGTAAAAGGCACAGACTTGTTGTGCAATTTGGGATAGTCAAACAGCAAAACCCCTTAAGAAAGGGGTTTTAATCTCTGTCCCTTCCAGATACAAGAAAGATATCCCTTTATTAAGATGTGGAGGAAGGGGAACATGGTACAAAGGAAGGTGAAAGAAAGTCAGGTAACGTGATGACAAAAGTCAGAGAGAGGAGTGGGTGTAAGTATATGGTATGGAAGGAGAAGAAAAAGCAGTGGAAGCAGTGGAATAAGATTGTAAAAAATTGCGACTGTGGTGAAGTACCTCTTCTCATGGAAAGTCTGCATTCAAATTGCAAACTTTGTGCACTCACGGGTTTTGCTCAGAGGAGATAGTAACCCCAAACCTGGGTGGTGCTTTCCACTGAAGTGTAAACAGCACTTTTAGATTGACCTGTATTCTATCTTATTTATCTGTTTTTGACTAGGATTTCAGTAAAGAGCTACACTTATTTTTACTGTTACTGTGCAGCTTTTTTTTTTTTTTTAATTTAACTTCCTCTAGTTAATATTTTCCTACTGTCTTGTTTATATATCATCCCTATAAACTGCAGTTGCTGAACATCTGTCCATTCAGTTTTCCAAGTCTGCTGCCCTATACATTTATGAAAGGAAGCAGCAGTATGATTCTTCACAAAGATGAAGAACATGGGACAGCTGTGTGGGGTCACACCACAGGGCTGTGTAGCACAGTACTTTGTCTAGTAGTGGCTTTCTACAGGAGGAAGGCACTAGGGTTTGTCTGCAGAAAGAGCCAGGCTACAAGGAATTGTAGGTCTTTCCAATGACCTTCAGTTTAAGGACCTTGACTTAGAAATGGCATTGAACTCTTGACAGTGTTCCACAATGAATCTGCTTCCTGTTAATCTATTTGGTAATCTCTTTGTTGACCCATATATGCTCTTGGCCTCCAAACATCCTGTGGCAATTAACTCCACAGTATAATGATGTGTTATGTGAAAAAAACATGACTGAGGGGAAGGAGTGTCAGAAGTTGAGATTGATAAAAAACCTGAAGAATACAGGTATGAGCTGAATGAAACCTTTGTAGGTCTGCTTAGTATTGGACTCCAGATTTAATGATGATTCTGCTCTCCCTCTGATTTTTAAGTTAGTCTGGCATTGCCATTTTTAGGTGAGATCAAAATTAGGCCAAACACTTCTAAGGGAAGGGAATATCTGATGTTTCTGATTAAAAAAAATAAATCAGCTCTAAATGAGAAATAACCCAATGCTTAAGAGAGATGGCTTCTTGCAAAATGTAAGGAACATCTGCAATCTATGAAAATAACCAAGCTCATATATTTTCCCTTTCATATAGGTACCCATGTGTTTAATTAGAAATAATGTTGAAGTCTTGGAGTGCTGCAGTTGCGATAAGAGTTGATGTATTAGGCTTTGATACAGTTACTTTGAAGAAATTCAATTAATAATTAAGGTGTTTGCTGATATCAGTCATGAAGCACATTCAGAGGCAATTATTGCATTCTATATATCTGATTTAGACTAAAACACTTGTATGTCTCTACTTTAATCCCTTGTTCCATAGACAAAAGATGCAGGGTGTCTGACCAGAAAGGGAGGGGTGGGAGAGACAAGAAATACCAGCCAAACCTTAAACCAATTTAAACAAGGTACCTGGTCACCCTGTTGGCATTGCTGTTTCATACAAGAACTGTGTATTTCTGCAAGGTTATTTGAGTATTTTTTTACACCTGTGTGAATGAATCACAGTAAGAAGCTTTAGACTGTCTGTAGATTTTATTCCTTTGAAAGTGAAGGTCTTTTAAAACGACCTAGACCATCCTCAGTGGGTGTAAAAAGGCAGAGTACCACTGGAATCAGTGGAGATGTGCCACTTTATTTTATCAGGATCTAACACCTTCATTTTTGTTAATTTACTCAGTTTTGCACCATGTCATACATTTAGATTTTTATCCAAGGTGAAGGCTTTCAACACACTTTCTCCTCAGTCTGAGAATGAGCATTTTGTAAATGCCGCCTTACTGCTGCATCGCTCCTCCAGCCCCATGCGCATACATTATTTTTCCCTCTTTTCATCCATCGTCTGCCTTCCCTGCCCCTTGTCCCCACTCCCAAATTTCAAACCTGGGCCATGCTTCTTTTGTTGTCCAAACTGAAAACATGAGCTCAGGTATTAACAAGATACATCTGTGACGGTTGCATCAGCCAAGTTCAAGTTAGTATTCTGCTGGTGCAAGGGATGTAGTTGCTGCTGTTGTTAGGATCGTTTACCCAGGTAAGGGGGACAGCAGATGTTCATCTCTCTGCTGTTTGCACTGTTTCTGTCCCACAGTGTTACTGGACAAGAGTTTTTTTGTAATAGAGCAGTGTATGAAACAAAGCTGGATATTTGGAACAGATTTCTTATTGTAGGCACACAGCAATGAGCCACCCCCACAACAGGTACCCACAGGCTTCATTCAGGTGGGTTGGGAAATACAGTCAAAGTTAATGCCAAAGTGAGTGCCCCAGTAATTGCGTTTCCTAAAATGTATGTTGCATGTACATACTGCTACTGTAAAAATACTGAGTTGCATATCTTATAACTGCTGGCTAATGAGTCTCTTGACCTCCTGCTGTCATGCTAATGCAACTGCTCACTTGGAACCTTCATGAGCCAATTACTCCTTTTCTTAATACCCTTTTACAGATTGCTCCTATCTCTGTAACAGAGACTACCTATCTCATATGAATTTATAATTGTGCTGAAATATTGGAGCCTTGAAAGTGGCATGTGAAGTAAAATACAAATACAATAGATATAGTGCTGCCAAAAGGCTATATAAAGTCACTTAAACTATAAATTACTGTAGATTAAGAAATTATTTTATGCTTTAGACTCTGGTATTAGCTGGATCCTTCCTTATACACAAGTTGGAGTAATGTAAGGTTAAGTGTAATGAAGATGTGGTATTGCATATGTCAAATACATAAATGCACACACAAAATATAAAATGTACTATATAGAAAGTTTCTCATGGCAATAAATGGAAGAAATGCTGTTTCCCCTCCTAGAGTTTGATATATGTGAATATTGTCCCAGGTGAACTTTTCTCAATAATTCTTGGTTTTTAGTGAAATGTGGCTTGTAAAACAAAAATACAGTGCAGAGACTCTTAAAAGGATAGGTAACATTTGTCAGCTTTTAATTTGGATTAAATATTTATAGACATATGTGGGGACTTCACATAAAGGACCTGAAGTTGTAATGCCGTATTGCTTTAAGAAATCCTCTTGCAAGAATTCTCTGTGAAACCCATGTGATTTGTTTTATGGGTAAAACACATAACCTTGGGAATGTGACGTAAAACAGGGTGAATCATATAGGCAAGGAAGTCCAATTTTCATTGTGTTTTTGGGACTGACATAATTTTGTCGTACCAAGCACTAATAGGTGATACATCTTTGTTCAGTGCACATTTCTAGATAGTGCTTCTCAAAGGAAGCAAATGCTCCTTTTTACACAGGGAGAAATGCAGAGGGAGGGAGGCAAAGGAGCTTGCCCAAGCCAGTGTGGGACACCAGCTGCAGAGCAGGATCATGGCCAGGGTCTCCAGAGCCCTTGTACTATCTAGTTCACACGGATTCTGGTGGATTTAAAGTTGTTTGGGTTTGGTTTTGCTTTGGGGTTTGTTGTTTTGGTTTTTTTTTTTTTTTTTCCCCCACAATAAAGCCTTTATCCAGTAACAAAGATTTTGTGAATAATTTAGTAGGTTACCATTGCATAAAAAAACCCCAACATTGGAGTTGTGTGACTATTAATCACTATTTTGGTTCAGTTTTTATCACTGAGATTTGTTTGTGGGGGCAGAAAAGAACAGAAGATTTTATACTTTTTTTTTACTGGCATTAAATTGTTTGTGTGTCTATATATAATTTAGAGTTTTGATATTATCAATGCATAAGTTTGGGTTGTCAGGAGAGCCAGAGCATGACTTATCAGAATAAATAAAAGGGGATGATCTACCTATGTCCAAACACTTTTTGTTCAGCTCCTCTCTCAAGGGTTAGGAATATTATTCTTTTATATCTTGTGGACTTTGTTGGAGATAGAGAAATCTATCAGCTTTTCCACAATGTTTTTAACAAGTCTGAAAATATTCTAAGACAACACTTGAAAATCTTTTAAGGTGTTTTACTTTTTGTCTAATTTCAATCTGGTTTTTTTTTTAATTAAAAGTAAATAGATCTTATGCTGGTGAGAGAAAACATCCCTTTACATTTTTTGCATTTCTCTTGAATTGCAAAGCCCCAAAAGTGAAGGATAAAATGAACACGCAGAGTTAATGATGGGAAAGTGTGCAATGCCATGCACAACAGGGCCCAGTGTGTCCATGTGCTGAGCTTTCAAAGTTAAAATAAAAATAATCAAAGCCTACTCCAGTTCCAGTCTGATCCAGTATCCTTGAGGCAAAGTCTCCCACTGACAGGAAAGAAAATTTGGATGGACCCTTAGGCACATCAGATGTGACTACAGTCGCAAAATCTCAGATGTGAGAGAGAACCAGTTTAATGGCACATCTAATTTTCTCTCAATTTCAAAATATGTGGGTTTTTTTAAAAATTCTTTTAGTACTAATTAAAGGCAATCCAACAGGCAAATGTCCTTCTATAGCAAATGGCTGATTAAATGTTATTATGAATTTATGCTCAGATGATGGTGTATATCACTGTCTGTCAGTTGCTTGCTTGTGTTTGAAATTACAGTAAATCATAGTGGTATTTACTACTGCATATAAAATTAAATTTATTGCCCCAGCATTACTTTTAGCAGAGTAAAAATGAATCCCAGATACAACATTCTTCATGGCTTACAGTTATCTCTGCCCCACAAACTGATTATTATTAAATGTCTGGACACATTTGTATTATTACATTGAATTGTCATTCTTCCTCCTTCCTGGGATAAATCCACTGACACTGATCTTTAATTGCTCACAGCACTGTGTCTTTCATACAGGAGATATGGAGCTGGCTAATGCTGAAATTGCTGATGGCTGTCCTTGCTACAATGGGAAAGGATGCCGGATGCTCTACAGCTTGGGGGTTTTTTTCCACAGCAGCTTTTATACCTTCCTGTTAGTCCTCTTTCTTCTTGATGTCTGTGGGGGCAAGATTGAGGCTCTGAGGAATAATAGGAAGCAAACTGTTCTGCAATATCTTTGATACTGCTACTTGAAATCTTGAGTGAGTTTGATGAGTACTTACTAAGTGCTATAGTACTTCGTTAATAGATGGATTAAATACTAGTAGACCAAATGGACTACTTATTTATTTACATAGATGTCAACTGTCCCCCTGCCTTGGACTCATAACAGGATTGTCTTCCTCTTAAAACACAGCAAAACCACTTCTCATTTACAGCATCTGCACAAGTGCTCAGGAACAGCTTTTAAATATTCAAACCAGCAAGAATTTGTTGGTTTGAATTTCAGTTTTACCTGCCTTTGCATGGAAACTAGTGAATGTCTGGAAATAGAGATATATTGCAGAGGGTCTGGCATATGCAAATTCATTTTAATGTATTGTGGCTTTAATGGATTTTCTGAATAGATGACATTCTGTTATTTAAAGCAACTCTGTACACAGCTAAGAAAGTCTACATGGGTATGGAGAGGGACAGGGCTGCTGAAGGATAGGGGCAGACTTCATTCCCAAGCAAATAATTGTATATCAGCTGACTCTCCCATTGAGCTCATTGAAATGGGCTGTATCAATTCGCATGCATTTCATATGGTTAAATTGAAAATTGCTTCTGAGTCCCCCCCAAATTCTTAAGCTTCCTCTGAGTATTCAGTTAATTTCACGTATTATAATCTGGATGGGAGCAGGGGGAAGAGAGGAGGTTACCTCTTTCTGTTAAGTGTAATTCTTAAGATTTACTAAGTTCAGACAAACACTAATCAATAAGTTTTGTCTCTGTTCATTGTTTGTAATAATATAGTCCTGTGACTGCAAGCTGGCAGCCGCCTTTCATCTCATGGAGTGCTCTGCCTTCATGAAATTGTTAACAGCATCCCTGCCTTTGACAGTTGTATCTACACAAGTTTATTGAACTTCAGTCAAATGCAATGAAGACACACTTGTGTCACTGCTTGACCTCAGTTGCATTATCTAGCAGGCTAAGTAAAATCTCTGTGCTACTAGTCTTTTATTGCTGTACATGAATTGAATGAAGGAAGAAGTATTTCTTTATGGTCTGAAGATCAGCTG
This sequence comes from Pelecanus crispus, assembly GCF_030463565.1. Lineage (NCBI taxonomy): Eukaryota > Metazoa > Chordata > Aves > Pelecaniformes > Pelecanidae > Pelecanus > Pelecanus crispus. The sequence goes on along the minus strand of NC_134651.1, from coordinate 26,879,116 downwards.
AATTCTGATTTAAAGGTTGTCAGTTTTATTTCAGGCTAGTGATAATGCTTTTAATGTAAGGTCTTGCTCTGCAGGGCTGCTTTTTTGTTGAACTATGCTCAAATATTTGCCTGAATCTGAAAAATAACTGTTTTGTCCAGCTTTCCTCTCAGTGGTGCAGAAATCATTAACTACAGAGGCCATGATTTAATGAAGTGTTTTGATTCCAGTGGAACTTCAATGTACGACAAAATGCTTTGCTGACTTAGGGTCTTTGGTCTCAGTTTCACAAAAGGTGAGGTGCTAAAACAACTAGAGCAATGGATAGATGGACCTGAATTGTCTTCACTGAAACAAGTGTATTTTTGGCAGTTCTGAAAAATAAATGATACTGCTTCTTAAATGATACAGACTTCTTTACAGAGAGGTTGATGGAATTGAAGAACATGCATTAGAGAAGCAACAAATCTTTTTTTTGAGTACAGTGGGTACATAAAGTTTCCAGTGCTTCTTGAAATCTGGCCATTTGTTCAGGTGACTTTGTGACCTGTTTTGGAAGAAACTTCTGTAAGAAGCTACAGATTAAATTTAAGCAGAGGTCTAATGGATATTTTAGTAGAATTATGTGGCTTTTCAAGCCATTTTTAAAGGCAGTTGCAGTTCCATCTTTGGAGCAGGTGAAACAATAATAAATACCTATTTGATCTGTATCCATAGAATTGGAATAAATACAGAGTAAAAGAAAATGCTAGTAATATTGCTGATTCTTGACTTTGCCGACTGTATTCTTTGAGCAGTGGACAGTGTTTTCAGGTGCTGTGATTTTTACCCTCTTTACCCAAGAGAGAAAGTCGAGTCTTTTTATTCCTCTGTGCACAGAATTGAGGAGCACTGTCTCCTGTAAGTGATCCTACTGAGCTCCAGTATGAATGAATACTCTTCCAAGTAGAATACAGAATGTAGAAGAAGCTTCAGACTGGGGCCAAACAGTCTGTTTATAAGTTTCATGTCCTTATGAAAGGCAAGCAAAATATGGAGAAAAGCTTTGTCCTCTTTCTGCCTTCACATGGTACATGATGACTTCACAAAGCAAGTGCAGGACTCTGATGCTCTGATTTTCTCTGCTTCTTCTGGGAACACTCCTAGTATTCCTCAAAGATTCCTAGTAATATAATAAAAAAATTACACTTGCCTCGTGCTTTCTGCCACACCCCAAACTGTTTTCAGAGGCAGTGGGAGGGGATACCTTTTAGACAAAAATGCTTAGCAGTCTTTGATGTGTCCTGTACACTAAAAGGCTTAGGAGAGGCAATGTCTACCTGCCTCCTGCTCTGTGTGAGGTGGTGAAATACTCTGTTGAGTGCTCTGCAGGGACCATGGCATTAATACCAGTATTTTACTGAGCAAGAGGAATGTTCCAGGCTTCCAGCTTCTGTGGGTACAGCTTCAAATCTATGCAGGGTGTAGGTAACGCTCAGGGATGCTTTCTGAACTCGGTCATTAGGTGACTGCAGTAAAACAGGCTGTTCAGAAACGTAAAATGGAAATGTAGACTAGAGGGCGAGGTTAGTTTTTACTGCCAGTGAAATGCTGTGGTGTGTGAGCTTTAACTGCAAGGATTGCTGAGAAATTAAGATTAAAAACAGCAACCTTTTGCATAGTGGGAGACAGACCAGGGCTGAAGCAAGAGAAGAGCAGGAATTTGTATGCAGAGGTAAGCATAATTCTGGGTTCTGTGGGAAAAAGGGGTGGAGGGCAGGGAGGAAGGGGAAACCTTGCTGATGAACAGCAACTTAGCTCTGCTACATGTGCTACAAGGAAAAGGGAAAAGGACAAAGGACAAGCAGTGTGAAAGGAGATGCCACAGCTCCAGAGGCCTGGTGTGTTGTAACACTGCATGTCCCCAAGATGCAAGAGCAAGGGGACTTCTGAAAAAAATTAATTAGCACAGCAGAGTACTTTTTTGTTAGAGATGCACAATATGAAAATGCTTAATACTCTATTGGAGACTATAGTTAGAGTTTTTTTCTTTTTTTCAGCTGTTTGCCAGAGGGACTGGATAAAGATATAGCACAATGACCTGCCTCAGTTGCTCCTCTTAGGCTCCTCCAGCTACACCCATGTTGCTTTTCCCAATTATGGACAAAATTAATTTTTGATTTTGTGTAATACTTGCATGCTCTTTCTCTAAATGGTTATGTTTAAATATTTCTGTTTTAGGGGAGGTGGAGACTGAACTTAAAGAAATTAAGTGAATTTTTGCCCTAGTAGCTATTTCTATTGGTCTAGGAAAAACTTGACAATTTCTTCATTACAGTGGGGAACATGCTCTTGTTTACACCTCTGCCTTTTGTCAGAGCAATTTAGAACAGGTAGCTAAAATGATAATTTTTCCTAAGAGTATTAGGGAGCATGACAAAAATACAGGGGTGGCAGTTGTAGAAAAAGAGAGAGAAGAGGGGCAGCCATGCGGGAAGGCAGGCAAGAAGCTGCCAAGGCTCTTAAGAGCTGTGGCCCAACCATAAACTTATAGAGCATATTTCTTTGGAAAATGAATGAGATGAGTTGTTTAACACCAGTCTATAACACCCAGGAGGTATTGTAAAGAAGTATCTTTTGGGGGATCTTGTAAAATAGAGTGCCCTGGGGTTGTCTTACTTGTGGGTGCTGAACACTTGGTTCTTTTTTTCGGGCATTACAACTGAAGCTTTCAAAGGGCACGAGCAAGGCCCTTTCATTTCCTGCAACAAGAGGATCCTAGAGGGAATGGTCTGTTGAAAAGATGTAAACTATAAACCTGCAGGCATGAAGGCTTTTTTTCACTCCGTAATGGTAAGTATGGATGAGGTACCGCAGCACTACAAAAAAATTGTTCTGCTGCACAAAAATGACAACCAGATCTATGGGGAGATGGAAGCACCATTTCCCTGGATTCTAGAAAAATGTCTAAATATCATAGAAAATGAGTCATAGAGTATTTGACAAATCATGCAGATAAATTTTAAAGTGGAATTCTTTCCTAACTGAAGGATTTCATTGTTGATTGGTAAGCTTTATAGACATGATATTTTCATTTTCAGAAAATCTCTCTATGGAATGTGGTTATCTCAGTATATCTTTGTGGCCTCAGATGAGGCTTAACTTCATCTTATCCTTGATACCAATTAATGAATTGTTCACTGTACTGCAGTGGCTCACTAGAAATTGGTAGCTGCACAAGCACAGCTCACAGGACAATCTGTTACCTTGAAAGGCAGATAATAACACCTTCGATAATAGATGATAACACCTTCACAGCACCTGGCTATGCAATATGCAGTTTGTTAGATGTAACTGAATAGTGGTACTTAAATTTTTACACCTCTGTTTGTTAAGGAAAAAAAGAAGTCCAAATGGGATGAGATGAAAAATAACGAGGTTTTAGCCCAAAGGACAAAATACTTATCCTCATACAATAGGTCTGTAAATTATTGTCTTGCTATGGATTTTCACAAAAATGGTGTTTTCTGATCTACTGTAGATTTTAATTGCTCTAAAAACAAATGTGTTGGGTCAGCTTGTAGACAGAGTATTTCATCAAAGTGCAAGCAAGCCCTATCGTACAGTGCATAGATAGTCATTACATTTTGAGGCTCAGAGCCACCTGTGACCACCTGCTTTCTCTCAGCAATATCTCAGGCTACTAATTTTGTTTTCAAAATAATCTGCTATTTCTGTTTTGTTGGGCTTTTCTGCTAATTTTGTTAACACAGTCAGTGCAATTAAGGGGAAGAAACAGAATATGATTTATTGATAATGCCAGACACATAGTGGTCTGTAAACAGGATCGATTGCATATTTAACTGATGCAAATTTCTGTAGTTAAATTCCTCCCTACCAAATACCTCTGACTTTCTTTTATCTCTGCTTAATACATTAACAAGACCTTTTTTTTATTAACTGGTAACTTTTGGAAGAGCAGTTATCCTACGAGCTAGTGAATTGCTTGCCTGGGTAGCAATCCTACAGCAAAATATATTGTATGAGACTGAGCACCACAAGTACACTGTGGGACTCTCACCCTTAGAATTACACATAGATGTGACCTTTCGTCTGCCTGTGCAAGAGAGGGAAGCTTTCTCTTCCATAGGCTGGCAGATCCTGGACATTGTTCACCTACAGCAAGGTGAAGACTCCTATTAACTGTTGGTGCTCCTTCAGCACTAAATGTTCTGGCTACAGAAATGTCTTTGAGTGTTACATTAGCTGTAGCTAATGACAAATGATTCTCATGAGTTTAGCAGAACAGTTTGAAATCCAAATTTTATTTTCAGTCCCAACAGGGAAGCTTAAGGTGCTGGAGTTACAGCCAGCCAACTAATTAGACTTGAAGAAATCTTTCAAATAGACAAAAGGGACTTTAAAACTGCAGAAAAGTGATATGTACCTTCATTCTTGCTTCACAGATGGAGAGGATGCTGCAGCTTTTGCAGACCACCATGCCTCTGGGGAGATGCAACTGGTGCCCCAAAGATCATGCCTGTTGTTTACATCCATGCTTCCCCATCGCTGTGCCACAGTGTGTGAAGTCCTGCTGCAGACAAGTCCTTGTTTTCTCAAGCAGAGATGGGAAGGATGCTTAAACTCGTTGAAGCAGAGAGCTCATTCTTGCAAGAATACTGACTTACATAATCCAGATTCTGCATTTTGCCAGAGTTTTCTCCATAAGTGAATGTTAATATATCTGGATCTCACACTCGTGGGTGCTTAGCTGCTAGGACTAAGGTCTTCTGACTGTTTATCCCTGGAGCACAACCTAGACTGGTGGTACCTCCTCTTCTGGCACTATCCTTCCAGTCAGCATGTTAGACTGGTGGATCCCATGAAAGATCTAATCCACAAGCCTCTACTCCCTCCATCAGCTTCCTTGCTGGCTTTTTTTTTGTTTTCCTTTTCCTCATGGTTTGGGTACAGACATTAACTGTCAGCGCTACAACTCTGCTACTAGACTTTGACTGCCCTGACCAGCCTCACTGGGGGCCTCTATGAGGACCCAAGCTTCAGCGTGCCCAGGTGTGTGTAAGGAGTGATGGGACACCTCACGGGGAGGAGAGGCAGCTGTCCTGGCTCTGGGGGCACTAACAGGCCTTGACTGCTCTGAGCAGCCTCACCTGGGTCCTCCTCTCACCCTGGTACCTCAGGTGTGTGTCCCCCTCCTGCCCAGCTCTGGTGTAGGTGTGCTGATTTCCACTCCCCCTTGCCCCTGGCTCCCAGGTGGCCATTGGGCCTATGCTGTAGCTGTCTCTGGCTCTTTTTCCTCCTGACTGGACTCTCTGGATGGACCCTAGACCTGGTTCATTGCTTGCTACGTCCTGGGGCTGTTGATGTAAGTGTTCAAAAAATGGGTAGATGTGGCACTTCGGGACATGGTTTAGTCTAGTCTACCCTTAATTGGTTTAGTGTGGACTTGGTAGTGTAGGTTAATGGTTGGACTGGATGATCTTAAAGGTCTTTTCCAACCTAAACCATTCTATGATTCTATGGGCGCTTGGACACTGGGCTCAGACTCTGAGGGACACAGCCCTGCTGGTGAGGGCTCTGCCTGAGCTGGGGTCACCCTTGACTCCCAAAATGCCTTCCCTGATGGAGCAGCTGGCCCTTGCTGCCCTTGGACAGTAATGCAGTGTTGCCAGGTGTCGACTGCATGGTCTGCTGAACCAAAAGAGGAGGAGGCCTCATTCTTCTGGGCTGGGAGCAGGGCTTGGGTAGCTGGTAAGTAGACTGCTTTATTGGTAATATACGTGTAGCTCTTCTCTCCCAGGACTGAATTGTCTCGAAGGCAGCAGGGCTGAGAGGTGCTGCGGTACAGGTGTCATCAGGCAGGGTCTGCCCCGGGTTCGCTCTTTGTTGCCCGTCTGCAAAGTGCCTGACCAAGAGGGCTGGCAGGCCCACTTCAGCACAAGATGGGCCGCACTGAGCCCAAGCAGGGCATGCTGGGGCTTGTGTTCTTGTCTTTTAAGCCTCCTCCCGCCGTTGAGTACAGGGTGTTGGTTTTCTGCAGAAGCTGTGTAGTTGATAATCTTTAGCTGGTTTGCCCCTAGTCATTAGGAGAGGCTGTTTCTTCTTGGTGAAACCCTGCTGCAGTTCTTATTACTGTGTTTCATAAAAGTGTGAAACACAGCCATGAAAAGAAAAGAGGATATTGAGCGATGAGTGTGTTCTTTTTCCTTTGCTTTATTTTCTTTTCACCATGTGCCTACCATCTTCATCTTTAGAAAATGGCCTACTTATCTGGCAAACATAGTTGCATTCTTTGCTTAATGTCCCTCTTCAGGAACCTATTCTGTATGGAAATTACCCTGTACAGGAAATAATTTACATTTAACTGTCATCCTTTGCAATTCTCTTATTTTTAGATTGTTTTCTTGTGGGCTTTTTTTTTTGCCAGCTCTTAGAACAATGGGGCCGGAGACTGCTGGCATCCAATAGCTTTGACAAACTGAGTGTTGGATTCTGGCCAGTGTTAACTCCAGCTGCAGAGGAGCTGCAGCCCCAGATTCTGCTGGGGAAATCAAGGGCATGACAACAAACTCCAGCAGGGAGTTAAATTAATGTGAAATACAAGAGTACCTATTTGAAGATGCTACCAAAATGGTCAGCCTGCTGCGAAGTGTTGGTTGGAGTGGCTCAGACTGGAGTTTGGGTCTTTGTGACTATAGTTATTTTTTTCCTGCAAGATACTGAGTTTTTTTTTAATGCTGATCAGAAGAATAGGTTGATTTATCATGTTAAGATTCAAAGGCATTGGAGGAGGCTAAAATCCTTCTATTTCCAAAGCATGCCTATTACAAAGAGCAGACCTGCAGATAGCTGTCTGTTAAGGGATTGTATGTCTTTTTTTATGATGCTTTTATTGAAGAGAGAACCTCCCTAAATAGGAGTCTTGAGTGAGCTGTGGTTGCCATGGCTGAGATGGAGGCATGGGGGCTGAAGCCTCTGTAGTCGGCATGAACGCCCAGGTTTGCTTTGTGTCACACTCTGCAACATATAACCAGAGGTATTCAGAGCTTGTGCACTGCAAGCTCACCCTTACTTGCTTTGTGATAGCTTGTATGTGTCCCCATGCCTGTAGAATCAGGGGAACAGTCCTAGGACTTTTACTACCTCTCACAGAATAAAAACACATCTTCCCAGAGATACTGTCCTGCTTTGAATGAAATGCAGCAGAAAGCCCAATCAAGCAGAGGCTGAGATTTGGGAGGAAATGTGGTAGTAGTGAAAACTTATGTCATCTTATTGTCCTGGTTTTGGCTGGAATAGAGTTAATTTTCTTCCTAGTAGCTGGCATAGTGCTGTGTTTTGGATTTAGGATGAGAAGAATGCTGATAACACACTGATGTTTTAGTTGTTGCTAAGTACTGCTTATGCTAGCCAAGGACTTTTCAGCTTCCCATGCTCTGCCAGGTGCACAAGAAACTGGGAGGGGGCACAGCCAGAATAGCTGATCCAAACTGCCCAAAGGGCTATTCCATACCATATGATGTCATGCTCAGTATATAAACTGGGGGGAGGGGGGCGTTGGCCGAACTGTCTGGGTATTGGTCGGCAGGTGGTAAGCAATTGCATTGAGCATCACTTGCTTTGTATATTATTATTATTATTATTATATTGTTATTATGATCATTACTATTTTACTTTATTTCAATTATTAGACTGTTCTTATCTCAACCCAGGAGTGTTTCTCACTCTTACTCCTCCGATTCTCTCCCCCATCCCATCGGGGTAGAGGGAATGAGCGAGCGGCTGCGTGGTGCTTAGTTGCTGGCTGGGGCTAAACCACGACAGTCCTTTTATGCTGTATTGGGTAAGTACACAATGAAAAATTAAGGAGCAGCTATTCATAATTTTGTTACACTCTTTATGATCTTCTCTTCCCCAAACCAAGTGTCAGCTACTACTTTGAAGAAAAGACTGCAGCTTTTCTTACTGGCTCTGTAATGCTTGAAACTGCAACATATGACTGCTTTCTAAATACAAACTTTTTTCTAATACCGCTTGGGTTGCTATTTCATCTTTTCAATTGTGTGGGTGCTGAGTTAGAGCAAAAAAAGTTCCGTTTTGGATCTTTTTTTTTTTTTTTAAGTTTCACTTTCTAGTTCAACTTCCAGGTGTGAGTGTTGAAGAGCTGTGTAAATCAGGCCCAAGAATCCGGATTTGGGCATCTTTTCAAAAACGTTTGAGATCATTTTCTCTTCTGAGTATATCAGAAATGTGAGGTGGCAGGGTTTTTTTGAAGCTGATGATAGCTAATTCAAAGCAATGAAATTATGAAGGAGCATAGGCCTGGATTGAGAGGCCTATTAGGGACCAGGAGCTCAGTAGGTCTGGATACAGTCTCAGTGTCTTGGGCTAGGTATTGAGATGGAGTAAGTCAGAGATATTTCTTGGCAATATGCCTGAGTGGCAGAGAAGTAAACTGGCAGATTCGTCTCTTGGGTTACAGTCACCTGACATTTCATGCGAGAATGCTCTTTTTACAAATCTCTGTTGGACTTGAGCGTGCCCCATAGGGCTAGGGAGGAGGAGAGAAGATGCAGCAATTTCTGTATGTGCAAACTGAAAGAAAAATTGTCTTGGCAGTCTCACTCTGTAGTTGGCAAAGGCTGCATGCCTTTTCTCCAGGCATGCAGGCAGGGATGCAGGTACTGGTCCCTTCTTGTTTAGAGCTATGCCAAATAGAGCGTGTTTGAGTTTGCTTTCCAAAATCTGAAGAGACCTGCAACAAAACTGGACGAAACAATGGGATATCTTCAATCAGGGAAGGAAAATACATACTATACCTTATGTCCACAGTAGCTCAGGTATGGGTAGACATTCTGTGAGGAAGGCAGAGCCTTATTATTCATGTTGGCCAGCAAGTACAGAATAAGAACTAATGGCTTTAGTAAAGAAAATGTGTTTTGTCAGGCTGTTGCAACAGCAAGGCAGTAATGCACTACATTGTGCAACTGAAAGGTGACTGCTGCTGTTATGCTTTGATACTAGAAGAGTTGACAGTGCTGAGTACAATTGTTAAAGCGTTTACCTACTAACTCAGCCATCTGAGGTAAACTCAGAAAAGTTTTGCACAGAAGCACAGCACTGAGTGAAACTTCCACACTGGTGGAAAGACAGAAAATCTGGTAATGTGTTTATTTAATGTACAAATTTTTTTTATTCACCTGGGATGCAGTCATGATGATTGGTGTAACTGAATTCCTCATGTTTCCTGCAGTTGCACTGTAGAAAGCTAATTTAAAAAAGAAAAAAAAAAATTATGAATGGATGGGTTGAGATGTGGAAGTGCCAGAAGGAAGGAATATCTGAATGGCAGGTGTTGGTGACCTCTACATTAGCAGGTTATCAAGATCCTGCCACACTCACCTTCAGCTTTTCAGGACACCCTGATCAGAAAAACAAGGGGTAGCCTAAACAAGGAGCAGTCCACACCTGGGCAAGAGCAGAAAACTGACTCTTTAAGACAGCCAGGTAAGGAGATAAAGGATAGTAAGTCCTAATGGTGCAGAAAGGTGAGACAGGATGGAGAGAAAAAAGATCACAATTGCTGTCAGTTCCTAAAGGGCATGAGAGGCACATCCAAACCCAGCACATACTCAGCAGGCTTTGGCGGACACAGGAGACATGACAAGGACTTGACGGCCTGGTCCTCTGCATTGTCTCTGGACCACATGGGTAAACATGTCTGGGTGCTGTCCACCTGACTTGGACATGTGAACCTTGGCGCTTGTGAGAAAGTGACTGTGTTACCTAAAACGTAGAGATATATTTCTTCTTGGATGAAATTGAAATAGTATAGCAGTTATTAGCAGTTAAGAAAGGATCACAGGTAGGAGTGGAAATTAACACATGAGAATTTTAGAATATTCAAGGTAGCAACTAATTCCCAGGCCAGATAAGGTATTAGCAATGCATGCCTCACTAACGAGTACTTCCTCAAAAGAATATAAATCTGTAGAACTTCAAGGACTGACAATGCAAACATCCTGCTACAAAGAAGGCTGTGAAGATAAGGGAAGGCCACAAATGTGAAGTCAGCAGTGATAAAAGGGAACATCTTGACCCAGAAAATCCTGAGAATTTGGGCAATTGCCGAAGCACGAGAACTGGGGGAAAGGTAATTCTGGCAGGAGGAGAGTACAACCACCGACTCAATTAAGGGATGAAAGGATTACCCCCACACACCTTTTGAGCATGCACAGTGAATTAAAAACACACTGTAGCTTTAAAATCAAGCAGAAAAGATACAGACCAATGGAAGAAGAGGATGCTCAGTTAGTTTAATGATTATGTATTAGATAGGTGTGGTGTGCTAACTGTCATGTATAAATGTCAAAATGAACTTCAGTAGGTGTGCTTGATTTGTGGAAATATTCCACCTTGCACCCTGTGCAGAATAAAGCAATGTCTCCTCTCTAAATATACTTTGTGTGTGTTTTAGGAGTTATTTTAAATTATAGGTAACGACTAGGGTTTGTTTTAAAATAAAATAAATTTTAAATTATAAATTAATTATAAATAAGCTCATGCATTAATCTTTGCTATAATATTCCAACATTATTTCCCAAGGAAAAGCTTATTGACAACAGGGAAGAGCTTGTTAAGGAAAGGGCTTTTCTCAAATTAGGAGGAAGGTGCTAATAATACTCCATTATCTTGTCTGACTGTTTTGTAGTGTTTGAACATATAAACACCCTGAACAGTGTGATAATGTACTCTGCCTAGCATAGGGGAATAACTGGCTGACACCATTAGCATTAGGGATGTTGAAGAGCACCAGTAATAGGTGGAAGATAAGACAATTTTTGCTAGGTATAATATAGGTAAATTTCATGATGAGTATACATTTGAGTAAGTTTGTACTTGGTCCTTGCTTGACTCCAGAAACAAGACAGCAGCAAGGTAGTTTTGAATACCTTCTGTATGTCTGTAATGGTGCTATGCCGAGGGCACTGTCAAAGTTCACGAGCAGAGCTAGCTCAACTGTTTGTTGTGAACAATTTGGGAAATATCCCTGGGGTTAAATACACTTCACATACCTCCTGCAGCTTACCTTTTTAACAGGTCAGGCTGTTACCCAAGAACAAGTGGGAAAGTAAAGAAGCCTGGTTGGGTTTTTTTTTTTTTCTTCCTTCTTCATTTCTACTAAGCCAAGGTCAGGTAAATAACTGCCACCAATAAAGAGAGAATATCGTTCACTGGTGGCAGTCACTGGCATCCTACTCAAACACTGTGTAAATGTCAGGCTTTATCCTATGGAAAGTCAAAATTGGCTGCAGCAACTGCATTATCTGTAGGTAATCTCTGCTCTTGGGTCTCTGCATATATGAATTATGAAAAGGAAAGTTAAAATAAATGCAGAATTTGGCAACTTCTGTGCTCTGTTGTCAGAAGTTAGTCTATGTGCTTTCTTAACGTAGTGACATAATATTTCTTAGATATTTTTAAACAAAATGCAAGGAAGTGTTCATTACAATGTTTTGATATTGTTGCTGCTGTTTGCATTGAGTGAAAGAATGGTCCCGAGGTCTTGTCTGTCACTTCTGGCCTCTATCCAGTGTCTCTTTGTTTTATCTTTTTTTATCTCCCCCCCCCTGCAATGCTTTGAGCATTTCAGAAGTGGGGTAATGATGCCACAGCAGGGCAACTAGAGGCTGTGATCTGAATTAATTCTCCCCCATCACTAGCTGAAATGCCTAAATAAAAAGCATAGTTGCCTTTGGGGTGGAGGGAGGTTTGAGGAAGAGGACAATCACCAAAAATTTGAATTGCTGCTTGGAGAAGCCTGTCTTTGTTTTGGCAGCTTAGGAAGTTCAGGCAATTATGGTTGAAATTGGATGTCTTACCTGGGTGGGATGAATCTAGTCATCCTTGCCTTTTTGAGGGCAGAGGACCTGTTTGTCATTTGCCTTAAAAGATCCTGAACTTTTTACAATCTCGTTGAAAATATGAAAGATGATGCTTTTGTGGGCACTAAACAATCAGGAACAAAACTGTACGAAATGCTGAATGTACTTTTTCAATCTCCTGTTTCTGGATCATACCCAGTTTTTACTTGTGCATTTTTCAGCATGTCTCCTCAGTGAGAATCTTCTGATATATACAGTGAGAATCTTCTGATATATATCTTTTAAAAATCTTTACTGCAGATTGTCTAAAAAAAAAGTCTCCTCTGTGATTAAAATAAAGTTCCTTCTTCTGTCAAGGCTGGGCTTTCATAAACATGACTGAGCTGCTTTAGATCTAAACTTTCAGAAAAATACTTGCCTTTGGGAAAGGCAACCTCTGAAACCTTCTGTATGGTATGAAGTCTGGGAATATGCATTAATGGAACTTGGTGTTCACAGGGAAAACACTCATGAAAGAGTAACTCAGCCGACATGGGGATATGCTGCTTTAACAGGTTTTTGTCTGAAAAATGTGAAACTGTCAAAGTTGAAGTCCTTTACTTAAATATACATGACTTCTGGAGGAATACAGGCATACTTCTCCTGAAAAGCTCTGCTGCCTCCTGAGTGAAAACCACCTGGGGTTGGAGCTTCTGAGTGGCTACCACACAGGCTGCCTTGAAGGGAAGGACCTTGGGGCACCCCCTCTGTAGTAACAGCTTGGGAGGCTAGGAGGGCGGGCACAGGGGAGGGCTTGCCTGCTTGGCCCGCTGCCCGTCCTGGCCCTACTGCAGAAGGTTGAGTCCTGGCTGGAGCCCTCAGGGCTGCCATGCTCTGTGCTGTTGGACCGAGGGCCCCCAGTACTGAAATGCTGGGTCTTCTCATGCTTTTCTATCTACCGAGTTTTCAGTGTCTGACCAGGATCCCTAGACCTGGTGTACCAGTGCTTACTTTTTGCAAAATTATCAGAACACACTAATAGAAGCTCTTCTGAGCCCTTTTCTTTTGTATGAATGAGTTATTGGCATTTCCCTTAGTAAAGACTTTCAAGCCAGTCTCCTTCCGTGTGGTTGTTGCAGTTCCTCTTGACTGCGAGCAGGCATAGTGCTGCTGGGGTCTAAGCCTTGGTTTTGGACCCTGCGAGCTTGCAGGCACTTTGCAGGCTTGTGTAGTAGTGTTCTGCTAAAGTCAAAGATGTTACATTGAAGTCTGCCCCAGGTGAGGTTTTAGTCTTTTGTACCTAATAGTTGGGTACATTTTCTGGTGTACATAGTCAAGTAAAGTGGTGGGAGGGGAAAGCAAACTGGATTGGGGTGTGGTTGTTTTCATGGGATTTTTTTTGTTGTTTTTTTAATCTTGCCTATTGCTTTTGGGTTCCTTCCTATTCCTATTTGAAACAGTACTAGTTTAACAGCCTCATGTGAAGTGGTTGTAATTTAGGGAGCAGGTCAGACTCCTGAATTTCCTTCTATCAGTTATTTAGGAGCAACATCTCAGCTCTGAACTCTACAGTGCAGACACAAGCCCGCATGGTTCAGCTGGCAACTTGGCATCATTAGCTATAAAGTGTAACACTGGGCTTTGTGTGACAGTTTTAATCAACTTCTCCCTCAAGGTCACCCTTGGCTTCCGAGTTATGGGAGTCCCAAAACCTGTTGTGATTTATTTTGATGAAGGTAAGTCAGTCCATGTTTTCTGGCAGTTTGGCTGTTCTATGATCTGTAACTACATTGCTTCTAGTACTAAAAATACACTCTGGACAAATATGTGTGGATGGACAGCTCAAATAATAGCAATCCATCTTAGCAAATGGCATCAGTTCTTTTATTGCTTCTTTCAGCTGACTTGTCCCTTCATAATAGGAGAAGCTCATTACTCCCATAGGAGGTGCAGAAAAAACATTTTTGTCTGAAAAACTGCTGGCTTTCTGGTTCAACACTTAGATGGTTTGGGAAGTGACAAAGGGATTTGTAAAGATTCTTGGGCAGCTCAAGTCAGAGTGAGGAGGGGGAGTTGGGTGCCCGACAGTGTTCCAGCCACTCAGCCTAATGGCCACAAAATTCAAAACCATTTCTATCTGCTCTTTTCCCTCGTGCTCCCATTTCCAGATGCACATACAGCAGAAATCAGAAGGATGCCTTGCAAGGTCAGCATGTCTGCCTTAGGAATGGTGTACGTCTTGTATCAAAAGGGTTACAAAGTGGCTGCTGTTAAAATAACTCGGTGAACAGTGTGGTAAAAATTCATGGAGGTTATAATTGTGGTATAAGGACGAAACTCAAGTTCATCCTGCTGCAATTTTGATGCAGCTGAATATAAGGGTTGTGCCTGTATGGATATCCAGCACGCTTAATGACCAGTTCCCTGGGTGGTCCAGGAACTCTGGAGCTAATGTCTGCAGAGAGGACATGTCTGACTGCCTGAAGACAAAGCTCGATGACTGAACTCCTAGCCAGCCTCACAGCAAAACAACATGTGGGAGCTCTGCAGGCAGGTCTTTTGGACAGTCCCAGAGACATTCCCAGGTGGCTCCTGCTGTGCACAGACTAACTGGTAGACACTGCTTGAACACTGGGCTGTGCTGGTTCTTCCTGGGCAGAGAAACCAGGAGCTCCTGGGGATTCTCCCTGTTGGCATCTGCTGTTGTTGTGGTTTAATGTTGGCTGGATGCCAAGTGCTCACCAAAGCTGCTCTATCACTCCCCTTCTCAACTGGATAGGGATAGAAAATATAATGAAAAAGCTCCTGGGTCCAGATAAGGACAGGGAGATCACTCAGCAATTACCGTCACAAGCAACACTTGACTTGACTTTGGCAATAAATTAAACTGATTTTCCCCATCAAAACTGAGTAGGAGAGAGGAGTGAGAACATGTGTAGGGTAATGAGAAATAAAACCAAATCTTAAAACACCTTCCCCCCCACCCCTCCCTTCTTCCCGGGCTCAACTTCACTCCTGATTTTCTCTTACCTCCTCCCTCTGAGCACTGCAGGGGGACAGGGAATGGGGGTTGTGGTCAGTTTGTTACACATTGTGTCTGCCGCTCCTTCCTCCTCAGCGGGAGGACTCATCACACTCTTCCCCTGCTCCAGCATGGGGTCCCTCTCATGAACTTCTCCAATGTCGGTCCTTCCCACAGGCTACAGTTCTTCATGAACTGCTCCAGTATGGATCCCTTCCACAGGGTGCCGTCCTTCAGGAGCAGACTGCTCCAGCATGGGTCCCCCATGGGGTCACAAATCCTTCCAGCAAACCTGCTCCAGTGTGGGCTCCTCTCTCTCCATGGGTCCACAGGTTCTGCCAGGAGCCTGCTGCAGTGCAGGGTCACAGCCTCCTTTGGGCACATCCACCTGCTCTCACGTGGGGTGCTGCATGGGCTGCAGGTGGATATCTGCTCCACCGTTACCTCCATGGGCTGCAGGGGCACAGCCTGCCTCACCATGGGTTTCACCAGGGGCTGCAGGGGAATCTCTGTTCCAGTGCCTGGAGCACCTCCTCCTACTCCTTCTTCACTGACCTTTGTGTCTGCAGAGTTGTTCCTCTCACATATTCTCACTCCTCACTCCAGCTGTAGTTTGTGTCCCAGTGTATGGGGCTTTTTCCCCCTCCTTCTTAACTATGTTATCCCAGAGGTGCTACCACTGTCGTTGATTGGCTCAGCCTTGGGCAGTGGCAGGTCTGTCTTGGAGCCGGCTGGCATTGGCTGTATTGGACATAGGGGAAGCTTCCAGCAGCTTCTCACAGAAGCCACCCCTGTAGCCCCCCCACTACCAAACTTTGCCACGCAAACCCAATACAGCTGTAGACAAAGGTGTTGACCAAACTGTACAGAGAAAACTTTAAATATTCAGACAGAACTGCTCAGTAGGACTGGTCTTGTAGAGCAGTCTTTGTTCAGTGTTAAGATAGTTAAGAGATGTTTTTTACAAAATTTAAGGTAATGGATAGAAATGGATCATGCCCATGCTGGAGTAGTCACGTAGGTGTGCCAGTGGGATGTAAGAATTCTCCAGAATCTTTTGGAGAGTCTTATCTCATCCAGCTGAAGGCACCTTTGAATGGACACAAGCAGTGGAGACAGCCATCACTAGCTGGACAGCAACTGACCATCCTGTTCAAGAGGTTTGATTCTTAAATAAGCATTACCCAATGCAAAAAATACCAATAAGTTAGGTCTTTTTAGCAAGCACTCTTGTCTGTGTCTATGCAACAGCATCCATTCAGCACAAGTGGGATGCTTCCATTGGGTTGCTGCTAGTATCTACCCTTTATTGACTGTTCTTCAGTGAGCCAGAAGGAAATCTTGTAATGTCAGTGAAAGATGTTAGTAATTGTGAAAAATGATAAGCATCAAGTTTTCCAAAACCAAAGTCCATGTTGGATGCTACAGCTTTCTGGCAGTGATTATTTTCAAGCCACTAGTAATGTGGGTGCTAGTTGCACGGACAGGAAGCTTCAAGAGGCAGAATCCTGATATGGATGCAAGGGCTGCTATGGCTACATCTGCCTGTACATCTGAAAAAGACACAAGCCCTTCAAAACTGCCTACGTAACTATGTCGTTGTTAAGTACAAAGTCTAGATTACAGCTTAAAAAAGACTTTGAATGTAGGTTCTCTGCACTGCTATTCCTTAGAAAAAGCCCTTCACAGAAACCTTGCCTTTATTTATAAAACAATTTCAGCTAATGATATCTGGATGATTCAGATGGTGTTCCAGGATTTGAATAAAGTCAACAGCTTGTCTGTGACTGTTTGTCAGAGGATGTGTGCAGGCTATTTGCTGCAATAAGATGAGATTGAAAGAGAAAATCATCACCATTGAGATGATGCAGGAAGACTGCCATCTTTCTCCCACTACCTACGTTCACTAAGCTAAAAGGATGTGTTGTTGCTTTCTGTTCTAATATTCCATGTATTCAATGCTTTGTCAACTAGTGGCCAGAAAAATTACTACTTTATTGAAAGCAGGCAAAAAACCCACTTCAGGTAAAGTGTAACTTAAAAAGATTGCATCTGTCTTAGCATTGGCTAGCATGTTTCCCACATTTTACCAAAATGTTTTGCATTACCAGATTAAAACTTAAGCAGAGGGTGACCTTTTACAGAAGTGTTTTTGTGTATTGCTCCTACTGAGCTTGTCAGTCCTATAGCTTTTTACTTGATTGCTATAGCCACTCTGAAATGGGTCTTCTGAGGCTCTGCTGCTTTGCTGTTCTGCCTGGACCCTTCAATTGAAGGTATTTAATCTTTTTTTCTGGACTCCTACACACAAATAAAGAAGGAGTAGAATTCATACGTTTCAGTCACAGGGCAAAACAACAGGCTTACTTTTGCAGACAAAAATGACTGCCTTTATGAGGGAAAGGAAAAGATTTAAAATTTTCAAGGTTTTCCAGTCTGATCCACAGACTACAGCACTGAGAAGCCTTCACTACTACTTCTGCAAAGTGTTTTGGAAATGGCAACTGCTCCTTCATTGCTACATGTCTGGACTGAGGTATTTGGAAAATACCTGTGCAGACTCTCAAGACTGGGGCAGGAATTAGGTCTTTGCACTTTCCTGGGTGCTTCTTACTGCTCCTTACAATCTGACAGAGTCACTTTCTGGATAGACAGTGGCTCCCCTGGAGCTTGGCTGTCTCTGCCATCACTGTGGATATTTGATATTATCATTGGAGAGTCAGTGTTTGTTCTAAATGTGCTGGGGGTTCCTGAGTCATAAAGCTGTTTTTAGACTTTTTAATCTCTCTTTTTAGTCTTCTCATCTGTCTTGAATCTGCAGAGCAGTTTGGTTCAATTAATTTCTCCAGCACAAAAATTATGAAGGATCCTACTACTGCTTTTTAAATAGTCAGATTTCACTAGATATTAGAGCTTCAGGATACAGCATCTTGAAGAATCCCTGTGGCAATATCTGAAAAGAAACATCAGTGTCATGTTCTGTTTTTAATGCACTTCACTATGGAAACAGATTTATGTTTCTCTGCTGTGTGTGTCTGTCCATCTCCCTAGTAATTTTGAACTGTTGGATGATACCAATCAAATGTGACAGAGGTGAAGGTCTTAAAAGGTAATTAGCTTCCTGTGAGTTTTTGGGAAAGTTATTG
Source organism: Pelecanus crispus (assembly GCF_030463565.1). NCBI lineage: Eukaryota > Metazoa > Chordata > Aves > Pelecaniformes > Pelecanidae > Pelecanus > Pelecanus crispus. Next base: position 26,861,105 of record NC_134651.1, on the reverse strand, counting down.
TTTAGATAGAGAGAGGAGATTCTACTTTATGCCTTTATAAACTTAGTCGGCAGCATATGTTTAACCTTTATTAGACATAATGAATATACAGTGGAGGAATTTACTTTTCATACTCTAAATGAGGGCAAAATTGCAGCTGGAGCAAGTTGAACCTGTTTCCATCATTTCCGACACTTGCTGAGCTGTATGCTTATGCTGAAGAAACTTGGACCTGTACAGAAAGAGCACTGTGATTTTGCTCTTTGCAGGTGGTAATAGGCGTTGATTTAGTTTTAGCTTTAAGTGATTGTTTTTGATCGAAGCAGTCATACCTCAGATATTTGTGCTCTATAGAGCATGATCTCAGTATGACAACCCACCCAGGATGGTTAGGTCTGATGATCGGTGTGCATGGAGCGAGGCAGGGCAGTTAGGACCATTTTATTTCTTCTGTTTCTCTATTTAGGGGTGTAAATTTTTGTACCTCTGCAATGTTGGATTGTGTGGTATACACCTATGCTCATATCCATTTCTATTCCCTAATGCACCTAATGCCCCCTGCTTTGTTTCAGACCTTGTCTGAGGTAGAATGAACTGCTAAATTGGTGTTTTTTACAGTCAAGGTGTCCCGTGTCCACCCTCCACACTCGCATACACTTCTGACCTTATTCAGTGGCCCAAGAGAATTGATTTCCTGCTCAGTTTCTTCTCCAGACTGTGTCTAAATCCAAATGTAAACTGTGGGATGACTTTAAGAATGTCTAATGTTGTTATTTTGATTAGCTATTAACTATTTATTAGCCTAGCTGCTGTTTTTAATGCTGTTAATCCCATTTTTAAAATATCTTGCAGCTTCAGGATTGCAACAAAAAGTCTTAAATTGGCTATTTTTACAAGCATCTCCTGGATTCATGTTTTCTCTTAATGGTTTGCCTATCTTTTGTATGCACCTGAGTAAGAGAACACGTAACAGGAGGCACATAAAACAGTCCAGTGCTCCTTTCACCTTGTCTTAGAGCATAAGAATAAAGGAATGCTCACTGACGAGAAGAAACGTGCTTGGAAAGAGTTTGGGAAATGCTTATCATGACAGATAAATGGTGTGGAGCATTTGCTGTCATGGGATATCATTAAGGCAAACAGTGCAGCAGGACTCAGTGTCTTAGATACCAACAGCAGCAGAATAATGTAACATTTGTAGCTGCAGCAGGCAAATCAAATGTTACTGCACAAAGAATACCAACAGAAGAACTGGCAAAACTATTTTGAAGGGCATCCTTGAGTAGTTTAGGATGGTTAATTTAGGTTTTGTACTTGCAACTTATAATTGACAAATAAAAGGTAAAAATATTTGTTTGCCATGAGAATCTGAAAACATCCATGTTCCCCACTTGTTCCAGCTACTTTTTTCCCTTCCATTTCCCATTTCCAGCTCCACGTACTTGCTGTGCTAGACTCCCCCATCCCAGGAGTTTGATGGACAAGAACTGGAAGGAATGGGACACTTTGCAGAAGGGGAGGAGGGGAAGGGGTAATGGAAAGAGAGCACGATCAACTGACAGTTGGTGTTTTTGCCAGCTCTTTCTCTGACAAACACTTCCCAAGCTTCTGATAAACTGTCTTCCTCAAGTAGAGAAACACTTGATAGCAAGTTTAGACATGTGTAACAAAGGGCCCTTTGGCTTTGAAAAATCATTAATTGCTGTGCTCCTTTCCCTGGGTTTTTGTGTTTGTGCTTGTAAGCAATGCTGCAGAGCTGTGCTGGAGCCATGTAGAAATGGGAGAACAGTCTATTCCAGCAATGCTTTAGTAGGTGGGTACCGTTCATAAAGGTAATATTTAGCTTTGGTACAACAGCAGCAGTAGTTTACCAGTATGATATAAGTATCTTTCAAGTTTGAGACCATCTTCTCTTCAAGTGTTAGCTTGAAGTCTTCATGTCTGCTCTTCCACCATCAGGCAGCCTTTCTCAAACTATAATCTGATACTGGGTGGGCTGGCTGACAAGGTTTATTTGCTTTTTGTTTACTTTGAAAATAATTCTCAGTAGCTTTTGGAGCGAGGGGATACGGAGGAAGAGAGATGGTTCTCTGCTGATCTTCTCCAGCACTATTTAAAATATTAAATTGCTCTCTGGTCTAAGTAGAACTGGATCTAATGTCTGATGACATAGCAGAGATGGCTGAGGATGCAAGAAGATTAATTATCCTTTAATACGTAAGACTTGCATACTTAACCTTTTGCCCTCACTGCTATCAGTTACCCTGAAGAAGAGTATCTCTCAAGTTCTTGTCTAGGCTTTGTAAAACAGCAGTGCAGTGCATATTTAAACACCACATAGCAAGAGAGGAAAGTAAGTTATCTGTCTTTTGATTGAAGATGAAACAGCTTCTAAACAAACAAATTGAAAATTGGGTCAGCTATTTCCAAATACAAAATATTTTGAAAAATGGGGAAGAAGGGCATTAGGCTCACGTTTGAATATATATATATACTCAAGGTAATGATCCCTAGGGTGTCACCAGAGGGGTTCTGAAGACACTTGACTTTCAAAGGGGCTCTGCATCTATGTGTCTCCCTAAAGTCTGCCTCTCAGAAACTAGGACAAAGAAGTGTTGCGGATTCCTTGCAGGTGAAAAGATTTGTTTTTTTTTTAATCCTCCTGCCTTATAAAAACATGCTATCTGGAAATATAAGCACTGTATTTTGCCACTTCTGGTGGGATCTTTAAGTGATCACTGAAGATGTTTATGTACCTGTGTCACCTGTCCCTGACTGTTTTATCTCAGTCATGTTTGTTACAACCTTAGAAGCCATGCTTAAGGTGGAGCATAGAACTTAGTGCATTTTCTGCTTTGTGTTGTGATATTTCTAGAATAAACATAATGTGAATGCTTAGGAAATCAGGTAAATTAATTTATTCTAAAATTTCAGTGGGGACCCAGGCCTTGATCCTGCAATGATATTCACCCCTGCAGAGCTCATGGCAGCATCAGGACCTGTGCTTTTATAAAATCCTCTTTGTCATTATTGGGAAGGTGTCTTCAAAATATCTCAGCATAGATTGGATAGCTCTTTAAAATAATTGGTTGAATATTAATTTCTGTGGCTCAGTGCAATTATATTAATTATGGGGAACTCATTAGGCGCTAATGTAAATATTAGAACCTCTCCTGTAGCATTCACTGTAATTTAATGCTAATTCACAGAACCATTATTAAACTGTTAATAGCCAGGGCTGCAATTCATTCAAGTACATAACATCTCATGCAATCAGTAAAGCATTTCAGTTGGTGAGCAACATGCATTATAGTTCACATACAGGCTCTTGAACATATAGTCATGAGCTGTTTGCAGGCTTCCCATCACAAGTTAGAGAAGGCTTAGAGTAAACTGTCAAAGATTTCTTGGAGTATTAGCTATCCTGGCATCTCTGGTTCTCATAACTGCAATAAATGTGTGGTTCTGTGGCTAAAATACTGCATAACTTTGTATCTCATGTCATGTGTTTGGAAGCTGAGATGATTACATATCCTACGTAATTTTAAAATTTATCATGGTAACAAAGGCAGTTTCCCAATCTTGTGTTTATTTTGTATCCACGCACTTTAGATTTCCTTGGCATGGGGGTTGCTAATAGTGGGGTTGTTTCTGTTCACATACACAGCTTGTATGCTGATGCACATCTGATGCAGCTTGTAGTCATCTGATAATGCTGGTACAAAAGGGGGTGACCTAGTCTTTTTTAATGAAATATTCACATCTGTTATTTTGTTAGTCAAGAGGGCAAAAAGGTAGAAATTAAGTCAATTTGAAATAACTGGGTGAGGGCCAATGAATTCCAGGCTTTGGAAAATGCTGTCTTTTAATACAAAACTTTCTAATCTGAAGTGACAAAACACAACCCAGAATAAGTGCTGACATGAGATCTAGCTAGAATTTAGTTGCCTGAAATTGCTGGCCTGGAGAAGTCTATGTAGCTGCTGTCAAACCTATGGAAGAGATTCAAAAAATAAAAACCTTAGCTATCTGGAACTGTGCTAGTGCCCAGCCTTGGCAGGCCTGACGGGCTGCACCCAAACCTGCCTGGGGTGTGGAAGCTGGGTGCTTGTCCCCGTTAGTGCCCTGAGGAGCAAAGTGGGGTGGATAGCTGTGCTGGCGGAGGGAGGCCATTCAGCCTTGTTGTGGCTCCTGCTTCTACAATTTGCTGATGCATATTTTTTTTTAATTTTTACATTTGGCTGAGGGAAGCAGAGGGACCTGAATTTGACTGCCTCTCCTACCTGAGAGTGTGAATTCATATCCCCTGTTGTCCTGTGCAATGATGAAGCCACTGGACTACTGGCAGTTTGGGATGGAGGCATGCCCTACCGGCCCTTGTTGAAGGATTTGGGGATTAGTGGTCAAAATGTATGAGAGGAATGAGGGCAAATGCCTGAAAGGTTAGAAACATGGGTTTCAGTCGTCACTTGACAGTAATTTATATATCTCTGAAATGACTTTTGGTTAAAATTCTTGCCACCTTCCCCATCCCCGCAGATCCAGGGAGTTCTGAACCTTGACCTCCCATCCCGGAGGAGCACAGTGTTGCACACAAGGAGAGGAACGTCCTTCAGAGCTTCTGTTTTGAAAAGAGTGAGGAAAGGACATCCTTTCCTGTCTTCCAGAGAGAGTTGGGTTGTGGGTTCCCAGTTGTCCTGGTTTCGGCGGGGATGCAGTTAATTTTCTTCCTAGTGGCAGGCATAGTGCTGTGGTTTGGATTTAGGATGAGAACAATGCTGATAACACACTGATGTTTTAGTTGTTGCTAAGTACTGCTTATGCTAGTCAAGGACTTTTCAGCTTCCCATGCTCTGCCAGGTACACAAGAGACTGGGAGGGGGCACATCCAGCATAGTTGATCCAAACTGCCCAAAGGGCTATTCCATACCATATGATGTCATGCTCAGTATATAAACTGGGGGGGGAGGGTGTTGGCCGAACTGTCTGGGTATCTATGAACTGTCGGCGGGTGGTGAGCAATGGCATTGTGCATCACTTGCTTTGTATATTATTATTATTATCATTATTATATTGTCATTATTATAATTACTATTTTACTTTATTTCAATTATTAAACTGTTCTTATCTCAACCCAGGAGTGTTTCTCACTCTTATTCCTCCGATTCTCTCCCCCATCCCATCGGGGTAGAGGGAGTGAGTGAGCGGCTGCATGGTGCTTAGTTGCTGGCTGGGGCTAAACCACGACACCAGTGCAAAGAGGTTTTGTTTCCTCCTTGAATGTGGGTGTTGGAAGAATAAACTTCGAGTTTCAAACTGGCTGTTAGAATTTTCCTTTGCAGCGAGCTGAAAACATTGAATAGCAAATACGCTGGTGCCAGGTAGCACTTTACTTGAACATCTTGAGCTGAGCTGGAAGCAGCCTGCATGTTATCTCTGCCCAGGCAGCATATCGGGAGTGTAGGCATGTCTCTCAGGATCATGATGCTTTCTTTTCTGTGGTCAGATGCCTAAAAGCTAGCTGATGCACAGTCTAACTCCTAGTGACTTCAACTGAAAATTTTTCTCCTTTAATGGGATATGTTGCCCTCAGCATTAACTTTTCTACTTTTTAAAAAGAGAGTCACAGTAGCAGCCTTGCTGGTTTAATAAACATAGAATTAAAAGAACAGCATTTTAAGACCATTTTTAAAATCTTATTTCATTAAACAATCAGTTTGCAATAACTTTACATACCATCTTTAACAGCACCATCTGGTGGCTCTCAGGTAATGTTAACATCAATCATGGCTAGAATTGTTTCTTACAGTATTACAGGATATGAAATGTTTGGGTTGTTTTCTTATGAATACTAGAGGAGGTGTGTGGATTCTGTAGGGGTAAATACGGCATAAAAACATAGACCCTGACAAAAGCATGTTGCTGAACTCCCACACATTCTGAGTATGTGAGGTAAACCAGTGCAGTGTTGTATGTGCATAAGTATTTAACCTGCATAAATATTTGAGTACTAGAAGAGGGATATTTTCACATTCCTGTAATATGTTTAAAGACTCCTACTTACCATACAAATCTTCTATTAAAGATTATTTTAGCTTGCTTCTAATCTCCTTACATGTATGTAGAGTCAGGAGAGATCAGTGAAGTCACTGATTGGAAGAACAGCCTTCTGAGCGGCATGGGGAATTTAAAATATATTGAGGGCTTAGGAGTGTGAACTTTCATTTTGATTTATTCAGTCTCAGCAAACAGAGAAGGTTGATATCACAGCAGGGAATGAGTGGGTAGAAAGACAATCCATGTTCAGCCAGGGAAGCTTCGAAACACAACCAAAGACAGAATATTTTTCTGTTACGAGCCTTTGCATAAAATGTAGTACTGGTGAACAGTTTCTGGAGCTGATGGGTGATGGCCATAGAAATCCACTAGAATTCCTGCACAGGAATTTCTGGGTGGGCAAAGTATCCTGCTTGTCCTTCCCCCCCCCATTTGGTATTCAACATATCAGTGTTCAGCATGCTACTTTACATTACGTTACTGATGTATAAGAGGCATTTAGTATGAGGCCACACAGGTTTAGAGCTTTGTTCTCATTGTAATAACAGCTGATGATTCAGCATGGACCTCTTGCTTATGTTTTGGTCTCTGTGCTATCCAGAAAATCCAGCTCCATCGGTGTTAGGTGATCCCTCTGGCTAAGCATGTTGTCAGCAATTATGGTTGTGTACAACAAGCCTTGGCATCAACAGCTTAGCACTGGCTTCACTGATTAGAAGCAGAACTTTTGCTTGATCATTTGCAAAGCAGTTTTCTCACAGCTTCCAGGACAGAACCCTTTCCAGAGAAGAGCTTTCTATGCCTTCCATTTGATTTGTCTTCAGGTCAGTAACATGAAAATAAAGATGATCTGGAAAATATGAAGCTCAAGTGTTTGCAACTGCTGGTTATTATTTCTAAGATACGTAGATTATTTAAAAAAAAAATCCATTTGGAATTTTTATTGGGAAAGACCAAATTAAAAGATTGCAGGAAGCAGTTTGGCGTAGTAGGTAGCAAGGTGCTGGCCTGTCTGTCTCAAAAGATGTGTGCTCTGTAGCTAACTGAGACTAATAGGAACAATTGGACAAGTCACTATTATTTTTCTCTGTGCCTATTCCTGCCCTCCGCATATTGTCTGAGTTGTGAGCTCCTGATAATAGAAGGTATTTTTCAGTCTCTTCCTTATTTTGTGTGGCCTAATGGTGGAGTGAGCATAATGAACTGCATTCTCGGCAGAGGTACGCTCCCCCCCCGTCCCCCCCCCCCCGATCATTGCAATGGACTATCGTCTATTTGCAGCAGCTTGGAAGGTACCCTTGACTGGCAGAACTTGGAGGTGTAGCAATTGTAGTCCATATATTTTCTTCACAGAAATGGCATCTATTTTGTATATTTCCATTGAGCTTTCTGCTTCATATCTGGAATGAAAGTGAAATAGCAAGTGATGAAAATAGTGATGAAAAAGATGAGGAGGATTTTTATGTATAATAATCATCTGCAGATATTAAAGCTTTGCAGTACCCTTTTTCAGAGATATTCATATAAGTCAGTGAGATCTGATACTTGCTCAAGGTCACATAGCAAGTTTGTGGCAGAGACAGAAATAGAAATTATATCTTAAGAGTCAGTACAGTATCATATTCACAGGCTTCCATTTGTACAGACACTGGTTGTTACAAACACTGTTGTGCTGTGTGACGTGGCAAGGATGCAGGCTATGAAGAAAGAGGGAGGTACACCCAGAAGTAAGCTTAGCAGTGCATACTGGCTTTAAAAATTCACTTTTGCATCTTCAAAATTGGCATAACTATGTTAACCTCAGTAAAATTAAGGTCATACAAAATTTACAGAAACAGTGGTTAAAAGGTTCTTTGATTCTTTGTCTTGATGAAGAAACTTGCAAATACCTCAGGCACCCCCAATATAACCATCCTCACGAACTGGTGACGGGTGGGACACATGCAGAGCTGAGCCTACTTTGAGCATAGAAGTCAGGAAGCTACGTTTGTCCTTATAGTTTAAGGGTGCTGCTGTCTTGGTGTCAACGTTCAGAGCTACCCTATTGCTGTGTGAAAACTCTTCTCACTTTTGGCCCTATCATAGTGGCATAAATTTTACTTTTCTGAGCAAGAAAGCCAGCTCTGACTTAGTGCTGAGGTCTGCACAAACCTGGTTCAGAATGTCAGTTCAAGAGCAGAAATAGTATAATCAGTTCCAGGATCTGTGCAGGAGAAACAGAAGCAAATAATCTACCACAGCCATGCTCAGCTTCAAGACGTATGTGGAAATGGGGAAATAGCTCATGCCATCTTGTTAAAAAGGAAGCTTAAAGTTACAGATGGCATGGATTGTGATACTGGAGGCAGAGAACAAATGTTTCCCAACTATTGAGAGACACTACAGAAAGGGCAGAAAGGAAGCATCATCGCTTAATAGCAGCATGATGGATGCTGTTGAAAGCAAGACAGAGTCCTCTAAAAGCATAAAGCTTTATCTAAATGAGGAAAATACAAAGGATTATAAAAACTGACAAGTTAAACGTAGAAATGCAATAAGGCAGACTGAAAAAGGACCACATGCAAAAAGCATCAAAACTAGTAAGAAATACATCTTCAAAAACATCAACATCAGGGAGCCTGGCAGAAAAATCTCTAGTAGATGCTCAGAAATCACAAATGAATTCTTTGCATCAGTTGCTCATTGTAAGGAAATGGTGGTTCCCTGTGCTGGAACACTTCTTAAAGAAGAATTAATCAGAAAAATCTCTTTGAAATTGAAGGGTTTGTAGGGGAACTTATGAATCAAATAAAGAAGTTGCCAAATAATTTGTTATTAACCCAAGCTTTCTGTAGAAATTCAGGAATGAGATAGAAAGACTAACCGTGGTGTTGCATAAAAGCACTCTGGTACCTGAGGACTGAAAGATGGCAAATGCGATATGACTTTCTAAACAGGTGATACAGGAAACCACAGGCTGATGAGCTTGAGATGTACAAGAAAAAATTGCTAGTCGATGGTATATTGAGAATGGAATTACTAGATACAGTAACAAACTTCTTGCAAAGTCGAGAGTCAGTCTGGCTTTTGTAAGGAGAAGTCAGGCCAGGCAAAATGTTGGAGCTTTTCTAATGATTTAGCAAACATATCTGTTCTGGGACCCATGGTGGTCAGCCTATGCATAAATGATGCAGTAAGAGTTGAATACTTGATGTCATTCATTACTGTCCTGAATAACTTTGAATTATTAATGTGACTGAATAATTTTATAAGAACCTAGTGAAATTGAGTGACTGGGCAGTGAAATATAAAAATGTGGTGTAGATAAAGAAAGTGATGTATATGGGGGAGGAGAGAACCTGAATGAGGGAGAGATGGGTGGGCTCTTGAGCTGGTTCTTGACCAAGATCTTGGATTATAATAGAAATGCCATCTCAGTGTTCAGGAGTGGTCCAACAGGTATGTCAAATATTAGAGTTGTTAGGACAATAATAGAGAGCAAAATTGAAGTGGCATTAAATGTGTTATATGCTAATATTAATGCACAGAACTTCTGCATCCTGAATACTGTATGCAGTTATAGTTCCTTTACTCCCCACCCTGCCCCAAATATGCTAAAACTGAATGAAGTGGCGAGAAGGCAGTAAGGCTGATTGAAATCTTGGAATGGACTCTATGAAATAAATGAGTAAGGAGGCTAGGGGTCTACAACATGGAAAGGAGATAACTGAGGGAGATGGTGATAGAGGGCTATAAATTCATGCGGCATGGAGAGAGCGGGTAGCGATTGATCTCTCTAATTCGTTAGAGAGAGGGGGATGTTAAATAAAGCTGGCAGGAGACTGGTTCACAGTAAGTGTCACTATTTGTGTGACCCATTCTTATGTTCCTTCCTAGTTACCTGGTTTTGGCCCCTATTAGAGGCAGCATAGTGGGCTGTATGGACCTTTGTATCTCCTGCTGTAGTTGTCTTACATTTGGCTTGAGGTAGTTTGGGAAACCACCACTGCAAGTGTTAACAGCAGAACTGGCCTCCCATGGGTGTGTCAGCTCGTCGTCTTTAGTGCTAATTCAGGGTTGGAAATCAAGCAGTTGCGAGTTGACAGCTGCTTACCCTGACCAAGCAGCTTGTGCTAAGATTCTTGCAGTAAATTTGTTTTGCCATTAATTCAGAGATGCTACATGCACTTGGAACAGCGGGAAAGGTCTGAAGAGCATCTCCACAGCCATGTGTGAATAGCTGGACCCCAGCCCCGCCAAGGCAGAGATGCAGTCTCGCTGGGGCACAGTGATACAGAGGCAGGAAATTGTAGCCCTAGGCAATGAAACGGGAATGTTGTGTTTGGGTTTGCAGTGAGCTGTGTTTTGGTTTCAGCAGTATTTTGAAAATCAAAATGTTGTGCATAATTCTAAAAGACTACAGAAGCCAAAAGATAAAAGCGAGAGAGTCCCATATGTTTTTACAATGTTAAAACAACTACAGCTAAAGCTGGGTCGCTGCCAGCATTTATCAAAAGACTATGCTTTTGCATTCCAAGCAGCAAAGGACTAAATCTCAAAGAACATACTGACCCTTTATATACAACTGTAGAGGGCAAGAAAAATCTCAGAAAGTATTGAAATTTTTCTTTGAAGAGTCTTTTCATGTCACTTTCAGACATGAAATGTAAGAACATGCTACAGGTACAGACCAAACAGGTTAAAGGAATAGTTGAGAGTACATGTCCGCACATGAAAGTTGCGAGGAATGGTGTGTTTATCTGCTGGGACATCTAGAAAGGTACTTCTGCATATCATCCTTGAATTCTCATTTTATGTTAGTTCAAGTAGGTGAGAGTCCCTAATCTGAGAGAGGTAAGGAAACCTGCAGTTTTGTTGTGAGAAGAGGTGGCTCCTTACTGCTGACACAAAACTCCTTTTATTGTTTTTGGCAGGAGGCATCTAGTCACTCTGTAGCAGCTTGCCATACCCTAAACTTATTTTTACACTCCTTTCCTTCAGAGTAACAGCATCCTGGGACTCTGTATGTATCGCAAATTCAGCCAGTGTAGGAGGAATTCTGCAAATGTTTTCAACTGAAGATACTGTCTTTATGTTGCAATTGGACATGAACAAACATCGGATTTAGCATCAAAAGACCCTGTTCAGTTGTCACGATGCTCAGTGTCATTCAAGAACCTGTTGGTCCTATACCAGTGGTTTGGGCTTTAAGGCCTAAGATGCGTAGAGTTGATTAGTCCTGGCTGAACTCTCATGAACAGAAACTGAGAATTCTTAAACTTTGAGCTTTAAGATTAGTATTTAAAAAAACCCACAAGAATTCTTTTTCATGTAAAAAGAAAATTGGTATTTTATCATAATGGTGGTTTTGTTGTACTTTTCTGCTATGAACCTGGCAGTGTAGATGAAGAGTGCAGATCCCTACCAAAGGTCATGACTTCTCTTGCTTCATTGGAGATGAGTTCTGAGCTGAGGTCTATTTACTCCAGTTCTCCTGTTACTATGCCATCTGTTTCAGAAGAAGAAATGTTAAAAATATAATAAATTGTCTACCAGGAATAGTTGCATGCTTTTTCTGAGTTCCTGTTGATTAAAAATGGGCTTCTTTCCAATGCAGAGTGATTTTTTTTTCTTTTAATTTCTTTCTCACGTCATAGAACTTTAAAAAAATCTTTAATAGCCTTGAAAATGCTTATTCATATCACTGCACAGTATATTTCTTACATATGCATAGTAATCTCTTGACAGTAATTTCCAAAGGCAGTGGACAAAAGTGGGTTCAATTTTGGCACATAACAATTTAATTAGATAGCTGAATTTGCAAGCAGGAAACAAATACGGAAATACCGATATTAAAAGGTAAATAAATGCAAATTATTCTTTTGTAATTATTTTTCTTCTTGAGAAGTTTAATGTTAGTTTCCCTAGATAATGTAGAAGCTGCTTGGGAGTTGCAGGAACAAGGGTGAGCAAGTACAGTATTCATACACCTTGAAATATTTGAAAGAACATTTTAGTTAATCATGGACTAGACTGTATTAGTGAAATGTTAACATATACTTTTATGTATAAAATTAAATGGATCAGGTACATGACATTACAAGGTAAATTTTTGGTCCAAAGTACCATTTTCTGTTGGGGAACCTAAAGGAATTGCAAGAAATTCCAGATAAATTAAGTCTAGCCATTGTTTCTTGAGTGCTCAAAACCTGTCTTTGGGGGAAGTAAGAAATTGCCCTTCTCCCTCCAGTGCTTCAGAAAAAGTTGTCAGCTTTTTGGACCAAGCTTTCTGAAGAAAAGATTTAGCCAGTTTTTGCTAGCTGTAAGTGGAAATAAAAATAAGAAACACTAGAAATGTTGGTTATTAGACCTGGAAAGATCAGATTCAGTAACATGTGAACTGAATGCTAAAACACTGGCATAGAGCATACGTGGCATGAATCACCCCAATTAAATGGAGGAAATTACTTAGCCACATGAAAAAATTATGCCCTGACATTAAAAGCTACTAGTTTGTTTTACTTTTTTCTGGCACTTTATTATTCCTGAAGCTTTGAAGAACTCCAGCCTCGTAGCTCCCACGATGAGTGTTGTAATTATGAGCATTAAGAATGTCTTCTGATTGTTTTGAGTTAGCTAATAACTTGATATGCTAAATAAATCAAGCAGTTCCCAATCCAAATGTAGCATCTGGCTTTGGAAATACAGCGTGCTCCCTCTCTGCTGTGTGAAATAAGTCTGAACAGCTGGAACAAATGTTCTTGTCACTAAATTATAAATTACAGCTGTCGAGAATAAAACATTTAGTTCCAGCACTCAAGAAATAGATTTTTAAGAAGTCTTCCCATTTATCAGTTTAGCCATTGATTATGTGTGTAAGGTCATTGAATCAGAGCAATAATGAATGGAATTCTTGATTGCTAAAATACCAGACTAAATGTACCCATAGTTTTACATCCAGGAACCTGATAATACTTAAAAATGCCTCAAAGCATTTAAGGAACTAACGCTATATGTAACCACTTATGTACTGCCTTTCTGATCACCAGTAATATGTTTGCTGAATAGGACAGTAAGATCAATTTGCTTCCATGAGCTCCTTACTTGTCAGATTTTCAGTGTGTCAAGTCTTGCACAGTAGCAGTTTAACTTCCCAAAGGTGGTGATTGCCTTGATGGCTTATGGAGTGGTAGGAGATCAGGGCTAGGGTCAGACTGAGCTTCCTAGCATTAACCATTTAACTGACAGCCTTGTTTTCCCCAGTGCAAGAGGTAGGACGAGGAAGGTTGTTGTATGTGTTCCAAAATAGATATAGTCTATCATCACAGTCTGCTGCTGTTCCTCAGGCTTGCCTTGGGATGAAACCCAAAATAAGCATATAGATTTGATCCATTAGTTTGGTTTTTTTTAAATATTGGTCCTGCTACCTGGTATTTGAACAGCTTTATTTTCTGCATATGCTGACGGCTTCAGTCTTCACCAGTGTAGAGGGGGCTACTGGCTTCAGCCTTTTCAAGTTTTGTACCCTTGTTTTCACAAATCTCTACTAATTGCGGTTGTTTTGAGCAGAAGGTTAAGGAATATCTGCAGTGTGCTTGTGACACTGCTGTGCTTGCATACTGTTTCTCTGTTCGAGATTTCTGTTTGTGAAATCATCAACTCAGCATCTTTTAGATGCCATTTCAATGGAAATAGCTAAGATGTGCAAGCATGTGTTATAGATCCTTTTGAAGTGATGTGCAGTTGGGAGGAGCTATAAGGGAGGAAAAGAATATGTTCTTGCACTTGCAGAAATACCTGAAGACCATTTTTCTTAAAGATGTGTCATGGGGTTGACACCTACTGGTTCTGATGCCTTTTATGATCCTTCCTCCAAAGTTAATGTTTTCTTTCTGGGTATGTCATGAAAGTCTGTGTTGGGAAGGTGTTTCCAGTCTGAACACCTACATGCTTTCTTTCTCTACCTGACTATCAGTCTTGCTAAAACTGGCAGGAACCAAGTGGTCTTTGAGATTCCTATGATGCTATTCAAGTAAGTCTTGAAAAACTGTGGGTAGGCTCAAGAGAGAGAAAGGGCAGTGTCTTTGCATAAATTTCTTTAAACAGAAAACCAAAGCTAAATAACAGCTGTAAATATATTATCCATGGTCTGAAGTTGGCTGTTGTTCTCTTTCCAAATGGCCTTCCCCAACCTGTTAATTTTCCATAACTGTGGAATTTGTGTTGACAAGGCAAGAAATACTTCTACAGAAGAGGTATAAGTTTAGCAGATGTAAATATGTTTGAAGACATCATTTGTACTAAAATTTGATTTGGATTCCGTTTCATTTTAGAATGAAATCTGAGAGATGTTTCTCTCAACTGACTTCCATCTTTAAGTATCAATAAAACCAACTTAAAAAAACCCAAACCACACCACAAACTAATAAAAGCCAGTAATTACAGCTAGAGTAAGGGGTAGAAATAGGCACTTTTTGGCTGAACAGTTGTTGGTGAAGAAAAGAGGAAGCACTTATGCATCAGGTGTAAGTTGGTAGCTCAGCAAGTTATTAAACAGATTAATCCTTTTTCTGCCTGAGGAACATTGCTGAGCTATTTAGTTCCCTTCACCTTCTCTTCAAATGTATTCAGTAAATATCTTTCTGTACACTGCTGGCAAACTCTGAATTCAGTACTGTAGTGGGGAATCCAGAAGTTGTGATATGGTGGTTCTTAGTTCCTGTGTTGGAAAAGCATACAAATATTCTCTGCACAGATTAGTTTCAATTGGAAATTCACTTTGAGAAAATGTTTCTGGGGTAAACTAGGTCATTCAAATTGCAGAAAACAAGAGCAGTATGTTGACCAAATGGGCAAAATGAATTTGTTAGGAAATTGAGTCTGGACAGAGGCATCTCTCTGTCCAGATGGTATCTCAGCTCAATCATTCAGCTTGAATAACAAATAATATTTTTGTTTCCCTGGTATGCACCACAAATGCTTTGCTTCTGGGGATATAAATTATGTTTCAAAACTAAAGCGATTGTTAAATTAGTACAGCTTGCAAATTAAAGGCTAGATCTTATCCCTGGTAGGCATCTATTTCTTCTGGTTTTACTTAATATAAGCTTTTTGTTGTATTACTCTACCTCTTGCTCTGGTCAGTCAGAGTGACTCATAGTTGCTATGTAGCATGTTCCTTAGGGGTTAGATGTAGCATTTATAATACTCTGAAATTATCTCAAAGGCCTTTATATAAAATATTTCTTTGCAATAAAATTATTACTATATGGGATAACAAATCCTGTCTTCCAATTTCATATTGTGCAAATTCACATTTTAAAATTTACATTTTGAGCACTCCTCACCAGCCTGATGTGCATATGTATATAATATATATATGCCTGTTTCCAGTGCAGCTGCAGTTTTATTCTGTGGTCTGAAAAAAACCCAACACACTAGGTAGTGCTCAATAGCTCACTGTAAGCCCTCTCCCTGCTACGATCTCTTAAGCTTCAGAAACCAGAAGACAAAAAGATGAATTTTAATGCACACAGGCTGAATGCCAGTGTATATGTATATATTATTTTCTGCTTAATTGGTAGAAATGGGAAAAGATCCTTTTAATCTAAAAAGGAATTTTAGGCCTCCATCCTGCTTAGTCTTTGCTTTTCTAATGAGGTTGCCCATGACAGTGGCAAAGGTAGATGTGGTTTCAGATGGGAGCTTGGGCATGCCAGGAAACAGCTCTTGCTTTTTTCTAGTTCAGAACAGAGGGAAACTATATGAAAGAGACTTGAGCTCTAGTTTCAGACATAACTTACAGATGTGCCTAAATTAAATAGTCTACTTAAATATCCATACTTGTTTCTTGTTCTGCTTCACCTCTCTTCAAAATCTGAAATTTGCACATTTAAAATAAATTATATGTGAGCAATTAATTTCTCACACTTGATCATTTCAGAACCATGAAGAATTAAATGAGGATACAGATAGCTGTATGCAGAAACATTTGACTACTGGTATCACTGGATTTGGGCTTATGCTCCCTGTACACTAAGAAACTCTTCTACAAATACATGTTTGTAGAAGTATGTGATTTCCTGAATTGGTTTCAGGCCTCCTTTATGACTGTTAGTAACCATATAATGGAATTGAATGAGGATGGCTGTCCCAAACAGCTACACGTTAAGTACAAACCTATCAATCTTTTAAGCTGTAATGCCATTTATTTTCTGGTAATATGCTTCCTGAACTGTGATGAGTATACTCACTATACTCCTGTGCCCTACTTAAAGGGGGAACTGTTCTATGCCTATAAAACAGAAGAGGGGTGGGTTTTTTTGCTGCTATTGCATTTTAACATACTAAGAATTTCACATTTTTCTTCTTCATATTTTCTTTTGAAGTCAATTATTTTAAATTAGCTCATGAAATGTTTTGAAGAATAAATGATTTCCTTTTTACTTTGAACCAAAGGAAAAGTAATTAAGTAGTGCTGAACTGAACAAACACCCATTACTTTTAGGTACCACAGACTTATTTCCCCTTTTTTTTTTTTTTTTTAATAGGTCAGTCAAGCTGCAAATTACCCAGTAAAGCCCTCAGGTAGACCTTCTGTTAATTATCTGACATGGCTGGCTGCTTTTAAACCAAGAATGAACAGCTGAAGTCCTGTGTTGTAGTAAAGAAGGAAAAATTAAAAGAAAAGAGATTAAAACAGTTCAATATGAAAAGAACTGTTTGTTTCATAGCTGTTCTGAATGTGGTCCGACCCTGCAGGCAGATTGTGGTAAAGGCTGAAAATGTTAACTGAAGAGAAGATTAAAATAACCAAATGTATGCAGTTTGCTGAAATGGCACAATATGCTTAGTAAGTAGATAGCTGTCTGCCTATGAATTTTTGAGTGAATTTTCCTCTATGCAAGACACTCTAGGTTCACGTTGTTTGGACATGGTCAGAGAGAAATAAACAGCATAGTGTGGTCCTCTACACTGTTATCTCGCATTTTCCTTCCTTATGTCTGTCCATCTTCACAGTCTGTGATATGGGAGACCTAAAGCATATTTTATGGCTAGATTAACAGCTGGGAACACTGTGTGTAGTGCATGCAACTTACGTTCATTGTTTTTTTTCTAGTGAAGAGACATTATCAGCTGTTGTGCCCACAATGTGCTCTCATCCATTAATCATTCTTATGTCCTTTTCTGCAGACATATCCTTGGAAGGCATCGATTTTACTGGAATATAATCTGCAAAATTTTCCTGTTTAATTTGAGAAGTAGAAATGTTCATTTCACAAGTTCTTTAAACTCTCTTCTTTAGTAACACTATGTTGTAACTGTGATACCTGAATGTAAAATATGCCTGAATGCTTTCAATGGGGAAAAACTAGCAGCTGAAAATAACCAGGAAACTTTTCTTGCACAAGATTACTGTCTGTTCTAGCATCATAAAAAGGAACTATTTGAATGTTAATTGGCTTAGTAATGTAACTTGACAAATGTGAGTTTCAGTCTCTTATTTTCTGCAGTGTCCTAAGCAGACAATGAGGTCTATATAGCAGAAAGGCCTGAAAAAGGTTCAGTCTGCATGTATTACTTACAAACACTTGAAAATGGGACAATGTACTAGTGAATTGAGCCTCAGTTGTTTACCTTCTCATTCAGAAATGTGTTAGGTCCAGTGGCAGTAAGTTTGCAGTGTGAGGTGTTATATGCAATAGTATAGTGGATACATGTCTCTGTATAAAGCCTGTTGCTCTAGGCTACTATAAACATAGCATACTGGTCATACATGCCACGCATTTGGGCAGCTGCCATTCTTTAACACTGAGATCACTGTTAAGGTTTACATTATGATGCAAGTTGCAGGAAGCATAGCTGGAACAGAAAGAAACCACTTTCTGGGGTGCTCTGTCTTGTTGAAAGTGAAGTACGGTTGCTGCTGGTTCTTGTCTCATCTATCCCATTACCTGCCCTCCACCCCACTCCCCACCACATCACTCTGCTCCATGTGAAATGGAGCAAAGGCAATAGCAGTACAAACATTAGCACATTGGGATTCATTGGCATGCCTCTGGGGTTATGGGTTTGGGTTTTTTTGGTTGGTTGGTTTGCTTTTTTTGTATTGCATGCTTGTTTGACACTGTTTTTTTTAACTCTGTTCATTTTATGTAAATCTACTCCTCTGGAGTTTCTCTGGATCTGGTCTTGCAAGATGCTGAACACCGACCTTAGAAAAGCAATGTAAGCAGCTGACCAGCTGTGGCTGCAGATATGACTCAGATACTGAAGCATTTGCTACTCTGGAGCTGTTTATTGCTCAAAGGTGTCTGTAAGGTGTTCTTGGTTTTAATTCCAGTTAACATTTCTTCCTTTAACCTAGGATTGGGGTTTTTTTTTCTGTCTTCAGAATAGTTTCAGACAGTTGGCTGTCATTATAGGTTCTTTAGTTCATTAACTTCCCATTAATAGTGTGTGGTGTGTAGTGTGTGTCAAGGAAGTAAGTTAGTTATAAGGTAGACACGGTTGTGGTTGAGCTTGAGGTTCCCTCTTTTGTCCTTTCTGATGGATTGGTCTAGACAGTGGGAATTTTGTAGTGGTCTAAACCTGTGTATGTGCATTGAATAAATGCATGTAAATCTTAGTCCATTTTAGATTCAGTGGGCATTCTAATCTGCTGGCACAGGGATCTATTCCATCCCACCATATGTTAGCATCATTAGCAGAAGACTTTCTACTTGTGTATCATCACAAAAATGAAGAATTTTTTATTTCTTATAGGAATATTATTGACTGTTAACTTTGTTTCCTTGCAGTGGTGGTTCCTGTTACATAGGGTAACTATTTTTTCTGGTATAGATACCTGTCTTAATATTTTTTTGGAGACTTGCACTTGAGAACCTCTGCCAGGACAAAATAAGATATTTCTACAGTTTGCATGTCTGATAGATTCTTTTTTGGAGCAGTTTAATATATTGGTGGGATTTAAAGGTGTGCTGAATCTAATCTTCCAGGAGTTGAGGAAATATTCATTAGAATGCATTGTTTCTTGCTGAGTTTGACCTTCAGTACCCTGCTGGAGCACACTGCAATTTTTTAGCTGCTTTCATTCTGCTTTTCCTCTCTGGATGATAATAAAAGTGAAGCAGTTTGCATGTCCAGCCTTAGTTCCCTGCAGTCTTGATGCTTTCCTGCCATTCAGGCTCCTGCTGAGGTCAGAGTCCCTGTGCCTGCATCTTCAAATCTCTAGTCTCTTTGTCTTGGCTTCTAGTTTTGACGAGCAGGTAGTGAAGTAGTTTTGCTTTCTGTATTGCCCTCACACTTAGGAGCTTGTGCTGTGTATTGGTTTGCATGGTAATTCTATCCTGATTTTTAGAACTTAAAAGGTTGACAGTTCCTGCAGTCTGTGCTTTCTGCAGAAGTAGAGACTCCCTTTTAATTGCCTTTATTATTAGAAACTCCATTCAGTCTTCTGGAAGAATGCTTAATATTAGCACTGGAACAGCAGCAATTTTAAAACTGACAATAAAGCACAATGCTGGCACTGGCCTGGTCAACACTCAGTCACATATGCATGGCTAGGAAACTGGGGGGAGAGATCTTCTTTTCCAACTCTTAAAGTTAGTGGAAGGAAATGGTACCTGAAGTCTGTGTTGGCTATTGCATTGCAATATTAATAAGGGTGACTTAAGAAACATGCTTGCCACAGTAATAAAAGAGAAAGGATCCTCATTAGTTGTTATATTCCACACCAAAAAGGGCCAGTTTATTTGCCTGTAACTATCATTTTATGAAAGTAAAAGTTTCACTGAATTCTAAGACTATTAGAATTGGTGGAAAACAACACAAATAAGTTTGGATTTTCAGAACAATTGCATGTAATTGTAATCCCTCCCTCCCCCCGAATTAACTTCTTAATAGGCTGTGAGATTTTTCCAGTACTAGTTCAAACTGAGAAATTCTAGCAAATGTCACTAATATGTTAATTTTGGATAGCAACTGGAGGAAGTGATTGTTGATAACATTCATCCTGTGTTCAGATAAGTCTTCCAAAGCCTAAATGATGTAGTTTTCACTTAATTTACTCTGCTAACAGGGCAGGTCCAAGACTTACCCTTTCACATATGGCAGGAAATACATGGTCATGAGTAAGTTCAGGTGTCAAGCCTGTGTCTGGATCAGTTACATCATAGGACAGGGTACAATATCTCTGCAATCAGGATAACACACGGCCTTGCAGTCACACCCCCAATGCTAGAAGTCTCAAATTGGATTACCAGTAACTGATTTCTTTCTTTCCAAATACTTTGGAAGATTGCTGCATTCATCCCAACAAATGCAGTACGGTAGCTCCCACAAGGGACAACTGGGAGCCAGGTCCAAGTTAACATGTTACACTTCAAAATTTTATACGGATTTATTACCACAGTTACACAGTTTATGAAGTGAAGTGAGTGTTCCCGAGCTTTGCCGATCATCTTTGCAAGTCTGAGTTTGGGTCTAGGCTCAACACATCTTTCTGATGCAATGTCCATTGGGTGAGCACTGAGTCTTTTTTCTTTTTTCTTCCGCTTGTGGACCTTTAGAAGTGTTGTTCATCACTGATTGTTAGATGAGGTTCTGAAACAGCTATAATTAAAATACTGTTCACACTGCCATAATTACAAGATAAAGCAATTTTATTAACCAGGATTATTTATTAGTCACAGGAATCAAAGCTACATTTTGATTAGTCACAGGAGGACCTCACGGAACATGGATGTTAACATTAAGTATCCAATGTGTTAATTTGTAAACCTGTCATGTTTGTCATGTTGGCAGTAAATGGTGTTAAACTGCTTTTTCAATAGATTCATTAGTGATAACCTTTTGGATTGATATATTTGCCACAATTTTTACATATTTCTTGATTTATATTTTTAAGCACTTCAAGTATGAAGATTTAAATTAGGCTCATTAGAAAGAATTGGGATTTTATTAAACACAAATTAGGAAAATTCTTTAATTCCTTTGGGTTATTAAATTTGGTGCCTATTGTATGTCAGCCACTGCCTCAAATTTCATCAAGAAATATTTGTTTTAGTTCTCAAACAGAACCTGATCCTGTAACTATTAAAGGGAAAAACCTAGAGTTGAGAGGCTCTTGACAATTTTGAATTGTTCCGAATTCTGAAATTCTTTGCCATGCACTGTTCCTTTATCATCCTCCACCAAAGAGGACATTTTATATGTTTAGCAGGGAGTTCAGAATTAGCTATGTGAATTAACAGGTGATAACTTAGTTAATGATCATGTAAACAGAGAATGTAGGTCATGATTGAATTTTAATTTGGACCTTCATTTTTTCGTTACTTTAATGACATATCTTCCATGCCAATGTATGGTTCCTGAGATAAGTTTTCTACAGAGAAATCTTAAATTACAGTTTCTTGTCTGAGGAGCTGCTATAGTCCTCTTGATTAAACAATAGGGCTGATTTCAGCTGACATTAACTATTACACTTTCCTGAAAATCTGTTATCATGCAGGCTCAGGCAGCAAGGTTGAGAAACACACAAGAAAGGATGCTAAAATATGTCGGTGTATCAAAGTGAAGCCAACTGTGTAACTCAGGTAGGTTTGCTAGCAGTATACGAAATCTGGTAGCACAATTAACAGTAATGGGCATGTGGCTGTAAAGCCTTGGTATGGTGCCCTGGTTTCGGCTGGGATTTTCTTAATTAATTTTCTAAGTTAATTTTCTTCCTAGTACCTGGCATAGTGCTGTGTTTTGGATTTAGGATGAGAATAATGTCAATAACACTCTGTTGTTTTAGTTGTTGCTAAGTACTGCTTACACTAGTCAAGGACTTTTCAGCTTCCCATGCTCTGCCAGGCGCACGAGAAACTGGGAGGGGGCACAGCCAGAATAGTTGACCCAACCAAAAGGCTATTCCATACCATATGATGTCATGCTCAGTATATGAACTGGGGGGAGTTGGCCAGGGGGCAGCAATCGCTGCTCTGGGACTGGCTGGGCATTGGTTGGCGGGTGGTGAGCAATTGCATTGCGCATCACTTGCTTTGTATATTATTATTACTGTTATTATTATATTGTTATTATTACTACTACTATTGTACTTTATTTTATTTCAATTATTAAACTGTTCTTATCTCAACCCAGGAGTTTTGTCACTCTTACTCTTCCGATTTTCTCCCCCATCCCACCAGGGCAAGGGAGTGAGCAAGCGGCTGCGTGGTGCTTAGTTGCTGGCTGGGGCTAAACCACGACATACGTGCTCACCCTAAATGTATACAGGACTGGCATTGGTAACATGAGTTGCTGGTTGTGGAGTTTGACCTACTGTGTTTGACAGTTAAATCTGTGATCTAGGTGGATGCTGGCATCGGTATGCCTACTGCACTGTGCACATTCCATGTTGTGCTGGGTAGACGGGAATAAAGCTTGCACTCTAAACCAAGGTATTGTTTCATACCTCATACCTGGCAAAATGTGCTGGACATGCTTATGTGCCACAAACCCCTTGATCATGTCGCTGAGGCCCTTCACTACTTAAAAATAGAAGTTTATTTGTACATACCACTTGTAGAAACTGAACAGTGAAATCTTTCTTGGGACTTTCAGTCAATGGAAAATTCGCTGTTGTCTTTACTGAACACAACAGTCCTTCTCTGGCACTCTGATTCTGTAGCAACAGGTTTGGATTTTACACAGCTAAAACACAGCAAATATTTTGAAGCCTAAACTTCTTGAGTTGTAAAGTTACAGCTTGTGACTTGTTGAGCTGTGACCAGTCAAGTGGTGACGGTACAGCATTTTCCTTTCAGTAGGAGACAGAATGTTTCAGTATTTTCTAATGCTAATGTGGAACAGGTCCCAATTCTCCCACCCTAGAGTACAGGGAAGTTAGAATTTATTTTTGAAAGCTGTAAGTAGTGCAGCAGCAAAGCAGAAAATCTCCAGCCTCAAGTGAACACACACAATATTAGTTCAATGTCTTGATGCAATCCTTCAGAGAAATAGAAATCGGGAATAAGAGAGGATAGTTTTGCTTTACCTTTTACTGTAAACGTAACTGCATCTGAAGTTTTGTCTACTACATGTTTCGTGTTTGCCTGATGATATTTGATTTTTTTTTCTTCAACAGTATGTTTCTGTAATTCTTGCTTGTATTTCTGTAGTCTGTTCAAAACTTAACTTCCATTTTCAGTAGAAATAATATTACTGTAAATGCTGGTTTAGTTTGTTTCATCATACTGAATAGACATCTTGCAGAATGCTATAGAAGGTGCTGAATTAAAGCATTAGTTACTACACTGATTACGCTTCTATTTAGCAGTTTTAGCACAATTTGTTCAGGTTTGGGTTTTTTTAGTGTTCTTGTCTATTTTTTTTTGACCATTTGGCTTTAATAATGTTCAAAACCAAATTCTGATGTGGTTACAGGTAAAAATTGCAGCTATGGCAGGGCTGCATGGTTATATATATGTGACTGTGCCCATATTAAAGGAAGGAGATGTATCTCTGTGCTTGGCATAAGTGGGATTTTTTGTAGGAGGCATTGTTCTAAACTTGTGTGTATACAATTACATATTGTATTTTATACAAATATAAAATGTGCATACTAATTTATAGTGGTGGAAGTAACATGAGAATACTGGGTTAGGAGGGAAAGTTAAGGTAAATATCATTTCAGTGCTATAGTAGGTCTAGCCTGAAGTTTAGTCCCTGTGCTTGAAAGTCTGGCCTTGAGCACACTTTAAAAGGAGACTCTTAAATTCCCAAAGGCTCTGTAAAGACATAGTAACACAAAGAGATGGGATATAGAACAAAAGCAACTTGTTGATTTAGCTGTACATTTACTGAAAATAGCATATGGAATTTTAACTCCTGACTTGTTCTCTCTAAGGAGTGATTAAGGTGTAAGAGCATCAAGAGAGGTTTTTGCAGATAATTTCTCCATTCATAAAGACTGTATGTCTCTCCTCTGAACTGCTCATCTAGTTTCTCTGGGAAGCTTAGCCATGAGTGTGTATACTCAAGCCCGACTGTGTGTGTATGTATGTGCACACGTAATAGTACCAAATAGTACCTTTTTTTGTCCAAGCTACTTTACTCAGTATAGGAAAAATTTTCTTTTCCAGTTTGTCATTATGAAGAAATAATATGTCTGCCATATGTGAAGCATACACAAATTAAGCTCATAGAAGAGAGCATCTTTAACACACAGTAAGAGTGTTAAAAGTAGGCTTTTTTGCATTATCTTATTGTCAACATAGTGTAACACTATAGCAAGGGGCTGAAGTCTAGAGAGCTGCTGTAGATGATGGGATGCTTGTTGGTAACAGATCCCTGACTTCCTACCTCATCTTTATAAAAGTCCATGCCTGTAGCACATGTAGTTCACAGTATGGCCAGGAATTCAAGTTTATAGTAATTTTGTAGGAGGTATGCTAACTTGTTTCTATCATTTTCTTTGCTAAAGCAGCAACTCGAGCAAAATTTGAGGTGTTCACTTTTTTTTTCAACAGGCTTTTGTTCAGTAATATAGAATGCTAGATAAATGTCCTTGATTCATAGTGCAGGAAAAAGTATTTTCTTGAGGCAGTTGAACCGGGGAGCTACTGAAATGAGGTAATCCTTTGGAACAAATGGATGGTATTATCAGGGAAGGTTTTCCATTCATTTCCTTTGTCTCTTGCTTGATGGACTATCCATTAATCCAGTGAGGATTTTAGGCTTCTCAGCCTAGCTTGAAGTAGGTTGTAGCTCAGACTTTTTGCAAGACTACAGAGTGGTAGGTGATACTGGATTAGAAATATTATAGGTGTGTTGTGCTTAGTGTTGCTCTGTACTCTGATATTCTCTTCAAGTATGTGTTTCAAAGATTTGTTTTGCTAAGGTAAATTTATACCCATAACACCTTCTCAGAGGAAAGCACACACAGGACATAAATGCAACATGGATACAGGATAATGTGCCTTGGAA
This sequence comes from Pelecanus crispus, assembly GCF_030463565.1. Lineage (NCBI taxonomy): Eukaryota > Metazoa > Chordata > Aves > Pelecaniformes > Pelecanidae > Pelecanus > Pelecanus crispus. The sequence goes on along the minus strand of NC_134651.1, from coordinate 26,836,118 downwards.
GAAAGAAGAGGACCAGAAAGCATGACAGGATTATCAAGAGCAGAATCAGGTGTGAATCACTATGAGGAGCACAGATGTTACTCTCCAGGAAAAAAAATAATCTGTGCCTGCATGAGGGGAACAAGTGACCTCCTCAAGCCACACCACAGATGCATAGCTAGAGGTGTGCAGTCCCCTAGGATTTACACTGCCTTGTGCTTTGAGCAATCTGTGTCTGATTGTTGGCCCTCAGAGAGAAGCTGAAGGAAGGATGTGCCAGAAACAGCTCGATTCCTACTCTGTTCTCTAAACTACTTGTTGTTCTTGTCACATGTCGAGGGTGTGTCCTCTGGGGATCAGAATAAAACAAAACAAAACTGTCCCTTGGTCAAACCTAATTTTTCTCTATGTAGGCTGTTTGTGATGCTGTGGCCTCATCACATGTGCACAGACCCCAGTCACGGGGGTCTGTTCTCAAAAGTTCCCATCTTGCTTTTGGTTCTTATTTCCCTGCAGCAGGCAAGGCAGGTCTGAGCTCTAGAGCAGACTCCCTGTGGGAGATACTTTGTTGGTATTTTTACTCAGCACCCTTATTAGTAATTTGGTCTTATCTACTTGCAAATATATATGCAGCACCTGGTAAGAACCTTTAAAACAAAGAAATTGTTCAAATAAATATGCAGATCTAGTACTTGAAGCTCCACTGATACAGATGGCACATGCGTTATGTTTGTGGATTCAAAGATACTAAGCAGAGTGTCTGTATGTACGGAGCATCTATTTTTCCTGGATTTGAGAGAGTAGTTGCAAAAATAATTGTGTGACATTTGTAAGCAGATGAGGCAATTAATTATAGTTGCGGTGGGTTGACCCTGGCTGGATGCCAAGTGCCCACCAAAGCTGCTCTGTCACTCCCCTTCTCAACTGGACAGGGGAGAGAAAATATAAGAAAAAGCTCCTGGGTCCAGATAAGGACAGGGAGATCACTCAGCAATTACCATCAGGGGCAAAACAGACTTGGCTTGGGGAAAATCAGTTTAATTTATTGCCAATCAAAACTGAGTAGGGTAATGAGAAATAAAACCAAATCTTAAAACACATTCCCCTCACCCCTCCCTTCTTCCCGGGCTCAACTTCACTCCCGATTTTCTCTACCTCCTCCCCCTGAGCGGTGCAGGGGGACGGGAATGGGGATTGTGGTCAGTTCATCACACATTGTGTCTGCCGCTCCTTCCTCCTCAGGGGGAAGACTCCTCACACTCTTCCCCTGCTCCAGCGTGGGGTCCCTCCCATGGGAGACAGTCCTCCATGAACTTCTCCAGTATGAGTCCTTCCCATGGGCTACAGCTCTTCATGAACTGCTCCAGCATGGGTCCTTCCACAGGAACTGACATGGGTCCCCCATGGGGTCACAAGTCCTGCCAGAAGACCTGCTCTAGCATGGGCTCCTCTTTCCACAGGTCCACAGGTCCTGCCAGGAGCCTGCTCCAGCGTGGGCTTCCCACAGGATCACAGCCTCCTTCAGGCATCTACCTGCTCCTGCATGGGGCGCTTGTTGTCTGCATAGTTGTTCCTCTCACATATTCTCACTGCAGCTGCAGTTGGTGTCCCACTGTGGGTTTTTTTTTTCCTTCCCTTCTTAACTATGTTATCACAGAGGCACTACCACCGTCGCGATTGGCTCAGCCTTGGCCAGTGGCAGGTCTGTCTTGGAGGTGACTGGCATTGGCTCTGTTGGGCATAGGGGAAGCTTCTAGCAGCTTCTCACAGAAGCCACCCCTGTAGCCCCCCCCACTACCAAAACATTTGCACACAAACCCAATACATAGTATAGCATATAGTATAACTATTAACTATAGTATAGCATAGGGAAGCTAGAGTTTAAAGTTTCTGGACTCATAGCTGTGGCATAGCTGTACTATCAGAGTTTTTGTTTTGCCATTAATGTACTACTCAGTGATACTTGCTCAGCTTTCTGAATTTGAGGAAACTGAGTGACAGTTCCACTGTTGGATCAAGGCTGCGTCTGAGAGGCCAGAGTCTGGTGGCTGTTAAAATAGGCCCATTGTGGTAACAAGGCTATCGCTCATCTTTTCCTGCTATATGATGATGGCTTTTACAGTCCAAGTTGTTCACAACCCACTTGGACTTACTATTCTGAAGTGTCCAGGAGGGAGAGACAGCCAAATCAGGCGAACCCCAAAGTAGATAGCAATTGTAAAATCATACCCCAGCTCACAGAAGTGTTCCCTTTCAGATCAGCCTAGAGAGAAGATGGCTTGCTTGACAGATCAGTGGGCTTTGTCTACATTGACTAAACCTCTATTTAAATAAATGATTGGCATACACCATTATCTTCCATTTTCAAGAACTGACAGGTAGAGAATTAAATGCATTATGAATCTTTCCAAATGTGTCTTGAAGATACATTTGAGGTTTGTAACTGAAGCTTACTTATGTTAAAATCTGCAATGTGTAGTAAATAAGCTTGGATTTCAAATAGTTACAATTCACTCACTATTGTTTCATTAGGTAATTCCTGTAATATGGTTTACTCCTTGATTGGATTACTGCAGTTGGTATGAAAGCATTAATTTTACAGTACTGTATACTCCAGTGACTCCAGACAAGTTCTGTTTTCAGTTTCTATCAGTACTTGGTTACAGCCAAGACCAGGTTCTCTTCCTGTCAAGCATTTGTACACTCATGAAGGGAAGTGAGCTCTTTGAAGGTAGGAATTTCCAAGTGAGTAAGAATAAAGGGCGAGGAGGTTAAGAGACTGCCTTACAGGCAGGTAGCAGCTCAGCAGCGAGGTGTGTAGTTGAACATAGGCAGAGTGATTTCCAGTCCTGAGGGCTCTCTAGCATCACATTATCTGTAAATGTCTGTACTTTTAACACTTCTGGATCTGTAATGTATGGAGAAGTACATGTAGTCAAATCAAGGCTTATTTCTGATTCTTAATAAATTAGTTTTCTGCCTAAATAGGGCAAATTGCTCTGGGATGGAATGACCTGAATAAATTCCTGTCAGAAGGCTCTTCTAGTCTGCAAAGTGAGCTGGCACTCCAGTTATATTTTTGAGCAGAGGTGGATTGTATTTGGATTTCATACTATCAAATTCAGCTGTGGAAAAAAAAAAGCATGGGAAGGGTTATACCTTCCATACTACCTCGTTGCATCAGACATCAGCTTAAGCAGATAGGTATCAGCAAGGCTACAAGACAGTGCCATTTATCAAGGTATGGTTTCTTTTTTTTTCCAGGAAGGGGAAAATTTCCAACTTGGTGCTTTTGAAGAACTCTAAAATTTTACCTTGAATCCCTAAGTAATGCTATTTATTCCAACAAATTTGTATCAATTACATTTTCTATATGTAACACCTGTGTACCTTTGAAGTTGATAGAGGAGGGCCGTATGAAGTTCTAAATGCTGACAGTTATGAGCATGGTTGTTAGAAAGGTCTGGATTTATCTGCTTTTTCATTGAAGCCTTGTATACAGTGGCAGAAAAATCAACAGAGTTCTTAACAAAATGCTCTTTGAGGTTTCAGTCTTCTGGCCAGAAGAAACTTAAACATACTTCCAACTTTTCTGTAATAATTGGAATGTGTTGCTAACATCTTGCCCCCTCTGTCAGTATATTTTTCTGCAAAATGGGTTATTCATCCCTGCTTTTGTTTTGCTAACAAATACACACAGTCTTTGAAAAGTCAGATATTTGTGCTTCTGTCTTGACACTGCTTTCCTCAACTTTTACAGTGAAAACGTGTCACTCATTTATTTGTGCAACAAAGTTGTATCTTTTGAAGTGCTTACTAAACTGCAGTTGACTTTGAAATGCTGGAAGTGAACGTTGCTATTGTAGATGTCTGTCAATCCTCCCCTATCAGTCTCAAAGCTTTTTTGGCAAACTGTAGGAGAACTAATGACCTGTAAATGCAAAAATAGGAGTATGCTTGTAAACTGTAGAAATTTGATCATGCCTTGTGCTTATGTGAGTTTCTTTAAAGATGGGTGGCAAGAAATTGTCCATGATCTTTGGTAGGAATATAGAATATTTTAAAGTCCATTATGCAAATCCATTTATTTTTTTAAAGAACTAGTTTTTTGGGTTTTTTTTTTTTTTTTCCACTTGTGTCTCTGAGGAAAGTGTTCAGGTAAGTCTGCAATACAGAAAGAGAAGATACCCAAACTCTTGTTGGCATAAAGAGGATGGAAAATACATGATGTTCTTTTTTATATAAACACCTCCTGTTTTTCAGGGGATATTGTGATCTGTGGGCTAGAATAAAGGAATCCTCAGAAAGCCACGCATATGCTTGTTACTGATAAGCAATGCCAGAGAAGGTGCTACTGTGAAATGTGATACCATTTGCGTAATTTAAGACAACAATAAACTGACTTAAAAAGCACAGTGGGGGAAGGCTAGACTGTTTAATTTGTTTGCAAGATATTTTTCTGAATTACACTGGTTACTTTTATTATTTTATTAAGAGGAGCAGGACACTGCAAAAGCTCTTTTTCTAGGGTTTAGTTTATGTCACTCGCAGAATTCAGTATTCAATTGATAGTAGACCCTTTTCAGGAGACTCATGCAATTGTGACCTGTGGTGCTGTCTCCCAGCCTTTGTACAGCTATACTTTCTGTAGTGTATGGAAACACACCCCCCTTCCCACATGTGGGCCCCTGTCCGTGCTTTCCTTGGCTGAGGCTTTGGGCTGTTACTGAGTCAGCTGAAAGCAGCCATGACCAGTGTGGGGCAGTTGTGGTGGCCCCCACACCGTCCCTGGCAGCCTCCCACTCTCCAAGCACTGCTGGCTACGTGCAATAAAGGAGCTTTCCAGGTGGGGACCACTTCTCTTCTCTCTCTGTAGGAGGCTGTACAGTCTACCTGAACTGAATATAGATTTAGTGGCAAAGTTTATTTAAAATTATCCAATATTTAGAGGTTTGTCCATCATGAACCGTCCAGGGCTGAAATTTTTCTGGCTGGATGCCACCCTCAGTTGAACCTCTGACAGATTCAGGGAAAGCCCCGGCTAGCAGGAGGCTGTCATCCCGGCGGAGCATGGTGTTTCTGTCGCCGATCTGGGAAGCAGCTTGCGGAGGAACACGGGGATGTGGCTGTTGTGCAGAGCATGGCGGGAAAGCTGCCCGTGGCCGTCCCCGAAAACATGGCTGCAGCAGAATCCCTGGACAGTCTGGATGTTCCACATCCTTAAGTTTCCTCCTTTTGTACCTAAATTCTCCAAATGTTTTGGTTGCTCCAGGCACTCTAATATTGTTCTGTAGACACAGAGCACCAGTGAAGTTATATGTGGTAGTTTGTCAAATTAAAACAACTGCCCTGTGCACCCATTAATGCAATTGATTTTTAAAAGAGAATTACTTGTGGTGGTTAACCCTGGGCACGCCTGACTGAATACCATTTCATCACTATGCTTGTATTTTCTTAAACATTTGTAGGTTGTAATAAGCTTGAGGCACTAGGGTTTCATATGGCTGGGGAAGTTACTAATGACATAACTTGGAGCCTGTAGCTTTTTCCTCTCTTTTAGGAAGCAGATGGAATAGGATCCTGTCCTTTAATGATTTAACTTGGTTTTGAGGTAAACCTCTAACTTTTTTTTTCCCCAGTTATGATCAAAAGAGTAGACATGTGTGGTGGGTTGACCCTGGCTGGATGCCAAGTGCCCACCAAAGCCGCTCTGTCACTCCCCTTCTCAACTGGACAGGGGAGAGAAAGTATAATGAAAAAGCTCCTGGACTGAGGTAAGGACAGGGAGATCACTCAGCAATTACCGTCAGGGGCAAAACAGACTCGGCTTGGGGAAAATCAGTTTAATTTATTGCCAATCAAAACTGAGTAGGGTAATGAGAAATAAAACCAAATCTTAAAACACATTCCCCTCACCCCTCCCTTCTTCCCGGGCTCAACTTCACTCCCGATTTTCTCTACCTCCTCCCCCTGAGCGGTGCAGGGGGACGGGAATGGGGATTGTGGTCAGTTCATCACACATTGTGTCTGCCGCTCCTTCCTCCTCAGGGGGAAGACTTCTCACACTCTTCCCCTGCTCCAGCATGGGGTCCCTCCCATGGGAGACAGTCCTCCATGAACTTCTCCAGTATGAGTCCTTCCCATGGGCTACAGTTCTTCATGAACTGCTCCAGCGTGGGTCCCTTCCACAGGAGCAGACTGCTCCAGCATGGGACTCCCATGGGGTAACAAGTCCTGCCAGCAAACCTGCTCCAGTGTGGGTTCCTCTCTTCATGGGTCCACAGGTCCTGCCAGGAGCCTGCTCCAGCACGAGCTTCCCACAGGGTCACAGCCTCCTTTGGGCACATCCACCTGCTCCGGCATGGGGTACTCCCCGAGGAGGTGGGTATCTGCTTCACCATGGACCTCCATGGGCTGCAGGGGCACAGCCTGCCTCACCAGGGTCTGCACCACGGGTTGCAGGGGAATCTCTGCTCCAGTGCCTGGAGCACCTCCTCCTACTCCTTCTTCACTGACCTTGGTGTCTGCAGAGTTGTTCCTCTCACATATTCTCACTCCTCTCTCCAGCTGCAGCTTGTGTCCTGGTGTTGTGGTTTTGTTTTGGTTTTTTTTCCCCTCCCCTCCTTCTTAACTATGTTATCCCAGAGGTGCTACCACTGTCGTTGATTGGCTCAGCCTTGGCCAGTGGCAGGTCTGTCTTGGAGTCAGTTGGTATTGGCTGTATTGGACACAGGGGAAGCTTCTAGCAGCTTCTCACAGAAGCCACCCCTGTAGCCCACCCACAACCAAAACCTTGTTACACAAACCCAATACAACGTGCTGCATCCAGTGTGAATATTGACAAAAATTGAGTGGCTGTAGTTGGCATAGGGTTTTGTGGTGAATTCAGAGGTTGAGTCTGTGCTTAGTAGATGGACAAGGAGGCAGAGCAGTTAGAGGATGTTGAATAAGCTGTGTGTGCCAGTGCTAACAAAAAATCACCAGAGCTAGAAAACAAAAGGCCTAGAGGCCAAGCACTGAGGTTTGGAAACTCTAGATCATTGCAAAGGTTGGTGTATTTCAATAAGCTACTGATGTTTTCCCCTATGGGAAGCAGGAGGAAGGTGATATTGGTGCTTTTGGACCATGACTAGTTTCTAAAACATGAAAACGTTTGGTTCATACAAGTTTTGCAAAGATGGGAAAAGTGAACGCTTAGCAAAGAATCAGGTCAGTTAATTTTTCTTTTTGGTTTTGAGGTTTGGGGTTGTTTTTGTCATAAGATATAGCTGTTCCTGCTGGAAAACCTGCTTGTTTTGTTTGAAATGGAAACAGGAGTTGGAAGTTGGAGGAGGAAGAAAACAGCAGGAATTGAAAGCAAATTGGTAAATTCAGCCTGCTGTTGTGACATGTGTTTATGGTGTGAGTTGGACCTACAGAGTCTGATTAGCACATTCCCAGCAGATAGAGTTGTTTGCACAATGGGAGGAATGGCAGAAGTAAAGTTAGCTCACCATGTATACAGCATGTTGAAAAAACATGAGCAGGGGGAAATCATCAAGTTGTTTTTAATGAATCTGGTAGCGGTCATTCTTCTGCAGGGAGATCAAAAGCAGAAGCTAAGGGCTGTTGCAGTTTTATGCCTTTTCAAGAAACATTGAATTGAACTTTGATTCAACAGGAAGACAAACATCAATTACAAAACACCCTTGTCCTGGTGCTGTACATTACAGCTGCTGGTTAAAAACAACCAGCTATGAATGGGATAAGAAATAGTAAAGCTGGAAATAGCATTTCTAATTATTGGAGGAGTGAGGGTATTGAATACCCTTTCTTTAAGGACAGCACTATTATGAAGTGTTGATGAAAAAAGGATTTAGATGTATTTTTCATGGTAGAAGTTGGAAGAGATGCCCTGGAGAATCCTCTTCTAGCACTTTCCCATTTTTGGATGTGGTAAGTTTAAGGAGGAACAGAAGTTGAAGAATAGAAGGGTTATCTGAAAATCAACTCACGTGCACATGTCAGGAACACCAGGCTGCAGCTGCTCTGTAAAGAGTTGCTTTACTAAAGATCCATTTTAGCTTAATGAAGTTGCTTGTTACTCAGCACATGGTATGCGGAGAACACCAAGCTCTGTAAATTAAATAATGATTGATCTGAGCTGTGTGTTAATTTCTTCATACTAATGTCATTCCTCCTACCAGTGTCCTGAACACAATTAAGTGTACTCAGATCCTATTTTAGGACCTGCTTTTGGGCAATTATTCAGAGTAAATGGCTGGAGATGTTTTTTTTTTTTAAAGAAAAGTATTGCAAGCCCTTTAAAAGCATGTCTGTCATAATAAGAAACCATACTTCTGTTCCTTTAGGCAGTAAGCATTGATTAAAATTAACTAGTATGATACATTAGTGCAGGTTCTAAGCTATACAGTTCCTGAAGGTTATCATGTAATACATACAGGTATTATGCATAAATGGTAACCAGCAAAACTGTGCAGTAGCTTTTTTAAGAAGGAAGACTACATTGCTTCTGATAAATGGCAACATCAGCAGTGACAAATTTTATTTGTAGCAAAATACTAGGAAAATTTATGATTAACTAGGAGAAGCTCATGTGGCAGTTGTTGCCCAGGTTTATCTGGCAGCTTGATCTGGAGTGTATCATGTTACGATGAGTGACTGGGAATTGAGTAAAATTTTCCCGTATAATGAGAATGTGATTTAGGAGCATTTGGTTTGGCAGAGATGGAGCTGTGTGAATCACAGCAGATGCAAGGGTTGTAGAGGAAGTATTGCTGAACAGCCCAAAGCAGGCTTAATGAGATATTGTAAAACCTGCGACTATGACCCGCACCTTGGATGATGCTTAATCATTTTATGTTAGCAACCCATGGCCAGGATGCGTTGCAGAACCAAGTGCTTTATTCAGTGCATAACAAAATTCAGATGTACTGCATCAAGATCCTTCTTCATTACACTTTCTGTTTTCTAAGAAGCTTCACTTTATTTCAAGGAACAAGCTCTTTTTATTAGATTATTCAAATAAGAGAGTCATTCTGTGCTTACCATAGGGCCTTCATTATGGTGTTCCAGTGATAGAAGAGATTGCAACCTTCCTCACAGGTGCCACTTTTAGCAGTTTATATTAAGCTAAGACCTATTTTTATGAAATAGGGGAATTATAACATTTCTCAGTTATGACTGAATATGATTTCGGTAGGAAAAACTCAGTACGTCTTTGTAGAGGAAGATGAAGCATTGTTGTTCTGTTAGAGCTCTTTGAAGGAGCAGATAGGTAACAATGATCTGCTTGATGCGGTGTTTGCATTTCCAGGAGCTTGAAAAAAGTCTTTCACTGAAGGCTCCTACAGTATCTGAGCTGTTACAGAATAAGCATTTGTAGAAGAATGTCATCTAGATAGCCATTGTAAATAAACATGTTAAAAAAATTCAGACAGTTACAGGTATTATTGACCAGATTTCATTACTAGTAGGTAACTAAGACTTGTAGCATTCACTATGTTCTTAACTGACCTGGAAAAAAGTACTAAATTAGGGAGGAAACAGTTTGAGTTATTCCAGAGTGTTGAAATGATACTGACGCTGTGAGTGTAAAGAGTTGCAGAAAATATCATGAATGAACAATACAATGCCAGATGAAACTCAGTGTTGACAGACACAAAGAAATGTGTTGAGGGAAAAACAGTCCTATCTGTATGTGTTGGTGGGTTTTAAATTAGCTATTATTTCTTATGAAATATTTTTGAATAATTTTGGATAATTCTTAAAATATCAGCTCAATGGTTAGGTAGCATGCAAAAGAATAATAGAAGGTTAGGAATTACTGTGAAAAGATTAGAGAGTGCAATATGCCACTCCTTGAATGCATAACTTGAAGGGAACAGAAGAGTGCACAGAATTCATCTCAAGGGTGTATTAGAGCTGGGGAAGGTGCAAATAGGGGAGCCCAGAAGTGTTAAACAGCTTACGTCAAAGGCAGGGGAAATGCCAAGGTCAATTTGCTTCATGGAAAGGACAAACGAGGAGGAAATGGCAGATGTCTATAAAATTCTGGGCTGTTGAGAGGAAGTAAATGAAGACATAAATATTGTATGAGAACAAAGTGTATCCACTGGCATTTCAGTCTTCTGGATGCTGAAAGATGGTGAGATGGCAGAGTGGGCTCCACTACGGGAATGCTCTATCAGCCCAGATTGCTCGGAGTTGCTTTGGTGCCTCCTGCCTACCTTGTGAATACCATCATACTCCTCTACCAAATGATCAAACTGAAGGTCTTTGGGTAAAAGCCTGAGCAGCTGGGAGCGAACCTATAGCAGTCTGCTACAGTGCACCATATTTCACTGTTACCTTTCTGAGTTGTCTCTATCACCTTCTATTTATCAGCTGGTGAAGTTGTTGCTTTTTATCACTGTCACTGTGACCTCTGAAGTACAAATGCATTCCTGTAGTGCAAAAGGGCAACAGGTTCTCTTTGGCTTTAAGTACTACTGTAGTAATCATTAATGATGATCAGTTGTTGAGTGACCTAGCTCATAAAAACTCTGGACTTTTCTCTACAGATCTCCTTGCTTGATTCCATGGGTGCTTTATTATTACATACAAATATTAAAAATGCATTGGCTCACCTTTTTATTCAGTTTTATTTTGTATTATTTGAGGATCACAATCTCAAATACTGTATCCTTAAGTAGATGTCCAAAGCTAAATTTATACCAAATAACATATCATACACTGGGTTCTGCAGAGCAATAACACTCATGCTCAAAATCAAGAACTCACATGGCATCTCTCAAATACTTTGAGCAGCAAAGCAGAGCACCAACCTTTAACTTCTGCTTGTAAGATTGATTTTTTTTTTGTGCCTCAATCAGTCTAATTAAAAGATTTTTTCATTGTGTCACCAGATGAGGGCAATGAACAGTACTAGTAGTGTTGATAATGTGTTACATAAGGAGAAACAGTTGCAAAGGTATATTTTTCATGTGTGATTGATACTAGAAAGACTGTCAACCCTCTTTTGTTTTGGGTTATGTTGTTATGAGCAGGAGAAGGAAAGTTTCTTTGTCAGTAGTCTTATGTACCTGATGGCCTAATGCATGGAGCAGTGACCAGTATAATAACCTCTGTTTTCCTTGTAGTTTGCCTCCAAGAAACTTTGGACTATCTGTAGCTGCTACTTTGGACTGTTCAGCATGTGATACTCTGAACACTCTTGGAGGTTGGGTTCTCCATTGCCTAGTACTTTGTTCAAGTTCCCCCCGCCAGCTACAGCTAATTAAAAATGTTAACCTTTTAGGACAGTAATGTGCTAGATCTTCTTGGCTGGTGGTGTCTTTCATGCTTTAGAAATCACTGGGTTAAAATTAACCCCACTGAATTCCATAGCATTGTTTCTGTCCTTACTACAGGATTAATATTTGGATTTCTGCTTCAGTTTGAATTTAGCACTTTCTTAAGATACTTCAATACTTGCTTACTGTTAAGAATTTCTGTAAACAGACCCAGCAAATCCATTAATCATTTCCAAAGTACAAAAGAGTAATGCAGCTAAACTGAACTCTCCCTTTCTGTCTTCAGTACAGATTCAGCTTCCTCAGGATTTTTGTAACTGTTGACATTTAAAGAAGGTAAAGGCAACTGGAGAGTTGCACTCTGGGAACACCTCATTGCTCCTCTCAGAAAGCATCTGTCTTGTCTGAGGTAAATGAGGTAATAACAAGAGAAAAAGTGGGCTCATGTTATAGCAACAAGATGTAGTTGCTTGCATGTTAAAGTACATTTTTGATTGCATTATTGCATAGTAGGTTTACATTTCCCATACTTCTGCCTCATATTTCTCTCTGCAGTGCATATTTGATGTTGGGAAGAATCAGATGTAAGCAAAAGTAGTATAGAGAAGTTAGTGTTTCACTTCTGCCAGCCCCTCCAAAAAAACAAAAGCGATCCTAGAAAATAAATTCTTTCAAAAGACAAAGCCAGCTTTTGAAAGGGAGGCCATGACACAGGTGAAATGAGGGCAAGCTCATCCAGCTGCAGAGACAGAGCCAGCATTTGGGTCCAAAGTTTGTAATGATGTATATAAATAATAATAAATAAATAATGTAAAGGTAATTTAGCTATGGACCAAATTAATCAAGGAGGGTGGCTCTTTCCAGCCTGTGTTTGAATGAACATTCTTAGACTCAGTAAAATCCTCTACAAGAAGAGTGTTAAAGTAAATTATTTACATCTTTAAGTCAGTTATTTACCTGAATATAGAGAGACTATCAATCCTCAGAGGTAACTGTTGTACTGAGAGCAGGGGAGGAGGAGAGGAAGATAGAGGTGGCTTCCTTTTTCCTTAATCCATACCTGCTGGTGTGACCAAGGCACGGGTGCCGTGTAGAGATAATTTAGGATCATTTAATGTTACTCTTGCTTGCAACAATGCTAGAAGGATAATCGTTCAGCCCCCTCTTGCCAGAGCACATTTGCCATTGCATTTAGTTGGTACCAGAACTGCTTGTGGATGACAGCCAGTAGACTTGGGGATTTATTTTGACCTGGAGGCTTAAAATCTTCCATGTTGGGGTTATGCAGTAAGTGCCAGTGTGAGTTTAAGCTTGTTTTCCCTGCTATTTGAAATATTAGGTCAAGCTGTGTGCAGTAAAACAGGTAAATGTGGAGAAGCATATAAAAAACCCCTACAAACCCTGAGAGTATTTAAACTTATCAAGGATTTAATTTGTATTATTAATAGAAGGCTCATTTCAGTCTGGGTTATAAGTACTTAAACTTACTAAATCAGTTTTGTACATGTCCTGCCCCTTCAGGAAGATGCAAGACTGGTGGCTGCCTTACTCTTGAGGCTAGTAAAGGGATATAAAGATACAACAGATAAGAATAGTGTTGCACAGATACTTTTTAGCATCCTAGTTGTAGATGATTGTCACCACAGTTTAAGAAACTTTTTGGATACCTAATAATTTATTACATTAGCTTTAAACATGATAAATAGTTTAACCTTCAATATGAAAGGTAAGCCTTACATATGTTTACCTGAAGTGCTTCTTTCAAGGCTTGTTTCTTACCAGTGATCTGTCTTTTTATTTGTTTCTGTTTTCAAGCAACTCAAGATCATTTTTTTTTTAAGTGGGAACAAGATAGAGGAAAGAGGAAAAATATTCCTACTCCAGGCTGTTGCAATTGAAATACATCTTTATGTCTTTAGTGAAGCAACTTTATGCAAATAAAAACTACCAGCAATATAGTACGCAAAATAAAACAGCAAGCAGTAAGTCAAGTAGGAAAGTTGTAAAACAGTGTTCCATTGCTGAATGTTGAATATTCGAATAAACATTGTAAAAACTTCAGGAAGACTTTATGGGGCCATAGATGCACAGTGTAAAATCATTCAAGTTCTCCTATAAAACCACAGCAATTGTTCAACATGTTCTTATCAGTCTAAGTTGAAAGTGAGTGTCTTAAGGGAGGGGGTACTTAAGCTAGTGCATATGCGTAATTCATCTCTCGAACCACGTGTATCCTGCTGCTTTCCTTATTATACCTTTGCATACAGAATCAAGATGGTGATTAAGTGCACAGAACATTGTTGACATAATCAAATGTGTGCAAACATACATCAGTATCTGGAAGAAGGAGACAGTTTGTTTCACCTAAGTGTTCTGTTACGGCACTGGGTGGATGCTGTGTGTGCATTGGTAAGTGCCACAATGAGAACTAAGGAAGCTCTGTAATAGGACTGCATATGCAAAAAATTGCAAGACTGCATGCAAGAATGTGGAATAAAAAGGCAGAATAATAGCAGAAAGAAAGGGCTTAACATTAATCTAGAGATTTTTCCCTAGATTAGTTTCTTTTTTTCTATAGTTGAAATGTATTTAACTGAAAAGACGCCTTAGGAAAGACTTCAGTGGAAGCATTAGTTGAATTTGAAATATTTTAAAGAGCTCGCCTTATTCTCTAATGGCCTAGTATTCTGTGGCATTGTCTTTCTGTTGCTGGAAGTAGACTTGTCTAGTAATGAATATCAGGGAATAATTTGTTATCTGGTGGTTAACATGCCTACGGTGAACATAACTCCCAAAGCATATGTTCCTCCTGAAGAAATTGTTTGAAAATGTATTGGCAGATAGAGGAACCTTTATGTGTTCAAATATGTTTTGACCACCTTCCCACTGAGTAATACTTTATTCTGCAAATAGTCTCACTGAAATCAATGGGACTGTTTTACAGAAAAAAATAAGTGGGAGTGAGAATGGCATACTCTGAAGTAGAGGAACAAGATATTAGAAATGAAAAATACCTGTTAAGTAGTCTCAGGATCAAATTTTCTAATCAACCACATTGTTTATCAGCTGGAGCAGCTGAGGTATTTACATCTGTAAACTCTGCTTGTGCACGAGCCCTGTTTCTGTCTGTCAGTTGTCTACTCATCTCACCTTATGCAGGAGATGACTAGGAGAGAAGACCATCTATGGGTTGACTTGTAGCACCTTAATGTTTTTTACCACAAAAACAGATGGCATATCTAGGTAGCCTGAGCTTCCTGGATAAGGTTACCTTTAAAGTTAATCTGGATCTAAATACAGAAGAGATGTGGATTTTATAAGAAAGATACTGTGGAAGCTTGAATTTAAGCTGAGATACTAAACTCTCCAAAGCTTTAGGAATTTTTGATAAAACATCAGCTCAGGGTAGAAAATGTTCCAGAGAGAAATTGTACAGGTGTGATTCAACAACAGTTATTGCAGTAACATTTAATTAATCAGCCATTTCTATAATCAAGTAATTGTTCCAATAGTTCTTTTAAGAGTTTGGTTTACCTTTAAATAAACTGAAAAGAGAAAGGATGGAAATCCTTAAGTGTAATCCATATTTTACTTTAAGAAATAAAATCACACCTTGTAATTGTTGTCCAGGACCTGAGTTACAAGCTGAAACCTAATTTGTCTTCTGTTTTTTAGTTTTGGCTCACATAAAGGTTTCTGTTGACAGAGGATGTGCATGTGGGACTTGCAAGATCTGTGCTTAGTTCTTAGCTCAGTGCCAGTATTCCTTGAAATCACTTAATCTGGATGTGCTTCCCATCTGTTCTGCTTTTCTAGGTGGCAAGCTTTTGTGACCATGTTTGCATACAGATACAGGGGATCCCAAGTGTTACTCAGAGCCTCTTGTTGCTGTTGAAATGCATAAGCCAGTGAAATTAATTCCTGGTTTATGTCTTTAAGAGATCAGATCTTAATTATATGTAAGTGTGTATTCTTCATTTGCAAGGAATGGTGGGGAACATTTACAAATGTGTTCCTCCTGTACAGAAAACTGATTAAATAAAAGAAAGGTTTGAGTCACCCACTTCAACTGTTTATGTCCTTGTGACCTTGCAGTTTAATTTTCCAGTCACAATGGCCTGGTCATGCATGTCAAGGCCTCTTTCTGAGTACAGGTTGCAGAAGTGCAGTGTTGGAGAAGGTTGAGTTGGAATGGAATTGGCTAGTTATGTATTAAAAGCAATCATTGCTAGTAATGAGAAGTCCCAAAGAGTTTATTCAGGCAATTAAAAAGGTTGTAGCTACACTTTCCTGGGTTCATTAGAGAAAGGTGCATTTTTGCTGATGTAAATTGATAAAGCTCTGGTTACAGCTACGCTCTCAGATGAGCTGAATATTCAAACTTGAGAATCTCAAGTATCATTGAATTAAAACCACAGACCATTACTTTAGTTGCTAGGGGAAAGAAAAAAAAAAACCAACCAGAAATTTGTCTTGATCTCCTACTGTATTGCTAGCTTGACCCCTCCCCAGTCCCTGCCTTTTGTAAGCTGCCGTTGGTTCTAGAGTTGTGCTCTATCGTGTAGAAGTATAGCTAACCTTTGATCTCATGTGGTATGTTAACTGTTGGCTTTAAATGAAGTTTTTCCTGGAACAGACATCCTACGATGCACAACTTTACTTAAATCCAGTTTACTTGAAGACAGGTGATATTTTAAATTTACTAAATAGATACTAGTGCTGTGTGGTATACACAGTTTTTGGCAAGCTGCCTTTCTGATCTTAAAAAGCTGTTTAAAATATATATTCATCAGTTTTGTGATGAAGACTTCGTCATATGGGGCAACAGCAGAACAGGGTTTTGAGAAAGGGAATAAAATAGTCCAAATCCTTCTGAAAGCTGGTTTTGCCATAAACCAAAGTAAGGTCAAGGGACCTGCACAGAAGATCCAGTTTTTAGGAATAAAATGGCAAGATGGACGTCGTCAGATCCCAATGGATGTGATCAACAAAATAACAGCTATGTCTCCACCAACTAGCAAAAAGGAAACACAAGCTTTCTTAGGCATTGTGGGTTTTTGGAGAATATATATTCCAAATTACAGTCCGATTGTAAGCACAAGTGACCTGGAAGAAGAACCATTTCAAGTGGGGCCCTGAGCAATGACAAGCATTTGAACAAATTAAATGGGAGATAGTTCATGCAGTAGCCCTTGGGCCAGTCCGGGCAGGGCAGGATGTAAAGGATGTGCTCTACACCCCAGCCAGGGAGAATGGCCCTACCCGGAGCCTCTGGCAGAAAGCACCAGGGGAGACTCGAGGTCGACCCCTAGGGTTTTGGAGTTGGGGATACAGAGGATCCGAGGCCTGTTATACTCCAACTAAGAAAGAGATATTGACAGCATATGAAGGGGTTTGAGCTGTTTCAGATGTGACCGGTACTGAAGCACAGCTCCTCCTGGCTCCCCGACTGCTGGTGCTGGGCTGGATGTTCAAAAGGAGGGTCCCCTCATCATGCAACTGATTCTGTGTGGAGTAAGTGGGTCACATTGATCACACAACAGGCTCAAATAGGAAACCCCAGTCTCCCAGGAATCTTGGAAGTGATCATGGACTGGCCAGAAGGCAAGGATTTTGGAATATTGCCGGAGGAGGAGGTGACGCGTGCTGAGGAGGCCCCACTGTATAATTAAACTGCCAGAAAATGAAAAGCAATATGCCCTGTTCACTGATGGATCCTGTCATCTTGTGGGAAAGCTTCAGAGGTGGAAGGCTGCTGTATGGAGTCCTATATGACAAGTCGCAGAAACTGCTGAAGGAGAAGGGGAATCGAGTCAGTTTGCAGAGGTGAAAGCCATCTAGCTGGCTTTAGATATTGCTGAATGAGAAAAATGATGAGCACTCTATCTCTATACTGACTCATGGATGGTGGCAAATGCCCTGTGGGGGTGGTTGCAGCAATGGAACAGAGCAACTGGCAGTGCAGGGGCAAACCTATCTACTGGTTTTGCTGCCGAGATAGAGAACCTGGTTGTAAAAGTACAAGTAGATGATCACGTACCCAAGAGTTGGGCCGCTGAAGAACATCGAAACAACCAGCAGGTGGATCAGGCTGCTAAGATTGAAGTGAATCAGGTGGATCTGGACTGGCAACATAAGGGTGAATTATTTATAGCTCAGTGGGCCCATGACACCTCAGACCATCAAGGAAGAGATACAGCATATATATGGGCTTGTGATCGAGGGGTGGACTTGACCATGGACAACACCGCACAGATTGTGAATGTGAAACATGTGCTGCAGTCAAGCAAGTCAAGCAGTTAAAGCCTCTCTGGTATGGAGGACAATGGCTGAAATATAAATATGGGGAGGCCTGGCAGATTGACTATATCACACTCCCACAAACCCTCCAAGGCAAGCGCTATGTGCTCACCATGGTGGAAGCAACCACCGGATAGCTGGAAACATATCCTGTGCCCCGTGCCACCGCCCGGAACACTATCCTGGGCCTTGAAAAGCAAATCCTGTGGTGACATGGCACCCCAGAAAGAATTGAGTCAGACAATGGGACTCATTTCCAAAACAACCTCATAGACACCTGGGCCAAAAAGCATGGCATTGAGCGGGTATATCACATCCCCTGTCATGCACCAGCCTCTGGGAAAATTGAACAATACAATGGACTGTTAAAGACTACCCTGAGAGCAATGGGTGCTGGGATGTTCAAACATTGGGATACACATTTAGCAAAAGTCACCTGGGTAGTCAACACTGCCAACTGAGCGTGCCCTGTCCAAACAAAACTTTAACGTACTGTAGAGGGGGATAAAGTCCCTGTAGTGCATGTAAAAAATATGCTGGGGAAGAGAGTCTGGGTTACTTCCCCCTCAGGCAAAGGCAAACCCATTCGTGGGACTGCTTTTGCTCAAGGACCTGGGTGCACCTAGTGGGTAATGTGGAAGGATGGGGAAGTCTGATGTGTACCTCAAGGGAATTTGATTTTGGGTGAGAAAAGCCAATGAACTGAATTGCATGATGTTAATTGCTATATAATACTGTATGGCATCACTTTTATGGTTGCTATATGCCACCAGTGGTATCACAGTAAGAATCACCTAAATTAATGAAGAATGAACTTTGATGAAACTGAGCAAAGTGCAGCGGTGATAGAACTGGACAAGCACTACAGTCATGGACCCAGAACTGGCTTCAGCATGCAACAGTCCAATACCACACACCACTTCTCCTGACCTGAAGGACTGTTATGACAGATGGACTAAATGAACTCAATGGATATTTTAGAGGGATGGCACATAGACTAAGGGAATGATATCTGTGTGTATGTATCAAAGACAGGACAGATGGTAGCGATTAATTGGGATGTATTGGAAAGGGTAGGACCTGGGCATGACTTAGATGGATAGAATAAGAGGTGGATATTGTCTGTTTTGGCTCAGATAGAGTTAATTTTCTTCCTAGTAGCTGGTATAGTGCTGTGTTTTGGATTAAGGAGGAGAATGATGTTTTAGTTGTGGCTAAGTAGTGTTTACACTAGTCAAGGACTTTTCAGCTTCTCAGCGAGGAGGCTGGAGGAGCACAAGAAGCTGGGAGGGGACTCAGCCAGGACAGCTGACCAAAACTGGCCAAAGGGATATTCCGTACCATATAACATCATGCTGAACAAAAAAGGGGAGGTTGGCTGGGGGGCGGGGCTGCTCCTTGGGAACTGGCTGGGCACTGGTCAGCGAGTGGTAATTGCATTGTGAGTCACTTGTTTTGTATATACTTTTATCATTATTATGATTTTCCCTTCCTTTTCTGTCTTATTAAATTGTCTTCATCTCAGCCCACAAGTTTTACCTTTCTTCCCATTCTCTCTGCCATCCCACTGAGGGGAGAGCGAGCAAATGGCTGTGTGGTGTTTAGCTGCCTGCCAGGTTAAACCATGACACCTCATGCCTGTGAAGGTGTGGTTTGCATTTTTGTCAGGTAATGGGGAATAGTGGCTACTAAAATTACAGGCCATAGTTCACATAAAGTTACTGCTGGAAATCCAGGCAAAAATTCTGCCTTACTGTGGATCACTTCTGTTCATCCGAAGAGGTGGAACTTGGGTGAAATACTCAAGGTTCCTATTTTGTTATCTCAAATATAAGATGGGTTAAAATGTGCCTTTCACAGTAACCATGAAATGTTTTGATTCGAGCTAAAAGGCAAAGGCAAAACTTTGTCTATAATTGTTGAAGAACAGCAAAGAATTGGTCACAGGGATAAATCAATAGTTTTTCTTCACTGTCAAGTAACACAAATGATGTCATGGAAAGCAGTTTTGGTAAACAACATTTATCTCTGTTTCTCCATTTTCTCTGCTTAATGACAATTATTCATGCCAATTAAATATTCATTAACTGACTTGAAAATACACTTGATATGGTAAGTGCACTAATATCTATTAAAATTATATTTTGGGGTTTTTTTTAAATAATTTTTTTTTAAGTGAAAGGAGCAGTGATCTGAATATACTTCAAAAAGATGACAGGCCACTTATAATAAACTTGCTTCATATGTTTTTCATCGTAGGATCTCACAGTTAATATACTAAACCTCATAGCTAATATGCCTACCCTCAAGGACCTTTGAAAACAATTCATTTTGAAATATAGGGAGCTCTCTGTGAATGTGGTGTTAAAAGGGGGATGGATTTTTTCTACATCTTCTCAGCCTCTGTGTGGGGAGTACAGTTTAGTGAGTACCAGGTGCTTTGAAAATACTAGCCCACTGCATACTGAGTCAGTTAAATATATTTCATTTTAATATTTGCTGTTGTATTCAAAAATATTAACTAGCATATTCTGTGTAGGTGGAGCCAAGTGCTGGCTGCTGTTCAGTACACTCCTTCTGAATTGGTATTTGTGGATATTTGATTGTATCAAGTGCGGCATAATGGATGCCCAAATCCAATGGATGCCTGTGGATATCAACATGATTCTCATGTCTTAGGTCTTCCCTAACTCTAGACTAGTTGCAATAATGTTGGCTCATCAGTGCAAATATCTCTAAGGGAGATGCTTCACTGACATAAGCTCATTTTATGCTAGTGCTTTGTGTATGTGGAATTATGTCACCATAGCATCCATGCAATACTACAAATCAAAAAAAAAAAAAAAAAAAAAAGAGAAACAGGTAAAATGGAGTGAAGGAAAGGTGGAGAATGAGACTGGAAGGTGGTACCTGATGTGTAATGGGCACTTCCTCTAACTTCCCAAATAACTAATGCAGCAATATCTGCCCTGGTCTTGTTATTAAGGGTGGCCCTTGGCAAAGTAAAAGCCTAGGGTTTTTACTAGAAAAGGCAAAGAAAATAGTTGCTCTCTGCATATACTATGCTGGAGTCTGAAAGGCCGTAGAGGTTGTGAGCTTGGGATTGCCAAGGAAGGAGTTGGATTGTGTAGGACAAGGAGTGCTGCTGACAGAAGCCATGATTGCAACCTCTACCTTCTCCCTGCACCTCTGTCCCCGTTCACTGGGGGAAGCTGTGAGCCCAAGCCTCTTCACCCTCCTGCTCTCTGCCTCCCAGCTGCTTGCCCTGCTGCAGGAACAGCTTGACTCTTGCCAAACCTCAGTCCCTCATTTCAGAAGTGACAAGACTTGGTTTCGCCTGCTATGAGGGAAACATTTACCAACCACAATGATAAGTTTTTTGGGGGTTTTGTTTGTTTGTTTGCTTGGGTTTTTTTGTCTTGGCATTTTGCATGGATAACATCGCAGTATGCAGGACAATATTAATGCTGGCAGGCCCATGCTTTCTCTCAACCTACTTTCATTTCTCTTCCAGCAACAAGAGGCTGCAATCACTTAGTCCAGCTGTAGCTTCCTCCAAAACTCATGAGATCAGATTTGTATATGGTACAAGCATTTGTATATGCTACGAATGTGGTATATGGTGCTTCATTCTACCCAGACAGGATCTACTGCAGCTCTGTTTGGTGTGATCAGTGACTCTAGTTTGTAATGTGGTAAAAATGGCTTGATCTTGCACTTGAATACAGTGGTCCTGAAGTGCTCTGCCTTGGTCCCTCTGTGCAGTCCAGCCCCTCAGTAGAAAATGGGATAGAAGGTGAATACTAGGGCTGCAGTAAGTGAGGAGCTCTGGTATTTTCTTGCATTGTAGAATTGGCACAGGTATCAGGCGGTTGCCTGAAGGCAGTGAAGATTTGTGGCTTTTGTAGTTGAATGTCAGGAAATTAATTTGATAATGGAATAGATTATGGGCCAATGGAATTGATTCAATGTTAGCCCTAGGTTTGTGATTGCTTTGCTCAGTGTGAGTAGCACATATCTTCTGGATATGCATTCTGATAGGTAATAAAATGGAAGTGGGAGAATTTACAAAAGACCTAGCTATTAAGTAACCTTAAAAAAAAAAAAACCAAAAAAACCCCTGCAATTACTTCAGTATGTATTTATTAACTCTGTAATTAATGAAATTACAATTAACGGGTTAAAGGAGAAAAGAATTTAACATGATTAAGTTGGTGCCTTATATTTTATGGTAAGACAAGTAGAAATGTAGTGTTTGCTCTTCCATTGTCTTAACACTGTGGATGGAGTGGCAAGTTTGCAAACTGCATAGGGGTTACAGAGCATGAGTAGCAGCACTTCAGGTGCACTTTGTACAGATGATGGTTGCTTGACAAACCTCAGGGATGTGCAGAGTATGTGCTTAAAAGGTATGCTTGGCTTTCCTTAAAATGCTTGGGTAACTCCCAGTGCTTGCTAGTAACTAACAACTCTGTTCTGGCAACGGTGGAGGCCACATGAATGCTTAATTTGGAGTTCAGTTCAGGTAAATGAGTTTTGTTCCTTCCAGCCTGTCTCCTGGACTGCAGAGGGGCATTGCATTTCCATGTTTCTACCTAGACTGAAACATCAGGAAAGCAGGGGGGAAAATATAACTCAAAAAATTGTTAGTTCTTCTGTAGCAAAGGTGCCCAGCTTAGCGGAGTCTCTGCAGGTCCATTTGCATACCAAAGAATGTTTAATACCAAAGAATGTTTTACAATAATTATTTTAAATTTGACTAGCATTTAGAAGTACAATATTGTAGTTTAAATTATAGATTGGGAAGCTGGAATAAATTAATTTTAAATCTCTGGCATTTCAAAGATTAATACCTTCTAGGGTATTTTTTCTTTTGTCCTCAGTATTAGCTTAGAAGCTGAATTAAAATGGCCCAATACCTCTTAGGTTTTGAAGTTGTTTAGGCCAAATTTTGACTAGTAAAAATGTCTGACATTTTGTAGGTACAGAATTAAAAAAATGTAACTTGTGTCCACCTCTAGAAAGGCTTAAGTGAAATAACTTCAAATATTCAACTTCATGGAAAGATCACACCATTTTTCCCTAGAAAATATTGTATGAAGAGCAGTAGACTTGTGTTAATTTTTACATTCATAGGAAGTAGCATATCGCTGCACATGAAGGTCTATTCTGTCAAGTTGCAGTCATTTCCCAGAATACCTTCAAAAGCAGGGAATTTTCTGTCAGAAAATAGAAAAGTACTCCCTTCTAATTTCATAGTGGAGGTTATTTGAGGCTTTCTATATAAAGGCAACTTAAAAATGTAGTGAAGACAGGTGTACATTTTGTGTTCTCTTTGCATGCCCAAAAGCCCTGTGCTCTGGAATTCCTGATGGAGAACAAGTCTGTATGTCTGTCAGTTACACACAGTTGCAGTGCTCTCATGACTCACTCTCTTTTATAAGAAATTCAGAGTTTAGATTCATTTTCAGGGATGTTTTTAAGTATGCCCACGATTCAGAGGGACCCATTTGATGGGGCTAATCAAAACAATTACCCAGTGAAGTAATTTCCCTAAAGAGCAGCTTGTTTCAGCTGTCAGTTTTTCCTCCCTTCATAGCTGTTCATTTATCATTTGCCAAGACATGTGGTGGTGATTTTTTTTTTTAAGCAACCTGTTTAAAAAAAAAAAAAAAGCAAAACCACAGAAAAGCTTATTGGTGAAAGTTTCTTTCAAACAGTTACCAAAGAATTTATTTCACATTGTCAACATTCTGTACTAATTATTTCATATATCCTTAGATCTTCTAAAATTAAGACTTGAGTTCCAAGTTCAACAAAAGAAAATAATTTATCAAAACTATCCTAAAATGATGAGTGATATTTTATTATTTTAAAATATAATAATGTTCTGTGTTGAACCATTTACCCACTTCAAATCCTGTAAGTATTTTCAAGTGGACTCAAAATAATTCAGTACATTGAATTGTCATGAGGAGTTAGTAGAAAGGCAGTAGTTTCCCTCATAATTATTCTTAAGTAGAGGTTCCACAGTTGTGTAGCAGCTTTTAGTAAGGTTTCTTTTCTTTGAGAGCCCTGTTTATCAGCCTTAGCTAATTTTCCAAGTCTGTCTGCCTACCTAGTCTTTGGAAAGGTTTTTGTTCAGAGTATTGCCACTAATAGGGCTGTGCTGAAACAGGTGATTCTTTAGTGGTTAATATAAAGAAATCTCTGATCAATGGCAAGTCTCTTAACCTCTGCTTCCTGAGCAGAACAAATTTGTTCAGTGTTCTGAAGATGCATCAGTGATCTGGAGACTTTAAAAAATAAAAAAAAAAAAATGTTACCAGGATGTTACCTATTAGTGCAACAGAACAGGAAATTAAATCAATTAAATAGTAATGCAGAATACAAAGAAAAAAACTACTTTAGCATAAAAATATGCAGAGGAAGCACTATGTAAAAAAGATAGTAATCCAATTAAAAAAGTGTGCACAGAATTATTTCACTGTGACGTTAAGCTGGAGGGAGGGTTGTGATGGGAGG
This sequence comes from Pelecanus crispus, assembly GCF_030463565.1. Taxonomy (NCBI): domain Eukaryota; kingdom Metazoa; phylum Chordata; class Aves; order Pelecaniformes; family Pelecanidae; genus Pelecanus; species Pelecanus crispus. The sequence goes on along the minus strand of NC_134651.1, from coordinate 26,812,020 downwards.
TAAGCTGTCAGATAGTATCCCTGACAGTTCTGCAACACTGAGGTCCAGGTGATGCAAACCTAGTGAATACAGACACCTGCTTTGCACCTCTGTCCAATACTGCTTTTGAAAATCCATCAGGCTTGGGTGGGATTTCTTCCATCATCTCTGTGGTTGTGCTTAGCTCTGTTCTCTGTATTCAATTACCCACAAATGCTTGAATGGATTTAACTCATACTGTGGGTATGATGATCCCAGTTTGCACAAAAATTTTACAGGTTTAATAGGATTTTTTATGAATGCTCTGTTTAGTTTGGACTTTTTAGGATGAAATGGTAAAGAACACCCCCAAATGCAGCTGATTCATGTACTCAGTTATTCTCTGGTAATTGTCAACTTTTCAGCTGACTGATCAAGATGGACTCTTGAAATATTTCAAGTAGCAAAACTGTTTCCCATTGGAATAACTTTGTACTCTTTACACATTAGGACAATATTGTGCCTTGGGGTTTGGCCAGACAAAAACCTTTCCTCCTGTTAATTGACTTCCAACTAGCCTGAGAGCAAATTAGCATTTATGTTAATGTCCATCAAGATACTTCAGTTGTAAAAGTACAATTTGTAAGTGCTAGTAAGGGCTCAGACTTACAATCCAGGTCCTGTTTGGCCCCTGAGATATTGCAGTGCTTTCAGCACTGTGGTCTCTTGAAAGGCTTTGATTCCCGGCTTTTCTTCAACTTCTTAGCATCTAAACCCCCTCCTGCGGCTTTTATGCCTATCCTAGGTTTGTTGGTTGAGAAAACATAAATGGATAAAGTAGTACAGCTCCCATTTGCAGATGTAGTTAGATACATATGTGTAACTAGATCTACTCTGGCAGTTAGGATGGTTTCATTATCAGTGTTCCTATACTAATGTAGTACGATATGAAAAATGTTTAGCCAAGAAGAAATATAGAGACAGCACTTCATATTATGAAACTGTTCTGCAATTAGCTGAAATCCTTGGTAATTACCTAAAAGCCAGCTTGGGTGTCTCTAGAGTGCAGAAGGCATGTACACATCTGCATGTACATGTAAGTAGACATATCCAGAGTATTTTAAAGATACTCTCTCTATCAAAATTCTGCTGGTGATAGCACCCTTATAAGTTAAAATCATTCATATGGCTTTGTTCTGTTCATAAGCGGTGATGAAATAGAGGATCTGGAACATGTCTTGCATGTCTGTGCTCCTCCAATGCTGTCCATGGCAGGGATATTGGGCTGTTCACATCTAATTTTACAGACTGTGGCCAGAAGTGAGTCTTGAAAGATAAAAGCTATTCAGGATTCAAATTCAGAGTGTAACATGCATTGACCTGCCTGCTAGCAGCATTAGCAGCATCTGTATTGCTTAGTGCTTTTTCAAAGCTGTATTCAGCTTACAGATCATCAAGTTAAATAGATCTTGTATGGAAGACTATATGGATGACTGCCATCACACAGCACATACAGGACAACCAGGAGATCAGGCCCAGTCATCATGAGTTTATGAAAGGCTGGTCATGCTTGACCAAACTGATCTACTTCTATGACAAGGTGACTGTCCTGGTTTCGGCTGGGATAAAGTTAATTTTCTTACCAGTAGCAGGCATAGTGCTGTGTTTTGGATTTAGTAGGAGAAGTGTGTTGATAACACACTGATGTTTTAGTTGTTGCTAAGTACTGCTTATGCTAGTCAAGGACTTTTCAGCTTCCCATGCTCTGCCAGGTGCACAAGAAACTGGGAGGGGGCACATCCAGCATAGTTGATCCAAACTGCCCAAAGGGCTATTCCATACCATATGATGTCATGCTCAGTATATAAACGGGGGGGGTGTTGGCCGGGGGGCAGCGATCATGGCTTGGACAGGTGTACTCTTTGCTGCATAAAAAACCTGGCTGGATGGCCAGGCCCAAAGGGTTGTGGTGAATGGAGTTAAATCCAGTTGGCAGCCGGTCACAAGTGGTGTTCCCCAGGGCTCAGTTTTGGGGCCAGTTCTGTTTAATACCTTTATCAATGATCTGGATGAGGGGATTGAGTGCGCCCTCAGTAAGTTTGCAGAAAACACCAAGTTAGGTGGGAGTGTTGATCTGCTTGAGGGTAGGAAGGCTCTACGGGGGGATCTGGGTCCTGGGTGCTGGGTCCTGCATTTGGATCACAACAACCCCATGCAACGCTACAGGCTTGGGGAAAAGTGGCTGGAAAGCTGCCTGGCTGAAAAGGACCTGAGGCTGTTGGTCAACAGCCAGCTGAACATGAGCCAGCAGTGTGCCCAGGTGGCCAAGAAGGCCAACAGCATCCTGGCTTGTATCAGGAATAGTGTGGCCAGCAGGACCAGGGAAGTGATCGTCCCCCTGTACTCGGCACTGGTGAGGCTGCACCTTGAATACTGTGTCCCGTTTTGGGCCCCTCAGTACAAGAAAGACATGGAGGTGCTGGAGTGTGTCCAGAGAAGGGCAACAAAGCTGGTGAAGGGTCTGGAGCACAGGCCTTATGAGGAGCGGCTGAGGGAACTGGGGTTGTTTAGCCTGGAGAAGAGGAGGCTGAGGGGAGACCTTATCGCTCTCTACAACTACCTGAAAGGAGGTTGTAGCGAGGTGGGTGTTGGTCTCTTCTCCCAAGTAACAAGCAATAAGATGAGAGGAAATGACCTCAAGTTGCGCCAGGGAAGGTTTAGATTGGATACTAGGAAAAATTTCTTCACCAAAAGGGTTGTCAAGTATTGGAACAGGCTGCTCAGGGAAGTAGTTGAGTCCCCATCTGTGGAGGTATTTAAAAGACACATAGACATGGCGCTTAGGGACATGGTTTAGTGGTGGACTTGGCAGTGTTAGGTTAGTGGTTGTACTTGATGATCTTAAAGGTCTTTTCCAACCTAAATGATTCTATGATTCTATGATGCTTTCATACTTATCTCTTTTTTGGAAGCGCTCAGTTTTGACACGTTTCCTGACCAGCTCCTTAGTTACAGTACATGGAAATCTGTCTGTCCCCCAAGCACGACAGTTTTCTTACCTGCAGCTCTTCAGTCTCTATTATGGGCCTTTTTTATTTTTTTAAGGTTAGAGTCAGCAGTTGCTGGTCAGTCTTTCTCATATTCAGCATGTCTAGAGTTGCTCTAGGGTCTGTTTTACTTGCATCTTTAGCAATGTTAATTATACTTCTCTGTATTATTTTCTGCCATTCTTTCCTTTTATATAGAATTAAAATATCTATGTGTTTTAAGTTGCTTTGTCTCAAAGTGGTTTACAAACAAAGGTAAACATTATCACCCCTTTTTGCAAATTACTTAAGGGGAACAGAGACGCATAAGGCAGATCTTTAAAGATCATCTAGTAATGAGGAATAAAATTAAGAATTAGTGTGGTGCTCCAGTCACTGAATATTTGCTGTCTCCTTGATATTAATGCCCAGAAATAGCTAGATCAATACTGATTTGGAAATATTGTTATTTTAATAGAGATTAAAAAGAGATTAAACTCTTCATTTCTTTTTCTTTGGAAGTTTGTTCTATCAAAGCCAAGAAATTGACTCTCAGCTCAGTTATTTTTCTAATGTCACTCAATTTCTCCTAGTTAAGCTGTTTTTATGTAATCAGGTTTATATTTCAGTATAGTAATTCCAGAAAAAACACTAGATCTTAAATTTCAGATTCAAATGATGGATTGTGTATCCATTCAAATCAGTGGCAAAACTCCTAGTTATTCCAAACTACTTTCGTAAAAATGACTGACACGATAGGATTACTAAACATTGTCTATCTTTCTTTGCGAACTTTTTTTGAGTAGTCATTAGGAAAAAAGAAGTTTTGATTGGGTAGAATTGAGATACTATTGAATCTGAATCAAACTATTTAAACTGGTTCTAAGCTAAGCATAATTTGTCATTACCTAAGATGATTGTAAACTGCTTCCTTGGAGAGGGATTTACTTGGGGCAGATGGATTAGATGAGGCTGTCCAATCTCTGACTTGCTGTATGAAAATATTACTGTCTCAAGTCAGTGAAGATGGAAGAACGTACCAGTGACAGGAAAAAAAAGTTCAATAAACTGATCATGGGTTGGTTTGTTTGGTTTTTTTAACAAACACCTCTCATTCAAAATTCTGAATTTGAAGTTACGTATTAAAGCACAGCACTGTGTCTGTCTTTAGAAGATTGTCTAACTGGGATGAATAGGATAATTCTTGTGAGGTGAGCAATGTCTGAGTTGTATATCTACCTCTACAAATCTCTCTTCTAGATTATTAAGAACAAAAATTGGTAATTTTCAGGTTGTTTTCCAAAGTACACAAGCATGTTCTCAATCAAAAATACTGTACATTAGAGAAAGAGATGTATATAGCGATAGATAGATATACATAAAAATGTGAAATCCTTGTGTAGGTATTATTATACAATCAGCAGCTACATACAGTGTTGGCAGTAAATTATTAGGCTGGATACATACTTACACAATACAATTTTTCCTTATTCAACATCTTGCCAGAGAAGCTTGCATTGTATTTCCAAGGTTACTGAGATACAGAATGTAACCCTAAAGAACAGCTAGGCAGAGTGTCTTTTTAGTAATGGTGCTGTGGTAGCTAAATCTAACATAGCTTTGCTGTATGTAAGCAGGACACTTCCATTCTGTCATTGCCCACCTTGGTCATCATGACACCTCAGGCAGTTGAGGCACAGGTTTAGCGCCTTCAATTGCCAACAAACACTTCAGAAATGCATATATTTTTGCTATTATAATAAAAACAAGTTGCAAGTCATCCCTGAATTTAGTGGTGACAGCCAAGCCCAGTGTTCCATTGGAGTTCAGCACATCATAGTTTTCCATGAAAGGCTGATGCTGTCCAGAGGACTGTTAGTATTTCTATTCTTTTGTTCCCTAAGTTAGTACACACCATCCCAGTGATGTGTCTGAATTCCAGTGTCACAAAACAATATGAAATTGATAGAAGTCACTGCAAAGCTACATACTGTAATTGTAGAAACTGATGAGCTTTTGCCAATATTGTCATCTATGCAGAAGTGAACATGAAATTTTGCTTAAAGTGGTCCCATGCTTGGCTGTGTGAGATTTTGGGCTGACTGTGAAGTTGGTGGAGGAACACAAAATCAAAGTTCATGCATGGTTCTGTCTATCTGTTGGAGCAGGTCCAGAAGAGGGCCACCAAAATGATCCGAGGGCTGGAGCACCTCTCCTACGAGGACAGGCTGAGAGAGTTGGGGTTGTTCAGCCTGCAGAAGAGAAGGCTGCGAGGAGACCTTATTGCAACCTTCCAGTACTTAAAGGGGGCCTATAGGAAAGATGGGGGCAATCTTTTTAGCAAGGCCTGTTGTGACAGGAGAAGGAATAATGGTTTTAAACTAAAGAAGAATAGATTTAGACTAGACGTAAGAAAGAAGTTTTTTACAATGAGGGTGGTGAAGCACTGGACCAGGCTGCCCAGAGAGCTGGTGGAGGCCCCATCCCTAGAAACATTGAAGGTCAGGTTGGATGGGGCTCTGAGCAACCTGATGTGGTTAAAGCTGTCCCTGCTCACTGCAGCGGGGTTGGGCTAGATGACCTCTAAAGGTCCCTTCCAACCCAAAGCATTCTGTGATTCTATGATTCTATCCCCCAGCTGAAGGATAACGTTCTGGAACACAGATATTGTATGAATATGGTGCCCAGACAAAAACTGGGAGTTACTGTGTTAGCCTGGGTGGGAGGAGGGAAAAGTAAAAAAGTTTCCTAGTTCCTGTGATTAAAATCACTTTATTCAGTACATTTTTCTGGAAATTTCTGTGCAAGCTGTGTCTGAGCTATTGCCTGTTCAGGACATTCCACTTTGGAACAGGCAAAATACATCCTCCTCTAGAAAAAGAGTTTAAGAGCTCCATTTGAAATACCTCAGAGGTATTCCCCCCCAAGGGGGAGGCGATCTAGGGGCTTTGGGGATTTTCTCCATCTCTAGCACTGTCTAGCTGAGAATTCTCCTCCATTGGCTCACCCTTCCAAGACCTGTCATTCAGCCCTGTTCCTGTGTTTTTTCAGTCAGGAAACCAAAATGGAAGACTTGCTTGTTTATCTCATAAAGACTACACTTCCACCAGCACCACATCTTTTGGAAATGCCCCAGTATCAGCAAACACTGGTCATACGTTTATCCTTTGCCATGGATAATTTTATCTTAATTTCTTATTTTCAGCTCTGAGCACTACAGAGTGGGCATCATGGAGCATTTAGAGACCAAGTACCTGTACCTCCTTTCCTGGAGTACTAGAGAAAAATTGGCTGACCAGCCTCCCTAGCTGCCTAAACTTGTGCTAGAATTACACCACCATTGGACTATCTCATGTTGTAAGTGCGCTAGAGATGGACTTCTCCTGGTCCTTCAGGTCTGTTATTCCTTTTAAGCTGGTGAACAGTGATGTTTTAATCTGTGTTTCTAAAAGAAAAATCAGACCTGGGGGGAGGAGGTCAGGGGCTATTTCCTCTCCCAACACCATGTTAGACAGAAAGATCATAGTGTGAAGATTTAGCTGGGTACATAGTTCTTCTGCTTTATTTGTTGGTCTGAGAGTTAATACTTTTGGTCACATGCCTAGGAGATGTGGGACAGCTCACTGAGAGTGAGTTTTCCTCACATTCTACATTACTGCAAGCTCACAGTGTGTACATTAGACCCTGTGGTAAAGCTGGTCCAATGAGTTTCTCTATTTCATCTCCTATAGTGAGAACTAACACAGAGTGGAAGCTGTGTAGATGGGTACTTGACCCATCTGACTATTGACTTGAAGTACCCTCTGACTTTTCAGTGACTGAGCTTCTTTGAAATGTAACCACACAAGTTCCATACCTGTTTTCCATCCCAAGAATCAGAAACAATTGAATTGGAATTATTAAAGATATAAATGCTATGTACATTTTTTTTTCAGCTGGATGAAAAACTGCTTGTCCCATGAATCCTCAGGAAATTAATGTCAAATTGGTGTCTGTGTGTCTTGAGTCAAAGATGAGTTTGAGATAATTAAAAGGTTGTTGTAGCTTGACTTCAGTATTGGTGGTTTCCAGCTGGATAAGAGCCTGAGTGGATCTTGTTCATATTTGTCCACAAATCTGTTCAGGCACAGTGTGGTGGGTAATTGCAGGTATGCTGCCTATTAACTGTAGCTGCTGGGAGCAGTAATTGATTTGGATGAACTGGATTTTTTTAATGCACATGTATTGAGGATATATGTCTTGAATGAATGCTGTGTGGACAGTACATTACCTGTTCTAAGAAATAAATACTGCTGATTTATTTTATTTGTAAAAATTAATATCCCTGAGAATACTCAAGAACATGGGAGGTTAAGGTAAGCAGGATGGTGAGAAGTAAACACTCATTTTGAATGCCATAAGGCAAGTATTAGAGGTAGTGGTCCATTCATAAGACACTAGGGTAGATTTTAGATTTTCTAATATTCCTATATTCAAAATCCAGACCCAATATACTCATTTTTAACTTTGACATTTGCCCTTCTGTGACTACTAATACCACAACTGTGTTGTTCTGTCATCGTGCATCATGTATCATTTGGACACAAAACAGGCTTCCAAATCCTCTTTCCTGCAAGCGAATTGACCTTCTCATTAGTTGGAAATAACACTATGATAGGTAATCAATATTTAGTTGAAATACCAGCATCTCATCTTAGGCATTACTCATCCTTATTTCTGGAAAGCACTCAGACTAGAAGCAAAATGTTTAGACTCAGCTATGTATGGCAGATCTGCCCTTATACATACAAATCATGTGTATACAAGTGTTATTTTGAATGTACAAATTGCAGATTTGCATCTCTGAAGCTTGTTGTGCATCAGTCTGACCTTACACTTGACGAGGCTGTATCAGAAAATAAAGCAGTTGCCCTGAGTGCTGCCAGGTTTCCCTGCTGACGGACTTAGAATTGCTGCTGGGACCTTTATGAAAGAATTCAATGCCTATTTTTTTTTAAGCTGCTGTAGAAACTTGGTAGAAAATCACTGTTTTTCTCCTTACACTTTTAAAAATGTGTCAGATAAAAATTGATGCAAGTATTGATTAGCATTTGGAATTGTGAAGTCAGTTTAGTTTTGGCATTTTAGAGGAAAACGTACCTTCACCTACTCATTTTCTGTAAGGTTGAAGGAAGAACCAATTGAATATCTGAAAATGTGGCTTCAGCTTTTAATGGAAGTGTGACCTAATATGCCCTGGCTCAGCTCAGGTCTGTTTGAGCTGTAATCAGACTAAAGGTTTTGCGAATATGAAAGCCTCTTTGTCACTGATCTTTAATGAGGCCGTGTAAATTCTATGCCAACATATGTATGTTTCCAGTCAAACTGAAGACCTTTCCTTACAACACTGCTGACACTCTCTGGAGACTGGATTCTCTCTAGATTTATTGTTTATCTCCTCTACTTTTATACTTGGCATTTTTTTTTTAAGTTTAATAGAGACACAAACAAATACTACAGTTGTTTCAGGAGGACTCTAAAGGAGTGTTTCTTTTATCCTGTCTGCAGAAACAATTGCGTCAAGATAGCTGATGAAATGTGTTTCCTTCTACCCCGCCACAGTTAAGGTATCTCCTCCATTCACAGCTCAGTCCTGAGAGCCGCATAATCAAATCTGTGTCTAGGTCTGCTTTATGAAAAGTTAATTGGAGCAGCCTGTGTATTTAACAGCTGCAATTAAATGAGGTGGAATGCTTGAAACAAAAAACACCTCGGTCTCCTTTAGCTTAGGGTTGCTGTATGTGTATAAGGAATGCCATAGGCTATAGCACCAAAATTAGCTTTTTGCTTCTGCATGGGCCATTTCATTTCTTAATGAGTATAATAGAGTAGAAGTATATGTAGACTCAAGTCTTACTCTGGTACCAGTGAGGAAAACATTTGCAGATAGAAACCCAAACCCTGCAATCACTGTTATTTCTACGGATGGCTGTTCTCTCATGGAAATTGTGGTTACTGTGGTTGTTATGGTGTTCAGGGTTACATCCTTAACCTGTCTAGTGGCAGGATTGGACCTAAAAGTAACACAAAGGCAGAAGAATCTAGGCCTTAATGTGGCATATACTTAAGATGTGGCATATCAAAACTGTAAGGTATGCTTTGCTTTTGTTCTGGCAATGTCAGTAGTAAGTAGAGGAAGAGAAAGTAATGGTCATGAGTTTTTCTCAAGAAAAATGCTGAGGTCAGGTTAAAAATAAGTTTTCAAAAATAATCTGTACTGGAATAGTTAAGCATCAAATAGTTCTACAGGTTAGTAATATGAAATTCATTGGCAGAACTGAGAGAAGCTATTCCAAAATGGATCTCTTGCAGCCCAGACACTGGCTACTTTGTCAATCAGTATTACCGTGGCAGAGCAAGCCCAGCTGGGCACTAATCAAGGGTAAATCAAGGATGAAGCATTAGGCATGTTTTATGCCCATTCTGACCAAATATAATATAACCTAACAAATAGGTGTGAAATTATTTTAGAATAAAGGTCAATCTATGTGTCTAAAGGTTAGTGTTAAGTTAAAAGACAGGTTCTTTTCTCTCTTACCATTCACCTTTAATTCTCTACATGCGGTGAAAGGTAACTAAGCATGTGGGAAAAATACATAGCCGATAGTATTTGATTCAGATGATAAACCATAAACCGTACATAAGGGCTATTGCATCTGCTAAGTTTAGATTTCCTTCAAAAGTTGTGAGAATTGATCAAATTAAAGAAGAAATTATGCCTCATTTTGTTTGCTCTTCTGACATAGAATTTCAAGTAGTTTGAAGGGATAAGAAATCCTAAACAAGCACACACCTAAGGAGCTGCAGACTGCATTTTTGTTCCTCAGTAGTGGTTTTATGTGCTTTAAAATGGAGTTTGGACACTTTATTTTCAGGCATGTCTTTTTGCACAATGCAATAGTGTCAGCATTTTAGTGAGTGATACCTGGTTACCTAATGCAGTAATGGTTCCAGCTGCACTGCTTTTTATATTCTGCAGTTGTTTCAGTCAAGAGAAGCACGCATTATTGTAAAACAGCTTTCCGGGAATCACTGCTTTTGTTTGTTCATCCAGCAGTGGAAGCCTGTGATTAGGCTGAGGTTATACAGCAGTAATACAGGATTTATGATACATAGAAAAAAGAATGTCTTATTAAGGCCAATAGTAGCAGAACCAGAGTGATTAGTATTCTCAAAACAGTTTTGAGTTTTTAAATGTAAATGACTACTGAAGTAATGCAAAGATTGGAAACAACAACCCTTCAAAAGTTTGAGGCTTAGCATAACTTAAGATGTGGCTTTTACCTAAGTAAAGTTGGAAGTTACACAAATTTATTTCTGCAAGATGTTGATGATTTTGGCAAAATTCTCTTAGAATCAAGTAAAAAAAAAAAAAAAAAGAAAAAAAATCACTTGCCTGTCTGTTCAGTGCTTCATTGTTCTTGCAGGTGATGGACATGCAGCTGCTTTGTGGGAAATACTGTAATTACTGTAACAGATTTGATCAGTGACTTGACTAAACTAGTCTCTTCTCTCCAATGAGGAATCATGATCTAGATATTCTGACTTCTACTTCTAGATCGCTAAGGAACAGATAAACGAGGGTTGTTGAGGGGAATCGTTTCCCAGTGTACATTGTTGCAGCTTTACTCTTCAAAATGAGGCTGAGGCACAGAGCTCTGTGGTGGGGCTCTTGCCACAGGTGGCTGGTTTTGCTCCCATCTTCTACTTCGAAGTATCTCAGCTTTACCTACATTTCATCCTAAGGTTGTAATACCATTTTATTCTTCTGTTAGAAGTACTTTTGACTGTTATGCTATTGTTGCTCGTTTCATTTAAATTGGAGAATTTTATTTTTAAGGAGACTATTGTGAACAAAATAGTTCAGCCAACAACTTGTACTTTAGTTCCTGTTGTTAGCCTCTAGCTTACTCTGGGGAGGCTGTTAATGCAAAGGCTAGGTTGATGTGTGAACATACTCTTTTGAGAGGCAATATTTTCCTCCCAATACTATTAGAAATGATCTGGTTCTGTCATCTTTTATCTTCATATTCAGTTGTCCCCTTTTGTGTATGCCTTTGGCAGTTAACTATTTGTTTAATTGTTGTGAGGTTTTGTCGTGGTTTAGCCCCAGCCAGCAACTAAGCACCACGCAGCCGCTCGCTCACTCCCCCTACCCTGATGGGATGGGGGAGAGAATTGGAGGAGTAAGAGTGAGAAACACTCCTGGGTTAAGATAAGAACAGTTTAATAATTGAAATAAAGTAAAATAATAATGATAATAATAACAATATAATAATGATAATAACAATAATAATATACAAAGCAAGTGATGCACAATGCCATTGCTCACCACCCGCTGACCGATACCCAGACAGTTCCCGAGCAGCGATTGCTGCTCCCCGGCCAACACCCCCCCCCCCCCCTCCAGTTTATATACTGAGCGTGACGTCATATGGTATGGAATAGCCCTTTGGGCAGTTTGGATCAACTGTCCTGGCTGTGCCCCCTCCCAGTTTCTTGTGTACCTGGCAGAGCATGGGAAGCTGAAAAGTCCTTGACTAGCATAAGCAGTACTCAGCAACAACTAAAACCATCAGTGTATTATCAACATTCTTCTCGTACTAAATCCAAAACACAGCACTATGCCTGCTACTAGGAAGAAAATTAACTCTATCTCAGCCAAAACCAGTACAGATGTTTTTACCTTTCAGACACAGGTGTCTGTTTAACTGAATTTCAGATGTGAAAAGAAATCTGAAAAGAAACTCTCTGTGTATAGGACAATTCTGGCTACATAAATTTTTTTAAATAGTCCAACTTTTAATGGCTCATTAATGATTATGAGATATCTGGTCATTAGTGATCAATTATGCCTGTGTATTTATATTCTGAAGTAGAAGTAGATACTGTAAGAGTGGGCTGTGGCTTTCAAATTTATCATAGGTGGCCTTTTGTTTTTAGATTAAACTTGCTCAATTAGTCTATCAGCAATTCTATAGAGCAGAGAAATATGCACATTTTTCTAAATGCCCAGAAGAGCAAAGGAAGCATAATGTAAAACATTAATCTACATTGGTGATGGATGATGTTGCTTCTTGTGGTGTCTTATTCTCACCATTTGAGTGCAGATTTTGCAGAAACTGAATATGACCCCTATTTTACCAGAGATATTAAGCTTATCTCTTTCTTTTGAACACATTTTTCTAGTGGTGGGGAGAGGGAGAATGTTGAAGCTGCTGTATAAACCTAACTGAAAGCTTCTTAACAAAGTGTAGGTATCATATTAAAAAAACTAAGTACAAATTTTTGTGTTATAAAGGTGTTGCATGTTGTTGTGGTAGGTTGAATATAATGGATTTTTTTGCTAATCTGTCTCACAAGTGTTAATTGACTAATGTAATAACTTTACTCTCAAGACATCTTGGCTATTGGGTATAAAAATACTTATTTACAGTATTCTGATCTTTTTAGACAGCTGTTTCATATGGGTTCATAATAGAAAGCAATTCATCAGTAATTCAGGAATTATGCTTAGTTGGTATGGTAAGTGCAAGGACAAGTATGGAAAGAATATTATTAGAGGGGGCCAATAAAAGAGTAAGAAAATCCTGGAATATGGGTATAATCATGTATTCTAAAAAGCAGCCAGTACTCAATTTGATATGCAGTCGATGTCACTTTTGCAAATGAAACACTGGAAGCTTCCTTAGCAAGGAATATAAAAATGTGAAGATCAGTTATGCAGAAAAATGAAATTAAAAAGTAACTTTAATACGTAGGTGTGATTAAAACTGTAGAATAGTTTTTAATCCTTTCAGGACAGGTATCCTGATGTGCCATTTATTGGTGATAGACTTTGCCCTTAGGATTCACTCCAGGCTTCAAGGAATTATAGTTCATACAGTGAATTATTTTTTGTTGAAACTTACAGACAAGCAACATGAAGACTAGCCCTCTTGGGATCAGAGTGGCTGGGGATGAAGAAAAGAATGGCTTTCATTTGCAGCTAACATTGTAGTGCCATAAAGGGCCCGAAGTATATCACACTGGAATAGATTTCTGGGGAATTTGCAATGAGGTATAGTACAGCAAAGAGAAGCTACAATACAAGCAGAATAGAGTACTTCATCTTATAGCTTCAGGTGCAACCCAACAAAAGATATTCCTAGCACTTGTAATGGGTGCTTGCTGCATGGCAAGTAATTCTAGGCAGAGAATAGATCTGAACATTGCTCCAGTCATACCACTAGCTGAGCTTTAAGTGGTAGAATAGCTTATGTTGCAGTGCCATAAACTTATTCTCCATGTTCTGTAATCCCATGTCCTACAGCAGGTCCTTTCTGGGGAAGACTGACTTGAAATTGCAACCATTTTGAATTTCTAAATTGTTTCATATGAGTATCCCTTCTTCTGCACCAAGACATTGCAAGAAGTGCAAGTGCCATGCCTAACAGCTGCTTTTGTGGAGCTCTGGGTAGAACTATGGTATAGAACCATGCCTTGTTACTCGATGTTAAAGGTGTTCTTAGATACATCTGCATAGATGTCCTCTTGTTTAGGACAGTTGTGTTTTTACATGGAGGACAAATGGTATTTAAGCTCAGAGACTGACTGCTTTCTCATTTGGCAGTAGTGATAAAGGGAATTAGATCTCTGGAAATCTAGCTTGTAACCCAGTGTGACCTGTAAGTGCATAGGACAGTTGAGCATTAATTTCAGTACTTGTATTCATGATGAGATGGAAGGGGAGAGCTTTCTGACTCATATGTCAGGCACAGTAGAAGTGGGAGGCACAAGAAACCATTAGAGCACAGCTATTGCTCAGAAACTGTTTTCTGATGGGGGTTGTTAACATCACAGGGATTAGGTAGCTTGCTATTTTTAGATGCCTATAACTTTTAGAGGCAATTTGAAGCAGTAGATCTCACCTAGGGCTGTTTTTGCGCTGCCAGAACAGCGCCTTGAGATAAGCAGGACTTCTCTCAGTTTGGAATCCTTAATTTCCTTCAGGACAGAGACTGCATAAATTCAGACTTGCACAGTACAACCTCTCTGTCAAACAGCTTGAGAAATGCTCTCTGAGAAGGAGAGCCAGCTGGGCACTTCGTTGAGTGGTAAGAAGGGAAGAATTGGCATCAATTGTAGCAGCAGCAAGGAGGCATATTCACAGATGTTCATTTACTTTCTCTCTCCTGCAGGGCTGACATGAAAAGAAATAAAGGTTAGAAACATCAGAGGAATACATATTTTTAATTAAAATGAAGATGCAGGGTGTGACAGGAAATACTTTTAACTTAAAATTAAACCGGAGGAGGATCAAGTTAATTATAGAATCATAGAATTGTTTAGGTTGGAAAAGACCTTTAAGATCATCCAGTCCAGCCATTAACCTAACACTACCAAGTCCACCACTAAACCAATTAAGGGTAGAGTAATAATTAATTTCATGTTTCCTGGCTTGGTGGATGGATTATTTTTTAATGAGTAAAACTAGGAATCATTAAGGTAGGAAAGGACCTCTAAGATCATCAGTCCAACCATCAACCCAACACCACCATGCCTACTAAACCACGTCCCAAAGTGCCATGTCTACATGTTTTTTGAACACTTCCAGGGATGGTGACTCCACCACCTCTCTGGGCAGCCTGTTCCAATGCTTGGCCACTCTTCCCATGAAGAAATTTCTCCTAATATCCAATCTAAACCTCCCCTGATGCAGCTTGAAGCCATTTCCTCTCATCTTATCGCTAACTACTACATCCACCTCACTACAGCCTCATTTCAGGTAGTTGTAGAGAGCGGTAAGGTCTCCCCTCAGCCTCCCCTTCTCCAGGCTAAACAATCCCAGTTCCCTTAGCTGCTCCTCATAAGACTTGTGCTCCAGACCCTTCACCAGCTTCGTTGCTCCTCTCTGGACACGCTCCAGCACCTCAATGTCCTTCTTGTAGTAAGGGGCCCAAAACGGAACACAGTATTTAAGGTGCAGCCTCACCAGTGCCGAGTACAGGGGGACGATCACTTCTCTGCTCCTGCTGGCCACACTATTCCTGATACAAGCCAGGATGCTGTTGGCCTTCTTGGCCACCTGGGCACACTGCTGGCTCATGTTCAGCTGGCTGTTGACCAACAGCCTCAGGTCCTTTTCAGCCAGGCAGCTTTCCAGCCACTTTTCCCCAAGCCTGTAGCGTTGCATGGGGTTGTTGTGACCGAAGTGCAGGACCCGGCACTTGGCCTTGTTGAACCTCATACAATTGATGTCAGCCTGTCCAGGTCCCTCTGCAGGGCCATCCTACCCTCGAGCAGAGCAACACTCCCACCTAATTTGGTGTCATCTGCAAACTTACTGAGGGTGCACTCAATCCCCTCATCCAGATTATTGATAAAGATATTAAGCAAGACTGGCCCCAAAACTGAGCCCTGGGGAGCACCGCTTGTGACCGGTTGCCAACTGGATTTAACTGCATTCACCACAACTTCCTGGGGTCAGCCATCCAGCCAGTTTTGTACCCAGCAAAGAGTGCACCTGCCTAAGCCATGAACTGCCAGCTTCCCTAGTACAATGCTGTGGGAGACGGTGTCAAAGGCTTTATTAAATTCCAGGTAGATGACATCTACAGCCTTTCCCTCATCCACTAGGACGGGTCACCAGGTCATAGAAGGAGATCAGGTTGGTCAAGCAGGACCTGCCTTTCAGGAACATGGCCGTTCATAGTTGATCAACTTTGGCTTCCTGATGCCACTCCAATCTCCTAAAATGATGATGAAATCAGGTTAAATTGCTAGTAGCAGGACCTGGACCCCTCCTCAGTGGCTGTTGTTCTCCAGATGTATAAACACATGCTAGTTGTAGACAAGAGAAATTCAGAGAGTGGAATTGCTCCAGATATTCTGCCCTGCTCTCTGAGCAATGTAATACAAACAAATCACAGAAACAGCATTCCTTGGATTTATATTGTCATGAAAGGAAGAAGAGTTTGGTCCCTGTTGTATAGTAAGAAATAACACTTTAGTGACGACCGCATTTGTAGTGTTTGGCACTGCAGATTCCACCCAGCTGCAAGAAAGCAAACTGGCTTTTGCATCTTATTGTTGAATTTGTGGACCTCTTACCTGGGACACACAGAGTTATGTGTAAATAAATCAGGGTTTGACTAACAGAGTCAAGCTGCGATTAGGGTCTCCGAAGTGCTGCTTTTAATTTTGGCCACACCTGCTTTATTTTGGGCTAATATGAATTACAAAAGCAACACAAAGTAATTTAATTGTATCAGGAAAACTACCATTTTGATATAAACTGGTCTTGTGCTGTAGCAGTCCAGCATTAAGGAAATTGATCTGGCTTTGATTGCTGTGTGACTTGGTCAGAATCATTTATTCAGGCACCAAAATGAATCTGGTTTGATTTTCAAATGTTAAATGGAGTTTAGTTTTAGAAAACAGAGCTAATTACTTATGAGATAAGCAAACTTGATATGAAGCTGTAGAGACAGGCTGAATAAGGAAACCACTAGAGCTCTGATTAAATTTTTTGCTGAAGTTGCTATAGTTCAAATTAGATCACTTAAGCCAGAAGCATATTGCTTTCTTTTCCTTAGACTCTTAAGTCTGTAGGCTGAACTGGAGTTTAAAAACTTGTCATCCAGGAGTTCTAGCAAAATGGAGAGGTGAATCTAGGTCCTGCAAGCCTTCCTATGGTATCATAACCACCAGACACACTTTACCAGAATATGCCCTTCCAGAAGCATAAGTAATGCTTCGCTTTGCCTGAGTATCCGTGGGAACAGCACAAAGCCAAAGGTCAGAGATTTTTAAAATGATAAAGGGTAACTATTTTACAGAGCTTCACTGAAAATTCATCATCTCATTTGCTGAAGTTCCTTTGAAAAGAATAGCCAGATTATTAGATTTGATTTTCTAATGTTTTATATTGTCATCCTTTCATTTCTGTGTTGGGTTTGGTTGTTTGTTTTTTTTTTTCTTTTGGCAAGGCGGTGTGTTTTTTTCCCTTTAAAACAAACAAACAAAAAAACACACAAAAGCCCACAACAACAAAAAGCCACTAAATCAGAAATACTGGAAAGTAGTTGCAGGAGTTACGGTATTTGTTTTTCTGAAGATGAGTTTCTTTATAACATCTGCAACAGAACTTTAGAGTTAAATACGCTTGAACAGCACTTGGCACTTGTTATATTAATGATAATTAATTCTCAAACACACACAAATCTATACTATGGTGCAAGCTCTGTCACATCCCAAAATGCTTTTCTTGAATTGCAGTACCTGAAGTACTCCAGGATTTAAATCAAAATGTAATTATTTTGTTCCTCATAAATCAGCATCCCTGAAGATAATACCAGCTTGTATAAGAAACCAATGGCTGTGCAGCCATCCATCTCCTGAAGAGCCAGAGTGTTTGTAATAGTTGTATGAGAAGTTAGTGACTCCTTGGACTTGGAGACTACTAGTTTTGCTCAGAGCAATGGTGTACTTTTAATGTAGTGAATGTACCTACCCAAAAGTTGGACAGACCTCTGAAGTGTACCACAGCTGATTCTAAAAGACTAAGTACTTCATCTCTCTGCAGATGTAACTGTCTTTCTCCTTCACCTGTAAAACATGAAATGTCATTTTGTATTTATACTGTGAGACCATGGCTGTGAAATGTCCAGATACACTGCCTGAGAAGTATATAAAATACAATACTCTGGGGTTTCCATTCTCTTGCTCAACATACTCTGTTCAGTTCTTCTGGTGTTGCTAGGGGTTAATTGTGTTTCTTTGTTACACAATGTTGGCATATACTGGAAGTAATGAATTTTGGTTTTTAAGGCATCTCAATATATTGAATAAAATTATCTCTGTTCTTCTGGTCATTGACACCCTAGTAATGGATGGATTTCAAAAATGTGATTTGTTGGCTAAAGCAAAGAGTCTTTTCTAAACCTCTTGTGTGTGTTTGGTGTTGTGAGGGTGACTTCAGTGAGTTGTCATTGACAATCAAAGCTGAGCTTAACTCTGTGTGTGACTGCTTTTTTGCAGTACAAGTTTGCCTAGGATGCACACACATTAACTGTGTTCCATACCAGAAATATTAAAAGCCTGTTTTAGTTTTTTAAGGTAACAAATTCTTCAGGCAGACCCCACAAAGGTTGTTCTAAAGCTTCATGCTTTGAAATGTGTTCCATGTCATAATTAGCTTTGTGCATGCCCACATAGCATATGCTTTTAATTAGTGGAAACCATATGATTTTTACATACACTGAAGCTACCGCAAGACACGTGGGCTTGAGGAGGGTGAATTTTTAGGCTTGGGTTGCAGGAAAGGCTAAGCCCGAAGGTACAACAAATCAAGACTTGTTTAACGTAATTACCATGTGACCTGGCTTTAGCTAACAATTCTGGTTTTAAGCAAACATGAAATGCAGTTTTGAATCCAAATGAAAACCAGTGATGGTAACATGAGAATTCTCATGCAGTGAGGTAACAGGGATTGTCTCTGCTGCTCCATTCCTATGCTTCTGCTTCTTTTCTAAGATTATCATAAATAAAAAAAATACCTGCAGGATCTGAGCATCTGTCTCAGGGAAGTGCGTGCATCTGCAAAAGTAAGTTACCATTGCCATAATACTCTCTGGCTGAACCGTGTCTCTTCATAGTTGTGGGCCTGGAATTGTGTTCTGACCCTGGCAAAACCAGCGGGTTCTGTGAGCCTGGACTTCACACTGTAGTTCCTGGAACATTTTGGCCAATGGTCTCCAATGAAACTAATGCTAGAAGCCTATAAATCTTATCAAAATGCAGTTATTCCTAGCAGAGCACATGTAGTTCTTTAGTGGATCAAGTTGCATCTGGGTGTGCTT
Organism: Pelecanus crispus; assembly: GCF_030463565.1. NCBI lineage: Eukaryota > Metazoa > Chordata > Aves > Pelecaniformes > Pelecanidae > Pelecanus > Pelecanus crispus. The sequence continues at coordinate 26,793,155 of NC_134651.1, read as the reverse complement.
GTGGACTGAAAAATAAATTCTCTATGGAAATAACTTTCATCACGCTTGAACTTCAAATTTGAATTGTGATTTGAATTTGAATGTGATTCTGGCTTTGAATTCAACAGGGAGGAGGATGTACGTGAAAACTGGTGCTGTAATAGCTTTGCTCTGTCTCATGCCCTGCATCCATGCCATCAGTCTTGTGTGACTTCCTAGTTTTTCATTCCTCCATTTCCTCTGACTGTGGAGTGACTCCTGATTACAGAGCAGGTGTCCCTGAAGGCTGCTAATTTTACTTCAGAAGTTGTGGTCCCTTCTCTCACTGACCACATCCTTGTGTTACATTTAAACTAAGACTTTTGCCAGCTGCTCTTAAGCATCTGGAATTTATTACTTTCCTTAGCCTTTGATATTTAGTGGTGAGGCCCTAACAGAAACACACCAGTGCTGGTGACATTTAGTGATGTCCTGTCTGGGATGAGATGCAACACCAGTCAGTTCAGCCATCTGCTTTACAGGTTTTGCAGGAAATATCACATCGAGTAATGAACATTATCAAGGGTGCAAGGGGCAATACTTGCAAGAATTGAAGTGTGTTTCCTACCTTCATCTGGTTTCCTCTTCTGCCTGTAAATGTTACTCCTATCCAGAGGACTGCCTGTCTCGCTTCATTTAAGCTTCACCATGAGATATCTGGTACTATGCTTTACTTATTGCATGCTATTCACACCTTGTTCTGAATAGAGAAGTATTGATTTCTTTATGGGTTTTTCTGTGGTACTCATCATTTTGAGATGAGTGTTTCACAAATGCTAATTTATCCTCAGCTTGTCCATTAGGTGACAAGATGGTGGGTATTCTCATTCTCCAGATGAAGAGCTGAGAATCAGACTAAGCCAAAAAAAAAAAAAGGCAGCTAATTTCTGTTTGCCTAATTTGATGTGACACTGCTCTGGCTTCTCACAGCAGTCCAGATCATATAACAATTCAGATGTTGACAGCCTGCAGTGCAGTGACCCCAGCTGCAGCTGTAAGCACATAGGGCTCCTGCATTTTAGACCCCAGGGTCTCAGAATAGCCAAAAATGAGCAATATGATTAGTGGCCCCTGTGGGAAATTTGGTTCAAACTATGCATTTAGTCTGTAGGAACTCATACAGAGTGGCGATAATAATAGGTGCTCTCTGGGACAAGAGGGCCTGCCTCAACCATGAGAAAGTCCTTTCTCTCATTGCTCCCCACTCTTTGCAGCTCCCATGGCCAAGTCTCCTGCCATGTGATATGGACCTGTTCCATAGATCCTGACAACCTTCCCTCTTCCAATGGTAGCAACCATGTTTCTTTCCCAGATTTCCAGATTAACATAATTAACTTCAACTCAGAGCAATTATCCTTATCATTAGAACTTGTTGCTGGTTTCTACAAAGTGATGCATTCTGTCTGTACTTTTACAGGTGATGATATTAAAGCCTAAAATATAAAGCCACGTACTGGGCCTTGGGTAGAGATGGAAATACAAATCTGGTTTCCTGAATCCAAGTTGAGTGTTGTCTAAATTGTGTGTATCCTTGCATCACCCAGAATTACTGCAATGCAAAACTAATCCAGCATCAACTTCCTGCTGAAATATGCTGCAAATCCATACAAAATACTTAATTTCAGGAGCAAGGTAGTTATCATCAATGTGCTCTTTTCTTTTTTTCTTCTGGTGAACTGAATTTGCATAGCCTTTTTACTACGCTCATACTTTAAACAGGTAATAAAAATGAGGCTGTAAATAAGGTATTCCCTGTAAGAAGGATGCCAGTGCAGCCCTCACAAACAAACAAACTTTATTCAGACCAGCTATTTTTGCAGGCAGTCGCTGCTTTCACCCCTTATAGTGGTTTCAGGGATATTGTTGAGCAGCACAGAAAGGTGCTGCATGTCTTTGTTTAAAAATGCCCATCCCCTCCCTCCCCTTGCTTTGACAAAAGAGCAGGTTTGCTGGTCTCATCCCCCTAGCCATTTGTGCTTGTCATGAAACTACTGTGCAGTTTGCTGCAAATGGCAAGCTGTGCTGAAAATAGCAGGGGTTGCTGCGCATAAGGATTTTAAGGTGCTTCCCTTGCTTGTTTTACCTAGCTTTTGCTAAAGGCTGTTTGTTCCTGTATTTCTTGAGCATTTGTTTCAAGATTAATTGAGAAGCATCATCTGCAACTTAGATTTATCATGCCTGTTTAGATCAAAAGAAACCAAAACTTTTCTTGGATCTTTACAGTTGTTCTCTTTTCCTCCTAACTAGCAAGCCCTAGGTCTGGCACCTTTTGATACAAATAAAGGCTAAATAAAGAAGCCTTTATTTAGCAACTGCAGGTTGCAGAATTTCTGACATTAAAAATGGGTAGTTGTTACCAATGGAGGCTGCTTTCTTGCTTTCCAAAAAAATGGACCATGCTCTGCATGTGTGCCACAGTAGGAAAGAGGTCAGCTCTACTGGTAGCTTTTAATTGCTACGGCATACCAAAATGCCCTTCCTTTTCCTTCCTTGCATGTGCTTTTTTCAGCTGTGCAGCAATTTAGGACACAAGAGTGAGTACAGTAAAGAAAAAATAAATGAGAGACTCTTTGTGTAGCCAGTCACTTCTCTGGTATTCTGGGACAAGGATATCTGCTTCTTTATTTGGGAGAACTATAAATTGGTCATCTGCTAAAAGACCAGGGGCCAAAGTTGCACACTTGTATTTGTGGAAACAGAAATCTGTTGCTTCTGTTGGCTATGATCTGCAGCAGCGTAGGAGGAGTCCCTGGGGTCTATGGGTGCCTGGGACACATCTGTTATCTCTTCCTGGGGAGTGTGACCTGAGTGATGGGAGGACGTAGGTGGGTGCAGCACTGCCAGGCTTTTCACAGGGGCTGAAGCTGTGTTGCTTTATGGAATGAGTTGAGGGCATCTTGGAGGGGTGATCTTGGTTTTGATTTGGTTTTTCTTAAGAGTTCAGCAGGAAGCAAGTATCTTTGTCTCTAGAACAGTATACAAGTTCTGCCTGCCTTTATGGGACGCTGGTTAGTGTTGTCCATGTAACAGATGTGAAACCCTCTACCCTGAGACACCCATAAAATTTTTCAAAACACATTTCATATTGAAGCCTTGCCCTCACCAAAGAGGCACTGGTGGTGGGTGGGAGCCAGTCTGGTTACAGCACAGAACTGATATTATTCAGATGTAAGGCTTTGGGTGAAGAGAAACATTTCCTTGCTGTGACTGTATAATTCTGCATCTAGCTGTAGGAACCTGATGGGAGTTCTTTGTACTGTTTCAGTATATATAACTTTGTTTCCGAGAGCATCTGCAGCATATCATGTTCCTTGACATATCGAAGAATCCCAATGCGTCATACTCTGGTGTGTGTTTAGTTTTCCCATAATGTTGCCTGCCCTTCCATGTAAATACCAAGAAAGTGGGTGGGAAAAGGTTGGGATTTTCCAGATGGGTTACTAGACAAGAGCTTAAAATGCTGTAGGAAGTGATATTCCTTGAAGCCACAAGGGAAGGTTCAGTGTGAGGTCACTGTGAGCTCTACAGCACTCAGTAACATAAAACTGTGTGACCCAACTGTGTGTAAGCTTTGCCATTGAGGCTAATTACCCACAGGCCAGCTCTGTGCTGGGGTCCTGGGAGAGCTGTGACTGCACTGACACAGGGTGCGTGCGTCAGCTGCAGTAACGCTGAGCTCAGGTGCTTAGCCTGCCCTGGCATTTGAGGCCAGTCTGTGTCAAGTGAGACACCTGGTTGTTTTCCCCTGCCCTCCCCCTCATTACTCCATTTATACTTATCTTTATCTGGCACAGTGTTTTTAAGTTTCATGAGATTAACTGCAGCATTACAGCATGTGGGTTTTTTGAGCTTGTTCTTTTTTTTCCATGAGAGCAGTTTGTGCAAGAAACTTTGAGATGTCTTTGCAGAAGACATATCGTATTAGGATTGGATGAGGAGCCGCTCTCCTTCCTGCACCCCCCTCCCACCCCGCCCCTCGCTTTCCAGGCACTTTGCAGCCTTTTCCCTCCATATAATTCAGCCTCAGGCACAGCATGTGAGCAGTTTTCATCTGTAGACTTGTTAGCTTTGCTTCTTGTTAGCTCTCAATGTTTGCTTTTTTCCCTGCAACCTGCTGTTCTGTTTGGCAGCCTTGGGTCAACATTTTAAGGGTGGTTCTAGTCACCTGGACTGTACAAGTGCTCATAAGCGAATGCCCATTTTGAGTGTATTTTCTTGTTGCTCCTGGCCTGGTGAACTGCCCCTGCCGCCAGCTTATAGCCCCCCCCAGGGTGTGAGATGCAAGTTGTGCTCAACTTTGGGTGAGAACAGCGACAGAAAGAGTAAGATTTTTTTCCACAATATTGAAAATAATGGATTTGATTCTGACTTTTCTTTTTCAAAAATTAAAAAAATCGGATGTATTTAAAAGCTTATGGGGTTTATTTCATTTTTCTGTCCTGCCATAAGGACAAAGTGGGAAAGGAGAACATGGAAAGAGTGTGAAGAGGGGAAAAGGAAGAGCAACCTTTTTCTCTTTGTGGTCTTTTTAATCTGTCTTTAGATTTCCAATATATCCAATATGTTTCTTTTTTTAGAGGTCACATTTTCTGAAGCCTGGGAAGAAAAACTTCCCCCATCCTTTGCATTGAGATGATCTCCCAGTGTGGAACTATTTGAAAGCACTGTCCTTCCATTAACAGCCAGTACTGAAATGCAGAACAGGGCTATAGGCAAATGCAATTCACTTTGCTCTTTTTTTCCAGGGGCAATCTGTGGCAGGAAGATAGCTGCCGTATTGCATTCTCTTCATTTTGTCACTCAATATAGGATTTGCCCTGTGTAACTTTACAAATCTAAACTTAGGTTTTTAGCCTTAGTTCCCAGCAAGAAGAAGGTCCTGTTTAAAAGCTGATTTATTCTCTCCTTAAACAGATGTTTGGAGGAGTTGAAATCACCCTTAGAAAAAAAACCTTGTCTTTCCCCACTGACTGTGGAGGAAACAGTAGAAGGAATAGCTTTGGCTGTCTTCCAAAACTTATATCTTGCTTAATTTCAAATACTTTTCTCACATTTAGAAACTCTTCCAGATTGTTGTCAATGCATCAAGAATCCAACTGAAACAACACTGGTGATATTCATTTGCACCTCTGGTTATAGGATGAGAGCAAAAAGAAATACCTTTTCATAATCTTCTCTGGATGAAGTTTCTTCCTGGTTTTGTACTCTAGTAAAAGTACCGCTGCTGGTTTCATTGTGTTTCTCCTCCACCCAAAGCTCAACACATGCATTTCTGAGTTAAAAGATCTTTTTGAACTTCAGTTTTAGAAAAGTAAGAAACAAACAGAGAATTTCAAAGAAGAAAAAAAAAAAAAGATTTAGACAAGCTTTTCTCCCTGTACTCCTATGTACTTTGCAAAACTTCTCCAGCTTTGGAAAAGTTAGGGACAAAAGAAAAATGAAATGCCACCTTCTGCTACCAACTTACTGAAGTTGGCAAAGCTTTGAAAATAGAAAAGGTGAGGCAGAAGGAGGAGAAAGGGAAGGAGGATGTGAAAGAAACACAGTTTCTGCAGAATTTTTATTGCACTGAGGCAAAGAAGGAGAAAATGCAGGAGGAAACATGTCAAAACTCCAATTCTTAGTTTTTAAAAAACAAGTGGAAATGTCATTCCTTTTCTTTTTCTTTTCTTTTTCTGAAGTGGTTTTGCAAAAAAGTTCTTCTTAGAAGAAAAATTCAATTTTTTTTTTTTTTTTACCTAGTTGTGGCTGCTGTCATGTAAACAATAACATGGCGGCAGTTATATTTGTATGCTGCTGCAAATAAGATGTATGTATTTTTAACAATTTTGGCACCTTCTTCTACTGCATCTCAAGTCGAGTTACTGAGTATCTTTGTTTTAGAACACAATGACTTAGAAAAACAAAGAAGAAATCCATCCTTTTATGTGGACCACTGGGGAATGCTGCCATACTCAGTATTATTCACCTCTCTTGTGAGTTTTTCTGTGTGTTGGATACCTTGGCAAACACCATCCTAGTCTGGAGGGAACTAACAGCATCAACACTTCAACAAAAATAATTTCTGATTCAGTCTAACTGGCATACTGGGCAAAAATAACTTGAATAATTGAGTGAATCATAATGCTGGCACTGCAGCTGTCTGGATGAATTCTGTGGTGATAATATTCAACCAACTAGTTTGAAGCATGCCCCTGGTATTGGCAACTACATTCACAGGAATTTGTACATCAAGCAATGCAGTTCAAGGATGAAGAACATTTTCATCCTGTTTTTAGGGTAACAGTGCTGGACTTCTGCTTTCCTGAGTACAGGTTTGGAATTCGCATCTTGTAGAGACTAGATGAGCCACCATGTCTTACTGCTGTCTTCTCTTGCCCCATCCAGCTATCTTTGCGTTCTACTCCACTGTCTTTCCTGAAAGACTGCAAACACTGAAAGAATGCTTTTTGTATTAGGACACCTTTCAAAAAATCAAATATTTAATATAATGCAGGATTATGGTAAAGAGAGAGGGCAAAAAAATGCACATAAATAGACGCTGTTTTGCATAAAGACACCTTTTCTCTGTCAGTTTAAGTGAGGTCTGCTTGACCTGTGTACTATCTAGCATTTTGCCTGTAAAATGTACTGTATTTCTACAACATTTTCCCCTCTAACAGTCTAATCTCAGTCTATGTGTGTGTGTGATTGTATTTCTTTTCTTGGGTCCCAGGCTGATCTATATGCAGTTTTCTTTTTCTTTTGAGTTTCCAAACACAGAATTCTGCATTTTTCAAATCAAAGATTATATTAATTCAGTAGCTAAAACATAAGAACAATTGTTACAGTTGCATTTGCCATCTTGTTTTAGTTTTGGTAGAAGAGAACAATGGTAAACAACAGAATCTGTAAAATTAAATGTAGGGCCAATGTTTTTCAGGATAATGAGACTCTAACTCAACATACTAATTTTAATTGGGTCTCCCGAATAACTTAAAGTCATTACATATGTATAGAGACATATATCTGTCTAAGTGAAGGTTTTGAATATAAACTTGGGTGGATTTTTGAAAAATTTTGGCCAGTATGAACAAGATCCAGTTGTAATACAAGATGATTGCAAGTTATCAATGTGTACATTGCATCTGCTGCATGAATCACTCTGGAAAACAGTGTAATGCTATTGCTAATCAATTGTATTACTGTCATCTTTGTGTTCGCTGAAATCTTTATTGTTTCATATTTCTCCATGGTCAGAATAAAAATGTATTAATTAACAAGCCAAGAGCCTAAATAGCATATTCTTTCAGGGTAAAAGGTAGAGTATATGCTAGTCTATAATGATCTACTGCTATTGACGATTACTATTAAATTGTTTTTCTTCTAAAGAGGACAAAAATTTCAGTAATGCCAGTTTTGATTTTCATTGAATAAGTTCTGTTTAAAACATGACTCATCATTGAAACAGAAGGAGCTTCCTCGATTCAGAGTCCCTAAGCAGTGTCACAGGGGATACAGAAGAAGAATATTTTTGAAATCTTGAAAATTTTTCTGAAAAGAGTTGTTTTCCTTGCATCCTGTAAGCATGCAAGAGAAGTATAGGCTTTGTATCTCATAAACCATGTTTTGTAATAATGATATTGTGGCCAAGCAGAACCTCTACTATAGGAAATAATTTTGTTGATGATCTGTCACTAGAACAAGTGTCATGCCTTTGCTGAAAATACCACTTTTTGCAAATATTCCCCAAGCATTTGTACCAAACAAACCCTGAAACGTTTACCGAGTGTTGTAAGAATAAGTACACTTAAGTGAATTTCTATTTTCTTTGAACAGTACAAGCAACTACTCTGATTCTTTTTGACATCTACTTGTACTCATATTGATTTGATTTTGTAAGCCTTCCCTATAATTAGAAATTCTTTCTGTCTGTAGAGGAAATAACCATATGCACATTTTAATCCTTCAGTGGATGCTGTGTCTGCCAAAAGTCTTGGAAGATTTTCTGAAGTGTGTATCTAAAGCATTAGAGAACTGTCCTTTCCAGAGAGCATCTCAAACATTTCTAGGTCTGGGGAGCTTAGATTTGAATTGTTTTCTTCATTTCATTTTACTGAGTAAAGGTTCTGTGCCCTTCTGTCTTTTGGGAGTATAACCATATTTCTAGTAGACGGATAATTGTAGGTGTTCTTTATGTCAGATTGTATTCAGTGGCCAACTCCCAGTAGGTTATGCTGAAGCAATGTTATCTCTCACACAAAAACTTCAGCAGTTGTCTGGCTAGCTTGTCTTCAGGATTAAAAGAGGCCGCTCTTGCTAGGGGCTGGTGTGAAAAGATAACTGATAGTCTTTGGCATCATGCTTTGTGGCAGTTTATAAATATCTGGCAAGAATATCATAACATTTATGCTTCTGTCTCAAACTTCAGGAGAAGGGATTGATTCAGTCAAAAAAACCTCCGTATGATGATCCTATTTTATGAGTAAATTTAAAATTATGTACAGTGGAGTAGCTTATTTGTCAAAGCCATTGGACTGGCACGTCAGAGATCTTGGTTATTTTCTCTGCTAGATTGCAAGTTTTTAAAATGATGTTGAGGGAGACCACCTCTATTTCTATCCATAAAACTGGGGCAACTCTTGTTTTCTGTCATTGCCTGCTGGTTTCAAGACAAGGTTTTCAGAAGTATGGTTTGTTGGGCTATTCCTGTACCTACTACCATGTCAATAGCAGGTTTCTCTTTAATAAGTGCTAGAGGAGATAGGTCAGTGATAAATGCTCTTGAAAAAAAAAAAAAACCAAAATATTATAGTAAAGGGAGAAATTCCTGTACTTACAAACATTTAGTGTTTAATAAAATGCATCCCTGATTTTGGTTGTGGACTTAAAAGGCTTCTTTGTAATACCACAGTAATAAACCCACATTTTGCAATACCAGAGCTAGGAAAGAAGCATCTTTGTACATTGACAAATTTTGTAAATCTTCATAATACTTTTATCTGAAGGATTTCTGTAGATATGTATGAAGTAGGAAGTGGGTCATTGCTTAAGGCTCTCCTTGGGCAACAAAAATTGGTGCTGTCATGTTCAGACATACTTAAATTCTTTCCAAACAATTTGGGCGTCTTAAAGAGAAAATGAAAATAAGTATCATGTTATCCACCTGTGTTTTAATCTTTTTTCCCCTTCTTGCATTTAACTTTTTAAAAATTAGTTATGTACATAAGCAAATTCCTTTTTCACCCTTCATAAGCAACTGGATGTCTCTTTCTGCTAGTGATTCATAGCTTCATTATTGAAATGGCAGCATAATCACAGGACTGAGAGCCAACTGTTTGGTATTGCAGAGTGGAATGAACAGTTGAACAGAGATGTTTAAAATGAGAAATATTACTACGGTAGCTTGAAGTTCAGCTGCTACAGAAGAAAAGGGGAATGGCTGATTCCTGTCTGTTTTCTTCCCCTCTGCTACTTCCTGTTCCCTCACTGACACACTCGGAATCAAGTTGTGCAGCAACCTAATTTTATATCAGATCTTTCATTTCACTCCTTGCCATTATTTAGGTTCTAGTTGCAGCTGCATTGTGTATGCTTAACAAATAAAAGCTTTCAGAGAACATCATTCAATTCCCACCTCCTGCTAAGGGTTTTCGAAGTGTAATACATCACAGAATCAAAATGACTTTCACTAAAAGTTCATGCTGTTTAAATCACACCAAATGTTATATTGAGCTGTAGCATACATAATTCATGTATCATTAACAGCTTCTACACTTCTTTGGCTGCGTGGCATACCAATGAATCAGGATGTGTGGGTATTTTTTGATACCTGCCTTTACTTAAATTGTATCTAGAAGCAACAGCATGTAATTGTACTAACTTGGAAAATCAAACAGGCATGTAATAAATTATGTTTTGTGATTGGCATGGTGAAGTAGATCACTTCCCTGATGTTGAGTAAGCAAGCTATTTTAAACAGGAAAGACTCAATACATTTTTGTACTACTATTAGTATTATTAATAAAAATCCATTTTCATTGTTTATAATGTGAGAACTCTCTTGCAGTCACTTAATTCATTACATGGCTGATGAATGAACAGTCTCCTTTAGTAAGACAGACATGTCCATTTGGTCAATTTGAATCTATTTCACAAGATGCTAGCTTGGACAAGTGAACATGGTCAGGAAGATGGCCGTGGGATTACTGATGTGTTAAGCCTGTTACTTATGTCCCTAAGAGGTGTTTGGCTTCTGATAACACTCACAGCTCTACGATTGCATATGTGTCATTCCTACCATTATCTTTCTTCTGTCACACAAGTGTCAGAGGCTTTAATACAGGAGATCTGTTAGTGCCAATTGAAGCACTCCGAAGCCGCTAAAATCCCCATGACAGATTTAGGAGTACGCTGCAGCACCTGACTGAATCAGAACTTTAGCTCTAGCTGTGTGTAGGGATTGTAATTCTTGTTTAAGCATCTGAAAACAGTGAAATATCCTGTATTGTTCAATACAGGAGGATGTTAATCTGATTGTAATAATGGTGCTGGAGAATCCATAAACTGTAGAACTACCTTGTGATCCGTGGTTGCCAACAAAAAGAAACTTTCTGTCAAAATCATGGAAGACCATACCTTGCAATCAGTGATCTCATGCTGGGTATGTGAACTTGATGACTAAGAAATGGAGGTGGCCAGGGTCTTGCAAAGCCTATGTTTTTCTGAATCAGAATTACAAATGTTGATTATAGCTCCTGACTAATTGACAAACAAGTAGGTTAGAGGTTTTCTACAAGAGGTTTCATATTCAGAAATGTGACTACTCTAAGAAGTGTATTCTCCCCTTAGTCATTGATATACCAGTTTATTTAAGCAAAACTTCAATTTAAACATGTATTTAAAGTAAATTTGGGCCCCAGGTGCTTGTCTGTGTACTTGTATTTAACAAACTTTAATAATAAATTACAACTTAGGAACTTTTTGACTGGTTACCAGGAGGCAATTTTTTTCCAAAATCATGATGTTTATCAGCCTTCGGATTCCACAGGAAACAGCACCAAATGGATGACTTCTCAAAATTAAGTGATCTGCACTTTTCAATTAATACTGTTTTAACTTATCCTGTACTTGATATAGTATTAGTATTATGTTAGGAAGTTGTATTAACAATATGTTCTTTCATTGTGATTGTTGCTGAAAGTTGAAGTGTGTTGTTCACTTTCAAGAAAGTAGCATGTTACCTGTCTACTCTAGCTGACCCGCTGACCTTTTTTTTGTTGTTATTTTTCAGGTTAACTGAGAACTGAATGGTCAGTAAAGATTCCTCAGAAAATGCAGCTCCTAACTATACTTATTATGCCTGAGAGTTCCCTGCTTGTGCTTAGAACTTAACTTCTAATGAACTCAAAGTTGCAATGTGAAGGATATGCAAACCTTCCTTTCTGATATCTCATTACAGTAGCTATGAAGCAAGCAGCCCTGATCTCAGCATTAGCTCACTGGTTATCTTGTTTTCCTGGCATTGGTTTTGTTGCCTTGGTTTTTTTTAAATAGAATAGAGTAGACTATTGCAGTTGGAAGGGATCTACAATAATCACATCTAGTCCAAGTGCCTGACCCCTGCAGGGCTGACCAAGTTAGAGCATGTTATTAAGGGCATTTTCCAAATGCGTCTTAAACCCTGACAGGCTGGGGACATCGACCACCTCTCTAGGAAGTCTGTTCCAGTGTTTGACCACCCTCTCACTAAAGAAGTGCTTCCTGATGTCCAGTCTAAACCTCCCCTATTGCAGCTTTGAACCATTCCCATGCGTCCTATCACTGGATACCAGGGAGAAGAGATCAGCACCTTCCTCTCCACTTCCCCTTATGAGGAAGCTGTAGAGAGCAATGAGGTCACCCCTCAGCCTCCTTTTCTGTACTCCTAGACTTTCTCCAATCAGTTTGATTACCTTTGTGACAGAATTTGACTATGAGAATTAGCACATATCTAACTGTAGCCACAGAACACAGTGATTTTGGGGGCTGCATCATCTCCCAGGATAGTCTGGGTCTTGATGATCAGTCACCACCTTGTGATGGAGGCAATGTCTAAGGCAAAGTTGCACAGAGCTGTAAAGAATGTTTTCCTGAGTAGGCAAGTTGGTGAGTCAGGAAATCTTAGTGTAGCTCACACAAAACAGATGTCACGCCTGGTGCACGCAAACCCATAATTGCATACCTGTGTGATCCTCTGGGCACAGAGCATAAGGTGACTGTGCAGTAAAACCTCAAATGGTTCTCATTAAACCCCTAAATTATTTACTTTTGTGAAATGGCCACTCAGAAAATGGCCACACCTAGAAAAAAAAAAATCAACCTGTTAAAAATGTTAGTACCTTCTAATTCGGCAAATGCTTATGCCAGTTTGTTTTTCCCTAAATCTTCATGCTTTGAAAGAGCAAATTGAATGAGCATCACTCTGAGTCTGGGCAGAACAGAGCAGCTGTACTCCATTCTTTCACTGCAGGGTCTTTGTTCCTGCTTTCCGCCGAACTGTGGTTAAATGAGTTAGAGCAAATTATACTCAGCCTAGCAAGAAATCTGAAAAAAAAAAATTAGCTTATTAAAAATTGTTTTAACTAAACTTCAAGACTTACCAGATGTTTTTACCGGGTATCTGTGGCATAACATGAAAAAACAGAGAATGTTCTTGTGAAAAATTATACAGTTTTAATATCACTAACAATTAATGAGACAATCATGTTAGTATTTAATTTACCTTTTACAAATACATTTGAGACTTGATTTTTCTTTTATTTCTGATTTATCACTGTTTATAACCAGGAAAAATAAAGCAGTAAAATAAGGGCTAGTAAGATACCAGGAAGTGAAGCTGGGAGAAATGTATGAATCATGCCTAAACGCAGTGTGTTCAGAGTTCTTGGCATTTCTAGCGTGACTTTTGTGTTACCCTGCAAGTAAGTAGCCCTCTTGGGCACTGAACTGTTTATTCAAGTTCTGAGGTTCTGACTTTTTTCCGTATGATTCAACCTGTATTTAAGTCATGTCTGCTTAAAGCTGCAATGAGGTGTAACTGATTTGCTGTCCATAACAGCAGATCTACTCAACTCCACCACTGGGCTCTGGAGAGCCAGTGTACTGCACCGGCCAGTGTCCTGGTCTGCTAATGCAGCGGGCAGCACCGCCAGCACAACAGCGGGTCTGTCCTGATTTTGGCTGGGACAGAGTTAATTTTCTTCCTAGTAGCTGGCATAGTGCTGCGTTTTGGATTTAGGATGAGAAGAATGTTGATAACACACTGATGTTTTAGTTGTTGATAACTACTGCTTACACTAGTCAAGGACTTTATCAGCTTCCCATGCTCTGCCAGGTGCACAAGAAACTGGGAGGGGGCACAGCCAAGACAGTTGATCCAAACTGACCAAAGGGCTATTCCATACCATATGACATCATGCTCCGTATAGAAACTGGGGGAGTTGGCAGGGAGGCTGTGATTGCTGCTCGGGAACTGGCTGGGTATCGGTAAGAGGGTGGTGATCAATTGCATTGTGCATCACTTTTTTGTTATTATTATTTTTTTTTTCCCTTCCTTTTCTGTCCTGTTAAATTGTTTTATCTCAACCCACAAATTTTACTTTTTTTTTCCCCCTGATTCTCTCCCCCATCCCACTGGGGAGGGGGCAGAGTGAGCAAACAGCTGTGTGGTGTTTAGCTGCCTACTGGGTTAAAGCACAACAGGATCAAGGGCTAAAGGGTTAGCAGAAGGCAGAAGCTGCATCTGAAAATGCTGTTATCCTCTCCCTAGTAAGCTTTGCTTTACCTCCACCTGTTTGACTTCCAGTTACTTATGCTGTAAGTAAACAGATGACATGGTAATGAGTTCTTTGTCTGGTTGGTTACTGCTGAGATGTGTGATTACCAGTTCAGACATGTCATCTCAGAATTTAAATGAATCCTTAACTGCAGGAAAGTACAGTATGCATCTGCATACAGCTGTGTACAAGTACAAAGGGTTTTAAGTGCTCTGAAGCACAGCTCCTAAAGATATGGCACTGTCAGCCACAGACTGCAGCATCACCTGGTTTAGTTGGGCATGAATTAACATGGTATATCCCTAGTGTAAAATGTCCTTAGTGTTTAGAAAAAATAAAGTTTACTAATAATCACTACCAAATTCTCTATAGTTTTTGCATAGAATTTCTGATTTTTCTTGCCAGCAGCTATGAGTGTCTGTATTTTAAAGATGGTGAGATGCTGACTAGGGGTTTGCACTGCAGGATTAGCTGCAAGAATCCATTTGTGTACTGAGGAGGTCCCTGCCCTGAGGACATGTAGTTTGAAAGATTGGGGGAGGTGGAGAGGAGGAAAGGAAGCATTTATGTTCATTGTATAGTTTGTGTCTTCATCAGCTCTGGATTTGATTGCATGAGTGAGAATAGAACTAGGATTTTGTGTGTTTTGGAAAGGTCAGCCTTCTTCTTCCAGCCCTGATATTTGGTCAAGCTTGCTTGCATGCTTGATCACAGAATTATTCTCAGCTCAGTTTCTCTTTTCTGTTGGTGTTTGAGGAAACTTACTCCAGCTGCAAAAAAACCTTAATGGTGAGAGAAATGGAGACATTTTCACCTAGCAGGCAAGTCGCCTCTGATTTTTTCCACAATAATCTCTGTGTGCATGCATGCACATGTGTTGTGTTTGGGGAGGGGTGTGTGTTAAGGAATCAAAAGTTTGCCAGGAAAGTAATGCAGGTGTCTGGGAAGTGAATATAAGTATCGTGATGGCAGACTTGACTTTCTTCACATACCTTTTGCAGTCCCTTGGGATTTTTAGACCATAGTTTGAAAAACACTGGTACTGTGAACCCTGCTAATGAGAATTCTTCATTTTCAACAAGAAATACCAATCTCTACATCTTAGGCAGAAGAAAATCAGGGATAGACGTGTCTTTATTGTGAAGGGGCTCAGCCTCTAAAGCTGTTTGAGGTTGGATCCAGTGTTGTCATATGCTGTAATGAGCTGACCCTAGTCTTACATGCATGGCTTTGGGCTTGATGTGTGTTGTTATTAGTGTATGTTATTAATAAAATACATTATTCATGAGGGGTAGTACACTCCTGCCCATTAGCGTGGCATGTGCTTTGCGCCAAGCGATATGGCCATGCAGCTCCTCTCACCTGTGCGGGACACTGGCTGCTGCTGTAGCAGAGCTGGCAAAGCAGCTACCTCAGGAGCATCTGGGGACAGGCCAGCTGGCTGGTGGGAGCAGGACCCCAGGAGGAAGCTTTGGTGCTCCTGGTCACTCAGGCTGCTGATAGAGCTTTTATAGTGCTTATTACTGCAGTCAGTACTACAAGGTGTACTTGTAGACAGACTTTCCCCAAAGTTCACCACCCTTGATGTCACTGTTTCACTCTATGCATTAGGAAATGATCAAGGAAAGAGAGAGGACGCTGTAACAGTATACAGAAAGAATAAAAAAGCTTTGTGAGCTGGGTTGGACCACTGATGCTGGCTGGTCTGAGCCAGTAGCCAGGCCTACCTACATATCCCCTAGGGAAAGATAATGACATCTGTTTACTGAAGCTTTCTGCTTTACAGTTACACTCACTCTGCTCCTGCGCGCCTCCCCCCCGGTGTCATTCCTCATGCAAAGAAAATGCCTCTCCCTTGACTCTGAGCTGGTACCTTTGGATCAGTGGTAGTTGATAGGATTTGGAGTTGTGGAGAACAACTGCTACTGGGTTTTCTGTACAGTGGAAGCAGAGGTGACAATCTGACCTGCAGGCAATAATGGTAATTCCCCAAAACACAAGCCTTCTGCCAGTTTGATGACAGAACATTTGGGGATTCGATGGAGCGGGACGTTAAAGTGGACAACCAAGGAGCAGCTTTGGAAGCATAACTTTATCCTGAGATGTTAAGTTTGGCATGGTTGCGATCTGAGAAATTAATGAATGTCACCAATACAGTCTGCTGAAGCGACGGCTATAAAATGAAAGATTTAAAGGAGGCAATCATAATGGTTAACAGCAGTATAAAAAAGCTTAAACATGTTCATAAATTTCAATAACTGCTGAGCAATATACTGGACTCTTCTAGGAGAGATTTAATTTGAAAAATGCTAAATAGGAGATACAAAGACTGGAAACACAGACATTTCTCCTGAAGATGGAGTCTTTTGGTGAGAAATTTACATTGTACTTCAGCTGAAGTGATATAAAATGCAAGTACAATGTGGTAGAAAGGGAATTATAAAATATAGAAAGATTTTTTAAATTTGCACATTAAGGAAAAAAGCTTTATTTTGTATTCTCACTTCAGATGGTATTTGTGTCTAGATCTATAAATGACCATGCATGCTGAATGAAATGAGATAAAAAAATGTTGGTGTCAATTATATAGATGTTTAATAGAAAACAAAAATTACTGAAATCTTATCACAGGGAAGTATAAGCATATATACTTGTGTGCAAGTATCCAGAATATATACGTAATTTAAATAGATGCATATTATTTAGAATACCAATACTTTAGATGAATTTTAAATTTTGTATAAAATTAATTGTATTCTGAGGCAGAACCTTTCATTGCGGATAGTTGTAGCAAGATGCATCAGTGCACTAAGATTTTTGAAATGGTGAATACCTTCTTTGTGTTGCTAATTGCAGCTATGCAGTCTGTACATGAAGGATATTCAGCATCTTATTTCCAATTTCAATCATTTTATTCCTGTTGATAAACAGCCCTTATCTTCTTCCCACACACCAGATAGATTTTACATTATTTTATAAATGAGAATTTTCCATTGTGCTGCAGCATATGGTTAGCAAGCTTGAGCTTTATTAAAAAGAAATGGAAACATAGAATTCAGAAATTTTCTCCTTGTTCAAGTGACTTATTTTTAGATGTACTGATTCTTCTTGCAGTAATTATTAAATTAATGAAGGTTGTGTGGTCTGAAGTGGCAATATCAGTCATTATCATGCTCTGTTCTGATCTAAACCCTGCTGCACTCTTATCTCAGCCAGAACACCAGCCCGCTTCAGATGAGTGTGGAAATGATGACAGTTCCAACTGCACTGTGGTTCTTCTGAACTGGTGGCCTGAATTTAAGAAAGATGGAGCACCAATTACCCCAGTTCAAATTGCTGTTTGTCAGGTGCGTTGCACATCCCAAGCCCTAGTGGCTTGATTTCTCATGTTATGATCACAGTGAGATGTTGAATGCTTATGAACAATCAGCTTGATCTGCGTCACTGCCTGTGATGAAGGAGATATGTTCATATGTTCTACTGTATGTATGAATCCCCCTCCAAGAAGCAGCACAGCCCTATAGATCGGTGTGTTGCTTATGGAAATGCCACCTCAAATGTGTTTTAGGAGCTGAATCCATCTTTTGAAGTCATATGGGAGCTGACTTTATAAGGTTTGGGGAAACATCTGAGTAGGCATCCTTGCAACAACTAGTAGGTCTGGAACACTGAGGACCTTTCTTTAAAGCCAAAAGATTGTGTTTTCATCTTGTGTCTCCCTGTAGTAGGTAAAGGTACACAGCTATTTTCTGAGTTTGGGCTAAATTTCACTTTCTCCCTGATCCTAAGGCAGTATTTATTTAAAAAGAAGACAAAAATATACACAAAAGTGTACACCTAGCAGAGTGGAAATCAGAATGGCTAAAGTTACAAAGCAGGCATTATTGGGAGAGTGAAGCAAAGGGAATTTCCCTTTCTGTGGTCACCAAAAGCTACTCCTAAATATTGGAAGTCATGAGTTCCCCTCAACTGAAACAGAATGTGTTCTCCACATTTGGTTATTGAAGAAAGGTGACAACAAAAACATGTGTTAAGAGAGTTTGGAAAGAGGAAATACAGCTACTGGCAGAAGAGTGATTAACCTAGTAAGGAACTCAATACCAATGTTTAATTCTCAAGATATGTCATATTTTTGCCATGACACTTTAAATTCTCAATGGCTTTACCTGTGCAGTTCCATTTGCTTCACAAACCACTCAAACTACAAGGATATTTCTAGAGAGTGAGAATAATGATTTCCAATAACGGAATGAAATATTTTAGCTAACAAGTTCAGTGGCATGGCTCTGTGAATCCTCCTATGTTCCCTGCCAAATACCACATCAATTTTGTTTGACTTCATGTAAATCTGGTTGGAGAGGAGGGGCCCTTATCCCTCTGTATATTTACATACACTCTGTATAGGTACATAAATATTCCCAAACACGTTTGTGCTGGTGTCTCAGTAAAGCATATGGAATTTCACATTGATTTGTGAACTCTATAAAACACTAATGGAGCCGCTGCTTTAGCTTTCAGTCAGTTGGAAAAGACTCAGTGATGGGAAGCTGCAGGCAAATTCTTCCTTTGCTGGTCCCAATAGTGCCTTCATTGTAACTTTAGCCATTCTGGTTTCCACTGTCCTCAGATTCATTTCTCTCATTTGGGAAGCCACATAAACTCATTCATGATACAACTCAGAAATGAGTTCTGTCTCCCTACATCTGATACACTTTATTCATTTCTAAGCACAGCTCTCTAAAAGGGAAAACAAGCCACACAATTCCATGTATAATGTGTACACCTACAGTGCTGTAAAATGCTTCATCAGGAAGAGATGGGGAACATCGCTCTTCTCTTTTTTATTGTGAAATGAATTGTACTGCTTTCGACAGCCTACACAGGCAGATTTGTTATCTCTGTGCTCTCATGAAAATGATTCTGCATTATTGTTTTATGTGTCCCTGTGGGTACATCAGTGATACCTTACACTGCCATTTAGGGCACAGCCTCAGGACACCTTAATACTCAGAATCAAGTTCTATTATAATAAGGTCATCTGCTTCTAAAGAGCTTTTCATTGCCATGTACTTCTTACAAACTATTTTGGTATATCATTAGTCCAGTCACTGTTGGAGCAGTTGTTTATGTGGTAAAACGATGTTATTTCACAACATAGTTGCCCGATTGTCAGAGGCAGTAGCTAAAGGATGAAATTAAACAAGCGGAAACCTAGCTGGAACGTAGCGATCAGAATTACTGACCTTGACCTCATTTGTGAGAAGCCATGAGATCTCTAATGGTGAATTGTATCTTCCTCACTCAGTACCAAATTATTTTTTTATAAAAAACAACACCGTACATATGCAGCAACAGGATTCCCTTACATGCTGCACAAAGGTATTTGAGCATTGTGAATTTGGGATATGTGCTACCAATTGAAACATCATCTGCTTCTCTGAACATGCAGAAGGCTGTTTTTCTCTCCAGAAGCTGGAGGAGGCAGTAAGATGGTTTTGGGGGGTTTGGGGGGTTTGGGTTTTTTTTGAGGAGGTGAGAACAGAAAACAGACTGAAGCCACACAGCACTGAACATGGACCAGTGCAGGGGCTGTAGTTACCAAGGTTTAGGGGACGGTGTGCTTATTGCTGGACTGAGTGTAGAGCTCTACACAGCAACTGTCTGGCTTTAGGGGTTTGGCCTGAAGCTGTCAGCAGAGGTCATAGATAATGATATTAGCCACTGGATCTAGCCTGACTTCTTCCCAAGTGGCCTTAATGCTAAGCATGCACTCGGTAGACTTGTGGTTTCTGAAGCTAGAGCCAGGCTTTTGAGGTTGTTTCAGTAACTTCTAGAAGGAGTGTTTTCTGTTGGCTTAAACTGAAGTATCCACGTGCAGGACACTGTTAAAATAAAGGGGTTTAGACTGCGTGAAATCCAGGCTGCTTTTCTGCATACAGACTGAAGTGTATGTGTTGGGCTATTTCCTTGCTATCCCCTGTGAGTTGGTGGAGAGGAAGGGTGGCACACAGCAATGAAAGGGACAGTCTGACTGTTGGGTCTGACTTCTCCCCTAGCTGCACTTC
Source organism: Pelecanus crispus (assembly GCF_030463565.1). NCBI lineage: Eukaryota > Metazoa > Chordata > Aves > Pelecaniformes > Pelecanidae > Pelecanus > Pelecanus crispus. The sequence goes on along the minus strand of NC_134651.1, from coordinate 26,773,276 downwards.
ATCGTCTTTTTCCTTCCTCTAATCACTTTTGTTCATTTTGATAATTTGTTTTTCCCTGGACATAGTCCCCTGTGGGAACCTTTATCAGCTGAGTGAATTGCTGCACACATTTCATTAATGCATAAATGAGCAGGCTGAGAGCATTGCACTGATCAGCAGATGCCTCATTATCTGTGGTACCCTGGCTGTGATGCCCCGGGGGATAGGGGGACTTTCTACTGGGTATATACTGTGGGTATATACACTATTATTTCCCTTCCTTTCTTTTACTATTGTATGTGCACAAATAATTAAATAAATGTGTCATCATAATGTAGTGTTTTCATACTATAATCTCTCTTCTCCCTTCTTCCCAGTAAAATAATATGTTTCAGATTCTCAGTCTCACCTTTGAGGCTATGTGAAGGCTTCTGATTTTGTTCTATGCTCTTACTCTTTGCACAAGCAAGCCTGGTACTAGTAATGATGGGATTTGCACAGTCAACCTGGAGAACCTGGCACTGCATTTAATATGCTGAGAGTTTAGAGGCACAGACCAGAGTCTTCAGAAGCCAGCTGGACATTCATTGCTTCCAGATAAACAAGATTAATAAAAAAAAAAAAAACCCCACCCACCTATATCTTTTGCCAGTCCTTTGTGTTTGTTGCAAGACCCAAATACTTGCTGGGAAAGAAATATCAAACCTGAAACTCTGTTGATTATTGTCACCAGGAAAAATACCCTTTTCAAAGTGAAAGCTGGACATGTAAAAGCGCTAGTTCTGTTGAAGTCATTGCTTGGTTTAGTCTCCATGACCTTTCCCCAAAGCTACAGTGGCTTTGGATGTTCTCAAAAATTCTCTTCTAACATCTTGAATCTTCACTAATAAAACTTTAGGCATTAAAAGCCTCCATCTTTGTTTGCCACTGTTTTCCTGATGCACTCATCTGCTATGGGCTTGCTGATGCCTGTATGGGATAAGCCTGATGGGATCTTTGCAGCTTATAAAATTTACTTCAACTACACTTCCCTGGAGGAACAATTTGATGTAAAACAAAGTGAGTGCAGAAGAGGACCCAATTCTTATCAATCCCTCTCTTTGAACAGGGAAATCCTCATGAATGGTGCCTGGTAGCCCTGATGCTGTAATGGGGAGAGGCTGGTTCTCCGGTGTGCAGCACTATTTGCTTTTTCACAGTACTGTAAGCCATGTAAAAATTACACTAATTGCATTTGGTTCATGTTTTCAAGCTTTTCTGATTTGCAAAAGCTAGGGGCTGTAATGTTAAAAATGCTAGCATATGACTCCAGTGGTTGATACTTGGTTCTCTCTTAATTTACTAGTCTTGATTTGCCTTACTCTGCGTTTAGTCGTTAGATGTACTCAAAGACTTGACTTATGCTTTTTAATTAACCTAACTTAAATCCTCTTTTGTATCATACATAATAATGGTAGCAATGATAATTCATTGCATTCAGTTGATTTTAGCAACTTTTTAACAAAGTGGTAAGGTTACTATGTAAGAAATGGATTTACAGTACAAATGGAGAAAGCTAATACCCAAGCCATATACACAGCTTCCCAAAATTCAACTCAGAACCTTCAGCTCCAGAATATTGTATTTAGAAAATCAGCTTTCTTTCCAAATCATTTCTTTACATGGATTGTGGAGTGATCCATTAGTGGGAAGTCAGCATTAGTTCCATGCATACATTGCAAGATACATGGTACAGTGAACTTCAATGCACACTTTTGCCTTACAACTCCAGTTTGCAGTTCAGAATATTACAAATAAGAACTTCCAATATGTCAGGTGTACAATACATATAGTATTTCTTTCTTTTTTTTTGTTTTCTTTTCAGCCTCTGTTCCTCTCTTACTACAAAAGAGCAAGGGGACAATCTAGAGTGCTAGATTATGGCACAAGTGTGGGCACAGTATTTCAGTTTATGACATTCTTGTAAAATCTCTTGGTATGTGTACATCAACTTTCCAGGAGCTGTCAAAAAAGGTTTCCAAGCATAGTAACTGTATACCTTTCACAAGTATGCATTAATTTATTTTGATTTTAAGTTCACTTAGAGGTGAAATTTTCAATGGACCTGCTGGTGAACAGCCTTTTCAGTTTGGATCATTCATCAATTTACACATCACTAAAATATGTCTGTCTTTGACTGCATTGTACAAATAGGAAATAGTAAGTTGAAAGTTTGCCTTGTGAACCAGAATTAAAGTTAGCAAAATATACACACTGAAATGTTATGCTTTGCTGTTAAGTCAAGGTATAACGTGAAAGGTTAATAGAGTATATTCATAAGTTATATTTAAAGAGCATATTTACCTATGACTGCAGTAAGGGAGTATAAAAACTTAGACCACAGTCCTTTCCTTAAAAGCCTCCAGCCTGAATGGACAAGGCAAGTGAGAGGAATGAGGAGAAACAGAGCTCAGGGAGCTTTCCTCTGGCTGCTAATTGCAGTAAGAATGGGGCCAGTGCTCTACAAGACTGTCCTTGGGCTCTGTGTGAGCAAACAGTTTTAGCAGCAGAGACATGAGAGGTAAAAAAGTCTGTAATGTGCTGGGGATCAGGTTTATTCCTGTGGGGTCCAAATTCTTGAATGTTGTGCAGAAAAACCTTCTAATAACTGATGATTCTTTAGATGACCTATACGGTGGTTCTCATGCTTAGTTTGATGGATTATCATGTAAATCTTTGCTACAAATCCATCAGGTTAGATTCCTTCTTTTTATAGGTTCTTATGAAGCATACTTTGCAGGATATGTGTGTGAAACCTCAGTAGCTTCATATTAAGGTGATTTTTTTTAAGGGACACAGACAAACTAGCCTTAGATCTGGAAATTAAACCCAGACTGATGCCTAGTCCAGAGCTTTACCAATTAGACTGTCACAAAAATATTTTTCAATTAATGCTGTAATCTGCTGTATCTTTTATTTTAAGTTTTCATTTCCTGTAGAGTTATGTTTCCAAGAAATTTGCCCTGGATACTTGTGTAGTTGAGTTCTAGTAGCTGCAGCTGTCTGATTTCAGACTGGTAGTGATGAACTTGCTTTTGCAGCTGATGTTTCCATGCTGCTGGAGATAGCCTAGGGGTATTCCTGGCTGAAATGAAACCATATGCACAGCACTGGGTGCTTCATTGCTATTTTAATATTTCTTCTGCTGAAATATTCAAATACGCTGCACACAGGAGGGAAAGATTTTGGGGATATACATAGGTATAACCTCATTGTTCCAATAGATCTGTGCTCTGCATGTGGTAACACAGGAGAGTTGTTTAAATGTCATCTATGTGATAAGCTCAGTTTGCAATGTTTAACCTTTTCCTCTATGCTGGGTGTCACAGAAGCTGTAAAAACCCATGATGAGAGAAGTGGACAACATGGAAGGGGTTATAGCCCACAACAGTGCAGTTACAAGATGCTAGACAAAGTTATGGGTCAGGATGCAATAAAGCCCTATTTTATACACCAGATTCAATGCTCTGCCTTTGACTTTCCATACAAGGTAGGTGGTAAATACAAATCCTGGTCGTGTCTCATGGCTCTGCTTACAAGCACTCAATTTCTGAGCCAGATCATGAATTCATTCCATACTAACTCTTTACACGCACACATTTAAGAATGCCTGAGTGACTTTGTGCTAGGTAGCTTATTCCATTCTGAAAACAGAGCAAGGTATCTAGTATGTTAGTATCTCAACACTTCAGGCTGCTGTTTTTTATGGTTAACTTTAATGATCTGGCATTGGCACCGAAAGCGTCTGAACGATGGCAGCCCATGCCTTTGTGTGAACTTGCCTGTTTTGCCAGGAAGTAGCACACAAGCCTGGAATCTGCTCTCTGCTCACAGGCAACACAGGTGTCAGGTGCCATGTAGTCCTGGAGGAGCTCCTGAGGCTGTGTCTGGCCCACACTGACTTCCCAGCTGGGCAGTCCTGAGCTGTTCTTCAGCCTGCTAGTTTGAAGGTAAACTTCTGAAGGAGCAGCCGTCACTGCTCTCTGTGTGTGACGTTCATGGCAGGTGACTGCTGTCCAGAATGACACTTGCGATGACTACATGTGCTCATTTACTTGTAGGGTTGTCTGTGGATCAGGTGACTCTGCTAGGAAGGATGCAAGCCTGTAAAGAAGCCACATGGTTTAGATTCGTAACTTTTTAATGAGACTATGGTAAAGAAGCTGGGGTCCCAAGTATTTTGTGTTCAGAAATTTAGCTGCAGATTAATAGTGACAGTACTGCATAAAATATCTCTTAGAGGTTTCCTTCTAGCTCACCTTTTGCCTCTAGTCTGACAGTGATAACACTTGTAAAGTGTTTTGTAATAATGGTCTTTCAAACCTCTAGTTAATAACATCATTGAGAGAAACCATTTGTCAGAATAGAAAATACTGTACTGTGTTTCAGACTTGCAAACACTTCTTGATTTTGCCACAGAAGGATGTTGGGAAAGTGGAACTTTCAGTCTGATACTCTGCTAAGAGCCTGTATTCTCAAGGTTATAGTGGTGACAAAGAAAAGCCATAAGCTGCTTTTGGTTTGATTTGAACCAGCCACTGGAAAATATGATAATGTTTGAGCAAGAAAGGGCAAGATCTATAGAAGCACATCTTACATCTTGAGCTTTAGAAAGTTCTTCCCCAGCCCATAGTTATTAGTATTTTCTCAGATGGTCTCTTGACTGATTTGTGGAAATGTAATTCCAAAATGGGCAGGAGAAAGTCTTGGTGTTCAAGCAACAATGGGTTGCATCTGTTTAACAGTAATCACTGTTTTCAAACAATCCTTTCTACCCCTTTCAGGTAGAGTCTTTGCATTCCTAAATCACAATTAACAGGAAAGAAAAAAATAAAAGAAAGCGTTCACTTAAATATACCAACAACTGACCTGTTAACTTGTATGTGTTTCTTCATTGGTAAGGAAAGACTTGATATCTGTTCCTCACTTGTGAATTATCTCCTACTTCAGAGATGAACTATTCACTATATGTTACCTTCCCTTCCGTCACACAAACTGTATATTGTATCTGGATATCTATTCCGTCTGTTACCTGCACAGTATAAGTTTGGTTGAAGATGAAATGGGAAAACTTATAGCTAGTGTTTTAGCATGCTTGACAAAATAGCAGGACACTCTAATTAAAATAACACAGTGCAGCATGGAGTGGGACAGGTTCCCATAATGAACAGCTTAAAATGCTGGTGATAAGTGCTCATCTATCATTGTTACAGCATACCAAAAAATTGGTTACAAAAACAAGCACTTGTTTAGCAGCAGGTGCTGTGCCAGTGACACAACTGAAGAAAACTTGTGATATTCTGATTTTACCCTTGAAAGCTTCCTTCTTAGACACTGTAAACCTGCATCGTTTCTATGCTTTTCTCTGCTAATTCAGCCTTAAGCATTTAATACCTTTTACACAACTACATGCCTCGAAACAAAGCAGGCCTGCCTCTGCCCTGGAAATCTATATACGGATCCTGCCTTTGTCACTCTGAGCTTTCAGTCAATCACTAGGTCATCCAGTTTAGACTCCTCAGAGACTTCTCTGTTGGTCACAACCAGTGATGAGTAGGTACCTTATATGATGAGGTACTTTTTGCTTTAAAGGAGAGTATGAAGAGCCAGTCGGGGAGAAGACCAACCTGGCTGAACAGAGAGCTTTGGCTAGAACTCAGGAGAAAAAGGAGAGTTTATGATCTTTAGAAGGACAGGGAGGCAACGCAGGAGGACTACAAGGATGTTGTGAGGTTATGCAGGGAGAAAATTAGAAGTGCCAAAAGCCAACGAGAACTTAATCTAGATACTGCTCTAAAGGACAATAAAAAATGTTTCTATAAATACATTAGCAGCAGAAGGAGGGCTAAGGAGAATCTCCACCTTTTATTGGATTGTTGTGGTTTAGCCCCAGCCAGCAACTAAGTACCATGCATCCGCTCGCTCACTCCCCTTACCCCGATGGGATGGGGGAGAGAATCGGAGGAGTAAGAGTGAGAAACACTCCTGGGTTGAGATAAGAACAGTTTAATAATTGAAATAAAGTAAAATAGTAATGATAATAACAACAATACAATAATGATAATAATAATAATAATAATAATAATATACAAAGCAAGTGATGCACAATTCAATTGCTTACCACCTGCCGACCAATACCCAGACAGTTCTCGAGCAGCGATCGCTGCTCCCTGGCCAACCCCCCTCCCCCAGTTTATATACTGAGCATGATGTCATATGGTATGGAATAGCCCTTTGGTCAGTTTGGATCAACTATTCTGGCTGTGCCCCCTCCCAGTCTCTTGTGCACCTGGCAGAGCATGGGAAGCTGAAAAGTCCTTGACTAGAGTAAGCACTACTTATCAACAACTAAAACATCAGTGTGTTATCAACATTCTTCTACTAAATCCAAAACATAGCACTATGCCTGCTACTAGGAAGAAAATTAACTCTATCCCAGCTGAAACCAGGACATGGATGCAAGGGGAAACATAGTGACAAAGGATGAGGAAAAGGCTGAGGTACTTAATGCCTTCTTTGCCTTAGCCTTTAATAGTCAGACCAGTTGCTCTCAGAGTGCCTAGCCCCCTGAGCTGGAAGACAGGGATGGGGAGCAGAATGAAGCCCCCATGATCCAAGGGGAAATGGTTAGCAACCTGCTACACCACTTAGACACACACAAGTCTATAGGGCCAGATGGGACCCCCCCAAGGGTACAGAGGGAGCTGGCAGAAGTGCTCACCAAGCCACTTTCAATCCCTTATCAGCAGCCCTGGCTAACCAGGAAGGTCCCAGTTGGCTGGAGGTTAGCAAATGTGACACCCATCTACAAGAAGGGCCAGAAGGAGGATCCGGGCAACTACAGGCCTGTCACTCTGACCTCGGTGCCTGGGAAGGTCACAGAGCAGATCATCTTGAGTGCTATCATGTGGCACGTACAGGACATCCAGGTGATCAGGTCCAGTTAGTATGGGCTTATGAAAGGCCAGTCATGCTTGACTAACCTGATCTCCTTCTATGACAAGGTGACCCACTTAGTGGATGAGGGAAAGGCTGTGGATGTTGTCTACCTGGACTTTAGTAAAGCTTTTGACACCATTTCCCACAACATCCTCCTGGAGAAACCAGCTGCTCATGGCTTGGACGGGTGTACTCTTCGCTCCATAAAAAACTGGCTGGATGGCCAGGCCCAAAGGGTTGTGGTGAATGGAGTTAAATCCAGTTGGCAGCCGGTCACAAGTGGTGTTCCCTAGGGCTCAGTTTTGGGGCCAGTTCTTGTTTAATACCTTTATCAATGATTTGGATGAGGGGATTGAGTGCGCCCTCAGTAAGTTTGCAGAAAACACCAAGTTAGGTGGGAGTGTTGATCTGCTTGAGGGTAGGAAGGCTCTACAGGGGGATCTGGACAAGCTGGATTGATTGGCCAAGGCCATCTGTTTGAGGTTCAACAAGGCCAAGTGTCAGGTCCTGCACTTGGGCCACTACAACCCCATGCAATGCTACAGGCTTAAGGAAGAGTGGCTGGAAAGCTGCCTGGTGGAAAAGGACCTGAGGCTGTTGGTAGACAGCCAGCTGAACATGAGGCAGCAGTGTGCCCAGGTGGCCAAGAAGACCAATGGCATCCTGGCTTGTATTAGAAACGGCGTGGCCAGAAGGACTAGGGAAGTGATTGTCCCCCTGTACTCGGCACTGGTGATGCCCCATCTTGAATACTGTGTTCCGTTTTGGGCCCCTCAATACAAGAAAGACATTGAGGTGCTGGAGCGTGTTCAGAGAAGGGCAGCGAAGCTGGTGAAGGGTCTAGAGCACAGGTCCTGTGAGGAGCGGCTGAGGGAACTGGGATTGCTTGGCCTGGAGAAGGAGAGGGGAGACCTTATCGCTCTCTACAACTACCTGAAAGGAGGTTGTAGCAAGGTGGGTGTTGGTCTCTTCTCCCAAGTAACAAGTGATAGGACGAGAGGAAACAGCCTCAAGTTGTGCCAGTGGAGGTTTAGATTGGATATTAGGAAAAATTTCTTCACGGAAAGGGTAGTCAAGCATTGGAAGAGCCTGCCTAGGGAAGCAGTTGAGTCCCCATCTGTGGAGGTATTGAAAAGACACGTAGACATGGTGCTCTAGGGACATGGTTTAATGGTGGACTGTGCAGTGTTAGATTAATGGTTGTACTTGATGATCTTAAAGGTCTTTTCCAACCTGGACGATTCTGTAATTGTATGAGAGACATCTATAGACTTCTGATGGACTTGGGGATGTGGAGAGAGCTTTGTAGAGTATTCGTAAATTCCCGGCCCTCTGTAGATATGCTTTAATAGAATAGTGTGCTCAGCCTTAAATTACTGTTAAGTACTCAGCTTAGCTTGGCATAAATGATGATATAATCAATATTTGAACATACTACACCATTCAACGTGGTCACATTTAACTGATTTTGGAGTCTATATCAAGCTCTTTAAGGTGTTTGGGAACTTAAGTCTGCTTTCAAAGTGTCTAATTAATTGGTAATTTTAGTGCTGAGTGTAATAGTGGTTCAACACTTTTAAGAAAACAGCCTAAAGCTTTACACTTCTTAATTTCTTACTATGAACCATAATCAGGGAATATGCCATACTGGCAAACAGAAAAAGGGCTGAGCCTTTCATTGCAGAAAGAAATGCTCCATTTCTATGGCACATCTGTTGCGCTGGTCAGTTCGTAACTGAAAAGCAAGAAATCATTTCAGTTTTTTGCAGGCAGAAAACTGATTCTCCATAGATATGCTGCAGTTTTAGATCCTCTTGAGGTTGTCAATTCTCATTTTTTGAGGATTCACAGTTCAAACCCAGTTCCAGGCTACACTTAAAGTGAGGAAAAAAGTCTATATTTTCCCTTCTTCAAAAAAAAATGTGAATGTTTTTGAAATCTGTGAATGTCTCCATGTGAGTGAAGTTCTCTATGTGCTATTGTTGGCAGTGTTAGACCTTGGCTAAGTAGATGTACCTGTGTAGATAGACTCATACATGCATACATATGTACATAGATTTACATATGGGGGAGAAATAAACTTTCTATGCTATAAAATGATGTGGAAAGGAAGACGTGTAAACTAACTGAATCAAAGAATGCAAGCCATTAATTTCTGGTAGTAAACGTAAATATACTTTAAGTGTAGCGAAGAGCTGCTAAAGTAAGTGTATCAGTCTTTCAGTGAGAATTACACATCATATCCTTTCCACATTAATCCTGCCACCTTTCCCCTCTTTGTCTCTTTCTCACTTCTGTCAGTGGCTCTTGCTGTCCATTTCCAGGACTCATTCAGAGAGAGATCAGCATCCATGCTAAAGGACACAAATAGATCATTTTACATGATGGTCACAGTAACAAAACAAGCAAACAAGGAAGCTTACAAACAAGACTTGGGTACGAATCCACAGCAGTAAAAAAAACTTATGGAAAGGAATTTCAAAACCAAAGTAAACCAACTCTTCTGAAGACCAGTGCAAGACTGGCATTAAGCATGCATGGCCAATGCATTATTCATAAAATCATAGAATGCTTTGAGTTGGAAGGGACCTTTAGAGGTCATCTAGCCCAACCCCCCTGCAGTGAGCAGGGACAGCTTTAACTAGATCAAGTTGCTCAGAGCCCCATCCAACCTGACCTTCAATGTTTCCAGGGATGGGGCCTCCACTACCTCTCTGGGCAACCTGTTCCAGTGCTTCACGACCTTCAGTGTAAAAAATTTCTTCCTTATATCCAGTCTAAATCTATTCTTCTTTAGTTTAAATCCATTATTCCTTCTCCTGTCACAACAGGCCTTGCTAAAAAGATTGTCCCCATCCTTCCTGTAGGCCCCCTTTAAGTACTGGAAGGCCACAGTAAGGTCTCCTCACAGCCTTCTCTTCTTCAGGCTGAACAACCCCAACTCCCTCAGCCTGTCCTCGTAGGAGGGGTGCTCCAGCCCTCGGATCATTTTGGTGGCCCTCTTCTGGACCCGCTCCAACAGGTCCATGTCCTTCTTGTGCTGAGGGCTCCAGAACTGGATGCAGTACTCCAGGTGAGGTCTCACCAGAGCAGAGTAGAGGGGCAGAATCACCTCCCTCAACCTGCTGGCCACGCTCCTTTTGATGCAGCCCAGGATTTGGTTGGCTTTCTGGGCTGCAAGCGCACATTGTTGGCTCATGTCCAGCTTTTCATCTACCAGTACCCCCAAGTCCTTCTCCGCAGGGCTGCTCTCAATCCCTTCATCCCCCAGCCTGTATCGATATCGGGGGTTTCCCCATCCCAGGTGCAGGATCTTGCACTTGGCCTTGTTGAACCTCACGAGGTTCACAGAGGCCCACCTCTCCAGCTTCTCCAGGTCCCTTTGGATGACCTCTCGACCTTCTGACATGTCAACTGCACCACTCAGCTTGGTGTCATCTGCAAACTTGCAGAGGGTGCACTCAATCCTACTGTCTATGCCATTGAAGAAGATGCTAAACAGCACTGGTCCCAGTACAGACCCCTGAGGGACACCACTTGTCACTGGTCTCCATGTGGACATCGAGCCATTGACCACAACCCTCTGGATGTGACCATCCAACCAATTCCTTATCCACCCAACAGTCCACCCATCAAATCTATATCTCTCCAATTTAGAGAGAAGGATGTTGTGGGGGACTGTGTTGAAGGCTTTACAGAAGTCCAAATAGATGACATCTGTTGCTTTTCCCTTGTCCACTGATGCAGTCACTCCTTCATGGAAAGCCACTAGGTTGGTCAGGCAGGACTTGCCCTTGGTGAAGCCATGCTGGCTGTCTCGAATCACCTCCCTGTCCTCCATGTGCTTGAGCATAGCTTCTAGGAGGATCTGTTCCATGATCTTCCCAGGCACAGAGGTGAGGCTGACAGGTTGGTAGTTCCCAGGGTCCTCCTTTCTTCCCTTTTTGAAAATGAGCACGTTTCCTTTCTTCCAGTCACCAGGGACTTCACCTGACTGTCATGACTTTTTCAATATTATGGAGAGTGGCTTGTCAGCTACATCAGCCAATTCCCTCAGGACTCTAGGATGCATCTCATCAGGTCCCATAGACTTGTGTACATTGAGGTTCCTCAGGTGGTCTCAAACCTGATCTTCCCTTACAGTGGGAGGGGCTTTACCCCCCTGGTCCCTGTCTTGTGGTCCATTGACTCAGAAAGGGTGAGGAGAGAGGTTGCCAGTGAAGACTGAGGCAAAAAAGTTGTTGAGTACCTCCGCCTTCTCCTTGTCTGTTGATACTAGGTCAGCATTCTTGTTCATCGCGGGGGTACGCTTTCTTTAACCTTCCTTTTCTGGTTGACATACCTGTAGAAGCCCCTCTTGTTATTCTTTACATCCCTTGCCAAATTCAGCTCCAGCTGCGCCTTGGCCTTCCTGACGCCATCCCTGTTCTTGTCCCTACTTGCATTGAAGCAGAGGTAGTTTGGCCAATGGCTGCTGTAGACCTGTGATTCTAGAAACATGTTTATTTTTCCATGTTGGTCAGTAAAAACCAGAATCTTACATTCTTTACAGGCATCAGCTTTGTGGTTGTGACTATAATGTCCTATAACAGAAACAGGCTTCTTGAATCCAGTGCAATTAAATAACAGAGTATCACAACATGCATTTACTATGACAATAGACTTACGTGTGCATGCTAGAGAAGTGTTGTGACAGGATACAACTATATACTTTTAATTTATATAATATTAGATACTGGTGTAATTTCCTTTGAATGAAAGAAATCATTGTCTTTCATTATGTTTGAAAGTGAGATTCATTAACAACTTGCAGTGTGGCTGTTGGAGCTGAATATTTAAGTCACCTTCACACCTTTGAAAAAGTCTGTCTTGTTCATAGAGCCTGGTTCCTTATTCTGCAGCTCTGATGCAGGAAGCTCATCTGGGAAAAGTTCGCTTGCCATGGGATGGTGAGGCTGCAAAGGCCTTTGGGTCAGTGCCTGAATGACTGGTTTCTTGAAAGGGGAAAAACAACTCCTGAAGAAATCACTCTATACCTGCCTGGCACACATAGTGGCAGGTGCTCAAGTTGGAGCAGGCATCCCCTGCACCCTGTAGATCAGCTGGGTCTATTGGGAAGTTGTGTGGTGGTGCCAGGGCCTCAGATCTGGCAGCCCAGCAGCTCCAGCTAACACAACCAGTAAGGAGGCCATGCTGGTGTACTGGTAGTGGCAGTGGGAGGGAGGCAGAGCCGCTGGGCAGGTGGGAGGAGCAGGGGCTGGAGCAGCTTGGAGAGCAGGTAGTTTGAGGCAGCAGTAAGGCTGTGGTCCTGTGTGTTATAAAGATAAATTATGCCTGTTTGGAGGGGTAACTTCAGTCAAATCTGGTGCAAATGAGCCTTCTCAGTAGCTCTTGAAAGGCTCGCTTGTCCTGGACATGAACTAGAGCTTAAAATTTCTTGGAGTGCGGTAGCTTTGTGAAGTAGCCGCCATTTTGTTGAGGGGGAAAGATACTCCATGCAGCTCACAGGGGCAAAGTCTGTAAGAGGCTCATGCTGAGCTCTTGGAGGTGTTTGAGAACATCATGAAAAATTATATGACAGCATTTGAAAAATGTGGTGTGTGCTGGTTTATCTTTGTGAGTCTGCAAGAAGTCTGGATCCATTCTCCTGAGGAGATACCTTTCCTCCTAGGGCAGCGCCATGAGGCGGCCAAGGCCTCGGCTCCCCTCTGGCACCTGGGAGGCCCTTCCCTTGAGCAGCTGTGGTGCCCCACGTGAGAGGTCACATGGACTGAGTTTGTGGCCATTGCTTTTCAAGACACAACAAAAGACTTGGCTTTTCAGGTTTGCCTTGAAGGTGAAACTTGCTGAGGCGATTTTAAAGCAGGAGATTTGTCTAATGTAATTTTGGTTTGAGGGCAGGGAGAGTTTGTGTAAGAGCCAAAAGATTAGTGACAGTTTTAATTACCTCAGATTTAGCAGCTTGATGATTAGTAGAAAGTTAAGAGGTCTTGTTCTTTTGGTTATGCGCTCCAGGTATTCAGACCTTTGTCTAATGTTTGACTAAATTAGTTTTAACCTTCTAAACAACTAAATTTCCTCTTTGCTTTTTCAAGGCAATGACTTTTCTCTACTGCTGCCAGTACTTTGGGTTGAAAATGAGAACTGTCTGTGTGCCAGGAGTTAAGGCGCATTGTGTAGTTGATTTTTGGTGGGGAGGTAAGAAGTTAGGGTTGTGTCTCCTGGCTCCTGACTTAGCAGCATGTGGCCCCACATGACAGTACTTCCCTGGAAAGAAGATGAGGTAAAAACTCATCACCCTTATTCCTCTCCACCTACATCCTTGACTGATGCCTCAGAAATGTGGACCAACAGTCCTTCCGGCAAGGCAGGATAGTGCTTGTCAAGAAGCAGAGACTAGCTTGCTTGCTTTGGGGATGTGAGGGATATTAGCTATACTTCCAAATCCTTTGTTTTTCTCTGATTCAGAAATTTCAGGATGTGGAAGTTGTTTTCAGAGGAGAGAAAGCTGTTCCTTTCATGAAATGTGTTAATTTAGTCAAAACCAATTTGACAGGAAAAAGAATGAGCTTACCTCTGTTCATTATGGTTTTCATAGCTCTTAAGAGCAGGATGCAGTTGTGTGGGATCCATACTTGCTCCCCAGAATATTTGGGTTCATTAAATTACAGGATCCTTTATATAACCCCTGTCTTCACCGAATGAAGTTTCTCATTTATGGACTTGAACACCAGAAGAGGCTCTTTTGTATAATACGTTTCCCAGTCATGATGAGACTGTATGATCTGTCTCTCCTCCACACTGCTTGCAGACTCCTGAGGAGAAGACACAAATCAAGTGAGGTTTTCTGTCTTTTTTTTGTTCTTTTTTTTTTTTTTTTAAACACACTTTTTTACCCTCAGTTTGAATCTGTCAGGGACAGTTTGAATTTGTCAGGCATAACTTCCTCCTGCAGTTTCTTGTTATGCCACCTTTGACCAAATTAAAAAGTTCTTCAGTACTAGATATTTTTCTCCCCCAAGCTAATTTATCTCTCTGTCTTTTTAAAATTACTTTTCTCTCCAAAGACTTTAACCCAGTCTTTGCATGAAGTTTTCTTCTCTGAAACCTTTTCATGTATTTAAAAAACCTATTTTGAATATGTGGGTATGAGAAGTGGATGCAATATTTTTTTGATAGCTGTTCCAGCTTTGCTGCATATGACCCTAAAAATATCTGTCTGTTCCTCTCTACTGCTGTTTTGTATACCTGTGATTGTACTAGTCCTCTAGCAGCATTTAGGGGCAATAAAATTCAACTGCTATTCAGTCCTAGGACTGTATTACTTTTAGAATCAACTTTCTGCTCTCTAGTGCATGGATTCCCTTCTAAGTATGTCCCATATTGTTAAATACAAAGTATGCCTAAAATACAGTTTAGGGCTAAAAAGCTTTGTTTTTTAAAATTAGTATCTTTAATTAGATGTATCGTACTAAATAAGCCAAAGTGTTCTGAAAAACTATCCAGAATTTTATTCACATCTTCTCATTCGTCTGTCATCTGCTAACCTTTCTTTCAGTGGATTAAGATGGAATAAAATACATTGATCGGTATCGGTTGGTCATTACAGCTCTCACATTCCAGTATTTCTCACTGAAAAAGTAATTCTTTAATTCTTTTAATTATCTGTAATCCATTTAATGTTGGTATTTTGTAGGGTTAGCATAGTCAGAATATTAAGTGGCATTCAAGTACATTACCAAAATTTGAGATTACAGGTTTTTACCATTTTCTGCTAAAATGGTAGGTGTATATCATGTTACTACTTTGAATATGAATGAAACAGTTAGTAAATATTTTATCTTAAATGTGTAATTAAATGGAGATGGTAAAACCATAAATAACGGCCTTATGGTCCTATTAGGATTTATTTTGTTTCTGATTTCTTTGACAAGAAAAAGTACTAGTGAGTGTGATTAACCAGAATTCTTGCAAAACTTAACAATGCCTGTTTCAGTTCACTTTAAAGTTCAACATGACTCTTACATTATTTAACTGATTTTTCTGTCCTCAGCAGATAAGATCTCTGAAGTTGATTTTTTTTAAGGAGTAGTTGAGATAATTCACTTCAAAATACTTTCTTAGGTGAGTAATTAATAATAATAATTTAAAAAATGCAGTCCTGAGCATTCTGTGTCCTTGTAGGGAGCACTTCCTGCAGGCTTTGTGCCTCATCAAGTGTCAGTCATTTAGATTTAGAGTGCCTTTTGAGCTCTGTATCTTAAGCAGCTGTTCTGTGCCACCTTTGATACAAAAATAAAATGATCAAAGAGAGTCAAGTGGGAATGAATTATCCACTGTATCAAAAAGACAGGTTTTCAAGCCTATTTAACTACAGTGAATAGATAATCTGGCATTCAGATATCCAATAACACATTCAAAATTAAAATTACATATATGAGAACTGCAATCAATATGAAGATCAGTCATCTGAATTGTCACTAAAGGCTATTTAATCCTCTCAGCCTGACTATACATTTGGTATATCTCAAGAGGTGTACACCCTGCAGAATGCAAACAGAACGAGTTAAATTTGCAACACTTGATTTCCATTAGAGTTTTTGACACAAGAATGGGTTTCTTTGTCCCACTTTCTCTTCATTGTCATGAGAACAAGACAATTTCGTTTATATCCTCAGTGTAGTCAGCAGCAAAACTATAAACTTTTAATGCATTTATAATCATATACTTCAACCTTTTTAATATTCAATGTTTTAATTGATTGGCCTTTCACCTTTCCTTCATGAGTTATTGAAGCAATAAACAAGGTAGTGGGGGAATAACTGGTGACTCAAACTTCTGAACTCTGAAAATGTCACTGACATATTTTACAGCTTTGCTTTGGTATGTGTGGCACATGGAAATACAGGTACAATGGACTCAGTTCAGACTGATCAAATCCATTTTTTCTGCTGCAGATCAAACCCACAACTTCCTTTATGGGTCTCCAGGGGGACCTATGGCTGCTTGACACCAGAGTAACCAGCCAGGTGTTACCTCCTGCCGGTCCTTTTCCGCAGTGTACGAGTGGTTGTGGAGGGGCTGGGAAGTGGCATTGACTGCTTGCTGTTGCTGTAGCCTCAGTGTGCTCTGGGCTGAAGTGCATACCAATGCCTATGTTTGAACACAAACTTGCTCTTGATACAAATGTTTAGGATACAGGCCTAACTAGGTGTTTGTATTGGACAAGCTCAGAAGCATAGCAGGAGGGAGAGGGCAGGTGTCCCAGCAATCTCTGAGACACCTCTGCCTGCGGTGCACACGTGTCTTGAGTCCACCATACATCCCGCTGTGGCTTGCTGAGACAGCACATTGGTGGCATTTGGCAGAAAAATCAGCCTTGTCTTCTTCCTAGAGAATCTTAAAGTCACGTGTAGGAGAATATTTATTATGGAGTCCCTGTACTATGGGATAGGAATGGAACTGAATATGGGATACACAACATGTTCAGCTTTCATTTTCTAGCTGGGGCATTGTTGGTGCTTGGCTCGGTAGTATGGACAGAGATACCTGCTGTACACCTAGTTTGTAGCAATTCAGCTGTGAAGGTAGTTTAGGAGTGTGTCTTTCCCTTAAGAGTCACTGAATCTGCTAATGCCTTGAAGTTGCTATTAATCCTATCCTTACTGAGCTCATGTCACATGTCAAGTGCCGTGGTGGTGTAGTAGTGGGGAGACAACCATTGCTATTTTATGTGTGTGTGGTGAGGTGGCTTTAGATGGCACAGATTAATAGGCTGAGCTATATTGACTGCAAAGTAGGTACCTGGATTTTTCTGGCTGAGAATCCAACTATAGAAACAAAACCATGCTTATACCTTGGGCTTAAAGACAATGTAAAATGAGACCTCTAGAATTTGTCAGCTGATACAAGAGATGACATGTTTGGTTCACTCAGCTTAGAACAAGCTATAAATCAAAGCAGCCAGGTTTGTTTCTTTTTTTTATTTATTTTAATGGGGACAGCCGAGAGAAGCCAGATTGAAGCCCAAAGCTGCAGTAACCAGGACAACACAAGGGTTTTAACAAAACTGAATGTCGATAAGGAAGGAAGAAACCTGACCTGAGGCATTATCTTTAAATTTGACTAGCTTAAGGACTGGCAGAAGGTTTCTTTATAATTGTTTGATTTGCATGAAACACTTGACCTTTTTTGATGAGTTACCAAATATCACAAGGGGTTTTATTTTTACTTTTGGTAAAAAGCATTTGATCCACTTCATCGATTTTTAATTTTTTAGAAGCATGACAGCGTGCAATCATTCATTTAAAGTCAGGAATTTCACAGTCCAAATAGTTGGACCAAAATAAGAGCTCACGATTTTTACTGCAGCTTTTGTGACTTTCTTTTGAGAAAGGATATTTAACTTTCCTTCTTGATGGGTGTCAGTCTCATTGAAAGAAAGATGGAAGTTAACTTTCCTCTGAGCTTTCTGTTCACATTTACCTTCTTTTCTGTTTTCTTATATCTCCAGACTGTCAGACTGAAATATGGAATAGTAAACTAAATACAAACAAAACCCCTTGTTATTTCTCAAAATCTTTCAGCACTGCCTGCCATTGAAGCTTTTACCATAAAAAAGACCAATGATTGAATATTACAGCAATGCTCTGTTTTCTCTAGGTATACTTTTTATGGTATGAAAGGAATACTACATAAATGATCATAAAGTTGCCTGTTAGTAAAGGTAGCCTACTTGTTAGTTGAATTGCTCCAGGTAAGCTGGCTGACTGATACAGCCTGCAGCTGGAGCTAATGAAATACTTGTCTAGAGCATGTAAATGCTTTAGAGAACCTAGAATGGAGGAAGCAGATTCTATCATATTCATAGGCCTTGTATTGGCCTATGTCGTATATATATTCCTTCCAAGAGGAAAAGAAAAAAAAAAAAAATTATCAGTAGTCTAAGTCCAGAGTTTCTTTAAATAGCTGCACAAGCTCAGCATCTCCTGTTCAAGCAGATTCATTCTTTCTTGTTCATGTTAGGTACAAATGGCAGTATACATGAGACATCCCTGCTGCCCCACATCTGAACCTCTGTCATGCTGGTGTGGAGGGAGTTGGACAGAATGGCAGGAGCTGCAGTGCTCAGCTCTTTGAGGACTCGCACCTCCAAATCAGCCCACAAGCTGTTGCCCAAAGTTAAATTAGACACTGAGATTGCTCTTGCAAACACCTTGTGCATCTGGGCTGCAGTATTTCCCTGAGGGTGAGTGCAACAAACATTGGGCTTGTTTTGATGAAAGCCCACTGGGACTTGAGAGTTATGGAATGGCTGCTGCTGGCAACGTGCTGTGGCTTCTGTTCAAAAGCTGCTGGTGGTAGCAGACTGGTGCTGGTCAGCACGCAGGCTGCATTCATGAGCTGTGTTCACCTGAGTGACTTGGGGTTTTTTTCAGGCTGGTTTAGCATGCAACTTGTTTGAATCTACAACTTCCATTAAAAACCAGCACAAATAATCAAAGAATACATAGGCTGATGCTCTCGCCATTAATCAGTTCAGCTGCTCCAGGCCTTAATCCATCCCCTGTCTCTGGAGACTGTTGGTTGCTCAAGTGAGAAAGTTTTAGCGTCCAGTAGGGTTGGAGAGTCAAGCGTGCATTTTGTCCAGAGAATCTCTATTTTGCTCCAAGTGGAACAGTTTCTAGCCTAGTTGTCCTCAATTCATGTTAACCTTTTACTCAGGGTGATCTGGCTGTTTGGAAACATAGGAAGTGTCTGTGACTGCCGAATTTTAAAAGAGTGCCCTAACTCATATTTTGTTTGTATAAAAAGGGTTGAGACACCTAGTTCTATAGCCGCATATTTTTTTCTTTGCTTGTATTTTACTAAAGTAAAAAATATTGGCTGCTGCAACATTTATGCAAAGTCTGCTGCTCTAAATTGTGTTTGAGGTTCACTGGGTCTCCAAGAACTTGCATGGAGATATATCTGTCCTGTGGCATTTGATCAGGTCTGGGTGGCTCTAAAGAGATACAGAAGCACAATTTGGCATTTGGGTTACAAACTATTTTGCTAGTAGACTTTTTCTGGACTTTATATGTGATTTTGAGAATTGCACCATAAATGAAGCACAGAAGTCTCTGCCTCTGATTCCTTTTAGACAATCAAGTTCTGAAAATCTGGAATGATGTGACTTGCTGTCAGCTGCCATGTGCCAAAGTTGATTAGTGGCAAAGCTGAGACAAGTCGCATCTGATTTGAAGCCTGTTTACAAAGTTCTTAAGACTGAATCTCCATGGTCTTCATTTGACTTGGGCTCAGTTTGGACCCAAATTTGCTCTTTACTTAGAAGGCTGTCCTCATTTGTCTTTACTGATATTTTCACTGTACCTTCAGTTAGCATGAATGCCATATTAAGTGCTGAATGGGAATGTTATGAAGTGTGTGGACCAGAAAGGTGGGCAATATTATTAGAAAACTTGCATCTTGAATGTACAGTTTACTGTGATGTCAAATATTGCATATTCTGTCCAAATGTTGACCCTTTTCTTCATAAAATTGCACTGAATATTTGGTATATCTAGGTAAATACAAAATTACCAATAAACCTAAAATAGTATGGGTCTTAATCCATATAATTACACACAATTTTGTAAATTTTCTTCATTATTGAATGAAAACTTACCAAAGGGGCCATATACACCATACACAACTCTAACTGATACACTGAGATGGAAGAGTCTTAACAGATTGTTGAGCCACATTTTCAGCCTGTCCGTGCCTGGCAGCTGCTGTAGGCTGAAGGCAGGCATGTGCTGCTACAGTTTTCTTCTGGCAAACAGATGAAAGTACAGTGCTGCTAAGCCCCTTTTGATTGGTGGTATGTTCTCTGTGTATATACTGGCCCATGCCAAGCTATAGGTGTCACTTTAGTGTCTTTAGTAGAGCTCTGCTGTTCTGTACTAACAGGGGACCTAGTCCTTTGTGGCTGTATAGCAAGGCATGCTAGCACACCAGGTTAATAACCAAAATTAGGGAAAAATGCGATAAAGTATTTCCAGGCATTCTTAAAATGACTGCAACCTCTGTCATTGTCAGTCTGTGTTGCTGTCATGTTCAGATAACATAAATCTCTTCATATTGCTTCTGTAGGTGATGAAAATGCTTGGAAGTCACAGTATAAATAAGCACACACTTCATTTGGCAATCAACTCTGTTTACTAAAGAATTGGTGATTTCATAGACTAGGAAATAGTTTTTGCAATGGAAATTACTCTGTTAAATTCTGTCCTTATATTGTCATTTGTTCTTCAGTGGGAATATATTTGTTGTCAGGCTTGCCATACAGTCTGGAGGAGACAGTAAGCTAATGATTTCATTTCATGGCAATCAGTGTGATCCAGCTGAAATCCCTTACTGTTTTACAGGTGGGTTTCTCATTAATCTGGTAAGGTTTTCTGCTATGATAGATCTTTACACATTTCCCTCTTAGAGGATTTTGTTAACTTTGAAGAATTATCTTACAGAGTTTTGTGTATAAAGGCTAATATTTCTTAAATTCCTGAAGTTAGGAAATTGAAGGAGTGGTCTTCCCCAGCACTGAGACCATACCTTCCGTGGACTATGGAATGGCTCTGGCCTAGCCTGAAGATCAGTATTGACAGGGGGGCCTGGTATAATTTCTGTTTTCTTTCCACATCTGCACTGAGGGATTGTGTAAGCTTGACAAATGCCTTTACCTCTCTGTGGTTATTTCCTTTCCTGTCTGTTGTCTCATCTTTTCAGCTTGCAAACTTCCCAAGGCTTGGATTATTTGTGCATATACAGTGCCAAGCACAAAAGGCATTCTGGTGTGGGAATTAAGATACAGACTTTAAGGGACTTTGCATAAATCACAGGGCAAAGGAATCAATTGATTATATCAGTCTTACACTAGCCCTCCTTATCAAGAATATCCAGTCCTCCTGGGCACAGCAAAACTAAAGAATGTGACCTGAGTGTAAGTGTAATTGTGATCGGTGCCTTAGGCTGCAGGCATTCTTGGCTGCTGTTAGGCTGCTCCATGCTCAGAGGAACAGCAGCACATGGAGAAAAAAAAGGACTTCCTAACTGCCCCAGGTGGAAGGAAAATCTTAATCCAACTAGCTCCAGTTGAGGAATTTCCGTGGTGACCTTATAGCAAGGTAACTTGCTAAGCCACATGATAGCTCCTCATTGTAATAATCCTTACCACATTTTAAATCACATTAGCTAACAGGGGTGGAATGAAATCTTGTTCTTGTTGAAATCAGCAGCCAAAGTGCCAGTTGATTTTATCAGAAATTCACACCAAGTCTAAAGGATTGCCAAGTACTGGAGTTCAAATTGTCATTGCAGATACTTGGAAACTGAGCTGCTTTTATGGCATGTCATGCCTTTAAAGAATAAATTTCAGTTAAGAGGATAAGTAGAAATGATACATATTCCAAAAGAGCTGCCAAGTTTCTATATTCTTAGTTATGTCTTTAAGGTTTTACAGGTATTCACTGTCTGAGGTTTGTATCTACTGCTCTGTAAGTACATCAAGGCTGGATACAGGATAAGAACCAGCCATGAAGAAAAAATAAATGTACATGTGAAAAGAAATGTGTCACAGTTCATGGAATTTTGAAATAGTAGTCACGCAGAAAAGGGGGTGAGTTGTTGGGCAAGGTGGGACTGTCTTGGTTGGAAGTTGTGCTTTGCATATTTTACAGACAACATCAATTCTGGTGGGGTGTTGATCAAAGTTTAAGTGTAAATTAAAGCAGTATGTTTTCAGGGGGAGCATGTATGAATAGTAGAAGATGTTAGCTTACAGAGGGCCAGCCATTTGGTAGCTGCCATAATTTGCAGCTAGAAAAGGAAATCAAAACATATGTGGGTTCACTTTGTCATTTGATGTTTTTAATAATGTTATTAATTCACTTTGTATTAAGCAGTCATCAAAGATGAGGTAAGTGACTAGACGTTAAATTAGTGGACTATTTTTTCTGTCCATAAAACGTGTTTAACACTAAGCACCAAGTCCAAAAGATATTAAAGAACTACAACTCCTTCGTTCTGCGCAATATCATTTTAAAATAAAGTTAATCTAAGTCATGATGTGCATCTATAGGCTTTACAAGAGCCTATAAATTTCAGGAAATTAACTTCCTCATAATCACATGTTCAAGCTAGTCTTTTTGAACAGGCATTTTATTTTTAGGTTAATCACTGCTGATTTTTTTTTTTTTCAGAAATCTGTTCATGTTCAGTCTCTTGAAAGGGAGAAGAAAGTTGCTTTTATTTGTCAAATTGGAATTTCTTTCTATCACTTGTATCAGGAAATGCTCGCTGCTAATGGAAATACAGGCATACATCACTGGATATCTGCTTTCATGTTAATTAGCTGATTATTCAATTACTATGCATATCAAAGAATTTTTCATGGTTTATTTTGCAAAACAGAGGGACAAATTTTGAGGTAAGGTGAACCAAAAATAATGCTATTGATTTCATTGGTCTTGGGCAACTTTCAGTTGACTGTCTAGCTTAAAAATCATAATGCAATTATATGAGGTCATCCTGCAGATGCTTTTAGAAGGTCTTGGTTTATTCTTTTTAATGACACTTCTCCTTTGTGTGCTGTCTGACATTCCTGAGATGACTTCTGAAAGTTGAAACAAACATAAACTCCATATCAAGCCAGTGGCATTATGAAGTTGTCTCTGACATTTTATAAACATGCACAATTCTAATTTCCAGTAAGCATCAGATTTGTCACCTCAGTTGTTATCTAAATCTTAAGTCAAGAGCACTTCAACAGCAGTTGCTTTCTGCTGATTAATATTTACTTGCATGGTCTCTTGTCAGTTAGTACTTGAAACCCAGAAAGCACCAAAACAGAGTTCAGTTTCTGTAATCATAGACAATAATGCACCATTCTGAAGTTATTACAGCAATTTTACAGAAAAAGATTAACACAATTTGCATACATCAAGCAGTGACCTTATACATGCCTTTCAGACAGAGTTTTTGCAAATTATAAGAATGCTTTTCAAAAGAAAAGAGAATTGTGATCTCTTCCCTACAGTATGACTTTCAGTCTCAGAGGCTTGGCTCAGTGGTTTGAAACAAACATCTTTCAATCTTTTTGAGAATGGAAAAAAATAGTTTTAAGCGCAGACTTGGAATATAGTAGGATTTAGCAGGAAACATAGATACTGGGATTCTTCAACACAAAGGGAAAGGCTTACACAACTCATGGTCCTGCATGAGTTTCTTTTAGCAAACACCTTTTTTATTCCACTGACAGCAAAGCCAATTTTGTATGTACACATGGAGTGGATTTGCTGAAAAACTTCCACAGATAAATTGTTCTTCACTCACTGTCAAATATATATAAAAGCAGAAGTTTTGTAGCCTCATTCTGGGGCACATTACCCTCTTTCACCATGACCTCCTGTTATTTAGTGAATTGAGATATCTGCTGTCTGTTTTCTGTCTGAACCTGGGACAACTTCTGTTTGCTCACCGCAAAATGAGTTTTGTCTAGTGTTTCATAGGGTCTCTTTTTGGTGGTATTCCCCTCTATCTCACCACCAAATGAGCTACTTTCCTTTTGGTGAAAACAGGGGTTTATGACCCCTTTAACCAAATGTTGGATAAAGGAAGACTGGGATATTTTAGTGACTAGCTGTGTTCTACTGCTATATTTGTGTTACAAGACGACATACTCAATGTAAGAAAGTCATAACCAACTGAAATACAGCAGTCTTCTGGGTGTAAAGGAAGCATAAGCTGATGAGAATCAGCTCAGGAAATGCAGCATCTCTTTTTTGGTGTCATAAGCTAATAAGGAGAATAGCTGAGACCCACAGACTGCTTCCTTTCCTATTGATGCCTAGCATGTAGCTTGTGGGACTGGAAGAGTGAAAATTAAATTACCTTCTCATTCTTCAGATGAGTTGAATACCAAGGGATGCTTGAATAAAGTTCTAATCAACAGCCAGTTTTCTGTGTGTAGTCAGAAAGGAGAAAAAAAAGGTGAGTGCAAGATAAAGTCAGTCTCTGGCACAACAATTGCTGTAAAATGGAAGTCAAAGAACGACCTGTTCCTTTGAGGCGTTAAAAGATGGTGTCGTCAAGGTATACTGACTCCTGACCTCATTTTCTCTGTGTGCTGTAATGAGCAGGTGGTGGGGAATATGGCTTGTGTGTGTCCTTTCAGTTCCAGAAATCTGGGAGGCTTATGTCACCCTTTATTTTATTATAAACATTCAACCTTCCCTATTATCTCTTCCCCAGATCTCTTTGTCCTTATTGACCTTGCTTTGTCCTTGACTAAATATATATGTCAGGTGAAAGACCACATCTATGTGTTTTTAATTGTGTAATAAAGATTTACACAATTAAAACAGGAGTAGCCACAGTGAGACTGAGGCATGACCTTCTGCTTATACCCTTGCAAATTTTCTGCAACCTGTAATTACCTGGGCATAACCTAAGTACTTTAGGTGTCTGAGTTCTTTGATTGTAGGTGCAATCGAGTGCCTTACTGTCTCTAAATGACCAACTGTTTCTTAAAAACTTAAGTTGAAAAAATTGAGATTTTAGGAAGAGCTGAAAATTGGACCCTAGGTATGTTTTGGTTTACTGCTTCTAATTCTTGGCTTGAGCCATGAGAAGGGATTGTTTAACATGGTAGAATATGAAATAAATTGTTATTAAAAATTGGTAGTGTATTTTGAGTCACCTCTGCTGTAGCAGTAGAAATTGCAGCCTTTGGAAAAATAATATGCAGGCAAGTAGGGACACACAATTCATCTTAAGAGTGACTTTAATAAAGCAGAGGGAACTTTCCACACATGCACAAATGGTGACTCCTGCATGTCCTGTGGCTTAGTAAACCTTAGCTGGATTTGTCTGGGTCTCACAGAAGGGTTCTTCAGTATCTTCAACAGGAGCAACTTACCAGTCGTAAGGATCATATTTCAGGCTTCTGAACTGCTCTCCATGCAACTGCTTTTGAATATATACAGTTGAAAGTACAGCGGACCCTTAATTATCTAAAGGGATTGGGACCATATCACTTCTAGATTATTAAAAGTTCCCGTTTCTGCAGTATGTCTGTTGCTTGTACAGATACAAGCTCTTCAGATATGCTGCTGAGGTGTTTCCCTGAAAATGAGTGCATTGACCTTAGACAAAGTGCGAGAAAACGTGTGCACTATGTGTGATAAATACATAGAAGTAAAAAACAGAAGCACAATGGCAAAAGGAAAAGCAGAAGCAAAGACCAAGCTGTCCAAGTCAGTGAGCAGAAAATAGTAACATTCTGCTGTAGTTGGCTTTTAACTATTTATATTCTTCAAGACTTTAATGCCCATCACAAAGAAACTCAGTGGAAATGCTCACCTGAAAGGCAGGCACAAATTGAATCATGTTTAACTGGATGAATATGAAGGGTTATATCGGAATGTTTTGGACAATGTTATTAGAAGATGGCAGAATTGATAGTCCAGATAGTTTAAATATATGTGAGTGAGGCTTTCCAGACTCAAAGTCACTGCACCTTTGAAAGCAGATTGGCGTAGTCCATCCAATAAGGCAGCAAGCTGGTGACTTCTTGGTGCAGTTTCTCTCTTACCATTTTTCTGGAAAGTCCCAGAAAAAATTGCCAGTTAAAACATGGGTGAAATAAATGCTTGTTCTTTCTTGTGGTCGCTGCAGGAAGATACTCTCTGCTTAACTGTGCCAAACCTTGGCAGATCTTTCTATGTGCTCAATAAGAAAGTATAACAAAAGAAAGGATTTAAAAACAAACAACACATGCCAAGACATAAATCTTTATTTTACAAAAAGTAGAATAAAGCGAATGATGGGTCTGGTGCATGTTAGGAGAAGGGTTGCAATATTAATCGTTTTGAAGCTGACCCACGCTAGAACACCAATCAAAGTTAATGAGCTGAGTGTGCATTAAAAGGACAACACAGAACACATCTGCTTTAATGTCATCCTTTCTCTGCTTTTGACTGCACCTTCAGGTAACGTAGAAATGATGAATGAGGCACTTAGAATAAAACCTTGTGGATTATCATTAACTGAATTCAAATCAGAATGACTAGCATTGCTTATCACAGAAGTGGACTTACAGCAGATATGACAGCCCTCACCTGAACATTTCAATTTACCAACAGAAGTTTTTTTAGTAAGTATTTATTTAAACAGTGTATATTCATAGAATCACAGAATCATAGAATCGTTTAGGTTGGAAAAGACCTTTAAGATCATCCAGTCCAACCATTAACCTACACTACCAAGTCCACACTAAACCAATCAAGGGTAGACTAGACTAAACCATGTCCCAAAGTGCCACATCTACCCGCTTTTTGAACGCTTCCAGGGATAGTGACTCCACCACCTCTCTGGGCAGCCTGTTCCAATTCCTGACTACCCTTTCCGTGAAGAAATTTTTCCTAATATCCAATCTAAACCTCCCCTGATGCAGCTTGATCCCATTTCCTCTCGTCCTATTACTAGCTACTTGGGAGAAGAGACCAGCACCCACCTCACTACAGCCTCCTTTCAGGTAGTTGTAGAGAGCGATAAGGTCTCCCCTCAGCCTCCTCTTCTCCAGGCTAAACAACCCCAGTTTCCTCAGCCGCTCCTCATAAGGCCTGTGCTCCAGACCTTTCACCAGCTTCGCTGCCCTTCTCTGAACATGCTCCAGCACCCCCATGTCTTTCCTGTAGTGAGGGGCCCAAAACTGGACATAGTCTTCAAGGTGCAGCCTCACCAGTGCCAAGTACAGGGGGACGATCACTTCCCTGGTCCTGCTGGCCACACTATTCCTGATACAAGCCAGGATGCTGTTGGCCTTCTTGGCCACCTGGGCACACTGCTGGCTCATGTTCAGCCTGCTGTCTACCAACACCCCCAGGTCCTTTTTGGCCAGGCAGCTTTCCAGCCACTCTTCCCCAAGCCTGTAGCGTTGCATGGGGTTGTTGTGACCAAAGTGCAGGACCCAGCACTTGGTCTTGTTAAACCTCATACAGTTGGCCTCGGCCCATCGGTCCAGCCTGATATTGTATCTCTTCTCCTCTGGCTGCCGGTCTGAAAGACATTGATCAACACATCTTTCTTCCTATGTGCTTGGTGGCTGAGTTTTAAGCTTTTTCAAAGAAAGTAAGAAATAATAGAACCCCCTTGTTGACTTGGAAGGAAAAGAAAGCAGTAAATGTTGGGGGGGGGTGGGGGTGGGGTGGGTTGTTTGTTTTGGTGTTTAGATTGGTTTGATTTTTTTTTTATTTTTAAAGATAGAATTGTGCAACTACAAGGGTGAGTAGCGTTACATGCAAGGAGTTTCATGGAAGTGATTCCGGGGACTGTATTTTTTGTCAAGAGAGGGAATGTGAAGATATTGTCTCTTTCTTGTGCTTCTTTCATTTAGTCCAAGAGAGACAGAAGAAGCTGGAGACTCTGCCATTATTCAGTTGTGTTACACCCAAGCCTGGTGGCTACCAGTGGGGTGGAGCTCCTACAATGTTGAGTGCTGCACAGATGCAGGGTAAGAAAAGGGATTTACCTTTTCAAATTTATAGTCTAAATGAATGCAACAGACAAATTACAAGAGAGGCTGCTTAAATCTTCTAGGTCATTTTATGTTGTTTGTGAGTTCCTGTTTGGTTTTGCTGCTCTTCCCATGCAGAAGTGAGTCAGTTTAAAAAAAAAAAAAAGTTTTTCTTTTTTTTTTTTTAGTTTTCTTTCTTAAACAACTGTTCAAAGATCTTTGAGTTCTTAATGCCCCAGGAAGTCCAGAAAGGCCCCTGAAGTCATTACTCCCAGTGCCTCTCACTTTAGAGTTTATTTCCTTAAGATTTGTTCCTGTACCTTTAAAGCCAAGAAGAACTTTATGCAGAGGCTTCTGCCTGTGAATGCCATATAAATTATGTAGCATGGTCTGAGAGCCTTTATTAAACTTAGGCTGGAGATCTGAAATTGGGAATTAATGGCTTTTTAGAGTCTGGATCATTGTATTTCTTCCTGAGGGCAAATATTATATGGTTAGATTCATCCTATGTCTTCTCCTGCCTTTGGCAGTATAACCATAGGCCATTCTGTGGGGAGATGTCTTGAAAGAAGACTAGTATTACAAGGATCCCTTCCTGGGAGACACATAACTGAATAGCTGATGCCCATTCATGCTGCTTTCTAAGAGGCATATTCTTTTAAACAGCAGCAGCAAATACTGCAGTAGCAAGCAAAGAGCTGTACCAAGTATGTACTGATACTGCAGAAATTGTTGAGGTGCCACTGATTTGACAAGACTTTTGTTGTCTGTTTAACATTTAGTCTGTTTGGCTGGAATTAAGTGGGATCATGAGATTTGATACATAGCAATATAATTCTTGCTTAAACTTTAACCTGCAGCTACTGATAGTATATACAGTTAAAAACAAATGAGAACATATGCTCTTCTAACTAAAACTTTCATTTGTAGTCTGGGGTTTTCCAAAGCACCAAAAGCAATATCTGCATATTTAAAGGCTATCAAGACTTTGTCCAGAAAACAAATGAAACTGCTAGTGCGTTCTGCTACAAAGTTTTGTCTGGCTGAGTAAAAGGTTTGGACTGCAGCTCAGCAACCTGCTTAATCTTAACCTGAAATCTGGACAGACTGTGCCTTGTACTGCAGCTCCTCTGACCGATGAGAGGCTGCACTGGTGCCCTGGTGCTAGTTCTGTTTCAAGTGGAAAGCTGGAGTGGTAGTGATATCAGTAAAACATTAAGCTGCTTTTGGTCCCTGTATAGTCCTGACCATGCCAGAACACAGTAGAAGATTTATTGTAGATGTACTGATCAGAGGAACTGAGTGTAGTATAATGGAACACCGTGGGAACTTGGGCAAATGATGGATGAATGAAGGACAATAGAAAAGGTTTGGATGACCACAACTTGAACTTTGGCAACAAGCCTACGGGGGATACAAGCTGAAGTGACCACTGAAGACCACCAGAGACCCCTATGGAGCATGTGCGGTTAGACTAAGTGTTATATAACTATGTGATTAAGTAATGTATATAATTAAAATGTATACATATATGAGAGGGGAAGGGCATGCTGAATCTGTTGTATAAATATGATTAAGAGCAGATGTTGGTGTGCTAGCTTTGTGGAATTACCACCTAGCACCCGTCTCTGCGCAGAAATGAAATAAAGCAGTATCTCACCTGCGTGTGTAGAAGTTGGTTTATTGCACACTGGGCAGTGAATCCGCTTTTCAGACAACAGTCGAAAGGCTCTACAGCAAAATTTGGAAAACATAGAATGCTCATAACTGCTTTCTTCCTCCAGGAAAGGGGAGTGTTGTGAGAGCTAGGACCTGACCGTGACCTTTGCTTTGGGTGCTCTGTATCATGCCTAGTGACACACAGTAACTGCTGGGTCTGGGAACTGCAGCCCAGGTCAGGGAAGGGGAAGGAATCCCCCTCTGACCATGAGTCAGTACGCTGGCTCCAAGACTAGCCTGCAGTGTGAAGGGACATTGCTGGAGGGGAAACAGGGAAAAGGGATAGCGGAGTAGACCTGAACATGGTTTATGCTTAAGACAGACCTCAGAGGACAATCTGGTGCCCTGGGGAATTGCCATGAATGGATGAAAGCACTTCATCTTTAGCATCCTGGAGCAGTGTCTGACCTGAGAGATGAGCTGTTGCCCTACCAGTCGGAAAAAGGGCCTAATGTGGAGTGTTAATAGAGGAGGGCTGGGAAGTTCATGGTTGGGGCAGTTAGGTTAAAGGGCAGTTAGGGCATAACCTCACCTCTCTGAAATCACAAATGTTTTTGTGGTAAGCAAAGATGCTAAGGAAATTGCCAGTTTGGGTCTACAAGGGAATGATTCAGCCATGGGAGAGTCAATATCAGTTTAAAAAAAAAAAAATCAGAAGGGCATTTTTTTGGGCTAGCCTTACTGTTTCTTGTAAAGGTAAGAAGACTTACCACATTACCAAATTTTTTTTACTGAATGACTCTCATGAAGTGAGAACACATGGAACATCAAGTTGCTGTCAAGTCTAACAAGTTACAGAGACTTTTATTCTACACTGTAAAGTCAGTGTGTATACAGAGTAGAGTCAGATGCATGCCTCAGTCAATTTTTAATGGCATGAAAGATTTAGCAGAATTGTTCTTAGCATTTCCAGCGTTATAGAATGAAAGTACAGGAACCATCTTGGTATTTAAACCCAGCCGTATGTAGGCATTGCACCCTTTACTGCACACCATTAACTGAGGATTAAAGGAGATGTAAGACTCTGGCAGTAATGAGAGATTTATAAAAGCCTTATGGTTTTCCTGTTCATCTTGTCAGTAAAAATAACCAAGGCTTGCTAGGGTTCACTGGTGGTATCTGTTACCATGGAGACTGGGGTTCAAGTTATTTTTAGGGCACGGAAAACTGGTGATTGTGGACCCATATCAAACCTTTCTCCTTTAAAGCAAATATTGTGTATAGGCACAGCTAAAGACTTAATTTGCAGAAGTTCCCATGCTGTAAGAAGCAGAAATGTTAAGGATCAGACCAAAGGTCACTGGGAGCTCAGTTCTTCCACCGATGGGGAAGCTAAGCAATAAAAAGTCACTCTTGATGAAGTGCCTTAGAAGGTTGTAATTACTGATGTCTGAGGAAA
Source organism: Pelecanus crispus (assembly GCF_030463565.1). Lineage (NCBI taxonomy): Eukaryota > Metazoa > Chordata > Aves > Pelecaniformes > Pelecanidae > Pelecanus > Pelecanus crispus. The sequence goes on along the minus strand of NC_134651.1, from coordinate 26,742,647 downwards.
AGCAGTGCTTAACGAAAGCAAAACTTGAAAGAACTATTGCTCTGCAGATGATATTAAATAACACACATTAATGGACTAAAAGCAACAGGGAGCCAGAATCATGTCTTAGTGTGCCCTACAGAATTATTGTGCTGGATTTTAGTGTCTTGGGGCACTTCATAAAAAGAAAGCTCCTTGGACTGGATTTTTAGCATCAACTGTTCATACACAGATTATATGGCACAGTCTCCCAACCTACTATCCTCTTCAGCTGGAGTACACCTGCTTGTATAAATCAGCTAGGTGCTTTACATGTGTCCCATTCATATATGATGCAATTTTTTCTCTTACAGCTTATTGCTAAGCACAGTAACCTTAACTTGAACCTGCTCTCTATTGTGGCAATAGGAAGTTTTCTTCCTGACTTCTAGCATCTTGCTGAAGAGATGAAGATTAATGTTGGTATTGTGCAACTTTCAACTTCATGGTTTTAAAGTGATGTGTTAACACATAGTGTTCTGTCCAATTTGTCCAGTGCTTTTAGGTTATACCAGATGCTTTCCTCTCCTATCACAGCATGTAGTTTTAGGCTGGTTGAGAGAAATGTGCATGCATTATAATCTAATTTCTTATTTCTTAATTTTAAACTACATCATCAAAAGTGACCAATGTGTAGTTTTACCATTTGCAAGTTGCTAAAATGTAGCAGTGCCTTCTAATGAAACTGTTCATGTAAATTAGGAAGAGTTTCTGAGGCTAATATCCAGTTGATTTTCAGTTAGCAATCCTGAGTACAATTTTTGGAAATCTATGCAGGGAATGATCAAGAAGAACATCTGGTTTTGAAAATAGCAATTTAAATTTCAAAGAAACTATTTACATTTTAATAGTCCTATTCTCTGAAAGTTCCTGGAGTCTGATACTTCTGATTAGGAAAATGATCTCTGGACCCACATTTTGTATCTGGTATTCATCATAGTAACAGCCTTAATGAAATTATCTTGTATTAATGTGGATGCATGTAATGTGCAATTATAGAGGAATTCCATTGTCATTTAGCGATGAATTGTCATAGCATTCCTTTAACATGTGGGATTTCACCAAAAGACGTGGAGAATGGCATCTAAAATAATTCTCAAAGGATCAAACTGAAAAGTACTCAGTTGCTTCTTTTAATCAGAAGCAGCTCTTTTTTGTTTTTAGCTTATTTGCCAATATAATTTGCTAAAAGGCTGACTGATGTAGGGGCAGATTTTCAAGCAGCCTTATTCTATTTAAAATTTAGCCTCCTCAGTGACTTGGATATTTTTAAATACTCTCACATTGGTGTCTATTAATCAGTGCCACAATATTTAATAAGTCTTTTTAATATGCAAAGAGCTCAGTATTGTTCTTGATCCTTTGGAGGGCTTAGAGTTACTATAAGTAACATGTGTGTGTCTGTATATAAAACACATCCTGATACTTCAGCCTGGGGCTTACTCTAGGACAACTGACAACATTGCCTAATAATGTTGTTAGACACTTCCCATGATAAGGTCTTACTGTCTGTGATTTGTAACTTTGAACATCAGGAGACTGAGATTTTCAGTGTAAGATATTTGCTAAAGACTGATTGTTTGGAGGGTTGTTTTGTGTTTTGTTTTGTTTTGGTTTTTTGGGGGAAGGGGGTTGTGGCACAGAGCCAGAAAAGCTTCACCATTGTCAAGAATGAAGCTGGGACACAACACATTCACCTCTACTAAAATTCTGGTGACTTTTCCTTTGAAGAGGCCTAATGCCCTGACTCTTCAAGGCAGGAAATTGAAATCTGGCAGGGATTAACCATTGGGTCAGGGATGTGCCTTTTCATTTTCTTCTGAAATTGAAATTAAGCCTGTCCATTTGGGCATTTTTTTTTTTAATCATTGTGGTCTGCAATGTGCCAACTGGGTAACAGCTTTTTTTATATAGCCTCTATCTATCCTTCCTCCCAAAATCACTGCATAAACAGGGTGTACAGAGAGCATGATCATCTGTGATTTCCTTCTGATCTTTTCTCCACACTAAATTTGTATAATTCCCATGAAGGATTCCCTCTTGCTACCTTGCAAAAATAGTCCTAGCCTCTGTTTTCTGACATGATACTCCTCTTTCTCATCCAATTCAGTTTTTTGGCATTCTCGTGGGCTTAACATTTGGCACCCTTTTCTTCAGAAAATTTTAAACAGCTGTCATCAAGAGATTTATATATCATGACAAGTTTATAACTTCACCAGAAGTTTTCAAACACACTTAAGGAATACAGGGGTTCTCACCTCCAATGACAAACCTTCAGGACGTTTTCAAAATGTCAAGCTAGATTGTTAGGAAACACCAATGTGTAAAGATAAATTACATGCCTAAGTGAAGGCCAGAACAGAGATCTCTGAAACCTCTTTATAAAGTTCAGTGGGTTAAAGAATTTATATATGGTTAGAGTTCCAATTAAGATTGCCAGCTTGGCAGTTAGGCCATGGTGGGCAGTTGTTTATCAGAACATCACCTAAAGTTTTATCGATGGATTATCACAGTTGCTGGTTTTTATTTAAGAAGTTCATGCCTGGAGCATCTGATGTGAAGTGTATTGGAAGAGATATGTGCAGTGCATCTGTCTGTACTAAGACAGTTGCTAGTCCATGCTGTCAATCTAATTGCTTTCAGAAGCCCTAAAAACCAATGTAGTTTTATAGAAGCATTGATGTTTTTGAGATGCTCAAATACCACATGTATGGGAGCCAAATGCCTAAGCGACTAGGCAGATATAGCCACCATTTTATAAAGGCAGAGAATCAGAACAAAGTACAGTAAATGTTTAGTAATTTGTTTTATTTAGGTCTTTCTATTTATTCACTATTACAATGCCTGAGAAACTTAATACTGTTTTTCCTTTGTTGTGGAGTTATAGGCACATTCCCACCTTATGGGGAAAGAACAGAAGCCAAAATGTCCCCTATAAAACTTACTTCAAGCTAATAGAGGAACTCCTTCCAACATCAATGGACTTTGGATCCCACCCTGGGAGATTTTATGGGTTGCCCAAAAACACTTATGCAGTCTGTGTGGGAGCCAGAAGGAAATCCAGTCCTAATACACCTTAGTTCAATACCATTTCCTCAACCACTCTTAAAATTGTGTTGACCTAAATCTGGTGGGAGAGGTGCAAGCTAACACAAGAGCACTTCCACTGCCAGGACTGAAGCCACTCCAGATGTCATGCCAGTGTAACAGATGACCAAATCCTGCTGGGCCCAAATCCTGTCCAAGTCCCTGAGCTAGTGTCAGTCCTGCTACTCAGTCCATTTGGTGTAGCACAGTACCCATTTCAGCTGACTAGCTGAGGTCCAGGACTGAAATGTTGGGCTTTGGGTGCCCAGGATATATCGCACTGCAGAGAAAATTAGAATTTCCACCTATGCCACTTTAAAATCTTTCCCTACCTTGTACATGCAAAATGGGGAAGATAAAGATAATAGTACTAATTTTTGTTATAGTGAAGCTGGGTGACTTTGGGAGAGGTCAGAGCTGCCGTTTCAAGAAAAACTTGCATGTACAATAAAGCCATTTCTGTTCTGGCATTTAAAGAGAGTGTCTTGGCCAGAGCTAGTACTATAAGCCTCTTGATTAAAACTTTTTTGGATATCTTGATTCAGACCAATACTCTGAAAACTGCCTATTGCTCAATAGACCAATAAGTAAATAAATTTGGAGACAAAACCAAATAAAATAGACTAGAATCACAACTGAAGTAACTGTAATAATGTCATGGTTTAACCCCAGTCGGCAACTGTACAGCCGCTCGCTCACCCTCCCCCCTCCCACCCCTGTTGAGATTAGGGAGAGAATCAGATAAAAAAGTAAAACTATGGGTTGAGATAAAGGCAGTTTAATAGGACAGAAGAGGAAGACAAAGTAATAATAATAATAATAATAATAATAATAATAATAGTAATAGAATATACAAAGCAAGTGATGCACAAGAGGTGGTGGAGTCACCATCCCTGGACGTGTTCAAAAAACGGGTAGACGTGGCACATTGGGACATGGTTTAGTGGGCATGGGGGTTTGGGGTTGATGATTGGAATGACGATCTTAGAGGTCCTTTCCAATCTTAATGATCCTAGTTTTTACTGTCATTATAAATGATCCAGCCACCAAGCCAGGAGGTGTGGAGTTACTACTCTACCCTTAATTGGTTTAGTGGTGGACTTGGTAATGTTAGGTTAATGGTTGGACTGGATGATCTTAAAGGTCTTTTCCAACCTAAACGATTCTATGATCCTATAATGCAATTGCTTACCACCCGCCCACTGATACCCAGCCAGTCCCTGAGCAGCAATTGCTGCCCCCCAGCCAGTTCCCCCCAGTATATATACGGAGCATGATGTCATTATGGTATGGAATAGCCCTTTGGCCAGTTTCGGTCGGCTGTCCTGGCTGTGCCCCCTCCCAGCTTCTTGTGCACCTGGCAGAGCATGGGAAGCTGACAAGTCCTTGACTAGCATAAGCAGTACTTAGCAACAAATTAAAACATCAGTGTGTTATCAGCATTATTCTCCTACTAAATCCAAAACACAGCACTATGCCTGCTACTAGGAAGAAAATTAACTCTATCCCAGCTGAAACCAGGTCAAATAAGAAACCTGGATTTTATAAAATGACCTTTTAAAACACAAAACTTATTGCACCCAATTCAGTTAGTTTGTTTGCTTTAAATTTGAATGCTTATCTTTTGTATGCTATCGAGAACACTTGGCCTCCAAGTGGGCTCTGTTCAGGCCTGTTATAGAAAGGTGGTCCAGATTCTCTTTGTGCAGGCAGGATGGAACTGACTTCATTTCAACTGCAATGACCTGCAGAGACAGAAAGTCCTGCTACCAAGGCAGGAAGGTCTTTAGACACTCTCACTAGTCTGCTATGTTTCACAGAATTTGGGTGTTTGGACCTTGATAGATTTGAAGTACTCTCTTCTGCTGTCATAAGCTGCTTAAAGGAATACTGCCAAACTGGGTGCATTGATAGGTTCCAAGTAATCACAATCAGTGAATGCACAGAGTAGGTGTGATTTTCCTCCAGCCATTGTCAGACTAGTTCAGCTTGTCTACTTATGCCTATGAATATATCAAAGTTTCAGCAGAAACCCAGTGCATGCAGATTAAGCTAGCCATTGAAGTAACACTTACTCTGTGTGAATTTATATACATATATTTATATTTATATATATATATTAATTTGAGAAGAACGTGTAAACTCCAAATATTGTTTCAGTGAAGTAGCTGCTTTGCAGATATACATAATTTTTATTGAGCTATTTGCACTGGTAAATATTAAAGTTTGACTGTATTTGTAAAATTATATTCATTAAAGCAAATTGCATGCAATCTTTAGTATACTTATGTAAACAGTGTTCATATACCGTGTTCTTACAATTGATGCATCTGAAACTTAATGCAGCTCATGTTGCTATTTGTTTCAGCACTTTTTGTGAGGGTGGTAAAATGATGGCTATGACACCTGAATATGATGCCTTTGGTTATTTTCTTTGAGGGTCCTGCTCTTGAAGAAATAACACTGGGTCTGTCTTCCATAACATTCTACCTGGCCATGACAGCCTTCTGTTTAAATCAGTGGTACAACCCAAGGTGAGTTAAGATGCCAAGTGAAATTTTTCCTTTTGCTTTTTTCTGCACTTTTATTTCAATGAATTGTGATATAAAAAAAATCTACCATTAAATGTGAACAATGAGTTTTATGGTTTTACATTACTATTAAGGCACTAGTTTACCATTTCAGTACTACTGTACTATGTACTTCATTTTGTATTTCTGTATTTTTGCATAATGCATAGAAATCACTGATGCGGTAAAGATACTGGCTTTCCAGTCACTCTACAAATAACAGGAGTTTTTCTTGCAGACTTGACTTGATTGAATATTATTGGTGTTTAATGTTTTTACATCTGCAGTGTGTTAGACACAAACTATTCAAGAAGCATGTTCCCATCCAAACTACACTCTTTAAGTACAGTGCCAGAACTGTCATGAAATCACTCCTCATTATAGTTGCCTATGATCTCCCTGTGTTACAGAATCATGGAGCTGGAAGAAATCTTTTCCATTCCTCTGTAAGATGCCCATGTTTGAGTAACCTCTACCTGATACTGAGAAATTAGGGACAGAGAAGCTGAGGGTTTTTCTTGAATGCAGGGACTCCATTTCTAAACTGCTCTTAAAAACCTCCATTACTGGAAACTCTACAGCCCATTCAAGCAGTCTATTAAAGAAACTACACGTTAATTTTGAAAAAGCTGCTACTGACTCATGCTAAACTTAGAAGGAAAGCTGTTTCTAAATACCATGTTTCTTCCTTCTCCTAGGTAATAACCAGGACCTGGCCCTGCTCCTGCAGTGAGTCCCCCTTTGATAGAGCTGCACAGTTCCAGGACTTCCAAGGACACAGTTATTCTAATAAAAGAAGGTGGTCCTACTTCCTTTTACTGGAGGTCAGCAGCTTAGCTGTTCCCACTGTCTGTCATCTGAATGGTGGCTAATGCCTTCAGGTGAGTTAGTGTTCACCCATTTGCTAAAACAAGCTTGTCTAATCTTGGTATCTAATCTTGCCTAATAAGCACCATCTAGTCTTGGGAAACAAATACAGCCTAAACTTATACATGTGTGAGAGCAATGTTGCCTCCTGGTGTCACTGGCCTCTTACTCACAGGTAAAAAACATTGATCTTCTGAGAAATACTGAGGGAAAAAAAAAAAAAAATACCATCCTTGGCTGTTTTATAAGTGTATAGACCTCCAATTGCTGATGAGAGCCTATACAACTGAAGCACAGCTCCTCTGGAATCACACCATTCTGTAGTGGGGTGACATGACCCTCCTAGGAGAGCTTCCCTTCTCTCCTTTAGAGCTAAGCAAGGAACAGATTTCCCCCGCTCCCCTTTCTGGAATGAATTGTGCCCCCAAATGTGTGTCAGTGCTGCTCTGCAGGTCAGTCTGAGGGTAAGCTCTCTCCTCTCAGCTGTCTGTCTGGAGTGGTTTGATATTGCTAGTTTAGAGAAGTTGAGGTGTTTGTTTGAATGCAAGAACTACAATGCTTGGTTCCTTCTACAGTGTGAGCGTTAGAGGGTTGGATACAGTAGAGTCAGAGCTCAGAGTAATGCAAAAGCCTCTTCAGAAACATGGAACACTGTATGTTTTAGGAGATGCTATATAGACAGAGACAGCTGAAAAGGCATGGGGATGAAGTTAGGACAGAGGTCTCCATTGTCACAAGGGCTGTGGACAAGGTGAATGGGGAGATTATGTTTCTTACAGTACGGAAATCAGAAAATGCCTCTGATGCAATAATATGAGCATGTTTGAAACAAACCAAGAGGAGGTATTCTTATACATTGCATAGTAATAGTTGTGGAATGTTGCCAGAGGCTATAGAGGAGACTGGAAATGGATTTAGAAAAATAACTGTCAAGTTCAGGGATGACGGTTTCCATCAGTGACAAGAAGCCTGAGGGTCCAGGTACAGCTTCTAGAAATCCCTCAGCTGCTGATTCCTGGAGTGTGTAGCAGGGAAATAAACTTCCTATGAGGAGTATTCCTTAAGGAAAGAACAAGTAAAAACTTGTCATTAGCCAATGAAAAGTAATGTTCACAAGGTCAGATAAATCCATATTCAGACCCTGAGTATCTGTTCTTGTGTTTGCTGCATCCTTTGTATTCCTGCAGTGGGCTTGTAGCAGGACGAAGCTTAACTAGCTAACATTTATTTCCATTTGTTTTGAATTCCTGGTAGTATTACTTAAGATAATGACTGCACACTAACTTAGGTTAATGGTTGGACTGGATGATCTTAAAGGTCTTTTCCAACCTAAACGATTCTATGATTCTATGATTCTATTAAACATGGTTACAGTGGTTTCAAAGGTAGTCCATTACATTTTTGTTACTTTATATTGCTTCTTCACTTAAAAGCCAACTCACTGTTGGGGAACGGGCAGCAGTATTCTGTCAAATGTGGCTGCTACACTCTTGTTCTGCACTATTATGCTTTGGAAGGGATGATTGTGTCTTTCCATGCCAGAGTACTGGCTTGGAACATAGTAGGTATGTTCCATTCATGTCACAGGGCTGGTTATTCCTGCAGCAGACACAAGAGAAATTCAAGGGTTGCTTGCAAAAATATTACCTTTACATTGCTTGCCACAAGCTCTTTTCGCCATTTCTTATGAGCTTTCTCACCAAAGGACAGGGCTAACAACAAGTGATTGTAGTCTTGCTGTTCCTCACTGGCCTGCTAAAGGGGGCTGCCATGAAGCAGAGTAACTCCTCTTGATTCAAATCATGGAGCCCTGGGATGATCTTTGTGCAGAGTGGAACGGGGATTTAGAGAATGTGTACCTCTAAGAGATGTATTGCCTCTGCAGTTACCCCTCCTTAGCAATGGAACATAAAAGACATTATTTAGCCCTAATCAACACAGTTTCATTAGTCTGACAAACTCTTCGCAGGAACTGTAACTGATTTGGCCATTAAAAGTAGAACTAAAAGATCAGTCTCAAAAATTGGTCCAGACCTACTATGATAAGAGTCAGAATTTTCTGCCTTTTTTTTGCGGCTCAGGATGGAGCTTGATCATTAACTGATGCCTTCAGTCTTTGAGAAATGTAACAGCTGGCCATGAGATCCCCTTCCATCATTACATCTTTCCTATAGAAGCATGTTATCAGCTGTATTTTCAAAGCATTATTCAGGGATTCAACCACATGTCTTGTGCTAGTAACAGCAGGAAATGCACAGCTAAATCTCCACCTACTACTTTAAGAACTTGCCTTTTGCTATCGCAGGGTTATCTTTTGAAAAATAACACTTATTTTTAAGTGTTCAAATTACTTTCTTTAAACTATGGCTGCTTCATCAAGAAAAGAGTAAGCCTGCTCTTTTTGTATGCTCCTGCATGGATGAGCAATGCCTGTGAAATACCACTTAGAGCAATGCCAGTTTTAAAACTTGCATCCATGCATTAACTAGATGTTCTTGGCTGAATGTGTATTATTACAGTTATTAACAGGCCACAGAAAATAGATAATTGGGAAATGAAAATGAAAGATTACTGTATCTTCTTTGTGCAAGTAAGTAAAATAGGAAAGGTGGTTTTACAGAGACATTTACAAAACCTCATGTGAGGAGTGGAGTGGCTGTGGAAGAGCCTTATACACTTAATGGTTTTTATTATTTAGGATTTGTAAATCATTTGGAAACTTCCTTGCCAGAACCTGTTGGACACATGCCTGGTACAGTGGGGCTTAAACTGCAGAAAGGTAGAGGGGAAGACATACAGGAGGGAAGAGCGAGGAATAGAGTGTTAGGTTTGTTCAGCAGGACTACTCAGGGTAAAGATGTAAGTGGCTGTTGGAGGTTGGGCCAAAGTCTGTCTCACCCAATACTTTATCTCTGGCTATGGCCAGTGGTTGAAGTCTGTCAGGTAATGTGAAAACATGCCAATGATGCACTATTCAGACTTTCATTGAACAGTCTGCCAGCCCCCAGCAGTTTCAAGCTCAGGGTCTTCCTGAAGCAGAGATGATATTTCTGTTTTTTATAATCCACATTAGATTGCTTTTCTGTGAATACACTCAGTTAATTTTGAAACCCTGTAAGTTTTATGGCATTTGCAATGTCCTGTAGCAGGGAATTCCATACTTAACAGTGTTCAAGGAGGAAAGTCTGGTTTGTTTGGTTTTGAGTTTGCCTTTTGTTAAATTAATCTCATTACTTAAAGGTAAGAGGTAGTAGTGAGTCTGAGTCCTTAATCATGTATATAGAGTTAAGATTGTTTCCTGCCATGTGTATGGCTTCACATTTCATTACATATAATTTAATTTCCTAATTGTTTTCATATTCAATTTTGGAAGGTCCTTTTGCAACATTTGGTCTTCACCTTTAATATCCCAGATAGCTTTGTACCATCGCCAGATTTCACCATTATTCACTTCGTTTTCAAATCACTTATGAGAATGCTGAGCAGTGCGCACTCAAGGCTGACAGCACACTGTATCCTGAAGAGAACCAGGCAGTGGAAAGAAATGGACAATAAATTGCCATTGCAATCAAGGAGGACTTGGTGGGTGCAAAGCAGGATAGTAAAAGCAATGTGGAGCCTGGGTACCTGTGATGTGGGACCTTGTAGGTGCCAGCAACTCTAATGGTTGGATAGAGATGGCCAAGCGAATGGCTCAACAGAGTGACCTCATGGCCCTGCACCTCTCTTCCAAACCAGCAGCAAATGCCAAGCATGTCCCTTGTCTCAAGTACCTTAAGACAACAGTTCCCATACTAAAAGCTGCAACATTAATGAGGTCATGGATGTTCTGATGTCCTGGTGATGATGTTGAAAGACCCTTTTTTGCTTCATTATCTGCTTTCAAGGCAAGAATTGTAGCTTTTCTTTTGCTTGGAGCATTGCCATTACTCCTAGATAGGTGACAAGTATGTTGGGGCAGTACCTCTCCTCTCTTACCCAGGGGTGGGCACTATCTGAGGTAGTTGTATCGTTGCTCCCTTGTTCAGAGCTGCTGCTTGACAACTTTCTCCTCTATATCCCCGCCCATCCAGAACAGCTCTTTACAATGTGTGTAGCAAATTAAGGAACTGAGAGGTGAGCAGGTGTGAAAGCTCAGGGCTGGCGAATCTCTCTGATCAATCGGTGTTCATTTGTCATGTGTGGGCATTGTACGAAAGACAAGGACAATGAGATTTATTACCAGAAGTAATAGAAACTTCAGAAGCACAACCTAAAATTGTTTCTAATATACTTCCAGATTAGATACAATCAGAACTGGATTGCAGCCTGTGTCAATACGTCATTTTTGAGTTAGCAAAAAATCTTGAATACAAATGCTGCTTATGGATCAATTGTTACCATGCACAACTGGACTTTAGAAGCAGATTATTTGGGCCTCAGGCAATTTATGGTTTGTGTACTTACTGGAATCTTCATCTTTAAATGCTAGTGACAGAAGATAGATGTTCATACATCACAGCTCTTTTCCCTAAATTCCCTTTCACACAGTTTGACTGAATAAGTCAAAATGTATTGTCCTCTAACCTTCAAATGCAGGAAACTATATAACAGATTTCACTCTCTGGTCAGAGCAGGAGAAAGTCATGTCCTTTTCCAGGGGAGCTTCTGCAGGGGAATAACTAACCAATGCATGTCTCCAGTGCTGTCAATCTTTCACTTACAGTATGTCATTGTCTTCTGGGAGGTCTCTGAACTGGATCAGGTTGGATAACTTGTGGATTAGGACCTGACTATAACATCAAAAAATGTTCTGAGGACAAATACTTGAAGTCTGCTTTTCTTGTGATTGAAACACAGTGTGCCTACAGACACCTAAATAAAGATGACTTTGTTTGTACCTGTCTTTATCTTCCTTGCTCAAAAATGGCATCGTTCTTTATTGATAAAGTGTTAGTCTATGGGGTTTTTTTTCTAATTTTATTTTAAATTATGAACTTGCCTGAAATACACAGCTATAAATATGTCTCTTCTCCGGGTTTTTGACAAAATATGTCACAGAAATATGGGTCCCTGCTCCTAAATTTAGCAGTAGTGGCTTGTTACTAATTTCAGAGATCAGCAGTAGAATCTGAAGGGGACTACTGCGCACACATCCTGCAGTATCAGTATGCCTTACATAAATTTGCCAAATCCGAATAAACAGAAATATACCTTTTGCCTTTGTTATGTTCACATTTGTATGCATCTGCTTGTGTTGCAGCTATTTGAACATTTATATTATAATTATGCATGTATAATAATGAATGTTAATCATCTGTGTCACAGATTAAAGCCTTTCAACAAGTCAGCCTTTTTACTCTGCAGCTGCAGTTAGAGGTTGTAGCTGATGGAAGAATTTGGTTTGTGCCAGTTACCACTGAAACCTGCCTGTGACTTTGTGTCTTACTGCATCATGTTCATGCACTTTTTGAACTGTATCAGAGAAAATAGTGAAGTTACTCACTAGTAAGGATTTTTCAAGGCATTAAAATACAGTTCAGAGATTGTTATTTGAGTCTCCATGATAATCACAGTGTGTTTATATGTGCCATCTAAAGTTCTTTTGCAGTAAGGATTTAAGTTAAGAGAAGAAAGGAATATGTGAAATCAGCTGTACAGAAGAATGAGAAATCAAACATATGCCCATTTGGTGAAGATGCTTGTAAACAACATGAGTATGATTGCTTGAAGGAATGACAATTAGTGTCCAGCAAAAAGGAGCTTTGTTGTTAAGCTAGAGGGATCACAAGTTCATCATGCTGTGTTCATTAATCTTCCATTTTCCCCTTATAGGGAAATACTCAGTTTTTAAAGTAAAACAAGATATGAAAACGATTGAGGGATGCAAGTTTCTGGTAGGGAAAAAGAGTATTTTTCAGTGTGTATAGCAACAGGGTGGTTCTCTATTGTAGGCGCTCTTTAAATGTGACCAGGTAGCCTGCATTACTGCTGCCTCACATTTTTCTCATCTTCTTGTGAAAGGTACAGTAATTGGCAAAGTTACTTTCAGAAAAGTGTTCAGTGTAGGTATTACTTCTAGTGCTTAGCAGTAGCTGGAAAGCAGGGATTGCCATCATCAGATTTTGGGCCCTGGGCTGTAATCTACCTGTCTCATGGTTGTGCTGTTTGAGCTATGGTACTAACAGGAGGAACTCGTGGCAGGCAGGATATTTACAACAGGTGACATTTCATTTGAAATATCTTTTTCCTCAGTTTTCATTTGTAGTTTCTTGTTGTTTGGCTGCCATCCCATTGTAAATTTGCCTTTCCCACCCTCTGACTCAGGACAATGCCAAGTGTTACAGTGGTTTCCTGCAAAGCTTCTGGTTCCTGCCTTGCTCCTTTTAACAGGGAACATCTTCTAGAACTTTCTGGCAGGATAGGTGGAGAAGAGAGGCTGCTGCTGAGGAAGCAACAATGCCACTGTGAAGGAGAGGGATATAAGACTTTGCAACAGAGTGCAAATTTAACTGTTTCTCTGCTTTCTCCTGATTGAGGTGAGGTGAGGAGGGGGATCAGTTCAAACAGAATTGTTCATACATCCTTTTGCATTGATGTCTGATGGAGTAGCACAGATATGCTGATAGCCATTTGAGGGAAAAACCTTGTAGCTTCATCTTCTTTTGTGTATTATTGGATATATGACTATCTGAAAGAACTTCTTGAGAAACCATTTTTGCGAGTGACCCAGGAAAGCAACAGTCAGATAATCCTTTTCACGATATTTCAAACACAAACAATACGTTGCAAGATACTGCAGCAGGATTCATATTGTATTAGTTAGGATTTAGAAATGATGAGGAGCTGTGCCCTGGAACAAGTCCATTTCAGTCATTCATGGGATCTGGATTTATATTCTTGTGTCAGTCAGGATAGAACTGCCATAATTTGGATGCACTGATTTCTATCTTGATGTACAGTGGTATCCTACCCTCCTGCAGTTCTCTGTTGAAAAGGACTGGTGGCAGCAGAAACTTCAAGTTGCATCAATTGCTTTTGAAAGCATAGTGGTATGTAACTACCTCTTGGGAATCCACAAGAAAAAGAGATGAAGTGCAACAGCATTCTGGCTTGCTCTCTCTCTTTTTTTTTCCCCCCTCCTTTTTTTTTTTCCTTCCCTCCTTGGCAGCTATTTAGCATCTGTATTGCTGTATCTTTCTGTAGCCAGGCCTCTGGTTAGGGATCCAAGTATGAGAGAGCATTAATAGTGCTCAGACAAGCGGTAATTTGTATGTGCATTTCACAACAGAATTGCCATAGGATTTCATGTGACACAAGTTCAACATATCCTGTTGTGAATATGGACAATAGTGTGCTGCAGGAGTAGGATTGTTTCAGACCAGGAGTGGATCTTGCAGCACTGCTAATTTTTCACCTTTGTGCGCTCAGTCCAGTTGTACTAACAATGTCTCTGCCATTTACATTAGTGTAAGGCATACTGGAGTGGACATTGTACCAGGAAACACCAGTTGCTTTCAAATAATTCTACAATACAAGTGCAAGGGAGATTTTTAGAAACTTAGATACATGTTTTACCAATGCAGCCTCAAAGTCCCTAAACCTTTCTCCAAAAAAAATTCAGAGTACAGCACAGTATAAGAACGTTGTTAGCTCTTCGTATTAATTGTAGGGAGTTTCTGCATATGAAAGATTTTATCAGCTTCTTAGGATAGCTGTGCATAATGTGACATTTAAGTGTCTTTTTATGGAGATATGATGCAGGTTTGCTCCAAGTTCTCATTCTTTGTGCAGGACTTTTAAATACTAAATTTGAAAGAACCACCTATACTAATTCTTTTAAATGCAGAGTTGGAGTACTCTATTTCCTGAACTCTGTCATTTCAGTATTCCCCAGCTACTGAATTTGAATTCCAGTTACTTAGTGCTTGTGATCTTCTATCAAACTGTTATAAAGTACTTTTTGTCCCCTTCTTCCTTCCTCCTTTCCTCTGTCTCTCCTTCTACCAGTGCAGCAGAGGGCTCTCACCACATTACTATTAAAAACCCTAAGAAATTACATTATAAAAGAGAACAAGTCAACATGAAATGCTGTACAGTAAAACACTTTTTATCAGTTCCTACTATGAAGTTATGTCCACTTCTAAATAATGGGGCAAAAATAGCAGTAATTCCAAACTGTCTTAATTTTAACTATGCCTAAATTTCAGTAAGTTTTAATTGGGAGAAGCATGACACATCTGAGTTCTGTTACATTTGGGAGTAATTTGTTCTAAATTTCAGAGCCTGTTTTCAGTTTGATGCAGAAATTATTTATTCTATAAAATCTTGATACTCTTAGGGAGACCTTGATACCCTTGTGTGTCGATACCTTCAGAACAAATAGGAAATCCTTTATTCTTAGCATTGGAAAAAAGCCAAATCTCCCTCAAATTACAAAGTTCTTTTTTGTTTCCCAGGCAGCACTTCAGCATTTAATATTTTCACATGGAGGTGTCTAGGAAGGAGGTGGATGTCAGAAAATACTTTCCCATTCCTTGAGAGGTTTCTTAGTAAAACCAGAGGCTTGGAGACTTTGTCCATAACTTTTTTCTTTTTTTTTTTTAAACTGTGGGGGGACAATCTCAGCTGTGAGAGGTCCCTTCCATTCTCTATGAAACTCATCAGTGATGTGATGATATAAAGCCCTGGTGCTACCACACAGTGTGTCACACTGGTTCAGCATGTGTGAGTCAACTTGTGCCAACATAGTGCATAATTGTCATGTTTTACAGTCATGAATTGCTACTGGAAACAGCATTCTTGCTAGTAGGTAGAAAGCCCTTTCCAGTGGAAGAGGAGGAAAGGAGTCTTTCTGTTCCTTCCCTGTTCTATGGGAGAACAAGTTCTTTGCTCCTCACTAGATGGCTTGTGCCAGTTACCAGTCATGACAGTGGCAGTCTGAATCCTTGCATGAGAAGCTCTTATAATTTTCTGCCAGGACAGAAGGTACACTGTACTAATAGATTGCCAGTAGATCCCAACTGATCACTACTTCACACTGAGCACGACCTTTGTCATTGTAATGTATCACACTTTTATCTTTGGCACAACGCGTGTCAGTCCCAGCACTTTGAATATTGCAGCTGATCCTCTTGAAAACAAGAGTTAAACCAGGATATTCTGCAAGATCAAGAAATTTATTTCCAAGAAAAGCTGCTGAGCTAATACCCCAGGGGGATTATTGAGTGGGTAACTGTTGATGAAGTTAGGCAGTGGGTTTTTTTTCCTTTTTTTTGGAGGTGAAATTCCTCTAATTGTCTCTTTCACCCCCACAGTTGACTCAGTTTGCTTTTTCATCAGCTCAGCGGATGGGGAGATGGTACAAGAAGATGGTTTTGCTCACTTGTAACACCTTCTCTGGCCCCTGCTACAGCAGAGTTGTCAGAAGATAGTAGCTCTGAGTTGCTTGCTTTGAGTGACAGTGTAACATATCAGGCCAGGCATAGCTTCTCTAGGTTGTTGCTCTTTGCTGATACTCCTACTGTGTTTTGACTGTTGTATTTGTTTTTTAACATTTTTATGAAACTTTCTATATATCATTCTCCTGTGGCTATGGATTCATCTACTAAAGCCCATTGACTCTATCCTATACAGTTTCCATCTGACAGAACATAGCCCTTTGCAGGTGAGAAAATGGTTCAAATTAAACTCCTATTTTTGAGCCTGGTAAAGGGAATTAAGCAGTTTGCTGTGAGATTCAGGGAGAGGTTGAACAGAAGATGGGGAGATTTGATGACATCCTCTCCCAGGATGTTCTGTGCAGCATGAGTCTGCCAGAGTATAAGACTGAGAAAGTGCAAAGCCATCATCTAGGCAATAGGTATCAGACGTATTTTCAGACCCAGCCAATATGCCAGTGTCCCACCCATCAAAGTATCTCCATGTGTTTGAACCCACACAAGATCATGCAAAATACAGCTCCATGTAATCCTCCCTCATCTGTACCTGTGGGACCACGCTTTTGTTGGAAGGCTTGGCATCTGGACACCTTCTGCAGTATTTTTTATATACATCTAAATATAAATGTACCTATTTCAAAGTATTTAGACAGCTGGGCTGATTTTCTTATATACTTCAGGAGAGAAAATTATGCCAAAGAACAGAGCTAAATTGTTCCCTATGGTCACCCCTTTTTTGCTCAGGGTAGCAGACTGTAAGAGTTCCCTTCTTCATGAGAAGAATTAGCCAGTTTTGGGAGATGAAGAGCATTGGAATATATCCCTAAAGACAGTAACAACCTAACAAGCTACAAATTGAAATAATGGGAAAGTGTTGTACTACTGTTTGGAGCAGAGAGGGTTTCACTGTCTGACATATTTTAATATCAGTTTTTTCAGCCATCTTAAAAAAGAAAAGAAGAAAGTATAATCTAAAGTATGGATGGAACTGGAGCATGGATAGAGATTAAAGAATGGCATACTGCCAGATCATTTTAGAAAATTCTTATTCCCTATTGCATTGCCTTTTCTAAGATAATTAATCAACATGCTTTCCCATGAGAACATCCAGCTTGTTAGTAGCCAGGCATTGAGAGGCTGTTACAATAATAGGTGTGCTTTCAGGAACTGATCCTAAGGCAGACCCAATCCTGCTCAGTAACTATATCTCCAATAACATCTTAAGGAAGGTAGTATTAGGTATACTTCCAAGAATCAGTCACGCTCCTCAGAAGGATTACAGCACTAAGGAATAACATAGCAGAAAGGAAAATCTGTTTTGATATTGTATGTGGTTATAGAATTCATTAGCTTGGGTTTGTGTTATATTGGGACCTCACCTGTCATGTCAGTGGTCACCTCTGCACTGATGCTCATGGAAGGTGCTGGGGTTTTTTCTTTTTCGTTTTTTTCTTTTTTTTTTTTTTAATTGTATTGTGAACTGTGTAGCTGAAGAGAGCCTCTTGATGGGAAGAGTGCTGTGCAGTTCTGCTCTTCACCAGTTTTAGTTCTTAATTGTGCACAAATGTTGGAGATACCAAGCTCTTACACATCACTTTTCATTAGCTCTTCAAACACTTAACCAAGAAGATGAATATCTTAAAAGCAATGTAGGAATAAGCTGGTACATTCCATTATTCTAGATCTTGGATTCTTTCTTAAATTTGATATGGTGAATTTTCCTGATTGCCTTGTATGTGTAGCATTAGATGTCAGAGTGACCTTTCTGAAATGCAAATCTTGCCCAACATCCGCTGTATTCACTGGAAGTCCTTGCTGGATACTAATGTTGTTTGTAGGGTATCTGAAATAGCTAATTCTATCTACTTTAATAAAATATTCCTGTTCCAAACAGTCTTGCATTTTCTCAGCCAAATATCTTTGTCTTAAATATTCCATTTCCATAACTCTCTCTGATGTACATTTGATATTTGTTATGTTATTCATGTCATGTATTAATGCTGTAAGTGCTGTGCAGTCCCCTCTCTTTCAGGTCTTCAGAAGCCAAAATAGATGTCTGAAAACATTAGGGATGTGTTTTTCCAGAAGGTTTCAAAAACTTTGTCAATTTTCTCCATTTTTTAGTTAAAATTTAAAGTCTTGAATGAATTGTGCACAGCATGACAGCTCTGACAGTTCCATTCACACCACGTAGCCTTAGATTGTCCTTTCTCTGGACCTTTCCTTTTACCACACCACCTTTGCCCCTAAGTACTTTTCCCTTTGGAGATGTTGATGGCCACCACTGTAGTTGCTGGTAGTTCTCTGAACTGCTTTTAACCATCAGTCATTTCAAAGGTCCAGTACTAATGCTGTCTGTAATAATTGCGGTCTTCTCCCCTTAAATGATTGCAGCAGAACTACTGTTATTATAAGCAGTCACAGCAAAACTAGAGGTGTGACTGCTTGCTTGAGGCAAGAACTATTCTCACTAGGTTCAGAAAAAGGCACTCTAAAACCAGCAGAAATATCATTGATGTTGATGCCAACTATTTAGCTTCTCTCTGGGAGTCTTTGTCTCCTGCTTTGAAAGGAGATGTCTGCTTTTCACTCCATGGTTTTAGTGTTGCAAAGAGTCATGCTGTCAGCTCAACCTTTTTCTAGACTGTTTATTTCTAGCTTTATGTAGTTGGGGAAGGGAAATTCCCAAAGAGTTTTCATGTTTGATACACAGAAGGTGAGCTGGGAATCAAAGTGCAAACATTAACTTCAGTCATCACTATAGAAAAGAGAAAAATTATAACTACTACATCATGTTGGATGACAACAGTAATTTTTTATTGTAGGTAATTTGGTATAACTGTAGACTTTTTATTAGATTTGTGATACTCTGATTGGAGAAGAATTTTTTAGAATTGTTTTTCAATTAATTTCCTGCTGTTAACAATCTGACTTATTTAATAAAAGATTTTCTGGCAGCCACTTCTTATTCATCCAGGGAATCAATTTTCAGCATCTTCTAGAGCAAGGTTTATAAAGGGCCAAGTCCTATACACCTAGGTGTATAAGGTAGATTCATGGCTTTTCTGAAAATTGAAGTGGAGGGTTAAGACAGACATAACTGTTCACCTTTTTCATGAGATCCTCTGTTGTTATTAAAGCAGTGTCTATATAAAGGGGTCCATTCTGTTAGCATGTCTCAAGGCATTTTCTCAGGGTGGACTCAGAAGGAGCAGAAATAGGAAAAGGCAAGGAAGGCCAAGTGCCACAAAAACTAAAATGTGCAGTCAACATAGCCTCCTAGAAACTGAACAGGCATCAGCAGGGCATCCTGCTTTCAAATTTAGCTTGACAGAGTGAATTGAACAATTTTTCTGCTGAAGCTGTTTTCTTGGCGCTCAGAAGAAATGGCTAGCCATTTCCAGGTTAAAATTTACTGAGAATAGAAAAGTAAACTGATCTGTGGGGCTTCTACCTCAATACCAGAAGCAGAGCACTAAATAGTCTGAGGCTGAGTTTTCTGTAGACTGGAATGACGTGAGCAGGCCTGAATCCTGGAGCAACAGAGATCTGGTATGGAAATATAAACATTTTAATTCCAGAGGCTCAGGGAAGGATAGCGCAGGAAAGTTTTCCTACTCACTAGCTTGTGATCTGGATGTGCCAATGTCCTCTAATATGTGCACAATGCATATATTGCAATTCATGCTGTCATGTTACCCTTGTGTTTTGGAAGTAAATGTAATTATCTGAACTCTGGAACTTCTTGCTGTTCTGAACTATCAATGTGTTGCTGGTTTTAAAGGTACTTGGTAGAGGGTTAATTGGATTTGTGAATGAGAGCAATTTCTAAATCTAAATGAGAAAATAGGATCTATGAGAAAAGAATAAATGAACTTGGCTTGTTTAAAGACTAAGGGGAAACCTAACAGAAACATGAATAAGGTGGTTTAAAAAAAAAGAAAAAAAAAAGAATAAATTGTTTTCAGTGTTCATTGGATGTAGAAAGAAAGAAATTGGAAGAAAAAAGCAGTTTCTAATGGTGAATATGTTTAAGCCATGGTATATAATGTGGACTCAAAATCACCAGATATTACTAAGGACAGGTTAGGCAACTTGGTTTTGGGATGGTGTAAGATGGCTAAACTTCTGTTGGAGCACAAGAGGCAGGGTATGATGCCCTTTCAACTAAATCTTCTCTTGTTCCCTGGTGTGAATGACTTGTTATTGGAAAGTAATGAATGGCTTTAATATCCTGACACATAAACAGAGAGGAAAAAGTGTGGAAGCTAAACTGATACATCCTCTGAAGAGATGGAGAATTTCTAGAGCCACAGATATTTAAGGGCAGCAGTTAAGAGAGATGGGGGGTGGGGGGGTGGGGAAGGGGAAACCTGTTGAAGGATTTTTTTCTACTGTAGGAAGTTGGGGAACAGGCACTTAAAGATAAATTTCAATAAACTGGGAATTCTGATGCACTCTGCATTTTATTTATTTTAGTCTACTTTCTATTAATTTTTATTTAAACATATATAAACCTGTTGGAAATTGCCTCCTGTGAGTAACTTACTCCAGTCAAACTCACTAAAAACTATTGGGCTGTACTGAATTTTAATCTTCACCCCTTTATCCATGCTGATTTTGCTACATACAAGGAAACCCCATCTATTTGCTCATTTGCAGCAAAGACTTTTCCATTCTGGTCATGAAGCTGTAATGCCTCTGTCCACACATGATCTGGGAAGTTAGCAGCAGTAAGTATGGACCATCTCTGCTCGCTTACAGTCTTTCTTCAAAATGAAAGCCTGCTTTAAGGGCTCTGCTGAGGGTCAGACCTGCCCTCATTATCTCATAGGAAAGAGCTGTCAGGCACACAATTAATCTGGTAGCCAAACTCCTGAAAGGTCTGGCTGTCTCATGAAGCATGGCTATGAGAATCTTTACTCAAATCAGGAGAAAGAAGAGCTGAGTTTGTTTAACGTAGAGGGACTCTTAAAGAAAAGGGATTTCCCATTCTGACTGTGGTAGGCAGCCTTGGTTTGAAGTGGGTAGGACCCTGTGAAGAGAGAGGTAGGTGAGAGAACTGGCCTCTGTGATGGGGAAACAGTAGTCGGGAAGGGAGTGATGTGTTAAAAGCCCAAGGCTCATGAGGGGCAAAAACTGACCCAGACCAGTGGGAGGACTAATTGTTCCCTGTGCCTTGTAGCAATCAGTGGTAGGTTCGCTTTCTGTCCTTGCTCTACAATCTGACTTTTGAGTGCATGAAACACTAAGAAAGAAGATTCAAATTATGCATGCAAAATATGAGCATGCCAAGAGCTATCTGCATGCAGAAAATATATGCTCCGAAAGCTCAGCTGTACTGGTACAATCAGATGTGGGGTTTTGTCTGATCTGTGAGGATCAAGCAAGTGAGCTGCAAGCAGGTAGTTGTAAATGAAAGAGAGCAGCAGTTAGACATCATCCAGGCTCACACCTGAGGTCTCATGCTGGAGCTGCAAGAGAACGCTCTTAGTTTGCGCCTGTATTGATGATGTAGGCCATAAAGGGCAATGTTGTCATGCTATACTGTGCCAATATATGACTGTTTGATATCTTGTTTTATTTCCTCATCAATGCTAAAGATCAAGTCCTATCTATGAAATGTTTTCCTTCTTGAGAGCTGTGTGGGTGTTTTGGGAGCTGGTCTGTAAAAAATATCATTATCTGGGGAGAGAGAGAGAGAGAGACAGCTATATCCAGTAGTTCTGAAACTGGAGCCCTATACCAATAAGGTGAAAAAAGTTGTGTGTTGTGTTGTGCAAAGCTAAAGGTTCATGTAATTTGTTCTAAGTAAACAGGTGCCCCCCAGGGAAGTAGTGGTGTACTTGAATAGTCTTATGCATATACTCTGTGCCAAGTAATGCTTCTGTAACAAAAGGAACAAACAAAAACTTCCTGTAGCTTTGCAGTGATGAGCTTAACACTTACTCATTAGATGGCTTTCCCTTCCCCTTGTGTGTATATACATGCATTCTTTCATCCATATGATCTTTAAAGGTGTCATTTATTTTTTTTCCCTGAAGTTTGCTGTAGCAATATTTCTTTCTTTTCTGCTCTTTGCAGTGTGTATGTATGGACAAAGGCAAGTTAATAGCCAGAAACTATAGAATTCACAGCTGAATAATTGTATGTGTCTATTCAAATTGCACTGTGAAGAAGTCTTTGGGGAAGAAAAATTGTTCCTGCTGACTCTGAGTCAGTTCCTGTCAGTATGTTCAGCAACTTTAATGTCAGGTTAACTGTTGATGCTGCCTGAATGAACATCATCTTTTATTTTCCCCCCAACTCTGTAAATGATGGATTGCAATCACAATAAACTTTGACTGTGCAAAAAAACCTAGCTGTATTTATGGTTTTTCTGCATAGTCTAATAACCTTATCTACTAAGTGGGACAGCTGTCAAATACACCCTAAGACTTTCAAACTACAAAAAACCTTAAGATTCCATGAAAATGCGGATAAAGAAAAAGGTTTCTGAGATTTTAAGCTTTAACATCCATAAGGATTCCACAGAAAACATGGGATGAAAACAGACTTCCAATTTTTCTGAGATTTTTCTTGACAAAATGATTTTTCTGACCACCTTTATTTCAGCACTTGGACAGGTAAAGTGGAGAGAATATTTACCACTGTGCCATGTGCAGCCGTTAAAACTTTGTGCTAGATCATTCAGGGTCTGGGCCATAAAAGAAGCTACAGGTGGCCCAAACAACAAAGGCTGACTGTCACGGTTCTTCAGCTTCTTGCTACAGGAGATAGAGCACGTACAGAGAGGGAGAAGAAAACCCTCTCCATTGCTGGGGCAAAGGCAGGACTTAACCCAGCTCAGAGAGAGCAATGTCATAGCTAAAAAATAAAACTGCAGGACAGGCATACACAACCTGATGTGTGATTATCACACCTACTTTATTGTCCTCTCCTCCCTAGACTGGGTGAGGGCAAAGGAGGCCTGTAGTCTGCAATTCTTGGGTTAAGAAAGGAATATCTGGCTGGTCTACAGGAAGACGGAGAAGCAACTGCAGACCATAGGCAATAGAAATGAGTATGTAAGCAGGGGTTGCTGTCTGTTCTTCAGCTGAAGTTCAGGACAGTGACAACATACCCATACTTTAGTATGCCCTAGAAGTAAGGATAAATTGTATACATTCCAGCCTGTAGCTTAAGGGGTTTTTTTGCCTGGGAAACTTTTGCTTCATTCTTACAAGCACTTGCCCACGTGTTTCTCTTTAATGGAAGCTCATCTGTTGACATGGGTTGGACATGTTACACGTTCAAGATGGAAGCATGTGTGCAGATACATGCAGGATTGGATTCCGTATGGGTGAGTGACATTTGTAGTCTTCTTGGACATATTTCATAGGGCAGTATAATAAATCTTATTTTAACTGTACCATTCTTTTTGTCATTTCAATATGTAACTAGTTTCTTGGAGAATAAGAAGGTAAGGAAACATAAGAAAGCATTTTAAACAATTTTCATAGTTTAACAAATTACCAACTATTTATAAAGTGCAAATGCAGCCAGAATTACCTTCTTCTCTGATTATATGAACTTTTAATTAACTTAATCAATGAAATTCATATCCCAAACAATTTATCTTGGGAAGAAAGATAATCCATCATTTTTATCTTAAAAAACCCACAATACCCACAGTTAAATGAATTCCAGTGTAACTTTGAGACCGTTTTTTCTGTAGAGAATCTATTCTAACTTCTGTCTAATGAGTCTGTTTCCCCATGGATCTACCAGAGCTCACACCTATAAAAGGCCACTTCACACCAACAGGGCTCCCCTTGAGGCCTGATCCCTCACCTTTCTTCCAGCGACGACAGTGGCATGGCTTGGGCTGCTTAATTATCCCCTTCAAAGTATGCATCTGTGCTATGTATTTAGTCTCCTTGGGTGCCGAAGTTAAGTATCAATCCAGGGAAAAAAAAAAAAAAGTCTCTGCTTGTTGATGCTCTGGCTTAGCAAGAGCTGCTTTCCAGAGTGGAGTGGTCTTTGACTTGTACACCTTGTACTGACCCTCACAGTTGGCTTGGGCAGTCTCTCACATTACTCCGAAATTCCCAGTTCTTTCTGATCACCCTCTTTTCTTCTATCTCCAGGTCCTTTTGCATTGTATCTACTCTGTCCTTCTCATGTTGGTGTTATTTTTTTTAATACAAATACAATTGAACTCAGGCTAGTTATCAGACAGTACCAGGTACAAAAGTCTGAAGTACTGCCAGTTTTGATTTTAGCTTTCATCCACAAGTCTTTGGATGCTGGGATTTAATAAATTCTTAAAAAAGAAAATGTCTAAAATGGGAGCTACAAGTAGGTGGTTACACTACTTGAAAGAACATCCTGTCTCAAAACTACTAGAGAATCAGAAGTCCTCAAATTGATATCGCAGTGACTCAACTGCCCCGGATAGTCTCACCAGTTAGAGGTGGGTGATATAGGACTGTGTGTTCCAGCAGAGCAGAGATTTCCTCTAACAGGGTTTTTTGAGCTGTGTGCCATGGCAAACAAGCGCTTGTCCGCCAAACAGGGTGAGAAGGAATCTGTGCTGCAAGCAGTATGTTGCCTTCTGGCACCTCTACAGCTTTTCCTACACAAATCTTTTGGCAAAGCCACAAACCTAGCTGACAACCGGTAATTTACAATTAGCTGAATGCACAATTTATAATAACGATCATCCTCTTTCATACTCTTTTATGAATGAGTGATTTTATGGAATGGAATTTGATATTAGGATATGTTCTAATTGACCTTTTCAGCTGTCTCAGCATTAGATTGCAAAATCTGGTAGTGAGCTTAACAATGTTGCTAAAATAAATACCAGCACATAGGAGAAGAAAGCATGATAGTGACAAATTGGACAGGGAGCCTGCTTTACCTTGTGTACGCCTCCAGAGTTTTTACAGCTTCTTTAATAAAGAAACAAGCTATGTCACCCACAGCATGGAGAAAGGGCCACAAACTCTGCAGTAGACCATTAATGTGTTAATATTGAAAGCAGTGAAGAATTTGCAATACAACTTTGATGTTAGCCAGTTTGCAAATAAGAACTAGTCTAGGGGAAGATTCTGGGTACCAGCAATGACAACATACCAGCAGGCCCATCTGAGATGTTGTGCCTGTCCAAGATTGTGGTTCTGCCTGTGATTTATACCCATGTTTGCCTGGGTCTTGACTTCCTACCAGAAACTTTTCAGGCTTCTACTTCCCCTGCTTGGTCATTCCCTCCAACTGGGTCCAATCATAACTAACCCAGCTCTGTTTAGTAATCTCTGCTGCTGGCAAAATGAAATGGAGACTGCATGGATGGGGCTGCCTGTGTTTTCAGCCTGATGGCTTTTCTTGTTCATTTTGGAAGCCGTGGCTGCCCCCTTTTTTTGCTTGATTCTACAGTTCAGCCTAATTCTGCCCATCTTCGATAGGCAGTTTCTCCAGGTCCGAAAAATTCCTCTGTGATATCAGGACCGGGTCTACAGATCAACCCCCTGTTAATTGTAGGTTCCTGCTGCCATAACAGCAGGCCTAACTTGTAGATGATGCACCTCATTGCCACAGTCCCTCTCAAACTTCAGTTAGTGGTTTTGCACTAAGAAGCAACAGGAATCCCTTCATTTTATCTTTAATTCTTCATTCCACCCCTTGGAATCTTTTGCACAGAATATATTTTTACAAACTTTTCTACATGGATTTGCTGAGAGGTGATTATTTCATTCTGAGAGGAATATAGAATAGATAAAATTTAGAAAGAAAGAAAACATAGTAGAAATTCAGGCTGTAAAAATGAGACTGCATTTAGGGAAAGGTTCATGTACTTACGCTCTTTTCGGGTCTTGGTACTGTTACATACTAGTGCTTCTTGTGAATTAAATAGGACTTCCCGCTCCAAGTGAATTTAGATTTTTAGGTCATTCAGGAAAGCAGTGATGGATTTGATGGCTGAAAATTTTTGATAGAAATGAAAACAAATCTGAATAGATTCATTTTTAAAAGTCATACCTAGAAAGCATAAGCTCAGTTTAGTTCCATATGTCCCTGTAGAAAGCTACCATATTGCTACCAGGATGATAAATAGCCTTAATGTCTCTTACAGAGCTGGGGAAAAAAGTCCTCCAAGATTCTATCATAAATAAAATTACAGAGATTCCTTTGGCACCCTATTTAATTGTGTTCTAATTATTACCCAACAAATGCAACTACATGTGATATAGCTTTTAAGCTGAGATATTTATGAACCATGTGTTCTCTCTGCATAATTAATTTAGGCTCTTTAGCAGTTGTGGTTCCTGTCTGTACACAAATTCTGCAACACTTTCTTAAATGATTTTGATCTTTAAGTCCAAGACAACTGATAAGTCTTCAGGTGTACACTAGACTTTGGTTACTCCTTTCATGCCCTTTTGCAGGTAGGATATAGGCTGTTTGTTCCAGCACTGGTACCCTCATCTAGCTTTTCTGTGTGGCTGTATATGCATCAGCTAAACTAATCCAAGTTCTCAGAGCCCAGTGGTAGTTAGCTACACAGTGAAAATACACCTTAAAAATAAACAGATGAGATGGATAAATGAACCAAATGGATAATGGATATTACAAGATTTACGTAATGCTTGAAATAAAATTTTTCTGAATTATGGAGAGTGGTAGCCCTGTGCAAGAGGTATTATTTTGGTATTTCTGAATACCATTTGTGACTGATTGCAGGTTCTTTGAATAATGGCCTTGGTCTGAAAAGGTCATATGAAATTGTCTCTATTGTTGGTTAGTTACATGTGCCCTCTCACCAGAAAAGTGAAATAAGATGATACAGACAATACAGATAAAAAAAACCATCGGAGGCCAGCAGTGTCAGGAAGTTGAGCTAGAAATGTTGTTACTAATTACCTTGTTTAACTTTGATTTTGAACCTGCTTTGTGTTTAGGGCTGCATTTGGGAAATCATCTGTGTTCCTCATGGGATTAAATTTTATTATTTTCAGTGTTTTCTGAGCCCCTAAGGACCTCCTTTTCCTCTTTTGTGATAATTCACAAAATCTGGCTGAGTGACACATTGGTAATATATATGTGCTTGCATTTAATAGAGTCATTTAGAGCCAAGGTTGGTGGGATGTCCTTCCTTATTCCTACTGTTATATGAGAGTAAAGGCACTTCACAACTGCACTTAAAACATGTTTAAATTTAGCATGTCTATGTTTGCTTTCTTTGAATTGGAGCCCAAATTTACAAATTGTGTATCTGTTTGCTGGTACCAATTAAGCCCTGCTAGACGATGAATGCCTGAGGTTTTTTAAACCTTCAACAACACTGGAAATACTGAACTGCTTTGTCTGTAATAGTGAAACAGTTTTTAGCACAGGAGCAGCAGAAACCTTTTTTTTTTTCAAGGCAGCAAGCTTGACATTCTGGTGCTAACGCATTATTTTCAATTTTATGTTAGGCTAAGCATTAAATGTAATGGTTTATGAGTATTCTTTGTCCCAGATGCATGCTATGTTTGAGACTGCAATCAGAGTTTAAAGTCAGGACTAGACTCCTTCCGTCAGCCTTTTTCTCACCTGCTGTGTGTCAGAGGAATATAAGTTCCATTTCATCAGACTATCCTCACTAAAGAAATTATTAAGATTGCATGGGTTTTTTGCTAATTTGGCCCAACAAAGGTGAGGGCTGCAACTTTGTCCAAATTGCCTGGATGCTGTGGCTGAACAACTGCAACCCAGACCAGCATGCATCAGAGTATCACAAATATTATGTGTGTGAAAAATCAGAACAAAGAAATCTTCCTGAAGATCAGGAAAATGGTGCAAGTTTTGATCTGTGTCAGGCTTTTATCAACTGCGACTTTCATTAAAAAAAAAAAAAAAGTGTGCACGCTTTTCATTAAACTAACCAGAAGTGGAATACTATGGGGCTGTAGCAACTCCTGCTTTACAAATCCAAAGCTGAAGCACATTTATTCCATTTGGAGTTCTTAGAAGTGTAGCAAAGCCATGGTGTTAGTCTTGTATCAAAAAGGAAGGTTTACGTTTGATACTAAATCTGGACTTGTCAAACTCAAAAGTAGCAAGTAAATGACATCATATTAATAATTCAGTAGGCTGCCAGAGTTCATAGAATTAAAATACATTTTATATCAACTCTTAAACTATCTCATTATTATGCTTACCAGAGACTAAAAAATACAGTGTATCATATATAACAATCCTTGCACTTGCATGACAAATTGAAATCTTCAGACAGATACTCTACAAATGTTTTTCTTTCAGGAAAGAATCCAATGACTATATTGTTAGTTATAGATTGTTTTTACTTGGTCTTTCTCTTATAATCTGGGTCAATGATTTAAGCAAAATAATTGCATTAATTTTTTTTTATTAAATAACTACAAATGAATAAAAGTAAAAACAAATGTTTACCTTGCATTTGTTTAAGAGGCAGCTCGCAAAAGGGATTTTATAGTCAGAATTTACAAACTTTCTCTTTTTCAAAATGTTCTTAATCATGTAATATTTTTGACCCTGGAGAAAGGATAAGAATGGTCTTAAGTATTATGAATTCGTCAAAAAAGAAGTACTTCATTCTTTTATATTTTTAGGCAGTACATTTTATTCCCCTCCTAACACCAGTCTTAAATACTGTTTTCAACTCTCTTACTTTAAGATTCATATCATATGTAGTCAGCAAAAAACAAGTTTATACTTGTCCAATGATGGGTTGAAAGATGTAGAAGACCAGGATACTACAGCAGAGCTGACAATTTTTCAAGGTAATGCTTTCCCCCACCCCAGATTTCTTTATGAATTTTTGCCTCTATGTGGGATTGTGTGATACTGTACAGGTGCTATGCTGAATTTTTTTTTATGGCTTCGTCTTTCCAATGCTGGCTAACCTCATTAAAAGGAAGTTTACTGCAAGCAGTGCCCAGTATGTCTATGCAGAGGACTGGATCTCACCTTAATAATGTGCTAAGGAGCATAGCAGCTTAGAGCACTGACTTTTTGAAGGCTTAAAATGGAGTCTGCTGTTATCTTTTTGAACATCTATTTAAGAGATTTTAAAAGATTTCTTCAAAGTCTGCAGTCTGGTGGAAAGATTGTACTAGTTTTGGACATTAGTTAGTGATCGGAGCGCCTATTACCTCAGAGTTTCATACCTTGTGTGCTAGTTTAGGAATCAAATTCAGCTCAGAAGCTTTTATTAGGAATTTACTATTTTCTTAAGAGCTGATAACTGAAGGTTTTAGTTAAGATCAAAGGTTGCTGTGGAAAGAAAAGGGTGCCTCTTCTATTTATAAAGGAATGACCATTTATGAGGAAGCTGCTCCTGGAATCTGGAAATACAGATTCTTATGCTCCTGCTGAGAGTTTACATGATTGACTACCTGCATCTCTAATGCATGTTTGACTCTTTTTTTCTCTTTTACTATCCTTATGAGTGCTATGGTTCACAGTCCCTGACCAGAGCATGACACGTCCTCTTTGGAGCAGAGAAGGGGTGTCTGACACTGTGGGGAAGGAACGTAATGCTGGTATGCAAAGAGTAGTGCAGACCGTGGTTGCTTGCTCTAGAAATGGTGCATAAAACCACAATCTGGTCAGAACTCCCACAGCCCCATTGGTCTGAACTACCTGTCACCATACAATAAAAGCCACAGAGTAGAAAGGGGAAGTACCAAGTCATGCAAAAGGCAGCAGCATGCCATTTGCAAAGAGAATATGCTCTGCTGAAATAAGTGACTTGCAGTGCATGGTAGCAATCATCAAAATGACACTTTGATTACAAAACATGAAATAAGATGAATAAAATTGGATTCTGTCTCTTACTCAATTAGTAGCTCATTTTACGGTTATCCTCATTGATTTTAGTGAGCCTATTTGCAGTAGAAGGGAAAAAAAAATGGTAGTCTTGCATCCTTTCTGTCTCTGCATGATGGCTGTTCTGCATCCCCTGGAGACATCCATGGTTCTTCCTCCTCTGACACATAGGCCAAAGCAGCTGCAACAGTGTCCTGGGGAAAGCAGGCTGCTTAAGGGAAAGCCCCTTAAGGAGCTGGGGCAAGCATCTTCCCTTGCCAGGGGTGGGAAGGGCAGTGGATTAGAAGGGAAATAGAGACCTTTTCCTTCACTGTTTAGTTCCCTGTCTGCTCCCAGGTTGGAACAATATTGCATTGTCCTTTCCCTGGGGTTCTGCAGCAAATAAATAGCTGAGTGGAAAGCCCTTAAACCCTGTGTGTTTTGGAAAGATGCCACAAGAGCGCAAAGAAGGTGAATCAAAATTTCATGCATACACCAAAGAAAAGTTAAATGAAAAATGAAGGTAATTTTTTATTATGAGTAAAAATAAAAAAGTAAATATGACTTCAAACATCCTTGATATCAACAGAAAATAGTGCTTCCTACAGAACACACCAGCAGGTGGGTTTGTTTTCTTTTTCCCCAAGTAAGTGGGTTGAGCCAACTTGTGTTCTCCGCAGAGGGAACAGTGAACCACTGAAGATGTAAGCACTGGAATTGAATACCATTGTACTCTGCCACTGAGGCTATTATTTGAGTCAAGCACATGAAATGAACTTCTGTCTTCCATGCATGTAAACAGCAGATTGGATGTTAATTGGAAAGTACTGGGGTAGTGGGAAAACCCGGTTGGAATTGTGCTTTCAGTATTTTCTTCTGTTTACTTTCTGAACAAGCCCTGGTAATTTTACAGGCTATTGAATTGCTGGACAGATAAGATATTTCAACAGTGTGCTATAATTCTGTACTTAAAGGTTTTTCCTCCAGAGTGCATGAGGTTGGAGAAAAGGAGAAATACTTCACCAGTGACTTCCTTTTTTTTTTCTCTTAAGTTGATTTAAAATTTATCCTTTCCAGACAGGTCAAATCTTCAATGGATACAAAATGGCAAAGTTCCATTGAAGCCAGGGAGTTCTACAGTTTTACAGCAGTTCAGGATGTCTTTCAAGAGACATGCAGTGAATAAAGATAGAGGAACTAGCCAGCTGGCTTAACACTGAATTGGAAACCTTAACATCAAACCTCTTTTTGAAAGACCCTGAAGGTTGTAAAGAAAATGTTGCTTAGGTGATGGAATGTGGCCTCCCATCACAGACAAGAAGCTGCTCAAGGAAGGCCAAGCATAGTTGCTGGTACAAAGAAAACTGCATCTTGAGCTAAGGCTCAAGATGAAAGGCATGTCCTGTGAGTTGCTGGGTACCTTTGCCTCTCGGAGGAAGTAAGTGAAAGCTGCAGGTGTCAGAGAGCGTAGTGCTTATACTGGTGTTCTGAGCCTGGAAAAATGGTTGATGTGTGTGTCTTTCCTTTCCTGTATCATTAAAGCAATCTTTTGCAAAATAAAATGAAGCAGAAATATGAAGGCAGATTTTTCGTTAGCTGGGAACATGGCCTGGTATTATCTAATGAATTCCTGGGAAGTGTTGATGTGATTTCAGCTACAATACCATCAGCAGAACTGATGAATGGAATCCAGTGAAAGAGAAATCAAATGGGCTGAAAAGCATAACTATTCATAGTGTTTTACTCATTTTTCAAGGAGTTAGAAATGAGGCCAATATTAGGGATGTAATAGGAACTGTTGAGCAGCGTTTTACACTTCAAAGCAGAGATCAACCATCTCTGCTCTAGGTAGGTCTGTTCTGTGGCTGCACCTTCCAGGCCGAGGGTTATAGGTTTTATCAAGTGTATAATGCAAGTTTTGTTTTCCAGTCAACAGCGGTAGTAAATCCCACAGTAAACTGCACAGGATCATAGTACAAAAAGCCCCAGAAAACATAACACTGAAGTCACGATTGCATCAGAATTCTGTGATGGGGCCTTAAAATACCAGCAAAGTCTTCCTGGGATTTCACAGGAATCGCAATGAGGCATTTCAGCCTCATTGTTCATTGCCAAGATTCCCTTGGGACGTTCAAGAATGACACTGTGACAGGTTGCTGCCTATCACTTCTTAAATCAGAATCATTATTTCCATGGCAACGGCAAGTGTAATATGTACACAAGGCCTTAGGGCACTTTAGCATATCTGATGGTTATGCAGTGTTGTGTCTAGTCACACATAAATTTCACTTAGCAGATAGAAAGCAAGAGGTAATTTATGGTCCCAGTTTTTGATTCTTTGATAAATGAATGACCTTTCTAAGTTGTGGTTGTGTAGTGGCTCAGTAAGTATCTTGATGCTGGGATGTCTTGAGCTCCTTAGAAGTTTACAGTAAGCACTGGTGAAATACTTGCATTTGTTCTGCTAACCATTTACTCCACCCTTCCCTAAGAAGTTA
The DNA here is from genome assembly GCF_030463565.1 of Pelecanus crispus. Classification (NCBI taxonomy): domain Eukaryota; kingdom Metazoa; phylum Chordata; class Aves; order Pelecaniformes; family Pelecanidae; genus Pelecanus; species Pelecanus crispus. Next base: position 26,710,376 of record NC_134651.1, on the reverse strand, counting down.
GTTAAGTTGTCTTCCCCATAACTGGCTACTTTTGTCTTTGCAGAGATTTCTTTCTATGGGCTTTACTTATTCAATAAAACAGTCTGACATGTTAGACTTTTCCTATAATATCTTTGTGCTTCTGCATTTTGTGATTTCTGCCAGAATCCCTCTGAATGACAGTGATTGTGCTTTGCCAAAGTCAGATGAGAAACTTAGGCTCATCTTACTGATAGTTTGTACCTGGAATGGATGGTTTCAGTTAGCATTGAAGATAGAATAACAGTTTGATTTTCTTTTTTCTTCTAAGGTATAAAAAAAATTGATTTTTTTTTCTTTGGTTTACTATTAGCAAAGTAAATTGCCTTCCCAGTTTCTCAGCTTAACTTACTGTGTTATATTTAAACCAGAGGGCTAAGAGGGGAAAAAAAAAATCTGTGAGGATTTCTGCAGTTCCATAAATCATGGGAGTGAAGCTGGTGTGTTTGAATGAAATCCAAGCAAGTAACAGCTTTCTGGTAATGTGTAATGTGATTACCTGCAAGCTCAGAGATTAATTTTATTTCTCCGAAGCATTCATCTGGGCAGGCAACAGTTTTGAATTAGTATCTGTGGAGCAGTTCTGGATTTTCTGGTGCTGAAATAATTTTTCCTTCCCACCACCAGAAGTTCACTGCAATGTAGCTATGATTGCAGCTTATCTGCCTTTGAGGCAGAATCGGATAGAAACATATAATAAAACCTGTGGTCCACTTGTCCTTTCCTTTAGAGCCTCTCAAACTGGTCTGTATTAGATATTTCAGAGGCAGCTGAGAGCACATCCTCATGTCCCTCAGCTGTGAGGGAATGGACTAGACAGGGAGTCAAGAGATCAGAGTTGCACATTAAGGCTTTTAGACGTTCCTAAGTTATGAAGTATTAAAGAATGGTGTTTTTCATTTTTTTCTTTTTCCTTTTTGCTTTTCATCTATGAGTGGCCCTTATTTCATTAAATGATGATATCTGTGTCTGAACAAAATAAAACCATTCTTTTAAGGAGGGGAAGGAAGCAGTTAATGAAGAACAACTTTTATTTTCTAGCATAAAACAATAATTTACAACTCATACTAACTTGACAGTATTTGCTGCTCTAATCTGTGGCAGTATTTCAGTTCTAAATTAAATGCAACTTGAAATGCCGCAATCAAAAGCAAATTACAGGTGTTGCAAACGCCATATTTTACAGCTGTCCACTGTGCCCACTGTGGAGGAGATTTGATACTGCTTTGGCAAAAGTCACCAGGTGTGTGTTGCATATAGTCTTAAAAAGCTCTTTTTGTGTATGAGAGGGGTATGCAATCTTGAAGGAGATACTACTACATTGTTCATTAGTATTACATTAATTTTGGTTGTGGTGGAGAGAGAACAAACAAGCAGCAAGATAGTGTTTTAGCATCTATGAAGTTCTGTTCTTTCCTGTGCATTTATTTTGTGTATGTAGGGGAAAAAACATCAGGAATATATTCTAAAAACTTCCAGTACACACAGGTCTGTGACACCATTCAAACATGTTACCACATGGCTGGTTTAGACTTTTAGGTAAAATAAGAGTTCATTCAAGTAGGACACAGGCATCCTCTATCAGTCATTAGGGCAGCTGGCTAGAAATTTGTGGTAATATGTTAACAATGTAGGTCTTTGCAGCAGTATTTAGGTTGCATGTCCAACAGTCATTATCGTAGTGCACTTTAAATATCCACTCATGTCTATCAAATGGCTATTAAGAAATGTCAAAGAATTTGTAATTTGACAAAACAGCAGTGTTTTGAGCTTGCACTGCTCAGTCAAACCACTTTGCTCTCTGGCTGCTGCTGGGTAATACTTGGATTCAGTAGTGATGGATGGGTTGGAAGATGAATGACAGTATTTTGCCCTTGGTGGTCTCAGAGGGTAGGGGAAAAAGCTGTAGAAAGCAGGTGTGTGCACTGAAGTGCTCAGGAGCACCCAAAAAAGCACAAGTAAAAAGCTTCTAATTGTTCCTACAGGAAACTGGACCATGTCTGTCAAAGGCATTTCAAAGAAGCCTGGTACTGTAAGGTTCTGCATTTGTTCTGTTCTCATAGTTAGTGAAGAGTGATTGACAGTGGGTTTGGGAGGAATGGGTGGTTTTGTTTTTATTAGTGTACCATTCAACACTGATACCTTTCTACTTTTGTCCCCTGTGGAAGTGACCCGGGTTACACCTACAGTGCTTTGCCTCTCTTCTGTACCTGTTTGTATCCTTCCAGGGACCAAGGATCCCTTGTTGCAAAGTCAGTTTGACACTTGGATATCAAGTCAGAATTTTCTGAGTGGTCACCAGTACAAAGTGTAAATGTGGGAATATTTCATTTGTTACTGTTAAAAATCTCACTAGATAAATTTTTATGACTTGTGCTGTTGAACGACAGGTTAGATATCACATTGGTCCTTTTTTGGATTTCAAATGTATTCGATTTATTATCCCTATGGTATTACCTAGGACTTCTGGGATTCCTAAGCCACAAAATCTTGCCTTGTTCTCTGTATCTGTATTCAGTTCTGGTTTTTGCAGCAGGGAATTCTCTTAGTTTTGCCCATCCCCCATGCAACTGCAGAGAATAAGCCTGGCAATCTGTGTTACAGTATCACTGTAACTATTGCACTTGTAGGTATTTTATTCTGCATTTTAGATCGATTTCTTACCTGAACTAGACTTCCAAGGGGTTTCTTCCTTGTACCTGGTATTTTCCAAACCCTCCGTGTTGACTTAAATGGAAGCAGAATTAGATCAAAAACTGCCTTTTGGGAGCAGAGAGTCAAACGAACGCTGAGCATCCTGAGGTGCCTGCTTGAATGTGTTCTGGAAGCACTTGGGCATTTTTTCTCTCCTGCCTGAGAAAACTACATCACCTGCAGAGTGAAGAGGTCTGCACAGAAACTCTGTTCTTCTAGCAGCTCATTCAGATGTCCTAGCATTCATCATGTAGTCTTGGCAGCGCTCCTCAAACTTGCTCATATATACTTGTGAAAGATTCTAAAATATTAAAGATACCAGTCAATCATCACTAGTGGACTAAGAGTATGTGCTATGTAGCTTCCACACTGTAGAAGTCCATTAAAATGGCTTTTCCTATAGCATCTTGAAGCATATAAAACATTCGGTACTGATAAGGTTCCTGTGTTCTTTCTACACTAGAATTTACCAGGTATGATAGCTTGAGGAGCACTCATGGCTATAGGTATGTCACTGCGATACCTGTTGACCAGATATGTTTTCTGTGTAAATGACAGCTACTTATGGTTAACTGCCTGTACTCACTTAATAACCAAGAGGATTTATTGCATCTGTCAGATGTAGTGATGTGGTATCAAGAACACGGATCACAAAATGTTGCCATCAGAATCCTTTTTGGACTGAAGATGACTTTCACATTTCCATAATACGTGCTATTACTCTTCTCCAGATGGCTCTTCTACTGTTAGTGTCACCAGCTCCCCATCACAGATTAATGGGGCACAACAACCTTTCTGGTCTCGTAAATTGAAACCTGGGTCCTCCATATTTCTTGTGCATGGTGCACTGTCATTAACATCAGCACCATTAACATCAAGAAGCAGCCACTCTTCATCTCTCTCTGCTTTGAGTACCTGCGTGTCCTGCTGAAATAGCCATTCACTACTTTGAGGAAGGGATGCGTGATGATTTCTGTGTAGTTTGTGAGGCCTATAGGGAACCAACATGCAACAGGCTGGTTAAATAGCAGATAGATTTTGTTACATAATTACTTTGCTGTTTTTGTGAACAGAGTTATTTTTTTAATTAAAATTTACATTCAATAACTTAACATTTTGACTCTATTGCTCCTTATCCTCTATGGACTTTCTGAGTGCAGATAATTTTAATTAAAAAAAGCCAACAGATGTCTAACATGAAAAATATGAAGGAATTATATTGTATTCCTTTTTAAACATAATAATTGCTATGCTAATATTTTGTACAATACCAATAGTTCACACTACTGTTTTAAAATATTCTTTACAGAAAAAAAGATTTTTGAAGAGAGAAAAATTAGCTGCTGCTTCTAAAGTCTGATACACAAATTCACTAAGAAAAAAAATCCTATTGACTTCAAGGGCTTTGGATCAGACCCACACGAATAAATTCAGCAAAGCGTGTGAAGTACATGATTAACCTTCAGAATGTGCTCAAATCACTCTCCTCAACAAAGCACGTAAGCACTTGCTTAAATTTGAGTATTTGATTAGCTGTCTGAAGTATTCGCTGAAGAAAGACCAAAGCACTACCACTTTTAACTAATGTTATCTACCTAATCCTGTCTCCTCAGTTGCATCCACATGTGAATCTGTTTTGTGCAAAATGCCAAAATGTCAATTTTTACTTTCCATCTTCACAGGGCTTCTAATGCAGTGACAATTTAAAAGAACAGGGGGTCACAACAGTTAATACATTTTAATCAAAGCTGTTAATTTTTAACTTGATTTATAACAATTTTTTGTTTATAATGAAAAAAATGAGAAGTAAGCTTGAGTCAAAATACTGAAATTGAATTTTAAAAGTTAATTTTATCAGAACTCTAAATTTTATTAAAAAGCAAATCCAAATCACAACACAAAGTAAAAATAAATTTATTTCTTTGGAAAATTTATACTCATTGAAATATTTTTCAGTTGGAGAGGTGTTTTACTGGGAAATGTCTACTTGACTCTAATGCTGATATATCACAAAACTGTTTTGAAAGGAGAGCAGGCAATTAATGTTATTCTGATTCACTGTATTAAAACCAGAACAAAGCAATTGTGTTTAGTCTTGCTCGTGACATTTGGGCATTCACTCTGTAGAGCTCTAAACATTTCTAGTTAAGAAATCTTTACAGTGAGAAGGCAGCAAATATAATGAAGTATTTTTCCCCTTGCTTTTTTAAAGGATCACTATTCATTTAGATTTCTGGAAATGATTCTGTGAGTGTAAATGTGGAAAAGAGTGACAGTTTATGCCTGAACAGACTTCCCAGATCACAGTGACACAATTTGAACTAAGCTGCCTGTTGTGAGCAGCTCTAGCCCAATCCAGAATACATCTGATCTCCCAACCTGTAATTTACATTCTGGTGTGTTCATCAAGGCAGCACTTTTGCCAATAATATTTCAGATGGGCTCAGGCACCAACCTGCAGGTTGGTGTGGAGCAGTATATTTTCACGTTTGTGTTTTCTTAGTCAACAAACAAGAGGAAAAAACCTGTAGGTGGATGTGGACTTGTTAAAGAAGAAAAAGTCACTTGCCTTCTAACTCTTCCACCTCCTTGTAGTGCCTGCAATTATATCCATGCATGCTGCCTCTGCGTGATGCTCCCCACTGTCCTACAGCAAAGATCTAACTTTCATGAGTGAAAGCAAGGCATGTGTGCTGTTTTGCTGGAGGAGAAGGCAGCCAAGCAGCAATACATTTGTTCACTGTAGGTATCCTCTCCAGTACTTTATTTGCATTTGCCTGCTCTAGACAGAATTTGCATCTGTTCCAGAGGCACCATGCTGTGTATAAAGTATTCAACAGACAGATGTTTGCAATAATTAGCAGATTTTGACTGCTATCTGTTAGGCACACAGCAGGCAAGGTATCTTGCACTGATGTTCAATAGCCCACTAAACTTGCTCTAATGGCTCCTGCTGAGGAAACTTATATAGTCTGTTATTAGGTGAAACAGGACAGCAGTCCTACAGCCCGTACTTTACTGCCAGCAATCATATGGAAGACTGTGTCCCTTGATTACAAAGAACCAGTCTCTGCCTGGTTCTGAGCTGGTCCCTGTGAACCAGCCTCTCTTCTCGTTGCTGATACCAGTGCATGCAAAGGCTGTTATGGAAGTTGCACCTGAGTGAGTTTGGATGGGAAAGCTGCTCCTGATCATGGACGCTGGGAGTTCCTGAGTTGTCTTGAATGCAACAATGTGCTCGTCCTTCTGGAGAGGAGCACACCTGGCCATGAGTCTGGGTGCTGGGTCCGTAAGTTTTCTGTTGTTGGGGATTGCTGTGAAGCTAGGACAAAGTGACATGATGGGCATATTGACCTGATTGCTGGCAGCTTTTTAAGTCATTTGTTGTATTTTGCAGCATGTCTTTTAATACTGTTGTGCTATTTAGGGATGTGAGAGATTAGGCAATCGGGCCCTTATACTCCTAACAGAAGCAGTTAAAAAAATCACAGGTACCAAATTTGTTCTTCATCTGGCTTGGCCTTCTCCTTTTCCACTCTCAACTTGGCCTATTGGCATGGAAACCACATTTTTACTTTTGTTGCCTGCCTCTTTCTCCCATCCTGTCCTTATTAATCGTCTCCTAGCTGTTTAGTCTAATGTGCCAGGTAAGTATTGCAGACAGAATGACTTGTTGCAACCCCAGCCACCCAGAAACCCTATTTTTCCTGCGTCTTCTGAAAGATAAAATTTGCTTCCCTCATTTCAAGGCAAATTCAATGCAGTAGGACAACATAAATTGACTTTCTCCATCTTAGTAAATGGAAAAGCCTCAGTTTTAGATCATTTGAAATGGTTGTAACTTGGTCCCACTAGTCAAGATACTGGGTTGCACAGAGCGAGTCATTGATGTAGTGATACTCACATACCAAAAAAGGGCTTCTCTGGTACTGAATGGAAAGCTTCAGCCATGAAATTTCAGTGGGATATCACCTTTGGTATACAATATACATAATGTACATGTTTTGATAAAAGGCATGAGGAGCTGATTGTTTCTCAGCAATTGTTTCTCAGCAACGTCTACTCACCCCTCTTGTACAAAATCAAGATTAAAGAATTATGTATTAATCCATTTTGACTATCCAATGGTAGTCCTCCCAGAGGGGAAATCTTTCAGGATCAGCATCTTATACAGTACAATAGTCCTGAATTTTTTGTACAAATTTGTAGATATTTCTACCACTGTCTGTAGGTAAAAAAGAGAGCAAATCTGATCACCAGAACATTAGGATTACTCTCCTCCTTTTGCTCTACTATGATTCGCATAAGAATTTATCAGCTAGTAAATCACATATTACTAGGTTGAAAGGCCATTACATTATTCCAGGGTCTTAATGTTTCAGATGCTCCAGAATACTGGTGTCCATCCTTAGTGGATGTCACAAGAACAACAACTACATTTATATCTGGCCAGAGGAACATCTGGATTTCTAATATCCAGAGGTTTTAAGGTACTCTCTATTGTCACCTGCTAATGCAGAATTATGTTTTCTGTGCTTTTAAATGCATGGAAATTGTTATAGAGAGGCTCTTTATGAAGGATGGAAATTGGCAAATGAGTATCTTTTGGTGCAGAAACTCTGTGAACTGTTTTGTCTTTTGGACCTGAAATGAAATAAGTCTGAAAAACTGCTGATATTGCTACATTAATTTCAATTGTTTATCTGTGAGACCAGCCTGGAGGAGAGAGGAGGGAAAAATGACTTTGTAAAAATTTTGACAAAACAGATTTAAATATGGCTTCTTGTTCAGTTGGATGTTTGGTTTTTTTCCTAGAAGATCTTTTTCTGTTGCCTTTAATTACATCTCCATGGGTTCATTTCCTTGGCAAGATTTGAAAGAGAAAAAGTAAGGAGAGCTTTCATGCCAAGATGGTTTCTCCAAGTTCTTACTAATCCATACTTCATAGTAGCTTTATCAGTAATTGGTTTGGGTATGTTGGCAGTGCTTGATAGCTTTCAGCTGGGTTTGTACAGTTAAACACATTTTCATAATCTACAGAATATTGTTCTTTTAGATCTTGTTTGTTCTTCTTTTCCAAAATAACTTTTTTTTCCCAAACATTGCGATGTCTGTTGTTTGCTGTTCCATTGTAATAAAATTCATGGTGTAGCTTAGGTAATGTTTAGGAGAGTAAACCCCATACATGTACTGTGCTTCTCGCTAATTACAGAATGCTCAGCTCAGTTCTTCTGGGACAAAACAGAAGAACTTAATTAAGAAAGGGGAAGTCATCATGAAAATAGCTTGTGTTTATGAATATTAGTCTTATAAACTGACATTTGATTAATATATTTCTGGACCCAAAACCCACTGTAATGTCAATGAATCATGTCATCAGACCTATTTCATCCTCACTGCTGGTAAGGTGCTTAGCCAGCAGGTCTAAGAAGTGCTGTGGCACACAGCAGTAATTGAATTTTTGGGTAATTTCCCATTACCTACATGTGTCAACCTCTGTCAGTACTCTGAAAATTCTGCAGCTCAGCAGGAGGAAGTGGCAAAATGCCATTTACCCCTGCTGAACTTGCTGATATGATGGTTTGGGAGTGGACATTCCTCTCTATTACAGATCAGGCTGTGACCATGAAAATTATTTTGGATAGAGCTAACAATGCAAAGATGCTATAAGTTGATGAGTGTAGATTTGGAATTTGAAAGTCCAGGAAAGGTAAAACTGAAGGAAGCCACTAATCTTCATGTATGTAAAGATTCTGAATACAAAAGATAAATAAGCTGCCCTGCATAATGACTGTGCTAGGGATTAAATGTCCTAGGCTTAGAGCAGGAGAAAGCTAGGACAAAGCATTGAGCAGGAGAGTTGTGTGCTGAAATGGATTGCATGGGAAATCAGTGGAGTCTTCATTCAATGGTTATTTGTAAGAACAGGCTGGACATGAGGTTTTAAATCCTCTTTCTGCTGACAGAAAGAGGAGATTACAGGTTCTGGTGGCAGCAACAGAAGTACCAGGCTATGTGCTGGTTTTGTAGGGTTTCTTAAGTCCCTTGGGCTCCTCTCTATAAAACCATAATTTCAGACTTTCTGTGGGATTGAAATTTTGCAGAAAACATGTTGATGAGAGGCAGTGACTCTCTTCCCAAGGGCCTGTGAATCTGCACAGGGCAATGTGGCTGTGAGGACCCCTGGATGGTATACACCCATCACTGCCCAGCTGCCCAGCAGTTCCCCAGCAGTTGTGTTCCCCAGGTTACACTCCTCTACATCTCTGCCACCGCTGTGCTGGTAATGCCACCACGGTGTGTTGGATGGGTCATTACTACCAGGGACTCTGGTGCCGAGTGCAGTGCTAAGCACCAAGTTCAGTGTCCCCACATCTTCTGGGCTATGACACAAACATGATGGGAGTGGTGACCACAGCACACTAATGAAGCCTGGGGTGGGAAAGGTCACTGTGAAATGGACAGGGCTTCCTAAAGAACCAGCAGCCACCATTTCTGGTTGCCCCTGTTGGATACCAGAGCCCTTACATCCTCATAAAGATATTCAGAGACTAGAGGTGGATCAGTGAGAAATTCAGAAACACAGGAAGGACTGGTTCTGAGCTGCTGCCTGCCATTAGCTCATGGGTGTTATCTCACGCTGGAGCTGTGCCCGCAAGCTGTCAATTATATAAGAAGGGAGAAACATGCACACCCTGAAAAAAAAATACTTTTATCTGTCTTTGCAGTTACAGAACAAAGCCTATATATCTTCCTAGTTTGGTCATTCCTTTTTAAATTTGACCATTACTATGAATAATGTAAATGAGCGTTTGCCACCTGGGGTAAGGCTAAATAAAATGTTAAATGTGACTTTAAATGGTCTGTCTACCACCACTTTGTCAAGTTACATATTACAGCCATCGCTTGTTTAACTGAAAGGCTGCTTTCTGCTGCTTCACAGCCATTGGGGTAGCACAGACAGAGCTGCATGTGCTGGGGATGTGAGCTGCATGCCACAGTTAGCAGTGATTAATGGATGCAGTTATAAATAAGTGTGTACATGTGTATAGTAATCTTTGAAGAAGATTATAAAGTTCAATGTCAAAGTGAAAAATCTAACACTGGGGCATCTCTGAAGAGGTAGCAACCCCCTTTGGATCCTTTCACTGTCGCTCCTTCGTATCGTCAGCTTCTGCTGCTTCGTTGCAATCCATAGCTGCTAATGCGTTTATACAAAAATGATGCTCAGTGGGAGAGGCTCTAAAATGATGCTTAGTGTTTATGTGGACAAAAAGATTCATGTCCCGTCAAAGGGAATTGTGAAAATGTGTTTGTCAATATGCATGAAGTAAATGAAGAAGCAGGTATATTTAATAGATTGCTTGTAGAATGGGAATACGGTTCCCCTCTGAGACAGGCTTTATCAAGGCTGTGCCCGTGTGCATGACTTTTCTGTTCCCCTGACATAAGAGCAGTGCAGTGATACCAGTACCCCTGCAGACTTTGAGTGCAAGCACCGGGTGCTGAAGGGGACTAACTGTGGGGAGGGTTTGCTGTTATGGAGACTTTGCACAATCCCGAGTCTTCTGTCCTGTTCCTGCCATTCCTCCTCTGTTCCCCATCTCACATTGAATCTTACAGCCACACACACACAAAAATCAATTCACAGCTGCGCATGGCAGGCAAAAGACAACAGACATCAACTGACACAAGAGAGGGTCTGACTGGATATAAGGAGAAACTTTTCTTCTATAAGAACAGTCCGGCATCCCCTTAGAAGGATACTGGATATGGAGTTTCTGCACTGGGAACTATGTTAACAGCCCAAGGACCCCATCCCTTGTCTTTGCATGAGAGCTGAGCATATCTTCCTATTTCTGTGTGCGTGCTGAACAAACCCTGCCTTAAAGTGCAGAGGAAGCACAGGCTTGCTATGGCAACACCTGCTACAATGTGTTCCCTGTCCCTCGGTAAATCTGCACAGCCTGTTTGTGGCATGGAAACACCACCACCAGAATGAAGGAAGGGCTGTCAGGACAGACCCAGGTCTCCCACCTTCATCCAGACTGCAAAATTAATAAGGTTCACAGAGGAGAGAGTTGATCTGTACCCTAAAGAACATGGTCAGTGCAGTGGGACAAGGAGGAATCCCTGTCGTGGATCAGGGGCTTACAGGACACTGGGACTGAGAGGGAAGCAAGCGTACCTGTGCAGGCTTTCTGCCCGCTCTGCTCTTGGAGTGGGGTTTTCCTTCTCTGTTGCACATACCCCTCTGGGGACAGATACTGTGCTCCTTCACTATGCAATAAGCTGGAGACTTTTAAGAGAACCTGAGTGACTTAGATACCCCACGTAATTGAATTGGGTTCCTTTGCGCTTCTTGAAAATTCCCTGTTGCTCCAGTCTCCATTTAATACAATTGCTTAGCTGATATATACTTGAATTCCTGGCTGCAGAGCAGCATGCAGGCAGTAATGTGGTACACAAGACACATTACCCCCAGGTGACTTTGGCTGCTGAGGCTTCCATCCTTTTTCTGTTTAGAAAGGACTTAATGGGCAAAAGGGAAGGAGGAGCAGTGCTCAATATGGATATTACCCTCCCTGTTAGTGAGTCGTCAAGACCTCAAAAGAAATTATCATGAACACTGGTAAATCAATGTCCTAACAGAGGGAGCAGAAGATGGAGTACTACTTAATGGCTGCTACAGCCCACCCACTGGCATTAGAAAACAAGTTGGCTGGCTTCTAAAGCAGCCATCTGTCATTTCAGTGGTGAAAAAGACTGTGTACGCCTAGCAGACTTCAGTCTGAGTGGTGCTCATGCTGCTGGTGCTAAGACACTTCTGCCACTTCTGACTTTTCTCACTGACAGAATAAAAATCAGAAAGTCTGGCATCCAGTGGGGAGACACTCATAAAAACGAGGTGATTGTAAAACAGATATTCTCCGTGTAAGTAACTGTGATTGGATCACACTTCTTATGGGCAACTCCAAAAACAGAGGATATTGCATGGATGGTTTAACATTGCCTGTTTCATGGCACTGCAGATAATTTTGAGGCATAGTGGTAAGGAGCTGGAAGTAAAATTGCAGAGCACATAAGGGGTTTGGAGCTGGTTTAGCTCCTCTTATGAGCTCCCCAAAATGTCACAGTCAAAAAGAGGGCCACTGTCACTAAGAAACCAGGAGCCTGATTTAGGGAGAGTATAAGGCAGCTAGAAAGGAAAAAAGTTTTAGTGTCTGACACATAACAAATGGAAGAAAGGGCAAGGTGGTGGGTCATAAAGCAGTAACTGGAAATTCAAGGAGAGGAGGAGTAACCAAAGTTGAAATCTAAGTCATCAGCAAGACTATTGGAAGACCTGGCAGTGGGGGCACTGAAGGTATATTAAAACACAAGAAATACGTAGCAGTTGCAACAGTCCATTCCTAGGAAATGGTAACTCTGCCAGTGAAGGTATAGAAGATGCACTTTTCAGTAGATGTTTCTATCTTCTAGTTGAGGAAAGGCAAGATGATGTATCCCTTTCATATGAGAATGTGATGTTTTCATCTCTCACAACGAAGAGTGTGTTAAACCTCAGGTACAGAAGTTACATTTCTTGAATTTGGCAAATGTAGATTAACTTGCATCCTCTAGTTGTAGAAGAGCTGGCCAAAGACTGATGTTATGGGGGTTTTGTTTGGGTTTTTTTGTTGTTTGGTTTTTCAAAACTCCTAGAAACCTGGGAGTTCAAGGAACTAAAGGGAAATCAGTATTTCAGAATTTGAAAAACAGAAATGGATTGATCCATGTAGAGAAAATTCAGATAAATGTAAGTCAACTTGACATCAGACTCGGACAAGACAAAAGGAGGACAAATACATTAATCTCGTAATAAATGGTTAAAATATCTAAGTCCTTTAATTAATACTGCTTGGTATTGGCTTGTGGAAAAATGGATCCTGTTAGGCTAGCTTTTTGATCATATTATAACTTATTTGATTAAATTAACAGTTTGTATAATGCGCTTTTGCTTGGTACCTTGGAATATTTTGACTGAGAAACAATACAAGATGACCTTCATTCCTATTAAGATTTATTTCTGGCTGATAGGTGTTAAACTCTAAGAGCAGCTAAGTCATTACCATGCTCATGCGCTTGTAGGAATATCCTGCAATATTTTTTCTGTGACCTGAGAGACAACCTGAAGTTACTGAACAAAGCTTGTGGATGTCACAGCAGCTCTGGAGTTACAAATAATTAAAAGGCTAGATCACTGTTGCAGGTGTAAGAGATAGAGACACAGTGTAACATGACAAAATGTAAATTTCTATGCCTAGAACAAAGAAGGCAGCATACCAATTTGAACGTGGACAGAGGCTTTCTGTTTGTCCACCCCTCCCCCAAATTTAGAAGTTAAATGTAGTTGCTTAATATTTGGGAATCTCACTGCCAAGAAGAAGTTCTCTTCCCTGTTCAGGTCCCAGGAGTTTCCTTGGCTGGCTGGAGCAGGCAGGCACAGCCTCCAGAGCCAGCCTTCTGCTGGGCTATGGGCCTCTGCAGGCAGGGCACGCTGTGCACAGCCCATAGGACTTGCATCCGGAGGAGTCTGAACCGGGGGTAAATCCAGATTGTTGGGCTGCCATAGCTCTCGGGGAGGAACACCAGATGCGGGCCCTATGTAGAGTGGGTCAGAGTCACAGTGATACTTTTGGGTGCATTGGATGCCTCACTTCTCTTTGGACACCTCTCTCAGGCCAACGCCGAATCCTGCTCACCATCATGGCATTTGCAGCCCCTTTTCCACAGGGGCAGCTGCAATGAGCAGGGGTCACTCCTCTGCTGCCTCCAGGGCTTTGTTCTGTCAGAGAAAGGTAGGATGGGGAGGCAGCACTGAAATGTCACTGAAAGGACCGGAAATCGTGCCATTATATTGTTACTCTGGAAACTGGAGCTTTTGAGTGAAATGAGGAAAAGGAGGACGGATGTCCCTTTATGAGTGGCTGCGTGAGGATCCAGTCTTGGTAACAGACTTCATATCAACCAGTAAATGTATGAGAAGATGCAAGATTTAGCGGTTGTAGCTGGACACGTTAAAAATTTTGAAGTTAAAAATGGCTGACAAATATTTAGCAGTAAGGATAATTAATAGCCAGAAAAATCTTTCTGAAAGTGTGCTAGGACTCTTCACTGCTGGTGATTTGAAGACTAAAGCTGACTGTTGTAGTCCAAGGTATGAACTGCTCCAGACAAGAATTGAGCAAACACTAAGGCCTGTGTTACGCAGGAGAACATCTCAGTGATTGCAGCAGCCCTTGGCTGCATGATCAGTGATGTGAAGGGTAGTGTGAAGCCAGGCAGATGCAGTAGTAAATGAGCTGATCATCTGAATGAATCCCCTTCACCCACTTGAATTATGAGGATAGGATGCTTCTCACTGTGATGACACTCAAACTTGGCTCATCCTCATCAGTGTGTCTGATGTACTGTGTGCCTATTTGCAGAATCTCAGGGGATGCTAATCAAGTTGTCTTTTCATCTCCTAGCTAGCAGCACTTTTAAGGAAGCACTAAGGCAATACTTCAACACATCATTTCTCTTTGTTTTTTGGGGAGGTGATGTGGGACACTTTAAGTCACCAGTTAGTACACAGCAGTAGATCTAGAAGACAGTTGTCTTCCGCTTTTCAATAAAAGTAGTAGAATGCCAACTCCTATGTGAGCTAAATAAACACTAAATAAGAAATCCATCCTTTTCTTAATTCTCAGAAAATTAAAGTAACAAAACCAGAATCAAATGTCTCCTGAGCAAAGGACTTAGTCATTCCTTATTGTCTAGAGAGCCAAAATAGTGAGGCAATACTGCAGGGGGGTTGGGCTCGATGATCTCTCAAGGTCCCTTCCAACCCAAAGCATTCTATGATTCTATGATTCTATAATACTCCCCCTGCAATCAGTATTCTCAGCTATCTGCTTTTCTTTTAAATTTTTGTTTCACAATATTTGCTGGGTTTTCCTCTAGTTAAAGTTCACATAACTTCCAGTGGGGTTTTTGGACCACATCCTGCTGCCTCCTGAATTTGGATGAAGTGGATTAGTTTCAGTGCAGGCTAACATGTGTAACATGGAATGAGGGGAGCCTCTAAACTTTCTGAATTGCACCATTGTTCCTTAACAGAGTTATGTGGTGTAGCCAGCCATTAATCACTCCTGATTCTTAAGTTATGAATCATTAATGAGAAAAGAAACAGCATACAAAGTGGATTTCATTATTAAAGCAATTTTAACTTAATATCTGAAGATAAGAAAATAAAATCTGATTTTCTATAATAGAAAATAATTATGACTCTTAATCATTAACCTGAAATTATAAATTTATATACACTGTTCTCACAAAGAGCAAAAAATATTCAAGGTTTGCTATTCTCCTTATGTTATATTTTAAACACAAGAAAAAGCAATGCAAGCATTTTCAGAAATTGATCAGTGAGCCAAAATTTGATGGGCCTACTGACCTGAGGTAGCAATTTACTCTTTGAGTAGTCTCCATGATATCAGTGGAAGTTCTTTTCCTGGAAGGATACTACTTGATATGTATAAAAGTAACAGACTTCAAATATAAATGACTTGATACACTTGAAATAGTTTAGGTCATGCTGTGAGTTCGCTTTGGCCATGTATGAGAATAGGTCCCAGCATATTCCTTAGATGCTTTGCATGAGTAACCACACTACAGAAGAACAACCAACCTTCTTTCAGAGTATGATTAAACTTCTGTACAGCATACACTACTTCTTAAAGCATTTAAAATACCTTCCTTCTTACAATGATAAAGGATTTGTTATGATCACAGCAGTAATTTCAGTGCAACTGCAGGGAAAACAATCCAGCAAATATGCGCTTCTATTGCAGTGCATACACATTCACCATGTGCAGAGGTCACATTCATCACAGCAGGTGTTCCTGCACTTCCACTGCCATAAACTGGAGCCTGTGGAAAAGAGAAGATTCAATAGGAAAGGAGGGGTAATAGCAATGTATGAGCCTGGGAGTAGGTCTACAGAAAAAAAACCAGATTAGGCAGACTTGGCTGCTCTAATAAAGAGAACTGGAAGAGAAAAATCAAAATGATGGGAAAAAATAAGGGGAACTTATACCAAATCTGCAGGATGGAAAGTGAGGGCAGAGCACCCAGTGTTTTTGCAGGTTCATAAAGAGCCTAGCACAGTCGTCATGGGAGGGTTTTAACGACCCTGCTATTGACTAGAATAAGAATTACAGAATGACTGGGGAAGGATGAATGTTTCTGGTGGTTATTTCAGGACTACTTTCTTACTGCTTTTTCTTAAGCAATCAATAAGATCAGAAGCTGTAGTGGTTGGAAATGAACACTAAGTGACAAAAGATAGAGCCTTCATCTGAGGGAAAATGGTCATTATACCATTGGATTTGTTTGAGGTACTTGTGAAGAAACGTTCAAAGGCAGCAGCACAGAATTATTGGATTTTTAAAAGGTAGATGTGAGGGAATGTGAAAAGGCTGGGATGAAAGTGACTGAAAGAACTATTGTCCATCAATTCCACTTGGGAGCAGTCAGATCTAGGGCCTGTGAAGAGGAATCTCTTCATTATAGAAGTCCTTTTGCTGTTAATGGCGGCAAAGGAAGCCACCTTTGTTAAGCAGGAAAATTAGTGCTTAATCAGGTACCAGATTAGAAGGGTGGGAATTGAGTGAAGAGCGTAAGGGAAGGTATTTCACCACAGAATATCATCAGGGACACTGGGAGTTGTCCTTGTCTGTTCTCACAGAATAGCAGTGGTTTCAGGCTATATGGATCCCCCAGCAGATACAGAAACTCTGGAGGATCTACAAGAAACCATGATCACTAATGCTAATCTGCTGTTCCCTGTGCCTCTACTCACTTTGAGGACTTCAGCTGCAACCACCTGCCCCCAAATCCCCACTGAGAGGACATTTTGTAGTCTGCAAGGTGCAGCCTTGGACTTTATTACCTTTTCAGCACACTCTCACCCTTGCCTGCAGCCATCTGCCTGGCTTTTCCAGCTGTGTCCCAACACAGACCTCTGGGACCAGCTGTTTTCTCTCCATGAGGAGACCAGCAAGAAAGAACAATTCCCTCAGTGAGTGCTGTCCCTAATGCGCTGTGCTATATTCTGCTTTGCACCGCTGTGCAGGAAGGAAGAAGGATATAGCTGAACATTTCTCAATGTGCAAAAGAAATGAGGCAAAATAGATAATGTCCCTTTTATTAAAATAAGTGGTGGTTAAAAAAGCAAAGTGAAAATCAAGCTTGCAGACTTGAATAAGTACTGAGTTCCTTTTTATGCAAGATCTCCATTTATAATAAGTTAATAAATGAGAAAGAAATGTCTAATGTTTTTATAACATGACTAGTGTGTGTTTATAGACCGTTATAAAATGATCAGGAAAAAGTGTTATAGATGGTTACCTGCTGAGGTTATGATCAAGCTGTGTGACTCTTAACAGCTGATTATTTTTTAAGCATCTATTCCTTTTCTGAATCCTTTCCAAACGCTGTGCAGAACCTTCACACGAAATAAGAATAAATATTGAGCGAGGTACAGATGTGCCACTTGCTGCTGGTTGTTGCACACTGCAGCCTGTCGTCCCCCTGGTTCCTGCCAAGTGGAGCTGCCACTGGAGGCAGACCGGGGATGGGGCGGTTTTTGCTTTGCAGCAGCAGTGTGGCTATTTGAAGTGCTGGCAGGGGAAAGTGGGACAAGAGTAAGCTACATTGATTCGTTAGCCAAAATGCCGTGTTTGCAACTTCCACTTTGAGGGGCTGTCAGCATGCTTGAGGACTGATAGTGCTCATCTGGACACACTGCAGCTTCTCCACCACTGTTCCTGCTAGCAGTTTTCTGTCAGACAGTGAAAATATGCAAAAAGGTTTACATGGATAAAACTCACTTTCTAATTATCTCTCCACAGAAATCTGGCTCCCAAAGGAGTAGGAAGAGGGAAGGAGATTGCTTCTCTTCCTTTTCAGGATCAAAACACTTCACGCTGTTTTCGCTGACTTTTACCAGCATATATTCTCTTTTGTCTTCCTGAGCGGTGTCCACATCAGGCCCCATGTTCTCTTCATAGCTGCCTTAATGTTTTATCAGAGCCACAAACTCTTCCGCACCCCCAGGGTTTTGGCTGCCTCTAATGAAGGCCAGCTCTGAGATGGTGCAGCTGTAACCTGGGACCTGGCTGCTGGGGCAGAGCTGTGTGAGACTGAGCTGGGACAGCCTCGGTGGGGGCTCAGGAGCTGCATTTAAGCTCAAGCCCTTGGGCCAGGTTCTTGCCCGAGCTCAGCCTCACACCTTACTGTTCCCAGCTTTGTCTTGCTAATTTAACTTCTTGGCTTGGCCTTGGACCTGTCTCCTCCCTGCAGGCTGACTGCTACTGCTGGGCCTGCTCTGCTCCCTTCAGTGCTGTGGGACTCTTCCATGTGCTGCAGTAGATACTGCCGAAGGCAGGCGCCTTACTGTTGTAATCATTGGCTCACCCGCCTTGCTAAGCAGACCACTCATGGTGCTCTTGGAGATGCTCCAGGTAGGAAAAATCTGTCTGAGATTTCATCTTTTTTCACCTACATAATTTTGAGTGCTTTCTTTGGTTTGTGATAAGATACTGGGAAATGGAGAGGGCTACTCATGTATTTTCTTGATTGTATTTTGAGGTGCTCTTGCAGTATGGTCTGACTTTTCTTCCTGTTTGCATCTTCAGTGATTCTCTTTTTTAAAAGTATGCCAGTTGTGGACTTCGTCTCTCTAGTTGTTCTGAATTTTTTTCCTTCTTTCCTAAAAGAGAAAGACTGACATATCTTTGGACCAGTCTTGTGGAACAGTCTTTTGTGCACCAGCAGCCAGTCCCACCATCTGTCAAGTAATTAGCTGTTCTCACTTAAGTACATCTACTCTGTGCTCTCCAGGATGAGACTCAGGAGTCTGCTCTTCACTCCCTCTTGGGCAGGAGATGTTTCTCCCTTGGCTGATAGCAAGTGTATGTGCAGCCAGTTGTAATAAAGGCAACTGGCTGTGTAATGCCTCGTCATTGCTCCAAATCCCTGCTTCTCTGGCTTGATCCCGCTCAGTGTGGGTTGGTGTTCCTCAGCTGCTGCTGGATGCCAGTTCAGGATTCAGTGCAGTGCTTTCCAGGCTGGGCACTGGGCTCTACCCAAGAGAAAATCCATCAGACTTACCTGGGAGCTGTTAAAGAGAGGTGAGCTACAGCCAGTGCATCCTGAAGATGCTCAGCCCCCGCTGGGGGCACTTATAATGGTGATACGAAGGAAGGGAAGGGCAAAGGCAGTTTTGCAGCCTCTTTTCTTTTTCACAGCAGGCAATATGTACGCAATGAGGAGGGACTACTGGTGGGTGGAGTGGCAACTCCATCTGTCCTTGGCCTTCATCCTCTGTCCCAGTAAATCTGCAGTGGGTCTCTTATGGGGCATAGATTTTTGCCTACTGCCTCCTCTCATCTGCTGTTCTCTGTAGTCTCGACAGCTTTCCAGTTGAAAGGTTCAGTGGAGAGGGCTGCATTTTGTGGGTGGTATAACATAGAAACAAGTCACGCACCACTCTTAATTACAGATGATGTTTTGGAAAGTGATTTAATTGTTAAGCAGATTTTCAGGAAAGACATCTCTCCAAATCAGCTTCATGTGATTTAGACTCAAGAGTGATTGTAGGCAAGTAGCTAATCCTTGGCATTGGAGAGTTGTGGGGTTTGTTTTTTTGTTGGGGTGTGTGTTTGTTTTTAATGTATAGCAAGAACAGTTGTTTTAACGTGTAAAATGAAACTGTAGCTTGGCAAAGTAAATCCCTATAAAATACTAACCTTCTATTTATGTAGTCCTTCCTTTGGGTGTTTCTCTGTTATTTTTTTTTATGATATGGAGTGGAAACAGACTGGCTTCATATAAATAATGGTCTTTTAATAAATCTGATAATGGTAAATACCATAATCTGATATAGTAAATTTCTTCTTGTCTTCAAGTATTTGCCTGAGACCAAATCTAGGCTTACTGTGCCAAAGAATTTAAAAATAATAATAGTTAAGGGCATCTTGTGCAGATTTAGGATAGCAGGGGATATTTGTTTTGAATGTTTTTAATTTCATACCCATACCACAGCAGTTTATAAAACCACATTTTTGATGACAAACAGTGTAAACAGGAAAGCAGTAATAGTTATCTGAATAGAGCTTTGGGTTATTTAACCAAGAGGAGGAAGCCTTACCTGGATACTGTCAACTCTTGTGCTCCTCAGGAAGGAGACACAAATTTTCAAGTGGCAGAAGTCAGCATGGCATCATGGAAGTCAGTTTGCACAATCCAGCTTGTGTTTTCCACCTGTTTGGGCACACAGATAGACAGCTTGGTTTGAAAAATCTCACTTGAAAATTTGTTCTTTGTTTCACTGAGATGTCATCACAGGATATGAGCCTCTGTCCCAGTGTGGGAAGTGAACTTGTGAACTGGCTTACAAACAAAAATGCTTCCCAAAAGAATCTGGACAAAATTGCAGAGCATGATTTAATGCAAGAAAGAGGGCAGGCACTGAAAGGTCAACATGGTGACAGATGATATTTCACTCTGCTAGAGTTCTGCAGCTGTTTGCTGTTACAGGAGGGTGATGGAGGGGAAGGACAAATCCCACTAGTAGTATATTAAGAGACCATGTCAGTATGTCATGTGGAAGTGCTTGCTTATGGGGGTGTCCACCTGGCACCTAGTGATGCTTGTAGGAACCCTTCCACTGGCTCCGCAACCCTGGGGAGTCAATGGATTTATGCTCTCCCAAGCTGCAGGTACTGTAGTGTGGATTTATGGGAGAGGCAGGGAAGCCAAAAGCAGGCTAAAAGCCCTCTTCCTCCCTCCTTTACTGCTGTTCAAAATCATTCCCATGCCACGTGATGGAGGAGACACCTTGCAGCCCTTTATTGCCACTGTAGCTCTATGGTGTAAGAGATACAAGGCATACAGAGCTGGCTGATAGTGGGAGTAATCAGGGACTCCCTCCCAGGAGCTGACATGAAGGGAAAAAGCCCCAGGTTTGCCTGTTACCAACCAGCTTTCTTATTTTGGGGAGACAAGAAGCAAGCATGTTGTCCTGTCCACCATGTCTTTAATACCTGGTCCAAGGTTTAGGAAAGCATGAAAAAGATGAGGCTGGGAGGGAGGGGCTCTTAATTCTTTGCAGAAGACCATGCTTCAGCCTGCTCTGTGACCCGTGGAGGTCTCCTGCAGATTTGTCCCAAGCTCTGCCATTCTTTAGAAGAAATCATTGTCGTTGTTCCTTTGAAGTCAGTGAACCATGCCAACCTACAGCACCTGGGGTCTGCCTCCAGCAGTTGTTGTGCCCCAGTATGGTGTGCAGGGGTTTCAGAGGATTGTTAAAAAAACAAAGAAGTTTGTGCTTGACAGTGTTTCTGTTCCACAGTTTTATACACAGCTTGCTTGACATACCTTTTCTTAGCGAAGAACAGATAACTCTGCATTTGGGTGAGGCTGCACAAGTGATTCTTTCTTGCAGTTATCAGTGTCTATCATGGTCTGCAAAATCTGGTGATTATCATATTCATCAAAACAAAAGATATCTTTTTCGGACAGATTAATTAAGGAGAAAGGCAGAAGTCAGTGCGGTAAATCACTCTTACAAAAATGTGACTTTCCTGGAATTGTACCTTAGTAAAATATATATGCTGCTCTGACTTTTGCAACTTCTATCATTATCATAATTGAAAATGCAGAAGCCATTAACCCTTGAATACCCCCAGAAGTTATTGAGCAAAGAGGACACAAATTATTCTGAATTCCCTTGATTCCCATTACGCACAATTTTGGCCCTTCATTCTTTGGAATGAAAATAGAATGGAAAATACACTACAGATAACTCAACCAAAAAAATATATTGTGAATTACTGCATTTTAGAAGGGAAAATAAGCCCCTGACAGTGGCTGAAGATCTAATCCTGCTCAAATGTTTTTACTAAGTAAATCTAAAAGTGCGTGATTTGTGGAAGGGAAGTTCTAGAGGCTTCTCTTCTGATTCTTGGTTTATTCTTAGTGTTCAGCACAATGCTCATGTAAACTTCATAGTTTTCTTTAGTGCTCATGGTCTTGTCATACACAAGGAACATCTTAGCATAGGGAAAACGTATCTTTATGTTTAAAGGTGGTTTCTCCTCTTTAATTGGTGTAGCTGTATTTGATTGCTGTGGTACAAGAACTAGGGAATGCCCCTGACCAGGGAGCAAAAGGAAGTTAGCTAGCAAAGATGAGAGTAACTTGATGTGTAAAATACAAAGAGAGAGCTCAGACTGGCACAAGGAATACAGACTTTCAGTTGTTGGTATGGTCACCCTGTCTGGTAAAGGCATCTGCATATCATATGATCTTATGTCATCAGGTAGGAGTTGAAAGTCTGTCTGCTGTCCTGGGATGGGGCTATTTCACTTCTCTCTTGAAGCTCTTCTAATATGATGCCATTACATATTCTTTGGGCTGTAGGAAAGGCCAAGACAGGAACTGCCACGACAGTCTAGCACTAGGATGCTCGCCTGAGATTTGGGGTGGGAAGGTTCCCCATGCCCTATCTCCTCTGCTTGGTGTGGGAAATGACAAGGCTGAACCTGCATGTTTGCAGGGTGAGGTGTCTGGTCCCCCAAGAGGAGTGGGCTTGACATGTCTCCTGAGCAGCTCCCATCAGGTAATGTAGCTCCCTCCACGTCGGACTGCAAAAACTGGTCCTCTTCTTCTGCTTGTGTTTTGACATGGTTGGTGCAACTGATTTCTATGTCCCTGTGTGTCAGTGAGACCCTCTCCACCAGGGCCAGTGTCACAGGAGCGCAAGGCAGGAGGTGCCAACTCTACATCTGACAGGTCATAGGCCAGCTGCCAAACCACTTGGGCTGTCAAGACAGAACAGGCAATTGGATGTGACCAAAGCAGAAACTTGTTAGTGTCTGGGGAAAGCCAAGGCCTTAACCATATCCAGACATATCCAGGGTGTAACAAAGGCTCTCAGAATTGAGGTTTTGGACAAGAGTTAAATGTAGGTGCCACATGTGCCACTCTCACTTTTTCCTTTTTTAACAGTCTCCAGTTCTATTTCCTGGACGTAGTCTCTGGCCTCTCTTGATTATTTTCTCTTGTTCTCCACTGGGTTGGCATGTCCATTCAGAAAGGCACATTCCCACATGCTACCATGCGTGTTCTTCTAAGGAAAGTACTGTCATAACAACTGCAGATATTTTTTTCACTCAGATGTATTTGTGCATATAGGACCACTTAAACTATAGCTCAAAGTGCTGAGACTCACTTTCCTACATATATCGGTGATACTAAATAAGTAATGAAGCAAATGTAGTTAAGATGCAAATGTAAAGTATCTTATTTTCAGCTTGGCTTCCATCAAGCTGTTAATTTCGATTAGCATTAATGAGAAAATATACCCAAAGGTTTTCCCTAGGCAAGAGTTCTGATCCTCCTAACAATAATTTCCCTTTTACAGTGTCTTTCAATCAAGGATATTTGTATTTTGCAAACTTAATTAAGAATTAATTAATTAACAATGTCCCTGGAAGGAACAGCAAATGGTATTCTCCCCATTTTACCAGTGAGTGAATGGACGTTGCCCACTGGGATATGGAACTCCTGGCTGTGATGGTGACACAGGTGGTTCAGATTTCAACATCTTCAACTTACTGGGGACTTCCACAAGTTTATGTCCAATGTACATCCATATTTATCATTTAATGTATTGTTTCTTTGATACTTGTTTACTAAGTTGGTGTATGAGAAAGCTGTCCATCTTAGCCAAGCCTTACTTGTGATTATAAAATAATCTCACTTGCATGCAGTACTTCTCTTTCTTATTTGTTATGATTGCCATTTATGTTAAATACCTGACAGATCTGTTAAGACTTTCATATCTGCATTTGTAGAAATAGCAGACAATTTTAGTAGTTTTCTGCAGAAACAAATTACATTTTGGTTGTAAACTGTGGCTGATGCTATGAAACCATACACCGGGATATCTACCCTATGATTTCCTACGGGATATTCTCTATCTGTATGAACAGCCTTAGTGTTGTGCTTAGTGGCTAGCTAATTTCTACATATTCATTTTATGTAATATTTATTCCTATCACTCAATCAGATTTGTAAACCAAATTCACAAATGACGGGGAGTATGTTCTTCTTTGCAATTAGGATGATTCACCAGCGGCATAACTAACAGGAGAACAGGAAACTGAGAAATTGCAAGCTTCTGCTTGAGACCGGGAGTAGAGCTTGGGAACAGAGATGGTAGGAAACAGGAAGATAGAATGAGAAAGAAGGAGAGAGGATCAAAATACTGAAAAGAGGTGAGGAGATGAGAGACAGTACATTGGAACAAGAGAAGTGATTACAGCACACAAGAAAGGCTGGGGAAGCTGCTTTCTGTAAAGAAAGATAAAATAATGAAGAAATAAGTAAGAAAAGCATTTTACTTTCCACAGAGGGAAAGAATGAAAAATGTATTAGGACAGTTTAATTCTGAGGGCTACAGAAGGTAATAGAAGATGGAGAGGACTAGCAGAATTGGGCACCTCTGTGTGGTCCGGGTGAGGACCTGTGTGTGGAGAAAGTATTTTGGTACCACTTGGAAAGAAGAGAAGTCCAGTCTGAGCCCTGGTGGGTATGCAGAAGTTGACATTCACAAAATGGATGAACACAATATATTGATATGCTACTGCTGCAGTATATTGCTATCTGGCTTGCTTAATAAGGCATATTACAGGCTGACTGTGTGAGTGTTGTGTTGGTAGGTTCCCCACAGGAAAAAATGAAGCACTGCAAATGCCTTATAAGGCTGTTCCCACATAGTGAATCTGCATTAGCAACACCAAAGGCAACAGGGAGAGCTGGTGTGTTAGGAAACTACTGTAATTCACCTTTCTTGTAACTAAGTCTAGACATAATGGCTGAGGCTTATTTGTGCACTTCTTGATGTTAATAGCTTATTCTTTCAGTCTCACAGAAAGTAAAAAAAAACAAAACAAAACAAAACAAAACAACAAACCACAACTACGGATGCCTCCTGTTTTGAAATGAAAGCTCTGTGGAGACTAACTTTTTTCTTCAAACCACTTGTGACAGGACAATATCCCCAGTTTTGTGTGCAGAAGCAGCCATCTGTTCAAAGTCAAGGATTTGGTCCACCTTACTCTTCTGAGATTTCTTACCTTGTGCATTGACTCCAGGTACATCTGAAAGATGGGCTCTGGAAAGTATTCCAGATTGCTGAAAGATGCTGTTGGATTTTCCTCTTTCTCTCCAGAAATATTCTGTTATTGAGTGTTCAACATAACCTTTTGGCTGTTACTGATTAATGCCTGTTAACTTGGGGGAATTAGCATTGAATAAATGAGTTGCAGGGACAGAAGTCTGAGAAGAAAAGAACTTACTTGGTGGAAGTGGTCCTAGACACAGGTGACAAGCTGGGTCCTTAAGCAGAAAGTCAATTTATGTGGTTTGGTTTGAAAATGACAATGCAGAGTTGAGAGCAAAATCAGTTGTTATTTATTTTAAATCAAAAAAATAGAAAGAAATCCTATTTTCCCAGTCACAGCAAGTTCAAAATTGTTCTCCATCTGGTTTCTTACTGTCTGTCTCTGATCACCTTATAGGCTGCTTCTTCATTGCTATGCAGCCCGTATGTTGGACAAGATCATCACTTAAGTTGCATTTTT
This sequence comes from Pelecanus crispus, assembly GCF_030463565.1. NCBI lineage: Eukaryota > Metazoa > Chordata > Aves > Pelecaniformes > Pelecanidae > Pelecanus > Pelecanus crispus. The sequence continues at coordinate 26,684,925 of NC_134651.1, read as the reverse complement.
GATCACTTTTTCCTTAGGGTCCCCATTCACAGAACCATATGATCACACGAGTCTCAGCTTTCATTTTGAAGAGTCTAGCTGGCATTGCCTGGTTGGAAACTTCAAAATGGACCCTAAGCACTCAAACCTGAAAGGAAAAGAAAAAATACTTGAAATTTGTTTCTTTTTCAGTTGTTCAACATAAATAATTGGATCATCCTTTATTAAGACAATATCATAACTTTTGTGGGATCTTACCCTTTCTACAGCTCTGGTTTAACATTATTAAATTAAATTTCTTAATTTGCATCTTAACTTTGCATCTTAAAAGTAGTAGGAAAAAAAAATCCACCCCCTTTTCTGCCTGTACTTCTCTTTATTCAACTGATTTGAATTTTAAAATCTTATTTGGAGAAGAAATCATTCCAAACTGTAATAAACATGTATCTGTGCAGTTTTGTGCCGGTTGGAAGTCACTAATCCTTTTATGTCATCCTTTGTGAGGATGATCCTTGTCTAGTCCCATATATTGATTAAAATTAAGCATTACACAAAACCTTTATGATTTCAAAGGATTATCCTTTTATGTTTTTCCTCTCTGCCTTCTTTTTGGAATTAACTTTTTTGTACCCCAGCTGATCTACTAGCTGTCTTTTTTTTCTTCTTCTTCTTTAACAGAAATGTTGCACAGTGAATTGATTTCTTATTTTGCTTATACTCAGCTTTTATGAAACAGACACTTCCAGGGCACAGTCAGTATTGTGAATAAGCATGAAAGTGGACATCTCTAGCTATGTCATGTATAGCTGTAGCATAGGGAGCCTAAGTCCATTTATGCATATACTGATTAATAGGGATGATCACAAAGAACATTTAGATTGTTTCTGTGCCAAACTCTTTGTTGTCTTCTATTGGTTTATACCTATGCAGCTTTGCTAGTCTTGGGTAAATGTCCTCATACACAGCCATGATGAGTAATCTGTTTTGGGATGTGGGGTTTTGGGGGCTTTTTTTTGTTTTGGCATTATTGAAGACACAAATTGATTAACTGCACCATTTTTGAAGAATCATGCTGAGCAGAGTAGGATCTAAATCACACTTGAATTTGGTCTGTCTGGCCAAAACTGTATGTAATTTCTATTCTTTCCTTTTAGGACTGGGACATTAAGTGCCGTCTGTAAAACTGCAGCTCCTAAAACAACGAGTTGCTAGAGGCAGCCCCAGTGCATATAATTTCTAAAACAAACTCCAATGAGCTGTCTGGACACACTTCTCCTAACTCACCAGCCCCTGCAACCCTGGGTTTTGCTTCTAATTCTAAGAGAGTGCTTGTCTGGTACCTGCTGACCCCTAAAAGCTAGTGTTTTAGAGTGGTTTCAAGGATTGCCGGGGAAAGAATGGCATGCACACACAGACTATCTGGCAGCACAAAATACTTTATTAACTACACTACAAGTGTTTAGCAAGGCAATAGTCTTACCCACCTGAGGACCATGAGGAAGATGGATCATCCTTACATTCTTGTGCCACCTTGTGCTGCGAGTTCAGCTCAACAGTCAGTAGGTGCCAGCTTTATGTGGGCGTCCTCATGGAGGCAACGGTGACCTCGCCATACACCTGCCCCACCCCTCTTCAGGAAATCCCGGTATTTATATTGCAGAGGAAAACGGGTTTCAACACACGTGGCCAGCAGGTGCCGAAAACACACCTCGGTTGCAACAAAGGGAGACTATGGCGCATGTGCCCGCTGGCCAGGCGCACTGCACGCGACATAGTCATCCTGTCTGTTGGTTTATGGGCTTTGTTCATGTGGCATATTACCATAATCCAGCAGTCACATATCGACTATGCTCAAGCCAGTAACAGGATGCTTGCAAAGCCAGCAAAATCATGAGCTGCGCCTTGTATCTTCACAGCCGCACATCCTCCCTAACATTTCTCAGCTTTCTTATCTCTATACACTGTTGTGTATAGTAATTGTGCTATGATAATAGCTGATAATCAACATAAAACAAGTTGGAAAAATATCTTGAGTACTGGTTAAAATTACCACTCTGAGGGCAAGATGAGAAAGTTGTGACAAGTTTAATCATCTGTTTAAACATTAAGTTTCTGCTTTTTCTTAGCAGGATGCTGCTAACGGACTCTTTCCCAGGCTACCACTTAATTACAATTACTATGGTTAACAAGGTTAAGCAATAAACTCTCATTTGGTCTTTCAGCAGGTCAAATTATTCATTAACAACCTCTGGGTAAAGCCTAGCCAGCTCGTGCGCTTAAAAAACAATTAGACTTACCCCTGGTTTTACTAAGTCTCTCTTTGGTCTTGAAGGTTCAGCAGCAAGGTTGGAAGGAATTAGATCTGCAGTCAGTCCCTCAGAGATATGCATTTCCTTTCTTACTCAGGGTTAATGCAGGATTCCTTCTAATATAGGTTCAGCTAGTTAGATCCTTCGGTATAGTTTGTCTCTCTGTAATTAAGCATCCACTGAAAAAACTGGCTTCAAAATGGCTGTTAATAGGTTTTTTAAAGTATTTTTTCTTCTTCTGTCTCTCCTGCAAAGTTGTTTTTAGGTTTTTCACTGAAAATCCAAGCTGTGAAACTTGAGTTCTCCCTTCTGTCCCTTCCTACCTACTTCTTGGTAGCAAAAATGACAAAAAGTTATGCATTTGTGAACACTATTCTATTTTAATTTATAAGTCAAAACTTTATAAGCCAACTTTTCCATCAAAAGTTTTGATTAAAAAAAAAATTCTTCTCCTCTGGGTCCTAGCCTTCCCCTTCCTTTGGCACAAGCATTATATTGGGGGACAGGAACTGAACCTCCATTCTTTTCAGGGCCTCATCCACAAAGGGTTGAGGTTTTTTTTTTTTTCTTTACATCTGGCTTTTGGCAGATGAAATGCATTGCTAACAGAACAGTCATCCCCAATACTCTGGAGTCCAGTGTCATGATGGGTAAGCCCCAGGGCTTCCAGGTTACTAACTACAAGCCCAATAGTCTCCCTTCTCCTCAAAGAACTATTTATTATTTATTTACATTGTCATTTCTGTTAATGTAGGTCTCCAGTTAAATGGATTTTCTTTATGTGAATTTTGCCATCTGAATAGAATTTATAAAATATACAAAGCCATCCAATGCTCAAATAATAATACTGCTGTGCCACCAGGTAGAAGCAGCCTTGAGCTTGACAGGATTGTCTCTTGAAGAGTCTTCAGGTAGCAGTGGCTAGGATATATCCCATGACTCTGGGAATCAAATAATTTTGTAAGGACACCAAAAGTAAAATTGCATTTTGTGGTTTTAGAAGCAAACTGACATTTTAAAGTAATTTTAATGTAATAATGTAATGCAAAATGGCAGCTACTTCCCTAAAGCAATGTAGCAACTTCAGATTATGCAGGCTGTTCAACTTCAATGTGACAAACAATGCTGCTGTAAAAAAACTAGACTGTGATATATTAGACGCGATCCCCATGAGCTAGGAGTGCACACCCTTCTCAACAGGAGCTGGAAACAACATAAAATGGGTACTGCCCTAGTTAACTCAACATTGCAGTGTCACCCCAAGCGGAGGTTTTTGTATTCTGGTTCTGAAATGGTAGCTAAACAGGGAAAGCAAAAAGCTGGTTTTAAAGGACCACTGGTCTTCTCTGTAGGAACAGTCTGTAGATTGTAACAGTGAGAGCTTGGACTTGGAAAGGTTTTGCTTGTGGTATTGTATTGGGTTTCTGTGGCAAGGTTTTGGGAGTGGGGGTGCTACAGGGGTGGCTTCTGTGAGAAGCTGCTACAAGCTTCCCCCATGTCCGACAGAGCCAATGCCAGCCGGCTCCAAGACGGACCCGCTGCTGGCCAAGGCTGAGCCCATCAGTGACGGTGGTAGCGCCTCTGGGATAACATAGTTAAGGGGGGGGGGGGGGGGGGGGGTGGAACCAAACAGGCACAACTGCAGCTGGAGAGAGGAGTGAGAATATGTGAGGAACAACTCTGCAGACACCAAGGTCAGTGAAGAAGGAGGGGGAGGAGGTGCTCCAGGCCCCAGAGCAGAGATTCCCCTGCAGCCCCTGGTGCAGCCCATGGTGAGGCAGGCTGTGCCCCTGCAGCCCATGGAGGTCCATGGTGGAGCAGATATCCACCTGCAGCCTGGGGAGGACCCCACACCAGAGCAGGTAGATGCCCAAAGGAGGCTGTGACCCTGTGGGAAGACCACACTGGAGCAGGCTCCTGGCAGGACCTGTGGACCCATGAAGAGAGGAGCCCACACTGGAGCAGGTCTTCTGGCAGGACTTGTGACCCTGTGGGGGACCCATGTCAGTTCCTGAAGGACTGCACCCTGTGGAAGGGACCCAAGCTGGAGCAGTTCATGAAGAGCTGTAGGCTGTGGGAAGGACTCACACTGGAGAAGTTCATGGAGGACTGTCTCCCATGGGAGGGACCCCACGCTGGAGCAGGGAAAGAGTGTGAGGAGTCCCCCCCCAAGAAGGAAGGAGCGGCAGACACAATGTGTGATGAACTGACCACAACCCCCATTCCTCGTCCCCCTGTGCTGCTCAAGGGAGAGGAGGTAGAGAAATCAGGAATAAAGTTGAGCCTGGGAAGAAGGGAGGGGTGGGGGGAAGGTGTTTTAAGATTTAGGGGTTTATTTCTCATTATCTTACTCTGATTTGACTGGTAATAAATTAAACTGATTTTCCCCAAGTCGAGCCTGTTTTGCCCCGATGGTAATTGCTGAGTGATCTCCCTGTCTTTACCTCAACCCACGAGCTTTTCATTATATTTTCTCTCCCCTGTCCACTTGAGAAGCGGAGTGATAGAGTGGCTTTGGTGGGCACTTGGCATCCAGCCAGGGTCAACCCACCACAGTTATGAAAGTAGATAAAATAGAGCATGTTTGTTTTCTTTTTTTTCTTTTTTTTCTTTTTTTTTTTTTTATGACAATGAGTGCAAAGCGAAGAGGAGCAGTCTTTAGCATTTAACTCCATTTCTAGATAAAATTAAACAGAAGGGACAAGGGGAGAATGTAATTCCTGACAACACATGCTGAGGCATCTGCTCAGCAAACACTGTGCAGTCTGAAAGGAACCTTTTTAATTCACCTAAAAAGAAATCTCTTCCTGACTGCATTTTTGTCCACTTACACTTCAAACACCGTGTTTTTTTCATTCCCCACTTGGGAATCCATCAGAGCTCTCTCCTGTTTCCTAAAACGATGCATTCTGTTTGCCTTGTGCTTCCCAAAGTGAACCTGTCATGTTGGCTGGCAGACGTGGAGACACAACCAATTCCTGTACTCTTTCTCTGGATGACAGTGTAGAACCCAGAAATTATTTTGCTGTCTCTTGTGTCATAAAGATCCTCCCGTGTCTTTCAGGTGCTCCCTCACTGGTGTTATTGACAGAAAGCACAATTAGAGTGCTTGTGCTGTAAGGGACCCCCCACCTCTCCTCTCTGACTGCATCAGCAAGCAGTACAGCACAGGAGGAGTGGATCTGTACAGGGAAGCAACTGGAATTGAGAAGCAGCCATCCATGTTTGTTCTGGGGGTGGCGGAAGTTACTGCCCACTTTCTCAGAGAGTTTTTATGGACTGACTGCTCACTGGAGGTTGGAGCACATTAAAAGCAGGCATGAACATAACTTACAGTTTACTGTAACCTAAAGTGCTCCTCTTAGCACAATCTGAGACAGCTGTGTGGTGCAAACCAAAGCAGAGTAAGCAGGGATCCTGAGAGGTTTGCTTCAACAGTGCTGTCCTCATCCAAACTGCAATGCAAATATAGATGTAGCCCTTCAGCTCCTCTGCAGAGCAAAGTGCCCACCTTCCCTTCCTTTCCCTTTGCAGCAGGCTGGTTAGTACTCCGTAGGGATGCACCGATGCTCATAGGGATGGGACGGACAGGCTGATGTGGAGGTTGGGTAAGTAAGTTCATGGCAGTTATGGAAAGAAAGGCTTTGGAGGAAGCACTAGGATATTTAACTTCGATGCAGTTGCAATATTCCTTAAATAGTTCTTTTAGTAAAGGTAGATGTAAAAATACCTCACGTGATTATCAAAATGAAATATTGAAGATAGGTAGTAGACAGGAAAGTATTTAGGTCTCTGTTATCAGCTGCATGTTTTAAGAGGAACCCAAGGAGATTTCTTGGTCATTTTTTGCTGTGACAGTGTGCAGGAGGAATTCTGGCTCTTTGGAGTCAGAATATGAAACTTTTCCATAAAGCAAAAATTCTGCCAAAATTCTGTTCACAACTATAGAAAGACTTCATTTGATTTGTCTAAACAAAATGTTTCCATTTTACTAAAGCAGTAAGAGAGAGTCAAGCTATACACTTTGACAATTCCCTGGTGAAAACATGACCGGCATTGCCATATTCCTGCAAAACAATCTGATTCTATCTAAACTATATTTTATTATAGGAATTTTTTTCCCTTTGATACATTCCAGCCCGTTCTGGCCGTACATCCTGATGTGATATGCCTTAGCTATCACACTGGCAATGAAACAGAAGCTCGAGGCAGGCAAGTGAGACTTGAGCAACCCTGTTGTGCCGGTGAGAAAGGCCTACCACAGCTTGCAGCTGAATGTTGTTGGACCTTTTGCTGTGTCCACAATGTCAGTGCTAAATGAAGAAGACCACTTACTGATTAAACAGTGTAGGTCTTACTCTCTTCTGCAGGAAAGCTCTTTTTGTAAAAACAACTTTATGGATGGGACTTCCTCAGATCATTTAGATTTAGGCTGACAAGCCTTTGCGTTGAATGGATGGAAAGATGTGATGGAAGAGGGGCTTCAGTGCAGGTATCTTCCCTAAGGAAATGTTCATCACAGTTTTGATCCCTGACTCTCCTACAGGCCTTAACTTTATAGCTCCTCATGACAAATGAGCCTGAAGGATGCAGGAGGAAGTGCTTTTACTTCCTTTTCTGTTCTTACTGGCTATCTTCCCCGAACTTTGTGGTGCTGTGACTTTAATTTGCCTCTTATTCTCTTTAACAGCACATTTGTGCTTTTAATATTCTGGATTTACATCATTTGCTGGTGTGAGTTAAAAGCCCATTTGCCACTGCTGTTGTATTAAATAGGCTTATAGCTGCCTTCTGTGTGAGTTTCTTTGCTGCAAACTAGACAGCTGTTGTGTAGTGTAATGCATGGGAGGCTGTAATCACCCTATGGTTTGTATATTCAGCTGTAGGTCAGGTGAAGGCTTGAGGTCAAAAGGCCCAGTTCTGTCATGTCCACAGCATTTAAAAATGATGGCTTGAATAAGGCTGGCAAGACAGAGGGAACATGTTGCTGTAGGACAGTCAACTGTCCAGGGGCTGACAGTTCCCCATGTGATGGCAGAAAAGTGCATCTGTGCTCAGGGTGATGGACCTGATGGGCTCCCTGTGCTTACAGGACTGGCATGTGTTTTGATTCTGCAGACATGATCCCTGCACAGACAGAAGTAAACACCTTACAGAAAAGGGCCTACGACTGCACTGTGCTGCAGGCATTACTTATTTCACCTTAACTTTTGCTGTTAGTGTTCAGTGTCTTTGCTTTTTTGGCATGTGAGCACCATGGTGCTTTACAGGGACAGCCTGAGACTTGAGGTGTTTGAAACCACCAGTAATTTTGGAAGGACTGTCCTGGCTGTTGTGTTATCAGTACACATTTAGTGAGTTAATTCAGCAGCTCAGGGTGAGGAAATGCACACGGGATGGAGGGCAGGGAAAGGTCTAGGTAGACACTGCTCTGCAAATAGTACTTACATGTAAGAGAGGAAGAAAAGAGAGAAAGAGAAAAACACTGAAGTGTGCTTTAGCAACTTTTAAGAACATTTAAGAACATTTGATGGCGTGAATTACTTCAGTGCATTTTTTTAATCACATCTCACATTGGTGCTTATCAAAGGGAGAGCCCAAAATTGTACAGTAGCTTCTGTAAGACAGTTTTGCCTTCTGCACCAAAGATGTTCTGAGGGCCTGAAGAAATCTTGTGTACTTATAATAAACAAGTTAGGGGAACTTTTGGTAACATGCATTAAATGCACATTATGTTACATGTAAGTGAGCAAGGCTGAAGCACAGAAAAGGGAAACTCCCAATGCCCAGGCAGGTGGGAGAAGCTTCTGTTCTACTGTGGGGTAAGTCTGGAGTCTGGGAGCTGGGGGAAGCACTTCCCCAAACGTTTGCAGCAGGTATGTGACTGCTCATTGCTTCAAGAAGCACAATTAGGCAACTGAGTGAAGTGCTGCTGCTAACTTTTAGAGGATACAGGCAAGGCATAGGAAGCTAAAGTCATACAGTGCAATAACAGCTTAAAATTAAAGGGGGCAGGGCAGGAGAGGACTATTCCCAGCTGAATTCTTACACTGGTTTGAGCCCAGTAGTGTTTAAAAAATACCTGAAAGACACAGCTGTGCCTTTCTGCACTCTTAGTTGAAAGAAAACTCATTTGGAAATTAAGTATTGCTCTTAATGCTTATGATTTTGATATGTTGGTTTACAGAAGGGAGGCATATATTAAAAATAATGAAGTAGCACTGGCATTTCAATGCTGCTCGATTACAGCATGTGTCTCTCTTGAGGGTGACAGTTATTACACTGCAGGTGCGACTATAACCAGCATTTCTCTGGAGAAGACTTTTTTGTTCATGTTTGACAAAATGTCATAAACTTTGTTGCCTTTGTCTTCCATTTTTTAGTTCTTAGTTTTATGCAAGGGAGGAGGACAAGGGGAAAGGGGGGTGGGGGGGAGGACGAAGGAAAGACAATAAATGAGGAGAAGTGATGCTTGCTATTCCAAGAAGGTAAAGAAAGAAAGAAGGCCATTACTGGCAGGTCCCAAGGAAGTGCCACTCAGCTGTGGCTTATTCTCCTGGGGAGAGTTGCTTCCCTTCTAAAGTAGTCCCAGAAGACTGCTTTGAGAACTTGCATTCACAAGTTATTTCAAGGTTGTTCCTTATCCAAGATGTAATCAGGGCTGCACATCAGAAACTATATAAACTATATAAATTAAATCTGAAGGAACAGAGGCAGGCCTATCGGAAAGCTTGCAGGAGGCCGTGATGGTAAGCCTGCCTCACTACCGGGGAGTTGCACCATGAAAAGGGCCCATGTGCAAGAATGTGGTTGCCTGAGCCAGCAGGTGCTCTGCAGAATTTAAACTTATTTGTTTTCTGATTAGTTACTGAGCAGTTGGTGTTGCAGGCTTTCAATAGTGAATGCAGAGCTCACTTTGAATAAACTAAATTCATTGGGTCACTGGGCTGAAGGCACAGCTTGAGCTAAGGCAAAAGTTGCACCAAAATTAGCTGTGCTGTTCATCAACTACCAGGTCAGGTAAATAACACATAAATGCTTTCATGTGCTGCTGCTAGAGACGTCCTTTCCAACTTCTTTCTGAGTTTGAGGAACTGATAAATGTTTTGAAACCAAGTCTGGTCATACATACTTGGCTGTTTTTTCCAGAACTTCAGGGTTGTGTTTTAACAGGCTGCCCCTGGGATTTAGGTCTCTTCTTCACAGTCCTCATCGAAGGATATGACATTGAGCAACTTTGACACTGAACAACATTCATTGCAAGGGCTTGATCCAAAGCCTGTTAGTCTCTGCACTGCCTTCAGTGGATTTTAGTTTGTACACCTCAGTTCAGGCTTGAAGATTCTGTTAGACCCTCTAAAAATTATTTTAAGCCCACTGACAATTGGTACAGATGTTCTTTGAGTCCATTCAAGACCGTTAGAAACAGCCCTCCATGGATCTGAAAACCATAGATTAAGAACCACTGAGCTAAATACAATTCAGATAATGCCTTATGCACTAATAGAATCATAGAATCATAGAATGCTTTGGGTTGGAAGGGACCTTTTAGAGGTCATCTAGCCCAACCCCCCTGCAGTGAGCAGGGATTGAACCCGTGACCATTTTCTTCTCCCTCTCCTAACTTTGATCAAATCCAGCCTTTTCTGTTTTACCTTAAGGGGTAGAAAGCGGTTCAAGCAGTGCACTGACAAATGGATGACTATAGGAAAACACAATTGCTTTGAGGAAGTTATCCTTCACATGAGCTGTTTAAGGGGAAAAAATAAAATTGCTTCACATAAAATGGTATAAACTCCATGGTTTATTGCCTAATCTAGGAAAGGGTAGTAAAATAGTACCAAGTTCGAAATTTTTAATTAAACCCACACTTGTTGACTTAAAGTTTGTTTATGAATTCTAGCAAAGATTAATGTACAATAGCAAACCAAAGAATTTATTATTGCGGAGCTTGTTGTCATGTAATTTGTAGAACTGAGTGAAAGAGAGATTATAACATTCAAACAAATTTATTGTTCTGTAGCTCGGGGATTTTCTTTTGGTTCTTTTGGTTGTTGGGTTTTGGCTTTTGTTTCATAAAGTAAGAGTAAATAAATAAAGTACTGAAGCTACTCTTGGAATTTCCCCAGAGGAGTGGGATACTCACACATGCTTCTGACTAGCAGCTCTGGACTCAGGAGGCTTGGGTTTCCTCAAAGCCATAGTCATATATTGTTATAGATGTAGAATGGAAGCATATAAATCATTGGTCTGATCTTTAAAACAGCCTGTTATATTAAGGGAGAGATCCAGCATATAAAATTGTATGAGAACATGTACTTTTACATTGGTCTTGTGTTCTCAAAACCTTGTGGAAGAGGGTCAGCTACAGAAGTGCTCACAGGAAACAGTATTAAGTGTCAGATAAGTGCAGAATCCTTATTGCCGACTTCATTTTCTCTAATGAATTAGCTACAGCCACCTCATTAAGGAGACTGTTCTTGATCAAACTTTTCTTTCAGTTTTCTTAATGACCAAATTGAATTTAACCTCTCTCAACTTGAGAACTATTATTTGTCACCTTAATGACAGGACTTGATTTAAACTATTCCTTTTCATTTGCTATGTTATTACAGTAAGTATTAAATGTTAAAAAGAAACCATCCCCAAACCTTACTATACTAAAATGGAAATCTTAATTTCACTAAAATTAAATTACTCTCAAATTCTCAGGGTATGGCTGGGTGAACAGCCTCTCACCTCATCTCAAAGCTGTTTATGTGTTTCCTCCAGTTGTTCCTTCCTGACCCCATATGACATTAGTTCAGGTGTCCCTCAGTTGCAGAGGGGGTGTGCAGGCTGGGACTTTACTCTGAGCCCCAAAGCCAACGGAGGCACAACAGGAGGGCAGTTAAGAGCAGGAGATAGGGATGGGGAGGAATGGGAGCAGCATGAAGAATGTCTTACCCTAGCATTTGCACAGCTATACATTGCCATGGTGCTGCACACAAGGAATGCTCATGATGTTTTCCATAGTCTCCTGTGGCCTTGCTGCAGGAAGTACTGAGCACAATGTGCTGAGTGCCATAGAGCAGTTGGACCTGTTTTTTAGGCTGCGAGCAGGATTTTACCCTTAATGCTTCTACATCATAATTTGATGTAGAAACTCTTTGGATGTCCTGAATGAGACATCTGGGGAATGATTTTTACTGTTCTTATAAAGTGTTGGGTAAGGTTCTCTGAATTTGGATGTCCCTACAGAGAAGTTAGGCTGACACTGGCTGTGGGATCTTTAGAGTTGTAGCATGTTTATTTCACTCAATTGAAATTTTTCACATTTTAATCTTCCTTTTTATTGCTGTCTGTCTGCTTTGCAGGGGAGAAACAAAAAGGAAAAATCTGAAATCACCCTGAGAGCTTTCCCTGTGAAAATTAGAGGCCACCCTCAGCAAAGCAGCAATTCTTGGGCTGAATGCTGCTATTGAAATCTCAAATTTTGGACATTCAGACCTCTCTTCAAAATATTTATTCTGTAAAATCCTGCTTTTACTGGGACATGATGCAATATCAGAAAGAAGATTTCAGGAGGCAATGAATATAATCTTTTGTTTGTATTATGGTTTATTGTTTCTTCCTCTCTTTGTCATAAAGCAGGAGTAATGTTCATGGCATCGGAAGACACATGCACAATAAACAGCTCAGTGGTTCTCAAACACGTCAACTTTGCTTTGGTACTTAATCACCCAGAGAAAATGTTTATTGTCATGCACACTCCTCTGCTGTGAACATTATCCTTTTAATTATAAAATGTAGCTCTATACAAGACATACAGCACAGTATACAGAATAAAATCTGGTATCTGTTTCTCAGGCAGGAAGAATTCCATGGTGGGATCCTTGTCCCTTTGGTCTGCTTGTCTTGACTTGACATAATATGGATCTAACCTATCTTCTCTGACTCCAGTGAGCTTTGGGCTGGCATCGTCTTCTAAATGTGGGGTCCTCCTGTGGAAACTCCCCTCAGCTTCCCCCTTTGGGGTCAAGCCTTGAAAAAGCAAGTTCTCAAGGGCCAGATTTTACTGCCATTGTTCAATTAAGAAAAGGGAATGTTTGCAAAGTAAGTGACAGTACAAAGTAAAAGTCTGACAGAATAGGACTTTGTCACTACTATGGCTAGCAATAACCCTTGCTTAAAACCTTCCTTTTCTTGGACTTGCTGAATACCACTGTCTTGTTTAACTGTTGCCTTTTATGTTGGAAAAGAGAAAAAATTCAGGAAGTTAAAGAGCAAGTTCGACTTTAAAAGGACGTTGTGGTAAGTATTTTTATAGATTCTCTGTACCATGGGAAAAAACCCTACTGTGTCTTTCCCGCCTTGCATCGATGCAGAGCAGAGGTGTAACAGGGACACAGCAGGTGGCTCAGGGAGGGGCTGTGCAGAGGGCGTGTGGCCACCCCAGCCACAGAGTCCTTGTCATCCTGGCTTCCTGGGGACAGCCAGATGCAGCCTGACTCATGTACATCCCGCTCTGCAGTTTGGCTCCTTTGTCACAGACTAAGCACAGAAGAAAATGCCATGTGAAAGCAGCTCAGCACTTCCCTCATGCCTCCTTCCTCCACAGTCTGCTCCCCGCTCCCAGGTGTGAAGGTACATCGGTATATGCTGGAATATATCTTGTACCTATCTGGCCCTACAGACAGCAGCACAATACATTCCCCAGCTGTGTGAGCCTCTCACAGTCAAGCCTGGAGCAGAGATGACATTCTCTGTGCCATTACAGGGATCTGACCAAATGAGACATAATGATAGCCCAGAGAAGCTTCTTCAGCTACTTATATTTTAAAGAAAATGTGAGCATCTACCATCGTTCTGTCCCTGTACAGATCCCAGAGCAGTATACCAAAATCTTGGATCACATATTCCTACCTGCTGTGGTTTGAGTGCAAACTTGCAGAGTGCCACGTATTTTCTTTAACCTATTGGGTGCCTTCTTGGATTCCACTCACAGAGCCAGTGGTGGGAGGTTGCACCTGAGGTAAGGTCCTTTGCTGTTCAGCTCCTTAAGACACAGGCTTTCGTGGCCTCTCCTGGCAGAGTGTGAAGCCCCAGACATGTCCCAGGGCTCATATGCCAGACAGCTCTGCTGGGAGCTCCCGGGGTCCTCAAGCAGGGGAGAGGCTGTGGCTGTAGAGTGACTATCCATGAGATGTGGGAGTTGTGTTGGGCAACAGTTGTTGCCCCCAGTTCCAGTCATAACTGGGGGGAGCTGACAGCTTTCCAAAGACCCAGAACAGCCTTCAGCTGGGTTTCTTCTTCTGTCCTCCCCTCCTGCAGAGAATTGTGGGGCAAAAGGGATTTATCCATCACCACGTCTCCTTTGCTGGAAGCCCTTCCTTCCATTATTTCTGAAGTCCAGAATCTGACCCAGTGCTCTTTCTCCTTCTTGTGCTCATCCTACATCCCTTTGGCTTAGGGTACTCTCCTTGAAATGATTAGCTGTCACCTCCACTTTGTCTCTCCATCTCTTTTTGACAAAGCCAGTGGAGTAATAGGATCTCAGAGTTTTCTTTTGAAGTGTTTTCATCTAAAATTCCAGCATCCCTGATTCCTCCCTCCCTCCTTTCAATTGTTGTACTAGAGATTTTTACATCATGTTGTAGATTCTGAAGCTCAAACAAGAGAGGTTGGTAGGGGATAAGAAACAATGAATCCATAGCAGTGGAACAGAACTTCATTGTGCATCCAAAAACATACTAAATGCTACATAAGAAAATAGTAATGTTTCAAATTACTATTGTCCTTCAGCGCTTAGGAGTTAGACTTACTGCTGTCATTTCATGATAGCTCTTCTGGAAGGCACCCAGCATGCATTACCCAGTAATGTAACTTTGTCTGATATGCCTCTGTTTTATATATGGGTAGTAGAGCAGCTACAGACACTTTCTTATATTTAGCAGCAGGTTTATAAGGATGAAGAAAAATGCCTGCGTACCTGTATTGTTCCCATGGCACTTGAGCACTTAAATGTCTTTTTCTGTTTGACATCCTTTGTATTTTAATAATGCACAGACGCATCAACAGAGATTGGAACTCTATTATGTGAGGCACTAATGAACATGGAGAATGGCAGCACCTGCCCCAAGTAGCTGACTGTCTAAAATAGACAAACCAGGCACTGGAAGTCCTATTATCTCCATTTATAGGTAAGGCCACAGGATAAATTAAGACTCCTATGGTTATACACAGCCTATAATAGTTGTAGTCATTTGAACCCCTATCTCTACAGTCCCAGACTAGTGTTTTTTAAACAGAATAACTGCTGCTTTCTTGGAAACAATTTAACTCCATTAATAATAAAGATGTATAAGGAAGTAATGCAGTTATTGAGACAGAGAGGTAATATGTTCAGATATTACTTCATGGGGATGTTGCCATTTTATTTCCATAGGAACAGACCATTAAGAAGCAAATTAAGACTTTTTAAACAAATGAAAAAGTGCAACATAAAACTAAAATAGAAAAAGCCTCAATTGTCCTTTCACCACTTTCATGCCTCTGGTGTTTCCTGGCTTGACTGGAGTTACTTCAGTTTTGAACTATACTAAGGGAAAGGAGCATATTGCCCTAATAGTCCATCCCAGAGACTCATTTCTGAATAAGACCTCAGTGCAGAGTTCACTGCTGGGTTGCCTGGTTCCCAGCAACAGCTTTCCCAACTTTAAAAGAAATCCTCCAGTTTTTACATGTATTTACACTTAGTTGCAGTAGTCAAAATATAAGAGGAGAAAATACAGTTAGTCTCTCTCATTCATCTTAAAATACTAAAGCTGATAAACCCACTATTTCTTCAGGAAAGTGAGACAGTCTTTTGTGATGATTAGATCCTCTACCCACTATTTTTAAGTCAGGTCTGCAGCTCTGATACTTTATTTTCTGCAGTGGATGAGTAACCGCATGTGGCAGGTTTATAGAAAAAGAATTCCTCACCTTCGGTGATACTTAAGGAGAGCATTGGTACCATCTGCACTGATCCCATTACAGCCAGCTTATGGACAGCTGGGATGTCTAGGCATCCACTCTCCTCATTAATCCCCCATTCCACTACAATAAACTTCTGCAGAGATGGCAACACATTGCAGATGGAATTAATCCACCATGGCAGGAGCTAATTAAGAGAACAAATCTGAAGCAGTGCCTTATGGCTTTAATTCCCTTTTTATACCTGCAGGGCAAGGACTGTTAAAAATGAAAAGAAGTTAAGCGTAAGCTGATGCTGGCATAAACCATGTCTGCAATCTCAAATACTATTGCTCCTGCTCATTTCAGCAAAGCCTTGGATCAGACTTTAAAAAAAAAAAAAAAAATTAAAAATTAATGAACTATGAAGAGAACAGAGGAAAAAAAGCAGTTTTCATTAGGAATGTTCAAAAATCAACCTGACCACTCTCCTAAGAAAGCTGATACAATGAATCTCAGCATCAAAGCAGACTTTTGTGAGGTGGCATGTATTTCTAGGAAACAGTGTTCAGACAGATATGAAAGGTCTTTTCAGGAGCAAGTGGAAGTATGAATTATCTGAGATTTTATCATTTATAAGAAGAAATAGTCCTCTGCAAGGTGTTGATGTGTCAGAGTAAAAGCAACCATCTGTGCTTGTGTTTTCCAAAAAGGAAGTCTCTTTTCATAGGTTTTGGAACTTCAACCATTTTAAAAAAAAAATCCTGCAGTCTTTCATTATCCACTAGTTCAACTCTCTGATGATCCCACTGTCTAAAGCCAAGAATGGGGGATGATGAAAACGAAAACCTCTGCATGTGATTTTGCAAGATAGGAGCGCCAGCATATAAATGACCAATAGCAGAGGAAATGAATGAAATGTGCACAGGAGCATATGGGAAATGTTAGAGCTACTGGTGATCTGTGCAGTATTTATGCACAAAACCTTGAAGTATGTTTTCTGGACTAGAGCTTTACAAAATGTGTTATTTCAAATTTAAATAGCTCTATTTGTAGTGCACTGAAGCATGTGCTTGGCTTTCAGCATACGTTTAAGACCCTGCTCTGTTTGTCAAAACACTTTGGGCTAAATATACAAAAGATATAAGCCTGGTGATTATTATTATATGATCTGCCTCAAGGACCCTTGCTATCACAGAGGAATCCCCAGTCCTGACTTCAGGCTCTCTGGAAAGTGAAGTCGCTGGTACCACAGAAGCAAGGGAGGAGTTGATAAAGCCAATTGTAGAAAATGTTGAGTAATTGCAATTTTTTTCCAGGAACTGAGGCATCTCCTTCTGCAGAAAAAGTTACAGACTTGCAACTTTTCCTGGAATTAATTCCTTATGCCCTTACTTATGAAACTAGAGTGGTGAAAAAAAAGGTCAGAGCTTTCTTTTGCGTGTGACTAGTGATAGCACCGGAACTTCCACTCCATCCCAGATCAGTGGTCTGAACACATCAGGTGAAACAAAAGTCGCTCTAGACCTACAGGGCACTCTTAATTGCCTTGCAGCATCATCCAGAGACATGTCTGCACTGCTGATGTTTAGGAGATAGAGATGTTGTTAGCCCACGAGTCAGCTGCAACTTGGTAGCATTTTTTAAAGACTGTAGTTCTGGCTTGAACATTTGCCAATACATGAGGCTTGGTGACCTTTGTCCTCTTGTGCAGTGGTTCCCACTGGACTGTGAGCTTGAACGTGGTCAAGGCGCTAGGAAGTGGTGTCAAAAATTCACTGTGGAAATGGACTTAGGAAGGGAATTGTGAGCCCAAAAGTGGACAGCCAGGAGGGAAGTTGGGGAATTGCTGTCCTAGGGGGAGAAGGGCAATTGTAGCAAAGCACTGTGCAAATGGATCCACACTAGAGGCATCTGAGATGATTAATGCAGAGCCGTGCTTCTCTTACTAGGCTTTGTGGGCTCTGGGATACTTCTGCATGCTATGGCTTCATGTCGCTACAGCTTTCCTGTCTGTTGAAATCAGTGGGACTTCTGTATCCTCTCCAAGTTCAAGGTTGCTCTTAAGAACAGACATTAATCGTGTTGGTAGCAAGTCCTTTGCTCAGTTAGGGTCGGACAGGCGTTCTGATAACCCATGGGCAGAGTATCTCATTAAAAGAATGTGTCTGATCCTAGAAAAATAACAGCTTGGAAGCAGAACATAGTATGTGCTTTTGGTAGGGGTATTTGTCACTTGCTGTGTGTCTGTTACTCGCAATAAATTAAAATGATGTACACCTACATCCAACTGATAGCTAGTTCTGGACAGTTAAGATTGATTTTATGTATGGATCCTCGGAGTCCAATAACTTGTATAGGAACAGATATCTTAAATAGTAAGAGGCCTTATTATTTTCCAAACTATGCAAATTTTACTGCTAGGTTATTAATGTCCAGTTTTTTGCATATGAACAGACAGAGTCTGGATAAATTAAATACATGAAAATGTGCCTCTGAGCATTGATGCTACAAAAACATCAAAGTTACTTCAAAACCTTCAGTCAGACAGGGATCCTAGACGTTTGGATTGTCTCAAAGTGAGCAATTAAGCTTGAACTGCTAGATTGAATTTTTAGAAGAATTGCTATGGGGAAGAGGAAAAAATAAGTAAGAGTTTTTGGCCTGTGCTCTTTGGTTGTAGCTCAAGGAAGATTGTGATTATTATTGATTGGTGTTTTTAGTTTCAAATTGCTAAAAAAGATTGAAGACTTAATTTTACTTGTGGCAGGCAAGCATTAACCCCCTGCTTCTCTAACTGTGTGTGCTCAGGCAGGCTGCCGGGCCAGGCGCAGCTTCGTTCCCCTCCTTTGGGCTCCAGAAGAAGAAATTGCAGAATGCTGTTGCTGTCTCAAAAGATCAGATTTGAAAAAGGACCAGACATGTGAATACTAACTGAAACTTTACTGAGAGCAAAGGACATGTTGCCCATGTTGCAGAATTAGGTTCTTTTTCTAGACCGACAAAGTTCCTTCTTTCCTTCATATGAACCAGATTTTTGCTGCCTTTGTATTTTGAAACCCTCAGCTCCAGAGGTGCATGCAGGTGAGATACAGGAGGTGAAGGGGTCTATCCAAGCTCTTTCAAATCCCTAAGATTCAAGTCAGACTTAGTTTTAATTTGGGGTGAACTTTTAATCCTTAGATTAGATGCGGTATGTTCTTACCTTACTTGTTAATGAAGGTTTGCTCCACAGCTCTGTATGATCATGGAGAAATGGCTTCTAAATCAATAGACATTGGTTAGGAATGTTTTAAACAAACAATTTACCATTATTTCTGCAAATATTTGGTCAGTTTATGTCAACACCTTTGAACAAATAAGAGATTCAAGTCAAGGGATGTTTTGTTCAGACCTTTTCAGCTTTTTTAAAAAACAGACCCTTCTGTCACAGAGAGTTACCAACTCCCTTTTCAATGATGGACAGTAAGGGGGAACAGCACTCAGAGGTGGCATTGTGTGGAAATCCAAAATCAACAAGCATCTGCCTAGAGAAGTCGTGTATCTACTAGATCCTCTTAGTCCAGCTTCTGGTTGACAGCATATGTGCGAGACTGATGCACAGGGAATCAGAAGCATGCCAGTGATCCCCGCCAACAAGTAGAGCTGAGTGGCAAATAATTCCTGCTAATTTCAGAGAAGTTGTTTGATTCATAGGCAGGAGGAGCTGGACTCTCAATTCTTCTGAGTAGACAGCTCCTGTGTTGAAGAGATAGGAGGCTTGGAAGACATCTTTAGGCAGAAGATTCCCATATTTATTTGTTCTGTAATTGAAAAAGAGTATTTCTGTGACATTTGGCAATTCATGCAAAGGCTTTCAACTTAATTCTTGTCTAATGCTTTTTTTCCCACTAGTTCAGATAGCAGGTTACTCTTTCATGTTTCCCAAACCAGTACGTCTCCAGATCAGATACTTACAAAAAAATAGTTCAGTAAAATGACTCTGGCCTTCTGCAGAGAGTCGTGGCAAGTGTCAGAATCTTTTTGTTTTAACCACTTTTGGGTTTTGGAGTCTGGTGTTTATAAATCATTTGATATGTAGCTGTGTTATTTCACTTGGTGACCTTAGAGGTTTTGTTTTGGAATTTTGTGGGTTTTAAATTAAAATACATTTTTGTAACTGAGCAGAGCAAGTATGGACTATTTGTGGTGTTGTGGATAAATAACAAACCTGATTTAAAACAATATACAGCACAGTGATGAGGGAAGGGGATTGAGAGGTCTCAGGTGCCCTTTCATCTGCTGGTGAAAGAGGAAGATTGGGAAGGGCTGTATTTATCTTCCCTTTTGCCCTCAGGTATTCTGCCTGGTCTGTTCCTCCATACCCACCAACAGAAGCGATCATCTCCTGTAAAACACAAGCAACTCTCAGACTGTTTCTGCTCCCTTCAGGTGGAGGGTGATGGTAGGAGCTGGAGCAGGGGTCCTGGGAGCAGTGGTGGGCAGGTGGGGGGTGCCAGGTCTGGGTTGGTGGTTGCTTGCTCTGTCTGCCTGGTCTGGAGACTTGGTGTCCTGAGAGTCCTGGGGGCAGGCATTTGCCCCAGACACCACCATGCCTGGCTACAACTCTGATTGATAAACTGTAGAAACAGCAGAGGCTTTAAACAGACAATTAAGAGTTAAGCTATCCATCAAAAACCTCTGAAAAGCACCCCAGAGAGTTGGGTTCATACTAGAATTGGGGGGGGAGGGGGGAGTTTCTAGTTGATTCTTTCTTTTGATGTATCAAGAATAAGGTTTAAGAAGAATTTAAACACTTTCTTAGTTGTGTGGGTGGAAGTAACAAATCTTTCAGCTCATGAAACTGATGCTTCATATAATTTCCTGGTGTTCACTTACCTTGGCTGTTAATGGAAGCTTGCATTCCAACATAAACTCTAATCATCCCACTGAAAGCAGCAGGAAATGTTTGTCCCTGGCGATAGCCATGGGCCATTAATGCACTACACACAGTGGATGTACTCTCCCCTTCTGCTCATGCGCTTCAAAGCTACCAAGAGCAGTACAGTGCTAACTGTTCAGAAATGTACAGTGGGGCTGGAGCAGTGTGTTCCTACCTGCGGAGAGAGGTAAGCCCATCTCCATGTTAGAACAGACAAATGCCTGCAGCCATGCCTGCTCCTGGGGTATTCGCTTGTGTTCATGTCCCAAATCAGGAGAAAAGCTGGTCTTAAATTGGCTCTTGGGAAGGCCAAAGGGAAATGTTAATTAAAGAATCTGGGAAGCCCTGAAGTTTATCTATCCAGGTCAGCGTAGAGCCATACCAGTTAGCTAATATGGAGGAACTTGTAAGGATTTCCATTGCAGCT
Organism: Pelecanus crispus; assembly: GCF_030463565.1. Taxonomy (NCBI): domain Eukaryota; kingdom Metazoa; phylum Chordata; class Aves; order Pelecaniformes; family Pelecanidae; genus Pelecanus; species Pelecanus crispus. The sequence continues at coordinate 26,664,353 of NC_134651.1, read as the reverse complement.
GTAACATCAGGTGGAAGGTTATATGTGTGTGTGTATATATGCAAATGTGTGTGTGAGTATACGTATATATGCTTAAATCCAATGCAGAGTTTGTGCACACCAGGCCAAAATTTAACTTTCTGGCATGGTTACTAATTGTACTGTGTTGGTGTAAGTCCCCATATTCTTACTATAAACTGCTGCCAGGAATGAAACATTGCTCTTATTTTCTATTTCCTTTCTTGGAGGCAGTAAATTAAAAGGAAGATCAGAGCCACTGAACACCTAATTTGCCAGAAAGGGCTTAACTGCTTGTTCCCAGGATTTAAAATATATTTTACAAACTTTTATCCTGTTCGGATTGAACTTAACTGATTGGAAGTGACGTGGGCAGTCTTGCTCCCTACCAGAACAGTGCAGTAAAGCAGATGGCTGGCTGAGGCACTGTTCTGTTATTAAACAGATCAGCAAGGAGCCTAGAAAGAAGCACACTCACCGCCTTTGTATCTCACAAGGCCATATAATTTCTCTACTATGAGCGGGAATTAATATGGCCTCTTTATTGGATGGAAAAGGCTTTTCAATTTAACCTTGAGCTATTTCCCTTTACAAAGAAATTGCATAAAAGCAACAATGAAAAATTTTAATCTCCTTACAGGATAATAGGAGAGAGATCATCTGGAGTTTATAAAGCATCTTAGTTAATGGATTCATTTTAATAATGTAAGGTTTATCCGCCCACATTGGCAAATCTTGATTTTTTTTTTTTTTTTTTGAGTGCTTGCATCCAGATTACTTATCCTAGAGCACAGAAAAGAAGTGTCAGACTAAGAATAATACAAGCACTCTCCTGTCTGTCCTTTGGCAGTCGAGATGGAAAGTCCCAGCATTCTCCCTGACACTTGGGTCCCTAATTTGGGCACTGTCTCTGACCATCTTTTCTCTAAATCTTAATGTCTATGCTACAGCTGATTCATAGTCCACCCTGAAGTGTAGCATCTTTCCACAATACCTCTGGGTCTCATTGGGGCTTCACAAACTGAATTCCTACAGCATGATTTTCTCTGACTTTAACAGAGGTTCCTACTAGCAGCTAGCTAAAGTGAGTGCTTCCTCCAGTGTCATTTGCCAGCTGGTTCAGCTAAGTAACTTCTTCTGGTAACTTCTGCTGGTTCCTTTTTTTTTACCACCACTAGCATTAACTGTTTGCCTTTACTTTAAAGGCCCCGCCTGATCTCTTCATGTCTGCATTATCACTTCTCTTATGCTGTTACGACAGCGGAAAGGACCTTCCTGCAGGCTGTGCCATTCTCCTTTCTGCCTTTCCCTGCTTAAACCTTCTTTGGCTAAAATTTTTATGAAATTTGTGACTTCTGCTAACACCATTGCTGTGTTATGTCCTTGCTTCCTTGGCTGCCTTTTTGCCTTCAGGCACCGGTGTCCTGTTGGTCTGTAAGCACGTGGGAGAAGACCTTGTCTCAGCTCTCTCTGCACAGCACATAGCTCTGTGTGTTCCTGGTCTATCACCATGGCTTCTGGGCCCTACAGCAATACAAATAATTAATAGTAGTTCTTTTCACCATCATCTGGAAATGCTTGTCAGCTTTGTGGCATTTCTTGTAAAAGTTTAGCAAGCCTTGTGAAGCAAATCTTGCAATCGGGGAAGAAAGCCGAGTTGATTATCAATCCAGGAATAATACAACACTGTCCTATGTTGAGTGTTTCACTTGCTGAATACATTAGAATTCTTTAAGTAGGGCCTAACTGCCTCAGCAGATACCTTATATGTTGTGATTCCTCTCTGTCTTGGATGCAGGTGTTTACCAAGGCTGTTGGAGTCTCTACTGTTCTGCTCCTTGCTTTCCCTAATCAACAGGCTTCCTAGATTAATTGAAAAGCTGGGAAGCAAGTCTGTGCTTGTATCTGACCATTTGGTTGGATGTAATGTGAAAGGGAAAAAAAAATCCTCTTCCTGTTTTGGGAAAATTGCCTGCAAAGGCTTTCTGAAGGCTCAGGTTCAATGAGGGTGGCTCCTTTGTTCAATGGTGCCTGGGTGGGTATTGGGAGATTTCTGGAAATATCCCCAATGCCTTCCTTCAGGACATCAGGAACGCTTAATACTTCACAACAGGATATGCTTAAGCAAAAAACTTTGTAAATGTTATATATACTGTAAATGGTCACAGAAGCTTCTCTTCAGTGCATTTCCCCTGCCCCCCCCTCCTTCTTAGCAGTGCCATTAGTGGTAAAGCCAAGCATTTCTGGGGGATTCCACCAGTGCACACCATGCAAACAGGCCTATACCCACCACCCTGCAGCCTTAATTTTCCCCAGGGGTCTGAGAAGGCAGAGGTGTTGGACACTGCTCCGGGTCTGCCTGATCTGCTCTTCCTAGCCCTGCAGGTCTGAAGGAAACAGGAGGTTGGCTGAAAGAGCAGCTGAGTCGCTAAATTAAATTTCTGATCATGTTTCCAAACCTCGTATAATGCAAATTTCTCAGGAGAACATGCTCACTTTTTAAAAACTGGAACCAGTAATTCCAACAAAGTTAAATTAAGGATTTTGAAGGTGAATCCTGTGCTGGGAATAATGCTCTAAACGCGCAAGCCCAGGAGTGAAGAGCTCAACTTTGCTACTTTTATTTTCACTTTTGGCTCAGTTTCTCCATTTCCCCTGCATTGTCTGAATCAAGGGTTTCTTCTTAATAGCCTTGATTTTGTCTCTTTCCAAAACTACTTAGGAAACATAATGTAAGAAAAGTGGAAACAATCTTTGCAATACCAAAGACTTGTTTAATTTACTGGTCTATTTATTAACATTATCTTGATCCATCATTATCAAACTGTGTCTTCCAAACCTGCAGAGTAGAAGGAAGAAATCTTAACTCTGTTTTTTCCTCCTGGGAAGTCCAAATGGGCTAATTTTGAGAGAAGTCTCCTCTCTTTTGTGACAAATTAACAAGATTCTAGAGTATAAATGGGTGGGTTGTAAGTGGTTTTATAACAGTTCCAGATCCCGCTGAATCTGCTATAGGCAGCACAAGAATTGCTTCTATTAAATCCCAGATGGGGATATGGAAACTTAAAAGTGTCTTCAGAGATTCTGTGGCACCCACTTATTCAAAGCAGTAACTGCATTTTCAGCAGTCTCCGTCATGTTAAGTGATTCCCACAGGTTTGACCCTTGCATGTAAAGGTACACAGCTTCAGATCCATGCACAAAAAGGTTGCAAGCCCTAGATGTGGAGACCGATGTGACACTATTCTCTGCTGATAAATTACTTCCAATTTTAAAAACAGGAAGTCCACCTTATTATGGGTGAAATAGCACGTTGTCCTCCACCTGTTTATGAAAGCCATGCTGTTGCTTATTTGCACATAAGCTCAAATACTTGTGTGCTCATGTACCAAACCCTACAGTGGAGACACCAATAAGCTTCCTCATTTCATGTGTACTCTCATTCCTTGAAGGCAAAAACAGCTGTCAAAGAGTCATCCCAGATCAGAAACACAAAGAAGGACAAGCCTCTTTCCTCTGTGATTATTTTATCGGTCTCTTCTGGAGGGTTATCCATAAATGTCAGCTTTTTAATATATGCTAAAGAAACTTCTTCATTACCAACTTATGTTGGACTTCATTGGATTTCATCTGCTAAAGCAATCAAGAACCAAATTTTATCCTCTGGAGGTTGGGAAGACTCATCCTTGCATCCAGAACGTGGCTTGTGGTGCCCTGAAACTACCTGCAAATTCTGACCAAAGAAGTTACTTTATCTTTGTTTTTCAGGGTGAGATATTAAGATGGAGGGTGTCATCCTGCCCTTTTTAGTAACAATGCTTTGCTGTAAGGAGCTAAAACCCACTCTACGGGCCAGGGACTCATGCTGGAGGAGCTCTCAAGCTGATGTAAAGAAGCTGCCCTAGTTCATGTACTGTTATTAAATATCCACGGTCTGGAGACTGCAGCGTGCATGTCCCAGGTGGCTGGATCCAAGGTTACAACAGAACCATTCTCACTTTCTCTTCTTTTCTCATCCAACAAATTTACAGTTACTCCATATGAGAGGAAATAACATCAGTAAGAGAGATGATGAACTCTACTGTGGATATTCAGTGGCCTAATGATTAAGGCTTCATTCTCAATATGGAACAAGGTGATGAATTTGTATCTAGATTCTCCATTTCCCCAGGCATTTCTCTGACTGCGAGGCTGCTTGCTGACAGGCAAGGCTCTGCTTCAGGAACCCTTTGTATCCATTGCTTTGGGAAAAATGTCCAACACAGACAGGTGGGAACTGCTGTTGGATCATCAATATTTTCATTTTGGTTCAGTTGACAAGTTTGCTCACTTGTGTCTGTTTCTGCCACCAAACTGATAATTTCTGCCTGCAATTCTGTTTCTTCTTGCTTCTCTGCCAGTTTTAATTCATGTAGAGAAAGGAGGAAAAAAAGCTTAAGATATGTAAAGTAAATAGCTTTCATTTTTTCTCAAATGTATTCATTAGTCAAAATTAGTCACTGAATAATTTACATGGATGATTCTTAGTTCACCAATTGTCTGTGAGCAGTTCATTACCCATACTCAAATTGCAGATGTTTTGATTAGGTACATGAAATGCATCACAGCTGTGATCTTTCTTTCAGGGTAGCTTCTCTGATGTCAGCAGAGGCTCTCCCCATTTATACCAGTGGTAGACCTGAATTAAGCTCAATATGTATCTCTTTTGATTACAGAACTTAAGTAAAGCTTCCTGAAATCAATGCGATCTTTGTGTTCATGAATGTCAGCCTGAGGTCACAAGTGGTTTTTCAGCCATTTCGGGAAAATAGCAGGGGTTCACAAACCCAAACAGAAATGCCAAATCCTGGACAGCAAGTACGAGGGAACAGGCTTGCTTTTCTGCATGACCTTTCATAGGTTCTTGATCAGTAGCCCATAGAGCCTTGGTAGATCCTGGGCTGATAATCACAGGATTAAACCTTTAATTAGGTGTCTCAGAGCCAGGTTCTGGATGTGAAAGCTGACAGCTCTGAATTGGCTTTGGACAGGGCTGTCAATGTCACTGTGGATACACTTTTTTTAGAACACGTTTTACAGTTCTTCAGTCTTTCCTTTTTGCAAACAAGCTTTTCTTGCAACCTTTGATTTCCACAACAGCCTCTGGTTCATTTAGAAAGGACTGTATCTCCAAGGCCAGCTTCAGTTGTCATTCTGCTTAAACCCTCTTGGGACACAGTCTTAGTTCACCATTGCCATGGACAAACATAGCATCCTTATTGCATTTATTAAGCTGAGAAAAAGGTGAAATCATTATTGTTAGTCTACAAACAAGAGTTAAATACCTATCATCAAATGTAGAAAGGAGTAAATATGATATAAATTATTCTAATAGGTTTGCACAAAAAAGAGCAATTAAACTAATGCAGTTTGACTTCTTTTCAATTAATAATGTACCCAATCATTTCTACATTGTTTGGAAAGACTATGTGCAGATAATATTGTCTTATGGTCTAATTTTTTTCATGCAATTAGTTGCATGCATTTGCTGACGGGCTAATTTATGAGCAATTGCTTTAAAAGCAGAACTATTTTGCATTTAATTACATTGGGTTGTAATCCATCTGTTGACAAATTTGTGTGTTTTGCTATTTATTTGCTAATGCGTTCCACTACTTCAACATGATCAGTCATACAAGTTGAATATTTTTTTGATTATATAAATACCATAGGGTAATTAAAGGCCAGATGTATGGCTGGTGGGAATGACTAGTTGCGGTATTTCTACCCCCCAGCCCCTCCCCCGCCAGTTGAACCTTTTATTACTGCTCTGTGGAGAGTGAACAAAACTATGATTAAAACTGGAATTCTGTGGCTGCTGTTTCTCAGCAGCTGCAGCAAGGGAAGGCGGGGAAAAGTTTATCTGACAGACGCCTCTGATGCTTTGTGCCCAGAACCTGCTTGCTGTGTGCTCGTGTGCAGGTTACCTCTAAAACATCATGTTCATGAGTGAATCAATACTCTTGTAGTGGGAAGCAGAGGGCAACCTGGGAAATCAGACCAAGGTTTCTGGATTGACTGTTTTCACCACTCACTCTGAGGAGGAGGAAAGGCAAGCTGGGTGGAATAGCCCCTCAGGTGACATGCCTTTGGATGACAGGTGCTTCAGTGTGGAAAGCAGGAACGCTTTGTTTCAATCAGGCTTCTTGCTGAATTGATTGGCAGCAGTTGCCTGAACTGTGGGTGCAACACGGGGAATGGCAGTTGTTGGGAGAATGTTGTTCCTCTTGGCAGTTACTGCTTGGACTTACTGAAGAGCAGTATTTTTTTTCTAATACCCTTGAGAGAAAAAAGAAGTATCGAGATGAGGGGTTTCAAGACAGGTATGGTACTTGGACTTTCCGTCATCCTTGGGGGAAGAAAGAGGAAGGCTCAGAAAAATGTGGACCAGGTAAGGGACAGGTGTGTAGTGGCCTGTGGGTGGAGGAACTCGCTTCCTTTTGTTCCTTTAGTGAGTAGTTCCTTCAAGACCAGTTGAGTTGAGGCTGCTCTCCACAAAAAGGGTAGCTGCAATGGATAAATCTTAAGACAGTCTTGGAAAAGTCAGTTGCAACTGGACACCCCATAGCACTTGACAAAGCACGGTAGGACAATGGACAAAGCCTTCTTTCTTCTTACAGCAACAGCTACAGGGTGCAGTGTTGGATTCCTTCTGTAGGACAAAGCTCTGTCATTCTTTCCTATATGGACTAACACATTACACCCCTAAGAAACCCCTTTTGCTTGTGTGATAACTTGAGGTGAGCTGTACTATCCAGGAAAGTGAAGGGCAGCAAAATCTGGCTCTTGATAGAGCTTCTAAGACTATTTAGTCCAAGGCCCATCAAAATACCTCTAGAGATTGCCATGCAAAAGTAACAGTGAGAGTGACAGCTGCTTGTGTATCAAAAGCAGATTGAATAACATGCACTGAAGCATTTTATGGTGACAGTGCTTGTATAGATGTGCACGAACATGCATATGCTCTGGCTGGTTCATTTGCACTATTGTGATAGAAGTATAGGCTATTGATTCTTTTTCCAAAATAAAGGTCATTATAAAGCTTGTGAAGGTAGGTGTTTGTACACTGTGTTTGTCTGTGCTTAGCTTAGGTTCAGATACACATTAGCTTTCTCAGCCTCCGAGTAGGATTGAATTGAATCTTGCAATTACCACATTTTCAGGCAGACAGTTTCTGACTTTGGATTAAAGGCAAAGGTCAAATTAGAATTCTCTTTGTATGCTTTGTATGTTGGATTTTTGGTTTTGTTTCTTTGTGGTCTTAAATAACTGAATTTCTATTTCTCCTGAGTATTAACAGCTGGCAGTTGAACAGATTATGAGAGTTCAGGCATCTATAAAAACATCAGTTCCTTTTGAGGTGCTTTAAAGCATAAATTATAGTTAGATAATATCCTCAGATGACAATATCGGTCTGTGAAAAAGGATTGTCTTTCCCCACCTCCTTCTGCTTTTAATCTAGAAATTAAAGACAATAGGGACTGCAATTATCAAAGACACCAAAAAATATTCCCTCTTGGGGGCTTCACCTAGAAGTTCTAGTTTCTGCTCAGTGTACTTTGGGAAGCTCAGTTTGTTGTTAATATGCTTTTGTAGAGCTGTCTAACAGTCCCTATAAAGCATGGTGCAAATAGAGCTTAAAGGAATGGGTGGACACTTTGTGAGAGTCAGACAAATAAATTGCATGCTTTTTATTCTCTGAAGCACAGATGACTAGAATTGTAACTGACTGAATAATTCACAGTGATTAATTTGAAGAGATTTTCCTGGTTTTTAGTGTTCTTTGAAAATCTGTACATTTAAGCAGAAGTATGGTTTATTTAAACATATTTCAATGTAATTGTTTGGTCTTCAGACTGCTAGGAGGTAATTGTCATCTGAAATATTCAGTGTATAGACAAATTCCACAAATTCTGTGATATTTTTGCCTTACATGATAGGAAGTTACATGGAGATGGCTTTATTGCTTAAACTACAAATCACATGTTTGATGATAATATTTGCCATTCTTGCCATTTTGGCTAACCATATTAGACGGTCAGGGAGAGGAGATGATATCATATAATTCATATAAGTAGCAGGCTGAAATGTGAATTTTGCAATTAGATTTATTTATTATTGCTATTTTTATGGTAGTGGTTCCTAGTTACTGTTATGAACAGGGCGAATGACTATGTGGGTGTTCCAGGCAACTGACATCCTAGAAGGCTTCCCTGCACTACCTCAAATAATACTTTTCCTGCCATTATCATCTTAACTTCTCTTTAGAAGCAATTTTCTCATTGCAGTTAATAATTGTTTTGGATATTGGTATATCCTTTATGAAGAAGAGCAAGACAACAGCCATAAGAGAACATGAACCCTACCCTGTGCTTCTGAGAAAAGTCACTGATAAGCAGAAGCCATGGGGGAAAAAAAAAAAAGCAACCTGCTCGTGTCCCTCTGTTCTCTAGGTTTATTTGGGATCAAGAGCTGAACTAACATACTATGAAGGGCAGGGGGAAAGGGAGAGCAGTACAGAGGGAGCAGTTCTGAGATTCAGTACATCAGCCCATGTCCGTATTCCTGCTACGCCAGCTGAGGGTGTAGGACTTTTTAAGTGTTTAACACATTGCAGTTTCATGTTGCATATTCAGTTCTTAAACTGAACTGAAGGTAAGTGTTTTCTCCTGAGACCTCTGTGCTGGTTTCCCAGCTGAAGAGGTCCAGAGAGAGTTTGTGAAAGTGGAAGTAGGGGAATTCTGAAGTGTGATGAGGCTCATCTGAAACTTAATCACTGTTGGCCCTGATTTTACATTCAAAATCCAAATAGCTGCAAATATGAGTGTGGGAAACAGCAGTGATTCTATCCGTGTCTTTCATCATGAGATCCTAGTGCCCCCCAGAGTCTGACTAATAAAATCACTGAGACCAAGATCCAATGAATAGGCTGTCTTCCCTGAAACAGATGGAAATATTTCATGGCATGGAGCTTGGTCTTTCCCAGTTGTCCTATTAGCCGTCCAAAGCAATTCAGTTCAGATGACCAAGACATGGATGTTGCAAAATCTTCCTGAGTGGAAAAAACCCTTGTTGGCCAAATGAGGGCAGAAATTAATTGGTGAAAAGCAAAGGCATAGATGTGCAGAATATTGAGGCACAAGGAAGTGATTGCATTGCAACTGCCTTGTTATTTACTACAGCAGCGTAATTTAGGACACTCAGGGTAGGAGTGAGATGAAGAGGGTGTTTATACCATTAGCTTTAGACATCTAACTGAAGTACAGTTTGGTGCAGTTATGATTAGCAGTGGATGTTCCCTCTTCCCTCTGGAGCCGATGGAGGGACAGGCACTACCTGAGAGCCGTTCAGATCACAGAAGTCAGGTGGCACAAATACCTTCTTCATTCCTTTTCATGGCTCTTCATTGACCCAGTTCCCATCTACTCCTTTCTTCAGACTCACTTTGCAGTCGCAGCTCGTGTGCCTGAGGCAGCTTCACCAGGCACTTAGAGCAGGCAGAGGCAGCACTCCAGCATGACATGCCATGCTTGCTCTTGGTAAGTGACCCCTTGCTACCCACTTGCTCTGTGTTTGCCCCTGTGTGCTCCTGGCATGGTGAGCAGCACCACAGGTTGAGATGGTGTCCCCAAGCCTGCTGCACAGCCCAAGGGGCTATGTAGCAAAAGGATCGCTTCTTTACCTCCCTGAATCCTGAGGCTGTATTCCCATGCACTTGCTTATCCTCAATTGCTGTGGCACTACCTGCCCAGCAGCTCTTTAACCAGGAAGGTAGCCTGTTGCTCAGAACATTTTTTTTTTGAGTGTGAGGACGCTTCCTCTGCTACATCCAGCTAACTTTCTCATTACACTTTATAGCAAACATTAATGTCTAGAAAAAAGCAGATTTTTATCTGCTCCCAAGATAGAACATAAAACAAACATCCAAGGCTTTGTAATCCCAAGACATTTTTAGGATGCTTTTCAGAAAATGTACTTGACTTGAGTCATTCCAAATCTATTTTGTAATTACAAAGACACTTTATGTTCCTTTGAAACTGATTCTAAAGCTATTCCACAGCCATACTGAAAATATCTTATGTATGGAATTTACACAAACATTTATTTCAATCCTGTCTTTTGGGGTTTTTGGGGTTTTTTTGTTTTTTTTTTTTACTGTGTTGATAATCTCTACGGTAGAAAAAGGAGTCTTTGCAGAACCTGAGGTACTCTTGAACATCTCATCATGACCTCTATAAAAGGCTGCTTGAAGGAGTTCCATTCATATGGGCACTGTTAGTCCAAAAAAAAGGAAAAGTAAACCCACCCAATGCAAAGTTTTAAGGCCAGATGGAGTCATTAACATTTAGTTTCAACTTCCCCTATGGCACAGGCCATACTGCCTCACCAAGGATTCCTTTGTCAAGGTGAGCAGCAAAGGTTTACTAGACCACAAAGTTTATTACTGGCTCTAAGGTTTCATCAGCTAGCTGCAGGGCATGACAGGCTGGTTCGCTTGCTGAATAGGCTGGTTCGCTTGCTGAATAGGAGAAAGGTCTATTCTTTCGTCATATGGTGATAATAGTAAAGACAAGATTGAAAACCACTAAGTAGGCCATATGCTTCAGGAAGATCAGTGAGGTTTGGATCAGCATGCATTATTATTATTATTATTATTATTATTATTATTATTATTATTATTATTATAATAATAATATTGTTTTCTCCTTGGCAATGCTGTGTGAGGAATACGATCAGATTTATAAAACCATTCAATGTCCAGCTGTATGCAACCCTGATTCTAAGTAGGTTTTCTTTGACTACAAAATAGCATTGGCAAAGCACAGATCATCTACCTACTAGATACAGCCTATCTCAGACAAACCAAAGCTTTATTTAGAAGCAGCCATGTTGAAGAACAAATCCATCATCAATGTGTAGGGCCAGGAACTGAATGATGTGTGTTTAGAGAGCATTAGCTCTCTAGTCATAGCCTATATAATGCCAAGTAAGAAAAGCACATAGCAGAAGGGAGGGTGGAGATCCGCTTCTGCAAGTATGCGCTATATTCACGGTGCAAGAGCATATGCACTGAGTCAAAAAGATACGTAATGAATTCTCAAGTGTTGTTATGTAAAGTAGTTGGAAATAAAACTGACATAAAAAGTGATATGATACTGCCACAGTAATCACTCTGAAAGCAAAGGAAGGGATTGTAAACCAATGTGATCTGGTTCTGCTTTGAAATTAGTGGAATTTACATCCCCTGAGCATCTTTTTTGGCCCACAAGGATATAAGCAGGCTTCCCACTCCCTGTGTTTACGGGAAAAGCAGCTGCATAGTTGTTCTCTCACCCCAGTCTCATCAATACTGGCTTTCATGTTATTAGTTCTCAAGATTGCTCTCGCAATGATTCAGCCTTTAAGATGTGGTTATTGTGCTTTTTATAAGTGAATGGAAAAAACCCACAAAGGTTAGCTATATTTCTTCTTAGTGAATTCCTTAGCAGAAGGAAACATTCAATGATCCCCCTTTCTGTGAATGTGGTCTGACAGATCAATGCATTTTCTGGGTTCTGTTACCCTGCTGAGAATATATAACAGATTTGGAAGCCAAACCACATCTTCCCTTCTAGCCAAGGATAAGTTAATTAGGTAAACATGACCACACAGTCTTGCAAAGTTTCTGGATTGTCACTCTCTGCAGGGAGGGAGGGGCATATTGCCCCCTGTCCCACAGGAGAATCAGTGAAAGTCACAGCGTGTCTGTGTGTGGAGGTGCCATCTACTCATGGGCCTTTTCCCCAGCTGGGAGTACTTTCTGTGCTGGGGGTGGAGGTGGGGCCATAAGCCACTTATCCCCTGTGCAGGAGGGATACAAAGTGCAAAGGTGAATACTGATGAATGATAAATAGATTTCTTTTGTTTTTACTGCAAATCTATTCTCTGGGGTTTTTTTGTTGCTTTTATACCAAAGGAAGGTATGATTTTGCTGATGATTTCTGCCTACTGACACAACTAATTACTTAATCAAGGGCTTCTGCCTTCTGTTTAGAGATAGCTGAGATATTATGAGATCTCATTAATGCCCTTAGAAACACAATGAGACTTGAGAAATCTGTAAAGATATATTTAGTGGTAAAAATTATTCCATGATAATTTGTCATTTAGGGTGTTCTATCAGATATCAAATGCTCGAGATTAAGTCTGCTCCAGCTGGGGGAAGGATCAGTTTTCTGTGCTTTCAGATGTGTCTGGAAAGAAAACGCCTTTATTTAAAAATTTTTCTCACGTTTGCTGGGTTTGTAGGGTTTGGGTTACTTTTAGTATCAAGGTGGTTTTGTATAGGGCTAGCAGATGGTTGATAGGTGTTACCAGCATGGTATAGGCATAAATTGATGTTTTCTGGATTGGTAAATGATGCCATAGAAAATATCTATACGTAAACCTCCAATACTGGTTCAGAAAGTCATGGAATAACTTAGGCTGGAAGGGACCCGTGGAGGTCATCTGATCCACCTGCCCCCAAAAGCAGGGCTACATCACATTAAAACTTTATAAACAGAACCATAACAGAAAGTGACTTACAATGTCCTCACAGTTTTACTCAATGTTTCATTTCCATGTCACTTCTGTGTACCTTAATGCTCTTCTTTATTGAGGAAAACTGCACAAATGAAAATGTTCTATATTTTTCCTGCCATTGAGATACTGAAATTTTTCCACCATTATTGCTGTTTCAGAGAAAACAGCATCTGTCCCTCTTTGACAGAGGGGTATTTGCCCACATTCAGAACACACAGGTTTAATAGCATTTTGCTGGTTCCTGCAGCTGAGTATCAGATTCTTCATTTCTTGTGTAACTGCACCCTCGGACACATGGACAGTCCATCACTTGCATCCACAGGAAAGAGAGATCAGCTCCTTCTCCTGTAATAAATTTGCAATGGGTGGGCCACTTCTCCAGGTGGGAACCCATGGTGCTGTCCCCACAGACACAAGGTGGGGCCTCCTCTTTTTAAGACCTCCACAGAGAGAGCTGGTAAATAGGCTACAAAGTTGCCATAAGCATCTGTTATACATGAAGCCCTTCCTCTGCTATGTATAATAGGTGCATACAGGGTAATATGTTGATTTGTTTTATTATCATTTCTGTCATTTTATCATAACTTACCAGTTAGCAATACACAACCATAGTTTCAGTGACGAAGAACTCTGCCTTGTCTCTTGTTTCAATAGGAAATCTTACTGAAGGAGGACTAATGAAAATTATAGCTATTTATCCACCAAAGCTATGAAATGATACATTATGATTCCCAAAGTGCTGGGTTACTGTACTGTGACAAATAGAATAGTTTCCTAAGTACCCTTGAGTGAGAACAAGTGTACAAAAAGGAAACTAATATTGGAGATTTATTTCTTTCAATCACTTAGTTGCCAATAGAAGGACTTATAAGTAAAGTTTATATTTCTCAAATCTCTGTCTGGTGAGAGGGTTTAAAAGCTGATTAGAGCCTGTTGCATTTGAAGTGGGAGGAGGAATAAATGAGATTTCCACACAGTGAATGTTTTTTAAGAATTATTTCTACAGCTGCTCATCTGGGCTTTGTACAGCTGCCAAGCCCTGGAGCAGGACATGCTCTGCGCCCCATAGCTGCAGCCTGGGGCACTGTGCTATGGTGTAGCTTGGCTGCTGGACACCCATGGCAACTTGCCTGTCACTTCTGTCACTCGTCTTCCAGGTGATCTTTTGTTCATCTGCATTTTGTGCCTGTAGCAAACATCTGACCATTAACGGGTCACACCAGTCAAGTCTGGGCTATCTTACTCTCATGCTAGGGGTGGGCAGCAGTGGCAGCACACATGTCAGCACAAGCCTCGTGCCACAGCATATGGAGAGGCTGCTGAATCAGAAAAATTTCCATTCTTCTTTGTTCTGCATTGGTAGTGTTTAGACGTAAGGCATTATGTAAAAGGAACAGGAGCAAAAAGCTCTATTTGTGAAACACCTGCCTCTCCTGCTTTCCCCAGTGCAAGTAGGCCACCTGAAAGAATGATTTTGCTGCTGTTGCCAGCACAGCAGTTCCAGGAAGGGGGCTATTTTCAGCATCCTACTTTGTGGCTGAACGATGGGTAATACATGGCTCACTGAAAGCAGCTCTGTCCCATATGGGCTATAGGACTGCAGCATCCTGGGTCCTGTAACTGCAACATGCATATGCTGAGGGCAGAAGTTGGGGCAGGGGCAAATGAGAGGTCCTGTTTGAGGTCCTTCACATCAGAAAGAGAGGGCATCTGGCTTGGCTTTGACAAAGATTTGCTGTATTGTCTTGGGCAAATTATTTCAGACCAGTTTCAATCCCAAATTTATGCTTTTCCCTCCCACTGACACTCCTGATGGCTCCCTTGTTTTCTGAGATTTACCTAAAGGGGGTAAGATTGCTGGATTTGGGGCTGATATCTGTAGACCTGTTGGCGGCTGAATGGGAGTTCCCAAGACCCTGTGTCTCGGACCAGTTAGGGGCAGGTCTTGTGCAAAGCCGTCTGCAGTGTGCGCTCCTATTCCCTGCTGCAGAGCCAGCTGGTCTGCCCAGGGCTGGAGACAGTGGGAACCACCATGTACCTGCTGCAGGGATCCCGGCAGGAGAGAGGAGTCTGTGTGTGCAGCACATCTCAAGTCTGCACAGGGAACAGGGGCAGAGCAGAAAGGGATCTCCCCACTGCAGACCTCCAGAGAGGGGCTGAGCCCTGCTGGCATGCTCCCTGCCACGGGGCAGGGACCGTGCGAGGCCAGTTGTGCATTTTGGATGCTAGAGGTTCCTCAGAAGAAAGGCAGTGTAATAGTTGCCCTACATTCATAACTATTAATCGTGTCAAGTTAACTGTCTCAGCAAATTAATCTGTGATCAGATTATTAATAATTCTGTTCCTAAATGGTGAGTAAACTAACAGATTAATGAAGTTCTGTAGGCCTTGTAATTCAGCGCTGATGCAAATCCAAAACTGATGCATGGAGTAAAGCTCTTTAAATTGCGTTTCACCATATTAGCTGTAGAGAACAACGAGGTGATGCCTTTTGGTTTATCTAACAAATTGCCTACTTTGAGTTATCAAAATCTATATGCTTTTGCACCACCTGGGGCTAAAATCAGGGCAGCTGAAATCAAGAGGAGCTTTCTCATTATTTTCAAATTACCTTAAAACTTCATGAGGATGTAGAGAGGAACCCCATTCTGTCTAGTCTGGTCTAGCCCGTTATTCTAATCCACCCTGCTTGCAGCCAGACTCTGTCTTCTTGTCCTCAAGGCACTTCCAAGCTTTCCATCACATGAATAGACATTCAGAGTTGCAGCTGGGCAGTTAAATTGTGTGAAATGCATGGTGACCATTTTGACTGTTGTTTCTTGATTACTTTTTATGTGCATGGTATATTTTTATGAATGCCACTGCTCACTGAGCACATTACTGTACTGGCCACCTGACTTGTTTTCCTGAGCCATTACCACTGTTTTTAGGACATGTTAATGTGCTTGTGTAGTTCATGTTGTTCTTTTCAGCCTGTACTTTGTTACTAAGGTGATCATCCAAATTAGGCAATCTGTGAACAAACATGCTAATAATAATAACAACAACACTCTGAACTTGTGTTTGTATTTGTTACGCTTCTCAAATCTTACCTCTCTTACAATGCCTACAAAATGCTTGAAGTCTAAGCAGCTGATGAGCTGTGACTCCTGATCAGCTCATCCTTCATTTTCTGGTCTGATTGTTTCTTGCTGCCACCACTGTTTCCCCCTGTATAAGTGGATTGAAAGCCTGCTGAAGTACAGATCTTTTTCTGGCATATTTGGTGCTCACCCTGGGTGAGTCACACTAAAAGCAATATTAAAAAACAGTGATCTTGGGATTACAGTACCCTCCACTCTCCTCTGCAGATGACTTTCAAACAAACTTTTCAGTGAGACATTAAAGGACATCAGTCTTTGTCACTTGCCAAGGTAGGCTTAGAGGCAGGAAGCTCACGAGTACCTATGCATTAGGAGATTTCTGACTGAGGGCTCTTTGTTCCCCCCCTACAAATTCCAGTAGCTGGAAATGAAAGTGAAGTGAGAGAAAGTACTTGCACCACTTGCACCATGAGAGAAATTAACGATTTATTTAGGGGTGAAATAAGCACCCCAGTCACTTCAGATCACAATGAGATGTCTAGCTGAACATCACATTGTAGTTCAATCACAAATGTATAGGTCTGATACAGAAATGACATGGTGAAGTTCTTTATCTTGTGTGTAGTATGTCAGAGGAGTGCCCTTTCTGACTTTAACATCTAAAGAAATATCCTTTCTCCTTTAGCCTGTGGATCTGTGAAGCATTCAGCTAGACAAGGAGAGACAAAAAGCCTGGGAACAGGGTCTTTGATAGGCGAGATCTCCTTTCCCTACCTTTCACCTGCAGGTGACTTTGTCAATTAGTGATTCTGACATGTGGCCTGGGGTTTTTTTTCTTAATAATAAAGAAAAAAAATTAGGCATCAGTTCCTGATTATGACTGTTGTGCAGAGTTTTGAAACAAAACCAATGGTATGTGGCTGAACCTGCCTGATAAGAAGTTATTAAAAAAAAAGTAATAATGTCTTCGTCACAGCAATGAGGAGATAAATTATATGTTAAATGGCAAAGCACGGCACTGCATATTTCATGCTCTGTAATGACTTAAGAGTTCATTGTGATAAATGTTATTAAAATAAGCACCAAAGGAATTAAATGTGATGCTCTGCTACCTGTGCCGAGATCTCTTCAACTCACTTAATTCTTGCTGCATTGCCTTTTGCATAGCCACTATTCAATATCACTTTTAAAGAACATGAAAAGGCAAAAAAGTAAATCCTTTATGATGAAAGGCTGCACAATTAACAAAGAGAAACGGGGAGTTGCCTTGAAGCTTTCCCACTGCCTGTAAAAAATGAGCTTTAGGTTTTACACAGGTGGCATTATTTTTAAATGTCAGACCTGGGCTTTGTTCCCCCCTTTAATATAAATGTCAGTGGCATTTTGCTGGGAAATCTTTTTGTTTCACCTTCCGCTTTGATAAATTCAGACTGGCTTTCAATCTTGCCATCTATCTTTGTATATTAATAACTCTGTTGACTGAAGTTCTGCATCATTTTTTTTCCAGAAGTCATGAATAAAACACAAGCGGTAGACTGTGCATATTCCAGAAGATCAGCAACAAGGTTTAGCATGAAGTGGACAAGTGCTGTAGTGACAGTGGGGGGGAAATAAAATGCAATGAACTCCCACAGTCATAACCAAGGCAGAGAGCTTCATTAGCACTTGGGCCACTTGTTGATTATATGAAGAAAGACTGTATTCCTTGCTGGGGAGGGAAGATAGAACCAATAGCACTTCCATCCAGAGCGGGTAAAGAAGGCATGGGTAATGGAATACCACAAGGAGAAGAAATAATCAGAAACTGCTAAATACTACCCTACTCTGCTCTTAAGTGGGCTAGTTCTTAGAAAGATGTATAAGCTTTGAAGAAAAATATGATGGTGTCAGAAGACTACTGTTTGGCATGGAATTATCTGTACTTCTAGATCAGTTGGCAGGTGCTGCTGAAATACCACTGGGGTGGGGGTGGGGGGAAATCACTTCATCCCTCATGAGTGCATTAATCCTGTCCTTGCTTTCTAAGATGATTCAGTGCCCTAGAACCTTCAGATGCTGTTGTAGCTACCACTCATACAGAATAACACACCAGTGGGAAGGCAGGAGTGGGCTAGGTGCTCACGTGGACTGGAAGGTTGGAGGAAATGCCAGGGAAAGCATCCCCATCTGCTGTCACTCACCTTAGCATCTGCCCAGCGTACTGGGCTAGGGGGACCTTTGGTCTCATTCAGTAATGCCATCTTTACTCTGTGGGCCCTTAAGAGCTGGGATTACCCCTTTCATTTGTATGTATCTGATAGTTTTAAAAATAGTATCCCAATTTTCTATGTGGGTTTTTCCCACGTAGTTTGTTGCATTTAATGCAAATAGGTATGTCTAATCTGAAATAGCAACAACTGCCTTTCTGTATGAAATAAAGTAAATGCTGGCAAAACCTGCACTTACCATAGCAGATTTCTGCCCTACCTTGCTAATGCCAACTATTTAACTTCCAAAACCCTCTAAGTTTCACAGTGTCATGTATGCCATGTCTAAATGATACTAAACTGGCCAAGAGTTCTCCTACCTGATCAATCTTTAAAGAGTTGACTACTAGCATCTCGAGACTGAAATATATTTCTGTAAAACCTTTTTAAGCTGTCTGTAATGATGCATAAACTGAGAAGTAACGTTCTAAGGATTTGCATGAAAACCCACTGTGTTATGGTACATTGTCTCTGAGTTACAAGGTTTTATAGCAGATTTTTAGTGTATTCAGGTACTTAAAGGTGTTAAAGTATATTGTCAGAACTTCTTGGACATGTTAAATCTCTACTTTTTCACATCTTAGAAACTCCCGTGAATCTGTCACTCCTGAGAAGCCAGCTTGAAACCAGCTCTTTAAAGAGGTTGCAGTGCCTGTGCAGCTGCTCATGCTGCTTTGCATCATGAGCAGAATAGCCCTGACACGCACACCTTCATTCTGTTACACAGATGTAAGTGCATGTGGTATTCTCAGTACTATGGTATCAAGTACCTCTCTGGTACAGAAATCAGTACTGATGAGGACAGGGTCATCAAGCCAGAGACAATGAAATAACTTTTTTTTTTCCTACTGGCTCAATTAATGTTCCTTTATAAACTTCCAATGCACCTAATTTTTCAGAGTCCAACTCTGTTGGCATGTCCCTTGTTCTCATGTTATGTTTATTGCAATTTCACCTCCTTGAAGATAAAACAAAGACTTTATGCTCCTTTTGGGAAATGGGAGATGAAGGCAGACTGCCAATGTTTGCTGAACAAAGTGTGCCTGAGGTGGCAGCCTTGGCTCTGAGGCTAGAGCTGCTCCGCCTTTCAGGCAGACCTAAATGCACAAGCAAACTAAAATACATTTCATGTCCTCACTGAGTAGAAATACACACGTGCTAACACAAGTGAAAGGAGACTAAGGTCTGTGACACACGGTAGTGCAGATCAAGACGACTAACAGCTCGGTCTACTACCCTATCTCATCCTATGCATATCCTTTCTGTCTTAGTGGCAGCATCATGTTAGGCCAACTAGTCAACCATGCATTTTCTTCTGGAAAGTTTCCTAGGTATCAAAACAACTAGGATTTGTAGGCAGCAAAGCTCAGGCTTCCCTTTTGCACCTTGGATTCCACTGGAGTCAAGACATGCACCAGGTTTGGTTTTCAGCCTGCCCTCTGGCTTAGTCTGCTAAAGAAAGGATGGATGTATGGTGAGTAATGTTGCCACTGTGATTTCAGTCAGGGCAGGGTTAGCAACAAAAAACATGCTGTCACCTCAGGTGTGCTCTTTAATCCAGCTCCTGCAGGCCTCTGAACAGTGTTGCACTGGAATACCTCATTGTGTCTGAAGTGGACATCAGGTGCCACCGAGTTTAATGAGCTATACTGGGCTTTACAAACAAGCATAAAGACAAGACAGTTGACAAGCAAAGCAGACTGACACACGTGGTCATTTTGAGGTTGTGCAGATATGTAAGGGTAAGAACGGAGCAACGGAGTACAGATCTAATACTCTAAGCGTGAAACCTCAATTTTCAATGAAGCGATAGAGGCATGAGAGTAACTCATGGCATCTAGGTTTTAAAGCACAATTTATGAAAATAAATAAAGGCAGCTGACTGAGCAGTGACAGCTACAATTTGTATGTTGTGGTGTGCTGCTGTTTGATGTAGGACCAGATGCTGATACTTACATTAAGTAAAAGAACTCAGGGAGATGTCCAAAGTGGGATTCAGTGGGATACTTTTGTATTAAGGTAGCCACAAATGAGAATGACGAATTCTGTCAGTTAAGGTACAATTCTTGATTGGAAAGACTGGTGTTTGCTGATAAAGGGTAGTTAAACTCATAAGCTTTTGTAGTGGTGATAAAAGCTAAAATATAACAGTACACAAGGAGTGATTTTGTTCTCAGATTCTTGTAATATGGTTAGCTGCTAAACTCCTTGCAAAAGTGGTGCTGGCAAGGTGTGTTCTTTTTTGCAAAGCAAAGCCCAGGTCTGAGCTGGCAAATGCCTGATTTGCATACAGTCTTTGAATGTATTGAACAAAAAGCAGCTGTAAGAAATTGCTTGCTGTAATCCAAACTCAGCTGAAATGTTGCTCTCATTCAAATTTGACTACTTCCCATAGCCAGTTTTTGAAAATGTCTTTTATAGTTAATTCATTGTCTTTAAATATTTCTTTAATAACTTTCTTCATTGCTTTTGAAAAAATCTTTGAGCTCATGAGTCGAAAATATAACAGCCAATATAAAAACAGAAAAGCTTATGATGTTTTTATTAGTATAAGTTTACTCAATAACTTTGGAGGCTGCTCTTCCAGTTTGGGAAGGAAATATGATTCCAGTGCAGCCGTCTCTCCTTTTTCTCCATTGATGTTTTTTCTTCATCTATAACAGTTGCTGAAAGCTAGAGTTCCTGCTTGTCCCAATTCCCTCTGCTCTTCTTGCATCTTCCAGCAGCTACCAGACATACCACATCATCCCAGCACTTCCTTTCAATGGATTTCTCTCTTATCTCCTCCTTTTTCATCGCATCAAACTTAAATTTCTCATCTGCATTTCTTATTATATTCTCTTTTTGTTCTCTTACTCTGTTGCATTCTCTCCATTCTGCCCATGGTGGCAGCCTCAGTGCCCTCTTTGGCAGTTTTCTTTCTTTTTATACCAGATGCTACCCAGAAGAACCCCTCTTTCTCATGTTCTATGTGGTGATATAAAAAACTTTACTAGCAAATGGAAATTCCTCATTAAAAAAATAGATGAGGAAAAAATGGCATTTTTTTAAGCTGGCCTCTAAAGCATTGTGAGCTCAAATTGTGTTTTTGACTAAGCAAGCCACCTTGCTCTTCCAAACACCTTTGTTGTTGCCAGTATTCCCAGTACACAGGCTGGCTTCACCTGTGAAAACAGGAGCAGTTTAAAGGGATGAAGGGAGACAGCCCTGCAAAGCAGACATACTCCATGAATTGCCACTGGGTCCATGTCTGTCTGCCTGAACTATGGTAAGGTTTAGGTTGGAAATTAGGAAAAATTTCTTCATGGAAAGGGTAGTCAAGCATTGGAACAGGCTGCCGAGAGAGGTGGTGGAGTCACCATCCCTGGCAGTGTTCAAAAAACGGGTAGATGTGGCACTTCGGGACATGGTTTAGTCTAGTCTACCCTTAATTGGTTTAGTGTGGACTTGGTAGTGTAGGTTAATGTTTGGACTGGATGATCTTAAAGGTCTTTTCCAACCTAAACGATTCTATTATTCTATGATTCTAAGACACATAATTTAAACACTGACTCGCTGTTTCAAGGCAGCCTGAAGAATTTTGGCACCCAGTCCCTTCTAAATCCCCAAAATACTGACAGCCTAACTCATTTGGCAATTAGGATTAACTATTGTGGCTGTTAATATCCATAGAGGATGGAACAAGTTTGCAATGTCCTCAGAGCATTTAACTCCTACATGGGAGGCTGGGACAGTCTCTACTCTGGGTCCGCTACAAGTAGACCACAGCCAAGCATGGTGTTGTTCCAGGCAGCTCCTCCCCATTTCAGAGCTGAGCATTGCTGTGGTGGATGTGAGTGAGCAGAGGTTGCTGCAGCCCTGGGCCTTGGTTTGTGATTCTGTGCAGTGCTGCTCAGAGCCATTTCTTTGCTCAGGATCAGGGCTCCCACTGCAGGTGGTCTGACAAGTGCCATGGGAAGTCAGTTCATTAGATTAGATGTGTGAAATTTTCATGTTCCATGAAGGTTGGCAAGGCAACTTCTGGTAAAGGTTAAAAGAGAGAGAGATACCAAGATACAGAGACAAGAGGAAGGTGTTGAACAGATTATTAGTGGACTTGAGCCCAGGATATGTATGGGGAAGTCCAAACAGCGAGTTGGAAATTAATCTTAGACACTGCCAATATCTTACTCCCCTCCAGTGCAGCGGTGACGGGGATATGAGAACATCCAGCAGAAGTGGGCCATGCCCCTGCTGTGGATCCACCTAAACAGGTGCCTGCCCATTGAGAACCAGCAAGACCTCAGGTAGCCTAAAAGTTCCTTCACCTTGGTGGGGAGTTGGCCCATTTGTTGGCTCTGAGATTTGCAGTAGAGGACAAAAGTGGTGGGGAAACGCCTATTCCCTCTCCCACCAATGTTTCCTAAACACAGGTCCTTTCCCCCCAAGGACTGGGGCTGGTTTGTTGCAAGATGGGAAGAGAGCTCTGTGACCTCATGGCCAGGAGTAGGGAGAGGGCAGAGGTCTCATGTTTCAGCCATCCCTGTGATGAATTAAAAAAAAAACCAACAAAATCCAAGAAAGGTGGTGTTACAACCTACAGAGGAAACTATTCTAACAAAGCAAACCTTGAGCAGGAAATGCTCAAGCATTCTAGGTGTGCATGTCACCTGGCATATGTAGAATAAAACATTAGATCCAGCTCACAGGATCTGGGCTGAGAAACCAGTGGGGCTGGAAACTTTAGAAACAGGTTATAAAGATACAAATTAAAAGGAAGAGTCCAGAGAAAGGAAACTTCTTCCCATTCACCACCCTTCCACACAAAGGAGCCACATGGACTCCATCCTGAAACAGGCACAAGGCATGCAGGACACGGGCAAGGCATTGCACGACAGGCTGCAAACTCCCCGTTTAGGCTGACTGCAGGTGCGCATTGCTGCCTGCTGTGCTCCAGAGTTAATTTAACCGTATTTAGATCTGGGTGTCCTAAAGTAGAGTTAGCCTTCAGTTTCTCTGTGGCTTTCATTTTGAAAGGGGGAAGGAGAGGGGCAGAAAGGAAGGAACTTTACCTCAAAGGATCTTCCATGGTAAGGCTGAATATTGTAACAAAATTTAACTTTCTGGCCTGTTTTCTGGGATCCAGTGCATGAATCACAATTAGCTCTGCCACAGGCTAAGG
The DNA here is from genome assembly GCF_030463565.1 of Pelecanus crispus. Lineage (NCBI taxonomy): Eukaryota > Metazoa > Chordata > Aves > Pelecaniformes > Pelecanidae > Pelecanus > Pelecanus crispus. Next base: position 26,641,263 of record NC_134651.1, on the reverse strand, counting down.
GGGGTTCAGTGGCTGAGTCATGACAGACCAAAGGGAGTGATACATCAGGAACAAAATCAATGCTGGTCAGCCTTGAGTGCTACAGCAGAGGAGCACCATTAAACAGCTGCCAAGGACCATTCGCTCTCTACGACGCTCTTCCATTTTGCTACATTAGTTATGGTTTCCGACAATGACCTCTCTTGACTCAAGGGATTTCTTTAAGAGAAATTTCTCTATTTAAATTTCATGCACTGTGAGTCTACTCAGATTCTGTCAGGGGTTAGTTCTACATTTGACTGACTTGCTTTAAACCAAAATAGTCCTGGAAAATTAACCCCTTCTTTGCTAAGCCTCTGTCTTGTGAGTAAATGGTAGCTAATACTAGGAAAGGAATGAAGCTTTTCATGGGATTCATGATGCCAAGAGAAAGCAATCCTCACTTTTCAGGGCTCACACAGGTGGTGCAAAAAAGTAGTAACAGCTGTAAATAAAAAGGGTAATCAATTGTTAGGAAAACAGAGGATGTCTTAACCCACACCATGTTTAATTTTCTTAAACAGTCTTCCCACAAAGTAGTCAAGACTGGTGGAGGATCTAGAGGAAAGGCATTTACCAAACTGGAACAGTTCAGAAATGTGTTAAAAATGAAGTAGCAATTGGTGTCAGTGGATCAACTGTACATGCACATGAATGTGCTTCCTTGCTTATTTCTGGTATATGCTTCCTCGTTCCTGGAGTTACAGATTTCTGTAGTGTGTTGGCTTTTGTGGAGCCCAGTTAATGGTGCCCATTAACTTCAATAAACTGCAGTTTTAGTTTTCTAAAGAATCTTGCATGCATTTCTGCTATCCCATGGATACCAGAACAAGAGCTCTGATTTCCTTATGTTTTACTTCAATAGCTTGGCAAGAAGTGATCTTATATTAATGTCTGACAGTTTCAGATTGCTTGAGGACACAAAAAAGAGGCCAAAAATCAGTGGTGATGCTTGCAATCCATTCCTCTATTGGTTCAATGAGCAGTTCAGTTTTGTTTGCTCCTACATTTGACAGACTGTGAAATTACTGTCTTACTGTTTATAGGGCAAATGAAGAGCCTAATACCTTTTGGGTGTGTTGAAATATCTGCACTACAAAAGAAGATTGGGTTTTCAAGAGCTTCCCATGGAAATCTCTCTGAAGTAGTTTATACATCTCTTATAATTGCTTATTTTCCTTTTCTTTGGTTTTACATGTAAACAGGAAACAGGAGCTTGTTTTCTGTGTCTCCTTCCTGTAAATGCCACAGCCATTGTATCACCCTGTCTGAAAAAAGATGTTGTAATGTTAATTTACTTCTGTTTTTTAAAAAGAAATTATTTTTAAAAAGGAAACAAAACCATTTTAAGTTCATACATTTTTTTTTTTTTCCAGAATGCCCAAGCCTTTCTGCTACTGTTCAATTAATTTCCACCATGGATGCCACCAGAAGGCTGAAATAAGGAAAGCACTAATATACTCACCATCCTGAGAAAAAGCATCTGAAGGCCTTTACTGCCCTGCCATCCTGCTGCAAATACACGGTGAGTGTGCCACCAGGCTCTGCATCCTCTTCCCCTGCCCTGGGGTTTGGTTGCTTCTCTGTAAGATCAGCTCTGATGTGGTGCAGGTGACTTTGGACCTACCTCATCTCTGTCGACCTGTCTGATGCTCATGAGACTCTTGGTTGACCCTTGTTACCAGCACCAAACCCACTCTGCCCTTGCTTGGGCACAACAGGACTGCACTAGGTTGGGGAGGGCACTGCCCTGCTGCTTTGTTGATGCCTGCAGCTCCTGGCTCATCTATGCAGATCAGCCCTCTGACACATGGTGAGATTGTGTAAATATATGCAAATAAACTAATATTTTCTCAAGAAATTCTCTAATATTTTAAAAATTTTGCTCTGTGCATTGAATACATATCTGAAAGATGCAGTAAGCAAATATTTCAACCTACAAAGGAGCTTTTCTTCTACAGTGCACGTTCTAGTGCATGCAAGGGTAGCCAGCTGCAGACTGCACTGCTTCTTACTGTCTTCTGCCTATGAAGTTGGCTCATGTGGCCACAAAGCCAAATGTGCAGCCTGCTATCTTTAGGGAGTACAATGAATCCTACCTGACTTACGGCTGGCTCCAAGTCTACTGAAATAAGTAGAAAAGTCCTGTGATTTTTCTGTGAGCAGTCCTACAGACCACATTTACCGCAGTAACTTACATACTATACTGTGCTCTTGAACCAAGACAGTATTTCAGTGCCTACTGCTCCAGGGGAGTCCTTTGGTTGACTTCAGTTCCTCCATCAAACCCTTACCAAACAGGTTAGCGCAGACATATTAGGGAGGCTTTTGACCAAATGTGGCAAGAAATCTATTGTGCTTATTGTCTGTATTTGCTTATTGTTTGTACTTGTGTGGAGCATCTGAGGTAATCTGAGCTTTACTTTAGCCTTTCACATTACTGAACAGCACAAAATATCCGCACCAAGGTAAGTGACATTCAAAGTGAGGTCCCATCTGAATAGCTTTTTCAAAGTCAGTGTTCTAATCTTGTAATCCAAACAAAAAATCAAAGTAAAAATCCTCTTTCTGTAATTGGTCATCTGAAATACTCAGCCAAAACACTCTTCTATCAACTTCAGCAAGGGGGTAGATGGTCTTCAAAGGTGTTTCAACTTCTTAGATCAAGGTGGTTTTGGTTTTGTTTTTGGGTTGGGGACAAGGGGGATGGGGGACGGGGAAGTGTTGTTGTTTTGTTTTCTTTTACAGTACTTAGTCAGGTCTTTACATGAGGTAAACTTGCAGCTACTAACAGGAAAGTAAAGAGCAGGAAATAGTCCTTTAAGTACCACATGCAAAGGCACCTTTCAATGTGGCTGCTGAATTGGATTCATCAGAAGTAAAGGCTAATCTTCCCCTTGACATTTACGGAGTTGGTTGATTACTTCTCTTCTGAACCATCCATGTAGAGCATTGCAGGTTTTTTTAATATGCTTTCCTGGAAATGCTTAATATTAAGAGGTTTTCCCAGTTCCTAATTTAAGGTCTGCACATTAATAATGGAAAGCTTACAAGGTAAAGCAAAAAAAAATGACAGATCAAACCTGGCAGAGCACACTAGGAGAAAAAAATATCACCGAGACAAAACATTTTAACTGCAGTGGCCAGAATTGTCTTCACCATCATAAAACTATTTCCTGACATTAGCTGAAGGCTAATGTGGCAGGAGGGCGAGCTGGAGGCCAATGCAGCAGCTGGTATTCATGCAGGCCTATGTGCTGGCATTATTACAATAGTTACACTACACATAGAGGTGGAACTGAATGAGGGGACCCTCAAGAAAAACCTTTTTATTTCTTCTATAACTTACACAATTGATTTGAATTTACTTTTTAAATGTTTTGGAAGTACTCTGTCCCTCTAAGAAGAGTACCAATGAAAGGGAAATAGTTAGCATATATAGTTAAATATATACATGTTTTATATATATATGTTTTATATTAGATAACAGTAGTAGCTAACAGACCCATGAGAGGTTAGAGTCCCACTATATGTAAACTCTAGACTGAGTAGAAATTGGTCACTGTACCACAGAGTTGACAACTCTATGAAGACAGACAAAAGAGTCATTTCTCTCCCTATTTTTAGGGAAATTGATGTAAAGCAAACATAAGGACTCAGATTTCTGTACGGTACAGATCCTTATAGTCCTTGACAAGGGATCAAATTTTCAAATTAGTTCTCTCCTTTTGAAAATCTGGGCATAGGTGTTGTACTGCAGGTATTAGATTCAAAGGTTTTCTTTAAATCCTGTCCCATATCTAATGTCAGCCAGGCTCTCTGTAGGAAAACAAACAAGCAAACTCCCACCCCAGAGCTTACACCTCTAAAATCTCACCAGTGGTGCTGCTGTGACCCAGAAACAGGCATTTAAGGTGGACCTTCTGGGTCATCATGTCTAGCCCTCTGCTACTGCCATCAGTCCCCTCTAATCCCATCTGTAAGTTTATCAGGCCTCATCTTAAAACTAAATAGGTTCCTAGTGGCAAAGCTGTTACCATTTTCTCCACCTTCTGTTATCTCAGAGGAGGTGGTTAAAGAAAAATCTAGTTTCAAGCTTGAATTTATCTGTGGTTTATTCATACTTATTCTTTGGCAGTGCTGTCCTTTAGCATAGATAGCTCTTCTCCTTCCCTTGTATTTACCCTCCTCCTTTCCCAGCCCCTATGTTCAATTTACTGGCAGCAAGTTCAGTTTTGGTTTTGCAACATTCCATGGGCCTTATTCATGTACTCTATTATCAGCTAACCTCTCCACAGCCCATGTTATTCTAAGGGCCCTTGCCCACATCTGTTGCAGATTGAATAAGTCTTTCCCCAGTTGGGGTGATAGGCTCAGAAGCAGTGTTTCAGATGACTTCTTATCCAGGCACTCCCTTCGGAAGTGAGAGGTCAAAGTTCAGTTCCCTTCTCTGAGTGAGTGAATCTGAATGGTTATTTCACATAAACTAGAGACCAAACCATAAGGTATTCTGACCTGGTTATAGTTTCAATCACTTGTAGATACTATTTCATTCACTAGAAGAAATTAAACGTTAAAATAGAGTGTCACTGTCCCATAGCACTGCTGAGAGTCTTAAGCATTAGGCTAGAAAGTGATTCTCTTTCCTTTCCTGTGTCAGTACTAACATAACTGAGGAGACCCTCACCTCTCCTCCCTGCAAGACATAAATCCTGAAACCATCTGGAGAGCTGCCTGGTAGATGTGTCCTTTTTTCCCTTGAAGCAGAGGCAGGACTTAACCCAGCTCTCCCTATTCCAAGGAAAAGACAGAAGCCCCATCAAAGTAAACACCTTTTTCTAGGTTTAATGGCATCAAGAATAATTGAAAATTGGAAGCTTCAGATCAGTCTGGACTGGTTTTTGTTTAACTTCAGTTAGGTCTGATGCACTAAAAAAAAAAGGTGGGAAAAAGAAGAATGACCAGTGCTGCTTCCCTAGCAGTTTGCCCCCTAACAACCACTGGGAAAGACTGACTTTTTGCTCATTTGCAGGCTGCTTGATCCCATTAAGTACAGATAAATGGGTGTGAACAAAGATAAAACACAGCTTCAACATTCATACAGTGGAACAATGCAGCCATTTGTTAAGAGGGCTGTAGTTGGTTAAACACAAGTGGCTGGAGCCAGCTCATGTGGTTCATATTCTCTTATTACACAGCCTTATTGCAGTAGGCACAACTTATTGTTTTCACACAAATTGATTCCATGACAACAAACTAGAGATATTGTTCACTTTGATCAGTGAGAAGACCAGAAGATTTTGAAACGGTACTTGGTTTTTTAGGTTTTGTAAGTAATACATTCCCCTACAAAGTTAGCACCAGAGAAGTAATAGCACAAGGTCAGAGTTAAACTTGTTACATGAAAATTACACTTGGTAATGATCTGAACTTTAAAAAATACCTGCCTCCCATTTCAGAAATGAGACAGCTCAATTCGTTCCTATGTTGCATTTGTTTTAAGGCAGAGAATGGAAATAGTATCAATTTTTCTGCCAGCATATTAAAACATGTTTTTATTAACAAGTAATTGCATTGAGTCTTGGAAAGCATTAGCAGCAGCAGCAGCAGAAAATACTTCTGGAAAGCTGAAAAATGTATTTCAGATTCCTTTGAATAAAAATGTAAAACCGCTCCAGCAGCGTATTTCCCTTTCCTGAGCATAAGATGGGAGAGTTTTATATAGGTTCTACAGCTGAGAGCTGTTTTAAATCTCTTTTTTAACTCAAGTAATCTGTGAAGTGAATGCTCATCTGGGTGAAAAGACACCCTGTACTTTTTTTTGAGACAAAACAAGTACAAAATACCTGAAAGGTTAACAAATTCAAGTGAAATTCCAAGGGAAGTCCACATTTGAGCCATGTGTGGAATCGTTTAATTTCCAGTTTTGGACTAGTATGGATCAGCAGGGAAGGGGGTAGGCTGATCTTCCCTGTGGTAATTTTTCCAGGACAGTCTCCTGTGTGGATGTAGTAATAACCATGTAAAGGTGCCAATGGATTAGAAAAAAAAATCATTGGTACATGAGACTTAAATGTGATGTGGTTAAATGAAGTGATCATCTAGCTTGTCGAAAAGAAAATTGAGAAGCCACTTTATTACACCACATAAACATGGTGAAATGATGGAGAATAACATGCTGATGAACTCTTTGGTCTTGCAAAGGAGGACAAAGCAAAAATAATGGTTGGAAGCTAAAGTCGGATAAAAATCCATTAGAATTTTTTTTTTTTTTTTTTTTTTTTTTTGAGTGAGAGTGACTGGGACCATATACTGAGGGATGCAGTGGATTTTTGCATCTCTGATGGAGGCTGCATCTCTGAGTTGTAGTTGCCTTTGTAAAAGATACAAGGTCCTGAGCTCAGAACAGGGCACGTGTAAGTGTAATAGCCTGAAAATAAACAGGATACTGACTGAACATGAGACACTTCCTCTTGGTCTTAAACACTTGAAGGGCTACATCTTAAGTTTAATCAAGCATATAGCTGCCATTCCTGCAGCTATGAGTTCAATAAGCTGTTGTGGCAAATGTGTTATTAAAATGCAGTGACAGGATTATGGCTGTAAGCAGCTGGAGGTCTGTTCTTTGGAGAAGGTGTTAAAAATAATGGTTGGGATTTCCAGGAGGCCCATTTGGATCACGTGGCAGAATATCAAGCAATATTCAGAAGACTTTCCTGGGGAGAGGGGTCTCCCCAGATTGCCTCAGGGAGCCAAAAAAAGGAGGCTGAGTTACAGTAATGGTGCTAGTGAACAGTGCTGGAAGTTCTCTTTAGCGAAAACTGAAGGGCAGGGACAGGGATGGAGGCGCGGCTGATTGTGTGCAAGGATTGTCAAGGAGACCTGTACCTTCCAGCTAAGTTTACTAAATCCAGAAACTTGGTAAAACCCAAGTCATTTGGAGGCATCATTTCAAGACAGAAGCCAGCAGAGAGTGCCTCTGAAAGGAATCTGAACAGGACAGTGCTCTGAAGCCTGTCCTCTTTGCTGCCATTCATATTGCTGTTGAGCCTGTGGTCACTGTGCAGGCTTCTTCCCACTGCCTGGGGAATGTTTTAAAGCCTCAGTGCAGGGGAGGGAGAAAAACCCAAACCACCTGTCCTTTCATTTTTCTTTTTTCAATCAAACTTCATGTAGTGATCTCTTTGAAAAGATCTAGTGACTGGGTGAGTCCAGGTACCTCTGAATCCTAATGATAAACCACTCACTGACCTTGGCAAAACCAGGATTTCATCCTTGCCTTTTTAAAAGAAAAGAATGATGTCCCAGCCTAACCAAAACATTCAATACGTGTTTAAGGCCAAGCTATCCCATGGAAACAGTTTCCTCCTTTATCTCCTCCTTCTCCATCCAAAGGTACAATTTTCTTTAAAAAGCCTCTGCAGGCTGCTGTATCAATTTTGTAATTTGAGGCTAGAAGGAAGCTGGAGTTTTCTAAAGGAATAAAGAAGCAGTTTGATTAGAACATGGCAAACCTCCCAATAGCTCTTAAAATAGGTCTTTTGGGGAGTGTTTATATCACCTGATGGCACAGCTGGGACCTTGCGGGTCTGGATGACTGTCCACTCATCCTTAGGTTTCTTTAAATTATCCTGGTAACAGTAAAAAAAGTTGATAACGTTGGAAGCCAGGGCTCAAATCTTTCAGACTCTAAGTCTTTTTTCACATGTTCTTGCAATAAAGCACATTCACATTAAGGCTAATATAGGAAACTACGCAGATGAGGAAAATATACCTTAACCCTGGATTTTGTGGTGGTGGAATTTAATGAATTTTCATCCACAGTCTGGCCAAATGTGTGTGGGTCAATGTGTGGGTCCCTCAGTCTGATCGCTCAGCTGGAATGCCTGGATTTGGCAAGTGGGCACGTCAGCAGAATCAATTCTGAACAGACTATGCCATTTAAGGAATAAACTGGACTTCGTGTCCTTCCCATTCACTGGTGCAACACGTGTTCCTTGGCCACCAAATGCTGGCAGGAAATTTGTGAAGGATACAAAGTAAGGAGGGTGGAAGGAAAAAAGATGCCACTTAAAATAGACAGATGGAAAATTTTATGTATTGAAAAAAGATGTCTGTTGTGTAGAAAACAGGCGGTTAAGTATGTTTGTTATTTTTAGCCAATAATGCACTTGATGAAAGAGTGTTCTTGATAAGGAACAGCCTCTGATGGGAGGAAGGGAGACAAGACCACGGCAGGTACTTATTAAGGCTAGTTTGGTTGGCAGCTGTAAAAGTAAATAGTAGTGCTGCTCTTGGTTAACAAGCAGCAAATGGGGGGGATTGAACAAACTTTGAGATCATTAAACAAATGGAAAGTTCACTCAACATCAAAGCATGGTTTGGTGTTTAATTTGTACTTTTGAAAAAAAAAAGGAAAAAAAAAAAAGCTGGGACTAAATATTTCTGCAGGTCTTGAGCAGTCTCCAGCAGACCAGCCTGGGGGTAAGACTGGTGCCATAGAGATGAAGGGGTTTTTTAACTCCTCATTTGTGTGGGTAGGTCTGCAATGACATCTGTCTCCTCAGACATCATTTCTCCACACAGGTTCCACCTTTTCTGTAAAACCCTGTCATTCAGGGAGCTGGGGACACAAATCTATTGCTCAGGCAAAGGGCTGCAGCCATTGGATTACCCCAAAAGTGAGCCTCAGTCAGGCATCATGCCCCCATATCCAGCCTATTTCCATTAGAAGACAATGCAAGGACTGCTGTCAGTCACATTGCCTAACTAGTATATTATTGGAAACAGGATGTTGTTGATAGAAAATAAATGAAAACTTTAAAAATCAAAGGTTGAACAAAATTGCAACTCACATAGGGCTGCTTGTGGCTTCTACATGATTCGAGTGTCACTCGTACCCCTAAACTTAGGCTCACATGGGCACAGACTGTGTGCTTGTCTCCTCTGCCCAGGGGAGAATATGAGTCTATAGTCTTCACATTTACCCAGTCTAAGTGTGAACAGAAATTCTGTAACATTCTTTTTATTGCAATCTAAAATAGAAGAATGCTAATTATTTACATACAGAATCAGACTTCCCCTTGATGTTACACAGGTGTCTTCGTGCTCTTTCACTTATACTAAAGTCTGTATAACTGAGCTCCCACCCTCAAGTTCAACCCAGAGAATAACAAGGGGAGAAAATGGTAAAGATGTTGTGTAAGTTACAGAAAGACTGCTGAAAAAAAGTTTGTTGTAAAGATTGTCTAGTACTTCAGGGAGAAAGAAATTATTTTTTGTAATGCAAATGTTCTGTAGCAAAGCCTGTGGAACCTTGTGTTATTAATCACCCTGAGTATCCAAAATTTCTTTTTTAAGACTGTGTCTTTTAGCTGTTTGGAAAAACCCATAAATACATGATTGGGGGGGCACTCATGTACAACAAAGGAAAAAAGCCCTGCAATCTAAAAAGAAAAAGAAAGGTAAAGACATTTGATTTCCCCTCACTGATCACACCTGTACAGAATTTGATTTCCCCTCACTGATCACACCTGTACAGAAAGATGGCCATCTGATTACTTGGTGCTTTAAGATAGCTAGATCAGCCTGTGCTGTGTTTTTTTATTATTATTATCTTTTTTCCCTCTTCTTTCTCCTGCCTCTTGCAGGAGATAACAGAGATGAGGGAAATCATCCGAATAGAAATCCTAGCACTAGTAATAATCAAAGAACTATTCTGTTCTTATTTCAGAATCAAGTAAAAAAATCATCGTTCTTTGTCTTCTGTGTTCTCTGCTCTTAATGTAACGCATTATGGCCACCTCTTATGTTCTTGTTCATTTTGGGGTAGATCATGATTTAGGTGATTGATTGCAGGGGGGAGCAGGAGTTACCCCTTCTACGCTCAGTGGATGCACACCGAGAAGGACAGGAGTCTCACAGCCAATTTAAGCCAGCAGCAATGTTTTATCTTCCTCTCCCAGCAGCAGAGAATCGCTGTTGGAATATCACAAAGTTGCTCTGCTGGGTTTGGCTGGGTTGTTGCTACCCAGCCTACCAAGGATGCTCTCTGTCTTGTTGTGACTCATGTTCCTCTGCCGACTCTTTTTCTGCCCTTCTTCTGACCCACTTCTCTCACCCAAAATCACACTGCTTAGTGTTTTTTAATTGGAATGTCACACTTCATTTAAGCTTTCTTTGCAAGATAATCTAAAGTATTTGTGACTTTCTGTGATAAACAGAAGCCAAATAGGAGAATGGACTCTAGGTGTCTGCTCATGTCATGAGCATACAGGCTTAGGTCTTATTTTCCATATTCTACCTTCCCCAAATATTGGTATTAGGAAGAACCTCAGGGAAGTTTGATTCAGGTGAGGCCCTAAAATACAGATGTTTATTTAACCATTTGCAAACTTCATCTTCCCTGCTTTGTTTCCCTCTTGTTTCCTTCACAGCCTCTAATTTTCCAAACTCCATCTACTCCAGTCCGTGTATCCCAAAGGTCCTTTATTCTTCCCACCGTGCCCAGGTTCAGCAGATGTACCTTTCCCTTCCCCAAGCCCTGGCATGTCTGTGCTATCTAGCATCCCTCCATTCCCAGCGCTGCTGTCCCCGCTGCCAGCAGCGTGCTGCTGCCCTGCCTGGCCACCCCTGCTCCACGGGTCAGGGCCTGGCCCCTGAGCGGGCATTCGCAGGGTCTCACAGTGAGCACAGGGGACTGGTTCAGGCTGGAGCTCTTGTGGAAGAGGGAGGGCATGGATGTGGGTCCAGATCCTCAGTGTGAGAGCTGTGGGAGAGGCCAAGATGTCTGTGTGTATCTGTAGGAGTTTGGCCAGTCGGAGAGCCGGGGAGGGAGCCAGGAGGAAGCGGGGGAAGTCAGGTGTAATCTGTGGCGGAAGGAGGGGACCAGGCATGGCTAAGGAGGGGAGGGAGATATGCAGAGCAGAAGGCATCTTCTACGGCCGCTTGGCCTCCTCTGCCTCTTCCTGCAGGGAGTGAGAGAGCCCACCCTGGAGCCACAGTGAGCTACGCTCCTGCACGCCCTGCGTGGAGCAGGGCAGTTCATTTTGCTTTGGCATGCAGGTATTTGCCCTGGGTTTGTTTGTTACCATTCTTTCTATTCCATTACCAGTTGTGGTTACAAGCCAAAAGGAGCACCGTCGCATCTGAGCAAGGCCCAGAATTAATACATGTGAGAGCAACAGGTCCAGGAGATTCTGCTGAAACAATTATGCCCCAACACTTCCTACAGGATAGATTTGAGGAAGGTGGTGGCAGCTGCTATGGTTTGCAAGGAGTTGAAAAGCTATTTGTGCAAATTCTTGGGGCTAAATTTAGTCTGTTAGGGCTGGGTTTGAGGCCACTCCCTCGCAATCCCATTCCCGGACTGTGTTTATTATCTTTCAGCAACTGCACAGCAGTCGGCCCTGGGGACTGAAGAGAACAATCATTGTGTTTTGATCCTCAGCTCCTTCTCAGAGCTAATAAATAAGTTAGCTGCTAGTTTATGTAACAGTTTGGAAGCCCACACCGTTCAAAGGTGTATTTCATTGGCATGGGTAATTAGCAAACATTACCACAGCACTGTAATTTGCTGGTTTTTTTCCCTCTGAAGCAAATAAATATAAATTGTTTAAAAGGGCAAACCTGTGCAAGAGAAAAGCATCCAGGCACCCAAACACCAGCTTCTAGCAATTAAGGAGATATTATTGGCATCAACAGGATTATTGTCATTTTTAAACTATGCAGCTGCTTGTGATTACAGTGCTCTCCTGGAAAGGCAGCTGATCTCCGGCTAGCCCAGCCAGCAGGCTCTGGGGCGGGCTGGGAATCGCCCACTGCTACGCGGACATTGTTTATCTTGGAGGTCTCCGGCCAGGTTTGTCTCTCAGTACCTTGTTATCGCTGCTGGTATTTTCAAGTCAGCCTGTATGCCTTGAGCCAAAATTAAAGCCTGCCTGCCTGTATGTTGCAGTGGGTACGGCCAGATGGGAATTGTTCGATGAAACAGCTTTTTAACTAGAAAGTGCCCATTTGTCAAAACTGAAATTGTTTTGTAGGGATTCAGCCTTTTCAGTGGCTTTCTAGGAGTCTATGCAGCTTGTGGCAGGCTCTTGCTGGTCCCCACACACCAGCCTGGCCCCCGGCCCCAGGACCTGGTGCTCCTCGAGGCTGTAGCACTCTTGATCCCAGAGCAGAACTGCCCGGGCTCCCCCGTCTGAACTTGTAGGCTCGCACCTCAGAGGCTGGGCATGGTGCTGCACTGGGAGAAGCAGATGGGTGGAGGGCAAACCTCTGAAATCCCAAGCCCAGCCTTGGGTTGACTAACCTCCGTTAAGTACTGGAGCCCTTATTTTACTGGGCTTGTCTCAGATTTTGACATCCAGAAACCAGGTCTCAGATAATGTCTTGGGATGTGCTTTCATTTTTAAAATTGAAAAAAGAAAGAAGTGGTTTGTATGTGAAATTTATTGGGTTTCCTCTGCTGTGGGAGACATCAAAACTTCTGTTTTGTTCTGAAGGAGAATCATTTTTCTACTTTTAAAGTAGTTTTGGACTTCACACTGAACAGACATTCCTGCTTTCAGCCAGCTGGCTGTTACTCTCTGGAGCTGTAGTGGGGTCACTGCCCCCTGCTTCAATGCTGCCCTGCAATTCTGCTCCCCCATATAGAGGGGCAGAGCCCCTTTGCTGCTGCAGCAGAGCTACCCATGGGAGACACTGTCACGAATGTTTACGCAGATTTAGCTGAACTGAGAAAGAGACAATATAACAGCCTCCAGTCTTATTTATAATTACCCAGTGGGAAGGAAATTAAAATGATAGTATTTAAGTTTTCACTCTCTCCTGGTGACATTTAGACATGGGGTCACACTTGGCAAAGGCAAAGTAATCAGCCAAATACAAAACCTCATACAGCCCCATTTCTTGTTGCAAAGTATTGCCAGTGGGCCATTCAGTTCCTCTTCTCCCTTTTACAGGTATGCCATTCATTTTATTAGCCTCTTGTGAATTCTGTTGCAGACAATGACATAATTGAATTTAAACAAACTAGACTAGACTCTCCTATGGTCTAGTGAACATTTATGTCACTCAAGTACCAGGAGACCTCCAGAGGGGTTTGGGGTTTTGTTCTTTTTATTCTTTCCTTAAATATTTCAAAAAAATCAAATGTCAATGACATTTTCTGGAGTAAATAGTTCTAATGGAGCTGCACAGAGATTTGGATGGTCATATGCTTTTTGTGTGCAACAAAGAAACAGGATTAGTTTTACCTGAAAGGCAGCGCCACGAAGCTCCCCACAGGCATCTCAAGAAATGTTAATTCTTCCTGACTCAGGTGGATAAAAGATTATGACACAAATGGTTCCATTTAAAGGAAATACCTCCTCCCCAGAGGGTATTTTTTTTTTCTTACCTATAATGTAATACTAACAGATTAACAATCTGTTACTTAGATTGGGAGATGTGTACGTATATCATGTTATGTGTTGCTCAGGTAATTGGGAAGGGAGAGCAGGGGATGCTGTGACTTTCACCTGTTGTGTGGAAAATTGCCTAAGCTGCTAGTGAAATAGGGCTAGATTCTTGGCTGCATAAATGTGTGTGGTGACAATTTACAGCAGGAGAAATATGGCTGCATTTAGTTGGCCCTGAGTTGAACTTTGATTTGAACAATCATTTTATGGAAAATCATGTAAATGGTGGGGAGCTTGTTCTGATGGGGCTTCTCATCCATAGGCAGTTCGCATTGCCATCTGCAGTACCCAAAGGGCTTCTTTCTTATCCACAGTAGCACGAAGACTAAAATGAGTCTGTTCAATAATAGAATCATAGAATCGTTTAGGTTGGAAAAGACCTTTAAGATCATCCAGTCCAAACATTAACCTACACTACCAAGTCTACTCTAAGCCAATCAAGGGTAGACTAGACTAAACCATGTCCCAAAGTGCCACATCTACCCGTTTTTTGAACACTGCTAGGGATGGTGACTCCACCACCTCTCTCGGCAGCCTGACCCAATGCTTGACAACCCTTTCCGTAAAGAAATTTTTCCTAATTTCCAACCTAAACCTCCCCTGGCGCAGCTTGAGCCCATTTCCTCTTGTCCTATTGCTAACTACTTGGTAGAAGAGACCAACACCCACCTCACTACAACCTCCTTTCAGGTAGTTGTAGAGAGCGATAAGGTCTCCCCTCAGCCTCCTCTTCTCCAGACTAAACAATCCCAGTTCCCTCAGCCGCTCCTCATAAGGCCTGTGCTCCAGACCCCTCACCAGCTTCGCTGCCCTTCTCTGAACACGCTCCAGCACCTCAATATCTTTCTTGTATTGAGGGGCCCAAAACTGGACACAGTATTCCAGGTGTGGCCTCACCAGCGCCGAGTACAGGGGGACAATCACCTCCCTGCTCCTGCTGGCCACACTATTCCTGATACAAGCCAGGATGCTGTTGGCCTTCTTGGCCACCTGGGCACACTGCTGCCTCATGTTCAGCCTGCTGTCTACCAACACCCCCAGGTCCTTTTTGGCCAGGCAGCTTTCCAGCCACTCTTCCCCAAGCCTGTAGCATTGCATGGGGTTGTTGTGACCCAAGTGTAGGATCCGACACTTGGCCTTGTTGAATCTCATACAGTTGGCCTCCACCCATTGATCTAGCCTGTCCAGGTCCCTCTGCAGGGCCATCCTACCCTCCAGCAGATGGACACTCCCACTCAGTTTGGTGTCGTTTGCAGACTTACTGAGGGTGCACTCAATCCCCTCATCCAGATCATCGATAAGGATATTAAACAAGGCTGGCCCCAAAACAGAGCCCTGCGGAACACTGCTCGTGACCAGCTGCCAACTGGACTTAACTCCATCTACAACTACTCTCTGGGCTCGGCCACCCAACCAGTTTTTTACCCAGCGAAGACTACTCCCGTCCAAGCCATGAGCTGCCAGCTTCCCAAGGAGAATATTGTGGGAGACGGTGTCAAAAGCTTTGCTAAAGTCCAGGTAAATGACATCCACAGCCTTTCCATCATCTACCAGGCGGGTCACCAGGTCATAAAAGGAGATCAGGTTGGTCAAGCAGGAAAATGGCTGAGGTTGTCCCTGAGCATGGAGAATCATAGAATCACAGAATCATAGAATCTTTTAGGTTGGAAAAGACCTTTAAGATCATCCAGTCCAAACATTAACCTAACATTACCAAGTCCACACTAAACCAATTAAGGGTAGACTAGACTAAACCATGTCCCGAAGTGCCATGTCTACCTGTTTTTTTAACACCTCCAGGGATGGTGACTCCCCCACCTCTCTCGGCAGCCTGTTCCAATGCTTGACTACCCTTTCCATGAAGAAATTTTTCCTAATTTCCGACCTAAACCTCCCCTGGCGCAGCTTAAGCCCATTTCCTCTTGTCCTATTGCTAACTACTTGGTAGAAGAGACCAACACCCACCTCACTACAACCTCCTTTCAGGTAGTTGTAGAGAGCGATAAGGTCTCCCCTCAGCCTCCTCTTCTCCAGGCTAAACAACCCCAGTTCCCTCAGCCACTCTTCACAGGACCTGTGCTCCAGATCCTTCACCAGCTTTGTTGCCTGTCTCTGAACACGCTCCAGCACCTCAGTGTCTTTCTTGTATCGAGGGGCCCAAAACTGGACACAATCCTGGAATCAATCCCAGACTGACTTCAGCTCAGAGCTGAAGCAGCTGAGACATAAACAACCTGTATGCCCTGTGACCCTGACCTCCTGGTAATTGTGGGAT
Organism: Pelecanus crispus; assembly: GCF_030463565.1. Classification (NCBI taxonomy): domain Eukaryota; kingdom Metazoa; phylum Chordata; class Aves; order Pelecaniformes; family Pelecanidae; genus Pelecanus; species Pelecanus crispus. The sequence continues at coordinate 26,625,510 of NC_134651.1, read as the reverse complement.
TCTTTCTAGAGAGTGCTTAAGCTTGTGCCGAAACCCCGCTGTAGGCAGGCACTAAACTATAGTAGGCTCCAAGGAGATGTTACAGTTAATCTTATGTCTAGATTGTTAGAAGAATTAGCATTTAAGGAGGTCTTGTGGTTTTTACTTTCTTTTCTCTCTTTCTTTACTTTCACTGCAATAACCACGGTTAGATGGCTAAGACCAGGCATTGAGAATCACCTCTGTGTATGGTTCCATTAGCTGAGGCCTTCTCCCTCCGCATTAAACATTCATGGTATTTAGAATAAATGTTGCATGCATTGTTCTGTTGAAATAAAAAGAAAACTTCCTTAGTGAAGTAATTAGGATGTGGGTCATAGGTTTTTATATAGCAAGTCAGACATGATTTAACTTTGCAGAAATCCTGTGCTAGGCCTTTTATCAAGAAAGTCCATTTGTTTTTAAAAACCCTTAATCAATAAATCCTAATTAAAATCATATGTCAGATAACTAGTAGTCCTTAAGATTTTGGTTTTATACCCAGGAGGGTTCTAGCTTACTGATGACATAAGTGTATTTATTTACTAACTAGATCAATAGCCTGTTCAATAATTGTTTTTTGCCAAGGTTACAGGCATTTGGCTGGAAATAATTAGAACTGTTTGTGATGATGGATTTTTTTGAAACTTGCTGTTATACCTGAAGAAACTCCTGCCTGGGTGCCCTGAGGCTCAGACAGAGCTGTGTTTAGTTCCATGTGCAGCACAGTCCTTCTAGCCCTGTCTAATAAATAGATTCTGTTTAATTTTCTATGACCTGGCTTCCAAAACTTGCCATCCACAGGGCCACAGTATGTGCCCTACGGCTGATATGTAGAATCATATCACATTTACAGCATTTCCAGTTCTATATTTGGTGATGCTTGTCTGCAGTGGTCTGTGGGAAACATTGAGGTTTCGTAGTGGACTTTGATCCCAGAAACTTTAGAGTTCTGGCTTACAGGTGAGCTCTGGATGGGGTTGTATAACATTGCAAGAACTTTAGCGGGGATAGAGATCTCCTCCTTTTCTCATTTATAGTATTTCTTAGCTGTCCTGTGTGAGTCTTAATACGGGGTGATTACACTGTTCCCTGTCCCAACATACAGAAGATGGTAAAAGTGACTAAAAATTAAGTACTGCTTTGAAGCATCATATACTTTCATCAGCAAGTATCAGTGTGAATAGTGAGGATGGTTGGTAAATCCCTGCAGTATTGTCAGAATAAGGCCATCAGCAGCAGAGGCCTCAACTCTCCAAGGCCACTGTGAGGAGTGACAGACTAGCTATCAGAAGCAAAGAATCTGGGGAAAATGGAAAATCTAAATAGCAACTAGTCTTTATTTTATGACAAAGAGGCTCTAAGAAAGATTAGATGCTTCTCTGAATTGTAGTTCAAAAACCTCTTCAAACGAGCAAAGTGACTAAGAACACATTTGGTTTAACCTTAAACACATGAATACTTCCATTTATTTTTTTTTTAGGGCTGACTAATGTGCACTGGATTTTTTTCCTGGATAAGGTTCCTTTGTTGTTAATTCCAGAGTACTTTGTCACTCAGTGAGGCTCACACTTGAGACCTCCTTCTATTGTCCTTGCAATATTCTGGGTCAGCAAGGTCCTCTTTCTCTTCAGTGACTGCTGTGCAATGAATCTCCACTAGTCAGAGGCTGTTATGCTAGCACATGCCTTCATCATGTTGCACAGCTCAGTAATAAATATGTCTGACTTCTGCATCCCATTCTTTTCCCAGGGCGTCTGTTTGCCTTTGTGCACAGAAGCCAGCCATACATATTTATTACTGGGATGGAACAATAATTAGGAAATTTTTCATTTGAATTATGCTTTTTACACTGTTGCTTGGTGTTGTGCACAAATATATCAGGGAGTAAATACAACTTGATTGCAATGACAAAAAAAGAGAAGAAATATCTCTCTTCAGTAGGAATATAGTCTCCAAACTGATTATAGTGATAGCTTTTATCATGTTCTTTCTTCATCCTTTTTCCTGTAGGTTAAGACTCAAGTCATTGATGCAATATCCCAGAAATAACATTTCAGTTTATCCCCAGATGGCATCCTCAGCTGTGTATTTGGAGCCACTTGCACATAAATTACAGGGAAAGCTTATAGGAGCGTAAAGTATTTTCAGTAAAACCTAAAACCTTTGACTTTTAAGCTTGCTCATGACAAACATCCCAACTACATAAAAACTAGAGCACATCCTCAGAGAACAGAATCTTTCGGTCTTCATAATCATTTAAAAAGAGAAAGATATCACAGATAGGATGGTTAGAAATGAGCATACATCTGAATGTGAGTGTATCATGGCGTCCAAGCAAGTAGTTGACTTTCACAGATTTAACCCTGCCTTTTAGTGTGCCCTTAATTAAAACTGGAGGGTAAATTTTATGCTTAAAACATATAAAAATATATATATATGGGCACACATATATTTATTCACACATTTATCTAAAGGAATTTACATGAAAATGTGTTTTCTAAAGGAAGTCTAATATCTTCAACAGGAAAAGCCATCAGTTTTTGAATCATCTTTCCCCGACAATATCATAAGCCTAAAGAACTGCTTAGATTAAGTGCTTTCTTTTATATGGCTAAATTTAGGTCGGATGATTCACTCTTAATTTAAGAGCCAGATTTGCATAACAAGACAACGGCAGTTAAGCGTCTAAATGCCTAGAGCAGATTTTCCAGCTTCCTTACATCGCAAAGCTGTCATTGATCTCAGTGCAACATGAATTCTAGGAAATCAAACTCCATTTGTGGATACAAAGCATGTTGCAAAGACATGACCATAAAGTTTAGTTTAAATCACAAGAACAACCATGAGGAATCTGATTGGTATTCCAAGTCTGAAAATGGACAATAGTATTTGCTTAGGCAAAGAGTATAAGAAGCAAGGGAAAATGGTATGATCCTTCCCATGACATAGCCTCCTAGTTCACCACGGTCAGCTGTTCAGGGATTTTTTGTACTCAAGGCTGCACCTAGACCATTTTATGCTTAGTAGCTACTGATGAGTCTGCCTTCCATTAATTTTTGGGCCTGTTTGTGAACCTTTCTCATTTTGAACCCATTTGCACTTTTGACCTCTAATATACTGTGGTGATGATTTCCACAGTATGGTTGATAATTGCCCTCCTCAATGTAAGAGCCTGATAAAGGTCTGCTCAGTGGAAGAGACACGATGGGAGCATAGTTAATACAACCTTGCTGGAATTAGATTGCCACAAAAGCATACTAAGGAATCTTTAGTTAGGGTCATTCTACCATATATAGGCTAAAAGCAATGCAAATCATTTTTCTAGAAGAAAAGGAAAGTAGAAATTGAACTTTATGTGCTTTGAATATGTGGCTGGTGTAGGGAGAGGCAGTCTTTCTTTCACTAATTGAATTGAGTTAAAAACAAATATTTTCTTTGAAGTGTTGCTTGGCACGTCTCAAGTTACAAGACTCCTTCATAAAAGCTAATGCAGTCAAACTATGCATCCACTGCCTGATGCTCCTTGCTTTCAAAGACTCTCAGGCACCCTCATGGGAGCATGCCTAGCAAAAGTGACACTTTCTCCAGTTAACCAGAAAATAGAAAACCAAGGACAACCCTTCCAAAACCAGCATCAGTTTCGCAGGATAACAACTTATGTGCTTGGAAGGCATTGCTTTTTGTGTATCTGTAGGACTGACAAAGGCAAACTAATAAATAATCATAAATCAGCCTACAGATGATTTTTCATCTTTGCATTCTCTGGAACTACTGCTGGCTCATTGGCAAACAACTGAGCTTTGATACAGTCATGAGACACTGTGCTTTTCAGCTCCCCAGGGACCAGCCAATGCGCAGGCACTCTTGTTCCTGAAGTCCTCAGGTTTACTGCTTGGATTCAAACAGTCTATCTGGCAAAACTTTTCAGAAACTGGCTCCTTTCCCTCTTAAGGCATTAGCTTACCTTCAGATAATGTGTTCAAGAATTCATCGTTTTGAAGCAAATAGGCCACAGTCTGAGCAGAACATCTCTAAACCATTCCTTCTGTATTTTAAAAAACACAAGAGCTATGCATGAATCCTTGTCTCAGTTTCCTCCTTATTCAAATGCATCAGGAGTTGATCCTCATCCTCCAAGCAGACCAGGACACATCCTCTCTGCTCCCATCTCTTTCTGTGCAGCTTTGGGTTTGGGTTCAGGTTTCCATAATAGTAGTAGACCCTTCTGTAAAGGTGGCTGGTCCACTCTCTCCAAAGAATTTGCTCTCACTTTTTACTCTCAGGCTAGCACTTAAGATTTCTGTCAGGAGATTAGTTGCTCACTTGCCCACCTGAGATTTGCTCTGGGCAGTAGCCAGCTCTTTGGACAAAAATGTTTCTTTTTGACTATAAGCTTATCAAGGCTTTACAGCCCCCCGCTGTGAGCCTTGTGCAAAGCACGGGATGTCTCTCCTGGCACTGCCAGGGATCTCAGGCCAAACGGGATTCCAGAGGATCCAATGGAGACATAGAGTGGCTTTTGCACTCAAGCATAGACGGCACAGGGCAAAATGCAGAACAAAGTAGTGTAGTAGATGGGGAACAATGCATAGATATGCATAAATACATAGTCACTGCTCACACTGTCATGGGCATTAATTTCTTTAAAAAGAGCATCTGTTTCGTAGCAGCAATTTTCTGTGATAACGTTGCTGAGCATTTTTGTGTCAACTCATTTTGCAAAACTTAACCCTGCACCATCCCGTTAAATGGACTGGGACAGTTCCTGTGAGCTCACACAGCACTAATATAGGCTGGGCTAGAGTGAAGGTGTGGAGGGAATAGCAAAAGGGAGTACACAGTATATACAACAACAAATGAATTCACTTGCTACCAAAAAGCGAAATGTAAAGAACTTTTGTTGAGCAAGTGCAGGAAAGCATTTAGTACCTAGCACTTTTGAAGTCCAGATGAAAAATTTCCAAATTCATGTCATTCTGGTCCAGCATTTGTTTCTTTGGCAAAGAAGGATTTTCCCCTAAAATCTGTTCTTGTTACTGGATTAGATCCTTTTCCAAGAAATATGTAGATGAGCACGTTCAAACTGTGTGGATTTGTACCTGTCACAGAATAAGTGTTGTCCCAGTGAACTATCATTTATGGATACTGGAAAGATCTGAATAAACCTTAAGTCGTCTCAGAAATAATAAGGGATACACAGCCTGTGTTCTTTGTAACCTACTGTAGTGAGCTCAGCTACTGCTTCTTAATACTGAATATTCATGAAGTCATTAAATGAATAATTGGGATACATTTACACTTTATTACTGTTATGGGATAGCCTGGGCACCTTAATAAGATGCTGATGATTCATTTTGGCATGACAGTAAGAGGGTGCAGAGGGAATTTGTCAGTATGACTTGCTAATGCAAAAATAATTGTTCCATTTTCCAACTTTAATATCAAGAAAGACACTGATGTTTAAGAGTGAATCTGCCTAATAGTCCCTTTCGCTATGTATTAGAGATTTGTACAGAGCCAGTGCTCTGCAGCTTGCTGTTTCTCTTTCTGCAGTAAATTAAGAACTGAGGAAGAGGAGGCAGAAATACCCCCCCTGCCCCAAGAAACTCAGAAATTACTAAGAGCTCTTGTCCATTGCAGATCAATTCTGATGCACTTGATAAATGAAGAGGATTAGATAAGTAATCTGATTAAAATGTAATAGCGATGGAAGGAGCTTTCCATTACACTGAGACCTTGACTCTTAAAATATAATGAAGTTTTTATGGGTCAATTTAATTATATTTGAGCTATACAAATATTTACCATAGCTACATGTTGAAAAGTTACATTCCTCTACTATAAGTCAGCTCCATGAATATATCTGCTATAAAGCTATAAAAAGATTTATAAAGGTAGTAGAAAAAATAATTTAAATGAAAACTAGTTTTAAAACCTTCATCAACTCAATCCAGTGTGCTTATTTTTGTGAGTTTTAATCATGGTCATCTCCCATATGGTGTCTTTCTGTTTAGTAACATTGATGTCCTTGTTGCCAAGAGGTGTGATAGCTGGCACCGCAGAGCTTGCGTTGTGCAGTGTGTTGAACCTGAGGCTGACCTGTCCTTCCACACAGGACCTTTGTTTGCCTCCATAAGCTCATGGTGGGTCTGTGTCTCATTCCATGGGGTGAGACTGTGTCTTGATTGTAGAGGGGAAGAAAGATGCCACTGCAAGAAGATGGCCTTGTCAGTTGTGTACATATGTGAGGAGCTTCCCCAAGATCTGATGGTTGTCAGAAAGAGGTGAACAGAGCAGACATAATACACGGATAAAGGCAGATGCAAGCCTCCAGGCAGCTCATATACAAGAATTTCCAGACCATGTACTCTACATCTGGCAGACGGTTCGCATTATATGTCTTTGATAAATAGTGCTTATTAAATAGTTAGAAATTTCTCCTTCCCCAGAGAAGCTGTTTCATACATTTTTCAATCTTTAAGCGAAATGAAAAAGTTTAATGAAAAAGCCCCCAGTCAGCCTCCCCCAATGAGCCTCCAGTCAAGATTTTCCTGAAGTACATAAATTCTTAATTTGCTGTAGATAATGTCTACCAGATGATAGTACCAGGAGCACAAGTGGAAATTAAAGAACAGCAGACTTGGAACAGACATTATTAAGCACTTTTTCATGAAGAAAAACATTAATGTGTTGACTTAAGGCAAGGCTGTCAAGGCAAGAGAAGCCAACTGAGGTCATACAGAAAGGCTTTAGATGCCCACCTTCTGGAGTAGGTCAGCCATGCAGGTGTGTATGGAATAGGGTACTAAGATCCCTTTCACCAGGTCCCAACGTGAAGTGTAGTAAACTACCCTTATGAGAATGAGAGCACACGTTGCATTCTATCACATCGCTAAAGCAATGTCACTTCTCAGAAAGGGGCAGGTAGCCCATCTTGGTTCCCTATGGGTGAGAGGAATATCTTGTACACCTGAAGCAGAGTGTGAGTTTCTTATGTGAAGATTTTCAGGGACACAGAATGTGATTTGTACATTGAATTTGTCTAGTTAGTGATGTTGAAAGCCTAAAATATGGGTTCTTTTCATCTTCCCTTTTCCACTGTTGATGGTGCTTATGTGTGAAACAGCAGTGCTGGTATAACAAATAAATCCAAGATTTCTGAAGGAGTTTTTTAATCTGTATGGTTGTGGAGAGATGCTCTGTACATTTTTTCCAGAATGTGGAAAAATGGCCTAGAATAAGATCTGTTTTAGTGAATGACAAAAAAAGCCAAAAAGAATATAAGAAAATAACAATAAACCCTTCTTGTCATATAGTGAAGCTCATCAACAGCACTTACATAGCTTTGCACAAGGATCTATCTCATCATCCCTCTTTTGTAGATGGGGAAACTGAGGCTTAGGTGAAGAAAGCAACTTGCCAAGTTCAAATAATGAATGAGTGGATGAGCAGGGTACAGAGAGTAGGTCTTGATTCAGCACTCCGTCCAGGAGGTCTCAGACCAGAAGGAGAGAGCTGGAAATTAGCATTTTATCAATTATAACACATTATATTTTTCTTATATATTTAGGGAAAAGGCTAATAATTTTGGGATGAATTTTCATTATTCTCTTTTCCTATTACTTGAACATTTCTATAGGGGACCAAAAAAAATATTCATTACAAAATATTTGAACTGAAACAAAACATCATGTTAACTTTGTGTAGGCACTTAGTGAAACAGCATATTGAAATGAAAACTGGAACTTCTAACTTGCTTTGAAAATAAATGTTCCAGTTTTTAGGAAGATCATAGCATTTTGAGTCTGGCTTCCTGAGGAAGAAGATATTTTGCTGTATCCTGAAACATGGCTGATTATGTGTGTGCCCACCTGTACGTGTGCCTCTCTGTCCTCAATCACTTTTCAGCTGTGCATCTTTCAGTTGAGAAAATTTGACTGATCTATCTACTATATATCAGTCAAGTGGGGAAATATGTTACTTGTTTTTACATTTGGTAAAATAATGGCCAGTGCTGAATCCTGTGCCTGCTTGTTCCAACATCCTCCTTGTACTGCAGCTGAAATTAATCTTAAAGCAATCTCTACTATTTCCAAACTAAAAGAAAATCTTCATATTCTGCAAAATGCAGCTATTGATCTGGCTGTAACCAGAGAAATCCTTTCGAAATGAATTCCCAAAAAAGCAATAAAACCTACTGCTTTAATAAGTTTACAATGCAAAACTTATTTGACAATGCAATAAAATATTATCTCAATCACAGAACAGATTCGAGGGTACTTGTTAAATGAGGCAGTGTTTCCTCTTTCCAGAAGTTCCAGTGCCAATTTAGATGCAAGCTTGTTCAAAAAATACAGTTTTGGTGCAAGGTTATCCTTGTGAGAAGTTTCCAGCAGGGACTGTAGAAGCAATTATTCTTTCTGGGCTATCAGTAATTTCTGCTGTAACTTCTCACGATGGCAGAAAGCTTCAGTACAGGAAAAATTAGTGGATGGTCTGAGACTGAATTTAGTTTTAAAATGTATATTAGTAACTTTGAAGTGATTTTTCTGAAAAAATTAGGATTGTCAACAATATACTTACATGTTAAAGAGAAACGTCCTAGCATTAGAAAACTTATTACCATCGTCTGGATTTTTTTAAATAAAATATTCATAAAGCCAGATCTGAATTTCAAAAAGAAAAATAGCCTTTAAATTCTGAAGTAATATATTCTCCCTTCTCATTAAAAAGCAGAAATCTATCTTGGATCTTATATGCTCTTCCTCGTTACAAGACTATTTATATAAGTCTGATAGACATCAGCTCTTCTTGGGCTTACAGCCCTTGAAAATCATATAAAATACTTTCCTCACTGTTTTAGCCTATATATCTAATTTTTCATTATTTGTGACATACAACAGCTCGACTTTCAAGGTCACACTCCAAAGAAGTCAGAGCACATTTCTTTTTAGGTTTTGTTTTATCTCAGAATTCCAATCAGCTGAAAGAAAAAACACGACAGAAAATACAGTGAAGGCAATCAAGAACATAATATGGTTTTGGTAAATGCTTTTCAAGGTTGGAGAGTTACTGAGGAGCTTTTTAGCTAACGTTTTACTTTAATGGTACATTTAACTAATGCCAAATTGCAATGGGGCTCGAGTGAAAGTCCATGTGATGTGCATGTAACTACCCAAGAAATTCATTCTGACGGTTCTTTTTGCAAAAATACACTAAGACAAAAGGAGACCTTGGAGCTCTCCCAGCTTTGTATTCTGAATCTTGCTTTCCTGGGTAGTGTGCCCAGGCATTAATCCCAGGAAAGGTTTCATATCAGTGCATTATTCCAGGAGAGCAGAGCAAAGCTCATGGTGAGTAACGCAGGCAAAACCTGTCCCACAGTCACTGTCAGTTGTCAAATGTTTGCCACAGTATACCAAATTTTAGTCCTGTTGGCAGTTTGAACCTGCAGGCAATCACATATGTTTCTGTGACAGGTGGAGGAGGACAGAGGATGTGAAATCCTGTGTATGGTAAGGGCTGTTTTTTTAGGAACAGCTCTACACTTTCCACCCACACTCTATATTCTCTTAAAGGCGGAATTAAATAGGAAAAAGAACTATGCAACATTCTGTGGAGTTTTGGAAATTTGTATCGGAGATGTAAATTGGCTTGTGCGTGAAGTAGGTTTTGCTCTTGATACACGCTAAGGGTTTGTTTAGCCAAGGTGGAGCTGTGGCATTTCAGAACACACTCACCTCAGCAGCAGTCTGCCTGTTCAATGCAGAGGGTGCTAGTTTCATAGAATCATAGAATCATTTAGGTTGGAAAAGACCTTTAACATCGTCCAGTCCAAACATTAACCTACACTACCAAGCCTACTCTAAGCCAATCAAGGGTAGACTAGACTAAACCATGTCCCAAAGTGCCACATCTACCCGTTTTTTGAACACTGCCAGGGATGGTGACTCCACCACCTCTCTCGGCAGCCTGACCCAATGCTTGACAACCCTTTCCGTAAAGAAATTTTTCCTAATTTCCAACCTAAACCTCCCCTGGCGCAGCTTGAGCCCATTTCCTCTTGTCCTATTGCTAACTACCTGGGAGAAGAGACCAACACCCACCTCACTACAACCTCCTTTCAGGTAGTTGTAGAGAGCGATAAGGTCTCCCCTCAGCCTCCTCTTCTCCAGACTAAACAATCCCAGTTCCCTCAGCCGCTCCTCATAAGGCCTGTGCTCCAGACCCCTCACCAGCTTCGCTGCCCTTCTCTGAACACGCTCCAGCACCTCAATGTCTTTCTTGTATTGAGGGGCCCAAAACTGGACACAGTATTCCAGGTGTGGCCTCACCAGCGCCGAGTACAGGGGGACAATCACTTCCCTGCTCCTGCTGGCCACACTATTCCTGATACAAGCCAGGATGCTGTTGGCCTTCTTGGCCACCTGGGCACACTGCTGGCTCATGTTCAGCCGGCTGTCTACCAACACCCCCAGGTCCTTTTTGGCCAGGCAGCTTTCCAGCCACTCTTCCCCAAGCCTGTAGCATTGCATGGGGTTGTTGTGACCCAAGTGCAGGACCCGGCACTTGGCCTTGTTGAATCTCATACAGTTGGCCTCCACCCATTGATCTAGCCTGTCCAGGTCCCTCTGCAGGGCCATCCTACCCTCCAGCAGATCGACGCTCCCACCCAGTTTGGTGTCATCTGCAAACTTACTGAGGGTGCGCACTCAATCCCCTCATCCAGATCATCGATAAAGATATTAAACAAGGCTGGCCCCAGGAACATCCTCCAGACTCCATCCATTTCCTGCACACCAGGACACATTTCACTGCACACCAGGAACAGGTACTTGTGTCCCCTGCATGACCTCTCAGAACAGGATGGTGGCACCCCTTCTCTCCAGGCCCTCTGACCCTGTCACTGCTGGCCAGATGTATGGGCTTCCATTCAGGCAGGTTTTGCACTATGTTCATACAATGAAGTCAGGCATGGTGACTGATGGTCTAAGTGCTGCCACAACACAAATCATAAAGAAAAAAATGGTAATAGGAAGGGCCAAGCATCACACTTGCATTCAGCACTCTCCAAGGAACAGGAAGTAGTTAGACACAGGGCATTCTTCCAAGGTCCTAGAGTGGCTAAAGCCACATGTCACTGTACACCCAGTGATGGTGATACTGGTAGCAATGTGCCAGAAAAAAAATTATCCTAATTCCTGGACATTAGGTATTGATTTAAACCTTAGGCATGGCCTGTGGTATAATTTCTAAAACCAATAATTAGATAAATAAATAAACTAATAAATAAATGAATAAATAAATAAATAAATAAAATCAGATGTTGTTTTCATCCCTATAAATACCCCATTTCTTTCTTTCTGTTAAAATTTTATGCTGGCATAAGTATGTGTTGTGGACTGCTGGCAAAAACGCTAAATATTCAAAATTACCTGGTTGTATATTTATGGCTTAGAACACTGTGATTTATGCCATCTATTACCCACTTAAAGTCTTCATCATTTATTTGTTTGTCTCTTTTACTTTCTAGTCTGAGAAGGGCACAAGAATGGTACCATGGTAAAGAGGGATGCCCTTCCTTCATCTTGGAGGATTCTCTGGCCTGAGCTGTGTCTGCAGAGCTGAGCCAAATTCTTCCCTTGCTGAATGTAGGCCTGCAGCTCTTCTAATGACTTGCATCGTGGGTACCCAGTGGAAATTAGATGAGAACTTGGCCATTGCATCTCAGTGCTTCACATCTATCCTTTCTGACAATGTTACTACTCTAATACAAGTGGTATATTGCAGTTCAACACCTGATCTTCAGAAAGAGTCCCACAACACTTCACGGTATAGTTTTGCACTACTGCTGCCCACAATTCACCAGTGTCCTGATAAACACCTGCTAATGGGATTGCTTTGGATTTAAATTTGAAACAAGTCCTTTACTTCTGCTGCTCATCAGTAATAGCCCATGCTTGTGGGAAAGAAACCAAATATGTGTTATGGGAGAAAAACAAAGCATATGGTGCTAAGACAACTTTATAGAGACATCAATCTCAGCGACTCTTGAACAATTAATTCCTCTATCTACCTCAAAATCTGTTTTCACTGTATTACATGTATATCTCAGGTGTGTGAGAGTACTCTTGTGAGTTCATCCGAAAGCCTGTAGTTCCCATGCCACGTACCGTATATGCTTGTTCTAGGTAAAACAACGTTCCAGTTTTGTATCTCGGTACAGAATGTCTAGTTCTCATTAATTGAGATTCCCTGAATTTTGTATATTTTTTGTCTAGAACCATCACTTTTTTGCCATAGGCCAAATCCTAACCTCATTGAACATCCTTTATGTTTGCAACAGCCAAACCTTGTGTATCCTCCTTTAAAACAAACATTACATCTTCCTTCAGCTTCATGCTTGCTGTGTGTACAAGTCCTGCTGACCAGGTGGTTACTGATTTCACCATGGGAACAGTTCCTTGACAGCCTTCATTTTCGCTTTCCTGTAACACCCCATGGTGAGAGGTCCTGAGTTTGCAAAGCTAGCTGCTGCCAGCTTTGTATTATGCACAGCGCTTCTACAAATGTCATCAGCCAAAGCCCTGTTTGTCTTCTTCAGCCTCACAGAGGGACTGGGAACTGGCGCCTTCAAAAGCCTTGTTTTGTGTTTATCTCTTTTCCCACCTCTCGTTCTGAAACGTCCCATAGGGGTTCAACAGGGTCCCTGTTGGCCCATCTTCCACTTGTGAGATATTTAACAACACTTCCTAACAGTCACAAGATTTCTGCAGACTCATAATGTGCAATCCCAGACCAAAAGACCATTTGGACTGAGGCTGCTGTGGGTCCCTGATGTTGGATCAACAGCTGGGGAAGAGACCCCCTTATGAAGGGTAGGAATAGAAATACCTCCCAGTAACAGTGTGTGGGCAGAGTGCACGTTTTGGTCTAGGGGAGCAGGGTAAGACATTGGGACAGGTTGTGAAAGGTCTTTGTTTGGCAGTATGTGCTTTATACTATCTGCACACCATAACTGATGAAATACCATTCGGAGCATGGAACAAGAATCTGGTCGCCACTGTCTGTGAGAAGCCATCCAGGTAACAGAGGGAAGCTCTGCAGAGAAAACTAGGACAGCCATTTATGGCAATAAAATGATTATGTTGGGGATTGGTCACAACCTCTTTATGCAACACATCTTCCTAAAAATTAATGTAACTCTGGGCACTCATCAGCTGTGTGAACATCTACCCTATGGCTGGGGTCAGTGCAGAGTCCCTGATCCTCAAGCAGAACACACATGGTTCTACTCATTGAAAACTGCTGTTCCTATCACCTGGATAGCTCCTACTTGTAAGAGTCTGAAGGACTTCTCAGCCCAAGTGTGGTGCTACAAGGCTGACTTGTGAAGATTTATATTGCTGCAGAGATGTTTGCCTTCACTAATAGATCTTTATTCTAATGCACAAATATAAATACTTTGTACTATGTGGCACCTCCCACCTGGAAATTTCAAGGCAACTTAAAAACATTAGTTAACCGAGACAAGAAGGTAACCATATAGGTGGGAAACCTGAGGCTTTTGTCATTCAGTCATCTTGCCGAACTCAAAGAGGAAATGAATGCCAGAATTAAAGCAGAATCAAGGGCTAGCTGCTAGCCCTACCTCCAGTTACAACTCCAGTTGTTAAATGCCTGCTAACAGCATTTAAAACACAGGTGATCTCTGCAGTATAATTGTTAGCTTTCCTGACCACAGGTATCAAATATACTGCATTCTGGCAAGTCAAAAAATCAGATTCAATATGAGTCTGGCTGTGGTTTTAACTGGCAGCTTTTGCAAACAAGGGAGTAGTGAGACGCAGTCCATCACCATGCATATGCAGTGTCTCTGGAGATGTGCTTACCACGAGGAGACCAGCCTTGCCCTCCTTACAAGTAAAGTTTTTGTTGACCAGACATTGCCCGTCCACTTTGAGCTGATAGTGGTTGAAGCCCAGTGCAACTTTGAAGGAAAAATAAAGGACAAGATGAGACCCTTAGCTAAAATAATATTTTAAAAATGAAGAGAAAGTTTCAGTGATTTGTAATGAGAATTGTGACAGGGAAGAAGAGAGGTCACCCTGAAGAATTTAAGGACTTTTTAAGCAGGGTTTAATTTGTACAAAAGGATCTGCAGTGCACCTTGAGGCAATGGAGCCATAAATCATGCCTTTCCAGGGCTCATTTATCACCACTATTCACCCCAGGTTTTGGAGAAGGAGGTAGAAGCATTCCAGCTGTTTTGTGCAGCAAAGTGTCATTGATAAACGCAAGTCTCCAAAGTAAACAATAAAATACCAATTATAAGTAAGACATTTGCAAGGAGGCTGCATAGAATTAGGTTTCCTGTGCATTGCAGAGTTGTCTAGATAGTGTCTCCTTCCTCACTGGTGACATTCATTCCTCTGTACTGAAACACTTCTTGCAGCTAAAAACAGGCAACCCAGACTTCACACCAACTTTCTTATCAGTAGCAGATGGGCAAGGAGTCAGCAAGGCTCCAGCAAGGAGCTGGTCACGCCGTCCTTCTGTCCTTGCCACGCGCCTGGCAGTGCAGCTGAAGCCAACATTAACACTCATAGTCATTTGCCATTGCAGAGGTCTCTCTCTTTTGAAACCTAACACTTTCTCAACAACTCTGCACCCCCTTACCAGGGAGGAAATGATAATGAAATTAATTCAAAATATATACACCCAAATAAAGCCACTGATAAGCAAAGTACCTTCTGGCTACTTGAGTAAGGCAGTACTGATTTTGCTGCCCTTGCAGATGCCAGCTCAGGCGGAGGTGTACCGGCCGCATGGTGCACTGGTGGCGAGCTGGGACCTACCCCACTGTAGCAACAGTGGGCGCGGGGAGCTCCCCAGGGCTGGACAAACTGGGGGTGATGGTGCTACCAGATGTGCCCATGAAGCTCCCGTTCCCTGCTGATCGCAGTGCGTGACAGTCAGCCATTAATCATTTGCAGAGCTGCTGCTGACTGTAGTCATGGAGAGAGCAAAGGGGCATTTTGAATTCACTTTGTTGCATGCAGTAGTTAACATGGGGGTGGGAGACATCTCACTGTATTAATTTTCCAAAGTAATGTACAGGAATGTAGCTACATAATGAATATCAAAGATTTTAATAACATCTTGTGTGACTAAATCACAGCATAATGCCTTGAAATTCCACTTGTCCATACATTCGTACAGCACCCACCACAGTGAACTCCCACTTCTTATATCTCAACATCAATAATAATCTGAGAGTATAAATTCAGTCAGAATAGTTTGTGACGTTTTCTTCAGCAAAAGCCTTTTACATTTATCCAAGGTGTTAGTTGCCATTGCATGCTAAAAACTCCTGTAAAATCCTTGCAATGCATTTAGTTTGTAACACTATGTAAACACAATGGATATCAGAAAGGCTTAATGGGCATAAGATTGCTGCAGTAACTGTAGGAAGTTAAGGTGTTTCCAGTCTTTAGTGCCTGGAGGTCTGTGTTAAGCAGAGTCCTGCAGCAGAGTATGCTGCAGGTAGCCCCAAGCCAGTACTCCCTGCACCATAGTGCCGCGGGGGGGGAAAGGACTTACTCTGCGTGGTTTCTGGCTGCATCGGGCACAAGAGCATGCTGCTGGGCCTGCGACGCTCCCATGGCGACTGCCAGCTTTGGGATCACGCTGCGGTACTGCATGGAGCCTGCTGGGTGCCCAGCTCCCAAGTGTCTATGGGTTAGGTGCACCTCAGCCTTTCCTTACAGACTGGGATAAGGGCTCTTCCCTGCTCACTGTTGTTGCAGGGGGCTTGACTGCTCACTCGCTGACAACTGAGATGTGTTAAGGCTTCCTGTGATTTTGGATGGGCAGTGGTGTGGGGTATCCTAAACTCAGTCCTTCCCCAGACCCATGCTTGCATGGAGAAACACTTTTCTAGACACATGCACTTGAAGAGGAAGGGGGAGCGTGCCAGGCTTTGCTGTGGCTTGGTTTCCCACTGGAAGCCCCAAGAGTGAGCAGCCCTCCAGGGCCACCTTCCCTCCCCGGAGTTTCTCCTAAAGACAACCTGTTTGATGCCACCCTGTGTCAAACATGAAGGCACAACCTGTCCCTGATAGTTTGAAGAAACCTACAAATAAGATTCAGCCCAGCAAATCAGCAGTGACCCACCCCCAGAGGGCCTCACACTGCCTATTT
This sequence comes from Pelecanus crispus, assembly GCF_030463565.1. Taxonomy (NCBI): domain Eukaryota; kingdom Metazoa; phylum Chordata; class Aves; order Pelecaniformes; family Pelecanidae; genus Pelecanus; species Pelecanus crispus. The sequence goes on along the minus strand of NC_134651.1, from coordinate 26,609,286 downwards.
AAGAGACAATAATATCTCTAGCCAAGAGAACAAATTTTCTTAGACATCCCCTCTGAAGAGGTTTGCCTTATGCTGCTTTCCTGATACAAGTGATATAAACCCAGTGTAATACCACAGCAACAGTTCTCTGAATTGATGCTGGTGCAACAGAGCAGATTGTAAACACAAGAAAATATCCAAAGTCAAAGTCAGTTTGGTAGGAAAAAGGCAAGTTATTTATCATCAATAGATAGTAAGAATCCTATAGTCTTGCCTTAGTATCTGCTCTGGGGGAATTCAGGCCACAAACTATGGATGATTTCTTAATTGCAAAGATTTATGATAAAAAAACTACAGTAGTTTCTCTTTAATTGCTCGCAAAAATTCATGAATACTGTTAGGCAGCATAATTTTTCAAAATGCTTTTGGACATTATTTTTATTAGGTATTATTGTATTGTAGGACTATTCATGTTTCACCAGCAATCTAGTTACTGCATCATTAGCCCGAGTGACTGAAGGCAGACCTGTGTGCTACAGAAACCTCCCGTCTCTGCAGCTAACCAGCTTGTTGCAGTCCAGTTTGTCTTGGATGCCTCCTGCTGGCCAAATAAATTCAGCCCATTTTCAAGACACCATTGTTTTATGGTGGTACTGAAAAACATAGGAAAATAGCAGGAATTGTTGGTGGTTTTCTTTTTTAAATTTGCACTGTTAGGTGGTGTCATGGTTTAGCCCCAGCCAGCAACTGAGCACCATGCAGCCGCTCACTCGCTCCCCCTACCCTGATGGGATGGGGGAGAGAATCGGAGGAGTAAGAGTGAGAAACACTCCTGGGTTGAGATAAGAACAGTTTAATAATTGAAATAAAGTAAAATAGTAATGATAATAATTACAATACAATAATGATAATAATAATAATAATATACAAAACAAGTGATGCACAATGCAATTGCTCACCACCCGCCGACTGATACCCAGACAGTTCCCAAGCAGTGATTGCTGCTCCCTGGCCAACCCCCCCAGTTTATATACTGAGCATGACGTCATATGGTATGGAATAGCCCTTTGGGCAGTTTGGATCAATTATTCTGGCTGTGCCCCCTCCAAGTTTCTTGTGCGCCTGGCAGAGCATGGGAAGCTGAAAAGTCCTTGACTAGCATAAGCAGTACTCAGCAACAACTAAAAACATCAGTGTGTTATCAGCATTATTCTCCTACTAAATCCAAAACACAGCACTATGCCTGCTACTAGGAAGAAAATTAACTCTATCCTAGCTGAAACCAGGACAGGTGGATAGTAAAGTTGGGTTTGATTCTGTGTTATTCTACCATCATAACTCCAGCCGAGTTCAGATGAGGTCGGGGTGGTTTTGTGCCAGGCTCTCACCTGCATTGCCTAAGACTGTGTGTGTTGTTTAAATAAATGTCTTGGAGAAGGTTTAGACTCCCTGTACGTACAGGAAGGGGAGAAGCTGCAAGGTAATCGCTTGGGCAGGAAGCCAATAAAGCAAGCCATGCTCCCAGCTGCTCTTGTGACCGCTATTTATGCCTGTAAACAGCCACTGGTTTGTAGACTGTGGTCTGAGTGCACTGTTCAGTGCTGGTCCATGCAGCCATCTGAAATAAAACGTGAATGACATCCAGGTGGTCATCATTCACCATAGTCTCTGAGAGATGTTGAGGTTCACATTCAGGGCTTCATGTTTGGGTTACCCTGCAGCAACTCGCTGCAGAATCTTTAATATAACTGTGTTTCTGGCACCAAATCTGTCTGACAAAACCCCTAAGTCTTGACAGAGCAGCCTTTCACCTAGTGTAGAGGGGTTGGAATGATGCCCCTCCAGCTCTGTAAAACTCTGCCCCACCAGTTGCATCACTTCATTACAAACAGCTGCTGCAGTTCAAACTGATCAAGTATGAAACATGTCTGATTTTTCAAGCCTTTTAAACCTGAGGGCAAGTGCATTTGCTGGTGTTTTATTAATTTATCAACATCTTGTGAAATTTCCTTGTTTTCTGTAGCAGCCATCAGTCCCTCTCCTAGAAAGCACAAGATGTGTAACCACACCACATAGCTAACCTGAGTAAATAATAAATAAACATAGCAGAATTCAATAATTTAAAACACTATACTCCGAAAGGATTAGGTAATTTCAGGGAAATCAGCCTGGTTAAATGTGGCTAATGCATGAGAGCTAAGAGCCTTGATGACTTCAGTCTTTTTCAGCGAGACAGAAAGGTCTGCAGGCTTTGAGCTTCCCATGGGCAGGCACAGATGGACCAGGGACGAGGCGGAGCCTGGGGCTCCATTAGTTTCCCCCAAACACCAGCCGGGCTCACAGCTGCTTGCAACTGCGCATCTTCACCCTTCCTCTTTAGATTAAGGTTGTCGATCACAGTCTTATTTTATCTTCAAGAGTCTGCATATATATTTTTTTTAACTTAGTCCCCTGATGAAATTAGGGGTGTTTTCCTTTCTGTTTTGCCCCTAATTTTTTTTTTTTTTCTTTTAAGGAAAATTGATTCCAACAGTTATTTCTAGGGAATCCATTTTCTGGTGTATCAACTAATTGGCTTTTTCCTTATTGTTCCTCAGGCTCTCATTTGGTTTACGGGTGACAGTCCCAGTCAGTAGGCCAGCTTCAGCCCAGCTGTGAACCTTAAGGCAAGATCATAAATATCAATTCTTCTGTGTCTATGCCACCAAATCACTTCTGCTTGAGTTGTAGTGCCTCAGTATCTCACAGAATTTAACTGGAAAGTTATACGGGCTATTAGTCAGTATGGAATTTTGATAAGGTATTAAAAGTAATTGCTTTCCAACTTACTCTGAATTATTGTTTAGGAGACAAAATGGAAAACAAACGAGCCCAACTTTCCCCTGCCCTCCTCATTAAACAGTGTCTTCAGTATTGCCTCCAAAACCAACCTGAGCCTCTATCATCCCAGCATTAGTTCCTAGCAAGACATGTCGACATCCAAAAGGCAGGAATTAGAGACAGTGTTATGGTAGCGTTCTTCACTTGCTTGTTAAAGAGAGCTGTACTAATTTATTCAACGAGGTGGAAGCCCAGATAGCCCCAACTAAGCCAAGGTGAAAATGGGACCATTGTGGCTGATGACAAGGCTGCATAAATTCTCCATTATTTCCAGCTGGATCCCCCTGTGTTGGGCCTTCCCAGCCTACAGTTCTCATCTGGGATGTAATTTGTCCTTTACGAAAGGCTCACACTGTCTTAACTTATGCACAGGATTGGATTTGAGCCTCGGCAAACCCTAATCACTACTTAATGCTCCAGATCTGGGGCTTTTTCTGACCAGACTGAAAGCTGCTCTGAGCTGTGCACTGGTGATTTTCTCTGGCTCAGGAAACTCCCCCAAAATGTTTCCTGCCTTGCCAATGAGCCCTAATTTTCCAAAGGCAAGAGGCCAGTACATCCTTATCCCAGCAAGTTAGTCAACCTCCTGCAGGTTCTGATGCTCTGCTACAATGTTATCTTCATTGTTTCCCTCTTCCCATCACTCTCAGTGTGTAAGTTATTGATTATTCTGCCAGGGGTTGCTAAGCCAGAAATTTTTGATACCTCAAATGAGGGTGCATATCACAACTTATTTACTGAACTGCAGCCAGATTATCCAGAACATTTTTCTCTTCTATGTGAGCAAGATTGACTGCCATCAGGCATGACAACAAGTTGTGAAAGGTAATTGTAGCATGTTTCTTTATCTCATGTTAGATATAGGGTATGGCCAACTTAAACCCAACCTTCACTACTAACGAGGACTTGGAGCAGTCTGTTCCAGTTCTGTCCTCTGTGATTCCATAATTTTTCAATTCTGCTTAATAGCCACAGTACAAGGCAGTTGTTACACTGAAACACCAGCACCCATTCAGATAGAGATACCCAGCTGTATTCCTCCTATCGCATTTCCTGCCCTGTGCAATGAAAAGCACAGTCATTGCTCAAGAGTCCAGGGCACATTTGCAGGATCCCAAGGGGATCTGAGAAATGGCGTGTAGAGCATCTTCTAAATACCAGACTCCAAGCATGGCAAGTCAAATTTTGGTGCTTCTGATGCAGCCCAATGTTGCTTTTGAAAAGCTTCTCCAAACAGGATCAACTGATTTGTTGTAGTGGGAAAAGTTGGAGAACTGGCTTTCATGTTACCTCGTCACTGGCTTGCCCGACTTTCTTAACTGGGACAGCAGGAGCTGTCAGTGCTAACCTGGCCTTGGCTCTTAGTTTGAAGCAGTGACTATGCTTTATGGATTTGTCTGAAGGTGTATTAACTCCTATTTTCTAGCTTCCCAGCTGCATTCTCTATAATCAGCAACAGGCATTAAGTGCAATTCCAAAGCAAAAAGAGCACGGTGTTAAAAATAATAGTGCTTGGTTTGGGGGCAAAGAAGCAGCTGTGCATTTGCTTTAAAAACATAAAAATCGTTTAAAACATCTTGACTCATTTTAAGTGGTGACTTTCAGAATATATTCCACAAATCAGGGCAGAGATCTTGGGTGTTTGACAAATAATTCCAAGATTAATACAGATATATATCTCTGAGTGCAAGGACTTTAATCAATCCCTAATCTCCCAGAGAAGCAGTTTGACTTTACCTGACAGCACTGTGAAAGATGATCTGCTTCTATGTGACTAGTATAGCAATAGCAAAAGCCATTTCCTTTTTTTTATTCAGTTTTTAGTATAGATAGCCCACAGTTGCTCAAAGCCACATTCAGAGCCTTCTGCTGAATACAGGAGGCTTTGGATCAAGTCCTTGGATACTTTCCCACTAATTAATTAGACCTAACGAAGTGAGCGAGCGCCCTCCAAGTCTAAGGGTCCTGAAGTTGAAGCAGTTAAGCATAAGACTGAAAAGACACCTGAAACAAGTGAAAGCAGGCAGAGAACAGGGGGCTAGGAACTTGTAGCCATCTAAGATCTCCACTTTCAAGTACTTTGCTCTTTTCTCTCTCCACAGAGGACAGCTGCCCTGTCTTTCATTCTTCCCAAGTCGTTTACAGCCCATTTAATTGGCTGCTAGTGGCTCTTGCCTTTATACATGAAGGCTAAACCAAGACAAATTGTTTTCATACAGCCTGTTTATGCATTGTCCAAAAGAGATTTACAGCCAAACAAAACCAAACGCTTATCAGACTAGACCAGAGAACATGTGTATACACCGAGTAAAATCATGCAGCCTGAGAGCAGGAGGTGCGCCCAGGATGAGGCACCCTTGCTGAGGGCAGTGGGGTTGCTACAGAGTTTTCCGGGCTTGCTCCGGCTGTAGCGTGTACCACTGCGTGCCCCGTTTGCTCCAGCAGGATGGCTATGCTCTTTGCTAGGCAGCACAGCAGAAGGTGATGGATTGCCTGTGAGTCTTTTTCAGAGCATTGTTTTGCCACTGGGTACCCCAAGGCAAACTGCTTGCTTTATTAGCTACCTAATTAAAATGAGAGACCTTAACATATCATTCTGTACAAAAATAATAACAAAAATGGAACAGTTAGGCAGCTCTGTAGCAGAGGGTGTTTAAACCTCCAGCATATTTTGCCTGATGATCTTCATTAATAACACACACAGAGACCTAACATATCCTCTGATGACACACACCATGGTGACTAAAAACTTAACAAAATATTAATAGAAGTTTTATGTATTGGCTTATTGATATATTCTTATATAATTGTATATGTTATTTATTATCTATTTTATTGATATAGTAACATCTTAACATATTAATAAAAACGTATACAATACAATAGCTAGAGGATCCAAGAAAATAGCAGTTAATAAACATTTTCACTCTGGTTTGGTTCTCTTTGGTTTGGATTGTGAAACTTAAGATATGCCCACAGCAAAACATACTGAATTAATAGATCCATATACTTATGTTCTGATCATACAACATCCAAAGTATGTGTTTAACTTTACCTGCTATGCATATTTCCCTTGAAACCAATGGGATGATTCAGTGTGTATAAATTAAGCCTACAGTGATATAACAGCATTGTGAATGCTTACTCTTACCATTTATTATGATCATGGCTACATGCTAGCTGAGAACATGGTGCTGTTCTGCTTAGCATTTTACATGATTGAGAGATTCCTGAAAATAATTTATCATTTAAATAGAGAAGGTAAGGGTGACCAGAATTAAAAATCAGGAAAAAACAAAGCAAAACTGGAAGAAAGGGGACAATGCTGTAGGGACAATTCCTTTACACCAGGACATGTGGTATTTGGCTGCATCTCCAGGTGCTGCTGCAAGAAATACAGGAGTAGTAAAAGCTGCCATACCCTGAGGAGGGGCCCGGTTTTTATTTGAAGAATGCTTGTACATGCCACTTTTGTGGGGTTACCCACATATACCTAAGTCTGAATTTCAAACCCATATTATATTGAAAAGGGCTTCTGAATTTAAGAGCTAGTATTGGACAGTTAAAAGAATATGGATAGATCCATTTTAACATCCCAATTTGTATGCTATGAAAACAGGAATATAATGTTTTAGAACAGTTAGATAAACAGATATATTTTCTTTAAATTTAAATGTCCAGATTCTGGTCTGAGAGCAAGCAAGGGGAAGTTAACTCTCTTGAGAAACCTGTAACTGACTGAACACAGGGTTTTCAAACAAAAGTGCCAGGATCTCCAGTGTAATTACAGCGTTGCCACTGTGCCAGGGGAACACTTTGCAGCAAACTGGAGATTATGCATGCATATTTCCAGCAGACTGGGAATTTGCATAACCCATCCATAAACCACTGAAAATCTAATAAGGAATCAAACCCAGTGTCGGCTATGGCTGCTATATCACTGTATCTGAAAATACAGCTCTGTTGTGCCTTGACCTTTTCTGTTTAGAATTTGGATTTTCCAGCCACTCTTCTATCTGTTTACAGAACCAGCCCCTCTGGGAAACATAAATAAATAAATCTTTTCCCCTGTGCATGCTCATGACATCAAATAATGTAATAAAATGAAATCTCTCTCCTTCTCTCTCCCCTTTCAATATTTATTCTGGGGATTTATTGTTTTCCCTCTTTTTCAGGCTTCAAGGTTTCCCTCTGATAGATCACCTCACTGTGGAGCATTTCTCATACTCTCTGTGCAGTACCTCTCAAGCTATTATTTTAAAATGTAGTTGGAGCTGCTTTAAGCTGAAGACAGTGCAGAGTTTTTCACATTTCTTTCTAGCTATGCTGGAGCTGCTTCATGAAAATTTCAACTCCATTTTTAATCAAAATATTGTTAACATTTAATAGTGATCTCAGTAAACACCTGAAGGCCAAAAAACATCTGCATGTTTACATGTGGGTCCTGTTCCCACAGGGTTCTGTCATTGTTATGAACATTTATGCTGTCCTGAGCCGAATCCTCAGCTGGCGTGAATGGCAATACTCTTTGGGATAGAGACGGGCTGATTTAGACCCTATGAGTGTCTAGTATTGTGATGAAAAATCGTAAGGTTGAGTGCACAAGCATTCAAGAGGAAGAGCTTTAATTTTACTTTCTGTGCTGTGAAGTGTTCCACAAAGTCAGTTAAAGTTATTGCACAGTTCAAGACATGCATGTGTCAATACAGGGTGATACTTAGGCCAAAAATCAGTGAACACACTAAAAATCCAAAGTCCCCTAGCAGAAAATGGCTCAGATTATCTCACAGGTCTTTTCTACTTACGAACTTGTCCTAGAATTTTCTGAAATTAAAATACAGTATTTTCCCAATCGGGGTACTGGCAGAGGTTATGAGTAGCACAGGCTGATGAGATTACTGCACAGGAGCAATGGGATAGAATGGGTTATACTGGAGAAAGCTGCTTCAGAGAATATGGCACCTAAAAGGACATACCACTGAAAGGTCATTTAATGATGCAATTTGTTCACCTTTGAGCCGTCAAGTCTCAAGTTGAGGAAGGAAGCACCAGTGCTGCAGGCTGGCTTCTCCTTTCTATCTCCTTATTACTCTGGCTTGTATCAGAAACAGCATGGCCAGCAGGACTAGGGAAGTAATCATCTCCCTGTACTCGGCACTGGTGAGGCTGCACCTCGAATATTGTATTCCGTTTTGGGCCCCTCACTACAGAAAGACATGGGGGTGCTGGAGCGTGTCCAGAGAAGGGCAACAAAGCTGGTGAAGGATCTGGAGAACAAGTCCTGTGAGAAGTGGCTGAGGGAACTGGGGTTGTGTAGCCTGGAGAAAAGGAGGCTGAGGGGAGACCTTATCACTGTCTACAACTACCTGAAAGGAGACTGTAGCAAGGTGGGTGTTGGTCTCTTCTGCCAAGTAACAAGCGATAGGACGAGAGGAAATGGCCTCAAGTTGTGTCAGGGGAGGTTTAGATTGGATGTTAGGAAAAATTTCTTCACCAAAGGGTTGTCAAGCATTGGAACAGGCTGCCCAGGGAAGTGGTTGAGTCCCCATCCCTAGAGGTATGCAAAGGATGTGTAGATGTGGTACTTAGGGACACAGTTTAGTGGTGGACTTGGAAGTGTTAGATTTATTAATTGATGATCTTAAAGGTCTTTTCCAACCTAAATGATTCTATGATTCTATGATTATCCTTACTCTGTAAAATACAAGGTTGGCTTTTCCTGGATGGGATAATGATTTTTTAGAAGCCAGGGCAAGCCACAGACAGTTAGATTTCTCATCTGCACCATAAATACAGTAGAAGTTCAGGTTATTCAGGCTTCATTCAGCACACCCACCTCACAGGGAGGAGGAGTGCAGGGGGTCCTACGCTGTCGCCTGCTGCTGGAGTGGCCATGGGGCTGGCAGGGACCATTTGTGTGGAACAAGGAGTCGTCGTACATGGCAGGTCTCCGGTGTTCACGTGCTTTGCAGGAATGCTAAAATGGGATTATTGCTGGTGCAATACTGAAGCCTGTGTATACACGCTCACTTTCAAGCATATTTCACTGTTGCTTAATCTCAAGGGAGAATTAATCAGCCAGAATATAAAGTATCTTAGACCTAGATTAGATCTGCGTGGGGGTTTACATTGGATCCAAAGCACAGGAGCAATGGAGCTACCTACAGCAGTACTTCTGCAATTTTTAAGCATTGGCATTACAATCCAGAAAAATCAGTGAGCATTGGTTGCCTAACTCCTGAGGGCATCTCATTTCTCTTGCCCCCCCATGTGCATCTCGGTCTGCCTGGTGGTGCCTGAGGCAGCTATAACTTCTGTTTGGCAAGTGCTGGTGGGCTTGCCTGGGCAGTTAAGCCCTGGTCTTGTCTCACTTTAGCGCAGCTGGGGAGCCTCAGAGAGTCTGGAGATGCTTTCTGCTGCTGAGGGGCCTGAGCTGGGCTCAGCACACTGAGGGCACATCACTGTGGCCCCTCACCAGAGTTAGACATCAGAGCTTTCTTCTACGGGGAGGAACGATGCCAACTATTTGTATTTATTGCAGAGATTTGGGGTCATCTTTTTTTCTTTTTTCCTCTTGTGTACTCCCTGAATTTCTCAGTGGAAGTGCCTATTCCTAGCTGTTGCTGTTGCTTTTAAGCCTGTTGACAATAGGTTTGCTTTTCATAGTGCACCTTATTGCTAAGGAGTGCGTCTAGAAAAGAGGAGAGAAACCTGACTTCCAATCTCTGCCCGAAGTTTCCCATAAAACAGTAATTATTGGAGTTCTGTTTCTAAATGCAGTAAAGGGAGTTTTAGGGTGTCCTGAGCCCTCTTACACTGACCAACTTTTTTTTTTTCAGAAGAAAACTAGAGAATACTTTTATCCCGTGAGTTAATCATTTAGCCATATCAAAGCTTTCAACAACAGGCCCATTGTTGAGTTGGATTTTCTGAATCCCCTGCAATAAAAGCTACTGTCTTTCCCTGAGAACTTCAAGGCAATGCAACACCAGTTCCTTGACCAAAAAATAATTCACTGCTATGTAATTAGCAGCTCATACAAGAGATAATCTTATTGAAATAAGTATATACCACAGGTGGTAATAAGAATTTAAAGCAGTGCTACATACAAAGAGCTCATTCAGAAATTGAAGCATATTGCTTTTTATTTGTAGAACACCTTATAAAAGTAATACATGTGTTACAGCTGCATTGTCACCATGAATATGTTGCAGATGAGCTGTGCAAATAAGCAAGAGTTTCCAATAGCTTTTCCAAAAAAAATTTTTTACACAAACTTTGTAATCCTCAGAGGGTGTCCTTGGGGGCTACTGGAGCCTATCAAACATGAAATGTTGCAATTCTGCATATTCAGGTAGAAACATGATTCTGAGAATCTGTTTAGCCAGGCAAGATACAAACAAGTACTGGGACCTCTCTGTCCTCTCAGAGCTGCTCATGTACTGGGATATGAGAAGGCAGCAGACTGAAAACCTGCTTGCTCAATAAGTTCTGCTGACAAGTTAAAGATAGTCAGAGGCCCTTTGCAGACGAGTCATTAGAAATTAAATAGGAGAAGTTTCTCAGATGCACAGAATTTTTAGCCTGCTCCAGCTGTCGTCATGTCCCATTTCAAAGCCGATGCTGGCTGAATTGTGTATGACTGAGGGACAGAATCGTAGAATCATAGAATGCTTTGGGTTGGAAGAGACCTTTAGAGATCATCTGGCCCAACCCCCCTGGAGTGAGCAGGTTCATCTTTAACTAGATCAGGGTGCTCAGAGCCCTGTCCAACCTGAGCTTGTTGTAAGACACCTGGCTGAAGATTACACCTGTTCTTCTAAAATAAATATATTTTCCTGTATTATCGGCTCTTCAACTACTCATGTATTAAAATCAGCAACAAAGACCCTTAGAAACCTGTCCTTTCTGATAGTGGCTTGCAAACTGAGCTGGTCATTGACATGTGGCAAGAGCTTCTATTTCTGGCTCACTAAGAAAGCACAAATCCGCATACTGCCTGCTGATGTGGGTAGACCTTCCTCTAGCCCATATTTCAGCAAAAATCACCAGTGCATGGCCATCTAGATAGCCCCTGACATTTCACAGTGTTTCTGATCTATAATACTTGCCTGCAGAGGTTGGCTAATAAATATGATTGTAAGCTCTGAGCCCACTGTCACGGTAGTTGTTCATTCTATAATATCACCCTCTGAGAGCACACAGCTCTACTAGTTTAATTCATACATGCACTTGGATAACACCATGACATGTGAGACAAAATACAGAGACAGGAATAATTTGTTTCAACTGTATTTTTAGGTCTAGTGGTTTTCACTGATGTTAAGCAATCTTCTATCATCAAAGATTGTTTTTCCCCTAACTTTCTTGGTGCTGTCAGGAAAGCTCACTCAGCCACTTACAGTGTAACACACAGATATAATAAAGGACCAGGTTCACGCCTGTAATAAATTGACATTGCTCTGTCTGGAATCAATAGAGCTGTATTGATACACTCCAACCACAGACTGCCCCACTGGTGCAAAGCTCAGTGGAGACCAAGGACCAAGTTTTAAAACTAGAAGGGTTTAAAAAACTGTACTCATTTTTCTGCTCTGTACCCTAATCTTTCAAAAGAAACATTACCCACCAGAGCCAGAATTAGAAACATTTATTAAGAAAATGTGGCAAGAGAAGGGAAGTATGTGTTTGATAATTAAGATCAATTTCTGTGTTGGGGCACTCCTATTTTAACTGAAAACCTGCAAAATATCCAGATCCTGGTGCAATGTTCTCTGCCAAGGCATTAATGCTTATGCTGCACTTGGGTAATTTTGTTGCTTTATCACAAATTTCATCCCTGTTTTCTCTGAGTGTTTGTGTTTCATTATGTTCAATATATTTTAAACAGTCTTACTGAACGTGAGGGCGGTCAGTGACACGCTGGTCATTAGCTGTGTTTTGTTAAAGATCATTCAAATTAATAAAAGTTAACAGTTATTTGTTATACCAGATAGCTTTGATCTCTGACCTTGATTTATGTATTTTTGCCATTGGTGCTGATTACATAATTTCTGTGATGAGATACATAGCAATCCCATCATTGCTATGTGCCAGGAATACTCCTGGATTGCAACAAGGCTGAAGTGTAGCTGCTAAATACACAGCTTTTTATCATTTATCAAAATGGAGAAAGATGAGGGAAAGGTCAGGGGGAAGAGCATAACTGGAGCCATAGGGGTTGACTCCAAAGTCCATGAAGGTTAATAGAAGTTTTTCAAATGGTTTCAGACAACCTTGTGGAGAAATGCAGAAGTCTTATGTCCAGACACTGCTTTGTAGGATTGTACTGGTACATGCTGATGAGACAACATCAGCATGGATGAGATCATAGTGGAATAAAACAGAAATGTGCCCCCACATTTTTTTTTCAAACCGTTTTGTCATCTGTGTGAAGATTGAGTTCAATGTGAGTCTTGTCTTCATATCCTGGAGATTATTCCTCACCTCACTGAATATGATATAATTTAACATAACGGAGGACATGCACCTGTAGTCGTAGTTTCTAACCTTGTAGGTTATTTCACAGGGCATCGGACGAACGGGACCAAAAAAATGAGAGATGCAGTTCTAAAATAAAGCATGAGTTTTAGAAACGCAGTGAGCATGACTTAACTCTACTTGCCTCAGAAGTACAATGGGAACAGAATCAGGCCATGTCTGAGAGCTCCTGAAAATCTCATTATGTATGTCCTTTTTATTATTTACATCTTTTACATATATCATGTAGTGCCAGTCTAATAGCAGTAGATAAGAATTACTTCTTTTTTACACAAATCCTTTAATTTAGAGACACCCAGCAGTATTCTAGTGTTCAGGTTCTTTCCTCCACTATTTGTAAATCAAAGTCTTAAGCTGTAGTGCTTTATTGAATACAGTGACAAATAGGGATGAACTGCATTCTCCCCTATAGTCATAAAATTGATTTAATATTTCAATTAATCTTTGCGACACCTTCTCCAAAAATTTATGTGAATACATTCTGAGTAAGTCATCTTCAGGACTTAAATAAATACTAACATAAATATCACTTAATTTATTTGTTCTGTATAAAATACCATTATATCTCTCTGGCAGTCAAATGTAAGTATTGCTTCCACCAACCAGAACACAGGAGTATCAGGTGAGATTGCCTTAACAAAGAGATTTTCACATTTTCCTTAATTACTTTTGCATTCATAGCCTGGTTTCCATATCCAATGAAATGGTTCTCTGCAGCTTTGCAGAGGATGGAAACTGTATCGTAATCTATCCTTTAATACCAAATTTAAATAAAAAAATATTTTAAAATAAGTGAATTTTTTCTTTCCAGAAAAGAGATATGGACAGGCTTTTCTTATTTTCCTTCTGACACAAGATTGCAGAGGGGCTGACAAGATTTCATGAAGCTTTTTTGTGTATGTGCATTTTTTGATGTGAAGTGCTAGGGTTCATATTTTTCCTGTAATGATCCTTCATGGTTATAATTTGATGAAGAGGAGACACACAACTCCTACCAGACTGTGCTAAGGTAGTCCAGAAGTGGCGAGATGGATGGATATGTGGATGGATGCATTGTTAATATAAGATTTCTGAAGTCTAATGCTTTTTGCTTAAGTACTTTTCCTCTAAACCAGAATCTTAAATTCACTAAATGTAGCAAGCAATTAACTGTGCATTAGCAAGCTATTTGTGGAAGCACACAGTATGAATCCCCCCCTCCCATGCTCACTGAAGGCCTCACCCTGCAGTCATTGCAGTCCTTGGTGAGGTATTTACTGACTTTAGTAGATTTTAGATCATTCCCCAGTAGTCTCCTACTATGAACAATACAGAGTTGGATTAAAAATTAGCATTTGGGTCTTCTGTGAAATATAACATGCTAACCTGAAAAGTAGTCTCTAATGAAAATAAATAAAGAAAATAATATATGGGGAAAGGGGCTTCCTTCTCTCTTCCTGAGTCTGCCTTTCTGGATATTCTTTTGGTACTAGTTGGTGACCTAGTGATGACTTTGAACTCTAATGCTGTTAGAGATCCTAAGTAAGGTTTCTGTCGGGTAGTGACAGCCACAAGCAGTAAACCCCTTGCTCAGGACCTCCACACGGAGTTCCAGGCACAGTTTAAGATTAATTTCTTCACATTTTTTCAGAGGGAGTCAATTAGTAAGCTGGCTTTTTTCTAAAACCACGATTGATCCTATTTGTAAGAGTCCTAGGGAAATACGCCGGTGGTACAGAGTTATATTAACAAAAAAGAGGGTGAGCTCTCCTATTGCAGGCCATGCACTGAGAAGTGGTCAAACTGCCCAAATAAAGATGATGGCATTTTCCTATGCTTACTCTGAACAGCAGTTACTGGTTTTCCTTACTACATTGCATATGACTTGTAAATGATACTTCCCTGTGCACATGACTTCAACAGATAGTTAGACTTATTTAAAACACTGGAATGAGAAAGTACCCAGCATACCAGCTTGAAAGAATAGTTGAAATAGAGTTTTTTTTTCCTCCTCTGTTTCCTCACAGTCTCTCTGTTTTGCTAACTTTACAGTTTAAGAAATTGAGTTATGGGCCTTAAAACTACCTCGCAGTTCAGCTTTTTGAGCTCAGGTGTAATTGAAAAAGCTGGCTGCTCACTCGGGCTGATGGGGGAAGGAGAAGATTCTCTTTGAAGTGGACCTGGTGGGGAGGGGAACCGGTAAATTGGGAGAGCCTGCTGGGAGAAGTGGCGGAGATTACATCTGTCTTCTTGGTAAGAGCAAGCACACTTAGAGCTTATTATTCCACTTTACAATGTAGAGACATATTAGGCTCTAAAATATTTGTGGAAACAGCAGGTACAGCTAAGGTAGTTCTTTCATCTATCACTAATGAAAAATGTACAAAAATATTCAGGGGTAGCATTGTTATCTGTGCATTTGATGCTTTTAGAGTCATTAGACAATTATATGGTTCCTAACAAGGAGTCTAACTTGGGACCACCATCTGTAAACTTCAGTTAATACACAGTGTATCTGTCCATTTATTAAGTGGTGCTGTTACACTTGGGCTCGCTGGTCTCTGCTTTCCTACTGTTGGTTGCCAGATGGAATTTAAGTCTTGCTTCATTAAGCCCTAAATGGCTTGGGCCATGTTTCACTTTCTTGCCTTGTGGTACTATCATGCATCCAGCAGAGGCACATGAGACATCAGTGCCGTGCTCCAAAAGTTACTGAGACCTTTGTGGTGAATCTGCTATGAGGAGTAATAGATTTTCTCCCCTTCTCAAACCAGAACCTCAGTGTCTTGACCCTCCTGCCACAAGAAAACATTCTTCCCTTCTTGCACACTTCCAAAGAAGGGATGTGGTGAGCTAGGTCAAGGCTGCATGGAGGTCAATCTTCCCTTAGGGGGACAGCTGACCAAAGTTGATGGTGAGACTAGTCTGGTGAAGAGCTGTGAGGTGGGCAGGAAGAATCTGTAGTACTTTGTGTGTGGCATATATGAAGTTGAAGGAAATGTAAAAGGAAATTAAAATTTAAGCTCCCAAGAAAGGTAAATGCTGATATTCTGATATTTAGTAAACATTCAACTATGTTGAAAACATGGATCAAATATGGTATTGGCAGAACATTAGCCCCATGAAGCTGATGATAATTCTATCCTACTGCTGCTACCAAGTTCTGTGCACAATTATAGAGGTCCAGTACAATTAGCATCAGCTAAATTAAGTTAAAAATAATCAATAGGAGACTGTCATTTTGTGTGTCAGTTTAGATCACACAGGGCTTTTTATAAATCTCAGTGGGAAGAAAAATAGTTGGTTCTTTTCCATTTTGGTTTACACAGCGAGGGCACAGATGTCTGGCATTTTTTCAGTTTCGTTTCTGCAAGTGGCACGACGTTGCTACAGGGTGCAGTGCCAAGCTGGCATCCTCATGCTCCTCTCTCCCAGCTCAGGGCTCCAGCAGTAGATGAAGTCCTCGCTTGTTCCTCCTCTCACCAGCCAGCATGGGCTGGCAGTGGGCAAACATGGGACAGACCTATTTAAAAACAGAACATTGCTCTTTTCATGCCACCTTCTATGAAGCAATCTGCAATATGTGCTGGGACTATCCTTCTTTTTAAACACAGCAGGCAACCACTCCGACTTGCATCCCAGAGAGCCCCAGCAGCTTCAGGAGGCTGTAAGGCTGAGAATGAATTTGGTCTCCTGGACTCCTGTAACCTGGGTGGGATGTTTGACACCTCAGTGGAGGCTCTGGCAGCTTCCCCCAGGTGTGCTTGCTGCAGCAAGCAGGACAGGATCCATCCTGGAGCTGGGCAGGTAATGGAAGGTCCCCAGCAAGTCCCACCTGAAGTGGAAGTACCGGCGTGGCACGCACAGTGCAGGCATGGGACTGACGTGCACAGGATGCTCTGCATGCAAGAGAGGGATCTGATCTCTGTTTCTCACTTAGGGCTAACTAGTCTTGAGGGCTGAGAAAAGGGGTGGCATGTACCTGCTCTGGCCAGCTGAGACAACTCGGCCTCTCCCTGTATCCGCTGCAGTCTGCTTTCAGCCTCCTTCCTCAGCTCTGGCTGGGCCTGGTGCCTCCTCCCTGCTTGGCTTCCTGGACAGAGGCACAACAGGGCTTTAAATTTTGGAAACACAGGAGGGGAATCCCAGAAGGAAGGAAGCCAAGGAGGGGAGAAGCCAAGTACTGAATGTGAGGGGACCGTTACCCAAGGCTGCAGCTCTTGTCCCAGTCTCAAGCTTTGCCCAGTTTACCAGGTGCTTTGTGTCTTCTCCCACTCGCTCCACTCTCCATCTGCGCTGGACTGAGCCAGTCAGACCCCTTGCTGTTGATGCCAGCAGCCTTTCTTGTTCTGTATTAGTTTGGTTTTCCAGCAAATTTTTTCCATGTTATGTCACATTAGCAACATTGGACACATGCTGTGACACGGCTGCCTGCCTCCTTCTGCCGCGTAAGTATCTCTGTGGAGAGGCAGAAACTTTTCTGTTGCCAGAGTTGGGCAGAGGACCCAGTCTCCAAGCACCTCTCCAGCTCTGCACTCCCTGTGTATTTATATCAGGGAGACTGTTACAAGGCTAGAGATTTATCCAGCGTAAGAAAAAAAGTGCCAGTTAGTTGCTGGCCACATGCACCACTGGAGAGCACCGCAAGAGGCCTGTCCCCTAGGAACCAGCTGTGACCATCAGCTCATCTCTGAGACCAAATCCTGAGGACCTGTCACAAGGTGAAATCCTTGTAGATGATGAGAAACAGCATCACGGTTGCTTTTTGTGCGTACCCTCCTTTCTAAAGCCCTCTGCCAGCAAAACCACTCTGAACTCATGGTAGCGCAATCAGGCTGCAGAAGGGCAGAAGAGTACATTAATGGATTAGCTTCTCAGTCATTTACATGTTAAGGGTTAAATGTGGCATGAAAAGCCTGTTTAAACTGTCCTTTAAGTACCCCTTAAGCTTCCTGCTTTCCCCTCTTTTCCTTGATGCATAGCCAGGGCTTTGCCCTGCTGTGAGCCCAGAAGGCTGCGTACGGCACCGCGTACGCAGTGTACCGCGTACCCTGTGCCAGCTCCCCGTACGGCACAGGGCCGAGCAGGAGGGACGGCGCGTGTGGCTGCCTGCTGCCAGCCCACAGCTGCCATGGCCTGACATGGGCACGCTGCCCGCCACGGGCTCGGCGGCCGGGCTGGGGCACAGTCACGCTGCTCCGACTTACCTTTGCCATTCTCACCAGTTCAGCAAGAGCAGTGGGGATCCCGTGTATCCCAAGCAGATCTCAGCAGGAGTGGGGATGTTGTATTATACCACCAGCTGCCTGGGTGGTCAGTGCCACGGGGCTCCTGGAGAACAGACTTGGTGACCTGTCATGGTTCACATGCTGAAACAAAGCAAACCAGTGCTCTATAGACACCAACATGGATGAGCAATGCTAGGGATCAGCATGCTCCAGTGTATACTTAAAGTGTATACAGTGGTCTGGTATTTTCTTCAGAAATTTCTCTGCATCTGGAAGGGTGCCTGGCACTGGAAGTCCTTGTCTGGCCATGATGCTGCTTTCCCTGGACTCGGTGCTAATCCAGCACTTGGAAAGGAGGATCCACAGGGAGGGCAATAGCAGCTGTGGCTTATGCTAGAGAGGTGCCTAAGCTCAAAGTCAGTCTGCAAACTGCTGGGGCCACCTGCTGGGTTGTAGTCTTTTTTTAAACTAGCTATTACAAGAGCTGAGCATCTGGGATTCCCTTTGAATCTGGAATGCTTCAGATGGAGGTCAGCTCTGGCCAGCACATCGGTGTTAATCCATTTTTTTGGTCATGTGTTACTTGTACAGCAGCAAAGAGACAGACCCACCTTTCCAAAAGAAAAACAGCTTTGAATTTCCTGTACGTAGGTCTCCAGGCTTCCATATTGATTCTGACAGCTTTCCCAAGTAGCTGGAGTAGTGGAAGCAAACAGTTCCTCGTTTTACCGACACAGGAGAAAAATCAGTATCTCCATGCAGATCAGATCTTTTTTTCCTTTTGATTAAACGATATTGCATCCACAAAAGTCATTAGAGTTCCAAATGCTTTGAAATTAATCATGAAGAGAGTAAATGAATCATTGATTTAACATTAAGAGTGCTTTTTTTTTGGCAGTGTATTCTCCTGCCAACTTATGTTACCAGTAACTATTCAATAAAGAATAAAATCATACATTTGGTCTGTTTTAGCATATCCCTCAAACTTCATAAACACCAATAGAGATACAGCCAAGCAAATCTTCTTGCAGATTGTGAGCTCTAGCTGACAATATATCTAGCAATAAAGGTTTTCAACAGAAAGCAGTGATGGATATAGCTTTCTGATTTGTCCATTGATACAGTTTGGGCAGTTGCATATATATTTGCATGGTTTAGGGATAGCTGTTTGGGTGAGAAAGGGTATGCATGGAGGTGGCAGGGAGATACTATCTGGCCTGCACCAAAACACGTACTAGCTTTTTGTCAATAGTGTGTTTGCGTGTGTGTGTGCATGTGTGGTGAATGGAGTTAAATCCAGTTGGCAGCCGGTCACAAGTGGTGTTCCGCAGGGCTCTGTTTTGGGGACAGTCTTGTTTAATATCTTTATCAATGATCTAGATGAGGGGATTGAGTGTGCCCTCAGTAAGTTTGCAGAAAACACCAAACTGGGTGGGAGTGTCAACCTGCTCGAGGGTAGGATGGCCCTGCAGAGGGATCTGGACAGGCTGGACCGATGGGCTGAGGCCAACTGTATGAAGTTTAACGAGGCCAAGTGCCGGGTCCTGCACTTGGGTCACAACAACCCCATGCAATGCTACAGGCTTGGGGAAGAGTGGCTGGAAAGCTGCCTGGCCAAAAAGGACCTGGGGGTGTTGGTCGACAGCCGGCTGAACATGAACCAGCAGTGTGCCCAGGTGGCCAAGAAGGCCAACAGCATCCTGGCTTGTATCAGGAATAGTGTGGCCAGCAGGAGCAGGAAGGTGATTGTCCCCCTGTACTCGGCACTGGTGAGGCCACACCTGGAATACTGTCTCGTTTTGGGTCCCTCAGTACAAGAAGGACATTGAGGTGCTGGAGCGTGTCCAGAGAAGGGCAACGAAGCTGGTGAAGGGTCTGGAGCACAGGCCTTATGAGGAGCGGCTGAGGGAACTGGGGTTGTTTAGCCTGGAGAAGAGGAGGCTGAGGGGAGACCTTATCGCTCTCTACAACTACCTGAAAGGAGGTTGTAGTGAGGTGGGTGTTGGTCTCTTCTCCCAGGTAGTTAGCAATAGGACAAGAGGAAATGGGCTCAAGCTGCACCAGGGGAGGTTTAGGTTGGAAATTAGGAAAAATTTCTTCACAGAAAGAGTTGTCAAGCATTGGAACAGGCTTCCCAGAGAGGTGGTGGAGTCACCATCCCTAGCAGTGTTCAAAAAACAGGTAGATGTGGCACTTTGGGACATGGTTTAGTGGGCATGGTGGTGTTGGGTTGATGGTCGGACTGATGATCGTAGAGATCCTTTCCAACCTAAATGATTCCTAGTTTTTACTTTCATTCAAAAATAATCCAGCCACCAAGCCAGGAAACATGAAATTATTACTCTACCCTTAATTGGTTTAGTGGTGGACTTGGTAATGTTAGGTTAATGGTTGGACTGGATGATCTTAAAGGCCTTTTCCAACCTAAATGATTCTATGATTCTATATGTGTGAAAAACTGCTTGTGAGCATATGCTGAAAAATCCACAGAGGTATTGGTGCTGTTGGCAGAATATATATTTGTGTCCATATGTAAACTACCTTAATTGGAAAGGAAATCTAGAGAACTTTACAAATACTGCATATGTACATAAAAGGTAAAAGTTATGAACTTAAGCACTCAAAAATTAGGACATGTGCTCAGTGCTCTATAACTGACCTATAGATTTGACTTTTGTGTATTAGACAGTGCGACTTCTGAACAAAGGTCTCCCTTCTGTTGGGGCATTTGGTATATAACAACGTTGAACCAAACGTAAGTGAGGAAAGCTGCAGGAGGCGATGGTGGAAGAGAGGTCTGAGCCTCCCACTCCATGCTCTGCATCTGCCTTGTCCAGTAGTTGTGTGACCACACACAGTTGGATCAGCTTGCCGAGCTGGAAGAAAATGTTTTTATTTTGGTGAGTTACTTTTCTCTGAGCTCAGTGAGCTGGATCCATACACTGCACAGGTGCACCTGAGGCAAGGGAGGCTGCCAAAGCATGTGGCAGGAACAGGAGAGAGAGGAGAACAGGACCACTTTTTCAACAAGAGTCTGCAGCTAGACTGGATGTAATGAAATCCAAAGCCATAGCCTTAAAAGGGAATATCGCTCATGTGTCTAATGGTGCATGAAGTCATGTGGCAGCCTTTTCTTCATTAACATGGTCTCTCCACCCCAGCCAATTCCCCATCCTCAATTTACAGAAACATCATTGTACTGAGAGTTTTACTCATCTGTGAAATACAGTCTTTGGCCACTGGTTCACAATGTGCAGGTGCATGTGCAAACACAGAGGACTGTGCACTGGGAACCAGGCTATCAAACCAGGGTTGGTTTGTTTCCTTCTTTTTCCTTGCAAACAAGATATTACGTATAATCACTGTAGAAGCAGATCAGAGAAAATACTAGAAATGACAGAAAAGGTGCCCTCAATTTAGGACAGAAGAGTGAATATTTGGACATCTGATCTGTATTTGTATCAGAGAACTGTTAAAAGGCTAGAGATTTATCCAGCATAAGTAAAAAGTGCATTAGTCTATAATATGTTCTAGTAAGATCATGTAACTTTATGCACATGAATATTCACCACTAAAGTAAATGATACTGCTTTTAAAGTTAGGGACTTGATTTTAGGTACCTTGCTCAATCAGAGCCCATTGTATCAACTTCTCTTAATGACTGTTGCTTGGATTTGGTCATAGTAAGTTTTTATGGGGCTCCAAGGTTGATCTACCAGTATCTTTCTTTTCTCCCATCCCCAAAGTGCCGTAATAACTTCAAGCTCTCTTTGTACCTTGTTTTATGTTTTTGTCAGCTCTATTGGTCCTTGAGCTTAAAAATATTCTCCATGCCTATAATACATGAGGAGGGAGGGAAGGCCAGAGTATAATTACCCTCTTCTGTAGTTTTTGGTGCATTTCAAGTCCCAGTATCACCTACAGGTGAAGTAAAATGTCAGGCTTATAAAAATATAAAAAATAGTAAAATATGTATATATCCATAAATCTATTTAAGCAGAATCGGTGATGGATGAGTGCGTTTAAATTTTAGAATCATATTTCTGCTAACTTACTGGAAGAGGAATCCCATAATTCACTGGAGAGTCTCATTCTTGTGAATTATTGTCTTCATCATTTAAGGAATATTTCATCTCCTGAAGATGATCTCCAGCCACTGTAACCTGTATTTGGCTTTCAGCTATATTTCTTTATCTTCCTTAATGTATATGATCTCATGCAGTTCAGTCCAGAAAATTGGAGTTCCTGCTTTCTAGCTTCTGGAACTTGTTTATTCAAGAGTACTATGTAAGTAAACACAGTATAGCAGTATGACCAGCTTCTATTTTCTCCCTCCTTCCTTGTGATCGTCACTTGTTTACTTCACCAGCATTACCTGCGGCTCCTGAGCAGCAGTGTATGTATCTTACTTCTAAAGGAGGTTACCTGACAGTGCCTCAAGCACACATAATGTCCTAAAAAGGAAGCTGTTTAGTATGTCTAAATGTCCAGTCATTAAACTAGTGACAAATGGTTTGGTCTTAGGGGTAACATGTTGGGCCTGGTGACAGAGTGACAGCTCAATTCCTAGCCCTTCCACACCTTGGGCATGTTACTGGTCATTCTGTGACCACATGTCTTGAAGTGGAGGATAATGCCTTGTACCCTTTGCCTGTTTGCATTAGCAACTGTAGAGCACTTTAGGCTGTATAATTGCATATGCTGTGCCTGACACAGGGACCCTAATCTTAGCTGGACTTGTAAGCACTGAGTAAAGTTCATCCTGGGGAGACCAGTTTAGAGAGGATCCAGAGTCTCTGTGACGCAGATATTTAAGATTTTGATCCTTATTTAAAAATGCAGTAAATGCTGCAGTTGGCAGGAAAGAACTTTAAGGAGCAGTGTGGTGGAGGTAAGGAGGGAGTGTCGGGCCAGGCATGAGGCTGGGCTCTCACCACAGCGTTCGGTCCAGGGCACCAGGAAGGAGGGAGTCCCCAAGCCAGCCTGGAGCACGTAATTCCCAACATAAAACCTCCTGGGAAGATGCCCTGTGCTCTCAAGTTGTGTCTTCCCATCCTAGCTCTAGAAAATGAGGATAATAATACTTGAGCTATCTTCTCTGAGTATTGCTTAATATTTGAATACTGCTTTGATGCCATGGAGCGCTGAGGATTATTGCTCTGTATAATCCCCATAATTCTATTATTCCATGAGAAAAGTGATTCAAATAAAATTGGAAGCATCTTTTATGCAGACCCAGAGCTAAAGCAGAACTGAAGTTTTGTGTCTGTAGATAGTGGAAGATATGAAGCTCAACCACAGAAAACTTTGGTTTTCATGAGTCAAAGTCTGTGGAAGTCTTTTGTTATGCCAGTGGGCTTTGAATGAGAACAGTAGAGACAGGTAAGCCAGACAAAATGGAAAAAGAATCACTATGATGCTACTTCCAGTTCTCCTACATGGTGTTCACTATGACCCAGATGTCTTTAAAGCTCTTTGCTATTTTTTCCATTTGACAATCTCTGTGGGCATAAGAAAGGAATAAAGTAATTTCCACAAAATTACTGATGCTATCCTCTGAGCTAGGCATCAAATCTCAGGTCTGAGTCAGCTCAAATTTCACCTCAGTCATATGGCCCGGACCCATCAATGGGCTATGAAGACCTGCCTAGGATGTTTTTATTTTGGTTCTTCCCTGCACTCCTTTTATTCCAAATGTGCCTCTCTGAAACTTCTCAGAAATGTCTGATGAGGAGTGGTGCCATTGGAGATGGGTTAGTGGGCAGAGCAAGGATATTTAGAATGGATGATAGATGAACACCATTACAAAGCTATTACCATCACACAATGTGTAGCTTAAATATCTTGAAGACATGCATGAGTTTGCTAGTAAAGAAATGACTGTGTGAGTAGAAGACATTAGTACAGGAGTGATTATACCAATGGCACTGTGCCAGGCTTGTGAGCGAGGAGCAGAGGAAGCTGAGGTCCCTGGAAACCTTAGCACCCTGCGACTCAGCCTCACCATTTGTGGTGGATATAAAGAGTATTGTGTCTTCTTTCAGGCCTGATTTCCAATTGCTAATCAAATACTGTGGCTGAGATTTTATTATGGTTTCAGAGAGTGCCACAGGGTCATGAGAAAATCCGATCATCAAATGTATACCCCTGTGTGGAATGGTCTGTTCTTGGGATTTGCTGGGTGCTTGGGTTAGTGCACTGGTGGTCCTGGTGGTGACTGGTACAAAGGCTGGTGTGAGGCATCAAACAAGGTATGTTCCTTCTTTGCTCATGCCTGGCTGAAATCTGTGAAATACTTTTTAGAAAAGATGAGCACCTTGTTGAGATGTAGCCATGGGAAGCTTCAAGGGCCAACAAGCACTGTACCTGCAGGGCTGCCTCTGAATAGCAAATAAGCAATTTCCAGTTTAGCTGGCTTCTTACTCCGCCACCCAACAACACTGCCTGCCATCCCACACCCCTCAGCGCCACTGAGTAATAACACACGGTTTTGCTTCTTAGTAAATATCTTTTAAACTGATGAATTCAAAAAGCACTTTAGATGACATTTAAAATTTAGAACCAAATGACTGAGCCGTGAATAATGAATCTTGCCCAGTAGATGGATGGCACATTACCATGCAATTCTCTCCCTCTCAGTCATTGTCAGCTGAAGCATTTTTCTCTTCCACTTGGTTTCCCTCCTACCTTCCCTCCCTCACCCCCAGTATACATAAGGCCTATTCAGAAATGCTTTATTTTGAAGAGCATGTGCAGAAGGAAACTTTCAAACCAATCAGACCTAATCACAGATCCATTTTTCTCTTTCTCTTCAATCCTTACCCAAGGGTTGGTTATTTATGATGCCCATCTTTAAACTGGGGCTTTCTCCGCATATCAGCCCATCCTCACACATACATTTGCCAGCACCGTCACTCAGGTGCACAGAGGGGCAACACAACCGCCCATGCCCCTGCTACCCCATTGGACACACTGCCTCGGTCACACGGTGGACGACAGCGAACAGCCAGTCCCCCTGTTATCCCATAGCCCGTAAGGCCAAGTTAGAGGTGCCACCTTCAATGCCCAGCAGCAGCCAATGTTTTGGGGCAGCACAAGGTTGCTGTGGCCTGTCGGCAGCTCGGGTGTACGGGTGATGGCTATGGTACGCCTGTCCCAGCCTTCCTCTTCGGCGATGGCGCTCCTTGGCTGTGGCAGCTCATGCCATGCTGTTCCCTGGCCTCGGATGTGTCTCCTGCCACCCGTCACCCACCCAAACCCACAGCTTCTGACTGACACTGCAAAGATGTGTTTCTTTCCAGGATGGCTGGCTCCTGCTCAGCTCCCTCACTCCTTTACCTGGTTAAACCATGTCCCTTGCTGCACACCTCTAACTCTCCACTGGCAGGGCAAGCACTAGTCACAGCATCCCCTCCAGCTCCCCACTGTGCCCAGGCCTTCGCACCACTACAGGCAACATTCAGCTGTACCCCCAAGTTAGGCTCCGAAACCATCGGCTCCTGCATCTTCCCCCTGGCAGCAAGGAGTCCCTTCACCACCAGCAGGACAGGGAGCAGAGCAAGGGAAAGGGGGCAGCTGGGGGGCTCAGGATGTAACAAGCAGGCGAGTAACAGCATCCCTTGCACAGACAGCTCTGAATCTGAATTCTGCCATCTTGAACTGAGCTAGGTCACAGGCACCTCGGCACTGGGGAAAAGGAACAGATCCTTCCCCTTTGTGTTGCCAGGCCCCACAACTTAGGCAAAGAGGGATAATGAACTAAGCAGGAGGCTCCATCAGATGTGAGCAGGTGATTAGGCTTGAGTTTTCTGACTGCCTTCAGCTGGGAGTCAGTTGTGTGAGGGCTATATTTCCACTTTAGAAGGGCTAGGGGTTATCAGCTTTGTTTGGTTGCTATATGTTCTGTCCCACTGTTTGGATAGGGTGGGGGAAAATCCTTGCAGTGTATAAGAAGTCATGCTAAAGAATGTAAAAATCTCTCTGTATTTATTATGGTATTGGTTCTTTTTTGCATTCTCCATTTTAATTGATTGAATGTTTCTGTTCAGAGGAATTTTCAACATCATGTTGCATATTATCTTCCAGTGCTATTATCTTGTTCCAGAAGAAAGCTGTGGAAAGTGCCAGTTTTGATAATTACTCTTGGTTGTTTGAGATGGAAATTATTTCTAGTGGAGGATGATCAGGCTAGGTGGGCTACTGTGAGCATCAGCCACCGGACTGACCGGTCAGACTGGAACAAACCAGCAAGGTTTGGTGCAAGCCCATGGGCCCTGCAACTGTATTGTTTTTAGGTGCCTGGCTGCTCCCATGCCTCCCCCTGGCAGTTTTAATGCTGCTATGGTAGTGTTTGAATACTAGCGCTAGTAAATTCCACCCAAGGACAGAAGTAGCAGCAGGGTCAAGCTGGCTCACACACAACTCAAAGCAGGAAAGGTTGTGTTTGTTCCTGTTCTGCTAGTTGCTCTGCTAAAAGTAATTTCTTCAAGGTAAAAAGACCCTTCACCTATGCCTACTGAAGTCTGCTGTTTTGCTTGTGCTCCTTGTCTTATCTTTCTTGAGACTTCTTGAGAATTTTTATGTGATTCAATTAGAAATATTAGTGAGGAAATAACATATTTTAAGACTAACTCTTTCAAATTGACTCCCTTGGTTGCTGTATGGGTTCTTAAAATATTTTACTTTTAGGGTTTCCCATTGTTTCAACACCCAGATTAGAGCCTCTTTCATGTGGGAAATACTTTTCTTCTATGAAGACTTGCAGAATATTTGCCCAGAGCAGACATGAAGGAAGTGCCCTTGTGTGGTAAGTACCCTCTTGGAGGCTAGTGCTCTGTAGTAGGATAAACTTCTAGCTCCATGTGGCATCAAGTAGCAATCAATGGCTATGTTACTCTCTATTTATGAGGAAGGTAAATGAATGTTGCAAACTATTGTTTACAAACCCTGCTTTCACATCAAGGAGCAAGGTAAAAAGGGATTTTTTTTCCTTTTTAGTATATGTTAACTGTCACAGCTGCCTCTCCCTAACTCCTTTGTATGCAAAATAGCAATGCAGAGCCAGACTAGAAGATGGAAAATTGTCTTTTGAGACAGTTATTTGATGCAGTAGCAAAGTAGCACTGATGGCACCTGAACCTCAACCCATT
This sequence comes from Pelecanus crispus, assembly GCF_030463565.1. NCBI lineage: Eukaryota > Metazoa > Chordata > Aves > Pelecaniformes > Pelecanidae > Pelecanus > Pelecanus crispus. The sequence continues at coordinate 26,582,531 of NC_134651.1, read as the reverse complement.
CACACCCTGCAAACCTTAGCAAATAATTAGTCTCTGCAGAGTTATTTGAAGAGCAATAAAGCCTATTTTTGTGAGCAGGGAGAAAACAAATTGGTGAGCTAGACACTGTTTTCACTGTCTAGGTATTCCAGTGTGGTTATACCTTCCAGCTGGACTTTGAGATGGTCAGAGGAGAGAGAGATTTCCCCTTGAGTATGATACAGCTGAACTGACATAAGAAAGGGTGACTGGAATAGGGCCTGTGACTGATTTGAAATGTCTCAATAAAGGTGAGGGAGAGTCAGCATTGCAAATCCTGGGATTATTCCAAATAAAATAAGATTTTTTTTTTTTAAATTAAAAGTGGGAAAACTTACCTGAGAACTGTAAGTCAGGAAATGGCTTAGTAGTAGGTATTGGATTGCTAATGAGCTGTGAACTTGACTGAACCTAATGTATTGATTAAGGTAATATTTACCTAAACTTGTTCTTAACACTTATTTACCTTTCATTAATCTTAAGAAAAAGTACTGCTGAAGACAGGTGTTTAGGACTCAAGGTAGCTACAACTTTCTACTGGTCAACACACTTTACATTCAAACTAAGTAAAAATACATAACGTGGTACAGTTAGGTATATAAGGCAAGCAGGTATCGTGAAGTGGGAAGAGCCTCAGGTTTTGAACTATACACTGGGGTTACATTCAAATAAATCAGTATTCTGTGCGTGTATTGCAGAGCATTGCATCATGTTACTGAAATGAAGTTTATTGCCATGGCATGTAGAACAGGTAGTGCTTTTATCTCCCAAACATTGCAGGCTGCAATAGCAAGTGTAAATGGGGTGACTATAGTTACCAGTGCCTCTAATAGTGTTGGAGCATGAGGTGGGAATTGCATTGTATTCAACAGCTATTTGCTAAGGGCTCAGAAGTATAAATAAATAAATAAATGGTTTCCAAAGGCTAAACAGGCTGTTCTGCTGAATTGGTCTTAACTGGCAATGTTGACAGAGCACACAGGCCCATGAGCTAGTCCTTGGATTGCTATTCAAGCAGCTTTGTAGATCTTTTTTATTCCATTTGTGCTGGAAATGCTTGGAGTAACAGTCTCCTGGTGTTAACACAGCATTTTTATTTTTAATCCTGTCTAAAATACAGAAAAGGCAAAGGAGGAAAGACAGACATTAACCAAAGATAATTTCCAGGGTACTGATTTAGCTCCTAAGACTACAGTCCTTTTAGACAAATTGACTCCTACTTGCAGGTTTTGGGGGTTGTTTTTTGGTGGTTTTTTTTTTTCCCCCTCTTCCCTCCCCTCAAAGTTGCTTCTTTCCTGGCTGTAAAGCCTTCCCTAACTCCTTACCTCACAGCTCAAAGGAGGAAAAAGGGGCAGGGGGAATAATCAGTGTCTGTATCTGCTCAGAATGCATGATCTCTTGTAAAAGATTGTACGTCATTGGAATAGATGCTGAGAATGTGACCTTTGTGTTTGAGAGAGTGATTAGAGAGCGTGAGCCTTGGTTCAGCATAGCACTTAAGAGTTTACTTAATTTAAGCAATTGCCTAACAACTTTGGCTTACTTGCAGTCTGTGCTATGTCAGGGCCTAACACTCACAACTAGATAAGGTGTTTTGAAATATTGGTTGATTTCTTTTACAGAATTTTTTTCTTTTCACTTGGAAAGTGTTCACAACAAAATGTTTTATTGCAGCATCAAATGTTCTGGAAATGTGATTAATAAAGAACTTGCAGGAATTGAATTAGCAGGCAAGAAATTGCTTGTATTGATTTACTCTATGTATATGCAAAAACTTTTATTGTGACATGAGCTGCTTTTCCTCTCCCCACAATTCCTGGCAGCAAGCAGAAAGCAAATTTCCACCAGATGGTATGGGGGTAGTTCAAACGTTGTGTTACGTATGTGATGGCACAGGTGTGGGGCTGTAAGGAGACAGAAGGGCTCACTGATAAAAGCCAGTGCGTTGCAAACTGTGGGTAGGAACCAGGAACTGACTCTTCCTTGGGCTGTTATTGATACTGGAATTACTAAAACCAGTTTTGGAGCATATTCTGTTGCTAGCAGGTGTGTAACAGCAGTACAGCTTCTAATCCACATGAATAATGGACATTGAGGTCTTTCCTGAAATCCTTTAAAAGTAAAACTGTGAGCATAAGAGAAAATTTTCTGTTATTAACTTCCCTTCCCTGGGAGTGTATGTAGGCTTCTCATTATGCTGTGAATAGCATAGTGTGAACAGTTGAAAAGCAACTGAGCAGCACAGGTCTATAGCTTGCCAAACCCAGGTTGGACCAACTCAAACTTCCCCTTCTTTCAGGGAACGCAGCTGACATGGCTGATCTCAGCCTCACAGTGAGAACTGCTGCAAGCAAAGGAGAATGCTTGCTGTGCATTTTTGCATAACTGATCCTGTGAATCATTTTCTACTTCATTTATTTCATAGCAGAGCTTGCAGTGTCTGAGCTTGGACTAAATACACAGGACTGTTTTGGACATGCCTGAATTTCTGCTGAGTATTTGTCTGCATACAGTCCTGGGTACTGATTTAAACTTCATGTGGCAAATGTAATGGAGGGCATAAATCTTCATCTTGCTTTTCATCCAAACCATAAAAATTAGATAATCTGATTCATTCTGTAGCTCATGTTAAAATGAGTCATATATATGTATGTGTGTATATACTTATATAGGGGTCATTACTGAAATTCCTGCTGTTAATAGGTTCCTACAAAATCCCTCTAAAGGGAAGTAAGCCAAATAGCTTTGCGCTCTCATCATTCCTACAGAGGCAACCACTGGGTCCCAGCAGGGATGTTAGCATCAACCAATCTGTGTTTTGAGTGAGACACCACGAAGCATAGTTTTCTGGGCCAGTATTTCAAGAAAACATATGGCAGTGTCTGATGCTCATGAAAGGCAATGGTGTAGTCAAATACTGAATCAGGACTTTCCCACTGCACAGACTTAGAGGAATCCACTTTTCCCCACACCACTGGATTCTAGTGCAAAGCTATTTTGCATTTTCTACTGTAGCCCTAATAGAAACTTTTTTGCAGCTAACCCATGCAGGATTTGAACTCTCTATCATCAGCATTGAAGTCTTGAGGGTAACAAAGCCCAAGTCCATCAGCTAGCCTCAGGAAGAGATAAGTGAGCTTCTTACATAAGGAAACCTCTAAAGACTGTCTTCTGTTGCAAGCTGTATTTTAATTTCAATGTTTTAACACATCATGTTAGATGGAGTTGCTACAGGGCAAACACTGTTGTTTCTAATATCCTGTTAGGATGATGAATGGGCTAGCACTTCAGAGCAGATCTGGGGGGAAAGGGCACTTACCACTGCTGGATCTTTACTGTTTGAACTTGCATTGAAACTCATTTTGTTTTGCCACCCTGAACTTTTGGAATTTCTGCCTCATTGCTATTGTGCTGGCCACATTGAGCTTGTTTATAACTGAGTGTTGAAATAGAGTAGTTGCAAGTGGGCTTCTAGACTTATGGAATAAGTTTAAAAGTATATTAGTTGCCTTATTCTGTAATACAGTCATGTTCTGACAGCTCTTCTTAACAGGACAAATAACTTTGTCTTATGAGAATCTCTTGGTCGTATTCTTTTGCTAAAGGGTACTTTCACAACTAGCATTAATTACTTGGTTTCTAGTGATAGAGTATTCCAACTTCTTTGAGATCCCTAGGAGCTTGGGCATCAGGTGACTGCAGGACAGCTGGAATTTTACTTTTAAGCACCTACCACAGCGTTATCAGGTCTAGCAATTTTTCAGTCATTCAGGGCACAGGAGTAGAGTAGATTTCCCTTCAAGGTAGAATGACTTTGTTATGCAAGGTAATTATTTTCTTCCTTTAATTTCAAATGATGTTTGGGTTTTTTTCCAATCTGTAACCAAAGTATCAGCACAGTGTCAGCTGTAGGTGGGATTATAAGCAAGAATTGCCAAAGCATATATGGATATTCACAGAGTCAGATGTTGCATGGGGGTTGTCTTCATTAAAGTACTGTATTAGCAGCTTCCATTATGTTGCACTCCTGCAGTGCAAGCATTCTGGATCAGAAGAGACCTGCCATTTCACATGCACTCCAGCTGTTCCCTTCACCCACCACAGTCAAGCCTAGTATTTTCTTATTTTTAATGAGTTACGTGTGTGGAAAGCCAAAAAAAAAGCAGAGGGAGATTGTTTCCAGCATGGAGAAGCTGGGTGAGATCACAGAAGGGCCCAAGAAAGTTTTTCACAGCCATGTGAAATAAGGAGCTGCAAGACTGATTCATTTCCGTGGCTGCTCATGGTGACAGACCAACAACAGGACTTTGTCCCTGACACTTTTGTTTCTGAGAGCACTGATGATTTCTGTCCCATTTTCTAGTCTTCTTTTGTTCTTGCTCTTCTGTTTTCTGGGCTGTTTATTATTCTTTTTTGATTTTGGTTTTACCATCCTTCAGGGATGTTTCCCATCTTCTTATGTCTCATCTTAAAACTACACATGGTTCAGGTCCCTAAGCAATGGCCCCAGTATGCATGGTCATGGCTTTGATGTACGTTGTAGTTAAGCAAGCTGAAATCCCAACACAAACCAGCGCCCAATCTGACACAGCTCTTATGTTTGTCATGCAGGGAGGAAAAGCTGTGCCCCGTGGAGCCAAAGCAACAATGAAAATAGTGTCCTTTCATAAGGACCAGTCCAAGCAGAGTACCCCAGGCATGACAGTGCACATACTGCATGCATGGGTGCTGCCTGCCTCTGGCATCTCTGGGGGCCCCTTCATCTGTGCTCAGTGGCACACTTGTACAAAAGCACAGTGGTCCAGTGCCTTGTCTTCTGCCAGCATCATGCCTCCTTCAGCCAGCAGAGCCCTCCCAGAATAGGTGTAGATCAATCAGAATGTCCTGACCGTGGCGGGTGATCTATGGGTATCACACTGATGTTCAGAGTTTCTTAGCTGGTGGTGTGGATCCTCTCAGCCCATGCCATATGTGAGGCAGGGGTTTGTAGAGCAGCACTACTGCTCTGTTTTGAAAGCCTGCTCCATATTACAAAGAACTAGCATAATCATGACTGAAACCCTGAATGCCAAGCTGTTCCTTGTGCTTCACATCCCTTGCAACTTTGACTAGTTGCACAGCAATTTGCAGAAAGCTCGCTGACAGTAACACAAACACTTGCTGGCCTGTGCACAGGGATATTCCAACTCTGGGCATGCAACCAACAGAGCATGTAAGCTTCTGTTTCTCTCTTTCTTTGAACCATCTTTCTGCTTCACATGATCTTCAGAGAAAAGGATTCAAAACCTCCATATCAAAGTCCTATACCCAGTGGTCATGAAGGACTGCAGAATAAACAAGGTCTGTCTTGTAGCAGGGCTGAGGGGAGAGAGTGGGTGTTGTTGCTCTCGCTTTGCTTGTCACACTCTTAGAAAGGAGTAGGGCTTGGGAAAGTGGCACTGAGCTGAAACAGGTGAAGCAGAGTGGTATTCTAAGGTCCCTACCCTCTAGCTATGCCTGATCAGCCTTTACAACATCAGTTGCTTCTATACTGCTTCCAACCCTGCTGTGAAGGAGTAATCCAGCCCCTGCAGTATTGTTTGGAAAGAAGGATACGTTAAAGCTCTGGAGGTTTGATAGTGGACCACCAGTACTTAAAATCTGAGAACTCTGTATAGTCTAGAGGCCTTTATAGCTGTGCTGAATTACCACTGGCCTAAAATATTGCCAGAATACATTACTTGTCTTTGGAAGCCATTTGTTTTCATTTACTGCACAAAGTAAAACAGGCCCAGGGTTACAAACAGCGCAGTCTGTGCTGGGGCTGTAACTCTGTGGCACCAGTAAATGCCATCACCACTTCTAAGTGTCATTGTCATTGACGTTACATCTCCAGCTTGGTGGCAGAGTATAGGTGCTTGGGTCTTATGGAAAGGGATGTTTAGACCTAGCTTGGCAGAGGATTTAAGGAAGGGATCATAGGGAGGGTTCTTGCGACAGGTCTTGGAGGGAGGAGGTAGGTAAGAAGTGGAGAGAGGCTTTCTATGCCTTGCAGCCTGCTTCTGGGGCACTGCCTGTCTCTTGTGTTTGAGTAGTCTGTTCAAAGACCAAACCTGTAATCAGAAGGAAGAGACTTAGTGTGTGTGGTGAGCAAATGAGCACTTAGCACAACAATGAAGTATGTATCCACCACAGACCACTTCTCTTTAGCAGCCCAGTCCTGCTTTGGTATAAGGTTCAGATGTTACAGCTAGCAATTTGCTGTGATGCTCAGCATCAGTAGTACCACTAGCCGAGAAGCTTAGTGTCTTTCATTTTAAATTGCACTGTAAAGCTAAAAAAAAGGATAATATCTCTGTTTTACAGAAGGGCAAACCTTAAGAAGAGCTTACATAACTGTCCTCATGGAAAGTTTTTTAAAAAGCAGACTGTAAGCAGGTGAATGGTTAACCAGTCCCAGTATGCGCTGGATGAATACAGTCATTTAGTGGGTAGGGTCTGTACCTAAATTCTGTCTCATATGGAGAATTTAATTCCTAACAACCAGTCCCTATTGTGCTGAAGAGAGCTTCTGGAGCAAGGAAGATGTATCCTTGGTAGAGGAGGATGAAGCTAGAATACATTTAAGTGAACTGGACAGATGGAAGTCCCTGGGACCTGGTGGGATGTACCTGTGAGTGCTGAGGAAGCTGGCCCATGTCATTGTGAGGCCACTCTCCATTTCTGAAAGGTCACTGCAATTGGGGGAGGTTCCTGAGGGCTGGAAGAAATCAAATGTCACTCCTATCTTGAAGAAAGGCAAGAAAGAGGATCTAGGGCAATACAGGTCAGTCAGCCTCACCTCAATCCCTGGGAAACTGATAGAGTGAATAATAATGGAAGCCATTTCCAAACATAGTAATTAACAGGAACATGTCTGGGGGAAGTCAGCATGGATTTACAAGGGGAAATCATGCCTGACCAACTTGATAGACTGCTACAATGAGATGACTAGCTTGGTGGACAAGCGGAGAGCAGTGGATCTTGTTTATCTTGACCTTAGTAAAGCTCTTGACACTGTCTTCCACAACATCTTCATAGGCAAAGTGATGAAGTATGGGCTTAAAAAATGGGCAATGAAGTGGACTGAAAACTGACTGAACTGCCAAGCTCAGAGGGTGTGACTGACTCCAGCTGGAGGCCAGTCACTAGTGGAGTATCCCAGGGGTTGGTACTGGGGTCAGTACTGTTAAACGTTTTTGTTAATGATGTGGCTGATAGGATGGAGTGCACCCTCAGCAAGTTTGCAAATTATGCCAAACTGGGAGGAGTGGTTGATACACCAGTGGATTGTCTTGCCATTCACAGGGACCTTGATGGGCTGGAGCAATGGGACAACAGGGCATTCATGGTGTCAAGGAAAGGGAAATGCTAAATCCTGCCCCTGAGAAGGAATAACTCCACCTTCCAGTACACTCTGAGGGCTCTCTGTCTGGAAGGCAGCTCTGCAGAAAAGGACCTGGGTGTCTCGGTGGACACCAAGTTGAGCAGGAGCCATCAGTGTACCCTAGTGGCAAAGAAGGTCAACAGCATCATGGGCTGCATTAGGAGGAGTACCGCCAGCAGGCTGAGGGAAATGATCCTTCCCCTCTACTCAGCACTGGTGAGGCTACATCTGGAGTGCTGGGTACAGTGCTGGGCTTCCCGTTACAAGAAAGACATGGACTTAGAGGAGCAAGTTCAGCAAAGGGGCGCAAAGATGATTAAGGGCTTGGAGCATCTCTCGTATAAGAAGAGGTTGAGAGAGCTCAGATTGTTCAGCTTGTGAAAAAGAAGGCTCAGAAGAGGTCTTATCAATGTGTTTAAACCCCTGATGGGATGAGTAAAGAAGATTGAGCCAGATGCTTCTCGGTTGTTCCCAGTGAAAAGGCAAGAGGCAATGGACACATAAAATCCTATTTAAATGTAAGAGAACTCTTCTACTGTGAGGGTAGTCAAATCCTGGAACAGGTTGCCCAGAAAGGTTGTGGAGTCTCCGTCCTCGGAGAGATTCAAAACCTGACTGGCCACAGTCCTGAGGAACATGCTCTAGGTTTGAGGAGCTCTGCTTTGAGGACGCCATTGGACTAGATGATCTCCAGAGGTGCCTTATTACCACAGCCCTTCTGTGATTCCCTGAAAAGGCAGTGGTTCAGTGCAGGCACAGTAGTTAGAGCACTATCTTTAACATAACATAACTCAATGCTCTGCTCTTACTCCAAGAGGCCCATCAGCAATCTAACTTTGAAATCTGCATTTCCTGGCTTATGAGATCACCCATGGAGGTAGACTCTCATTTCCTGAAATGGTAAGAGCCCAACAGACAAGCAAAGGGCAAGAGCTTGTTCAATCTGTTAGTTATATAACCACATAAATATAGCAGTCACTTTTCTTAGCATCAGGTACTTACTCTGTAATTGGCATCACTTAATGTAAAGCGTTGTTCTCCATTTCCCTTCTCAGTTTTAACGGTTGATGTAATTGCAGTTTTGCAAATCATGGTAGCATACCAATGCAGTTGCTTCCGTATCAAGTAAAGTACTTGGCACTATTGATGATACATTAGTGTAAGACTCGGATGATCACAGAAATAGGACCAAATTGTGGATGCAGACATCTTGTTTGGTATTGTGAAAGGAACAAGTACTAAGACAGTCCTTGAGAAAGACACTTATAGTACTTAAAATATACATATCTATATATAAAAAATTAATATTTTTCTACATGAATTATGGGTTTTATTTCAGGTACAGAAATTGCTGCAGTATTAGCCCAACTACCTGAATTTTCATATGGGATAGGTAGAAAATTCCACTATAAAGAGAAACTCTGCAGATAGTGGGATGCAGAAAAGTTACAAAATGTATTAAATAGTTTGAAAATTCACAACTACTGTAAGGTGCATGTGTCAGCTGTTTAAGCCAGCACTTCAACTACAGTTGCAGAGCTTGTGGGGAGTTATCTGGTTTCACTGAACACATGCTCATCTGTGTAATAACTGACTCAGATATGAGCTCCACCAAGCTTTGGGGCTGCTCCTGTGTCTGCTTTATTCAGGGTCAAAAATGAGCCACTTTGTATAAATAGTGATCTGATTAATACTGACCCTGTTAGGGAATTAAAATTGCTCCCTCTTCTGTAGTCCTGGCTGTAGTGCCTAGCTGGTTGCAGTGCCATTTGCTGTGTTTTGCTTGTGTGCCCACCACATTGTATGCAGTTAGCCTTGGCAGGTCATTCACTAGGTGACTTTTGGATATAAATGAGGTGATCATAAACTCAGTCTGAAGCTGTGTTCAAACGGCTTGCACCTGATGCACTGAGGACAACTGCTTAATTAGAGGAATATCATAGAAAAGATTATGAGATGTAGGATGGAAATGAAGGTTTTCATTCAATCTTGCCTCAGGAGTTGATCAAGCTCAAATGTTACTTACTTTTTGTTTTATTGTGCCTGTGAGAACTCCTGCCTGCCACCTGGCCTCCCACTGCACAGAGATGAGCAGAACTGAAGATGTGTTGGAGGCACCAGGCAGGACAGCGGGGGAGTGAACTGATGCCTGTGGATTTGCCACTTGGTGTTACAGTTATTCCCTTAAGCTGCAAGGCGAAAAGCTTGCTGGATAATGGGAAAGTAAGCTTAGCTGTGGGAGCAATGATCACCTCTGATACACCTGCATGTTTGAATAACACTTTCAGAAGAGCTGGTCAGAAGAATAGGAGTTTTCCTGCAAGAAATACTCATAAAATCTCATCTTTGTCTACTTTGTACTTGACACTGATGTCTCCAGTTTTGGGATGAGCGAGGAGGAAAGAAATTGCTGTACTTCATTGTAAATGGTCAGCAGAAGAGTGGAAGTTCTTGCTTGAAAATGCAGGCAAGATCCTCATGAGAGCTGTCCTTTGAAAACTTTCCGCAGAAAAGAATAAGGATTAGCTCTGGTCCAAATACTAACTCAGTCAGTTTTAGTAAACAAAGTATGCATTCACCTGCAGTGAGGTCCCAACTAAAATGCACTTGCAACTCTTTATACCAGCAGCGTTTAGGACCTCACCATCAGTTCAGCACAGACAACACACTTCCCAGGAATTGCTTCACCATGTCTCATTAACTCAGGTTTACTGGGATATGATCAAAACCATAATCTCACCTCCCTGCCCAGAGTGCATTACTGTCTTTAACAGAAACAATCAAATGCAGCTCTGAGCTTCGCATTTTCCCCATGCGCCACTAAAATACAGTGCAGCGTGCTCCACATCTGTAGGTGATTCCATGCACGAAGGAGTATATTGATGCCTCTGCAAAATACTAGATTGGGGTCACTTCTGAAGCATTTGGTAATACTTCTGTGGAAGGGAGAAGCAGATTGTTTTGTTTACAGCACAGGCATTTCCTTTGCTTAAAATGGATCTTTGAGAACCTTCATTAGCTGTAAAACCAGGGTGCAAGCTGGCATGTGGATTCATTAGGGTTCTGCTCCTTTACACTGGTGAAGATTTTGGCCTGTTTTCTTGCACCATGTATAGTCAAATACAGCAAGTTTGGAGGCTTCCCTCACTTCTCCTCCTCAAATGACTAATATGTTCTTGGGAGCTTTGTGTCTTTACAAAACTGTTGGCCTATGCAGCAACACAAGCACTTGAAGATGCACAGTGTGCATGCCATTCAAGTCAACGCAATTACTTCCATGCCTAAAGTTAAGCACACTGACTGCTTGGGCCCAGCACACTGACGGAGCTGGAATAATGGAAAAATTTCTGGATTTCTTTTTTGTGGTGAGGACAAAGAAAGCACAAAAAAAATGTTTGTTCTGCTAAATTGACATATGCCCATCCCAGAAAATAGTTGTGCTTTGCGTGGGCTGAATTTATGTGAGGTTTTCTATTGCAATTACATAAGGAAAACACATCCTAGCCTGACTGATCATAGGTGTATAGCTTTTAACAGCAATTAGTTCCACTCATAGGTTATCTGAACAGCTGCCAGAGATATTGATCAGGAAAAACTGTTTGGAATAGTGACATCTGAAACAATTGGTTTTAAAACAGTCAGAAATATAGCTATCGATTGACTGAAGGGGATTCTTCTGACCTGTAAGTGTACAATTTTGCTTTCTTAACTCAGCAGGATGCTGTGGTGTGAACGTTGAGAATAATCTTTAAGGAAAGTTTTAAGAAAAAAAAAATGCAGCAGGGGCAATTGAACATCTTTCAGAGAAAACTATGGAGGCGTATAGGAAGCCAACATTATTTTCTTGATTATTTCTCAGCCATCCAAATCCGAGATTGTAAACATTTAATCAGGAAGATGTAAAAAGGGCCATTGTTCAGAATCTGTCTGGAAAGTCCATATGCACATCACTTTCCTGGGAGTAGGAACTTTCCTGGGACTAGGAGATGGCTAAGTCATGTTTGCAAACTGAGGAACATGGAAATTAAAAGTGGGTTGAGCCAATTGAGAAATCAGTACTAGGATTTGTTCTAGAACTAGGCAAACAGTCCTCTGCTGATGGGAGGGATTTTACCTGGATGTGTTTTCTTCAGACCTCTGCGGATTACCTGCTGTCATTCATGTCTGCACAGAGGGACAGCACATGGTATTAAAATGAACTTCTGTATCAGGATACATTTCAGGCAGTGAAATGGTTGACTTTAGTATTTTTCAGAGTAGTTAAAGAACAAATGTGTCTCTCTGGTTTCCCCTTCTTTGTCAGCAGTCATGGCAAAAGCAAACAAATTCAAAGTACAGTCTGTAAAAAGGCATGATCCAGGCATTAAATTCATGTATTCAGAGTCTGTCTGTTATCATGCATGGTCTCATATGCATGACACAGTTGTCTCCATCTACTGAACTAGGCAGTTGTTTGAAAGCTGGTAACAAAAGCTGTATGTTGATGATGCTTATGTTGCTGTGAATTGAAGATCAGAGATCGTAAATTGATCTCTCCTGTCTGTATAGCTAGAATGAGTTTGAAATGGGGAAATTGAAATGTAAAATTTCCTTTTACAAATCTCTGTCCAAAGAGAATTGTGTTTCTTTCCCTTTCCTTCCCCACCTTTGGAATAACCTGCAGTCTTTGTTTGCCTGCTTCAGGCAGAGGTTGTGTACAATGGGTCTTCCTAGGGCTCAGGCTTCTGGGGAGGGCTGGGTTTGCTGTGTGTGTAAGTGGTACTCTGCAGGGACTTCAGCAAGTGTTCTCTAAAGCAAAGCCAGTGTATGAAGCCCATGTTCTTCTCATGGGGTGGGAGAAAAAAATAAGCCTGCTTTGGATAGGGCAGGGTTAAACTATCTTCCAGCCATCATGTCCTATATTCTGTGTGTAAAGAAACATGATGCTGTTCTTGAATTACCAGCCCTTACCCTCTGTATTCTAGGCTGTTTCTTACTTAAACACTGTTAATTGTTGTTGTTTATGATCATATCAAAGGCCTCTGAAAATGTCAACCAGGACTGATATCCCTGTATCCTCAGTGCACGCACAGAGCAGAACAGCTTACAGCTTTCAATGAACTTGTCCATTCCTTTCATGTCACCATCTCTCTTTAGGGAATGAGAGAAGTGAGATGTGCCAATGTAAAGTGGCTTTTTCCAACACCACGCAAACTGCCAGTGACAGAACTGGGAAAATGGACCCAGAACATCGCAGGCCAGGGCTCTCAGCCTATTCTCCTGCATTAAAGTGCAGGCCGGGAAAACCCAGATCCCAGAGCCCTGCTAAGCATATTGCCAGCTTCATTCATCTCATGTACTCAGCCAGCAACCCCTGCAAGGCTGTGTAAGACTGAAGCCAGTCTCTTTCCAGCATAGTCGGAACACTCCTGTTTGGGGGCTTAAGTTTTCCAAGCATGCTAGCTGCCCAAGGGTTAGACTTTGGTTAGTGCAAAGCCAGTTCATCTGCTAGCTTGGCAGAAGAGGAGAACCAAAATACCCCTTCTACTTCCAGCAAAAGAAAAATCCTGTGACTTTATCTGTCTTTAGCTGTTTATGATAAACAGCTCTTCAGCTGAAGCAGCTAGGGATTTGAGCATGGAAATTTGGCGTGGAAATAGCCTTTCATTACAATCATGTCTCTGAGCATTCCCATGAAAAACTGATTTTGATCAGCAGCAGACTTGGAAAGTATTGCCTTGCAGAGATTGCAACCCTGCCTGCAAACCTGCAGTTTTTTTCGCTACCCATGAATATGATCATTATCATTATCCCAGACTATTATTTGCAGGGCAGGAGTGCTTCAGAGCTCCTGTGAGGGCTCAGACAGCGCTGATATACCCATTTATAAACGGGGAAGAGAAATGCCGCTGCTTCCCTGGCAGGACTGTGCAGCTGTGCTGCTGAGGCGGGGACGGAGGGGTAGGCTCCAGCGGGATGGAGGGGAGGCGGGCGGGCGGGGCAGCACTTCCAGGGAAGCCCTTGTTTCCCGGTGAAATTTGAAATTGGCTGCCCCGGCGCGGCGGGCCAGGCTCGTCCCGCTGCTAGTGGGGTTCCTTCGGTCAGCCATCGAAGTTTTATAACCGGAAAAAAAGAAATCTGTGTCTTGGGGTTGTTTTAATAATCCGGGTTTGCCAGCGTGCGTTGGTGCTCCCGCAGGAACGCAGGAGGGCGGGTGGGTGCCGCTGCCCAGCTGACCCTGGATGGGAAGCGGGGAGGGTGCGGGGCCGGGGCCGGGCCCGGGCCAGGCCGGGCCGCCGCCGGGCTGGGCTCGCGCCGCCACCGCCGGTGTCGGGGCGCCATCTAGCGGGCGGCGGCGGCCTCTGCCCGGCCGGGCGAGCGCGAGGGCAGCCGTCGGTCTCAAACGGCGAGTGCCCGGCCGGCGCTGGGGCCGCTGGAGGCGGGCGAGGGCCGGGAGGCGGGCGAGGCGAGGGCCGGGAGCCAGGCGAGGGCCGGGAGCCGGGCGAGGGCCGGGAGGCGGGCGAGGGCCGGGAGGCGGGCGAGGCGAGGGCCGGGAGCCGGGCGAGGGCCGGGAGGCGGGCGAGGCGAGGGCCGGGAGGCGGGCGAGGGCCGGGAGGCGGGAGGCGGGCGAGGCGAGGGCCGGGAGCCGGGCGAGGGCCGGGAGCCGGGAGGCGGGCGAGGGCCGGGAGCCAGGCGAGGGCCGGGAGGCGGGCGAGGGCCGGGAGCCGGGCGAGGCGAGGGCCGGACCCTCCGGGCAGGAGCGGGGGCGGTGAGCGCTCAGCACGGGCAGGGCGGGACCGCGTGAAGGAGCTGGGCAGACGCTTTAGTTACAGAAAACCTCGCTGTCCGTCGAAAACCTGGAGGTGGCCTCTGCCTTCCCGGCCGGGAGCGCCCGGGGGTGCTGGTCGATTTATAGCAAGAGGCGGGGCGCTGGGCGCTGTGCGGCTCAGGGAGCACCCCAAGCAGGGTAAGTTCATCCTAGCCCCTGCACGCACCTGCCAGCTGGAAGCTTTGGGTGCTTGTCAGTGATCATTTTGGTTCACTCTCTTCTTGACTTCATCTGTCCTATCTAAAGACTTACTATTTTGCAAAATGCATAGTTAACTTTGGTACCTAAAGTAGCTGGAGAATTAGGTGAATTGCATCCACCATATTCAGTCACATTAAGCCCAGTATTGTCAGTCTGGAACTTCCAGAACCTGCGCCTCAAAAATCATCATCAAATGGATCTTAAGCTTTAAATTATTCATGCAGATATATTTGGATTTTTTGTTTGCCCTGTGAGTCTTGGAGCCATTTAGAGATGCCTCAAAAACTCTGAAACCTAATGAGATAACCCGTGGTAATTGGAAAACTCCCAAACCAGTGCATTAGTGTCAGTCCATTGTTATTTGCAAGTGCTCACAACATACTGGGGGAAACTTAGTTCCACTGAAATGGAGGGAGCAGCAAATGTTCCACACTCCCTTCAATGCATTGTAGTGGAACTGCAATAGGAGAGAGGGACAAATAAAGTGCTTTTAGGAATACAACCCAAGTTAATTACCGTGGTTGCATTTAGTGACCACCAACAGGACAGGGAATGCAGTTAGGAGAAGGGAAAGCAGCAATAGAGGCAAAGCCCATTCTCTAAGCTGTTGCCAGCTCAGGAGCACGGCAATTCAGGATGGTATGGAGCTGCTAAGACTTGCACAGCAAATTTAGTTCCCTAACTTGTGCCGGTGCAGATATTTCAGTAAAGGTGAAGTGTATGTAATGGTCTGCTTAGCCTAGTAAATCCATCATATGGAACTGATGACTGATGAAATAAGCATAGCCAGCATAGCATGCTGGGGAGAAGAGTGACATGTACTCCTACGTTAACTGATTGGTTGAAATAGCGGTTTTGTTTTCATTCCTCCCCCAGATTAGTGGCTAAAAAAACCCACCACTCCTGAACAGTAAAACCAAAATGTGCATAAAGCAAGGATAATGGTTTACAAAATGTACTGTGGACCTTCTGACAAATAGTTTAATTCCCAGCAAACATACAAGATAGTCTGCCTTTAGGTGGTGGAGCTAGTTGTGGTTATTTAGTGTCTTTGTCTAAGCAAACTTATTGATTGTAGCCCCAGCTCCACTGAAGCAATTCATAAACAGAAAATACCAACACAGCAACCAGTAGCATTTTGCCCAGAGCAACATCTGTGCTCTAAGCTGCTTACTGTAATACTAAACAGTACAAATCTGTTGATTTGATAACACAATGTCAAATGGTAAATCTGGATCAGTGTTGCATATATCCAAGATTAAGCATTTCTGAGTCAAAGCCTTCAACTCCATTAAAAAAGAAATAGGCCTTAATTCTAATCTTGCTATAGTGGTGTTAGTGGGGAGTTACTTTGCTGTTTTCACAGACATTACATCATCTTTATTAAATGGTAACTGAGATGACTGAGGTACATCACCCTGAGTTTTAACTCCAACAGCCACAGTTGTCTTAGTTCATTTTTCTACCAAGTAAAACCAGCCTTGTAATTGCTTAGGAAAGACTGAAGGTGCACAGAATCTATCATGGCACTGTTTCCTTGCAAAGGAAACCTCCTGTAAGCTGCCTACATGTTTGAAAAACATACACCTGTCTACAGACTAACTAAATGAGAAATGTTGAACAAAAGCTAGTAAACATGTCAAGACAAAACAATTACACTTAAATATTAATTTTATTGCTAAGGGTATTTTGCTATAAATTAATAATGAGAATGAGGACATACAGTAAAACAGCAGTTAAGATAGAGTGCAGAAGAACATGAAGGATCTGGGCGGCGGAAACATTTGCTGGATGCTACCCTCCATGACTTACACATATCTATCTTAGTCATATCATGAGGAGGAAAAGCCACAAACACATTTGAGGAACATGAGTGTGAATTTTCTCCTCTACTTGGCTTGCTTAGCTTCTATCACCTACTGAATCTCCACTGAAGAACAAAGCAAATGCAGCCAGTGTTGTGTGACATTTAGGGTAGCTCCATCTAGATACAGCTCAGAATGTGCTTCAGCACTGGACAAGATGTGTCTTTGCCAAAAGTCAGTGCAGTTGCTCTGTACATAAACACTTTCCACTCCTTCCTCTCTACTTCATAAGCCTTTACCCACTCACTAGAAGGGGGTGGCTCCCTAGCCCCCCATGTTTAAGGAAAAGAAGCCAACAGCCATGTTTTCGCATGTAACTAAGAATCTGGGGGAGGGGTGGCCTGGTTCACCTCTTTAATGTGGTTGGACTTACCAGAAGGCTGATCGTTTCCACCCCACTCTCTGGAAGCCTGGCTCTGTCCAGCTGTCTATAACTGAGAATCCAGAAGTAACTAGTCACAGATGAACATACAGACACATGACCTCTGTAAGCACTGCCACTTAATTCTGAATGGACTGTAACTGCTATACAACAGATTTAGTCATCCTAAACTGATAGCGTACACTACAAAAACCAGTGGCACTATAGTGGCTGTGGACCTCCCATAGCTCAGGGAGGTCAAGTATTGGGCCCCATGTAGGAAAGCATGTGCTTGGGTGCTATGTAGGTATAACTAGAATCACAGAATTATGAATAGCACCATTCCGAAACAAACACCTGTGTAGGACTGTCATTTCAGTTTGTTTTGAAAATGATCTTGCCACACCCACTGCCTCTTCCCATCACTATGGCATCACCTGTCTGCAGAAGCTGGCACGGCAGTCCCTCCAAGCCCTGAAATCCACTCTGGCCCTGCTCACACCAGCATCTACACAAACTGCGGATATATGAAGTACTGAACTGGGCAGAGAAAGGCTATTGAGTCATGACTGTGTGTCCAGCTGGACAGTATGATAGATAAGACCAAACCTCCACTCTGTTCCTGAGCAACAGGAGGTACAGCATGTCTTCAGGAAGGAAGTCTATGAGCTTTAACAAACAGTGAATTCAAGTGGCTATCCCCATCCTGCTGCTTTGTGCACCAAGACATTTCCACTTCTATTTCTGCAGTGAGATCAGAAAGGCTACAAGCACCTGCAATAAGATAACTACTCTCTTGATTTTATGCTCTAGCAGAGTTTTGTACATTTGCTTTCTAGCTTCTAAATGCCTATGCTACCAGGATAGAAAAGTAGCTCATGATTTTTGTATGAAAGCAGTCTATTGTTACCAAGATAGAACTAGAATCTTCAGCTTCAATTTGTACATTTTTTTTGCCCTTGAGAAGGGGTAAGGTTATTTTTTTTAATGGAGACTTACTTCAATTTGAACTTTTAAAAACATCATTTCTTGCTTTGAATTCAACCCAGGAATGTTTTGCAATCAACAGTCTTTATCTTATATACTTCACTTGAAGAAACTGGGGACCTAGATACAGTTATCTCCTGAAAGCACAAGAAACATGTTCCCCTGCTGTGATCAACAGCTCTTGCAAAAAAAAAACCAAAACCCACACAATGAAACTCTGAACTTAAAACAAATTACTAGCTGATTCACTCTGTGCTATTCTTTCACAATCATTATGAAATTCAAAAGAAATCACAATGATGTTGAACTGTTTTATTCTTCCCCATCCCTTACAAGCTAAATATCGCACAGGGAGAAGAGGAGATGGAGGCATTCTGCAGAACTAGTTATATTGCACAGCACAAACTAAACAGCAGTGTAGACGTGTAATCAGCTTCAAGGTTATCTCAAGGCTTAAAAAGAAATGTTTGTTCACTTAAGTTCCAGACAGTCACCATCGCTTTCTGACCTCAAGGGTACCAGGCGTCTAAGAGAACTTCAGTAGTGTACTCCAATTTCTTTTGGTTTGGACTAGCAATAGGAAACTTTTGCTTTAGTCTTTTGAACCTCAAACAAGTCCTTTTGGTACATACAACTGGCAGAACATATGCAGCTTGTATTAATCTGTAAAAGGACATGCATGCACATCGGTGTACAGTTCCAAGCCAAAGTTTCTTGAAAGAAGTTTACATTCCCTGGATTAGGCCCACTCTTAGTAATGTAGCCAAGATTATATCTGTCTGCTTCCTTCCAATGATTTCAGTTTGTTGAGTTGGTCCTAAGAGTCATGAAAGCTTAGTGCTTCTCCTGACTGCTACCCAAATTCTTGTCCAAGACTTCTACTGCTTAAATAGGTAGGACAGAGCCAAGACAGCTTTAGGATGAAATGAAAAAGGTTGGGGCTTGATCTAAATTTCTCATCTATTTCCATCTTTCCTGACATACCTGAAACCCCATGAACCTTAAGGAAATTAACCTCCTTCTGTATGAAAGCATAAGAAAGACTTAACATATTAAAACAGTATGAATACAGGAAGCTGAAAGTGGAAATATAAAAATAAGTCCTCTTACTATAAAGAAGTCAACTTAGGCACCCTGCCTCTTTCACCAGGATAAGAAAGCATGTGCATTTCTTCAGAGCTTGCTTTCCCCTGCCAAGCACAGCTCAGCATGGATTATAACAGGGTAAGGTAACAGGCCACATAACACACATAACAGTTGTACTCCAGGTTACAGTCCATAGCACAGCAGCCTGCAGCAGCACATTGTATAAGGAACCAGACATACAAGCAAAGCCAGCCAGGTTCCTTGGAGTGTTTTCCTTAACAAGTTATAGAGGGAAGAAGAGACCTGTTGAATGTGAGACGGAAGCGTGCATAGAACAAACCCAGGCTCAGTTGTACTCAAAACTTGTTGCAAATAGTCAGCCTCGTTCGGGAAACCTTGGAGGCCGAGGCAGACATTCTATCCTAGCCATGGCAAGGCAGCTGATCTCAAAGTGCCTGTGTACAAGGCCTACTTGTGCTGTTTATCTCACCCCTTTTGACTATTACTGCCTGCACAGGGGTTCTGGTAGGCCCAACAGGGCAAGGGTTGTTCAAATCAGTTCTCCTCCTGCAGACTCTGCAGAGCGATAGCAGTAATGAGCAGAGACACTAGACAATGGGCTCTTCCTCAGCAATACAGCTGGTACAGTGTCTGAGGTGACTGTTCTACAGACAAAGACGACCACTTGCAAAGCTAAAGATCCCCATTACTTCCATCTGACCAGAGAAGGGTGATTCAGGATAAAGAGGGAGGTGGAACAACAAACATTCGTCTTGGTTGCCACTGGTCATTCACATTTCTGGGAGAATAAAAGAACTGAGGAGTGCTGCTGCTTCTTAGCAGTTTGCTTACATGTTCTCAAAGACAATTTCACCTGGATGGTGTGAGAGACAGGTATAGGACTCCATCTAAGAAAATACACAACCATCTGCAGGCAAGTTTGAAGACAAAAAAATCCTCAAGCATGGCAGACTACCTAATGCCAAGGAGTTTCTGCTGAGCTGTATGTTTGTCCAGGGAATATTCAGAAGCCAGTAGTAAATATGTATTACTGCAGGGCTCCTGTAAACCTCATATTTGGACCAGATTTTTACCCCCCCCCAAAATCCTTCTTTTTCTATGGCATTTACAGTAACAGTCTGCTTGTAAAGCTAGTGACTGCTACCATGTTACACTGGTGCTCATGTTGATCCTTACCAGTACAAATCCTTTTAACGCCAAACATCAGAACAGAATTCAAGAGCAGCACATGCCATCTCCAACCACTTCACTAAATAGTGCCTTTAAACTCTCCTTAGGACAGTTAAGAATCAGTTATTAAGATATCACTACTGAAAAATAACTATTGCATTTCTTAAAGTTTAACAGTAAACAACATTGCCAATATATTATTGCACACAATAAAGGTTTTTGGAACTACAAAGATAAGGAACGGGTAATCTAGAAGACCCAGAATAATGATCCCAGAGCCATTCCAGTCGCTGCTCCAGCAAGCATGCCCAGTGCAAGATCTCCATCGCTGTCACGGTAACGCTCTCGAATGATGACATGGTTTGCAGGGGGTTGGCCATAAGGTCCTAGGTAATAAGAGATTGTTAGGAGGAGGGCAAAAGAAATGTGTATCTTAATACCATGCATCGCAACTTGAAAACATGCCCATTCTTTTACCCTCTTCCTTCCATTGAACACTAAGACGATGTCAGCTACAAAGGTAAAATACATCTCTGCTTTGGATTCAGCCTCCACATTTATTAAATAAATCCAGAGGCCTAGCAACACTTCTAGCCTCGTAAGAGTTTAATATCTGGGAGAAAAGCTCATCACAAATGTAAAACTGAACACTGTTCTGCATTTATATTAGCAAAGAACCTATGCATTACCTGTATCATTCTATCAAATACTTAGTGGATTTAATGCAAGAAATGGGTCTAAAAATCAATTCAACCTTGAAGTTAAGGCAAATAGTGTAGTTCCCGCCCCCCCCTCCAAAATCTTTGGCAGCTCTTAAGCCAGTGTTTTGTCAGAAACTATGTATCAGTTATTTACAACTACTGCCTACTACATCAATTCAGCCTTCACATCCTGCACTGATCTGTTGTGTGGTAACAGCTGCTATGTTTCTTTTCTGATGAAAACTGGCCCAGTAGTAAGGAATTAACCTGAGACTCAAGAAACCACCAATTGACCCTTGCTCTGCAACAGACGTGTACAAGCTCCACCTGTCATGTTTTGTGACTTAGCTCCTACCTGCAAAGCAAGCATAATGGTATTGCTTTCCCTTGCAGACATTTCAGGAAGATTAAGTATTCTTGGAGATATTGCAATGTTTTTTTGCAACAGATACTGACGTAATCCAACTAATACAACTGGAAAAGGCTCTCACTGACTCTCAACGATGCATGACTGGGAACCTCATGAGGAGGATTATGTCAATTCAGAGAATGAGCAATGAAGCTGAACGTACAGGGGTTAAGTTAGTTGCTAGGGGTGAACTTGACCCCTAAGATTTAGTTGCAGTAACCCTAGTGAAAGAAAATGTTGAGGCTTGGTTACTGTGCTGGCCCTATAACTAGTATCTTAACACACTGGACTTGCAAACTGATCAGGAGAGTTACGGTTTAATGCTGCATTTTTATCATACAGGTTTCTGAGGCTTGATTTCCAAGGCATGCTGGTAGTTTTTAAAAATGGTTCTTGGGATTTTCAACAAGCTGCTGCTTTTCAGCTGCTGAGAACCAACAGAACCCACCTTCCTCTGTGTTTGTATATATATGACTTCACTAACTTAGATGAGGAAAGCTTCAAAAGCTTCAGGCTGATGCACTTCCCTTGTAACAAAAAATGGAAAAGGCGAATGAAATAACCTGACAAATGTCAAATGGAAAAAAAAAAAATCTCCCTCAAAACTGAAAAAATTTCTGAATAGAGATTCCTTATATTACTGCTCTAAAGCCCCAATTCTGTGGGTCTGGGGCTCTCTTTGCAAAGCTAATCCTAAATTAAGGTGACTAAGCTTAAAAGCAGACCCTAAAATTTTAGTCTCTTTCCTCTTTTATTGGGATTGAAAGCTATACAAACCTGAACAGAGCAAATACATCACAAGGCTGAATGTACTGCCTTACAGCAGTTGCAGCATGTGGGGAAGGAACCAGTTACCACCATGCTTTGGGAGTGGATTTACCTTTGAAACTTGCATTAATTCTGAGATCATAGCAGAACATCAGTGTTGAAATAATTAAGCTAAGTATAAGAGCAACAGATAAATCAAAACCTCCATCAATGCCCAATATGGAGTGCTGAATCAATCTTGTTCTGGCTCTTCTTTCTTTTCTTAGAAAACATGCTGCCTACTGTAGTTAGAGAGTTCTGTGTGCTTCAAAAAGAGTTTATGAAGTAATTTACGTATGTTGGGATCACATTGGGAAGGTTAAATCACTTAATACAAATTTCACTGCACTCACTTTGTTGTGCAAGGGTGAGGGGACTTGGTTCCAGTTACAAGTCAGGCTTTTTTCGATCACTCTTGTGCAAGAGTGGTGGGTGGTAAAAGATGGTGATTAATAGAATTAAAGCCAGAAAGACTGACTCAGCTTCTATAGGAAGGTGAAGAATATGGTTGATACTGATTACCTTGGTATGGATACTGATAGGGAACAGCATAAGCTTGTCCATTGGAGGCATAGAAGACTTGCGGACCAGTAGGGGGATATGCACCATTGTACTGATCGTAGCCATAGCCATAAACCTGGTGAAATTAAAAATGTCCATTACAAAAATATTCTTTGCTATGTATCCAGTTATGCACTTTGTTCAATTGTCCCTCATTTTTAATGCAGTTAAAGTTTCACTAAAATATCCTGTTTGTACTGATATAGTCTATCTACTCCCTGGGAAGGATTTAGAACAGCTGCTTGAAAAAATAAGTACTCCTAAGCAGCATTCACTCTTCACCCTTCCTGGATGGTGAATGGCAGAGGCAGGGCCTGGATCATCAGGCAGAGCCACAGCAGCCTTACCAGCTTCTCCCCTCTGCCTTCAAGCCAACAACAGCTCTCTGGAGAGCTCAGAAGTGCCAGGTGGGCAGCAGCTGATCCCAAGAAACTCCAACCAACTTCCCTCTAGCACACTGCAAGTAAATGTCAGATTCAGGACAAATACTCTGTAGCCATATGTTTTTGAAGCAATTTTGTTCTCCAAAAGAGGAGGTCTGCTGCTAACCCTGATACAGCTCCCAGTACCACATCTAGTTCTTAACAACTATTTCTAACAGTGAGGGGTTGGAGGGAGCACCTGTAGTGCAAGAAGTAATACTACCCCAAACTATCCCTTTGTATATCACTGCAAGTGAGTCAGAACATCCAGAAATCCACAATGTATACTGGTTCAGCCCCAGTGCTGCTCCTTCTCCACTGCAAAAGAATTGTGCATCCAGAAACTAGAGTTATTGTGTTGCTATGACATCTTGGATACAACAAACCTTATCTGTTAAAAGTGACAGCTCCAGTCATTAAATCCTATTTTTAAAACTCCTGATTTTATATCCTTCCAGTTCTTACACAATGTGAAAGTGTAGTCACACCTCCTTATGTTAAAAGCTGCATGGCCAATATTTTTCAAGATTAGCCAAATAACTTCTGCCCTGTCTTTAAGAAGCTTTATTTTCCAAGTTCACTGAGCAGCCATCCCTTTATATACCTTCCAATCAAATCTGCCTCATCCCTTTCAATGGAAATCTATCTCAAATAGGAGTGACAGCAGATCGTTAGTGCCTTACTCTCACTCTCCTTTTGTACAAACCTTAAAGCTGGATCTAACTGTGAAACACAGTGCTTTAGGAGTACAGTTTGTGTGCTTGAAGGATGGCTGCTTCTGCTACCTCATTTATTTTAATACTTCCCGACTGCAACTCTTACCTCAGGTGATGGTGTGGCATAAGCTGTATAGGGAGGAGGGGCTGAGGAAACGGCTGTCTCATCATACATCACATCAGATCCCACGTAGCCCTAAACACCATGGAAAGGTAGTATTTATCACCTTTTCCTACGGACAGCCAGTTAGAGTAGTACAAGGATTAAAACTGAATGACCCCAAAGAAAGAGTAACCTTTAGACATGCTGCATGTCAAGAAAGCAGTGAATACCTTATAAAGCGCTGCAAAAAGAAACTACTTGGAGAGCAGACCTGGGAGAACACAAATGCCTGGTCGACCACAGGAAGGAGCCATAAAATTTCTTATCTCTGTGTGTGCACACACACACACGTGCATATGTGTGCATGCAAGCACACCGACTCCTTCCCTCATTTCATAGCCTCAGTTTTAGAAATTGCCCTCTTGTTCATCCTCTGTTTTCAGATAAAAAAGTCTTCACAACTAAGCTATCTGCTTCCTGGCACCCTAGCATGGTATCACCAAGTTCTGCAAAAGCAGATAAAGGAAACAAACGCAGTAGCCAGAAGTGGCACCTGAACATTTTAGCAGAACAGTAACAGTTCTTAGCCACCTCTCACTTTTTGGCTGTGAGGAGACTTAAAAAAAAAATGCAGTAAGAGAGGTTGTTTTTAGGGAATTACTTTGCAAATGCCACCTATAATTCTGGTCCTCTTTGAAGGCAGCCATGAGGCAAAGGTGGTAAGTTACTTGAATCCACCTACAAGGAGGTTTCAAAGATAATTTTGTTACAGTAGCTTTGTATTCTTGCCCCTAATGTCAGAACTCTACAGTGATGCTCTTAGTCAGTGCCCTATCCCAAGAAGGGGATTTACAAGTGAACACTTTAATAGCTCAGTAGAGAATGTTCCTATTGTCTCTTGTACCTGGAGTGTAGAAAGACTTTTGAGGGTATACTATGGCCATATCCCAGGTCAAACTTATGGTGGAGATTCTAAGGATTGCTTCAAACACACTGTTGAAAGCACTGTATCAAGCACTGTATTTCTACCACCTGAGAAAAAGTCCAGCAAATGCTCACATCTTAGCAATAATGTATTCTGTTCTGCTACAGGGAACTCTATACAGGCATATGACACAAGCCTGCAAGCGTCTGTAAATGACATAGTTCTCAAAGCTAGGGCGATCACCCTGCTATTCCAGTAAAGTTATGAGGCACTGCTGGATGCTTGGTATTTTTGAAAGCTGTGTCAGACACCTACAGATGGACTCAAACCCAGTTACCCAGTTAGTTCAAGTCCTTGTTGGAGACCTTTAATAGCTTTGGAAAGTGCTAATTTATGATACTACTGGTGCAGGCAGCTACCTGCCCTACTTTCAGTAGCAGGGGTCTGCCTTGGCTGACAAAGGTGATGCACTGGCAAGTTTTGAATGCCATCTAATGATGATGAATGCCAGGGCTAGCAACAGAGTGTGAGACATGAAAGGCAGCAGCTCCTAACTCCTGAAACCAGGAGTCACCATCTCACACATAAGCAAGATAAAGCCCCTAAAACTAGAGCAGACAGACGGTGAGTGTTGTGTCCTCTGCGTGAGGACAATTCTTTCACTTCTCATTTAACACCATGAAGCAGCATAACATAGCTGCAGTCAGGGGCAATCGTGTCCAGGGTAGTTTTGCTATGACAAGTGTTTGCTTTGTGTGTCTACAGATCTAAGTTATATCATATGACAGATGCCTCAGTACAGTGGCAATGTTAATGTGACCCATCAAAAACTGAAATAAACTTCTCCAAAACCCAGCATTTCCCCATGAAACAGAAACATCTCAGGTTCATTCAGTCTAGCCATCTAAGGAAAGCTAGTGCTGAAGAATACTCTGGTAGGCAGTCTGGGGGAAAAACAAATTAACAATACCCACAAGCGGATGGATGTGGTTCCCCAAAGATACAGTTCTCTAGAGAACTCCAAGACTCACAGAGAGGCTTTTATGATTCCTGACCTCTTCACTCTCCACAGCTAGCATGCTGATGCAGAGGTAATATACTCCTCCTCAGCATGCCTGCACTCCCCTCCAAGCACCTCTTGCTTCTCCCCTAGTCTCCACCAAGAAGCATCCCACAACGTAATGGATCTACATTAACAAAGAGCTGCTTTGCATAAGCTTTCTTTAGCACTGCACCTAGTAGGCAACAAACACTAGGAGTGGAAAGTGCATTTTTACTGATTGCAGAAGATTTACTTTTTGCCCACAGCCTCAGTGCCCACTTCCCTTACAGGCCAACTTCCCAAACATTCACTTCCACCCAGAGAAATCATCCACTGAAATCATTCACTTCCATCCAGCATGTATTTGTCTGGACTTGGCTGCAAGGATAAGTGCATTCTTCTCCCCACCCACAAGCCTTACCATCATGCTCATGACCCTGTTTTTCTCTAGCAGAGAAGGAGGGAACATGATTTCAGAAGTAAACTGCTGGACCACACATAACACCGATGTGCTGCTTCTCTATCAGTATAAAGTCTAGGTAGTACACTTACTGTGTTTGTTCTGGCATCCTGGAGAGCAATCTTCCATGCCCTGCAAAAAAAACCTGCATTGTTTAGTGGAACACAGATAAAAATTAACGCCGCTTTTTCTTTTTAGGACTATGAAAAAACCAAGGTCAGCAACCAGAAGTACTGCAGGAGCAGAGTTTAAGATACTGCATATGTCAAGGCCTAATGATACACTAAAATGAATGCACAAAGGTGTTACACCGAGATTGAGAAATAATAACTTTCTCTGCAGAGCTGAGAAGGAATGAGGAGGAACACGAGAAGGAACAGATGCAGTTTTGAAGGTCCTCACTGCAAGCACAACAGATGGGTAATATGCAGCCATGCTCAGGATAAGGAAATAGGAAGAGATGCACCAGGGAAGTTGTCTCCTGCCTGAACAGTTGCATCCGTGCTGACTAGAGAGGATGGGTCTTGATGCTATTACAGTTTGAACAGATGGTACATATACTTCACACAGATATTCCCATGCCATATGGTTGGGAGCATGCTTGATGCACCATGCATACTTGGGAAACACTGATGTTAGAAGTTATCTAACATAGCCAAGCTCAGTTGAGAATTCACAATGATGGCGTATTATTCCTTTCACTACTGATTGGGATGTTCTTGGGCTATGCAGCCTCATATACTATTTGAAGAATGGGAAAAGTGAAAAAAAAATCTGTTCAGCAAGTCTTGCATTAACCATATTGGTAAGATTCTTTTACTCCTCCTCACCCTTCGGTGTTTTCAGTGACTTAACTTGCAGTTAGTTTGCATGAGCTAGACAATTTCTTATAGGAGAGCTGTATATTTTCTCACTGAAAGCCTGCTTTTACTTGCTTGAAAACTTTCTTAAAATGTGTCTCTGAAAGTCTGAAGGAAGGAAAATAATTAGGGAGAGAGAGAAAAAGAAAGATAAAAGAGGAAGAGGCAGTAAATACAATATTCTCTGGCAGACTTACAGGCAGTCATCTGCACTCTCTGCACAGAGGTTGACTGTCTTCCCATCACGGCAAACAATCTGCAGTAAACAGTCTCTATGCTTCCCCTCTGGAGGCTGGAAATCTGAGTCAGAAAAAAGAGACGAGTTATGAAATATCTATAACCAGAATTTCATGATCGCATTTAGAAGTGAGACAGTTTATGCAAAAGTCTGGACAAAATAAACTAGGGGCAGTTGTAGCTGTTTTCCATGGCATCAGAACAAATTACAGAAGGAAATGACCTGTTCTCATTCTTTAGAGTGTCCTGAAAGTAAGTAGCTCTGAACATCATTTCTAGGAAATGCAAATGTCTTACAGCAGAACCAACCCACACTTAGCAATAAGTACTCTCCAACACTTGTGCCCTTCACTTGTGTCAGCATCAAGAAGAATACTAATAAATGCTAGAAGTGAACTTAGTAATACTTGAAAAAAATCTGCTGAGGTTTCCCATTTCTAGTCCTGCCTCTCACTCCAGCCAGCACTGTAATTACACCAGTAACACTCTATAATCAGACACACACATCTACTGTGAACATCCCATTCTCACATGCGTGCCTGCCACCTGCGTATATGGTACACTGTCCTCACTGAGTTTTAAAAGGAAGCATCAAACCCTAACCTCATCTATCACATGGTGCTACCACACCCTGGGTATCTATAAGGGAATTTAGTAGTTGGTTGGGTTGGGGTTGGGGAAGGGGGAGCAGGATGGGGGTAGTGGGGTTTTTTTAACAACAATGAAGTTGCACACTTCTTGGACATGGTTACTTCTGCAGTAGTGTTGTAAATGGTATGCGGGCAGGCACTGAAGTTGTAAAGAATCTCTGAATACACAAATCCTGAAGGTTTCATTATTACCTCGACATTCATTCCCCACTCTGAGGTTGATGCAATGGATGCGCATGTGGATTTTATCTTCTATATCACGGCGATTTTGATCATCATAGAATATTAAGCGGCCATCAGACCACAGGTCAAACCAGTTCTTCTTCCAACGCCGTAAAATAGTACCTTAAAAATCAGACAGTGACTTTTGAGGGCGCATATTGGGAAGTATTTGAGTCCTAGAGTTAATAAAAAATAAACCAAGAAGTCTTTCACAGTTGCCCCAGATATTCTGAGGTGCCAAGCAAAATCCTGCACTACAATATCCCCACTTCAGAACATTACAGAATTGGGTTCCATATTTTATCTAGTATTCAAAGTCACAACTGAGTTTATTTTAAATGCATAACCTGGCACTTTAGTTCTAACTTGCTGCAAGAACAAGCAGAGGGCATGACTAATTGAAGACATTAAGGTAAGGTGTCAGGTAAAGTTCCCCAAGTCTCCACTTGTACAGCACTAATTATAGAGCAGCATCTGAAGCTGAATGCCAGTCAGACACCTCAGATACAGTATATCCTGTTTCCCACTGGTATACCCAAAAAGTCACATGGAAATGCTGTCATGACAGGTCATTTTGTGAAGTGTCCTAAAGCTAAAAAAACCCCACCAACAAAAAACCCCACAGAGCTTGAGACTTGTTTTAAGAAAGACCTGGGAATTACTAACTTGCTCTGATGGTTTTTGGAGAAGTTAGACACAGTGGGGAAAAAAGGAGGTAAAAGGCCCAATACTTACTTTGCCGGAGCAGCCACCCGCTCTTCACAAATGCCATTATTGCTTAATCTAGTGGATGGAAGAGGAAGGTGAGGGGGAGAAAAGCAGTGTTCAGTGTTTCACAACAATACATTAGAAAGAGGCATCTCAAGGTATAATATCATGTATTATAGCTGTGTGTACCCAGCTAGTATTGCAGAGAGACAAGGTAGATCTCAGCTGAAGTTATTCATTAAGGCACAACTAGTGCCTTAACAAATGGAATAAATGTGCAATTGTAGCAATCCAACGCAACTATCAGAGACCACTTTTAAGTTTAACTGGAAAACACACAAGCTTACAGCTACCACTCTTTCAACATGGGGAAGAGACAGACCGGAGTGACTACTTCCTGACTCACCACCCATTCCTTCCAACGTTGCTCTCTCGACATACGTGTGCTTCCTGTATTCTGCAGTCTCAAGTTACTACGCACCCTCACTTCTTCCCTATCTCCCTTTTTCTGTACTTCCTCTTCTGTTTTCTTATTCACTGGCTCAAAGTCCAGCCAAAACAAAAGCTGAAACAGTTTAATCTTAAACAGGACGGAGAAAGCTGTTTTTATGACTTTTATTTCTTCCAAATTGTCATTAGCTGCCTCCAAGATTAACTGAAATAAGTTAAGCCCATAAAGTGAGATTCTTGTTTCTCCTCAACTTTTAAACGAAGCTTGAAATGGCATAGGAAGGACCCCGCATTAAATTCAAGTTATCACACATGACATTAAGCACTCGGCCACTGCACTCTGGTTTATGAGTATGCTAAAGAAAAGAGATCAAGTGTAGGGTATGTTGGAGGATGAGTTTTTATTGTATAGCATAATGGTGTTCTGACTATTGTTCTGAAATGGATTAATAAAAACATAACTATCTGGATGCAATTGAACTAGAAAAGCAAGAAGCCAATATGAGAGACAGATACTTAAACCTACCAGATAACATTCTACTTGTAGCAGCCTAAGACTCCTGTCCTGCTTTAATCCTGGTCACCAGGTCCTGCTCTGAGGTCTAAGCATGCTGTTGTCACCTGTCTACAAAGGGAGAGCTTCAGAAGTAGACGCCAATTTATTCTTCCAAAGTAACAAAGCAGTATAAAGGACCTGGGCCTCATTCTCCCACCACCCCAGTATATGCTCCTCTACCCCTAGATTCTCCATTACAAAGGAAATAGTCTTCTTGCTCTTTGTTTTCACAGGAATGGGTCTCTCCAATGGTACTTCCATGTCTTCCAGTTTGCCCACTAAGGTGAAATCACTGTACATTTCCAGAGGCCTTTTAATAGTCTAGGAGCAAACAAAGAACTTGCATGAACTTCAGTTCTGTTGCAGTGGTAGATTAGGCCACTGAATGCTTGTTGCTGCCTTTAAACCTACTGTTACACAACAGCATAATTAGATTTAACTTAGACACATAAAGGGGAAGAAATTTAGAAGAAAAGATTTCTCTTGACAAATTAAGCTTTGCCTGTCAACGCTTCACAATCGAAGTCTCACATTACAGAATGTCGCACAGCTATCTAGGGCTACAACAGCAAAAGAGGCTTCAGCAGCTGTACAGCACCTTGCATGTAATCTCAGATGCAACAACTACATTTTGCCAACACAGAATTTAAGTGCCCAAAACTTCAGCTCCGGATAGAGAGCAAGGAATCACACTGAACAATCTGTCAGCACTGAAGTAGGAGGTGCAAAAACAATTAGATATTCTTCTCTGTCCCTTTTTAAGCACAAGCACTCACTTGAAGTCCAATACAGTATTCACAATCAACCCACATTATGTTTAGAAGAGTATTTGCAGAGCCAGAAGATAGCCTGGCAAGATCAGCTGCAACTGAGTGTTATTTGCTTGTTAAACTAGCTCAGTGCAAACCAACATGGAAAATGGGATTTAAACAATGATATCAAAGGTCATTTTATCACCAACCTCAATAGAAGTTCCTTGGTGACTGAAATCTAAAAGTGGTAGCACGCTAAAGTGAACACAAGTTAAGAGTAAATGCAGCAAAGGGCGGGGGGTGGGAGGGGAGCTATTCCTTCCTGCTCCCTGGAATAGCAGTTTTCCTTTTTTGCACAGAATATAATGTGGAATATCCAACAGTCTATTCCAGTTCACTTTGTGTTCTCAAACACAGCTGGCTGGTAGGAAAAGCAAACTTCAAAACAAATCAAGTGCTTCTACCTGCAGCTCGTAATTACTAGAGCAATTTTCATTAATGCAAGTCAAACTAACAATGGACCCGATTCTGCAATCCATGTAAATGGAAGAGGCTTAGCCACACAGACCTAACTACAGAACTGAGTCCCAGGCAACCAGCTGTGCCTATTGACGCCTCACTGTTACTTTATTGCCAACACCTCAGGTAGAGAACTAGACAAAGATCAGAGGAGTGTTCAAATGTAACCCTATTTGCCCCCCCTCGCCCTTAAAACAAAGCAAGTTTTCCATTTTTGGAACTTTCTGACTCTGCAACCAGCTACATGCAGGCCTTTTTCCCGTGAAGTTGTGTTTATTTTAGCCAATGACCTGAGAGATGTGGCTCTCGGTTCAAACCCTGTTCACTGGTGAGCGAGCCAGCGTTCAGGCACAGGCGGTTTGGGGAGGCACCCTCCCACCTCTCCCCCCTCCCACCGGGGACAGCTCCCCTCGAAGGGCCTCCCGGGGGCAAGCGGGCCCCGGGCCCGGGCTCGCCTCCTCCGCCGCTGCCCCGCCGTGCCGGCAGGCAGCTTGCCCACAGCTCCGCCCGGCCAAGGCACAGCGGCAGCTCCGCTCCCCGCGCCCCCGCCCCGGTCACCGGCCGCCGCGCAGCGGGCCGGCCGCGCCGGCGCCGTGCCTCGCCCCGCAGCGGCCGCCGAGCCCTGCCCCGAAAGCTCCGCCGCGCCCTCCGCGTCCCTGGCAGCCGGGCCGACAGAAGGGACCCTGCCAGCGCTGCCCCGGGGCAGCCCCCCCGGCCCCGGCAGCTCCGGGCCCGCCGACCGCGCCGGCCCAGGTCCGCTCCGCGGCCCCGCGGACCTTCGCGCGGCAGCCGAGCCGAGCCGAGCCGAGCCGAGCCGAGCCGAGCCGGGCCGGGCCGGGCCGGGCCGGGCCGGGCAGCCGCACAGAGCCGGGCCCCCGCCGCCCCCCGCCGCCGCCCCTACCTGCCGCCGCTGGCCCCGCTCCCGCCGCCGGCCCCGCTGCGCCACGGGCAGCGCCAGCCCCGTCCTGACGTCAGCCCGTCGCGCGGCGCCGCCCCGGCCCCTGCGGCCCCGCGGCCCTGCCGGCCCCGCGGCCCGGGCTGCCCCCCCCCCCCGCCGAACCCGGGGCCTTGCGGGCCGTGCCGTGTTTCCCGTGGGACGCCGCGGCGCTTGGTGTGTGTCCCTGTTCGGATCCCCCCGTGGGGGAATCATAGAATCATAGAATCATAGAATCGTTTAGGTTGGAAAAGACTTTTAACATCATCCAGTCCAACCATTAACCTACACTACCAAGCCCACCTAAGCCAATCAAGGGTAGACTAGACTAAACCATGTCCCAAAGTGCCACATCTACCCATTTTTTGAACACTTCCAGGGATGGTGACTCCACCACCTCTCTGGGCAGCCTGTTCCAATGCTTGACCACCCTTTCCGTAAAGAATTTTTTCCTAATTTCCAGTCTAAACCTCCCCTGGTGCAGCTTAAGCCCATTTCCTCTTGTCCTATCGCTAGCTACTTGGTAGAAGAGCCCAACACCCACCTCACTACAACCTCCTTTCAGGTAGTTGTAGAGAGCGATAAGGCCTCCCCTCAGCCTCCTCTTCTCCAGGCTAAACAACCCCAGTTCCCTCAGCCACTCTTCACAGGACCTGTGCTCCAGACCCTTCACCAGCCTTGTTGCCCTTCTCTGGACACGCTCCAGCACCTCAATGTCTTTCTTGTATTGAGGGGCCCAAAACTGGACACAGTATTCCAGGTGCGGCCTCACCAGTGCCGAGTACAGGGGGACAATCACCTCCCTGCTCCTGCTGGCCACAGCATTCCTGATACAAGCCAGGTGTGGTGCAGGAAGGTGTGGTGCGGGACAGTGGCCCCGTTGCGGTTACGTTACGGTGAGCGCCTCCTTTCCCCAGGACGCCCCGTGCCGCAGCGCTCCTCACACGTCCCCTTCGGCGCAGGTTAGCGCCCGGCACGGTGTCCGCCCCATCGCGCTGACACTGAGACTTTTTTCTTTTCTTCCTATCTTATTTATGATTAGGAAAAGGACATTTTCTGATCTCATGGCAGGGAGCGGCAACAGCGAGCGACAGCGTTCCAGCCATCACACAAGCCTTTACGGGCAGAAAAGGCCAGCTAGTCTGTGGCCTCTTCCACAGTGCAGCCAGAACCCGCGTCTGGGTGATTCTTGGACGACAGCTCCAAGCCGTGGTTGGGTCAGCGCTGCCCGCGCACTGCCACATCTCAACTGGTGGGAAAGGCACTGTGTCACTTGTTAATTATCTTCACAATTCAAATTGTTTTCCGTTTCTAACCCAAAATACATGAGATAGGTACAGGTTAAAATGAGGAAGGCCTCTTAGGGGGATGTAATATTTCCCCTGGATGATGGGACTGCCTGTTAGAACTTTTCTCGGGCTCATCCTGGTAACACAGGAGGGAGTATGACTCCTATCATCATAGTTAGTAAACGGAAGAAAAAAAAAAAATCATTAATTGGTTGGCTTCAGCCAATCTCTTTTTGTTTTAGGATGGGACAGTACAGAAATAGTATTCATCATAGTTACAATTTCACTTAATCTGTCAACAAGCTCCTAGACTTCCTCCTACCCATCACTTCTCTCTTCTTGAACACAGCAGCAATTCTAACTAGAAATTACCTAGAAAGCCTGTGATAGTGTAGTTCATGGCTGCAGTGTAGTGCATGCTTTGATATATCTTTGAAATACCATGAAAGTGGTGAAGGCAGAACAGGAGGGATAAAGAGAGATCATCTATCTGTGAATAGAACTGCAGGTTTCAGAAACAACCAGTAAATGAAATTTGTGTAGATCAAATCCTGCAGCAAAGTCATTCCTTTTTGTTTAATGAGTCCTTTCTCTGAGGCTAAAACTGTTCACCTTTCATTGCTGAAAGAGTATTTTCAGAAGCCTGGATGCATTGGGTTAGAGGTGGAAGGTAAGACAATCTTTATACTGGGGGAGGGAGCAGTTTTCATCTGGAACAGAAAATACTCCTCTTGAGGATTTGGGAGCCTCAGCAGATCCTATCCTTGGCAAGCAGTCACTAGGGGACAGCTGCCATTTTGGCATGTGTTCAGTCTTGGCTGGCTGGGTTCGTACGAAACTTTAGTTTTCAGATTAGGCTTAAAACCATTTTAAAATTCATTGAGAAACTGTCGTGGTGTTTCCTGAATGAATTACTTCCATGGGCACAGAACATCAAGATTTTGTTTAGTAGCTGTTTGGGACCATGTCCTATGCTGTGTTGGCCTTGGAAACTCAGGGCTGTGAACCCAGAGTCAGGGCCATTGCCATGGAAGTTCAGCGCCACAGAGGTCCTGTCTGAGGGTGCACAACAGAGGCACAGATCCAGAAAACACCAGATCTTCAGTCTGCCAGAAACTCAGGCATATGCTGGAAACCCATGCAAACATATTAGGCTTATTATCTCATTAAGTTCTGAGGTATTTTGAATTAAATATATTGGGCTCTGCGTTTGCTGATGAAACTTTTATCAGAAGGTTTCTAACTAGCTGTGCTGCAGAGCTGAAGGCCTGAGTATTAGTACCCTGAGCAAAAGAATATTTAGGTGAATACTATTACAAATGTGGATTGTTTTCAAATTGTTTGCCAGTGAAGCCTGGAAGTGAAGGCTTTTTTTTGAAATTTTAAGCCTGTTCTTAATTGCACCTTCAGTTTGGTCACATTCAAAGCATGTTTTAAGATTCATCCCTCACTAACACCTTAAAAAAATATTTGGAATATTTCAGAGTTACCAACCCCCCTTTTTTTTACTCCCATTCCTGTTCTGAACCAAAGTAAACAAGGCTGAAGTTCAACTTGCCAATTGTAGTTAGAACATACCAGTTAAAATTCAATTGGAAAATTAAATTTCTAAATGCCTAAGAAATTGCTATTTGGAAGAATGTATTTGGAAAAATTGAGCCATATGGTAACTTCTAATTCTTTATCATAACACAGCTGACAGAACACATCTCTTCAATACATGCTAAATTTTGACTGCCACCAACATGAGCATTTGAATTTTCACAGTCATTTGAGGGTCCTCATAGATTCTTTATATGCTGCTGAAATTTAAATTTCAAATTTCCTACTTTGGTTCATAAAATATAATTTGACTCTAAACCAAGCAGAATACACATTTCATTAAGGATAAACAAATTATTTTAAACAAAATACATGCCAGCATTATTCAGTACTATAATTAATGCTGTTAATACTACAATAACTAATACAATGCTCAACCAAACTAAAAAAAATCATAAGAATTTGTATTGCTTGTAAGTTAGTGAAATGAAAAATATTAAAATCAAGAAAAATATTAATAAACTGACCAACCAACCGAGGCTGCAACAGAAAGATCAGGAGAGCTGCTGCTGGAGAACATGTGAATAAGAAATTATAAGAACTAGGACTCCAAATTTGTTATATGGTTATTACTGTATTTATTAGTTTTTCAAAGCTTAAATATGAAGGTTATGGGCAACAACAAAGTATTTAGGCTTTAGGTGAGAATAGCAGAGCAGAAGATAGGTTCAAAAATAAAGCAAGCTTGATGAAGTGTTTGTGAAACTAAGCAACTCTGCAATAGTTTGTACATAGCCTATAAAGTTTCCATGATGAGAGGGAGATGGGAAAGAACATATTTCTAGTTTTCCAGAAGATTGTATTGTCTGTAATCATCCCAAACAGAAAGGTAAATCGTAGACTTGGACAAAAGTCTTTATCCAGACTGCCTTAACATACTTCCTTCTCTCCAGTGGAAAAGACTCTTAGCTCTTAGCTAAGGAGGAGGTCTTAGCTCCTACCATTCCTGCGGATAATTGACCTGCACCCAGGATTAAAATTCCTTGGCACGTTTTACCTGCAAAAATGAATCTGTGTGATCAGCTTTTGTCACATTGTCACGTGAGATGAGCATCTATTAGCAATGGAAGGGGGTTCTTGTGGTGTCATATGGAGGTCCTGAACAGGACTGCAGTATGCAGGCAGTGTAGGACAGCCTTCCCTCTGAAGAACTACAATCCAGACAGGTCTCCTAACAGGAGTATTGTCTTACATGTGAGGAGCTGAAGTGAAGGGCCCAGATTTTTAAATTGCTTCAGGTTTTGTTCCACTCAAATTTGCAAAACATAACATATCCACATAGCAAAACACTACATGTAATTGCAAACCATAGCATATCTGTGTAGCATATCTGGAAGACAAAGTTTGCTTGCAGACTGCAGAAACATTCTGCTCCAGCTGAATATAGCTAGTAGTAAGACCCCAGCAGTGCAGACTGTGGCATGCACTAGCAGCCAAGCTCCCAGGGATCGTGGAGGCATATTGTGATTGGAGACACACAGGAAGGGCTGTGCCACTCCTCATCTCTCATCAGCCTTGAGAGCTGGATTTTGCTAAAAGTGATATGAGCAACAATCTACTGCATTGATAGAACAGATAAGCATTTTTAGAGCAATTCAAGGACTTAGACATCTTAGGAAAATCTGTGGGCTAAGGCTTCAGAGTTGAGAAAAACCTGAATTCCTTTTGAAAATGGGACTTGCCTTTAAGCAGAACGATGTCTGAGTTTTCAGTTCTTGGTGATGTAAGGAGGAGGGGCAGCAAAACTGTTACCATGGACTTCTGGAGGGCAGACTTTGGCCTGTTCAGGACACTGGTTGGGAAAGTCCCTTGGGAGGCGGTTCTGAAGGGCAAAGGGGTCCAGGAAGGCTGGGCATTCTTCAAGAAGGAAGTCTTATGGGCGCAGGAGCGGGCTGTCCCCATGTGCCGTAAGACAAACCAGCGGGGAAGACGACTGGCCTGGCTGAACAGGGAGCTTTTGCTGGGACTCAGGGAAAAAAGGAGAGTCTACCGCCTTTGGAAGAAGGGGCAGGCAACTCAAGAAGAGTACAGGGATCTTGTTAGGTCATGCAGGGAGAATATTAGAAAAGCAAAAGCTCAGCTAGAACTCAATCTGGCCACTGTTGTAAGAGATAATAAAAAATGTTTTTACAAATACATTAACAACAAAAAGAGAGCCAAGGAGAATCTCCATCCTTTGCTGGATGTGGAGGGGAACATTGTCACCAAGGATGAGGAAAAGGCTGAGGTACTTAATGCCTTCTTTGCCTCTGTCTTTAATAGCCAGACCAGTTATCCCCAGGGTATTCAGCCCCCTGAGCTGGAAGACAGGGATGGGGAGCAGAATGAAGCCCCCATAATCCAGGAGGAAGCAGTTAATGACCTGCTACGCCACCTGGATGCTCACAAGTCTATGGGGCCGGATGGGATCCACCCGAGAATATTGAGGGAGCTGGTGGAGGAGCTTGCCAAGCCACTTTCCATCATCTATCAGCAGTCCTGGTTAACAGGGGAGGTCCCTGATGACTGGAGGCTTGCCAGTGTGACGCCCATCTACAAGAAGAGCTGGAAGGAGGATCCAGGGAACTACAGGCCTGTCAGCCTGACCTCGGTGCCAGGGAAGATTATGGAGCGGTTCATCTTGAGTGTGCTCAACAGGCATGTGCAGGTCAACCAGGGGATCAGGCCCAGCCAGCATGGGTTCATGAAAGGCAGGTCCTGCTTGACCAACCTGATCTCTTTCTATGACCTGGTGACCCACCTGCTGGATGAAGGAAAGGCTGTGGACGTCATCTACGTGGACTTTAGTAAAGCCTTTGACACCGTCTCCCACAGCATTCTCCTAAGGAAGCTGGCAGCTCATGGCTTGGATGTGCATACGCTTCGCTGGATAAAAAACTGTCTGGGTGGCCGAGCCCCAAGAGTTGTGGTGAATGGAGTTAAATCTGGTTGGCGACCAGTCACAAGCAGTGTTCCGCAGGGCTCTGTTTTGGGGACAGTCTTCTTTGACATCTTTATCAACGATCTGGATGAGGAGATTGAGTGTGCCCTCAGTAAGTTTGCAGACGACACCAAATTGGGTGGGAGTGTTGATCTGCTCGAGGGTAGGATGGCCCTGCAGAGGGACCTGGACAGGCTGGACCGATGGGCTGAGGCCAGTTGTATGAGGTTCAACAAGGCCAAGTGCCGGGTCCTGCACTTTGGTCACAACAACCCCATGCAACGCTACAGGCTTGGGGAAGAGTGGCTGGAAAGCTGCCTGGCCAAAAAGGACCTGGAGCTGTTGGTTGACAGCAGGCTGAACATGAGCCAGCAGTGTGCCCAGGTGGCCAAGAAGGCCAACAGCATCCTGGCTTGTATCAGGAATAGTGTGGCCAGCAGAAGCAGGGAGGTGATTGTCCCCCTGTACTTGGCACTGGTGAGGCCACACCTGGAATACTGTCTCGTTTTGGGCCCCTCAATACAAGAAGGACATTGAGGTGCTGGAGTGTGTCCAGAGAAGGGCAACGAAGCTGGTGAAGGGTCTGGAGCACAGGCCTTATGAGGAGCGGCTGAGGGAACTGGGGTTGTTTAGCCTGGAGAAGAGGAGGCTGAGGGGAGACCTTATCGCTCTCTACAACTACCTGAAAGGAGGTTGTAGTGAGGTGGGTGTTGGTCTCTTCTCCCAAGTAGTTAGTGATAGGATGAGAGGAAATGGGCTCAAGCTGCGCCAGGGGAGGTTTAGACTGGAAATTAGGAAAAATTTCTTTACAGAAAGGGTAGTCAAGCATTGGAACAGGCTGCCCAGAGAGGTGGTGGAGTCACCATCCCTGGCAGTGTTCAAAAAATGGGTAGACGTGGCACTCTGAGACATATTTTAATGGGCATGGTGGTGTTGGGTTGATGGTTGGTGAGATGATCGTAGAGATCCTTTCCAACCTAAATGATTCCTAGTTTTTACTTTCATTCAAAAATAATCCAGCCACCAAGCCAGGAAACATGAAGTTATTACTCTACCCTTAATTGGTTTAGTGGTGGACTTGGTAATGTTAGGTTAATGGTTGGACTGGATGATCTTAAAGGTCTTTTCCTAGATTCTATGATTCTATGATTCTATGATGCCTGATTAGCTCTAGCATACTGACAGCAAGATTGAGAGACTTTCCCAAGTGCATGAGAATGCTGTAGCAGAGGTGGAGGATGCTTCTTGACCAATAACTGAAACCATGCTTCCTCACATTGGCCTCCTTCTGGCCTGTGGAGCAGGGCAGACACCTCAGTATGCTTCTGCAGTGAAATGATCTCTTCAGACACTTACTCCAGAGGAAACAGCACGGAGAGTTACATGCAAATAAGATGCTGTCTGCAGCTTCCTGGTGCAAGGCCAGTGTAGCCCTCTAGGCAGCAGATTGCAGAGTACAACCGGAACAACAGACAAACAACAAGTCCAGCCAAAAGCTGAGGAACTTTCTGGGTGAGACTCTGGGATTTCATTGTCAGCTTCTATTGTTCGGATCTGATTAAATACAAACTGGCAGGAGAAAGACCATGTGCTTATCAGACATCCCTGCAGGTCACGCCACTAGAAAGCCATTTCACTGTTAGCGATGTGGCCTGTTTGGCAGGAACAGAGTTTTGGATTTCACTTTTATTTGTAGGCAGTTTTGAAAAGCATGGGATTATCAGGGATGGGTCAGGTCCTTTGCCACTTACAGAAAAGTTCCTGTCTCATCACAGCCATTCTGAAAAGGAAGAGGAAAAAAACCTTGTACAACACATCTCTGTTTTCCACTAATAACTGTGTTTGGGCCTGACAGCCAGCCATCATCAGTGGGAGTATTTCCTCTGAATTATCTGGGCTCTGACTCTCACCTTTACTTTATGTTGGCTGTACTATTCCATTAGCGTTTAAAGATAGTGCTACATGCACAAAGGAGTGAGTTTACACTCATAGACAAAAGAAAGACATGGCAAGGGAAGAGGGAGAGATCAAAAGAGTAGTTACACCCTATTTTCATTGAAGGGACTAAAGCACAGGGACAGTAAGACTTAGACACAGTCACTTAGAAAATCTGTGCCAATGTGGTGAAATAGATATACACCTCCTGCTGCCAAGCCACCATGTATTTGCATTCCCTCATCAGACTGCCACAGCCCAGTGGCCACCACCATAGAAGCTCCTGATCTATAGTCTAGTCTATCATTATATTTGAACCTAGGTAAGAAAGCTTCAGTTACATGCTGCTTGTTAGTGAGGATTTGGACTTAGGGCAGGAGTTGATTAGTTGATTTTGTTGATGAGGGGGCATCTGTTTTGCCTAATTTCATTCTTGAAGCTCATTGGAACTGGTAAGTTAAAAGTCAATTCCCTCATCTTGTTCTGAAGGCCCCACTCTGTGTTGTCTTCAAATGCATATTGAGCCTGCCCTCTTAAACCCAGCCTGCCAAACACGAATCAGTGGAAATCATCACGTGTTCAGAAGGTTTTGCATTAGGCCCCACATTTTTTCCCTTCTCTTCCAGCAGACATAAAAACACCTTGTCACGAAGTGGAGATTGACTATCCGTTGTTTCTTGGGAGTTATTGTGCTGTATACTAGCTACACTGAAATGTGTAGGAAGCATTTGTGTTTGACTTCTGCTTTTGATAGGTACAGTATCCAATTTCTGCATATCTCAGAAGCCTCTGCATGTCTTTTGATTAAGGAGCAGGAGCTCTGGCTAAGGGTAAGGCTTCTTGACTGACAGTGTTTTATTTCTACAGCTGAGCTCTGCTATACAGTCCTGAGGTGTTCTGGTTTTCTCCAACTGAAAATAGAAAATCTGACAGCTACTTTTCAGAAACAAACAGTCCTGAAAGAGGGCCAGCACATTCTACACACCCAAACCCAGGTACTCGGAATTCTTTGCTAAGAATAATTTCTGCCAAGCTCTATATTCCCACTGAGATCCTCTGACCAAGTTGCAGTACTAGGGCCGCCACACAGCGTAGTGCCATTTGTTGTTGCTAAGACAAGCCAGAAGCAAATTACCTCCCATCAGAACAAGAAAAAGGCCAGTGTGGAAGTGTGCCTCAGAAGTGTCTCTTTTTCATCTATCGCTTTGTATTTAGGTCTCCTGAATGATCATTCTCACTTAACTCTCCTTCTTTTCAAACCTCCACTCTATCACTTCTGAGACTGGATATTTATCTTGCACACACATGGCATTGAAGCAGAAATGTTTTAGGCCTGTGGGCTGCAAAAGGAAGAACAGAGAATGCAGCACCTAGCATCAGCATTCAACTTGCAGATTTAGTAGAAAGAGGTGGGCACCCAAGGAGATATGCAGGAAAATATACTCTGTCTAAGCAAAACTATAGATTGCATATGAAGCTGAAATGTTCCAGTTATGAATCTGACTGGCATGCAGAGTAGTTCCCTTCCAGCCTGCACCTAGGTTTCCCTCTTGTAGAAAGGCTGCAAAGGATGGAAGTATATGCCTAGGATGAACTAAGAAACATCCCTTCTCTCCCTCAGCATTAACATGATAGCACCACAGTGCTAGAGTCTGGCAGCCTAAACTTTGCTAAGATAATCATACTGGATTTGAGTCAGAGCAGAAATGTTACCTCTTTTGTTTCCTTACTGTGTCAGGTCTGGAAGTGTTTGCAGGTTGCTATAAAATGCCATCAAAATGAAAATTGTAAAGATTTCTATTTGAAGCACTGAAAGTATTTCCCCTATGTTAATACGTTGGGCCAGCACTGGAAGACACAGCCCTTAATTACAGTG
This sequence comes from Pelecanus crispus, assembly GCF_030463565.1. Taxonomy (NCBI): domain Eukaryota; kingdom Metazoa; phylum Chordata; class Aves; order Pelecaniformes; family Pelecanidae; genus Pelecanus; species Pelecanus crispus. The sequence continues at coordinate 26,540,953 of NC_134651.1, read as the reverse complement.
TAGTGAAAAATACTACAGATGATGCCTATTTGGGCAGTAGCTGATAAATCTAGAGAGGATAATGCTCTCAATATTGTACATTCTTTGCATATACAAAAGCTTAAGATACAATTACTTGACAATTTCTATGTATCTTGTAGAAAGCATTCACCAGAAAACAGTGATGGGAACAATCAAGCTCCAGGCATGGAGCCAATATGCAACTGATTTTTACAGTGTGTGGATCAATTGCTGAAAACCTCATCTATATGAAAAAGGCTTCCGAGTGCACACTAAAAGCTCTTTACATGATTTGACCCATGATCTAACAACAACCAGAAATGGAAAGTTCTGTTGTTGTTTGTATCACAGTAATTACAGAGGCTTGGGCATCTCTGTGCTCTGTATGTATGCAGACAAAGAAGCAGCCCTTCCTCCAGTAACTTATCATTTAACAGACAATGTACAAAAAGGGTTAATACAACCCATCTCTGAGACCAACTCACCAGATAAGATGATCTTTACTTATTTTGAACAGGTTGATAAGTTGGCTCCAAAGCAGAAAGCTGTTTTCCAAAACCATTCAAGCAAGAAAAGCAGATAGAGTGATTTCAGGGATTGTGGTTTCACTGTGGTTTTATTGCCAGATGTGTCTGTATTTCAGGGTACACTGTCTGGTTTGCAACTCTGCAAGAACATTTGGCCAACATCCATGTCTTCAAATAAATTGTTTCAGCCAAAGACGTAAGAGTTAAGGCAATGTTTCAAACATTCTTTGTTCAAGTGTCACTCAACTGTGAAAAAGCTACAAACCTTCAGGAAAATGGAAGATCTGTGGGATGTGAATTCTTCCTGATAAGTTTCGTGTGGTACCCTACACAATGGGGTTTGGTCTCAGCCAGGCCCTACTGTAATAAGTAAGAGGAAAAAATTATTGCGGAACAGGCATTTATAATGTTTAAGGCATATCAGAGAGTTCATGTTCCCTCAGAATTAGCACAGTTTGAGATCTAGTAGTCCTAGTTCAGTGTATAAAAGTGTATAAATGCCTGTCTACTTCAGGCATTGCCTTCCCTGGGACTATTCATATTTACAGGCATCTGTGCTGAATCAAAGCATCAGGCCAGTACAGTAAAAAAAAATATCCCCAGACCTCATGTTCAGCAATGATTGGCTCCTGTCTACTGGCATTTGACAACACCTCAGAGACTTAGAGCCAATAAGGGATCTCCATATAGAAAATCCAAGTATCCATTTATTCATGTTCCTTCCACAGCATTTACAACAAACACATCAGCATATCATCTATACATCTGCCCTAACTTTTCTGGAGCTCTAAGGTGTTTGTATCTAACCAGATCAAGCTTTAAAATAGTAATATTCTACCTCTAAATAAAATTCCTGGCATGACAGAACCTGAAAGCCCTTAAGTTGGTGTTGAGATTCTTTCATTGCAGAGTAAGTATTTTAACGGGTGGTTTTGATGCAGTGGCATAGTGAGTAATTCCTGAAGTTAACTGCTTATGCTCTCTGGTCATTCTTTAAAGTTTTAAATTCAAAGTGGGACAGCTTTCTGGAAGATATGCTGTAAAGGTGAAGGAAAACATGCTGAACACGTAGCGGACTCTGTGTGGAAGTTCAGATTAACTGAATGAGCTTTTGGCTTCGAACTCAGTAAGTCAATGAAGATAGTTGCTAATCTGGAGACATTTCATTTCTGAGTCCCTTCATGGTGCCCTTTTCTTTGCCAGCCACTGAGCCACTGTAATATCATAATTCCACTGCTGACAGAGCCTAAATGAAGCCAGCCAAGTTATAATGTGTAATAGGATTTCCTGGAAGCTTCCTCAGGCTGTCCCCATTTGTACAGCTGCCAACAACAGATTTGCCAACTTATTAGGTGCCTAAAGAAGCAGTTAGGAATCAATTTTATAAATAATCTAAGGAGGTGCATCACCTTGCTTCGTAACATTCTGAGGCACTTTTCAAATACTTCTGTGGTACCAATTCATCCCATCAAGCTTCAGACACTACATTTCGGTACTGGAACAGTGATATAGTTGCTTTAGATTCCCTCTATAATCTCCAGAAGACAGGAAGGCCTCTCCAGGGAGTACTTCCATCCATCTCACTTTCAGTCACTCTTTAAGGGTGCTATTATCTCTCCACTGAATAAACAGAAACCCTAGAGTGATCCTTCTCCTAATTTCGGTGTATCAGGGGCCTACCACTAAGTAGAAAAAAATCTAGATCTAGGGTTTCTCACTATATCTTGAAGTGTTTTGAAAATGTGGTCCAAGATGACTTCTTCCTTTGGAAGCACAGGGGTTCATGCATGCACTTTGACTCAAAGAGAACATTGGCTTCAGCTTAAGTAGTGGCTCTAACACTCACTGTTGCTCACCTGAGGTGGTTGCACTGCATAGGAGCAGTCATTTCTCCAAAGCTTGCATAAAGACCTGTTAGCTCTTTCCTTGGGGAAGAGGGAAGGGCTTAGAACTATATATACTACTCTCATTAATATTGCATTGCCCTGCAATAGCACTGAGCTCTGCCCCATACCTAAATAATGCTTGTCCCATTAAAAAGTATAGGTACATTAAGAAAATGCTGGAGGGCATTAATATTTATATTACCCTTAAAATGCAGGTGATGACAGCAAGTTCTCTTTCTTTGCCTGAGTCTAGTATGCTTTCCTTTTGCTGAGTTGAAATCCCTAGCACTCATGCACTGTAATAATCATTCTTGGAAACTTCTGTCTTTGAGGGCTGGCTGCTGCCATTGCCAAGTTGTGCTGCTAATTGACTTGCATGCTTCCCCTTTGTTTTTATCCATTGAAACTCTGTATGTTGTTAATGTTCTCAGCTCTGAACGTCGTTAATGCTCTTACCCCCGGCCTTTGCGCTTTGAATTCAAGAGCAGGTGATGACAGAAAGAGCTGTAAATTAGACGACCTAGAGCAATGCCCTTTCTTTGTGAGACAGTAAAAAGCATCCCCAACATTTACTTAGGAACTTGTCAGTTTTCTTCTATACTTCATTCATGGAGCATGTGTGGGAATAAAACATATCATCTCCACATCTAATACCACCATAACAGAAATACAACACAGATGTCAGGTTTTGCAAATGTTTTTTTTCCCATTTACCTTCATGCACTGGCCTCATCAAAACTTTCCTTGACCTCCTGGAAGCCCTTTGCTTTCACAAAAAATGGAGGCAAAAATGATGCCAAGTTGAAATAGGACTCCCATTCTGTACTTGTTTCAAAAGACTGCCAGCTAGGGAAGAAGAGGGTATCTGGTTCCTGGTGTTACTCTTTATACCATGAAGCTGAAGAAAAAATCATCACTGCTGGAATCATCTCTGCCAGCCTCAGCTGAGAGGACTGGCAAGGAGTGAGGTACACACTGAAGGGATGGAGACAGTAGCCTAATTATTTTCATGTCAGTGATACACTGACTGCACTCAGTTTACCAGGGAATAAACAGAGCTTTCAAGGGGATGGGGACAGCTGAGGAGAATACTCTTTTGATTTACATCTTCCGGCACTCTTGTCACATGCATAAGTGCTATGAAAGCAGCATGTATATGGAAGATGCTTACTGCAGCTGAGAAGACATTACTCGTTTCTTTAAAAATACAGTTTCACAGGAAGAATAGGTCCAGTGTAACAAAGCCCATCATGACTCAGTTGCACAGAGAAAGATTCTCACTAGGAGCTGTTATTATGGTGAGATACAGTTGTTATGAGCTAGCAATACTTCAAAAATGCCTGACTGCCTATCTAAATAGAGAACTTGTGGAAATAAAACCCTCAGAGGATATGCAGTCTACCAATATGTGCTTATCAGTAGCTTGTCAATATTTGCTTTGGACTTGTTTGAAAGTAATTGTTTAGGGGGATAATTGACTATTTTGTTTCTGTATTTTTGTTCACTTTAAAACCTGCACCCACTTTGGGCTGTGATTCATCAAAGCCCAGCAAGGTGCCCTGTGTCTGTAACATCAGGGTGGTTTGCATTCTCTCTTCATCCTACACCCCTCTGTGCCTACATCTGTTTGTACCCAGGCAGGCTGTAGTCTGGAGAGAGCCAGCTGGCTCTCAGGGCATGCAGATGCGGGCATGGGCAGTGGGAGTGCAGCTGGCTGCGGTCATGTGGCTCCAGAACAGGAGCTGAATTGAAACATGAACCAAGAACAGTGTGGCTGTAGCCACTGTGTCTGTCATGAGGATCTCACTTTTGAGGGTTTTGTTTTGTTCGTAATCTTTGCTGCTGAAGGCTTCTGCATTGGCAGGGAAAAAATCTGTGACTCTGAGGTCAGCCAGCTGAATTGGGAGGACAGTGCCGGGGAAATTCCATGGAACTGGTCAGACTTGTACCACAAGGTCATGTACCAAGAGGTTGTTTAGATAGAGTGTATAGTTCTGGATACTTGCAGAAATGCAGTGAGCTCATGATACTCAGCATTATTAATTTGTTTGGGGTTTTTTTCCCCTGAACAGAATTGAAATTTATCAGAGATGTTTCCTAGCTTTGTCCTATGTTTCCTCTAAGGTAGGGGTTACATGATGGAAGAAGGATGTTAGAAAGAATACCAGACATAATCCAGTTTAGAAGAGCTTTATATAGTCATTAAGAAACATAAAATAACACAGATCCCACAACAAGCATTGTACCTATGCCCAAAAGCAAGACTCTGAAGGGCAAGGCAAAACAGAAAGCCGTGAATAACATATTGTATGCATTCCTATGCATTACTTATTTTCATTGGATTTGTTGCCTTCAATTTCTTAGTAAACCGTTTACAGAAGTTTAATGATGATTGTGAGCCACACTTCCATCAATTTGTGGTGCTACAGAATTGTCTTTATTTGCATTATGTTGCTGCCTATCAAAAGAACTTTTAAGTCTTACTGTTGCATGATGAAGTTGATATTTGTAACATTTTTTGTGACTAGATGATACCTTCTTAAACTCATAGTACAAAAAGAAAGTGAAATAGGTTCATCTAAAGTTCAGCATCCAACCTTATAATTTTAGAAAGTTGACTTTGTAGTAAGAGATCAGCTGTTAAATTCTGTAAACTACCTATGCTGAAAGTAAAATTTTATTAGAGACAGGCAGGGTTGAGCACCTAGCATTAACCCACCAGCAAAACAATTATGATACAGCAAAGAGTCACCTAGTCCAGAATTCCATTTATGGGAGTCAGTACTGCTTTCATACCAAGACCAGTTTACAAAATGCAGATAGTTCAGAAAAAGAAACTAGCATCAAAAATTCATGAAGAATTCAAAGTCAAGGTCCCCACAGAAAGCAGCACTTGCTAATAGATACACTTCGTTAAGCTGTGCAAGCTATGGGAGCACCCAGTATTTGCAAACAAGTGTGAAGGGTTACATCTTTTTGCAGAAGTTTGCTAAAAACAGCAGCATGTACCTAGCCTGAAAAGGAGGGAAGGGAAAGGGAAAGGGAAGGGGAAGGGGAAGGGGAAGGGGAAGGGGAAGGGAAAGGGGAAGGGGAAGGGAAAGGGAAAGGGAAAGGGGAAGGGAAAGGGAAAGGGAAAGGGAAAGGGGAAGGGAGGGAAGGGAAAGATAACAGCATTACATACTCCAGAGGTTTAAAAAAGCATAAAAAATTTTGGTTGATATACAAGCCTTCTTGTTGCTAGTTGCAGACTTGACACATTAATTATTCACATGACGCCTCTGGAAAAGCAGTAATGTTCTGTTCTTATCTTGAAAATGTGACATATTTTACTTGGTAGAATGAATTGTATTCAGGCACTTCTTAGATCCATAGCTGTAGGAAGAGTTTCTGCTTGAGATTTTTAACATATCTGTATCTGCTAGCAAATTCAGAAATTGAAATGTAAAATCCAAGGCACCATGAAGATTTGAAATAGTCTTAATTTTATGTGGTAGTTTAACATCGAGCATCAGAGAGCACAGTGGAAACACTGCTTGTATCAAGATAAGCAATACAGTATTTTTATTTAATTAATGTCTTATGGATCGATCTCAGTGAAGTGTCACTCTTTGCTTATTCACTGAACAGAGCCACAATGTGAAATAGCATATTGTAAATGAAGACATCAACCAAGAACTGCATTTTCCTGTGGTAGAGGGCTATGAAACGTGAGCTATTTCATTAAATGTAGCCTAACTTCATCATAAAAATGTTTTCTGGACCTGCACAAATATTTGTTTAATGAGGGAGTTAGCCACAATAGGATTTCACAATTTGCAGCATCAGAATAATGAGAAATATCCCTACTGAACGGAGTTTCAATATATAGTACTTCCCTGGATATTACTCAAGAGTAAGAAAAAAGCAGTGCATATTTTGAATACCTCATGGTATGGAGGGAATATGCTTACCTGATAAAGGTTGTATCTAGATCAGATAGCATAAGATTGGTAATTAAAAATGAGAGGGAGCCCACCAATTTGGTGGGTCAGGCTTTGCACTGAAAAGTGAAATGTATTCAATACTGTCCAAACTAGACATAGCTAAACTCCATTTCCCTGTGCTTACTCATGTCTTCACGGCTGTGGTCAGCCTCGTGGCTAATGTCTAATTAACAACTAAACAATTGACTCTTGCTGTTGGGATTGGTGTTACAAGAACAGAGGCTTGTTATAAGCAGGGTTTGTCATAGGCAGTCTGTGCATGCCACGAGGCCTGGCAGTACAGGGGACTAAAGAAAGTTTTAGGTATAGGCTTGCCAGAGAGTGAACACAAGGAAGAACAATTTAATCCCTTATAGTGAATATCAAGTTCTCCTAATTCTAAAAAAGTTCTGACAGTAGTCCTTGAAGAAACCAGTTCTCTGTAGGGCCTTATTATTGTCACGTAAGTGTCAGCATTTGGCTGGATTACTTGAACTTTCCAAGCAGAATATATTGATAGGCAAATGGAAATCACTGGTGAGCATTATCACAGAGGAGGTGCAAAGAGCACTGAATGTTCACTTTTTCTTTAAAATGTCATGGAAATGTCTGGCAGATAATTATCATTTGCTTTTCTACAATAACTACTCAAGACTTTTGTCTCTGCCATTTTAAGCACTTGGACTAGGAACTGTCAAGCTGAGTTTATTAATCTTAGTGGATGTTTCTGCTTTAAAGTGCTTCAAATGTGTATTTGAGTGAGGCAGGTATCTATCAGAGCAGAATTGTAGAATCATTACCATCTGAAAGTGTCTCAGTGCAGTTTCTCACTGTTGTTATTTTTAATAATTTGGAATAACTTTAAAAACACTGTGAAAAGTGACAAAGCCGAAGGGCGTTCAGCTGTCAAATAGCACAGCTTTTGGAAAGGAGTTTGTCCCCCACAAGAAGAAAAATAACAAGTCCAGGACTTTTGCATATGGTATTTCTTTCCATAGAGCAATAACAACACTCTTCCCAATGAATAGGTAAGAATTGCAGCTGATGTATATTGGACACTGTGTGTCCATGTAAAATGAACTACTGGCTTGTAAGCTGGTGTATATAGCAAAAGGAACAAAATTATATAAAAGAAGAAAAAGTAATATCAAAGAAATTTAAAGACATCTTAAAATTTCAGTGTACATCCACATGCCTGCAGCTCTTGGCCTGCTTCCCTTCTGTGAATGAAAGACTCTGTGGGACAAGTGGAGATGATCACCAACTTCCACCCCCTGAGATGGGGACAGGGATAGAGGTCTAACAGGTGCAATTTTTACTTCATTCAGACTCAGGCTGGAGTCAGGATTCTAATCACATCTTTAGTGGAACTTCCAACCTATGGTAACAAGACCTTTCACTTGCCGATTGTCTAGCCTTGGCGCATTGAATACGCCGGCTCCATTTGTGTACAAATACCTGGCGAACACTGGGTATCCAACACAACGTTGCCAGGTGTAGTATGTGTGTCTGTTAGCAAACACTTCTGTGGCTCTGAGCATCTGTCTCAGAAGGGTTTTTTCAGCACCAAAATGACTCCCAGAAGACACATAGATGGTACCATCTGTGTAGTCTTCTGATTTCCAGCCTTAGTGCTTGCTGCAATCTCACTGGCTACATCTTTTATTTAGGAATAATTTGTTCAGTTTATGCTGCCAACTGATTCACATTTTGAATTGTCCTAAAAATTTCCAGGGCCAGTGGTCATCTCCCTGCCTCTTTTGTGGTTCTCAGGAAGCTTGTTCTGATGGAAATGAGTCACATCCTTAGAGCATGCTTCACTCATATTGTCAAAGCAGAAACACAGATAAGGAAAAAATGTACTTGGAGAGAATTACCAGGCCATATACTTAGATGTGACACAAACTCCCTTGAAGCAGACTTAGAAGAGAAAATGTTTCATAGTTACCATTTCAGTAAATAGCATAGAAAAAATAATAATCATACTGCGCTGTGATTCGTAACAACATATGTTAGTTAGCCTTATCTTCATTTGGTTGCATTTTTAAAACTTTGCATAGTAGCTAAAAATATGGAGAAACATACTGTACATTCTTCAAGAGGGGCAATTAGTCTCCTACTGGAGGAATGTCAGATACTGTTTTCCTCCCAGTCAGGGCAGTTTCAAGATGGAGCTAAACTGGCTTTTTATTTTCCATCCCAAGTTTCCTTGGTAACAGCATGTAATCATCATATTTGTAAATAGCAACTACCTATTTAACTTCACAGCCACTTTGAACATTTTTTGCCACAATTTTAATATCCTTGAAATGTCCAACTCTGTCTTCTTACAATTTTACTGCCAGTATATATAATCATTTGGGGATATTTCTGTTTATGAAATCTTCAGTGATGTAGTAGCACTGTAATACCTATGTGTGTAAGTGTGTGTTGTGCATATGTGTACAGGCATGCACACACGGACACATGTTTATGATGAATGTTGTCTGGCAATGGCACATCTCATTATAAATCTTTCTTTTTCAACTTCTTATAACTTTGCCAAGTTGAGGCCACTCAGGTTGAATGCCATTCAGCCCAATTTACATTCCAGAGATTTCTTCTGTGCTGATAACTTTAAGTTTCAGCTAACATTTTTCAGTTGTAGCCAAGAATGTGGCTATGGGAGAAAACATCATTTTGCCTTCATGGAGAAGCTTCTTACAGCTTTTTCAGCAAGCCCTGGAACAGGGCTGTAGAGCACATGGATGATGCCTTGCTGTCACAGACACAGCTTTTTGCTGTCCTACTAAGAATTAACCCAAATTTGGCCAAGTTTTAATCCTCTGAAAAATTTCATCTCTCATATACGCAATCTTGCCTTCCTAAAATTCATAGTTTGAATTTGCTAACGTTTCTATCTGCATAAAGCACAATTTAGTCCCTGAGAACTCCTACACGCTGACTGGCTGCATGTGCGCCAGCCACAATTGACTGAGTGTGCACCAGTCTGTAGCTCCGGGGCTGAATGTCACTTGATCTCGAACTGCCTTTGCTTGGGTTCCGTGTAGACTGGGGACAAGAAGTGAAAACAGAAACGGAGAGAAAGAGGAAGGGAGAAGGGCTCTTCAGTGAGACCTGCACATATGGTTAACATTAAACAGGTATTTAAAGGCTTTGCAGAGTAAGGATGCAGTGCATGTTTTTAACAAAGCCATTTCCCCAAATCTCTCAAATCGCATCCCTTGCAAACTTAGTCTCTTTCCTATTTCCACCCCATCCACCTTACATCCCCAGAACACCGCTTTGTGTGGAATTATAAATCCAGAATACAGCTTTTGGTTTTGACCTAAGTGCTCTGTATTGGAATCTTGTCAGTTGTTTTCCACTGGGAGAAACTGAGAATGAAGTAGAGTGTTACTTTGATGTAGCCCTTTTTTTTCCAAAGAATATACAAAGGTCTGTTTCCTTGGGCACAGGAGGAATTAAGCAAAGACAGTTTCTTTACTCATAGTACCTAGTCTCTTCCAGTTAGCCGCTGGCCAGACAAGTTCATTCGGGCCATGATCCTAAAGCTAGTCCTTACTGCCGCTTTAGCTTTCTCTGGCTCCTCTCTCAAATCCTCTGGTGTCGTAACTGTCCTGGACAGACACACGCAATGCTATCATACTGTATCAGCCTGCCTGCTGCTGCACTTGCATGCAGCTGTCAGTGAAATCACTTCACCCGCACAGCTGGGATTGCTGAGCACTCTTGTATGCAGTCTGTATTTTGCGTGGTGGCACTTAATGTTTCCATGGTCTATTCCATAGAGAAATGTATGTTTCCTACATCTATCCTGCATAAAAGACAACTGTTTATACCCATGAATTCCAGAACATTGCCCTCACTCACAATTTATACCCATGAATTCCAGAACATTGCCCTCACTCACAACAGCAAATAATTTTTAAGAAAAAGAAACAATAGCAACAGAAAAATCCTTGCAGGTACACCAAAGTTAAACAGTTATATTGCGCAAAAATGCATTCATGTACTGTTAACAAGAATTACCAGCATCAGATATATTTGAAATGCACTTAAAACTTAGGAATACCAGAAAAATATTCACACTTTCTCTTTTCTTCCTTCCAGATTCTAGGAAATAATCCTAATGTTTGCAGACAGACTTTTGAACTGAAGCAAATACTTTTTGGTGATTTCTGCACTAGTACTGTTACCTAGTATCCAGTAGGCTGGAACATGGGCAACACAAGCTCCTATCTGTCTGCAAAAGACTCTGTAGACTCAAGCTCCTAACTTCTTGCTGCTTGATTTAAGTCACTCTTTGTTGTAGTGTCTGGAGAAATAAACAGCATCAGGAACTGATGACCTTAATAATAAATAAGATCAAATATACTCTTTCACTTTAGTAATGAACAAATGAAAAAGGGTGCATAAATTAATATATATTTTTGTTTAATATATCAGAATGATAACATTCTTTTTCTTTCCTTCTTCACAACACTGAATTAACCCTGCTCTTTCTTCTGCAAAACATTGGGATCAAATAAAAAGCAACATGTCAGTGACAGGGAATACAAATCGGCTTCCTTTTCTAAGTGCTATTATTCTTACTCTTGATTCTGGCAAATATAGGACAACATTGAATATAGTATTCCATAACACTTTCTGGGAATTATAAAATATTCTACTGATCCCAGTTGGAATGATGTTAAACATTTATCTGTAGCAGTTTACTTATCTTGAAGTTTGGGGAAGATTCTAACTAGTTCTATGTAGAATTTTTATTGTTAAATTCTAACAAAAGAATTTGCAGTTTTATTTGTAGAGGCTCACAGCGACTTATAGCACTATAAAAACAGAGCAAGTGTTCACTTTGCCAGAAAAGTGCTAATGGCCTATAGGTCTGGGAAGTCTCTCCTCTGCTTTTGAAACTAAAGCAGATTATTACAGGGCTTTCAACAGTATTCAGCAAAACTGTAGCTGATGATCTGCATCATTAAAATAAGTCACAACAGTAATGAACATTTGTAAAGCCCCACTAAATGCCACAATACAGTGGTCCATGTTGTAAGCTTTACTGATAGAAACACAGGCAATACGTGCTTCCTTATTATTTGCTCTACCTTTGAGCAACTCCATACCTAGGCTACAAAAGCTGTCCACATGTTTATCAATAGGACACAGTGGCTTAAAAATCTGCCTCCATTTAGTGGAAAAGAAATCTAACCAGTAGATTAAGGATTTTACCTCATAGGTTTATATTTATCTGTGTAATAACAGAGTAGAGTTGAGCTGATTTATGAGACCTTGATATTTACATACATTCCAAATTCTGTTTAATTTCATGTCTGTCTTTAATTTTGTAACTCCTAGCTTTCAGATGTTTGTTTGGGACCATTATGAAGTTCTTATCATGTTTTCTGTCGCACATTTTCAATCCCCACTATGATGGAAATGGTATTTTGTCTGGTTATTTAACTACATATATTAATTACTTTTATCATATTGTGCTTTGAAATTAAAAGCCACGTTGACTGCCTGTAAAAAACCCATGAATATCATGGAGAAGGATATGCTGCAGCATAGCATGCTTTCCTTATGTTAGCTATGCATAAAGTAGGTATGCGCTTGTCGTGGTTTAACCCCAGCCGGCAACTAAGCACCACACAGCCGCTCGCTCGCCCTCGCTGCCCTGGGTGGGATGGGGGAGAGAATTCGGAACAAAAAAAAGTAAAACCCATGGGTTCAGATAAAGGTAGTTTAATAGGACAGCAGAGGAAGACAAAGTAATAATAATAATAATGATAAAAGAATATACAAAACATGTGATGCACAATGCAATTGCTCACCACCTGCTGATTGACACCCAGCCAGTCCCCGGGCAGCGATCACTGCCCCCCAGCCCACTCCCCCCAGCTTATATACTGAGCGTGACATCATATGGTATAGGATACCCCTCTGGTCAGTTTGGGTCAGCTGTCCTGGCTGTGCCCCCTCCCAGCTTCTTGTGCACCTGGCAGAGCATGGGAAGCTGAAAAGTCCTTGACTAGTATAAACACTGCTTAGCAACAACTAAAACATCAGTCTGTTATCAGCATTATTGTCATCCTAAATCCAAAACACAGCACTGTGCCAGCTACTAGGAAGAAAATTAACTCTATCCCAGCTGAAACCAGGACAGCACTGAGTGAAACTACTTCTGATGCCCATAAAACAGAATCAAAGAAATGGTTCTACTGAATAATAAATCTTTCATGTCTGAATTTGAGTTAGATCTGTGCTACAGCTGGTGTCCCTGTGGACTATTTTTCTCAGAGGCTTTTGTGTACCTGATGAAGATACCTGTGATGGACTTGTCATTATACAAAAGCATTTGTCTCATATTCAAAATCCTTAGGGAATTAAGTTCATATAAAAAGGGAATGTGTCCGCTATTGAGAAAGGGAAAGAGGCAGGGAAAATAGCATTCTGAGGTATTTTCATATGGTTGATGTGTCAGCAGGGTTCTGGCAGATGCCCTCAGAAAATCATAACACATTTGCACATTTCTTCATCTGCATAACACCTTTGGAATTGTGTTTGTCACCTGAAGTGTTTGATCAAAAAAATACACTTTTGAAGACTTTTAATGATGGAGAGAGTGATAAGGTCTACAGAGGTGGTATTTTGATCTTGTGGAACAAAATAGGAAGGAGAAGCATGAGAAGAGCTTCTGAATGGTGAAGAAAGGGGCAGGAATGGGAGAAGCCAAAAATGAGAAATGCTTGTGAATATTTTTATAGCATTTACCAGTCTTACTGAGGGCAATCAAAACTGCCTAAAATCTACTTTCCAATCACGATACCAACCCTTAGGGGTATTTTTTAATTGAAGGCTCATTTGAGCCTGCTGAACGATATGGACAAGCTACTAAAATGTATCCTGAATTAACATGACCCTCCCCACATCTCCATTGCATGCTCTTACTTGCATGCCAGTAAGATTTGCTTCCTTCAGAATGTGTACTATGGGTTTAAAATACACAGACAACACAATTCAAAACCACCAAAAAGCAGCAAACAAAGTATTACGCCGACAGTAAATGACTATCCATCTGTTTACATACAAACGTGGAAAAGTTACCCCGATAAATGTAATTGTCACGCTATTGCAGTAGCTTCTAATTGCCACTGGGTGGTGGCTATCCAAGGCAGTTACCTGCCTCCTCGGGGCAAGTCCGCAGGTATTGTGGATGCACGGATTTCCAGAACAGTTCAAGCGACTCCAGATGAGACAGATGATAGCAGAGGAAATTCTCAGCAGTGCAGAACAGCGTGGGGTGGGGTGTTGGGTGTTTCAGATATTATGGAATATTCCACAAAACATAAGAATTAATTTCGGAACAAACCATCTCACTGTAGATAGTATCTTTCCCTGTAGTGCCTTCATCGTCACTTCCTCATTCCTAAAAACTGAGTGCCCTCCAACAGATATATTGAAGTGTCTAAGACTACATCTTCTCAAGCAATTTTTTTGTATCATTAGTGTGGTTACAGCAGCTATAACCTCTCATCGCCCAGTTAGGTCTCTCTCCTCTTACCCAAACAAACCACACTCAGAGGAAAAGTATTGCATTGGAGTGCTGGAGACAGTATTTCTGAGTCACCATTATACTCATTCCTGTCTTGATATTAATGGTAGCATTCTTTCTGTAATGTAGCTAGAGTCAATGCCTGAACTCTCCATTTATTGTAGTATTCCTCTGCGACTGACCAGCATGATTGATGAATGTCAGTTCACATTTCTGGAAAGCATATTACAATAAGAGAGAGACATCTGAGGATAATTAGAAAAGAGCAAGCTGTCCTACCTGTCATAAATGTCAGCAAGCTGTGAATCAATTTGCAGTTCTGCTACAGAGAATATTATCACTTCTACATTTTACTACTGAAACTATGACATTCTACAAGAGAAATATCAGAAGGTCTTCAATTTTATTAGTTTTTAAAAATAATTTCCACCTTTTTGTAATTTTTTTTCCAACCACATTTATATGCTTGTATTTTACTGGTTGACAAGGGTTGCGCACCATACAACTGATATATAGTTAATATATGAGACTAATAATTGCACAAACCAATAATTGCACAAACCAGACAGCAATTGCCTTATATATGTGCTGCCAGTGTGTAAGAGTTCAGATTGTTGCTGTATCATCTCTTTGGTATCAGATTTTTAGTTCGTCTGGAACAACAGTATCCTGGCTTGTCTCAGGAATAGTGTGGCCAGCAGGAGCAGGGAGGTGATTGTCCCCCTGTACTCGGCGCTGGTGAGGCCGCACCTGGAATACTGTGTCCAGTTTTGGGCCCCTCAATACAAGAAAGACATTGAGGTGCTGGAGCGTGTTCAGAGAAGGGCAACAAGGCTGGTGAAGGGTCTGGAGCACAGGTCCTGTGAAGAGTGGCTGAGGGAACTGGGGTTGTTTAGCCTGGAGAAGAGGAGGCTGAGGGGAGACCTTATCGCTCTCTACAACTACCTGAAAGGAGGCTGTAGTGAGGTGGGTGTTGGTCTCTTCTCCCATGTAGTTAGTGATAGGACGAGAGGAAATGGGCTTAAGCTGCGCCAGGGGAGGTTTAGACTGGAAATTAGGAAAAATTTCTTTACGGAAAGGGTGGTCAAGAATTGGAACAGGCTGCCCAGAGAGGTGGTGGAGTCACCATCCCTGGCAGTGTTCAAAAAACGGGTAGATGTGGCACTTCGGGACATGGTTTAGTCTAGTCTACCCTTGATTGGCTTAGAGTAGACTTGGTAGCGTAGGTTAATGTTTGGACTGGATGATCTTAAAGGTCTTTTCCAACCTAAACGATTCTATGATTCTACCAAGTCCACACTAAGCCAGTCAAGGGCAGACTAGACTAAACCAAGTCCCAGAGTGCCCAGTTCATGAGGAGTTACTACATTCACAGAACTACGGCCCAGGTGCCTTACTTAGCTACTGGCACTCCTGGACGTGCTGTTTAAGCCATCCACCTTTTTCAGCTTCTTCATTCCGCCTCTCGTTTTCTCAGCGCGGTTCAGCGCGCCATGCGGCCTTGCAGAGGTCGTCTTTATTCCTCGTCGGAGCCAACATCTCCGCCGCGGCCTTTCTCGCTACAAGGCGACCGTTCTGCACGGACTTGGCCCGGCTCCTCCGCAAAGCCCATCTCCCCACGCCAGCGGTGCACAGCGGGCGCTGCCACCCCACCCCCCGCACGCCGCGCTTCCCCCGGGCGCCCAGGCAGAGCCCGCCGCGGTTAGTTCTTGGACCCCTGTTCCGAGAGGGACCGGGGCTGTGCGGGTGCTCGGCCAGGCCCTCCCACCGGGTTCGTGCGGTGCCCGGCCCCGAGCGGCCGGGAGGGCTCGCCACAGGCAAAGCCCCTTCCGAAGCGTTCAAGGCTGCAGGGCGGGAACAGCGCTGCTGGGCCCGCAGGCGCCAGGCGCTCCGTCCCCTGGGCCGGCAGCCGCGGCGCCCGGAGGAAACGAGCGCCCCGGGGCAGCCCTGGCCGGGGCCTTCCCCCCGCCGGGAGCCGCTTCAGCTCCCGGGGCGCTCCCGCCAGCTCCGCGCTGCCGCTGTTGGCGGGGGCGGGCAGGCGGGGCCACGGGCGCGGGGGGGGGGGATAGCGCCCGGGGGCTTCCGTGCACGTGACGCCGGCTTCCGCCCCGTGAGCTAGGTGCGCGCGCCCCCTCCCCCGCGGAAGTGACGTCGGCGGCTGGGTCGGTGCGCAGTTGTTCGGTGCGGCCGGGCGCGGAGCAGCCGGAGTCGCCCGGCGGCCACTGCCCCCCCCCCCTCCCCCCCGCCCCCGGCCCCGCGCAGGCAGCGCCCGCCCGGCTCCGCCCGCCGCCCCCGCACCCGCGTACGTACGGACGCACGCACGCACGCACGCACGCACGCAGCCAGACAGCCAGCGACGGCCGGGCCGCCACCACGAAGCGCCGCAGCCCGGTGAGTGCGAGGCGCCGAGGCCCGCCGCGGGCGGCGCCGGCTTCCGGAGCCGCTCCTTCCTCCCCGCCGCGCCGGGCCCGTTATGCAACGGAGCCCGGGCCCGGGCCTCCGCCGCGGCCTGCGCCGCCGGCCTCTTGGGCGGGCCGCGCCGCGCCGCTTCGCGGCTCCCCCTCGGCCATCCGGGCGACCCCTTCCCCGGCGGCGGGGCCGCGGCGCCGCCATCCCGGGTCCCGGCGGGGGGCGGGCCCCAGCACGGCCGCCGTGGCGCGGGCAGCGGTGCGGGTGGTGGCGGGGAGAGCGCTGCGGCCCGGCGGGCAGCTGCGCGCCGCTCTCCGCCAGGCGGGGCAGCGAGTAACCTTCAGCGTCGCTCGGGGGCCCGGAGGGCTCTCCGGAACAGGTGTCTGAGATGGCCTTTAGGCGGAGGCAGGTGATGGGCTAATTGGGCAGGGAGCCGGTTAGCAGCCGCCTCGCCGCACCGGTGTCGGCAGGGCCCGCTGCCGCCCGGGGTCTCGGCCCCTTTTGCTTTTCCGTCGCTGCCGGCAGCTCAGGTTACCTTTGTGGAGTAGGTTGGTTTTGAATGCACGGGGCGTCTTTAATGCTGGTGTATTGTTGAAGATTGTCCAGTTGATAACTTCATAAAAATCCTCTACAGCGTCATGAGGGGATCGGTCGCTTGGCTTTTCAAATAAATAGTATCAGGCAGCTTCAGCTGCATGCGAAAGGCAGCATGTGGCTTGCGTGTTCTGCCTGCCCTTGTTACCTTTATATCTGTGAGCTGGAGGAAGGAGTAAAATTTTAGTCGTCTGTAGCTTCTAGGAAGAGTTGTGAGACAAAAAGAAAAAAGGCCTGGTGCAAACCGCACTTTCAGCGCTTTTCTAGAATGTTTGGAACCAAACCATAAACACCAGCCAAATGATGAAGTCTGTGCTCTGAGAAATGTGAAAAGTTAGGTTTTAAGTAAGGGCTGGTATACAGCTCTCAGCATCAGAAGTGCTGGATTTAATTTGTTCTTAAATGTTCGGTAGTAGTGTACACATTAGTTAATTTGACTAGACTTTCTGTCTGCTCTAATTTGATTTTAGTATTAAATTTTTGATACAGGTTTTCTTTTTGTGAATGACATACAGAACTAATTGTGTTGAGTCTTTAATATGTAATCATATTGCCTCTGTCTTTACTCATACTGGGTATAAGTAGTATTGGTTTTAATGTATGCGTGTTTCAAATCTGTTACTCAACAAAAAAAAAGTAACAGCAAGCCGCTGGTAGTATAGGCTTACAGATGAGAATTGTATTTATTAGAAAGCATTAAAAAGTCTAAACTGCTCTATTCCTTCGTAGTCTTAAAAAAAAAAAAATTGCATGCACACAAAACGTAGAAGGGTGATTGCAGGTGTCTCATTACTTCTCTTTCATGACAAGAACATCTTGTAACTCAAGCGGTGGAAGAAGACTTGCATGTGAATGATGTTTCAAGCTTTGTTTTTTACTTTATGTATGAACTTTGGGCAAAGTTGTTAATTGTCCTTTTCCAGGCTGCGGTTCTAGGACTTCACTTAACTTCCCTATTCAGTCCTGCTCCCTTCCTTGCATTGGAACTGGTGCTGTCTTAGCCATTTAGTGATGTGTTTCAGCTCTCTCAAGCTAGTAGGAAGAAAATGCAGCAACCTTCTGCCCAAAAATCTCCAGCAAAACCCAGAATTCTGCCAACTGAATTAGCTGATGTAACTTACTGAGGGGTTAGAGTGGCAGTGCTGGGTGTGGGATTGCTTGCCAGAAGCATGGCAGTTCTGTGTAAGCATTGATTCTAGCTGGCTTCAGTCATGGACTACCATAAACCTATGCCCTGTTTTGAACCGGGGTAATACTTGCTTCCTGGTAAAATTCAGTGACCTTTTTTGAGGTCTTGGATGAATGGAAGAAATGAAGCACATGCTACCTGCAAATACCAGTGCAGCATCAGAAATGTTGTTTTAGACTTTACAAAGTCTTGAATGCCTGCAGATACGACCCCTCTTTCTTTTTTAAAGTAAGTGCCACAGAAGTGCCTGTTACTTGGCTAGGATTTGCAGCAAAGGGCCTGTTTCGGTGGGTGATGTTTTAACGGAATGTAATGCAACTGAGACTTTAATCATTGTCAGTTGAAGAACAGAAGTGTCCTGAACTATTTTCTTTGTTACTTAGCAGCGGAAATGACTTTTTTTTTTTTAGATTACAAACTACCAGACTTTTAGGAATTGCATTTTACTTTTATTAAGCTTTGACTGGAAATCAAATGGATAAAATGTGGAACATTACTAAGATGGTAATTAACTTTGTTAAGGAATTGTATGTAAGTGGAAACTGGGTCGTTTCTACAGTTTTGTAGCAAACAGCATTCTAAAAGTGTTCCAGGATGGATAGATGTTAAATACTGTAACAACTTAGTGTGAGACTGCTTAAGTTCCAAGAACAAAAGCATTAGTGGACCACAGTAGTGTGTGTTAGGCAAGGTACTTATTTAAGAGAGATTCTTCCCCAGCTCTTGTGGTAGAATTGTCATGAAATGAGCACAAAGTGGCATTCAGGTCTTGTTCTGACAGTGTTTCTGCACAACTTTGAAAATAAATAGTAAGAAAATATATCCATTACAAAGGAATGTGCAGTTTGTTTTACAGTATTTGCATTGATCTATGGTTTTTTGCATGTATCTGTAAAATTATTTTTAAAAGCAGAATTTCCTAGAAATGTGCTCATTCTGAGTGTAGCAGGAAAAGCTACAGGCAAAAGCGTATCTAATTCGGGAGTGCTGGAACTTCAGCATTAACAGTGGTTGGCCTTTGTGTTCAGCTTCCTGAAATGTGGATTTAAGAGGAGGATGATTGTCCTGGTATCTGTCCCAAGATTGAGATTTAACAGGCTTGATCAAAACTGAGTTTGATTGTTTGGCTTTGGCAAGAATGAAAGGTGAAGCATTTGCGCTTCCCAGGCATGCTTGTGTAGTCTGTAATCGGAGCATCTTTAATAAGTCTGATTATCTTCATTTCAGCTGAAAGAATTAGTTGACTGTAATTTATATACAGTTGACTCTATGCAATTTATATACAGATGATGCACAGTAGGCACTTATTTGCATACACATTAACATGAGAATGCTTTGGAGGGGATGCCAACAAAAAGGTTGAAAGCCATGATTCTTTGGGTTCGCTTTATAGTAGTTTCCCTAGTGTTTGATGTGGACTTTAAGCATTACGCAGAAGTGGACTGCAAGGTTCCATATTTCAATGTAACAGATGCCCTTCCAAGTAAAATTACAGTAAGAGTGGGATGATTGCAACCACTGGGTAATACTATATAATTATACTTAACACATGTTGGGTCCTTCAGAGAAGACCTGAAAATAATTATTTTTAATTAGAAGTGATCTGAAGTTTTCTCTGCATTACAAAAACTGCAAGCACCATTTGTAAACTGGTGGATCTCTACTTGCATTTCAGTGGTGAAAGCTAAAGTGTGAAAGTACATCCCTGTTCAACCAAAGTTGAATTAATGCATGTGTGTGTACACACAAATTCAAAGTATGGATGCATTTGACATTGTTTCCAGTAAGAAGCAGCTTGCAGGCTTCCAGTGCCATAGGTTTTTCCCCCCTTGCTTAAGTGGAATTCTTTTCTCTTAGAAGCAGCTTGCAGGCTTCCAGTGCCATAGGTTTTTCCCCCCTTGCTTAAGTGGAATTCTTTTCTCTTAATCTGCACTTCGAGATCAAATCTGAGTTGTCTGACCTTTTCTATTCATTTTCTGTACCTTTTCAGCTTTGTATGGCTTCTGTTTAAGTCATCCCTCAGAATGCACATCCTTGTGGTGTTCTGAAGTCATTGACTACTAATACTCCTACTAGTTGGGGTTTTTTTCCCTATTTTGCCCAAATATTTGCAGAACGCTCTTGCTGGTTTTCCAGTCTTCCCTCTTTCTTTCTTCTCATTGCTGTTCAGAATGGTGAGAGGGTTACAGGGTCGTCTTTTCTTCTAATTGCTGTAGAGACTGCAAGGAGGAGCAGCATATTTGTAGGGATATGGGGGTGTGGGAGAGGTCTGTTTGTGTTTGAGTGGAAGGGTATCTCCACCTTGCTTAAGACTTTTACCCCACAACTTGGAAATGTTGAGATCGAAGTGAAGCTTGAATGTCTTATGGGTTTTGTAAGTTTAGAGGCAGAATGTGACAAAATCAACGCTGAAGGAGGAGCAGAGATGTGAATGAGAATGAAATGCAGGGAAACACTAAGTTGAAAGTTTTCAAGTAAATGAGAGTCCTTATTTACAAAGGGAGGATACATAGAAGAAAGTGGGGGGGGGGGGGGGGGGGCAGGGGACGGGAAGAACAGTTTTGCTACAGTGAAATATTAGTCCAGCAAAGTATGCCTGTTGGTTATGGTGCTGCAGTGTTAATGCTATTAAAACTCCGTGGGGCTTCAGTGGAAAATAATGCTTCATACTTGAAGATGACTGGTTTGCTGTAGAACATTTCCAAAGAGATTTGTGTCAAACTGCTTTTTTGATGTTGGTCAGGTGGTTAAAACATGCTGCTCTGCGGAACTTTCTTCATACTAAGCAATGTAAATGGCAGGTTGTTTGTTTTTTAACTCATTCTTGTCTTGATATGTAATCAAGTATGAAGCTGGAAAAAAGAAAAGCAATTCTGTTTAAGTTAGTATTATTGCTAAGTGTATGCGTGGGGGGGGGCGGGGAAGTCCAAGAAACTGGTGAATCTTGTCATTCTCTTAGAGCGACTTTGAGTGTTTTGTGAAACCTGATGATAAGCTTTCTGACAGCATTTACTTTTTTATTTCCTAATTTTGCACAAATGTTTCTTTTATTTCTGTTGTGTACTAGGTGCTGCTAAAACTCTTGGCACAGAGCTGGTTTTAGTGTTACTTTAAAAAGCAAACTACTTATGCTTTATGCAGTCGCTTAACATAGGTTTATCCATGCAGCTATACTGATAAACTTAACTCAGATTCCTGCCATAATGTGTTCTGTAACTGAAGTCGTGCATGTGTAATTATGACTCTTTCTTGCTTCATAAACTTTATTTACAGAATTCTGTTAAACTGTGTTAAACTGCTTAACGTGCTGTTCATTTAAGTAAGTTGCATCTCAAGATGCAGGAGAGGAAGTGACTCAAGTATCAGATATTAACAGTTAATAGGAAAGTCTGGTTTCATAGTGTGCACTCCTGTCTTGCCATCAGAGGCTATTTGTAGTGAGAAGTGGGCACTTGCAGGAAGAGAAGTGGTAAATCTGTAAATATATGCAGAAAATCAGATTGAAGATACTGGGGTTAAAATATGGGGATTTTTTTCAACAATATTAGAGTAGTAGTTGCAGACAGTATTCTTTTAAGAGGCACGTGGTGGGCTTGCTTGTGAGCTGTGCTGCAGTGATTTATATTCCTAGAAGTACATAGGTGTACTAGAAAAATTTGAGAAGTGTCTTCAATGCCATTTTATTTTGCTTGGTGTTTGCACACAAGATCCTTTTTAAAACTGGGGGTTTGGTTTTGTTCCTGCCAGTGATACTAGCTGTAGGTGTCTCTCTGGTGTGTGAATACGCAATTCAGAAATGACTGGACCCAACTGTCAGCTTGTTATAGGCTCTGAAGAACTTAGCAGCAAGTAAACACATAAATAAATGCAAGTTGGTGGCAAAAGACTTTCCAGTTTAGACAGCTTACTTCTGTAATACTTGGGCTGTTGATGGTGGATGAATTTAGTGCTGGTAAAGGACTGGAATCCCAGGCTTGAAATGCCAGTAGTTAATAGACCATAAGTATTTGCATCCCTTAGCTAGTTGCTTCAGAAAAGAAATGAGAAGAAACCAAGGTTCATAGATGGTAGATAGATAAGTGATTGATAGATGGCATGGGGGGCAGTCCAACACATGTGAACTCCTGCAGTGGGTTATGGATTTGCACGCCATGGGGGAGCTCTTATGGATGGAAATACTTTGAAAGCATGCTCCACAACAGGGAATGTTTCATTCCTGAGACATTCTCTAGCCAATTGAGGGTTATGAAGCTTTGAAACTTATTTCTGCAGTGCCTCTCTCTTGCTTGTAGCTACAGTTTTAATGTTGATGAGTAGTGGAATTGCTACTTCTTTCTCTGTTACTTTTTCTTCCAGTATGCTTTCCCCCATTTCCAGTTCCCATTGTTGCTGAGATTTCAAGCTTTCCCTATACTTGAGTAAATACTTTTTTTTTTCTTTTTTTCCCCCCCGATTCAGTTACTGAAATCATGAATCCTGTGTATAGCCCTGGATCTTCTGGGGTTCCCTATGCAAATGCCAAAGGAATTGGTTATCCAGGTAAGTAACTCTGTTTTTTAATGAGTTTCAGTTACACTGATCTTTGTAATCAAGAAGAAATAGTCACTTATGAATGGCTTCAATCTGTTTTGGGATTTGGGTGGGGTTTTTTAAATTTAAAAGGTGACATTTCAAGAGTGATGTTAGTTGTTCTGTTATATTTCTAACTTCAGTATCTCTTTGAAAGCAGCTTATTTCAGGAGCTCTAATAATTACGCCCTGCAAGAAGAGGAGTCAGTCTATTTCTGCTGCTAGTTGGCTGGTGCTGTTAACCTTTCTATCCTCTAATTCTTGTTCTTGTTATCTGTTTTGTGACTGCCTGAAGCATAGCATCAAAGGTGGGACCAAGACAATGGCCAAAAAAATGTTTTTAAGACAGAGATTAAATGTATTTCTTGCATTCTCTGCTTCTCATTTGGCTTCAAGTTTCTCACCAGGGTTTTTTCCCCTTATCTCCTAATGTGTGTACGAGCAGGCTTCATTTCTGATGTCCCCATAGTTCAGAAGTTGGATAAGACAATAATTAGATTTGGACAGAACTTTGCCGGAAGGTCAAAGAGAAGGGCTGTGTGCCTCTGTGAGGCATTTCAAGCAGTATGTCTTGATGCACTCTATTTTTTTCCGATATATGCGGAGTAAGGCAATTAGTCCATCATGGGAGAGGCTGGAGAGTCTTTCAGCTCAGATTTTATGTATCATAACCAATTAAACTTCTGTAGCTTTTACAGGGAGGCTGTTTTGTGATTTAGTTGCTGTCTGTGTTGGGAACTAGAAATCATTCTGTGCTGTTACTGTTTATATTCTTTGTAGCTGTAGTGTTTTTTCCTACTGGTATTTACAGTTTTTAAATTCATTTTGCAGCTTAGGTAGCGTACCGGAGTTCCTATTTTCCTGTTCCACTTTTCTCTGTTCCTTCTTCTAAATGCTGATGCATAAATTAATTTTCTTTGCTGTTCACTTGATTGTCTCAAAAACCTTTTAATTTTTAGTTTTTGCTCTTCAGGTACTTTTAATTTTTTCCTCAAACTAGTGTACGTTGCTTGATTTCTACAATATTTATAAGGGGAAAACACAAACTGTGTTGCAAGGTTTTTAAGTCTATTGAGTGACTGAAATGGTGCAGTAATAAATTGTAAAGCTGATGCTGTGCAACCATAAGTCCCGCAGGATGGTTTTACTCTCTCTAACTGTCTTAGTTAC
Organism: Pelecanus crispus; assembly: GCF_030463565.1. Taxonomy (NCBI): domain Eukaryota; kingdom Metazoa; phylum Chordata; class Aves; order Pelecaniformes; family Pelecanidae; genus Pelecanus; species Pelecanus crispus. The sequence goes on along the minus strand of NC_134651.1, from coordinate 26,517,092 downwards.
ATGGACTACAGTAATTTTTATAATAAGGCAAGCAGCAGTGGTTTACTAATTAATATCACAGTACAATTATTTCTATATTTGTAAGAGATTGGTTTTTCAAGGCTATAGATGAGGATTATTATGAATTATTTAAATATAATTCTGTATTTTTATCTCTATTCATTTTCTAAACACAGACTTATATTAACCAGGGTTTCATTTATGCTTATAACCGTTTACACTTTGCATTGAAGCTCCTGTTTATACTAATCTAAGTGGTACCTTAGTTTACTTAGGAAGATATACTATTATAGATTCATGAATAGCAATTTAAACAGCATTACAACTTCTAATATTTTATTCTACTGTTATACATATTAGACTACATATTGAATTATGTAAGTACTGTATATTTGCCAGTCTTCACTTGGTTGTAAATTAGCGTAACTAAAATGTATAGAATTGAAGTAGAATTGTTATAGAAGTGCCTTAAATGTTATGCTACAAGTTGATCAAAATTCTAACTCACAACAGTCAGTCAGTTTGCACAACTGTGACCCTTGAATTCGGCTTAGTCAGTAAGTTCTACAGTGTTACGCTGTTGCAGGTAGTTTGCTGAGCTGCCTGGTTCATGCTTAAACATTATGGGGTAAACACAAAACACGTTCTCTAAAATGAAAAGTAGACTTGTATTTTAGGACTTTTTTTAAAAAAATGTTTCACGACTACATCTCCCTTTTGTGCGTCTCCTAACTTAAAAGCTACAGATTCTCCATTCAGAATCATTCAATTTACATGGGTTGCATGGTAATATAAAGTAATGAACATATCACTAGGTGGAATGTATTATTTAAAGGCGCTGTGTTTCTAAAGCTGTTGCATATTTAATAGCTGTTTATATTATACTACACCTATTTGATGTTGTTGGATGGGTTTACTGTACCAAGGACTCACTATCCAAATGTTCTGTCATGGATGAAAGTTCTGTGTAGAAGTTAAAACTGCTGCTTGTTGTTACATTTTTCATAAAGGACTTGTTGCTTGAGCAGCTTAGCGTCCTCTACTGTGGAGCTAAACCTGTGAAGAAAGAAAGAGAGGACTGAAAATGTATACGATATAAATAATATTGCAGATGTGTAGTCATTTTGAGTAATGTGTAAAGCTGTACTAAAGCTTTTCACTAGCAGCTTGTGAATTTGAAATTTTAAGACATATTTACACTCTGAAAAGTTGTTATGAATTGGATATGTTATTTTTACCTTTGATTTTTCAGCCTAATGCTTTTCTTAGTCTTATCCATGCTGACCACCTAATAGTAGTGCCAAGTGCATGTCACTTGATATGTTTACAGACTGCTTTACAAAGCTAGGTTAGCATCTGTAGTCCTGAGCTAAGGAATTTTTATTGTTAGGAGTAATTGCTAAGGACTCTGGGATTTGTAGCAAAATAGAAACCCTTCAGATTTGAATAGCAGTTTAAAATTAGAAGCTTTAAGCCTGACAGTGAATATGCAAATAGTAATTGTCTTTTATCTGGAGAAGGTGAAATCTTTGTACATTGATAACAAAATGTGGTAGTAACTGTGTCTTTCTAAATACAGACATAACTCAGTTTTATAGTTTGGAATAATGTAAATAAGTTCCTGGAAAAATTAATAGCTATGATTAATTCAGAAATTTCATTTATTACAATCTAAACAAACTTCCTATCTTTCAAGTAACTGTAGCTTTTGCTAATGCTCTTTTTTGCCTTATGTTGGAGGCCAGTATATTGCAATATTAGTTCAGCCATAGTGATTCTTGTATTCTGGTGTAGAAGTGTTTACCTATCATTTTGCTGATACCTCAGTGAATCACTTGTTACTGTTAACTGTCATAGTACATCCCTGAAACTGGTGAGCTTGTTTGATACCTGAGTGTAATAACAAATCTGTGTCAAATGCAACAAGCGTTTTGGACTACCTAAGGTTGCTTTGTACTCTCTACTTGTGATGTCTCTGATCTGGAGCGTCAGAGTCACTCTGACTTCTAGCGATTTATTTCTGTGGAAAAAGTCCCTTCAGATAAATATTTTGTGTACACCAGGTCCTAAAACTTGGGGGGAGGAGGGTTGGATAGTTGCACAAAACTTTGTTGTCCAACTAACTTGAGAGTTACTTGGCCAACTTTGAGATTTGCTGAAACAGGGATGTAAGGGAGAATGGCACTTGTGACTCCTTGGCTGTTCCCTTCATCTAGCATTCAGCTGCAGGTGGCTTTGGAGAAGAGGAGCCCAGTGTTTTAGTTGAGGAAGTGCGATCGAAGGCCATCTGTCAGCTTATCTCAATTAAAAGATATACAGCAAGAATCTTTGAGAGTAAAGTCTAGTTAGACTGTGCAGTCAGTCTAGAAAATAATTTTGACGTATTCTTTCTTCTAGCTGGCTTCCCAATGGGCTATGCAGCAGCTGCTCCTGCCTATTCCCCTAATATGTATCCTGGCGCAAATCCTACCTTCCAAACAGGTATGTGTAATAGGTATGTCAAAGCAGTAACCTGAAGTTTGGAAGCTGTTAGAACCAAGAAAGGAAAAGCCGTAAGGGCTTATAATAACGCTTATACTGTGGGATAAGTTTTACATTGCTTTGAATATGACTCATAAGGAATCATCTGATAAATTAAAGTGAGTATAATCTTAAGTCATACTGCTTTCACCTTCAGAGAAGGGAAGAGTTTTTAGCTGTTGTTTCTATTTCAGGCTCATACTTGAGGATTGCATCGTGTTTCCCTTCACTGCTTCCTTCTTGATTCTGCTTGCTTTGCATGCTAATGGTTGTTTCCAGATTCCCATTTTTATTTCTGTCTGTTGTCTTCAAAATTCTTTTTCATCCTTTTCTTAAAATTCAGCTTGCTGCCTTCTTTCTGCCCTTAAAATTGTCTTCCACTAACTAATTGTCTAGAAGCCTGTTTGCTGGGTAAAACTGTTTTGTCCATGGTTGGATATTGGGTGAGGATTTAGGTAACTACACTTGCATGATTGTCATTTGAGAGAAAGGGTGTGTGATGAGCCTAGGAAAAGGGATATGGAAAAACAGACACAAGAGAAACCAAATTACTCACCTAAGTTGTTTTTTATGTAGTTCTGCTTTCACTAATAGACGATGATTTTGATGTGCTAATAGTTGAAACAAAGCAGAAACTGGTAGCATTTGATTTCCACTTAAACCAGGAACATACATCTGATAGAACAGTATTCTCCCTGTGCTTATTTTGCATATTAAGGAATTCCTTACATCGCTTTGTTAATCTAGATCTGGGCCATCTTCAGAAGCTCTTTCACCTGCATGTATTATGCCAGTTTTTCAGAGATACACATGGCACATAACCAGATTTGTCCCTGAATGCCCTTGTGTAACTTACAGGGATAGCAAAGGATGCTGTTTGAAATTGGGAAGCTAACGTTGTGGAAGCCTGCTTGCAGTATTGAAGTTCAATACTTGTAAACCCCTTGAAAGGGTGTGACAGCAATTACTGAGGCAAGAGAGAGTAAGTCATCTGAAATGTTTACCCGCAGAACCTGTTAAAAGTGTGTAGCTTTCCTTGGAACTGTGGAGTATTCTAGTTGGTACAACCTGTGTTTTTGTTCAGTTTGCTGCTTAGAGGCGTAGCAAGTGCAGAACTAATTTTGGCTTGTCTTTGGTCGTGAATTGAAGGTAGGGAAACGGATATTATAATTTCCAGTAGATTTAAAAAACAAAACAAAAAAAACCCTCACCAAAACCTGTCCTTCAGATAGGGTATTGCCTCTGTGCAACTATCATATCTAGGGGTACCAGCTTGCATTTGCACTGGATTGCTTAAGAACTGTTTTGAGTGATGTTCAAGGGAGAGCAGTTCCCATCAGGGGTATAACTTGTAGCATGGGAATCAACCCTATGTGGGCTTTTATTATTGGCTTGTATTACTAATAGGCCATTCGGTTTCATGGTTGAGATTACCTTAGTGATGTGTCTCTGCCTTCTGTGCTCCATTGTATAAATCATCAGGATTCCTGCAGCTGTGCTGAGGAGTAGCTGTAATTTTTGATCCTAGGATCAGATAACCAAAAGGTAGTTCCAGTCTTATTGCTGGTTGCAGTTTGCAGATCCTACTGCAAGAAGATAAAGATAAGCTGCATGTAATCAATTTACCAAATCACAAGACTGATGTTTTTACCCACTTGATTGGGTTTTTTCCCCCATGTCAGTTATGTTGTGATAGAAGGTTATGGTTTCTGGGGAAGATTCTTGACTTGTTAGACTTAATCATATTGTAAGATTAGTTTGCATTGATTAGTCTTGGAATATATTTCATGCTATATAACAAAGTTAGTTAAGAAATTTTTCACTTTTATGTGAAAAAAGAATAAAGATGTGTAGAAGTCATATACTATCTTTGAATGTCCTTGATTTTTTTTAAAGCTAGTACTATTAGAGTCTTTATTGCTGTTGAATAGAAAGTAAGCTTTTATTTCAGAACTAAGAAGGGCTTTAACTTTTAGCTACTCTTCAAGCTATGAACTAAAGTTCAAAATGTCCAGATCTTCTAATTCAGGCAGACAGCAATTTGAAGTACTTTGTCCTAAAGGCTGGGATTTTTTTTTACCTTTTCTGATGTAAATGCTTGTTTGTAGAATCAAAGCTTTTGTAAATTCACATCATGCAGCAGTATTTGAATGTGCCGTGCCACTGCTGTTCAGAAAGGGTACCTTTTTACAGGTGTCTTTCTTAAATTTCTGTTTTCGAATAACCATGTGGTTTACTTTTAAGGCCTTTGCTCCCTGTAAGGGTGGGGGTGGGGGGAATAAATGGGAAGGCAAAATGCTTCTTGTACAGATGTACCAGTTTACAAGAATGAAAGTGAAATTGTCTGTGCAGCTGTATCAGTGGGTTTTTAGAATGAGAGTGGGCTCGACTTGAGGACATAGCTGTAGTTCAGTAGTGGTGCTCTGTGTTCAGTGTTCTGTACCTGAGTTTTTCAACACAAATAGCTCCCCATACTAGAAGTAGAAGTTACTTCCTCAGCATGCTCTATTCTTCAAATACTTAGGATCTCTAAAAACAAGAGTTCAGCATGAGTGCTGTGGTAGCTTGCTTCAGTGTCTCTAAAGGTGATAAATTCTACTTTAAAAAAAAAAAAGAAAACATAGTAAACCTGTTTCTTGATTAACATAACAATTTTCAGCTTGAAAGGTGGGATGAAATTGGAAAAAAACTCAGACTTGTGCAAAAAGAATGAAGGTCATCTGTCGTCATGCTGTCTGCAGAGACTTATTTTTCACAACGCAAATGCCAGTGTTCTCTCTGCTATATGGCTTCAGATCTGTTCTCTAGAATGTGCTGACTTCAATAAAGACAATTTTTAAAGTCAACCTAATCTCTATTCTGATAGTCTATTTTTTTTTCTATAATTGCCAAGTGTGTTTTCTTCCTTGTGTTGCCCTAGTACTAGTTTGTACAATTCCAACTAAATAGAAATCTTATCTGTGGATGTTGCAACTCCTAGTGTGGTGGACCTGCATGAGACCCAAGATCTCTTCAGCACAGGCTGGGGCTTTGATGCTTTCTCCAGAATAGGTCATGCCTGTTGTTTAATACCCTAAATGTCATTACTGATGGATGCTGGTGCTAAGGTATTTGTATTCCCACTCTGGCCATTAAGCCATAGTATAATCTGGGAGTGTAGTGTGCAGCAGCAATGGTGCTTTTCATAGATCTCCTCTGGGCCTCATTGAGCCCTTGTTCTGTTCTCCTGAGACCTTGTCTGATGAGGGCCAGAGAAATTACAGAACTGTCTTTAGGCAGGGTCTGAGCCAGCAGTTGCCACTTATCCCTGTAAAAATTGAACAGTTCCCACCATTTACAAGGCAGACTGATTCTGGGGACCTTGTAATAGGAATACAAAATTCTTTCTGATAGCATCTGAAGTCTTACTGTAACATATAAAAATAATTGTGAAGTGGTGATTAAGGGTATGTCTACATATGTAATGCACAAAAAGGAGATTTTGAAGGCACTTTAATATCTTTAAGTCTAATTTGCAGTTGCAATGAACTCTACAGTGCTTATGTTTTAAAGGTATGGCCTTTCGTATTTATTTTAGCCAGTTCAGAGAATGCCAGAAAACAAATATGAATAAATGTAAGTTGAAGTGGAGGTTGCAGATTGTGTGTCTCTTCTCTGAAAATCCATCTTGAGCTTTTTACATGATTTTTCCATTAAGTTATTCTTGTGCTGTATCATCTCCTACAGAAGGTAACTGCAGGTTAGTTAACTGCTACTGTGTTTTGCCAGTACAGTTTGGGGTGTGTTGAGAACTGGGCTGATACTAACATGTACCAAATCCTCCTATGTAGGAATGCCGCCTAATATGCTGAATCCAAGTATTTAATGATATTGTTACAAAAATCCAAATCCACTTTTTTATCCTATATCCATAGACTTGAAAAGCAAATTGTGCAAAAATAGCGTTAACTTTTCATGCTTAGTTGACACAGTCAAGTATTATTTTCAGACTGTTACCGGTATTATGTAAATGATAGAACTTGTGCTTGGGGTTTGTGGTTAGCCTACTAAGTACTCACATGAAGATTAAGGAATTTGGAAATTAAGACAATTGTTACCTCTGACTTTAGAAAGCAGTGTACTGACACTTGTTTTTCATGTTTTTAATGCAGACTTACCTTTGTTTCAGGTTATACACCAGGCACCCCATATAAAGTATCTTGTTCACCCACTAGTGGTGCAGTGCCACCGTATTCTTCCTCACCGAATCCCTATCAGACTGCTGTGTACCCAGTTCGAAGTGCCTATCCACAGCAGAATCCGTATGCACAGGTAAAAGAACAAAACCAAAAACTTGTCTGGATACTATTTTGTTTACCTTGTAATATCTGCATGAACTCTTAACTTTACATCACATCTATTTCTTCATGGATGGAGAGAATTTTTGGCTGCTTAGAGTAAGAATTCTTAATACAGTGATTTACAGAGTGTGTGTTTATATGTGGACTTCTGCATTCTCTCTCACATGACAATTACTCTGCACTTACTGATAATGTGTTCAGTCTTTGAAGAGACGCTGAATTCCAGTAGTTTCAAAAATGCATGCTGGATGCTATAACTAGCACATTCTGATTTAATTTTGTCAAAAATTGTCATAAACTTGCATTAATTTTTTTTAAGAAGCCTCTGTTGTGATTCAGGGAGTTACCAAGTCTCATACTAGGCTAACTGTTGAAAACAATTAGAAAGGATAGAATTAAGACACTTCACTAAACATGGTATTTTGGGGAAAAGTTGGCCCTCTTCATGCATAGAGGAAATTTGCCTGGCATGTACGCAGTAGTTGAAGGGAATTAATAAGCATGTAACAAAGTTTATCCAGTCTGCTTAGTGTACTTGGATTTGTCAAAAACCTTTGGTTCTTTTAACTAAAAGCTGAATAGAAAGTTGTGAAAGACTGAGAGAAGTTCTGTCATGGATTAATATATGAAAAGATACGAAGGGAATGAATGACAAATGAGTCCTTGTTGCTGAAGGTGTGGTCAGCATTGGAGTTCTACAAAGGTCCCTGCTTTTGAATGTTGCCCTAAATATGCCTTAAAAAAGGGACTAAATGTTAAGTTTGCCAATGAAATGCAATTGGAATAGTTGAAATGAATGTTTTGGCTTCTGCTCTGTAAATACATTGCATCTTTAGAATAATGCTTTTATTTTATGATACATTCATGAAAAGACATTTCTCTTGCCCACCAGTTACACTATAATTACTTTACTTACTTTTTTTTCTCTAACAGCAAGGCACTTACTACACGCAGCCTTTATATGCAGCACCACCCCACGTAATTCACCACACCACAGTTGTGCAGCCTAATGGCATGCCAGCAACTATGTATCCTGCTCCAATTCCACCACCAAGAGGAAACGGTGTGACTATGGGGATGGTGGCTGGGACTACTATGGCAATGTCAGCAGGTATGTGAACTTGTAACCCTTGATGTTTTCTTGGTGAAGCTCTCCTTTCAGGTGAAGACAGAACACAGCTACGTTACAAAAATGTGATGCTGGAGGTGTACTTGGCAAGAATCGTAAAATTGTTTAGGTTAGAAGGGACTTCTGTAGGTCATCTAGTCCAGCATCTTCAACGTGAGTCCAGCTAGATCAGGTTGCATATGTGCTCAGTGATACTTTGATCGTCTCTAAGGATGGAGATACCACATCCTCTTTTAAGATATTAGTATTATGGTAAAATAGTTCTTCTTTATATCTGTATGGAATTTCACTTATTCTTGCATCCTTTGCATCTCATCTTACCAGTGTCAAGAGTCTGACTTCCTCTTCTCAATACATTTCTCTATGCCTAGCTGAAAACAGCAACCTCTTAAGGCTGAGGAAAATGCAGTGTTCTCAGCCCACCCCTCATATCGCTGGCTGCCTTTGTATGTTGAGATGTAACATTTTATGTGTTTGCACTACCTGCAGGTCTTCTGTGTCATATGCAGTGGTTAGGGTTGTCTGTTTCCTAATGCCACGCTCTTTTAGTGGTAGTGTTTTGGAGAAAATGTTTAACCAGTATCTAGACTTACCTGTGAGTGTTTCCTGAGGGGGTGTCATGCTTTGTTACTCAGTGTTAATTCACAAAGAAAAATCCACATTCACTCAAAGGATGCTCAGTTCAGTAACCTGAAAAACAAGAGCCATGAGCTTGTTTTCAGATTCTGGTTTTTATCTTGTCAAATTTATCATTTAGTTGGAGGAATCTCAAAACTAGAGAAGCTATATGTCACAAACTGAGCTAACATTGGAGTTTTGTAGGTAAGCGAGCTTATCCCAGGTGTTTGTTACTGTTTCTACAAAGTGCTGGAGAGTAAGACTGTTATGATCTTGCTATCTCAGCCTGTTTGTTTCTGAAGCCCCTTAGGCTGTAAAAACCTATCTGGAGTAATGCAAACAAGAACTGATTTATTCTGATTTATCAGTCAAGTTATCTCTACCATCAAATAATCTTATGGCATGTAAAGCCTGCTGTGGGAAAAAAATTTTGCGGTGAATAATGCTTGTGTTGCAGGGTTTCTGCTAGAGCTATTTTTGAGTAATGAGTATCTTTGTGTGCATTGGACTAAATGTCAAAATTATCTTCTTGCATAAATGTTTGAAGGAAGATTGGGGCTGCAGTGCAAAATTGTACTGGTAATTTTCAATTGGAAGATGAGCAAGCTGTAATTGTTTTTAAAATTAACTCTCTTTTTCTCCTTCTTGTCCTAGAACTTGTGCTTACTGAAAAAAATGTTCTCTTCATCCTAGGTACTTTGTTGACGACTCATTCCCCAACTCCAGTAGCCCCTCATCCAGTTACTATGCCCACGTATCGGGCTCCAGGAACACCAACCTATAGTTATGTGCCCCCACAGTGGTGATCATCCTGGCAGTCAGTGTAAGTTACCGATTTAGTTTGAAAGCAGTTATCTGTCTTATAAATGATGGCATTGCAGGTTGTTTTGGGGAGATTTTTCAGAAGGGAAGCGGTCTGGGGTACTTCTACAGTATTCTAATTGAGTAAGAATGCACAAAAATTATTGCTTATGTAATAGCTGTTCCCTGCAAAGGAGAGAAGCCTAGTGGGACTTCTTCAGTGGTCTGTATCTTCAGAAATCATGAAACATTTTCATGGTTCATGATTGTTGAGTATGAAAGAATGAGCCTCAAGTTTGCCTTATTAAAATACGTCTGGGACTAAATGTATTCAGTATTTTGGATTAATTGGTAATTGTTGAATTCATCAGTACTGCGATTTGTGAATGAAGCAATGTGTGTAACTTTGTGGATTTATTTTTGATTGGCTGAATATGTAGGCAAGGTAAGTGTTTTCTTGCTCTGAGGGTGTATCTTTCTCACAAGCTGCTGAAAAAAACACACAACCTTGAGTTAGTTTCATATATTCACTCTGTTTCAGGTAAGTCTCAGTTCATGCTTCTTGCAGTCAGCATGGAAAGATTGTTTCAAATGTGGACCAAAATTTAGATCATGGGTTTCAAGAAAAGGAGTTTAATTTTGAAATCTGCTATAAGGTGGGATGGATTTTGCAAGTGCAGTGTGTGCCAAACTGACACAAAGCCTAATGTTTCGGGGATCCTCGCTTCTGCTTCTGTTGTTTTTAGCATACATTGAGAACAGCTTCATTTGAAATAAGGACTTGTCAGACCAACTGAACTAGAAATTTTCACTTTTAGTCAATTTAGTTTATGACAAAGTGTCTTGGGTTTGCGTGGCAAGGTTTCAGTAGCGGGGGTCTATAGGGGTGGCTTCTGTGAGAAGCTGCTAGAAGCTTCCCCTTTGTCTGACAGACCCGCCACTGGCCAAGGCTGAGCCAGTCAGCAGCAGTGGTAGTGCCTCTGCAATAACATATTTAAGAAGCAAGAGGAAAAAAAAAAGAAAAGAAAGGGGGAAAAAAAAACCCAACACCAAACCAAAAAAAAAAAAAAACCACGCTGGGACACAAACTGCAGCTGGAGAGAGGAGTGAGAATATGTGAGAGGAACAACTCTGCAGACACCAAGGTCAGTGAAAAAGGAGGGGGAGGAGGTGCTCCAGGCACTGGAGCAGAGATTTCCCTGCAGCCCGTGGTGAAGCCCATGGTGAGGCAGCTGTGCCCTTGCAGCCCATGGAGGTAACAGTGGAGCAGATATCCACCTGCAGCCCGTGGAGGGCCCCATGCTGGAGCAGGTGGATGTGCCCAAAGGAGGCTGTGACCCTGTTGGAAGCCCACGCTGGAGCAGGCTCCTGGCAGGACATGTGGAGAGAGAGGAGCCCACGCTGGAGCAGGTTTGCTGGCAGGACTTGTGGTCCTGTGGGGAACCCATGCTAGAGCAGTTTGTTCCTGAAGCACTGCACCCCGTGGAAGGGACCCATGCTGGAGCAATTTGTGAAGAACTGTAGCCCGTGGGAAGGACTGATGTTGGAGAAGTTAATGGAGGACTGCCTCCCATGGGAGGGACCCCACGCTGGAGCAGGGGAAGAGTGTGAGGAGTCCTCCCCTGAGGAGGAAGGAGTGGCAGACACAATGTGTGATGAACTGACCACAACCCCCATTCCCGTCCCCCTGCACCGCTCAGGGGGAGGAGGTAGAGAAAATTTGGAGTGAAATTAAGCCCGGGAAGAAGGGAGGGGTGGGGGGAAGGTGTTTTAAGATTTGGTTTTATTTCTCATTACCCTACAGATGTTCTCATTCCTCTCTCCTACTCAGTTTTGATGGGTAATAAATTAAACTGCTTTTCCCCAAGTCGAGTCTGTCTTGCCTGTGATGGTAATTGCTGAGTGATCTCCCTGTCCTTATCTTGACCCACAAGCTTTTTTGTCATATTTTCTCTCCCCTGTCCGGTTGAGAAGGGGAGTGATAGAGCAGCTTTGGTGGGCACTTGGCATCCAGCCAGGGTCAACCCACCACACAGTTAACTTGTTTTAACTTTGTTTGGATTTCTATTTCAGTAGTTAGGAGTCCAGAGTTCGGTTATTACAGGTGACTGTATTCCCTTTGAGTTAGTAATGCAGCAGCCATTTGTCATTTTGCTGTGATGCTACATACCAGTCTGCAGATCTGAAATGTTTCGCATACAAGATTTCATCCAAGAATGTCATATTACATGAGTATAAAAAGAGAGAGTTTTGCTGTGACTAAATTCAGGACTGCTGATAATTAAATTTTGCATAAAATACCTTTTTAATATTGTACCTTTTACTTAAGACGAAACTACTAGTCTTGACAGAAAGCTGGCATGGACATGACAGGAGAAGATCTGTGTACTGAATTCTTAACCTAGAAGTGTATAGATTTCAGTTGACTGGATAAGAGCTAGGTTAGCATTATATAATACTTAACATCTGTTGTGTGTGTGTATCAATGCGCATGCAATGTTAGAATGTTCTGTCACACCCAAGTAGTATTTCAGATAATTGAGACTATTTCCTACTTTTTTTCCCCCCCTCTTAATGTAGGTTTGAAGATGGGAGATATGCAATCAAGAAATTGAGGTTTAAAAGTTGGTGCTGAAGCCCTCATGCCTCCAACCAGGACTTTTCTTCTGAACGCTTTCAACACTTGGCTAAACACTACTAATTCCTGATCACTGAAGATTTTCCAGTGCTGCATATCTTACATCTTGGAACTCCAGCAGTTAGTCTTAAAGCAAATCCTGTTTTGTGGACTGTCTTGCAATTTTTTAGCTAATTATAATGATAAAAAGGGAGTATAAATTTATTCTGATCCATATCTAGTTGAATGCATGTTAAAACACAAAAACAAAGCTTGCTCAATCTACCTGCAGTGACTGATGCAAAAACCATCATATGCAAATCCAAAGGAACCGAAAAAGTATTTTACAACTTGTATCACTAATGCACTGTTGTAATGTATGCAGGGTCTTCAAAGGTAGAGTCATGAAAGTGAGTTTCTTTATAGAATACCATAATATACATTAGATAAGTGCTTCAGCCTGTTTCAGGTTGATGGAGTTGCCAGTTTAAAAGGGGCATATTTTTCTTTAAGTGATGTATTCTTTTTAAATTCAACTACTAAATTGGAGTGACTGGAAAATGAGTCGGACAAGCTATAGAAATCCTGCACACAATTAGTTTACTTCATACCTTTTCGTTTTCATTATATGGATTCAGTGTTATACAGGTGTTCTTAAGGATGAGAATGAAATGACAAAGGTAATGCTGTGTGTGCCAGTAAATAAAGCAAACTTCCTTGAGGCAAAACTGGCTCTTAGGAATAGTAGGAGGTGACATCACCTGCATAATGAATTGCATGTCCTGGGGAGATATATATCTAGTACTATCTTTCATATGATGCAAGATGTGTCAAAGTGAGACTGCCACACAGACTGATAGAAAAACACTTTCTTTTAGTTCTCAGTTCAGGAAGTCCGTGCTGTTTTTCCTAAAGAATGTTGTAGTCAGTTGAAAATGTATGTGCAGTTGACCCAGCTTGCTTTCCTGAAACTTAAGAAATGCTAGGGCTTTCTACAACAAACAGGAGGCATTCAGCTGCATGTTATTCTGAGGAAAGCTTGTGTGCCTGATGAGTATGTTAAAGGGGAACAAATAATTTTAACACGATTTCCTTATTAGCTACTTGCAGTATGGACTATGGATATGCTGTAGTAGGACTGCCAGAATATAGAGGTTTCAAATAGCTGTTCTCCCCCCTCCCCCCCAAAATATTTGTAATTGAAGTAGGAGCCATTTGTTGGTTACAGCATTTTGATGTGTTTTCTTAGTATTTTCTTTTTTTACTTCCTAAATTGCACTTGGAATCACGTAAAATAAGACTGACTGCAGATCAGCATTTCATTGCAATGAGTCATTTCTGATATTCTTTCTTGCAACTTCAATTTTTAAAAAGTACCTCAAAGCAAATGCTGTGGGGATAAAGGGCTAGCCTTAGAACCCATTTGTATACCAAAATTGTTACGGGGGAGATTTTAAATTTTTAAATTTGAATATTGCACATAAAATCAAGGTTTTTCTTAAACCTGCTTGACTTACAATTCCAGAAAGATGCGATTTTCTTTTTTTGGATACATTCTGCCTGCAATAAATTATGCAGTAAATGGTTATAAAATGTTGTTCCCTTTTAAGTGTTTACACAGAGGTATATCAGGCTGTATTGTTCTTGTAGGTTAACTTTCATTCAGAAGTAAATTTTTTTAAGTTGTATATCTAGTTATGCTTTGTTTTGGGGTGTTCTGCTCCTATACAGATTTGGCAGCTGCTTCAGGGTAGCATCAGTGCTGATTTAATGCTGCCATTCCAGTACTCTGCCCTGGTGGGAGGCTTATGTACATTCATAACCCGTCGGTGGTTAGAGCCTTCAGTAACTTTATTTTTTACAGTAAGCACTGTCCATATTTTTTACTTCCCTTTTTTGTTTGTTTGTTTAATAAAGTTCAGGTTTATTTTGCATGAATCACTGTCAGTGGACGGCCCCCTTATTTCTAATGCCTTGAACATAAGTACTTTACACCTACTCATGAGCACTTACTGCAGCTTAGGGATTTCCATGTTTTTATATGGAGCAGGATATTACCCCAGACAAATTGTTTAAAACTGTACTGCTTTGTTTAAGTCTGTTTAACAGTTCCATTTGTGTAGTAGATTTGCAGCTTTGATTAGTCAGGTGTGCCAGAGAGTACAGTGAACATTAATATAAGCCATTTGTCCATTTTAGCTAGTAGAGAGTGACATTTTGTTGTCTTAGCATGATTTTAACAAAGAGCTGAGGTATGAAACAGTGCTATATTGGGGAGAAGCTATAAAGAACAAGCTCAAAGCTTTGCTGTCTCCTGTCTCATCACCTGATAAACTAAAGCTTTGAAAATCATAGGAGAGAACTTTCATGAATGCTGCAATAGGTAAATAATTAAGGAATTAATATAACTTCCTATATATTTGCTCTAACTTCAGATTCCTAAATGGCATCTTGGAATTGGTCTCTGTATAATATTCCATAACATTTAGGCAGTCTCACTTGAGCACTTTTTTTTCTAAGTTGCATTATGGGATTCATCCACGAGGGGGAAACTGTACCTTTTAAAAAAGGTACTTACACCTTCCAGTTTTGATAGATCGTAATCTGCTGGGAGGGTGGAGCATGTCTCCAGTAGTTGATATGGAAAGTAACCAAAAGCACAGTGCAGGGGGACGGGGGGAATACATGTATATATAACTATCTTTAATGGTATTTTGTTGCAAATAGTAGAAAGCATGGATATAAAACTGCGGCGGGGGAAACTGTACATCATTAAACAGGCGTTTACACAGTGAGGGTCTTATAAAACATTCTCTCCTGCTTTTTATATAACATTCCCTATTTAGAATTCCTTTATAAATAAATACGCAGTATGTGTTTGCACTAGAGCTCCTCAGCAAATGAAAAGAGCTAGTGCAGTAGAGACATTTCAGATCAAGCTTCTCTTTAAAAAAAAAAAAAAGAAAAAAAACCCAAAAAAAAACCAAATAAAAAACTTTTATGGCAGCTTTATATGATTAAAAAAAAAAGTACTACTTTAAACCTGGAACTGAAAATAACTGTTGCAGCAATAACAAAGAGAAGTCCAAGAAAGAAATTTTTTTTTAATTCAAATTTCAGGTGTTGAGTTTAGATAAAGTATTTTTTAAAAGCTGAGGTATTCCCTATGTCAGTAACAACTGATACAAATGTCTTTTAAATGTAGCAGCAGCAAAAGAAAAATTGGTAATAATCGGCACCAAAACCGTGTAGCCCTAGTCAGTGGCGTGGTGGTTGTTAATGAAACACTAGGAAGGAAAGCAAAGAAGCTACTACTAGATCTTGCTTATGCTTGTTGTAACCATCTCCTGTTTGAAGTTTCTAGGAGACGTGCAGGAATGCTGTTCAAGAAAGCTTCTTTTTTGAGTGTACTATGCAAGTTAAATGCTTAGATGCAGTGGTAGATGAAAAAAAAATCCTTTATTTTAGTTGTCCTTCCTTTTATTGCTTCATCCACTGAAAGAAAATGAAACCACCACCACCACCTGTAAGTGTCTTAGTGTTGTCTGAGAATAGTTCATGGTACAGAGTTGTATACCAGGGTACTCAACATTGACTACACTTCATGGAGCATTCTGGCTTCACTGCTCTTGGGTAGTAAGGCCACTTAAGGTATCTGAGGAAGGGATGGTCAGAATTGACTTGGAATTACTCCCCAGTGCTTAAGCACAGTATTATACTCCATTCATTTGGGTTTAGAACATACTTTTTGCTTGAATAGTAAGCACAGTGATCCGATACCACCACTTAAATCTAGGCTTAAACTCATACCAGAGAGTAGTAAATACCATGTATGTGAAACCTCCCGTATCTTAGGAACATGAACAATAGTGATGCTTCAGCTGGAGCTTGTGGGAAAGAGGACAGATGCTGTGGTTGTTGAATGGCAATTTGCAGTTGCCCAGCGTGTGGTTTGTGCAGTGGTCGGTAGGAAACGGGCATGATCCGTATGTACCCAGCCTTCTCCAGCAGGTGTCAGTGGCCGACCTCAGCATGTGTGGAGGGTCAACAGTGATCCATTAATCCTCATGTCGAAGTGTTTGTGAACACCTGTTCAAAAGACATAAGGATTTAAGCTCATTCAGATCGTTCTCATTAATAAGTGTCAGCTTTCTAATCCTGTATTTTATGAACTCTTAGCTTCCTGCAGAGACCCTCAGATTTGATGAGGCAGAATGCCAATTAACAGGAACAACTGCAGCAAAGTTAGGATAGTTTTGAGAATTGAGCCTTGCCAAGAATCAGGTTCATTCTGAGATGTCTGAAGTAGTGAGGACTCTTTCAGCAGGCTGCATACACCTCTTTTTGGGGGGGTGTTGAGAGAAACTAAGGTGTGTTTTGTAGACAGAAGGGGGAAGAGGAACAGTGCTTATCTGGGGACAAGGAAACCTTTTCTTGTGTGGGTTGAATATAACACTGAAACATCTGAATTCCACAGGTAGTAAGGGTCCATTTGTGATTTTAAAAAACATTCTAAACAATTTATGGGCTCTGAAGTTTCAACATCAAGAAAGTGAACATGACTTTTCTAAACTGTTGTGACTTGGGCACTTAGCAGGCAAACTGGGAAAGCTTTTTTAGCTGGCTGCTGTACAGATTTGTTTTAAGTAGAATGGATTTGTTAGTGGTTTTTTTTTTTATTGTAATGCTATTATTGGCTGCCCTCATGTCTAAGATTTGAAAAAGTGAGTGCATGCAATGGAAGTACAAGAGGCCCCAGTAATAGTTCTCCATGTTTGTTATGAAATAGACACAGGTTTCCTTTTTATGACTTTTTTTAAAACTGTCTTACGAACAGTTGTATTGGTACTTTTTTTAAGTTTAGGTCAATGTTGTCTTCCAGAATAAGTTTTAAGGTATCACTCACTCCTGCATTGAACTATTGCATCAACACAAAGAGTGGAGATTCCATTCTGAGCCAGTTCAATTGTGAAAATTCATACTTTTTTATTTTTTATGCAATTCAATGAGTAGATGAGCTCAGATTTAAATTCTTAAAAGCACGTTTATTGTAACAAGAATTGTTATGTATTAATACTTCAGTTTTCAATAAAGATTGACTTGTGTTGCTTATTGTGGTTTTTTCTACTGTCTTTGGTGACAGCCTTTTAGAAAAGATTCTGTTGCTGGATAGCAGTGTGGTATGTTGAAACTCTTTAAGCTAATGAAGTCTGGTGATTGAGTGAAGCAAAGCAAAACATTTAAATTGGTTAAGTGACTTTTCTCAATAAGGTTTGTTAATGGCTAACAAAACAGAGTAGTAAAAGGCTTCCCTTAGTTCCACTGGGGAATAAGGTGCCCTAAGTTGCCCTGCCTGAGAGTACGGTAAAGATCGTGCAACCCTGCCTCATTCCCTTCTGAGGCATTTCCTGGGGTTTGAGTTTTTTATTATTTTATAGCTTAAAACAAAGAAAATGGAACAGATGTAAAATTTTACAATGCTTTAGCGTTTACTTGATACCAAATTGGTGCTGTTTCAGAGGTGACAGGTCTTGAGCAGAAACCTGTTATAAATCAGTGTCTTGAGTGTTCCCCAGAAGGAAAAGAATTGAGTAGGTGTGAGGTGTGGTTAATTATCCTTTTTTTTTTTTTTTTTTTTTAGAGTGTGGGTGGCTCTAAATGACACTAATGTTAAAATCGAAGTATGTGTATTCTGAGGGGACGGGACTACACTGCTTGAACTAACCGGCTATTTTCATTTATTGTAGGTCTCCAAAAATAACACTAACTTACCTGGTAACATTCCTGTGAAAAGCAACACATGTGGAAGAGGAAGCTGTAATGCCAATAACTGCATCAAACTGCAGAAACAGTGTTTGGTTTTAGATAGTATTGCTACAGGTGTGTTTTGTTGTTCAGTCAAGTAGTTCAGCCTCTAAAATAGTAGCCAAGCACTAGGGATCCCATGGACAGAGTTTTTTTCAGTGCATTTTACCTCAAGCTAATTGCTGGTCAGTTATCCTGGGATCACTTTTATTTTAGAGGGAGATAGGTTTAGGTTTGGGGTTTTGGTGGGGTTTTTTTGGTTGGTTGGGGGTTTTTTTGGCTCATTGGAGCTGATGAAAACTCATAATCCCTAACCAGTGCATTGCTGGAATGTGGGAGGATATAAAGGGGAAATGCTGTTCTTCAGAATTAGGCTGATCATTCTTGGGTTAGAGGGATTCTAGTATAGCAGTTCTTGTGGTGGTCTGTTGTTGTGAAGAATTACTGTACACTGTATCTGACACTCATAAGAACATGTACTGAACTTTTAAGTCCGTATATGGGGTTTCTTGCTTGTTTGTTTTAAATGCATCCATAGAACTACCAAAATGGTGGGTCAGTAATGGTTTGCAATGATGTTGTGATGCATATTACTCTCCCACTTAGTTGCTGATGAGTGGCTGTTAGTTATTTGCTATGAAGGTTAGATTTATTGATGAGAACTCTCCTCATTTTAGGGACAGCTTTGAACATTTAATAACAGCCAGAGCACCTTCCAGAAAAGTAACCGCTCAGTTAGTGATTGTCAGAAATAAGGCAAGAAGATTTGTTTTACGTTTTCCTGTAACTAATTATGGATTAAAAGAGTTTGCTTTTTCTAACATCTTGCTTTAGATTCTAAACTCCATGGCTCGCTGTAGACAAATTCAGGTAACAGAAATTGTTTTATTGGTGAGCGCTCCTGGAATAGGAGTGATGTACTGATTATTATTTAGCTGGGAATTTTCCTTTGTAGGAGATGCCAGTGCTGGGGTAGAAGATGTTGCTGCAATACTTGGATAAAACATCTGACTTGTGTGTGGGAGGCAAAATGCTCTCCTGGATTTTATTTCAAAATCCATCAGGCTATTAGCTATCCTGTCTTAACCATCCAGAATAGAATGGGGTCCATGTGACTACTTAAAAAAAAAAAAAACAAACAAAAAAAAACCCCAAAAAAACCCAAACCCAACCACAAAAAGAAAACCTACAGCCATAAGAGGTCTTTGGTAGCTATGGGAAATTGTATTGTCTGTGTTAGAATTGCAGACCTACAGGGAAGACTGTTGAGCCTCATGGGTACAAGTAATCCATAGCTATAGACCTTGGTGGATTAAAATATAATTCAAACACAAACTTGGCAGAAAACTTGGCACCAAGCAGCCCAGCTGTCAGCTTAAATTAGTGCAGCTAGACCTTCATTTTGGGGCTATATTAATCTATTCTGTAGTGGTTTACAATAGCTTGTTCTTTTTGGGACAAGAAAGGTAAAATACATGGACAAATTGATGCTTCAGAAAGAGGGAGGGGAACACACCTTTCCACAGTGTTGCTTTTACCAGCCTTAGTGTAAAAATTGTGATCACGTGAACCTCACAGTTGAGATCAAATGCTGTACCCTCTTTCAGCGCATGCATGCTAAGATGGCTGAAGCTGGGGGTAGGGTTTTCTTGATGGTGCAATTTAGATAGCAAGTATCTTGGTTTGGGTTGTTGGAGGTTAAAAAAAATTACCAAGCCTAGGTAATGGATGTGCAGACAGGCTGCTGCTTCTCAGAAGAGGGGGAAGAAGCAGGTGTGGAGAGATAGAAGGAACTCTTAAGCAGAATACTGTTACATAGCTACATTTGATTATGGCAGATATAAAGGCTTATTTTGTATACTCAGTAGTTAATGTTTTATGGGAAGATTACAGAATTAGACAAGAGTAAATTTGATAGCTTGTTTATTTCCCATCTCACAAATGTATATGTAAACAGTCACACACAAAGGTACACGAGTCTGGGTTAAGTATCACAGGTATTTCGTTTGCACAGGCTGTAAAACAGGGAGCTGCTTTGGTAGCAAAGTTGTGCAAAAGAAAAGCTCACTACGTGCAGAGAAGAGTGGCATAGTTGCAGGGAGGAAAATGACAGGAGTGTTATAACAAGCAGCCTGTATTTTTCCGAAAACTGCCAGCACTGCCAAAGCCATGGGATTTTAGTAATGTAGTGTGTTGTTAAGGAAACATGGGAGACATGGTGAGAAATGAAGTGTGGTGTGCGGTGTTAATCCCAGGGCAGGGCAAGCTGTGATTGCTGCTGTGGCTGGGAAGGAGTGCCCTTTGGCCTCTCGTGAGCCTGAAGCTATGTGGCTGTGAATATAAAGGCAAAGTGAAATCCAGGTTGCTGCTGTTCTTGAGCATGCGGTAGGCCATCCTCTGATACCCCACCCTGATCCGTGTAGCACTCGGCAGAAAAATGCAGGGGCATGTCCTGGCTTCTGACGTGTCATAGTTATGACTGCCTTCTTGCACTAGCTTAGCTCTGGAATGAGTTGCATTGATTTATCTTTGCTGCTTTGAAGATTGGTGTCCTCCCCTGCGCTATCAAACTAAATGAACAACACTGCACCTTCAGTGGGTTAAAATCATCTGAAAACACTTCAAATTTTGTCAATTAATTTCTATCCATTACCAAAGCTCTTATTCTTTAACCCGTTACTTACCTGAAGACCTGATCCTACAGCTTTGCTTAGGCTGGGAGCTCTGGGGATGGGGACTTTCTACTGGTAGGCTGATACAGGACATCACAGCTGAGACCTTACCATCGTACCGATGTGGTACTGCTATTTGTCAATAGCCGTGGCAAGTCCTGCTAACTTTAGTGGAAAAGTTGAGTAGCAGCAGGTACAGTCTGAGGCTCCAGCAGTTGAATGAAGCAAGAACAGCTCCGTTCCTAAAGCTTCAGGAATTACTGTACTACCCTATTTGCTGTCCAAACAGGCATTGCAATGCCATAACCTTCATTAGCAGGCACAGGGCAAAACTTGACATGAGAATTGAAAACAGTTGAAGTAATAACAGTAAAATAAGAAATTAGCACTTGCTGGAAGCTGTACCACTTCACAGATGCTGACAAAGTTCTTAAGCAGTCTGTGTAGCAAGTGGTACAATACTTGTTCAAAAGACTGGTATTTAAAAATCAGTGGCGAGATTGTTATATTTAATTCTGCTGTTACATGAAGATATGCTTCTACTACAGTAAATCCGGAAGAGCACAGCCTGATATTTTGACATATGTTGCAAAAGATGAAAGGCCTTTTTATTAAGAAAAGTTAATTTCTGTCATTCTGGCATCCCAAGAAATTAGCATTTTCAGTCTGAAGCTGAGATTATCTTGGAATG
Source organism: Pelecanus crispus (assembly GCF_030463565.1). NCBI lineage: Eukaryota > Metazoa > Chordata > Aves > Pelecaniformes > Pelecanidae > Pelecanus > Pelecanus crispus. The sequence continues at coordinate 26,495,899 of NC_134651.1, read as the reverse complement.
TTGGCTACTCGTAGATACCTCCATTTTCAGTTGTCCCGATTAATGACAGGGAGGCCTGGCTTTCTGATGTTCTCGGGAAGCTGCTTGGACACCCAGATGGAGGCAGTCTGCATGTCATAGGCTTCTGGATGACAGACTCAAGTGCTGGTTTTGCGGAGCAGTGTCCTGGACAGCTGGAATTACCTGTAGTGTATAGCAGTGAGGTGATGGACTAGGCCAGACAGGAACAAGTCTCCTCCCCACCCTACCCCGCACTGTTCTTAAGGTAATGGACAAAACAGAAAAGATCTTAAAGGCCGCTTCATGGGAGCTTTTAGCTCCATGGGAATTGATCTATTTGTTATTTTGATTTAGTACAAAGACAGTTTGTACTGCTTTTGATGCTATCAAAACTTGAAGCATAGGCATTTTTCTAGTGTATATACCCACCTTTTCTGACTCGGCTATTCCAAACTAATAGTTCAAAATAGGGGTAATTTTTTTTTTTTTTTTTTGGTCAGAGCAGAAACTATATTATTTAGCAGCCACTGGTTCTCTTCATTTTACTGGTAGCTTCAGCAAATCATTCTTCTGATTGGTTCACATGCTTTATATAAATCTGTGTCTTACTTGTCCAAGTGAAATCTGGGCAGATTTTACTCATTAAGAAACATGGCTGTTTTTCACAAGAAGCTTCCTAAATGGATAGCTACAGAAGGAGGGGAACAGATAGAGCCAAAACCCCTGGAAAAAAAAAAAACCAAACCCCTGGATCAAGTCTTCTTGTCCTCTTTATGTAACTCAATGCAGAAGTGTTTTTCTGAGCAGTTAGGTAGGTTCTGCCCTGAAATCCGGAATGATTGGTGCTGTTCAGACTCATGTCAAGAGCTTCAGTTTGTTTTGTATGAAAATCTGCATTTCTGGCCATTGTAGAAGGTTCATCTCCAGAGGAGCGGGTACTGAAGTCTCATGTCTCTGCTTATCCATGCTTCAAATGGACTCTTCTTGGGAATCTGGTAAGATTCTGTTGTCCACTAAGCTCAGAAAGCTTGACAGAGGCTGTACTTGACCAGTTGTTCATATGCCAGAAAAAACCCTTTATTATGAGTTTAGATGATGACCTCGTGAATCTACATAACGTGTACACGAATGCTTTCTGTCCTACACATGCATTCTCCCTGATACTTTTAATTGACAGTACAATGTAACTCCAAAATCCAGATGCCGGGGTGAGGAGGAGGGAAATTCAGTGTTGGTTAGTCTGTTACCACTGTCTAACATACATACATTTTACCATTTAATCAGTAACTTAAGAGATGAGATGACTTCTGAGTGTCTTAATCATTTAAAACCAGTGGAGGTTACACATGATCTGATACACAGTTTGTGCAGGAAATAATAGGTTTTTGTGGTTAGAGAACCAGGAAGTAGTGCTGGGTAGAAAATAAAGGAAGGCATTTCTTGATGAAATCCTCTTCAGGTTTACAAAGTGGTCTATTGACATGCTGGTGCGTGGGTAGGTATGTTGAGAAAAGTGAATTTGATTCTTACCTGTTTATCAATGTCTCTGCTGTAACTCCACCTACTGTGTTACAAGGTTTCCATCTCTTTCAGTGTGATCAGCTTTTATACCTGATTTCAGTCTTGCATAGGGGATCGGATCCTAGCTCCAAATGTTTCTTGCAAGACTAGAATCCCAACTGAAGACACTTTTTAGGAAGAGTACTGATAGGCAGTCAAGTAGAGAATGTATTTCTCTCTATGAGAAATAAATTACTTTTCATCAACTGGTATACTGTTTGGCCAGAGAAGTCTGGTTTGGCACTTAGAAAGGTTTCTATAAAAAGTTTCTCTCTATAAATCATTTGTGTGCACTGGTCAGATATGGAGTAAATTCTGGAAGAGATGGTAAATAATCTGATCATTTAAACAACTCAGTGCGTATTTACTGTTCAGAGTATTGCTACACAGATAATTAATAGTAGCCAATTCTTACAGGTGTTTTGGCAGAGGGAGGGTAGGGGCATTTTTTTTATTGCCCTTAAAGCTGCTGCACTTTAGGGTGCTGTGCCACTGTCACCCCATTTCATTCAGTAGAATAGGTTGGGATTTGTACTGGAGTGACTTCAATGCAAATGTACAGCTGTGAGTGTATAAAGCAACATACAAATCAAAACCAGATCAGAAGTTGCAGCAATGGGAACTTTGAATAGATGTAAGAACTTTTTTTTTTTTTTTGTAATGTGGATGGTAAGGTATTGAACAGGGACCCAAAGAGGTTTTGGGGGAAACTCCATCCTTGAGCACACTTGGATAGCAACTGGACAAGACCATGAGCAGTCTGATGCAGCTTCGCAGTTGGTCTTGCTTTGAGGGTGTGTGCATATGTTGTGGGGGACAGTTGTCCCAAGGTCCCTTCCAGCCTAGGTTCATTGGTCAAAGCCAGCATTCCTCCCTCACTTACTACAAAGCTGATTAGCTCAGAAAATTCCATGCCAACAGATTTTCTTCCTGGCCAATCAAAACAAACACACCATGGATAAGGAAAGGAGGGTGCAGACACTTAGGGTAAACACAAAAGTGACAATTGCCTTCTGTTAGTGGGGGTGCTGGCTGCAACTGTCCGACCCTGATCTGGCTGTGGCAATGCAGCGAGGGTAGTTCAGCCCTATGGATGCTGTGATGTCCCACTGGAGTGTTGCTCTGCTCAGGGTGAGTGCAGCAGCACTTCTTGGGCTTGAGCTTATGCCTGAGAGTCAGGCAGCAAGCACTGGGTTGTTCTCCTGAAAGGCAAGAGAGTGTGTGCATATGCGCAAAGGCTTAAGCTTGTTGGCAGGTGAATGTTTGTTGTAAAAGGGTATTATGCTAATATTGGTGTAGCTGTGGGAACAGAGGCTGCAGGTAAAGCCCCTGGTGTCGAGCAGCACTGTTTGCTGTGTCTGGATTAGTGCAGTAGAGGTTCTGACTTCCCCCTGCCAGGGGGTCGCGGCAGACTGTGTGTCTGCAGCCTGTGGGATTTAGCAGAGGCTGTGCTGTGGACAGGCAGCTCTTAGTACCATTTAGACTTGGGCTGGAGGCGGATGACACAGGGATGGCCAAAAATGTCCAAACCATGTAATCCTAATGGCATGCAGAGCACTTGGATACCTGGTGTGGGCCTGGGAGGTGTCACTGTTAATTTTGGTGTGTGGCAAGAACTAGTGGAGCCTAATCTCAATGGCTTCTTATAGAGTGTAAATTTTTTTTTTTAAGACCCCCCCCCCCCCCCCCCCCCCCCCCAGCCAGCCACTCCCAAGTATTGACACACTGTCCTCTCAAGTGCAGAGAACAAATGTTTTGCTGCTTAGTTCAGGTCAAGAGGCCCAGCTGTCAAAAGATCTTTGTGTTGGCTGCGCTAAAGCTTGGGCTGCAGCTATGCTCTGGACCATGAGGGGAGCTAAGCCAGGGCTCATGGAAGGGTGTGGGTTGAAAGGACAAGAGGGTGAAGATGAACAATGCTGAGTACTGTAAGGTAATGTGCACATGAGGGCTGATTTCTTTGTTGTTGGTTGGGGGGTTTTTCTGCCCCCCCTCCCTCCCCCCGTTCTAGTGAACCGCACCTGTTTGTGCAGCGTTTGAAGGCTGTTGCTGCAATGGCCCACTGGCTTGTTTTCCCAACTGCCGCCTGCCATTGGAGATGCATTTCTGACAAATGACAGACCAGGCCTGTAAATGTTTGTGCTGGTTCAGGTCACTGTGAGGCAGTCAGCATCTCAAGGCTCTACTTGCAGTGTGGTAAGCCCCATATTCCTCTCTTGCGTGGGGTGACATGGCGGGGGGCGGGGGTGGTGGTGCTAAAACCTTCCATGGGCAGACATCTCTTGTGCTTCTGCATGAGAGGGAACTTTTTGGGGGGTTTTTAGTCACCACTGTCTGTAGGACCATATTGAATGGTGATGTCACATCTAGTTCTGCCTAGGAGAAGAGCATGGAGTTGTGTGTTTTCCCAGGAAGAAGGGCAGGGGAGCAGGCTGTGCAGGTGGGCAAGTCCCAGGAGGAGCAGCTGGGTTCTCTTTCAAGTATGTTTCTTACTTCTTGGTGTTTACTGTTCCTCTTTAATTCCATATTGCTCAAACTGGGCTTGAGCATTCCCTGGGGCTTTTTTGATGTTTCCTAGACATGTTTTCCCTTTAAGTAACTAGCAGGAATTTGGGAGCTCGTCACTTGCTAACCTTGATCAGTGTTCTAAGTGACTGGCATGTCTCAGGTACAGTCTCTGCTTTACCAGTCTTCCATCTGAAGGATGGCTCTGTTGAGGATAACCTTCTAGCATGGCTTCTATTGATTAGTGGTTGGGGTTTTTTTAAGCTCAAGAGCAGAATCTCTACAGTGACTTTGAAGAGAAACAAGTTCACACAGACATGTTGGAGACAAACACAGGCTGAGTCACTTTCACAAGTTTTTTTTATGAAATTAAATGTTGCCCCTGGTCTCGGGGGGAGATATAGTGCAAGAATGACTTTGTACATGCTACTGAATTCAGATATCCCTGGATGACCAGACTTTGGTCAGCTACAGCATCAACAAACACTGGACTTCTGAGCTCTGCAGACAGTTAGTGCTCACTCACACTAGCATTGTGTTGGAGTGAGGTGTCTTCCTTCCAATGTCACAGGATGTCTCCTAAGCTAGGGAATTCAGTCAGTATGGCTTCTAACTCTTGCTATGGTAAGGCAAATCTTTCCTTCTGCTAACCAAGGTTTAAATGAATTCTTTTTGGCTACAGTTTGAAACTTGGGTACTTAAAGTGAGGCTCTTAATGCCAAATTCAGGCCTTTTTAAAGTGGCTTTCCATTTTTTAAAGATGTCAAAAACCTGTAGTAATACCCCTTGAAGTGAGGATCTGTGGGAGTTTGCATAACAACCAGGGTTTTAGTCTTTCAAAGTTGAACTGTAGACTCTGACTTCTGGGAGCTGTGTTTGCAAATATTGACCTTTCTTTAAAAAAAAAAAAAAAAAAACAGACAAAACAGGCATCAAGTTAACATCTGACAAGAACAATTACAGACTTACAAAATACACAGTTCTGATTTTTACCATAAATAAACACATTACAAACAATGAGCATTTTCATTGGCCAGGAAATATGGCAGAATGATGGAGAGACAAGAATCTAAGGAATTGAGTATGGTATTAATTAGGCACATTTTTTCTAACTTACATAACTCAAACCCACTAGAGAGATTCTTGAACTTTACTCATGCTGCAGGTTGATTGGCACAGTTTAATGTACTATATAAGTTCATCAGTGGTGTTGGACTAAAGGAAAGAAAAAGGTCACAGTGCAATACTCACTGTTGTCTTGTCTGAGGGTCTGCAAAGGCTAACTGAATTAGTTAGAAGTGTGTGTGTAGGAGGATCATATCTGAGAAACGTGGGGAGTGGGGGCGGGCAGAGACCAGAAGGGTTTATCCCTCTGGAAAAGGTATAATGTCAGTGACTCTGAACTGTTGTTCTGAGCATGTCAGCGGACACGGAGCCAGCAGGTGTGTCAGCTGCCATCCCCTCTCTGACAGCTGCCGGACAGCAGTAGTGTTCACAGCGGGAAGGAGCGAGTCAAGGTACAGCTGACAGGCAAAATCTTTTCAGATGAAACATGTCAGGCTCCCTCCTGTGATCTCTTCCTGGAAGTTTGCCTCTTGGGCGCTGTGCAAGGCTGGCTCGGTGGGACTGGCACAAATGTACGTGTGTGTGCAAGCACACATGCAGGGTCTCACCTCAGAGCCAGTGTGGTTGGTCAGTCTGCAAAATAAATAGGGAAAGCAGGAGCACATGTGCCATCCTCTGTAAACAAAGGATTGGAAGAACCTGGGCTCCACCTCCCAGGACTGACGGATAAAGTGCTTTCTCAGAAGGGGTTCAGGCACAAACACCGGGCTGCCCTTATTTCCGAAAGGGCGTCAGCCTGCTGATGTTCTGCCAGAAGTTCGAGGGCTTGCGCTTGGGCTCTGCCAGCATGAACACTTGCTGCTGAGGGAGCGTAGTAGGCAGGGTGGGATGCTTCTGACGCATCAGAAAGTCATAGTATGGCCTGGTGACAGCTGTGAAGAGAAGGAGATGGGGAAGCATGTCAGTTGAGCACAGCTCCCTCCCCCACCCCCTGTCCAGTCCCTGTTAAAGCTGCAGGGGAGCGAACGGGGTTTGTCTTGGTATTACCCTTAGTTTCAGCACTGCTTTTTAGGATTAGAGTTGATGCTGGGGAATTCCCAGAATTGTGAAACATAACTGACAGGGGTTCTGTCACCACTACAGCAGGGCCAAATAGCTGTAGCTCATCACTAGTGACAAACTTAACTGGTGACTGGGGTTGTTTTGGGAGAAGAAGCTGATGTGCATGTGCCTCTCTTGCCTGTTAAAAACTTCCTGCATGGGATTTCTGAGTTGTAATGGCTGGTGCCTAGCCTGAAGACAGGGCTGGCTTGTGGGGTCTCCTCTACTGAAAGAAAAAAAAAAAAAAAAACACCTGCTAGGGCTTTGCTCTGTTAGAGAGATCTGGCCTCCTTCCAAACTTCCCTCTGTTTGCAGCCAAATCTTACCTCTGACTTGTTTTGAAATTTAGCCAAGTTTTCTTACTGGAGACTTGGCTGGGATTTAACTGCTGGCTGGTACCACCACGAGGAAGTGGTTTGGTTACCTCTCTGTGGATCCAGAAGAAAGCAAGTGACATCTCTTCCTCTGGATATAAAGAGGGGTGGTGGCATCACAAAGCAGGGTAGCAGGAATCTTCAGCTGACAGTGCTGTGGGCACAGGAACCTCCTTTCTGTTGCTTGAGTTCACACTTTCCTGGCTGCTGCTAAATCTTCCTTGTCACTTTAGAAGCTTCTAATGAGCATGGTATCTACTCATGGCATTCTGCCAAAATCTCAGGTTTCAAAGCATCTTGCACAGGCACAACTGCCCAGGCAGGAATAGTCCCTGCTGCAGTGACCTTTACAGACTCTCTTTGCATCATAGAATCATTTAGGTTGGAAAAGACCTTTAAAGATCATTGAGTCTAATCCCCAGTCATGGGGATTACTACAAAACTTAATCTTGTCTTTTCACAAAGGGAATACAGTACTGCTTGGAGACCCCGGCTTCTAGGGCGAGGCTGTGAACTAGCCTTTGAACAGTAGCTGCCTGCTTGTACATAACTGTGATTTCTACTGTGATTTCTGGCACCATGCTCAGCGATTAGGTGCAAAGCAGCTCTCCTGTAGTTAGGAATAGTTTCCTGACTCCAGCCATCTGAATCTGCAGGAGCTATACTGCAGATTGTCACATTGGAGCTCACCATCTGGCTTTCTCAAGAGTTTGTTAATGCTACTCCATTGAAAATATTCCCATATAGTAAATGTAGAACCACCCCCCAGTTCTAACAGCATTTATATGTTGAGGTGTGACTCACCCTTAGGCTTCCCAGTATGGTGCTGCTTGCTGGCATTCAGCATTGCCTGCTTTTTCTGCACCTCTGTGATTGAAAAACCTTGAAGACAAAAACAGTTTGTCAGCAGCAGGCTGTTATTTTGTGTCTCAGGGGAAGACACTAGCATAGACAGTAAGGGAAATACAGGGGTCAGAAAATGCCTGAGGTGAGAGGTCACAGCTAAAATTACTCCCAAAGCTGGAAGGGGCACACACTCCCCCCCCCCCCCCCCCCCTCCGTAGCCTGTGTTGTGCTGCACAGCTCTCCCTACCTCTCATGCAAGGTTTCCTGCCTGCCCTTCCCCCCATGCTTTGCTGGGTGAAGGTGGCAGTCCGGAGCAGTTGTGGTTCAAATCTCATTAGATCACACATGTCTGAATTAAGCAGCATTTGGACAAGACAATGAAAACCCTCTCTTTACAATGAGAACCCTTGACTGAACGTGTTTTTTTGTAGATATTGCCTAGTTGGGCACTTGCACTATACTGCAAAATAATGGAAACTGTATGTAATGTACTGACTGTTTTGTCAGCCCTGCCTGAACTCATTAAAGACACATCAGCCTCCCTGAGGACATACTGCAGTGTCTGCTCATGGTGGTTGGGGGGGGGGGGGGGGGGGGGGTGTAAATTTTTTTTGTTTGTTTTTTAATTTCACAGATTCATTCAGAGTGTGTGACTCAGCAGCCCAGAGCTCGACTGGAGCATGGACTAGCTTCCACCCTGTTCACTCCTATGCATTGGCTAGTGGTTAAAAAAAGGGGGGGGGGAACCCACCCCAAAAACACTGCCTCACAACATCGCTCTTTCCATACCGGTCTCCTGGTCGAGCTGAACCTGTCTCCTCTCATTCTCAAATGCCTTCAGCCAGCGCTGTTTCTGCTCGGGCTTTTTTGCACAGAATAAGTGGACTTCCTCAGTGTCTCGGCAGTGCAACTTAAATGCATTTTTCACACTGATATTGAAGTCCTTGTCCTTCCCATCTTCCACATCCAGTATTTCCATATCATCCATGTTGATCCGATTCTTATAATACAAGATGTCCCGGCGCAGAAGGTCCTGTAAGAAAGATCAGACACTCACACAAATATTACCGTTCCTGTCCTGTCCCTTCCCTAAATATTTGGTTTCGTTGATATGATGGAGTAATTGAACCTTCTTGGTCGTCTGACAGTCCTGTAAGGAAAATAATTGATACTGGATTTGAATCTATGGAATTGCAGAGTGCTAAGCTCCTGTTGACACTGTTGGCAGTGAACGGAGTTGCATGGTTTCTTAGTGGTGGGGTCAGGATAGGCTGGCATCCACAGTTGCGTGTATCAGCTGCCCTGAAGAGATCTGAATGAGAAGTGAGCTTGTGTTCTTACACGTGATCCCAAATCCTCATTAAGACAGTGTCAGGAAAAAGTATTTGTATCCTACAGTCCCAGTTAGAAAGTAAAAAAAAAAAAAAATGCTAATTAGCTTTGGGTTTTTTTTGTGTTGACAATGAAAAGTAAGTTTGAGAGCAGTGATAAAACAGTGTGGGTCTCATGCCTAAGTTACCTGGAGCTACCTGTATGCCATGGATTATGCAAAAACAATTGGCATGTTCAGTTCTGAAATTCCAGTGGAAGATACCTTTCATTTGCTCTACGAAGGAAGATTTCTTTTATTACTTGTGAAAAATAGCATGGGCTGTACTTACAGACTTAGATATGATGTTAATATGGTCTTATTGACTGTCAAGGCCCACAGCTCTTTATCAAAGCTGCAGTTACCTTCTGAATATGATATTAATCTCACATGCTAGTGCAGTTGAAAAAAAAAAATATTTAAAAGAAAATGGGTGACAATGCTCATACTTGAGTTGTGTAAAATAAACCCATACACCAACCCTAGAAGCAGTGCAATGCTTTCCTCTCTTGCTATAAGAATTAGGCCAGTAGTTAGTTCCTGTAGCTTATTGCTGTGGTCAGGTGCACAGAACACACCAGGATGTCAAAGAAAAGACTGCAAAGAATGCACATAAAAATCTCTGTGCCAGAAGCACGTATGATGCCAGTAAGTATTAAGGAAACAAAGGGGTAGAGAAGAAGTTCACTCAAATTCTTTAGCATTGTAATAGAAAGCATTTGTGCCTGGCTAGTGAGGGTACCTTCTTGCAGCAGACAAGCTGGTGGTCGAAGAGGAAGAACATCCTCTGTTGGCTCTTGGCTTGAGGGTGGGAGATTTTGGTTAATTCCCCGGAATAGATGAGTTCTGAGCTTCTGACTAGGACATCTTCACCCTGAGAACAGCACAAAGAACAGGTTGGTCTCAGCCATCTGAAAACAGGGGAGAAGAAATAAGCCTGTAGTCTCATAGGAGAACCTCAGCTTGGCTGAGGGGCCTGTGGGGACTGAATTCCTGCTGATGAAACTCTTCTCTGGGAATGAACGGGAGCCTCTGAGCTGGAGGACAGTCCTTGTCACATCAGGGAGACACTGTGCCCTTGGCACCCAGGGAATGGGAACTGAATTTGGTAAGAACAGTAGTGCATTAAATAACAAAAATCTCCTGTTCCAGGGTGTCTGCTCAGGGCAGCTGATCCATCCCTGTTGTTAAAGGAGGCACATAAGCAGAGAGCTGGGAATTTAGCCTGACATCCTTGGGGGCAGGAAGACAGTCTGGTTTTATTGAGTCTAGGATTTAGAAAATTAGTACTTTTGTTTCTTTTATTTAGCAATTTTTTAATGCGTGTACAGGGAACTGTGGCTTCCTTTGCCACTCTATCCGAGTCTGCCTTTCTGCGAGAATATCATGGCTTATTAAGCATTAAGGGGCAGTTCTGCCTGTCTTGAGAGTTTGAAATCACCCAGGATAAAATGGGGGGCAAGAGGAAAATAATAGGATTTCACCAGCCTACATGCTAATTTTATTCTGCAAGGAAAATGGGGAAGCAAAAATCCCAGGGAATGTGCAAAGGCAGCTGGTCTAGCTGGGTTATGTGCTAGACCTTTTCAGTTGTACTAAAAGATCACATCTTTTTAAGTAAAAAAAACCACCCACAAATTGGGGGCAGCACTGAGGTAGGGCTACACAGTGATCCTTAGGAAGATCTTGCTCTAGGCAGAAGGTGTTGTGGGGGGAAGAGGGACAACACAGAATGTTCAACTCATGGGGAAACCAGGTCTCTTACCTCCCAGTCTTCTATTGAACTCTGCCACTGAGCAATTTTGTCAATGTTCTCCAGCCGCCGCTTCCTCTCATTGATGAGCCGAGCAACATTCTTCATGGCATTTAAGGCAGCTTCAACATCTTTAAAATCCCTAGGGTAGGGCAGAGGTGTTATGCATGACAAAATGATACGTGCTTATTGTACCTACACTCCAAAGGAGTGCAGTCCACTGTGGTCTAGGGCTGGAGAGCAGAAAACATGAGTTCTACTTGCAGTTATCCCAGCTGTTTTATATTGGAAGTCAGAGGTACATGTTTCTGTTGGCACGCTTTTCAGATGTGTGCTGGTTTTGAGGCACAGATTATAGTCTTGTAAAAAATCCAGGCCAAATTTGTGGAAGGGAAGGTGGTAAGCAATCAAATTCAGCCACAGAGGTGTAAATACAAGTTCCTGGAAGAATCTCTAGGGCTTTCCAAGCCTCATTTTTCCCGCAACAGAATACAGTATATTCATAATGACACTGTTTTCATACAGGGACTGCTTCTGTCATGCATAGGTAAAGCAGTTCAGCAACAACTGTCTTAATTTCAAATAGGAGCTGATGGGTTATCTGGAAGGGTAGGGCAGAAGATGCTCTACATGCCTGCCACCCCCCCTCCCCCCCAATCAGCTGCTGCTGCTGAGTTTAGAGTAGCTGGGAGGGAGCTGTTCTGCATGACTTGTCTCTAACGCAGTTTTCAAAACATCTATGTACTGCATTAAGGAGCTTTCTATTAAGAGGTCAGCTTCAGAACAATATGCTTATAGATTCAATAAGCCATGCTTAAAACCATTCTGAGAAATAGCAGTGCTGTAAGTAGGAAGGTAAAATTAAGTCAAGCCACAATGGACCACTATTAACACTTTCTTTTAATACAGATTTTTCATGTTTTATTTCTGTAGCTAATTATTTCAGATGCTTGATTAAGTGACATAGTTATTTGAGCTGAGGGCAGTGCCTTCACCCTGAAACGGAGCAATGGATTTGGAGGCTTTTGAGCTAGTGCTGAAGAGGCTTCAAGTGTGCATGGCTTGACTGCTGTAGGCCACGACTTCCTGCTGGGGAAGCACTGGGCAAGATGCATGACTGCCACTTGGCCCTGATGTGCTATGGTGTAGTTACGTGGACATTTGGGGGTATATTCAGCCAGTGCTTTTTGGAGGCAAAGTTTTCAACACCGCCACCAGAAACATTTAACTCCAGAGTATGTATGTGCTGGTATCACAGATATGTGGGCCAAATAAAATAGAAAAGTACCATTCCTAAGGTGGACCTTGCAACTCCAGGTCTGTAACAGACAGGAAAGCCTAATGCTACTGTAATGGAAAATTACGTATTTGATAGAAAAATACTTTTGTTTTCTGGTTTCTACAAGGTAACACAGAAGAATCATAGTATCAGCTGCTCTTGGCAAGCTGTCCTCAATACATGATTCTGCATTACTCCATTTCTGTGAGACCAGTCTCGCTCCTTCTGTCCCCACCATGCTGACCTACCTGTGTTGCGGGTTGGTGTATTTGAGCAGCTCAGCCAGTTGCAGTGGATATTTGCAGATTTTCTGCACGGGAGTCAGCAGAAACCCATCCAGAGAGATGTCGATCATCTTCTGCAGCAGGCGGCAGGCTTCGAAGAAGTAGACGTACTTGTTAACTTTGGTGAGGCGGGACAGCTCCATGCAGGCATTGGGGTGGTTGTTGCAGTATTCAGAGTATATCTGAAACTCTGTTTGCTGCAAGGGAAATGAAAGAATTTACTGTGCATGTTCTTTAGGGTGATGGCCTGGCTCAAACTGATGTGTGTGAGTTCCCTGTGTAGGTCCTACTCCTTTATCACATGGGGCTGCTTGGTAATTTGTATCCTCCGCAGACTTTGAAGCCTGAAGACCTAAAGTTGGGCATGGGCAGGGTATATTACAAGTTACAGAACATGCAGCTTGTCTGAGAGACCAAGACATTTCCATGTATTCTGGCCTATGCTCAGCCGAATGTTTTTAATGAACAGATCAGCAGTTGCTGACCTGAAAATACCATAGCTATAAACTCAGCTCTAGCTCGAAATTTTGGAATCTTCCTATGTTTTTGTGTAAAGTAGCATGGTCTGGCAGGGAGTATAGCGCTCAGAAGCTGAGGCACTTTGAAAATGTTCTTTCCACAGCCACAGGAGCTAAATGGTGTTTGGTTGGGAGGTGGTTTTGGTTTGAAACGTGTGGCTGAATGGGGGAGGGGGGTGTTTAATTCGGTTGGGTGGGGTTTTTTAAACAGAGCTTCAGTTCTGTCAGACCAATTTCTAAATCCTCTGGCTTAGTCCGTGCTCAGCAACTCCTTTCCCATGAAGTCAAATTTACTTACGTATTCCAAGAAGCATGAGCCGACCTCACTCAAATGTGGGTGGTCTTTGTTGAATTTCTTCTCTAGTGCTTTAACAAATTTCTTCTGGCACCTGTAGATGTCCTCAATATTCCCAAAGATTGTCCTCAGCTGTTCTTCTGTAAACATGTCAGCTCTTTTGCGGCACTGCTTAATGTAACCCTAGGAGGAAACCAAATTGAAAAGCTTCCTGGGCATTTGCTCTGTGGCCTTTGGTTATCAACAGAAAACCCCATGGACTGTAGTCAGTTGTACACCAGGTTCCTGTACCTGCTTCTTGCATAGGTGCATCCATGTTTTAGCTATTATTTCCTCTAATGCCACCCAAAACATGGTAGAAATAGAAACCAAGCCACAGTTACATCACTGCCTTAAACGATACTGTAATCCACACCTGAAGGAGTCCCAGAGCTGCTTTCTCTCCTGTTAAAAACACCTTTATCTGTCTGCACGCTATGGGCTGTTCTGACCCCAGCACTGGGGGTTGATTTAGGCCAATTAAATCCAGTTGCGTTTCTGGTTTGGATGCACATGTTTGGAAATGCCTGGTTGACTCAAGGGGCACAAAGGACGTGGCGGCTGGGGGGGACACTGCAGGAGGAAAGGCTTGTTTGGTAAGTGTGTGCTGCTTTGCCCCATCTGGCTCTCCGGGAAGGCACTACATTTTTGTGTCATTTCAGTGAAGAACTATGTTCCTGCAAAACTCTTTTCTATTACCTTCATTTACCCTAGCGTATATGATAGCACGTGTCTTCTGAAAGAGGTGTCGCAATACTCAGCATATTTGCAAGTGAAGGACCTAATTGGCTGAACATCTCCCAGTTGTTTTCATCTGAGCATGACTTGCCTGAAGGCTGGAGTTGCTGATTATATTACCTCAGAACATGTATTAAAGAGGACAGCAACGCTAGACATTTACTTTTCTCTGGCTTGGGAAATTGAATTAATTCCATTTAATCAGAGGCCAAGCGGGTGCTCCAAATAGAGGCATTTGGGATATTGCTATAATGAATTGTCTCCTGTTTTCCGAGCATGCAACACCATTTAGCAGAGCAGGCTCTGATGGAAATACAGTCTCATTTTCAGAAAAGTTACCTGCTTCGGGTAACTCTCTGGGGAAGAATGGGACATACTCTATTATCCTTCAGACAAGTTCTGACATTCACTTCCCCCTTTGTTCCGTTACCTCACAAATGTCCTTCAGATGCTTGATGTAGTCTCTCTCTGTGCTTATGATCTCATTGATGACATTGGTCCTCATTTGATCTTTGGTGGTCTGCCCCATCCCAAAGCGGCGGGTGCCACCGCTGGAGTCGTCCTCTTTGCCACCCTCTACCTTCAGGGGATAGTCTTCCATGGGTTCATCCTGGTTTACTCGTAGCTGTGCCAGACACACAAGACGTTCACCTTTGTATTGCTAAACACAACTCTTCCAAGGAAAAGAAGTTTGGGACAGTTGACTGAATGGCAGACAAAGATTGAGCTGGGATAAGGAGTGAAGAGGGCTGCTATGTGTGTATTACTTGTAAACATATTTTCCCTTTGCGGAAGCTAAGGCTAGATAGTTTGGGGAGGGTACTTTCAAGCCGTATGACAGCTGCTCCTACTGTGTGACGCAGATGTTTTTTAAGTAGGCATCTCTTGTGGACAGAAGTCACAGGAACGATACGGAATCCTCCAGGAAGAATACATACAAAATCAAGACAGGAAATGGTTTATCCAGTGAAATCTGCTTAGGTACTTGTGAGGGGGTGCTTAGGGAGGGAGTGGGGAAACCAGTAAATAGTTGCTTTTTTATATAGCTTTATTGTTGTTCTCGTACTATAAATAACAAATGGCCTCTCAGTATCTGCTTCCCCGAGATTATTTAAAGATAATTTATTGTTAATATAAAGCCGATCCAGATGCCAGTGGGCATATGACGTGGTAAGGAATGGCATTACGTTACAGGGCTGTGTGTGAAACTCGTGGTTACTTCATAGTGCCCATCAGATGGCAGCACAGCACGAGCAGAGAAAAACATCAGCCTAGTGTAAGCACACCGTCCTATGTCCTACAGCGTCTATAGTGTCAACAACAGCAAAGTACCTTAGTTAATAGCAGGCAATTATCGGTGCATTTCACTTATGAGCTTTCTTCCATGTACTAGGATTGTAGGTCTTGGAGTGCCCACGGGAATATTTTGTACCCAACTCAGCACAGAGAAGGAGTGAAAAACACTGAAGTAGGAACATGCATAACTGTAGGCATTTCTAGTACAATGACACAGAACTGCTTTAAAATTTTAATGTAGTTTGTTCTAGGCAGGATTACTTACCACTTGATATACATATATCTATGTATAAAAATAGTGCATACCATCCCTTGTCGGCATAGGCGTAGATAACATTTACTCACTGTTTACAGCTGGTGAAGCCCTCAAGATGTGCAATCCTAGTTTGCCTTCACTGTGAGCAGAACAACATTGGCTAGTCTTAAACTCTGACCTTGGCCTGAAACTTGTGTGGAGTAACTGAGAGACCTTATCCAAGTCTCCAAACATACCAGCCTTCCCAGCAGCAAGCTTGAAACCTAGTGACAATTAGCAGGAAATCTTCACTCAGATGCTTGAATAAGTGCTGTAATTATTCTGGTAAAAGAACTTGTTACTCTGCATCCCTAATGGATAGCACAGGTCTGCTTTCCCCTAAAATACTATCGCAGGTTTTTGCTGGTGAGGACGACAATTCAACTTATCAGTAACATGAAAGAAAAAAAGGCCTGTGTTTTGACTGTGAAAAAAAGCAGTTCTGTCCCCACCAGTGCTGAGAGTTTGGTCCTAGTAATATTACTTGCAAAAACATCCACGGTTCGTAATAATTATCCAGCTGAGTCTGTCTCCTGCAATCTATAACAAAGCATTTCAAAACTTTTATAGCACTATCTGCCCCACTTCTGCAAGAACTTTTGCTACAGACAGCAGATCACCTTGTATCACCTCTTTTTCATGCTTCACCTGGTTTTGGGTCACTTGTGATCTGAAGAGAGCTAAAGGGCTGAGAATCTCTGCCTTTAGGCACCTAATTGCCTTTGCAGTACTGAGGAGTCTGCCCTGAAGTGGTGAAGCAGTCAGGCATCCACACCAATAGTCACAGCCAAAGAAAGGAACAAAAGCCTTTCTCCTCACAGCAGGAAAGGACTGCACAGCAGTTACCCAGACTCTTGTTTCACCCCCCCACTTGCACAGAGAATTCAGATGTGTTTCAGAATGCTCTGCTGGAAATTGATCCAACCTCTGCAGTATACAGCTGGGACTGTCTGGGCTGTTCCATGTAGCTATTTCTAGATGGTCTTTGTAGCTGGCACTGGGGGGAGAGCCTTGGCCCACAGGCCTTGGCCCAAAAGCGTCAAGTGTTTCGTATCTCCCCCCTCATCAGTTGTCCCACATGACCTCCAAGACATTTTTGTGTTTTTCTGCTCCATTTTTAAATGCCTGGAATACAGTGCTGTGTGGCAGCACAGCAGCCTGATGTTTTTAAAAATCCAGGGCTTAAAAGAAGGTGCATGTGTGAGTCAGGTGGTTGCATACTTTGGGATGTGGCATTGCACTGGACCCAGCACCAGATGGAGACAGCTAAATTCGGTGCCATGCTTATCCATACTGTCTGAAGAGTTTGCTAGAGTGAAGACCTCTGCCTGCTGCATCTGGGATTCCTCTAGGAGAGTATTTGTTACTTGCTCCTGAAGGAGACACTGTATGCTTGGAGACAAACTAGTCAATATACATATGGGCAAGCAGGAGCCCAGGCTGCAAACCACCATGCAGGGCAGCTGCCCAGGTGGTGCAGCTCAGCTTAGCTCTGGAGTCTGGAACTGAACCACCTTTGCCCTGATTGCCTTCATGTAGAGAGGGACTTCTCCACACTGGTGGCAGCTCAGCAGGGAGGGCCCTATATACTGTAGCCATGTGTAGAGGAATAGTAACAAAACACGCTAGGGGATGGAGGGATTGAGAGCAGCCCTGCGGAGAAGGACTTGGGGGTACTGGTAGATGAAAAGCTGGACATGAGCCAACAATGTGCACTTGCAGCCCAGAAAGCCAACTGAATCCTGGGCTGCATCAAAAGAAGCGTGGCCAGCAGGTCGAGGGAAGTGATTCTGCCCCTCCACTCTGCTCTGGTGAGACCTCACCTGGAGTACTGTGCCCAGCTCTGGAGCCCTCAGCACAGGAAAGACATGGACCTGTTGGAGCGGGTCCAGAAGAGGGCCACAAAAATGATCTGAGGGCTGGAGCACCTCTCCTACAAGGACAGGCTGAGAGAGTTGGGGTTGTTCAGCCTGCAGAAGAGAAGGCTGCGAGGAGACCTTATTGCGACCTTCCAGTACTTAAAGGGGGCCTACAGGAAGGATGGGGGCAATCTTTTTAGCAAGGCCTGTTGTGACAGGACAAGGAGTAATGGTTTTAAACTAAAGAAGAATAGATTTAGACTAGACATTAGAGAGAAGTTTTTTACAATGAGGGTGGTCAAGCCCTGGAACAGGTTGCCCAGGGAGGTAGTAGAGGCCCCATCCCTGGCACCATTGAAGGTTTTAAAAAAACAGCCATTAAAAAACAGGTTAGCTGGGGCTCTGAGCAACCTGATGTGGTTAAAGCTGTCCCTGCTCACTGCAGGGGCTTGGGCTAGATGACCTCTAAAGGTCCCTTCCAACCCAAAGCATTCTATGATTCTATGTTGAACCAACTATCTCTAGCAGTGAAACTGCTCAGGAGTCACTACAGAACACTAAACCTGGAGAAAAAGAACATACACTTGGTGCTAATGGAGAGGCATAAAGAAACATCAAGCTCTTACCCGTACAAAGCTGGCTGGAAACCAGCCTTCGCTGTCCAGAATCCTCCCCCACCACCACTCCTTGTTGGTAGCATCCATTACTTCAATGACATCGCCGGCCTTGAATCCCAGCTCTTGGTCATCCATTGTGACATGGTCCCAGAGGGCTTCTGCATACACCACGCTGCCATCACTGATGAGCTGTGGACAGAACAAGTCAAACCGTCAGGTTCCCCCAAGAAAGCAGCGCAGTCTGCCAACATGGCTGCAGCTTTGGCACCATTGCTGCTGAGCCGAACAAGTGTTGATAACTGTTTACTCCCTATAAGCAATGTGAAAAGGAGTTCATGCTAGGCTGGCAGTTGCTTTGACTGACCTTGCTCTCAATAGCATTTATTCGGAATCACTTGGACGCAGTTCGTTTACTATCATAAAGAACATAAATTTGATGCTCTGGAATTTTTTACTGGTGACTTTGCCTCAGCCAGCAAACAAGACTCAGTGGTACATTGTTGGTGGAGGATGCTCTTGTGCTGCCAGTGCAGCCCTGCTTTGGAAAGCCTTGAAATAAAACCTTGAGCATCAATGTTTAGAGATATATTTCAGAGCAGAAAGTATTCTGAGGCCTCAGAGCTAGTCAACTATGGATAGAGCCTTAAGTGTTTAAGGTGGTTAAACTTAGCACTTAAGCTGCTTAAAATAAGTCTTCTGAAGAATTCAAGTAATTATGCTGAGGGACAACGGTTATTTACTACATGTCCCATAGAGGGCCTACTCAAGGAAAAAAGGACCCCCAGCCATTAAAAAAACAAACCCAAAAAAACCATCCCACACGGCTAGAGGCTGCGAGGGGGCTCTTGAACAGCAATGATTGTGTCTATATGTGCCTGATGCCATTCTCAACCATTCACTCTTTAGCTATGGTGTAACTAATACATAAATACTAAATAATTGGGACCTGTTGCAGTGGTGTATTTGTAACCTGGTCCTCTGGCCACTACGACAGTAGTGCCTACCTGATGCCCACAGGTTTATCATGTCACAGTCTCCTTTGAATTTCAACAACTACGGAGTTACATGCACAGGCTTCTCAGGGCCTGAGCCATGGCTGGGACTGTCTGAACACGAAGGATTTCCCCAAGAAGGCAGAGCGTATACTGGAGTCCTGGTAAAAAGGACTTACTCAGCCATTCTGGAGTGGCAGTGAAGCCCTATTTTTCTCCAGGAAAATGGAGCAACAATAAATTCTAGGAAGGCAATAGAAAGAGCAGTTTGCGAGGCATGAGGGAGAAAGAGAAACTGTACAAAACCCACTATCCATAGTATATCTCACAACATTGCGGCAGTATCACCACAGCCACATAATGCACGTGTCATCCATGCTGGGCACCTTACGTTGCTTGGTCACACAGTTATCTACTGCTCCAGGTTACTATTTTTGCCCCTCCCCAAAGAAGGAAGACGCACATTGTAAAAGAACGTCAGGATAATCGTGCATACAGTAAATCAGGAGAGAATTAACAAGGCATTTCAAAGAAAATTCAAATACAGTCTGCCTTTGGATAGCAAATGCCCCTTCACTGAACCAGAAACAGCTTAATGCAGTATTTCCATTCTGACAAAAATAACAGGATGATGGGGAAGGAGAAGATGAGAGGTTCCCACTTATCTACATAGCCAGCGCGTCGGCACCCCACACTGCCTTTTCTCAGCTGCCCTCCACTGCACCACCACAGGGCTCGGGGCATCTTTGCTGCAGGTTTCTGCTCTTCACAGAGGCAAACAGTCGCTGTGGCGAGGCCCAGCAGGCAGAGAACATAAGGGACATGCTGCTGTCATGCAGCTGGCCAGTGGCACAACAGGAAAATAATCCAAGAGTCTTTAACAGTGTCTCACTAGTCTAAGCTCCTATAGCAAGGACAGGCTTTGATCACAAGGCAAGTAGTGAAGTAGTATCGTTAGTCTCAGAAAACCAAACATCAAGAGACAGTAATGAATGCACCATAGAGCAGAGGCAGCTATGGCTAGTCAAATGGCAGGTATTTGTCTAAATGAGCTGTGGAGGGAAAGGATATTTGGGCTTGATAATTAATGCATACAGCTGTTAGAGCTATGTGTGATGCTTTTTACAAATAGTTCACTTAATGGGCATACTGCATGTAGTTTGACAAGCTTGAAGCATAGTCAGCATTATGAATAAAACCTTTATTCATATTTTTGAAACACTTGTAGGTCTTGTCAGGCTTCTAGAAACTTAGAGGTTTTAGCTTTCTAACATAAAGGAGTGATGACTAGAGTAGGGAAGAGAGTGGATGTGAAAGTGTGTATTTTTCCAAAATCAGCTAGCAGACTTCAGTTACAGAACAACAGCTGGGCTGTGGATGTGGATGTTAGCTACTCTCAGAGAAGAGCTCTGCTGCTGCTTTGAGCAATCTGCCTGTGCACAACCCATCCATTTGCTTTAGCAGTCCAACTTCAGTTACTAGTGACCGTGCGGACCTGAGCTGAGCCCAGCAGCTCCCTTCTGCGGGATGAGAAGAGCAGTAACAGGGTGATGGGGTGGCTGGAGCTGAGTATCTGGCCACCCCTATGCAGAGGAGCCGGTTAATGCAGATCTCACGCAGACTGTTGGGGGGTCACCTGCACTTAGGTAAGCCCTACCACCAGGTCATGCCAGAGCTGCTGCCATACCATGCCGAGTTATGCATCCCTGTGGTAAGGGCTGGCTGTTGCTCAAGAAACCGGCATATGCTAATAAATCTTTGGAAAGAGTGTTATTCAGCAGGCTTTTCAACAGGCAAATTGTGACCAGCGCTTAAAGAACATGGCTATTCCTGAGATAAAATATCTTCACTGTGTGCTTAAATATGCCACTCTGAATCAGTGCTCTGAGTATGATGTGGCAGTGGCGCACATGCCACGACTGTGACCAGAGAGAGACTAAATGGACTTCCTCTGCAGCATTTTGATGATCACGTAAGCAGAGCACTGGTGATGTGAAGGCATTAATACCTTACAGTACCCAGCTGTCAAATCTCGGTGTCTTGATGTGGTGGTACATCGTGTCCCCCCCCCCATTTTTTTTCTGTTCTGTTTTTCCCCTTTACTTCGTCTGCTTTACAACCTCAGGAATTCCAGGCTGCAGCTTTTGTGTAGTGATTTGGTCAGTTAAGCACCCCTTAATTGTACCAGAAACTCCTACATGGCTGGAGCAGAGAGCAGCTCTGTTCTTATCAAGATTCATATTATGGCTAACGAGGGGAACGAGAACAAACAGCTACCCCAGACAGCCTTGAAACAGAGTGGTATCATCACTGCTGGAATTCTAACAACAAGCCAACCCGAATTGTGGCTCGGATGGAAATTTACTGGTGATTAAAGTCAATCATCTCACAATCCTATAAACAGCAGTCCTAAGTGAGGCCCTTTGAGCTCTCCTGGACCGCCGCGGGCCGCAGCAGCATCTCCCTCTGATCGAAATGCCTCTCGGAGTCAGCGAAACTTAGCAGATATCCAAAAGTCTGCTGCTACCAGAACTCCATTGCCGGAGATCGACAATGGAGCCTGGGCTGCTGATATTCTTTACTCCTCAAAACTCTACTCCCGCCCATTGAGAAATGCCAAGGCATTAGATGTGAGTATTTCACTAAATGCAAGGGGAATTTTTAACAGGTATACTATTTTCATATATGCGTTTATAGTTGTAAGTGTGCATGCATGAATCAATTTAAGTAGTTTTATAGATGTATGATTTAATTTTAAAAGGAGTTTTGTATTGCTGTACTATTCTTATAGCATTACTCTCCTAAACTGTTGACCAAGTCTGAGACTAAGAGTGGGCCCAGCCACACCTCGGCTCCTCTCTGAGAAGGAGTGTAGAAAGCAAGGGGGTCCATTCTGAACCTCGTGACTCAACGGGAGGGTTTCCGTATCCCCTACATACAATTTCTCTTCCTCTCTCATATAATCCAATTTCCTTTATATACTTTTCCTATGTACTAGATATACATATATGCCTATACATACATTACCCTTATTCACATAAACCGTTGACCAAGTCTGAGACTAGGACTAGACCTAGCCGCACCTAGGCTCCTCTCTGAGAAGGAGTTTAGAAAGCAAGGGGGTCTAGTCTAAACCTCGTGACTCAATGGGAGGGCCCCCCCCGCCTTGCCTTTATTCCATATATATGCAATGCTTTTATGAATCATTTTAACTTGTTGTGATTTAATTCTCTTTTATGTGCTTCTATGTAGTAATAGAGTGAACCTTGCCATCTTTGAATCTGTAACTAAGTCACTGTTTTGATCAATTTTGTCTAATCACTTTATTAATCACTGATGATTGAGTGCTATTAAAAATACTATAATCAAATTCTGCAATTTGCTACAAGTAAATTCTAACTGTTACTAAATCAAACTGTGTAAAGTCACTCATTCATAGTGAATTGACATAATCAGCAGGATTCACAAACCTGCATTCGTGACACTTGATGAGAAGCCAAGAGACCAAGCCTGGCCTAGCATTAACAGCATGTTAGTGTTGATAAACCCAGCTCACAAGGGGACAGAGCCACACGGTTCTTCTTGGAGTCACCGAAAGCCATGTGACTGACTAGTGAATCCTCAGCTGGTATTTTAATCCATCCACTAATATTAATATCTTAAGTTGTATCTATTCAACAACAGCCATAATGTGAATTGATCAAAGGTGTGACTAAAAAGACACCCGAAATACAGGCCAGGATTTGATTCCCTGAGCACCATGTTTGTAGGAAGAATGATCAATATGGAATAAAGCAAGAAATAAAGAGGGGAAAAAAATACTTTATATATGCTTTGGATTGTCTCAGTCAGTTTAGTACAGCAGCACTTGAAACACCTCCATGACTGCAGGCTGACAGGCTCTGCCCGGTCTCCTCCCTGCACCACCTCAGTCTGTGCTTGTATACTGGCAGGGTGGGCAGGGGAGCAGTCACGAACACTGAAAAGTATTTAATGATCACCATGCTCAGTGCTCATTTTCCTGTTAGCCCTCAATCTGTACCAGTCTGTACCTTACACTATTTTTTTCAATTGTATCCCGTCCAATTCTTAGGCTGATAGAGAAATACCAAATATACCAGTGTAACGGTTCCTTTCCCACAGCAAATCCTAAAGGGTAGTTCTGAGCCAGGACTGACAGAAGCCCCTCTGGTGCTGCATGTCACTGCAGCAAGCAGAGCTGCTCCAGCTGGGGCAGAGCACGCTGCGGTGTCCTCTCCGAGGAGCATACTGTTGCTGGGGAAAAAAGGGTTAGGACTCTTACTCCCTATCCCAGGAATGATAAAACACACCAGCAGATAAAAAGGTTTTCTGCAAAGTGTTAGACCGTGGCACAATCAACCAGCTATATTGTGAGAGCTGCTCATCTTCCAGAGGAGCATGTATTAAAGGGAATGCTCACCGTTTCCAAGCATGGCAGCTCCTAGGCTCAAAGGCTCATCTTACCACAGGTTTTGATCTTTGCAATTAAAGCAAGGTTTGAAAAACAACTATTAATTTCCATATGAAACAACATCTATGTGCTGGCTTTGTAATATCAAGGACAACTCAGTACATGTTCTCAAGTGGCCCTGAACCAGTCCCTAGAAGAGAAACATTAGAAGACAGAGAATGCAAACCTAGCCACCCTACAGCTGCTCTAGCTACTGCAGCTGGCAGCAGTGAAAACAAACAAAAATTTGATATTTTTCTTTGTTTATAACAACATTTAAGCTTGTAGACAGCAGTGTTTGCAGCCCAAAGGCAGTACTAACACGGGTGCTTTGAAACTGAAAATCGACTGCAGCTCTAATATTGCATTGGCATTTCTGTGCAGCTGCAGCTGCTTTCCCCACTGCCCATGCAGCTACAGCCTCACCGCTCATTGACAAACATGGCAGATGCTAAGGGAAGGCGTGGGTGAAGCAGTGCTTGTGCGGGTTGCTCAACGTATCACAGAAGGATGGAGGCAGGAGTATTGCTGCATTACTCCTCCAAGCAATGCCTACACACAGGCTGCCAAAGAGGAGACACAGCCAGGGCTATTGCACATAGCTGCCCCAAAGGAAGTCCATTACATGTGGGCAAAGAGATCTGGCATGCCAAGTCCCACATCTATGGGCTTGTTTGCATTCCAGCTACTCGGTCCCTGTTTATTTGTCTCAGGCTGGACTCCTTGACATAATTACCTCGTATGTCCTGGTCTTGTTCTGACAGGAGCTCCAGGCAAGATTAACAGAGATAAAAGATCTCGACAGCTTACAGAAGGAGGGATGAAGACTCCTTTAGGAAATATTTATCTTTGAGCTACTTGGTTCTAACTGAATAAAATTTGAATAGTGTTCCCTTGATAATGCCAAGTACACTGGATCATATAGAGCTAAAAAATGAACCCAGGAGCATCAGAAGACAGTGGGAACAGGGCAGTTCAGGGAGAAGGTGCTGATAAAATGGAATTTACTTTTCAGCTCTGTGACCCTAAAACAGACACCTTCCATGAAGACCACCTGAACCCAAGCCCTTCCTGGTCCACTAACGTGAAGCCTGCATTTGTTCCTCACCCCCACCCCCTGAACTTGTGTGTTACAGACTGAGGCTGAACTGGCTGAACATCAAACATTTAAACCCTGCAGCAGTCCTGACCCCAGAGGCAAAGCCTCCTCCCAGCTCCAGTTTGTTCACCTGTCATTTTGCTTCCAGAGCCTTCTCCTCTGCTTTCTCTCATGCAAAGTACAGCAGAGGAGTTAAAGAAAGATTTTACTTCTGCTCTTGCCCCAAGGTAGTGCTCCTTTCATACACATACCTGTTTTTTATGAATGTGGGTAGAAGCCAGCTAGCCTCTCCCTTGAACTGAACCCAAGGGATAGTTTTCAAATGATCCTGACAGCTTGCTCTTGCTTCCTCTCAAAACTTTTAGTTTCACTGTTTAATGATGGACAACAGAGAAGAAATGTATCTCATAGAGCTTCTGTCATCTGAACAGCAGACATTTAGTCTGAACGAGTTATCTTGATTGTCTTTACAGAGCATCTCCCCTTTGTGGAGAGAGACAGGCACCCCAGGGAAGAGTTCGTCTTAGACATCTATCTTAGCATGATGAATTAACCAAGCCCCTGGGGGTCCTGTCTCCCTTCATTGCCAGGGAGGAATTTGGGCCAGCTAAGACTTGCTGCCTGGCTGTAGGGTGCCAGAACCACTGACACAACTCCACAGGCACAGCGAACACTGCGTTGCTTCTTGCTGCTCCTCTGTCTACGTGTTTCAGGATAACACAAGCCCTCCTTGCCACAGCGTTACACCAGACACATGCCCCCACATGGGCAGTGGGTTGCTTTCATTGCTTCAGAAGCACAGACCTGCACACCATGCTCCCAGTCAAGCCATGCCCTCGGCATTCATTGCCCTTTTGCCTACTGTGTCAGCTGCCTATTTTTTCAATACAGATTTTAGAGCACCACTTAAGGATAGTGGAGTACTCTCAGGCATTTACCAAACACTGCAGATCTCCATTCAAAATATTTTAATTTGACAGTGATTCTCCTTAACAAATCTGAGATATCAGTCAGACAAGATCTTAATCCAGTTAAGTATGCTACACTGATATTCTAGAGTCCTGCTTTTTTAATCAGTGCCTGTAGTCAAACTCCTCATGTGACATCTAGTACAACTGCCTCCGTTTGCCAAACATTCAAAATTTGTCATCACATTTATTTGGTAGGAACTATTTTCCACAAAACCATTCTGACTGGCATTAATTATATTATTGCCTTTTATTTATATCATCTGAGTCCTGAGTCCCCCCTCAGAAGTGGTTTAAACAGATGGGAAGAAGAGGAGGGTCCCCCTGCAGCAGGCAAAGAGAAGCTTTGAAAGCTCCCTTTATCAAGTGCTACAGGAGGAAGGAAGCAACCCTTGTAGAAAGCAGAGGAGGCAGAGCTGTGCTCCATGTTATTTCAATCCGTGTGTGATGAGTACAGCATGGGAAAGCACGCCAGGTGCATGTCCATCTGAGTCCAGTTAAATGTGACTTTTCAAACTCCAGAGTGATGCAAGAAGTTCTCAGTTCCTCACCTAAGATATGGGAACTGATTATTATAATGCAAAACAAATTGACTAAAATTGCTTTACTTTTGGCTGAAATAGGCCAGGAAAGTTCTTATGAAAGAGTGGGGATAGTTACCTGTAGCTGAGGAGGACACCTACTCATCTAGATCCTGTCAGTGCTCTCAGTACCCCAACCATCACTCTCCCATGACCTGTATATCAAGGGAGTCTGCTAATTTTGGGAGCTAACAAAACATTGGCATTAAGCTTTGGCATAAGGAAACAGGAGCAAAGCCCTTCTCAAACATGTTAGTACTCTGCAAAAGGTTGCCTTTGTATCATACTTTGTAGTTAAATGTTACAGTTACTGGTAGCAATTACGGTAAGTAAAGCTGTAAAGCAGCTTCCATTTTAACCTTTCATGCAAGTTTCCAGAGGATACTTGTTTAAACTTATGTCTATAAGACATTTCTTTTCTGGTATAAGTGAAATATATTTTCAAACTCTTTCTAAACAAGCAGATATAATGCTGAGTGACAGGGTGACAAAATGGCAAATGAAATTCTATGCTGACAAATGTAACACAAGCAATATCCAACACAAATGGCTGACTAAATGAGCTGCTCCTCAGGAATGTCTCTGCAGACAGATTTAAGAAAACATCAGCCTGCTCCATCAGGGTCAGAAAGTCTGAACGTCAGCAATGACTCAGAAAGAAAGGGAAGAGGAGAACTAGAAAAGGCACAAAGAGCACCACAAATCGAAGGTGGGAAGAGTTTCTAGGCCAGTACAAGCTAAACAGACCTTGAAGCTGCAGTAGAGAAAGGTGGATGGAGGGTGACCATGAGGTGAAGGCTTACAAAATGGTTATTCATAATGCAAGGCCAGTGGGTGCCCAGTGAAGTAACCAGGCAAGAAATTTAGTACAAAAGCAGTACTTTTGCTCAATGATGCATAATTAAGCCGTGCCACCGGATGCCACAGAGCCAAACACAGAGATGATTTAAAAAGTGGTTAAGCAAATGTATGCCCTTCAAGGCCATTTGAACACCTCATATCTGGATACAGCCCATCAAGGATCTTAAACACACCTGGAAAGGCACACAAGGGAAAGAGCCAAGCCATACTTGCATCTCTTCCTGAGCAGTTACCCCAAGTCACAGCTAAAAGTGTTACTGGCTGGCCCTACGGAGCTGGTCTTAGGACATTAGGGTAGTAAAAAAACACAGAAGAAAAAAAATGTTGACTATTCATATTACCCACAAATACCTCTTGAAAATGGTGAGCAGGTACCCTGAAGGTACAGCAACACTCCCGTTCAGGTGGAAAATTAGCAATTGCCAACACAGTAATTACAAGGACGTTAGGATGTCCTCTGGGGTAGGGCTGTCATCCTCCTGGCTGGGACTTTTCAGGAGGAGGTAAGTGCAGCACTTTCACATGGCTTCGACATGACGTCCCACACACTGTTTATCCTACCCACGGAACACTCACCAGGCGCATGGAGGCAGGTCAGTCCACACACCTGGAATAGCCCTTTGTCCCTACCACATGGACGTCCAACTCCTAGCCTTTTTTTGGCCCAAAAAAGGGAGGATGGACACATACCCAAAGAAATGTGGTTGTTCAGACATTGCCTGGGAGGCATTCAGGGAGAAGGAGTCCCTGAGTGCAGGTTACAGGAGTGGGTATGTGCCACATCCTCACTCAAAATGTTCAGAAAGGCCTTTACAATTAAGAGCTCAAAGGACCTCAAAACCTCCTTA
Source organism: Pelecanus crispus (assembly GCF_030463565.1). Lineage (NCBI taxonomy): Eukaryota > Metazoa > Chordata > Aves > Pelecaniformes > Pelecanidae > Pelecanus > Pelecanus crispus. The sequence goes on along the minus strand of NC_134651.1, from coordinate 26,468,289 downwards.
AGCACTCAAAGCCAGAGAACTTAAGTCATTCCAAAGCTCTAAATCAGCTTAAACAGCTTCAACTCATCTAAGGCCTTAAAGTGTTTTAAGCATTTTAAACCCATCTAAAGCCTTAAAGTGGCTTGAGGAGCTTGAAATACTCTAAGGCTTAAAAGTGGTTTAAGTATGTTTGTCCCCCTTTTGGCTAACCCACTCCTCTCCCAATTGCATGGCACCCATCACTCCAGGTTAAGGTAGGATCCAAGCACCACAGCCCCATTTACCACAAACAGCCCAGAATCCTGGCAGAATCGCTTTTTTAACCCTCCTTTCCTGCTGTTCCGGGGTGCTGTGGGGAGCACTGAGCCCTCTCTCCTGGCTCAGCGCAGGCGCCACGTCTCGTGGCCGACAGCTCTGACTGCAGCAGCTGGAGGTGGGTGCACACAGCTACTCAGAGGGTTGTAACAGGGTTTACTGGGCTGGTGCTGTAACAGCACCTGGAAATCAGCCACACACTTTTCTCTTATTCTCTTTGGTTTCAAAGACTGAAAAGGAGTGAGGCCTGGGGTTGAACTCTCAGGTTTGAACAAGACTTTGACCTAGGGCTCACACATCTACAAAGTTTCTAGTTTCTGGTTCCAGTTTGGCTATAGATGAAAACTGTGTCAGACTGACTGACTCCCCTCTTCACCTCACCAACAGTTCTGAAGTCTACATTTACTGCAGAACATGAAGCAGACCTGGTTAACGCAATTTTTACATTTTCTGATTTCAATTGTACAACCTGGGAATGGAAATAGCCCAGCATGTTTCTGTTTGGTTGTTCTCAGATTTGAGAGTGAGACGCTATTGCATCTTTTTTACACTACCATTTCTCAGGCACCCAAACAGAAACTATTTTCTTTAGAAAACTTTACTTAATGTTACATTAATGTATTTTCACGTCACTGATGCTACAAACTTGCCCCATTCTCCTCTTGCTGCTGCCTGCAGCATTACCCTTGCTCTGTGCACTCCCACCAGCACATCCCCTTGGGACATTTCCCATTCTTTCCCCTCTCTGCAGGACAGCTCCTGATTCCACTGCCTCTCCCATGACTTAATTTGAGATTTTTCTTTTCCACCTCCTTTTTTGCTTCCGCTTTCACCATTATTTCTTTGGACAAGTGAGGAATATACTGCACAGATCCCCCAGGACAACATATCCAAAACAGTTCAGCTACAGCTCATCCGACACAGGGATTTATTGAGAATAAATGTTGCATCCTGGCTCTTTACAGAAGAAAAGGAAAGGGAACCATGCAGTTCCCAGAGCTCTCTGCCTGCTGATGACTGTTGCTATTCCCCTCCCCCAAAAGATACAGCAAGTTACAGAATCAGTTATAGCTTGAAGGGAAATTAATCTAAATTTGTTTTACAAATAAGGTTAAAGAAAACATTTTAAAGCAGAGACAAACTGCATTGCTAGCAAACCGCTCTGAATCATCAAAAGGTCAGCATCTCTTAGGGCTCACAGTGGGCAGTAAGCCAGAAACACAGCGCATGTCTTTCCTTTTCATGTGTGTGCACGATCTCATTTTAATGGAACACACTGCAAAGAACACGCCGAAATGATTTTTATTGCCCCTATCTCCTGTGAAAACATCTCCCTTGGATTAACAGCACGGTGCCAAAGTCTGTACAACACTGGTAGGTGCTGGCAGACATGCTGGGCCAACAGAGATTGTTTAGCAATTTCCATGGCCTGGTTCTCAAAGATGGTCTCCCTGCCTCGAAAGAACCATGCACAGTTTATTATCTGTTTCCTTTCTTCACCTTCCCCTGAGAGAGAAACCCTGCATGTTTTTGGTGACCCAAAATTTATTATTTGCACACCCCCTCCCGCCCCCCTTCTGGTGATCTCTCTCCCAATGCACACACACTGGTTTAGATCCTTTCTTCACTGAACTAAGAACTGCTGTCTGTCCTTTTCTTTGAAAATGAGACAGAGGAAAATATGAATATCAGATAGAGAGAAGGAAAAGAACAAAAAATCTTGATAATGTCTCACTGTCAGGCAAAGGAGACTGCCTAGCCTTTGGTCTTGGTTAGTATCTGTAAATATAAAAATGAGTAATTTCTTTTGTAGTCCCTACAGAAGGTTCTTCAAGCGAAGTACATGCAAAAAAAAAAAAAAAAAAAAAAAACAAAAACCAAACCAAAACCAAACCCTAACCCCCCCACTAACCTTTTCATATTGCAAATGTCCTGTGCTAGGTAAAGAAGATTGATTCAAGAAGCAGCAGGTTCCTGAGATCTTCTGAGACCCTGTACTATTATGCTTTCAGATATATCCATTTTATTCGTCTCAAGTCCACATCATCTGGATGAAGAGACCTAATGGACTCAACAAAGCTAAAGCCTCAATCCAGAACCACATTCCAGTTTCCAAGACCACATTGCAAATAAGCCCTCTAACTACGGAAGACTGAAGCGCCTGCTGTTCCTCCTGCAGAACATGGCTCCTTCAGTCCAAATAGGAAAAGATCACCATATCTCCTGTTCCCCACAGGTGCTCATTTTAGTCACCTTGACTCCCTGCACAACCCTCCCATAGTGGCCACAGGCTTTTCAGTACAACAAAGTAGTTTTGCAAAAGCAGCTCAATGCAGAGCACATTCTGGTAAATCAGGCAGCAATGGGATACTGCAGTCCCTGGCTCTCCTCTCTTGGTGTCTAGTGCAAATCTACTCACTACATAATTAGATAGTGCTTAGTATAACAAGTCCTGACTCCTGGGTGCTACAGGTGTGAATTGGGATACTAAAAATACTAAGTCATGACTCCTTAGCAGCCTGTCTTTTCTTAATCTCCTGCTGGAACTATTTCATTTGGTGAGGTGAGGAAAGCTGTGTTAGGCTGCTGCTGAGAGATCCTGGCGGAGGCTCTCTAGATTCACATGCGATGCCTACATACAGTGTTTGTATTTCCATACAAAGTTTGCCACAACTCTGCAGACACTCAACATGTCAAGACTGGGCAAGAACATGATTCAAAACAACCACAAGCAGTCAAACCCAGCTCTACTATGCTGTTCTGAGCCGCATTACCACAAAGGCTATTAGACACTGGGCCTATAAATAACATGGATGTACTGCCCCTGCACAGTGGTCACTACAAACCAGCACAGCTTAGTGGAAGACAACGTATTAATTCCATTCTTGTGTTGATATCCTAAATGGATGCAACACTGAACAAGCACAAGATTTTTAAGTGTGGATGCTATGGTGCTTTGCTCCATGCCATGTGTCACTTTGGCTTTGCCCAGCAGCCTGCTCTGGACAGGAGCTGCTGCAGGAAGGAAGAAGTGGAGTGAAGGCAGCCCCTCTTCCCCCAGCTGGTGGCAGCTCTACTTGCTCTGCCACCAAGGGACAGCAGAGATTCAGGTGCCCACTGTGAAACTGGTGCTCTCTGGAGGTGATCTCTGGAGGGAAAAGCACGCTGGACGAGAGTTCACTAGGGTTTCTCTCCCTGGAGGGAGAGGGGGAAGAGGTGGGACCAGAGCCCCGCACCAGGCCCTTGTTCCAGAGGAGCCAGAGTAGCTGCTCAGCTGCAAGGGAGAGCAAACTCCCAAATTTCCCTCTCCATGGTCCTTCACACCTGACTGGCTCCTCTGCTGAAAGGTTCAACAACATCCTCTTGGTACTTGGGGAGACGTTTTTTCTTTTAGCATTACCAGCATAGCCGAGCTGACTATCACTCTTATCAATTACAAATGCAGAAGGCTTGCATGCGTGCAACAGGACAGAGAATGCCCTCAGCAGGTCCATGCTACTGCTTCGAGTCCCATTTCTACCACTGTCAAATGCAGACACAGAGTGGGTGCACTACATGTGACAACCACAGTCATGCCCACAGTAATCCCAGACAAAGAACAAAGATTCAAATAAGACATAATTTTATTCCAGAGTTTCCAGCACATTCTGTAGTTAACAAGCCCAGTGACATGGCATAAATAACAAGTACTCTCCCTCTTAAAATCTTTCTTTAACCTGCATAATGGGACTTCTTTTGTTGTTTTGCTGGGGGTTTTTTTTCCCCCCTTTAAATCAAAACACTGGAAGCATTAATTAAAAGTAATTGTTGATGGTATCATTGTAAATGCTTACTGTGTTTCTTATCTGGCCAGCTCATGCCTTAGATTCCAAGAATAAATCACAAAGACAGCAGATACCACATATCACCACAGAAATGAGTTTAGCCTGGGAGAACAAATTAAGAAAAGATACAATCTAAAGCCCAGATCTCCCTTTGGAAATGATGTCTTGGTCTCACTCCAGTTCATAGATGCTTTTTGCACTTGCAAGGCTCAAAGTAAAGCGGCAGCAGCAGAGCAAAGCTCTTGCCTGTTAAATGTTCTGGTGAACTTGCCCCACACAGGGGCAACACAAACTACCCATGCAGGGCCTGGGGAAGCAGCACGCTGCCCCATCCCTGCATGCTGCTTTACCACGCAGCTGGAGTACACCAGCACTGCAGCGGCAGCATGGGGAAAAGAGTGGAGGCACAGCTCTCACTCTGCACCCCAGGGAGGGGAAGGAGTAGTCCAGCAGCCACAGAAGGGCTCGGCTGACATGACCTGGTCTGCAGGAGGAGCAGAAAGCACAGTGGGCACCAGGCACTCTCTCTGCTTTGCAGAGGGGCAGTGGCTGCATGGCTCCCTCTTCCCTGGCCGTGCTGCTCCCTCCCTGGGGCTGTGGTCCAAATGCCATGGCAGAGCCTGACGTTCAGATGACTGCAGGGGAGGCAATCGCAGCCTTCCTGCAGAGCACCCGTCTCTTGTGTCAAATAAGTGCACTGAGGGCAAAGAAAAAAAGCCAACTTTGTTGTCAGAAATGCCAAATGCTTCTCCTTCCCCACTGTCCTTCTATCACCGTCTACAGCTCCTGCACGTGATTCAGGGATCCTTCACCACCTTTATTTTTCCTGGGTTTTATTGGCCATCACTGCTTCTTCAGCCAAGATAGGAGGCAGGCTTGAAGGAGTCATAACTAATATCAGACTGATTAATGCTTATATATCAACCACAGCTTCCAGGTGAACGTATACAGCTGTAAGTGAAGTTGAGGAAGGAGAAAAACACTGGGTTCCCTGTAACAAAACTCGACACAGATACTTCAGGATTAGTCAGGTATCACACACCTAGACAAGCAGTGGAAAGAGAAAATGAAAATTCACCTAGCATTAAATATTAAGAGGAGAAGTGTTCCCAGGCTCTTAGCACCAGCATTAACACCTGCAGCAGGCAGTGTTTTAACACGTATCTTCAGTGAATACTCTGTAATCTTACAATTTGTCTTACCAGAATTTTTAAATGCAAGAACAATTCTACTTTTTTTGCTCCCAACTATTCTGGTACCAATAATCTGGTGGAAATTCCCTATGCAGGGGTAATGCAAATTGCCCCATACAAGGAAGGTGGAGGCAATTTCACCAGGGGTTGCATGACCTTTTTCTGCAACATACTTTTCTTCCAGGTTATCCCTCACCGTCCTGGACTCCCCATAGCCCTTGAAGAAAACAGTTATTTGCTCTATTTCTCTTGCAGCAGGCAGGTCTTCTCCCACTGGGGAAGTCTCAGGTCTTTTGTGTAACAGCAGCAACATTTCCCAGAGAGGAGAACTGCCCTGCAGGAAGCAATATGGCAGCACTGTACCTCAGAGGCATTAACTGCCCAAACTCATGTTATTCCCAAGACTTAAATTTTCTCTCTGGTATCAGCAGTGAGCATTTTGGGGTGCTGGATCAGCTGTTAGCAAGACACTCCTCCACCTCCCATTACACGCACTGGCTGCTTCTGCACAAGCTTTGGTACGTCAAAGAAGCAAAGGCAAATGGCTCTGGCTCCCACAGACAGCTGCTGTAGTTGGGCAGAGCAAAGAGAACTTTTTGGAAATAAGGATGCTGTACCAGTGATGGTGTAGATGTGGTAAAAGTGGGCCAGAGAGAGAGAAGGAAGGAGGACGTTGCAGCCTTGTGGGAGCACTTGCCTGCTCGCAGCAGGGCTGTGCCTGCCCCAGCAGCCCACCACCGCCAGCTTTGGTATTTGAGCCCTTCCAAACTCAGCAGAGTCCCTTAGCGAGCAGCGGGAATAGGGCATCCCCAAACCGAGCAAGCAGCAGCTAGCAGAGGGTGAATTACTTCATCACCACAAGACCAGCTCCAGCTACCTAAGCAATTTTGCAGGACACTAAATAAAAAGAAGTTCCTGGAAAACTTCCATGAAGTACCTTCCTAAGGCAGAGTGTAACAGGAAGCTACAGTCACCAGTTCAGTGACAAAAGCCACCCAAGGAGCATTTCAGTGACATGACACTGAGCTAAACAAGAGCACAGGTCACTTTGTGGATCTAGGATCGGTCTTGGCTGACAGACATTTGTGCTCAGCTTACCAGCTGCCCATATGGCTTCTATGTGTTGAGCCAAATGTTTGGATTATGAATGGATTCGACCTACTGGATACTCGCTAGAGCTACACGTGTACGTGCAGGCCCTGTGAATAACCACAGTTCTCATCTAACATCAGATATGTTTGCACTATTTCAAGGTACAGAGCAGGCAAGACAGCAATAACCGACAGTTCAAACACATTGCAGGGGCTGCCATGATGCTGAGGCCTGTTACTGCTCCCACCGCTGTCGAGAGCGAAATACTCACCCACTGGAGGAGGGGTGAGAGCTTCTGAATGCTCAAGCACTTTCAGAGTCTGCTCAAACCTTGGGCATGATCTGCCCTCACAAGCAGCTGACAAAAGCTTTCCTACACTGACACCTATGACCTCAAAGCCATACTTTGGTCCTCATCTGTTATTTGAAGACTGAGGTATGCTTTCATATCTTTCAATTGTCCTTTCCAATAAACAATCTTTTTTCCACCTTACGCCATAAAGTTCTGATTCCAGCTGTAACTCAAACCGCAGGTAAAGCTTAGAGTGGAGAGAGAAATAGGTTTGTTTGAAAGCCAGTGTTGCATGCTGAGGTTTGGGGTTGTTTTTGAAATGGTAACTTCAGAAAACAACATATACCGGATGATTCCAGTGGCGCTGTTTATCACAATGTCTAGCTAATAGAGTTAATAGCCTAGTTTGAGATTTTTAATAATTCAAAACTGTTCGTCTACATAAGAGATTTCCAGAGAAGTTCAGAGAGCTGTGGCCTGCTGCTGCCCCACACCCAGCACTGCAGGAGACTCTCCTCTCTCAGGGAAAAGGATGTTGCATACTCGGATGTAACGGAAAGGAGCTCAGCAAGTACAAATTTCATTTCTTTGTGTGCTAAAGCGACACAGTTTTGTACAGCACTAATGTATTACACATAAGCACATAAATAACTAGTACAGAGTACATCACTCATCATGACAGAGACAGCATCACCATCCAGCCTTTCTCAACAACAGATCAGACCCCAGGAGCCATAAACATTCAGGTCTGAAAGGACTTCAGTAACTTCAACTGATAGTACCAGAAAATGCACTGCCCTCGTGAAAGCTGTATTTAAATTGCAGATTACCTAACACACAAAATGAAGGATCCTGCTGAATTTTAATGGCTTGGATATTTTGCATAATCTCCAGCGCAAATGCAAGCAGTATCATTAAGAACAGTGCACTGTGGCTGCCTTTCCACTCTGTCTTCCTCCAGGAAGTGGTCTCCTTCAATGACATCAAGTAGAGGGTTGCTCCATTGAGGTGCCAATGCCCAAATCTGGAAGTGCTGTGATGTACAGGGCTGCTGATAAAACATCATCGAGGTGAACAGGCCTGGAGTGAGCATGCTGGTTTTCCCTCCTAAGGGGTCTGCAAGAGTGCTCCTTGAGTCGCTTCCCCACTGTGCATGGCTACTGCTGGCCAGCAAGAAACGTGTGGCCTGCAAGCAGTGTCCTGTGCTGTGGTTCTGCCAGCCATTTTAATACACGTAGCAGATAAGCACTGAGAGATAATAAAGGAAATGGGATAAAAGCCAACAAAACACTCCTTCCACACTGCTGCAGCATTTATTCAGCCCGAATTCCTGATGCACTCTATTGATCAATCACTTTGGCTAGTCGGGCATTACTCACGCCACCGCACAGCACCATGTTCACAATGGCAGAGCAACAGAGGCATTACGGCGATCAGCTTTTTACAGCAGGTGTTTACATGTAGCAGGTCCTTGTGTAAGGGCTTGTTATAGGATGACTGTCCCTCTGCAAACAGAGCAGCAGCACTTTGGGCTTCTCCAGGGCTATGTATAGGCACACTATCATCATCGTTAGGAATCGAGGCTGATTAGTGTCACGGAGAGCAGTTACAATTAAGCAGGTTGGCTCTGTTACCTCTTTCCCTTTCTCTGTTTTAACGGTGATCCAAACCACAAGGTACAGGTGATGACAGGAGGAGAGTGAGGGGAGCAGGGTGGGGAAAGACGTGATGATTAAAAAACAAAAGGAGGGATACTCTGAGACACACAGTTACCGTAACGGCAGACAAGCAGACCAGAGGCAGACAACAACAAGCTGACCTGCTGATTTGTCGCCCAGTCCTGGAAACCCCCATGCACCACTACTGGCAGTCCTCCTTCAGTGAAATGCCAAAAGAAACATCAGCACCACGTTGACGATGATGAGGAAGAGCAGGATGACAAAGACCACTACCCGCTGGGTCTCTGGGTTCATGTTGCAGCGGAGGAAAGTATGAAGTGCACTCCATTTGTGTCTGCTTCGGTCGGGGACCTTTGCCATGGCTTCAAACGCCACGGGGGGGGGGGGGGGGAAAAAAAAAAGCAGCAGGCTTCTTAAGTGGCTGCTGTACAGCCCACAGCAGGGGCACGGATAGGGGCAGAGGGCTGTGAACAAAAGCTGTTTTACAGCTCTCAAAAGCAGACGTCTAAATGGTTTGACACAGCCATTGCTGGTCCCGCACAGCACGTGTGCCAAAACGCCCCCTCCCCACCTCCTTATCTCAGGGGGATGCTTATCAGCACATCCATGGGTTTCCACATCTTCTTTGCCAAAGGAACCGTCGCCATCGCTTTAGCAGAAGGAAGACATTGAATTCCTTCTTGCAGAAAGCCCGAGCGTGCCGGAGCACTGCAATCCGGGCTGCGATATTGGCTTTCCAGAGAGCGGCTCAGCTATTTGCTGGGCGCCGTCTCCAGGATACATGCGGGCCTTAGCAACGCGGCAAGCGCCAGCCCAACGTGGTGGTGTGCAGGGGAGGCTTTTAAGGAGGGTCAGAAGTGGATTAGGTGGCTGCTTTTTTAAACCGTTCTACCCGCACTCAGAGTGTGCCAGCAAGAGAGACAAGTCCTGCCAGAAGGCAAATCCCGCTGCTCCAGGTGGGGCTGGGGAAGGCAACAGTGCAACAGCACGGCGAGGGCACGCACAGCTTCCCGCACACCTGAGCATGCCACAAGCTGCTGGGTGTTTGCAAGGAGGATGAGGGGGGATGCAGCCTTCTGACTGGGGGTCCAGGAGAAGCAGCTCCTGTTGGACTCTGCTGCCCACTTCCTGGCAGGACCCTGGAGCCAGAATCTCTAAAGGACTTGGCTACCTCTGCCAACACCTCTGTTGGGACTGAGGCACTTAAACCCCAAATCTCTGCAACCAGAAAACTTCTAGTCAGCTCTGCAGAGCCCTAAACGTGCTTTTATGAAATTAGCATTTTGCTGCTGGACTGTGGAGTTCACTGAGCATCAAGCTGCCTGGGGTACACTCATAGCTCCCACCAATGTTTGATCAGGATGAAAAGGCACTCCTCCTTGGACAGGTCAGGGATGGGGCTTGCAGAGCACCATCACAGAACAGGCTCTTTGACTACAGTTGCAGCCCTTTTCTTTCCTCTAGCCAGCAAAGCGGAGCCCACCTTCTATTCAACAGCCAGCAGTAATAGCTCGCCCCACAAAAGAAAGAGGACCGCCCAGTATTCAGGACCTTCACTGACAGGGGGTAATTCCACATCTTCTAGTTCTCACATGCTCACCCCACACACACCCCCTCATGAAACTGAGAAATATGAATCCATTAATCCAGCCCCTGGAGCTAGGGCTAGATGATACAGTAGCTAGTGCACAGAGCTGGGTACAAAGAGGATGACTCTGCACTTTCAAACATGAAAAAAAAAATCCAAAACCCCAACACGTTTTATGTGTGTGTATATACACACATACGTGTGTGTGTATATACACACGCACACAGAGATTCCTAGGAGCAGGAACCAGAAGTTACGGCTCCCCCCTTAAACATACTAACGGCGAAACACCTCTGGTAGCATCCATCTCTGGGAAGGGTAATGAGGGAGCAGCCACATGATGTGGGTATGAACAGAACACTCTCAGCTGCTCTCACAATTGAGAAAACGCATGTAAAAAAAGCTGCCTTTTTTCAGGTGTTAGCATGTCAATGCCCATAATGTTTCTTGAAGATCTGTATAGCTCCTGTATGTATCCTGGAACACAGCAGGTGAGAGACTTAAAAGGGAAAAGGTTTAAGAGTTATGGTCTGGCTAGGTACTTTTCTTTCATTTTGTTTTTCCCCCCCAAATTGCACTAACCTCAGCAGGGGGTTTATAGACAGTGCTAAACAGTCAAACAACTTCCACTGTTTCCTTGTGCTTCTGAAACATTTAAGATGTCTATCTTTTTTAGGCATTATAAAATCAAGTCTAGAATTATTTCAGTTTGCTGGTTTCTGAACTTAAAGATCCTGCAAATCTCCTTGTCTCTGGCCTAAATATAGAACAAGGGAAATAATGTGTAGGATGTGGGCTTGTGCTCTCAGTGCAGCTTCAGGACCTGATAAGCAGAACTTCACATACAGAGCAAACTACTAGGATCCACGGGCTGCCCAAGCTCCCAGGTGGTTTTGGCCAGCATTTGCTTAATGGCTTTGAAAACCCAACTCTCCCTGCCATATGCACCACAGCACAATACTTAGATCCCTAAGCTTGCAGACTTCAATTTAATGAAAGTTCTTGAAGTGCACAGTTGACTCCCATCATTGCATTGTTCAACTCCTCAGCATTCTGCAAATCTTGTCTGGTTTTGAAGGCTTTTCATGAACTGATTGAGTTTGGGCATAAGTCGCCAAACAGTATTTGGGAGGGATATGGATCTTCAGGAGAAGCCAATCATGGTCAATGGGAAGCATGATCACACATGCTTCTTTGAAACCTGCACAGTAACTACCATCTTCTCTAGTCATTTAGTTACATTGTAAAGAAACAGAAAAATTCCAGTGACCCATCAAGACACCAGCTGGTGAGCCAGGCTGGCAGAGGTACACTGTTGGTGCCACAGGATACTGGGCAATTTCTAAAATCCATGATGATGTAATCCTCCAGTAAGCTCCTAATACACTGCCTAGAAGGAGAAGTTGGGGGGAAACTGATACCAAGACGAAAATGCAGAAAAAAAAGTGTGAAATTGTAACGGAGGGCACATTTTCACCTAACTTTGTTGGAGCTGTCTCTAAGACACATCCTAAGCCATAGCTATGTTCCTTTACTTTTCTGATGTACAGACCTAAGTGCCCTCCTGCACTACATTGCCTGGGCACATATAACATGCTTACCTTGTGTACATCTTGGAGCATTACACAATTAATCATAGAATCATAGAATCGTTTAGGTTGGAAAAGACCTTTAAGATCATCCAGTCCAACCATTAACCTACACTACCAACTCTACTCTAAGCCAATCAAGGATAGACTAGACTAAACCATGTCCCGAAGTGCCACATCTACCCGTTTTTTGAACACATAATATATAATAATATTAAGTTGCAGTCACCCTTCTGACAGTGAATAAGCAATCATGAGTAGAAACTGGTCTCGACGGCAAAAACTGCGGAGTGACTCTAGCTGTGACCTGGCTTTTGTTTTCACCCACACACAGCGAATCCCCTCACACAGCCCTTCACAAAGTGTGCATGGGGGAGTTACTTCCATAGTAACTCAAATTGTTTGCAGTGGTGGTGGGGGCTCTCCAGCTCCTGCCACATGCTGCTAAACACCATGCAGCATTTTTCTATGACAGAAAAAAAGCCTCATTCTTATTCCTCACTGATCAGACATGCTTCTGTCATAGGTGGCATCAGCAAGAGATGAAATCACTGAAGGTTTTACCTTGTGGCTCGTAGTAGAGTAGGATCTAGTTTGTTTAACTATCACTGAGGGAGCATATTTCAAGTAAGTGTTGCACAGTCTTCATTGGAATCTAATTTGCAATTGTAATAATTTACTTCCCATCCTTCCCTTAAGAGCCATCCTCAGCCAGGACTGCACGAAGGGAGTAAGCCACTCAAAAGGTGCAAGTGGTGAGCTCAGAGCAGCCTTGAAGGCCTGATCGCACGCAAAGCCATGCTGCAGTCACAGAAGTTGGTCAGCGACCAAGCCTTCAGAGAGTAAATGATCCAAGAATCCCCAGTCTAATATTAGATAAAGCAGAAACAGAGGGACACCCCTTTACTTTTCATCAAAATGATACTAATTCTTGTCCAGCCTTTACTCATCGCCTTGCTCGTATGTGCAGGAAATTGGGCCTAAGCTTTTGAAGACTGGTTTTAGGTGTCAGTTTTAGGAGGCCAGGAGTATACAGACAAACCCACTTGTTCATCAGATGAAAAGAGTGTTTCAATATTGCAGCAGCTGAACTGGGAACTGAAAGGCACATGTACATAAACATGAAAAATTAATAACTGTAATAAGCAGCACAGGTGCTTCAGTAGAACAGGCAAATAAATAACTGAGGAGACAAGCAGTGAAGTTATATCCAGTGCACTGGGAAAGCAAAGAGCACGTGCCCCAGAGTGAAGCCCCTGAGGGCAGCCGTGCAGAGGGAACCAGCCCCGCCATCAACACCTTTCCTCTCTCTCAGGAGAGGGCAGACCTGGAAAGCAAGGCTCTGAGTAGTAAGCTAGATACCATGCTAAAGCACATTTCCAGGACTTCCTATACTTGACTTAGCACAAACAGGGATGTGCTTGCTACAAGTACAAGACACACAATGCAATTCAACTCCACTTAAAGCCAAGGATGCATTAGTATTGTAGGCAGAAATAAACTGCGCTCTAAAAAACCACTAGAGGAAAAAAGAACACTCTTACTGGGTCATTTATCAATACTCTCTCCCAAAAAGTTGAAAAATGTGTCAAAATGTTAACAAGTAACAGAGACAGGAGAAAGTGCTACATTTGCACCTGGATTAGGCCCATCTGATACACAGGCTCACGCTTTTTGCCCCAGCCGCACTACCTTATTCTCTCTGCACAGGGCACAGAGCATTGGCAAACCAGGCAGTCAGCTCCATAGTGTGTTTGCCTTCCTGTTCAACAGAGCTTTGCATACCATGCAAACACAGCACTGAGTATGCAAATACTAACATCTTTACAAGTTTTCCTAACATGTTCCTAAATCGGGTATCTTGTGAGGTAGCATCACTCTCTCTTTTTACACCAATGAAGCCACAGACACAAATATGAACTTCCCTATCCCTCTACTTGGCATCACTGGCTGTTTGGATGCTGTATATACAGAACTACAGAGGAAGAGAACATGTTCAGTGCACAGAGAAACCTCCAACAGTTCAACAGCCAAAGTAACAAATTTCACCTGGATCCATATGATTGAGTTTTTTCCCCCTTTAACCTTTCTATGACATAAGAATCACCAAGTTATTACTGTCCTTTTCATAACACAGAGCTGTTAAGAACTTCTCGGGGAAGAAGATTCTATTAATTTTTATTTTTTTAATTGGGTGATGAAAATACTTCCACCTAATAATGCATGGGTGACTGAACCACTTCAAATGACAACTTTCAGAAAAGAATAAAGGCTCTGAGTGGATGTTCGGTGGACAAATTTCTACTCAGTTTTCAGTTCAGCAACTGAAAACAAGGACTGAGAATGAAATTGAGAAGGGCAAGCATTGCTAACTGCAAATCATAGAATCATAGAATGCTTTAGGTTGGAAGGGACCTTGAGAGATCATCGAGCCCAACCCCCCTGCAGTAAGCAGGGATTGAACCTGTGAACTTGGTGTTATTAGCACCATGCTCTAACCAACTGAGCTAAAATCAATCCATGAAAACCAAGTTTTCTTAAATCCCAAATATCCCACTATCATGCTTTGCCCAGCATCCAAACTAAGCAACTATCAACCCTGTTATGCATGTAATTAACCCTCAATAACAACTGCAGCTAACACCTCCCAAAAGGATGTCATTCACTATTGAGCTATGGCCAGAAAACATCAGAACAAGTACAGCTTCTTAAACTGCATATGATTGTGTATTTCTAAAATGGAAAACAGTCTGTCAAAGGCCCACAATTTGCTCTGAATTTTACAGTGTGTAACACTGTGCTACTAGAGCACAGTTACACCCACTGCATGTTTCTCTAGCTAATACTGCATGGTTTAAGCCCACACAGCTTTTAGAGCCAGTACTTCCCTGGACAGTTTACTCATGTAATACTGCCAAAACATTACAAGTTGTTCTCTCGCTTGAGTACTAAGATTCATAAGATAATTATCAATGGAAAGAAAATTGGCCTCACAGTTTCTTTGTGTAGTGCAAAGATTAAGACATGGCCATATTGGTACACTACAAGAAAAGCAGCCATTTAGATGGGCCACCCCTGACAAGAATTAAAAAAAAAGAAAAAAAAAGACAGAATCTAGTTAGCAACCAGTCTTTTTCTTTCAGACTCTGCTAAAGCTAGAAAATCTTCCAAGTTCTCCTAAAGCAAATTTTGTTTTCAAGAACAGCAACTATAACTATTAACATCTTTGAAGCATCTGGGAATTATTGTCATGGCCTAGAGCTCTGGTGTCAGAGGAACTGTGTTGCTGCTGTGAGCCACGTATTGACACAACACATCCCATGCACTTCTATGAGCTGAGGCAAGGGAGCTTCCAGCATCACATCCAGAAGATGACACATTTCTGGGTGGGTAGGGCTAGTGCTGGGCATGCATTTGGGTTTGACTGAAGGTGGACAATTCTCTCTCAGTACCAAATGACAGATGACATGCAAAGGATACAGACAGGAATGGCCTAGGAAACAAAACAAAGCATGTTATCACAGAGGTGGTGGAGCAAGGAACAAACAGAGAGAAGCAAAGACAGGCTGGCATAATCCGTGCAATAGCCTAGGAAAATGGATCTTTTCAATACAAGATTGGACACAGGCAGAACAAAGGATGCTGTATTAATGATGATCTGAAATAAAGACAGGATGAATGGGATATATGGTAAGATGGATGGATAGGAAAGGAAATGCTCCATCTTAGAGACCTGGCAAGATTAACAGCTTGAATGCAACAGCTAGAAAGGGGTCAGAATAGAAGATGACACTCTTGTTACAGAGCTGAGGAACAGACAGGGTGGCAATGACACCCTTAGTGACCAAGGGAGGAGGTGTTCAGGAGGTCCTAGAAATTATTTTAATGCTTTTTTTTTTTTTTTTTTTTTTTGGCAAGCCCGTTTTTGAGCTGAAAATTTGACAGCCATGGATAACAGAGAAAGACAAGGAATTGTCTTCATTTGGGCACTACATAGGCTGGAACAGAGAAATAAGGGAGAAACAGAGGCAGAGATACTCTGAGAAAAGTCAGGGAAAGGGGAGAGGGAACAGGCTTGGGTAGAGTTGTGGGACCTGAAGCAGGTGAGGTCAGAGGAAGCTGCAATGAAACCAGTAAAAAAAAAAATAGATAAAGTGGGTGAGAAGAAGAGGGTGAATAACAGTGCAAGGTGAGTGCCAAGATGAATGTGGTGACTAACATGGGATAGAGGAAGAGGCATAATGTACAGAGCTGAAAAAAACCCCACTAAAAGATAATCCCTGTAAGAGTTTTTAAGAGAGGTGGCGGGGAGGTGGGGTGGGGAGGGGGAACAGGGGCAAGCTTTATTTTTTGGTTGTTTCTAAACCACAACACTCCTTTCTTCCTGACTATACAGAAGTTTTCAAGGAAGCCATGTAGTTTTGGGCTGCCTGACATGTTCTGTTGAGCTCACACAGTGTAAAATATGACTACAGGGTTCCTTTAGCCGTCATCTTTAAAAAAAAACGCATTTGGTTGTAGAGCAGTGTTATGACACTCCTCTGACTGCTCAACCTCCTCACCTCTTACAGAATATACCAGTCTTGTGGATGTAGAAAATGGGAAAACTGCTTACAAGTGACAGCTCTGTAAAGTTCTTCCAAGCCAGCATGTAATAATGTTAATCTGAGAATCCTCCTTCATTGTCTTTTGATGCAATTAAAGGAGCCATAGGAGGGCTGGGGAGAACAACAAGCTCCATGGAGTACAAGAATGAAAAAAGCAATGAGAGGGTAAGAGACATACATAAGCTGCGTACGAGAAAGAGGCTAGACATTTTTATGTCCTACACAACAGAAAAGCAGGGCAGCAATTTTACATGGTCAAGCAGCCTTCTGAGGCCACCATTTCCTGATACCTCTGTTTTAGCCAGCACGCTGGAAAAAATGTGGCAGAACAACACACCCTGAAGAACAAGTCTTCATAGGCTGTTCTCCAAGAGCATGCCCCATTGACCAAGAAATTAGTAACAATCTAAGATACAGCTCAGAAACAAACTTGGTAAGTGGCTGTCAAGATGATCAGCAAGGCAAGGATGGGAAATTGATAGCCCTAACAGTAAATGAACAAGGTGCCTCTCTGCTTTAATAGCAAAGTATCCATTAGGGACAGAAGGAGGTGAAAAAACAGGACATTCAGTCCATATTGGATAGCTCAAGCAGCCTGCTTTCTTTTCAGAAAACCCACTGACATGAAGACTTGCCAGTGGCAAGTCAGTGGAATAGCCAGAAGCAGGATCCTCTCTAAAGATTACAGACAAAACCAGCTAGAAGTAGGGTTGAAAAAAAAAAAAAAAAAAAAACAACCCCCATCAGCACCTTTCTAGGTCACTGTTCCCTACAACTGCACCTGCCCGTGAAACCAAAACTTCAAGAAAGAAGCTGAACTTGATGTAAAACAGCACAGCTCTATATTCCTGTCCTCTGAGGCCCTGATCCCGCTCCACAGCCCCATGCAAACCTGCCCGAGAAGCACGTGCCATGTGGAGGTGTGCCAGTCAGTCCCATACGGCTAGGGACAAAGGCCACTCTGTTCGCCTGCCTACGGAGCACGCGTCTTCAAGCGTGGGAGTAGTGGGGTTAGCGCAAGTGACATTTCCTCATTTTGCTGCAAGGAGCAGGTGTATGACTGACCTGCATTGGAACAGAGGCTCTCCCCAGGGTGTGCCAAGGGCACCGAGCAACAGCTGGCCCCAAGTGCTCCAGAGGAAGGGGGAGTCTTTCCATGACCCTCAGGAAAAGTGGGCTTAGCACTTCAGCAGCTTGGTTGTTGATCTTTCTTCTCTCTACAGCTCCCACAGTTTTGCTGCTTTTATGAGAGTAGTAATATAAAACTGCAAGGAATATGCCAATGCCTTCACTGCATTAAAGCATGGCTGAACTTGCTGCTAACTCTGCCCCCAGTTTACTGAGTGTAGGACAAGGGGCCTTGGTCACAGCACAGGGCTGAAGCTGACAGAGAAGATCTTCTGAGGGATTAACAGTGCTCTCTGAAGGGCCAGAAGAATCAGGAGGGATTTTATTTTTCCACCACAGGATTCAAATATCTTCTGGGGATTAGAAAAAAAAAAAGAAATTTTGCAGACAGGAGCTCCTCTAAATCAGGATTTGGAGAGAGAACAAATCCAAGAAGTGTTCTGATATCGAAACCATGCTGAGAGGAATCTGAGGCACAAGTATGATATAAATCCAGATATATTCACTCCACTGTTTCTATGCAAACACTTAAACCTGGAATAACCTCTACACTAACCTTTACCCAGCATTCCTACTCTGTCACATTCCTTCTTTATCCCCTTCTCTCAGCAAATCTTTGTACTCTAATACCCACTTTGTTATTGTGCTGTTATCCATCACAGGTGTTTCTTGAACTAGCAAACTGGGGCATGGACATCCCAAAAACTATTTTTAAAATAAAAACATTGATGGAGTGAATTGTAGCAGCAAGATTCTGCGAAACAGACTGTCTTTGCACACCATCAGGCTACCATTCCAAGCAGGAATAACTGCAGTTTAATTTATGCTACACTTCTGAAGTCAAATCTTAGAAGGGGTGCAAATATTTCAGTGCTTCTAATGCTTTTCCTCCCATAGAACAACAGAGGAGAGTTAGGTACCAAACTAAGGATCCCTGAAAGCCAAGCAAGGAGCTCCCAAGGATAGCTACTGAAATACATCAAGGATAGGGGCAAGTTCCTTCTCTCTATCAGGCAGGGGGCAGGTTTGAAAGCAAGGCTCTCACTTTACACATGAATGGTGAAATCACTCATCTTCACCTGCTCACAGGTTATCCTTTGCTGTTGTTGCACAGGGCCTGACCGAGTGTGTGCACTCCACAGTCAGGTCCTGCAGGAAACACTGGTTGAAGGATGGCAGATTAGAAAGCCTGTGATTAGGTGCCTGTGAGAGCCCTCAGCAGGTAAGGACATCAGGACCTCAGAGGGTTAGTGCCTGCCTGCCACACTAACTCAAGTGCAGCAGAGCAAGGATTTGAAGATCCCAGTGGCACCATGGTAGATGGCCCTCGTGCTAGAAGTGGCAGGCAGGGAGCCAAGACCTTCTGCAAATGTAACCCTTAGCCCTACAGGACACAATGCCACTGGTACGGATTAAAAGAGCTCTTAACAGGATGCCAAAGTATTGGAAGTTGGCTGCAGCCTCCACCATAAAGAGACAACCACCTCTTGTGATCAGCATCAGTAGACAAGCCATGTTTTCTCTAAGCAGTGGGGAGCATCAGAGAGAGTTCTAGGAACCCATTGACACACTGGAGAAAATGCAGGCAGACTTTGAGATGATTTGGCAGAAGTTAACTTCAGGAGTTAAAATATTGTTGGATCATTTTTTCTCCAAGGGGAAAACTGTTTGTGGAGCCAAGCCTTTCTCTGCACCCCAGTAACTGGGAACACATTTAATGCTGGCAAACAACAGACATTATTAAGAGTCTCCTAATACTCACAAGCTATCATTAACAAGCGTTAACAGAAGCTGTTAGAGTCTTTACAATTTAACAGCCGGCAGGACTGATGTAAGAACTCCAAAGCCATCATGCTGCCTCCTGTTATTTCCTTTGAGTGGCATATTTAGGTCTGGTTTACAACCACAGATGAAAGTTTGGGCAGTACCTTCCCCTCTTTAAACATGTCGGTATGTGCGGGGACACACCCATGCCCACAAAGAGGTGAAACACAGAGGCTGCCACTCCTGTTCTGCTCCTTCAGTTTGGCTCCTGGAAGGAGTTAGGTCCATTCAGAGACTGATGCCATAACCTAGTCATTCCCTTATGCATGTGCAGGGACCCCTTCTACTGTAACACCTCAGCATTTTTGTTCAGGAGTTAAAACTGTGACAGATCCCCATGTGCTATTCTTGCCCCAAGAACTAAGATAAGCCTCGGGTTTTTTTTGTTTGTTCCTAATGAGTATCAGAGTAATAGGGCTATTTAGAGAAAGCATCAGTCTAGCAAAAAATTATTTTATAGAAATGCTTCTGTGTGGATTGAACTCCTGCTGTTGGTCTGTGCGTATGCTACAGACCATAGCATACACGGTATGGGAGCTACCTACCCCACACCTCACACGTACGTGTGGGAACAAGCATTTGGATTGCTAAGGGCTCACTGTGTGACTGCAAGTGTGAAAGCTTATCCCATTTCTCCCACCTTTCCAAAAAAACCCAACATCCACTTGCAAGACAGGCTTTCCTCAGATGAGGATAATCCACAGTGCTGAGTGAGCTACACTGGCTTCCATCACCCTCTCTTCATCTTCAGCCTGCTCGAGGAGGATCCCTTGAGCAGGGGATGACCAAGTTCTAACGCTGACGAGGGCACGAGAAAGCAGCTCAGAGCAGCCACAGCTGCCCATGGTAGAAAGCAGAAATATGGCTCTGGTGACCCCTGCAGCCACTTAGCTCCTGATCCTGATGTTTGATGAGACATAATTGCTATAGAGTATTTGAATATACTGGTTTGTTTTAAATCCATTGCAAAAAGCCCTCTGAAACAGCCTTAGAAGTTTGTAGACCTAAGAACTGTAAAAACTAAATCCATCAGGCAGTAAAAGAAGTTACAATTCTGACTCCATACTCTGAACATTCACATCTGAGCCCTATGCAAAGCTATGCAAGCACTTGGGACCAAAAACTCAGATCCTGTAAAGATTTATGTCCATCACGGACCATTATTTCTTGTCCTTGACATCACTGAGCTTTATACAGTACTCTGGAAATAAATCATAATTGCTACTTCTGGACCACAGTTGTAAACCTTGGTTGCAGAAATACACAAGACACAAAAGCGGAAATTAAGCCCTCTGGAAAAAAAAGGCGGGGGTGATATTTGTTAACTGGTTTCTGTTTGCTTTAGTACCAGTTGGGAGAGCAAATATACTCACATTAAGATATAAAAGTGGTAATAAATCTCCTCTCCCAGATTACACAGGAATGTAATACATTGCTTCCATATGATCAATAATTCTAATTCTGTTTTCAGTCTGGAAATCTATTGCGACCATAGCTTTTTCAACCTATTCTGTACCCTTTTGAAAAAAGGGGGTGATTACATTTTGCTGCACTATTTTTCCTGTTTTTTGAAATTTGTCCTCATATAGTTCACAAGACATTTCTATTAATTGGAATGTAGACAGATAGTGTGAAAAATGCTATGAAGGATATTATTCATGTTGAACAAAATTAAAATACATTGTTCTCATTTCATCTGCATTAACATTTCATGAGTTTTGGGTCTTTTGTGGGTTTTTTGTTTGTTTGGTTTTTTTAAAAAATACAAACCACAAACCAAAAACTGTTTACATGTCTGTCTGTCTTTAAAACTGGCTGTGCTTGGAGGAGCACTGGGTGAGCCTAGAACAACTTCCCAGTGAGTGATCAAAGAGTGTAGCACAGGAATAATGCTTCAGAGACTCAACAGCCCCAGTTGTACACTGCTCAGTAAGACAGAGAGGACTGCTACAATATCTGCTGCCTTCAGTACGTGGCAGATGTATTGTTTGCGCCAATTCCTGAACATTTTTCTGTATGATTTACTTTGTTAAATCAGAAACATATATGTTGCAACCAAATAGCTTAATTGCATCTTGTCAACAAGCACTGGTTAGCACAAACATCTGTAACATACTACAATATTCTCACTTTAAAACATAAGGCAATGGTATCACGTCTTAGATAAAATCCTGGCTTGCTGAGGCCAATGAGTCGTGCATTTCCTCAGGAACAAGACTTCACATACCAAATTCCAAACTTATTAAACATAGAGCTGTAAGAGATAAGGAGAAAAAGGGAGTCTTGCTGTTATTTTCCAAACATTTAGTGCTTTGCTTTTACAAGATGGGGATGGTACTGTTCATCTAGGGCTGCAAGGGGCTAAACACTCCACATGTTGAACTGCAATAGCATTTCTTCCAAAGCACAGAGCCACATGGATCCTCCACACAGCAGGACAGAACAAACCCTTTGTACACATCAGATATTTCCAAGCAAACAGGCCTAAGCCTACTTGCCAAGGCCAATTACTTGATAAGCAGTATAGTTTTCCTCATTATCACCATGATCACTTGAGAGCTGGGCAGGCAGGCTTTTTATATGCTTAATCACTCAAGTTCTTGACTTCAGTCTACATATAACACATTTCATGAAGCTTGAAGCTATGTCTGTTCTATACGTAATATTTCTGCACTGGAAGGACAGAACCACAATACATTTGCAGTATAGATTTTTCTCGCATTTTACCTAATTATACTGTGGAAGCAAAAAGATACAAGGATAGGGTCTTTATCTGGAACAAACACAAAGTAAACTCCACCAAGTACAATCTAAACACAAAAATATCTTTTCCCAAGCATCAAGAATGCATTTGAAAGAGTGTCAAACAGATGCCCCAAGAAAATGACTTCCTCTGCCTCTTTTCTCATCCCAAACCCTTATTATTACGTTTTGATTGATTTTTCTTGGCTCTTACACACCCTCATGCTGATCTTCTTAGGTGGGCTCCATACAACCTTCCCAGCTTTCTTTTATCCCTCTAGTCTTCTTGCCAATAAATTATTCTAGTTTTATGAAAAGTTTCTTTTTTATTTCATAACCATTTTCTCTTGATCCAAAATGAGCTAAAACTCAGTGGTTGGGTGTTTTGTTTTTTAATGCAACGCTTGGTCTGCCAAATGCCTTAAAAATGTATTTCAACCTTCTCTGTTTACTTGAAAGCTGCTTCTTCCAAGAAGGCTAAGAATAATGCGGTTACCATAGTTTCCTTATCCACGACCAATAAAATGCAATTTGGAATACAATAAAACAAAGACAAGACTACCCACAAAATGTGACTAAATGATTGGACATGGATATCTTCACCCTACATCACTCCTAGCACTACTATGGAAAATACTCAAAACTAATCAATACCCAGCTTTTGGTCCAGCAGGGAAGGTGAAGATAAGCCTGTCCGATTGCCAGTTATTTGAGATATTTAAATTCCAACATTTAAGATGTCTGTTTACGTAAAATCCCTACCACACAGATTTAGTATTTCACCTCAGAGATTTTGTATTTTACTGTATTCTTTTGTTCCAGGAAGAGATTTTGTACGAATGCACTTTGCTAAGGCTGAGTGAAGCTAAGTGATGGATTCATTACCTGTAGCAACCAGTTGACAAAGTAAATAATATACTGCGTGTTCTTACAGTTTTGTTGGCTCCTGAACAGGCAAGCTTCTAGGGAACAAGCCAAAAATAATCTTTTTTCTTCCAGTCAACTGGCCAACAAAACCCCTTTGCTTCAAAGACTATACAAATTACACCTGCTTTGGACACATCCATTTGCTTTCTTGATTAGAAGTTAAATGATGGAATATTACTGTAATAAAATGAACTTATAAGAAAAGAAAGAAAAACAATTATTCTCAATAATAATGCATGATGAAAGAGAAAACCACAGCATGCATGATGGATATACAGACCCACTGCCAAGTTAATTTTTTCCTGGTTTTAAAGAATTGTAAAGATTTCCTTTAAAAAAAAGCAAAATATTTTGCCTTGTCCTTTAAAAAAAAGGAAACAAAAATCCAGAGGATGTTCTGTTTGATGAGACACACTAAGAAGATTTACCAAGGCAAGCACCTGAATGGGAGGGAAGCAGAATCCTCTTCCTACACTCTCAGTGCACACTATGGGACTTACTCCTGTGGTGCCTTGGACTCTCTCACAAAACACGAGGTACACATGGGAGAATGCAATTCACGATTTTCTGGTGTTCTACAAATGTTTGCTTGCCAGTGACAACAGCCCAAAACAGCTGAGGTTAAATCAAAAAGCTCTGGCCATGGTTTGATAACCGCTGGATGTAAACAACAGGGGAAGAAAATATAGCAAGTCTCTTCCTTACCCCAGGCACCCAGGGCTGTAGTCAGGGATTCTGAGCACTAGGAGCAGGAAAACTGCTAGAAGAGCATTTGCTGCTCTTGTTTTTGAAGAAAAGTGGTTATCCTCACTGTGCAGCTTTGTGGAGCTTTTGCAGACCCCAGAAGCACCACTGCTGAATATATCAAACATACAGGCACACAGCCTCAGTCAACATAGTTTTAGTTATAGCTTAGCCACAAGAAAATATAATGCATATTTTATCCTTGCCTTCTCATCTTGTGAAGGTCATGTAAATGTAACAGAGTATAGGGAAGAGAGAAAGAAGGTATAAGAGTGCAAGGGATCACTCATATGGTGAATATCCTCCACTCTTCCAATGAAAAAGTTTATTAGTTTACCCCACCAAAAAAAGCATTCTGTGTGTAACAGGATGCCAGCTCTAGCACATTAGACAAAGACATTGTATTTTTGCAGAAAAAATATTTTAAATCCTGTTAATATGTTGCTCATTGCATCAGTTAAATTTAGTAGTACATTTTTAAATTGCAGTTCTCAATCACTGTCAGCACTATAAAAGAAACTAGCTAAAAGCACTTACTAAAAAGGCATGTCTTTCACATCCCTAGAGTGAATTTAATGGGGAACAGGAAGAAGCAGTGAAGACCAAGCCTACATTAAACTTTGCACCCTCTCATCTACCAGTAAAGAAGTATGTAGACCAGGTTTTTTTCAACATTTCCTTTATGCCTTCAGTACACTATATTTCAAGTCTCACATCAGTCCTGACCAGGCTGCTCGTTAGTGGTTTTAAACTTCCCGTCCAAAAACACCTAAGAGGAGAGTTACCTGCTCAGGACCTGTGCTTCTGCATTTCCTCACATCGTCGTCCACTTCTGTTAAGGACAGTGCCCTGATGGAAGGCCCAGACCCTGTCATTACCCACTTGTAAGTGGTACCCACAGTAAATGACATTTGAAGTCCCATCCGCTTTGTCATTATTGCTTTGGTTGTTGACCTCTCTTATGATTCACAACAAGATCCAGCATCCTTCCTTATCCTACCTGTCAGAAACCAACCACTGCAATACCTCATTGATTGCAAGCTGCTCTCCACCTCCCCCAGGATGGCCGTAGCGGTGGTTGGAGCTCCGGAAGTCCTCATACAGGTCCTCCTCACTTCCCACATCATCTGTTAGAGCTGTCTTATCCAGTGCCCCATCAGTGATCACTACAACAACAAAAAGAACAAATTGGTATAGACCACAAGATCCTCAGCAGCACTGTGTTAATTATATGAGCTTGGCTGGGGTGAGGGACACTATCACACAGCATAAAGGGAAAAAAAGACAAGGAAACTATATAGGCAATTTCAGGGCACAATTCCAGCCTGGTGCACACCCATTTTTCAGACAATTTTTCTCCATTCATATTTTGTTACCATAAATAATTGTGTCTTTTTTAGACTGGAAAGTATTATTTTCAATAATTCAACAACTGCTGCGTGTTGCAAAGAAAAGATCAAGTAAGAATAAGAAAACAGGCTCTGAAAAAAAGGCGCAGGGCAGAGACGACACAAACATGATTTGATTAGGACATTGTTGTGTTGACAGGAAACTTGACTACATAACAAGCTCATGTCTGCCAATTCATACCTTGATGATTATGATTTACTAAATCCTATCACACCAAGGAAACTCTCAGCCTTTGGAAGAAGCATTCACCTTCCTCTTTGTCCACACATTTAATTTTTTGTTGCCTGAAAGGGTGTTTGCTACAGAAGTATCCATTATTACCACAGGAGGACCATTCTGCTCAGCACAGCCCCCAACAAGATACAGATAATGGAGGGTTAGCAGTCTGTAGCTAGAACAGGCATTGAAGCCTCAAGATATAAGCATAAGCCCGAGAGAAATAAAAATCATGGCATTTATACTCCTTGCACAGAAGAAAATGGCACTTCATCTGTTTCATAGGCAGGAACTGTTTCCTGAGGTCTCCTCAAGGTATTAGCAAATACTCTTCAGTTGCATGTTGACCAATCATTCATTCATCCCATACCAGTATAGGCTACTGAGCATAAACTTTTTGTTCTCAAGTCTGTGAAAAATGTCATTGATTAAAGAAAACATTTGCTGACATATTCATCTGGATTAGCAACTGCTAGGACAACAGTTTCCATGACAAAGAGGTGGGCTTCACAAAGATTTCTATGCATGAAGTAGCTAACACAAACATGATGCAGAGAGCAACAGCTGATATAACTAGTAATTTTAATGGACTTGACACAGCTATGGTAGTAGAACTGAATGAAGTGAAAACACAGATATTGCTGTCGGCACTCCTGGTCTTGGGTGTCCAAGTTACACATGATGTCACACTCAAAATTTTTGCAGAACAGGTGAAGAAAAAGAAAAAAAAATCTTTGAGCTTCATCTTGTACAGCTTGAACAGGAGAAGCAGCACTCAGAATCTGGGAACACAAAGGCCTGTTCTTGAGCCCTCTCATTTCACTCCATAATGCAAGTGCATCTTATGAACCTAATTGTGTCAGTGGGCCAAGAAAAAGGGCCTAAGGGTTCATTAGCTTATGATTACCTCAAAGCAAAGGCTCCCCAGTAATACAAAATAAAGTGCTGTCAGAGGTTACAGCAAAACCTGCAAAGATCATCCTCATCAATGCTTTCATTACATGTGATGTTTTGATAAGGCTGCATCACTTGATTACTTCTAATAACATTGTAAGGTGTAAATTCATTGTAGCAGCTATCAGTTCAGTGCAGTAACTTGACATCAAAATGAGTGGAGTATGAGCTATTTTTGAACTAAATACTTGATTGTTTATGTTCTGAATTCAATAAATACGCACAACATAGCAAAGACATATTCATTGTCTAAGCCTGGAACTCCACCCAATATTGATGATAGTTCAGGACATGGGGGTGCATATGAGCTTATGATTAAAGCAGAATGTTCCGTGGAAGTGTGTAACTACCCAACTATTCAGCTTTAGGTGGCATTTCACAAAAAAAAAAAAAAATCAAGCACACTCACAGCTTTGCTCTGACACATCATATCATTATACAGAAGTTCTCTAGTGAATGCATGCCAGTAGTATAGATTGCATATAAAGCAATTCTGGGGCTAAAACAGCCCATTAATATAAAACTCAAAACCAGCTGGAATGCCACTGATGTTATTTCATGCAGAATTACCATGGTTTGCACTTAAATTTATTTTTAAGAGCATTAAACTATCACATTTTGATCATACACTGAAAAACATTTGTCTGATAGTTAATGGTTGGACTGGATGATCTTAAAGATCTTTTCCAACCTAAACGATTCTATGATTCTGTGATAATGAACAACTTTCAGTGTATTAGTACAGCAACAAAAACAAATTAAAAATATTTTTCAAGAACAAATAAAAAGAAATCATTTATAAGAAGGGAGTCAGCAGTCAATTCAAAACCTTCTTTGCCTCCCTCTGATGTCATTTTTTTTCCCTTATTTTACGTACAGTTTCATTGTTTTTGCCTTATGCATCTTCTGCTATTTTCACTGCTAAAAGTAATTTTCAGCTTGAAAAGTGTTAATTGACATCTTTAAAGCTTTTGTTTTTTTCCCCCCACATTTTCCTATTTGTTCTCTGATCTGTGCTTAGATGAAAAAGCAAAAGCTCCAGGGAGATATTTATCTGTATTACTTAAAATGCTCTATACCTCTGCTAAGTGCCTTGAAAGCTGTGTTTGCTTTTACTAGAGATCTGTTTTTCTTCTCTGATCTTACCAAGCTCATCAATTTTCTGCAGTCTCTAAATCTGCTACTGCATTTTGGATTAGTTTTCCTGACAGAAAAGTCCTCATGGACGTATTTCACCAAAAACTGCAGTTAATAGTCATATGAAAGTTCTCAATCCTTGAGGAAGAATGGCCCAAGATAGCCATTATACGTTTTCCCAAACTCACTAATGTTCCAGGGAAGAATAAAACTAATGAAAAATAAGAATTTGCTCTGAAGCAGCTTACATGGGAGACATGATTACAAATAAATAAATAAAACAGTAGTCTGGAATGGTAACCCAATGCACTAGAAATCCATCAGAGAAGTAGGAGAATGAAGGTTTTTAATGTAGGTAGTGACTCAACATGCACAGCATAAACTAGGTCAAGTAGAAAAGAAGCAAGCACTATACAAAAATCTTTAAAGACAAGTTAGCAGAGATTGCTGAAATAGTCTATCAGCTTCCTCAACGGCACAGTACTAGTTGGACAGGCAGCTATTAAGCTGCACGGTAGTTGACTCTGATGCCTCGTTCCTGCCACCCCAAATGCTCATCTCCATTTAACACTGAAATCCCTTGGTACAGTCACAGCTGGCCTCTCCATGTCTCTCTGAAACAATGATCTGACCTGTCCCTGGCAATCAGACACCACCAAAGAACAATGTTCTGTCAAAAAATAATGCCAAGCATCCAATTAGCTCAAGCAGAATTCTCCATGTTTTATACAGCTGTTCTGATAAATTCCACTAAATATGGCAACAAATTCCATACATAGGAACACAGGGAGGGGTTGTCACCAACATGTAGTACTACAACCTTCTGTGCAGGTATTAAAACTCTGCTTTATACTGTTGTTAGTCCAAGCCCAAGCTCGGGATTTATGTCATTAAAGTACAAAAGCAGATGGATAATTCTAGTAATAGTAGCTCATGAAAGAATACCGCACAAACCCTTTTTTATGCATCTGGATAGAGAATAAGGTGTCAAGAGCCTGCCTCCACGAAGAAATACCTTGGGAATATGAAGCAGCAAAAGTCATACAAAAAATGGCATGAAAACAGCAACTGACACAGGTGGCCTGCGTTTAAGTGCCTGAGCAGACAGCACTGAGACAGGCAACATTCAAGGACAGTCACAAAAACAAAAGGGAAGAATTCTATAAAAATCAAATAAAGCTTGATCAAAATGGTCCAGAGGAAGAAGGTATATGGGTTCACCCTTACACCTTCCTATAGGCTTTGGGATGCAGGCATAAGCAGTAAGCAGTGGGAAGGGTCCTGGCTGGGCTCTGCTTGTGCCCGCACCTTGCTGAAGGGGAGCACTTAAAAGGTCAACGCCAAGCAACCCTGAGAGGTACTTCTCCTACACAGTTACAGAGCTCTCCATCTCATCAGAAAGCCATTGGAGCTGTTACCAGCTCTGTGGTTTCAGACAGAAAAGCACTCTGTGCGTGCAGTGAGAGACAATCCATGCAATGGCCACAGTATAAACCATGGCTGTACAACTCCTAGCTGCCCCAGGTAGTGGCCTGCCAGCTGCATCCTGCTTACAGGTAAGTTTGGATAATTTGAAATGTATACCGGCAGCTGCCTGTATGGTAGGATGTTTCTCTTGGGAGCCACAATCATGTCTGTCTGACACTGGAGAACGAAACAGCTGGGCTATACTGAGACAGCCTTGATTGTAATAAACTACAGAAGATGGTGGGGAGGGAAAAATGAGAAAAACCTTGTGTTGTTCATCTAACTGGTGAGAAACCAAATGAATTTGGGATTAGATGATCTACTGAAGGTCACAGACTGAAAATTAATATTAAGCATTAGTCTTAACTGAACTCTGGACTGTGTCACCTAGTACAGGTGACACTGTTCACTATGTCTGAGCTCCTCTCCTCTCTCAAAGTATGGACCTGCTTCATACATTTCAAGTGCCAGGAATCAGTGAACACAATTTGTTGTTGGCCAAAAAAAAAAAAAGATACTACCACCACCAAAAAAAACCCCAAAACCAACCAACCAAAATGCACCCCACCCTCTCACTGGAGAAACACAGAATAAATTTCTAGAACAGTTTCCTCAGAGCAGCTGGGCACTGCAGCCCCAAATCTAGCACAGCCTCTTAACAAAGATCTCTCAAAGTCACATGGGTTTATGTCTTAGCTGGAATAAACCCCAGTAGCTCCCCGTTGGCAAGGATCTCCAGCCATGTGTCTGGGTCAGAAACCTGAACAATGACCCAGGACTGAAGGAAAATGGGCTAGAGGCAGTTTCCCCCAAATTTTGGTTATCTGCTTTCACTTGGCATACAGCCTATAGCTTTTAGGGTTAAGGCTGGGACAGGAACCCATGATGATTAGAGACAGCTTTGAAAGCCAAAAGCATCCATAGTTTATTAAAAGCACATTATATTAATGACAAAGGGAACAACTTCTGTGTATTTGTAGTATCTCTCTTTCAAGTGTGGTTTTTTCAGTACCACATCCACACATTTAATTTGTCTCTGTAGCATTTACATTTAAAATAATTCACCGAAATAACAGTAGGAGCCTGATTTACACTCACAGAGCAAATTAATTCAGAGCTAACAACATCATTCCCTCTGCCTGACTGAGCAGAGATTGCTGTGGTTGTGTGCAGTGCCCACAGGAAAGTGCATTGCAGCTGGTGAAGGGAGTAGTTCAAGAGATTTAAGGTGATAAACAAAAGGGGTGTGTGGGGTGGGGAAACCAAACCCAGACTACATTGCCCAGGTGAAAAGAGCCCCTCCACCCTCCTCTTTGCCCATTCTGAATTGCTAAACCCTCATCTCCCTTAGAAATAGCAGCCACAGTAGTGCTGCAGCCTCCATCAGTCCTGTTCTGAATTATGTGCTTCATTTATCAGCTGCTTGATATACAGAGGTCCCTATGCAGCTGCCACAGTAAAATCCATCAGAGTGATGTCATCCCATTTCTGCCCCAGCAGTGCAATTCTCCAGCTCTTTACTGTGCTGATGGACTCTCTCATCATTCTGCTTATGGTTGTGGGCCAGTTTAACAGGAAGAGGGAAGTCTGGCAGGGAATTAGCAACAAGGGAACAACAACCAGTTAGTATGAGCTTCATGAGGGGAAAACAAACAAACAACAAACCCACACAAACCCAAAAAACCAACCAAGGACATGGGCCTGCAAAGCCAAGCCTTAGAGAACTAAGGTCCCTGTGATGACATTTCTGAGCAGGTAATGAAACTGTGTTCAGTGAATCTTCAAGGGGAAAAAAGAACACAGAATGGGGAAGAGAGGCAGAAAACATTTAAGTGGAGAAAGCAAGCTTCATCGCCTCCATTTCAAAGAAACATTAAGAAGGGAAAGGATTCAACATAACAAAATTAAATTAACATTTTGGTATAATGCCACAAATAGAATTGCTGTTACGAATGAAACCAGTTTCTAATTAGCTGAGGCAAAGAGCAAATCCATGCTCAAAAACAAAAAGGACACAGTTCTTCAATGGAAAGCTGAGCGCAGGTCCTCTGTGGGTCTGCTGGGCACATCACCCAGGGTAACATTCATCAGCAATAATGCACTGAGCCACCCACTCATGTTTCAAGAGTTTTTAAATCCCAATTAGAATCTAAATGACTTGCAGGGAGGCTTAAGGGAATTCTCAGCTCTCTCGGGTAGCGGAGATAATTATGGGGAAGAGAGATGCGGATTATGAATGGCTCTGCAGCTCCGACTCCCACGTTACCACTTGCTACGCAGTTGCAGCTTGGTCTGCTTTGCCTTGGCAGACATGCAGCAGAGACCTGCCCCCAGTCCCTTCCTTGCTTGTTGAGTGATGTTATGAGTGGGAGAGAAGAGGGGGAGCAGTTTAACTAGATTTGAAGAAGAGTGGAAACAATGGGAAAAACAGATAGAAAAGCAGATAAATGTACTTTCTTGATCCAAAGCCTGATCCTTTGTTAAAAGCCCCTCTGTTGTACTGCATACAAACTATTAATTCACTTGCCATGTTCCCGTCACAGCTACTGATGTGGAAAAAAGCAGGTTTGTCCTCCTACTCTACGTATTTGTTGTTTATTTGCTCAGGTCTGATTACTCACCCATACCAACCTGTTTGCTCTCATTTTTCAGATGGACATTTTTGGAAATGCTATTTATTTTATGTCTGGACAATGTTGAACATGATGGGGCCAATTCTAGTTCAGTCCTTTGAAAGTTCTATCACAATCTAAACATTAAATCAATCATAGCAATCAAAACTAGCAGACAAATCCTGTCTACTGTCCAGGCACATTCTTTAGCATATCCTTGGTAGGATATACTGGTTGGAATATCTGGCGTGTCATTTACTGCCCCAACAAGAAGTCTTATTCTTTGACGTAGCTGCTATTTGAAGGAGTTGGATGGGAAGGGTAGATGAAACTGTCCCTCATAATTTTTCAAAAGTTTCCTCTGTGGAAGACTAAAATAGTTGCATTTCTTGTTTCTAACAGGTAACAAACACCAGCATTCGAAACTCAGGCTGAAGTTTTACCTGTCCATTTAACTCTGCTGATTAGCCCTGTGCCTGCTATGCCTTGAAGCAAAAAATCAAACCCAGACCAAACTCCCCCCCCTTGAAGTGGAAAAACAACAGCAGCAACAAAGCTAGCACTTCATCAGACAACTGACTCCCAAAATACTGACAGGCTGCTGGCTGGGAAACAACGTATCTGACACTGTCTAGTAGAGCATGGTCAGGGCCAATTCAGATCAGCAGTAACCTTGGGTGAGTTTTCAGCTCACCTGCAAAGATGAAAATATCATGTCCATGTCTCCACATCCACCCATTCTTACGCAAAAGTGTAACAACAACTGAGGAAATTCAAGCAAATGAGCCAGGAAATCAGAACAATAGTTATTTACAGTGGACAACACCTACTTCAGTAAACATAGGAGGTAAAAGCAACATCAAAGAGTGTTAGTGCAGCTGAAAAGCCTGACAAACATGACTTTGAAAGGGCTTTGTCAATAAGATTTCAGGTGCTTTATTTATTTATTTATTTTTAGGAAAGCATCCGCTCCAGCTTTCCAAAACCTTATAGGCACACCCCACAAGTTGGAAGATCAGCAATCTGGCAAAAAAAGACACAGCGGTTTCTTAAAAGATTATTCCCACAGATTCCCCTATGTGATCGCAACATCTGCCAGTACTTCAGTGCACGCTTATGTGTGGCATCACTCCTAAAGATCACCTTTGGGCTTTTCTCATCTTTTGCTTGCACAAGTATATGAAACTTTCCGGTGGGAACACGCAAAGGAGCCACACTACCTTACTGCTACCATTCTTACTGCTTTGCCATTACTTAATCTGAGTTCATCTAAACCAAAGCCCTGGTTCATACTCGTACATACTCAAACTCTGTTTTTGAATCTTTTTTTCCCCTCCTCCAGAAAGCAAACAAAAAAGCCTCAAACAATTCAGACATAATCAATGCTTCTAGTTATCACCAGTCCTCAAATGGAGATCTTCAATAGAAAATGCTCCCCCATATTCTCTCAGGAATTGTTATTCCTCCTACCTCTGCAGCTACTTTCCAGGGACTTAACTGGAGTTTTTTTTAATGCAAGTGCTGTTATCTCCCAAATCTCACACTGCCCTTGTCTGTTTTAATTATATTGATTTAGCAACAACTTCGTAAGAGCACTCACAGAAGAGTGTTAGAAACCCAAGCTATCACAGGCTCTCGTAATCCCTCCTTTCTTGTACCTGTTACTTTATTAAGCAAAGGAAAGAATGTAAACATGCTGTAGGACATTCCAGCTGATTTATATTTCCAAAGATTCTGTGCTTTTATTATGTCTTTACATCCAAGTACATCCTCAGAAGACCAAGAGCTCAGAAGCTAAGTCTTTGCTAAAGATTTTGTTGCCAAAAAGCTTACAGTTTTCTTCAGTCTTAAGTCACAGTCTAGAAACAAGAAAATTCCACTATACACTAAGCTTTAACTACTGGCCTGGAAAAGACCATGCTGTAAAGAATGGTTAAGGTCATTTTTATGAAGAATTGTCACAAGGAAGTAAAACAATTCATATCACAAAAGTCTTTAAAATATTGCACCCAGTCATGCCAACTTTGCATGGAAATATCAACTTCCTTACTCTATTTTTGTGACAGTCAAACCTAGAGTGGGGGGGGGGGGGGGGGGGGGGGGAAGACATGGGTCTTTCTTATAATGGAGTAATCCGCATTATAACCTGAATGATTAAGAATAAAGAATTATCTTGATAATAATTTAAAATGTTTGACAATACAGCCACCTTTGGTTAAGGCAAAACTATTTAACACCAGAACCTGAAACAAGGCCTGCAAGCCTATAGCTAGCTAACTGATACAGTGAACAACACAAATGCACTGGGCACATATTGCTTCCAGCAAAGTCAGCACAAAGCGCCACTGGTTGGCACTTCTGAAAAGCAGGCTGTTTATGTAAGTGTCTGAAGATGGATTTAAGAGGCTAACTTTGAACACTTAAATTTGAAAAATGTGACCTTTGTTTTTTCCCAGAATTCTGCATAATGCTATAAATCCAGTCTTTATCTTTGTGAGGCTATCCAGGCTGACAAGTGGCTTATATCTATGACCTTGTACCACAGAAGTAATTAAAAATGAATGCCATGAGAAGACTTTTAATTGCTCTTGTGCATTATCAAGTGTAAGTCTCAAGGGGCAGCAAGATGTTTTGTTGACACTATTTTGATGACCAGTCTTCATGTAACACACAACAGATCTGGTTTCATATTAGGGCTACAGTCTTTTCACTAAAAACACTGGTAAAACTGCTTTACCTTTACGAAATCCCTCTGTCCCTATTTATATTTTAATCCGAGTTCTAAGAAAATCCCCACGAACAAGCTACCAAATATTTCTGAAGGTAGAACAGGAAATCAAGGATTAATATTATTTAACTACAACTGCCATGATAGCTAAGGGATAAGGGTCTTTGCAGCATACATGTTTGAATCACACAACACTACACAAAGAAAGGAGGCAAAGTCAGGTTCTGAGTTAGGGTGATTCTTCTTTGGTGTTACTCAGAACAGATTTGGGAGATCAGCTCTAAGCAAACTACAGGAGAGATGCTGAACATGGCCAATTGTAATCCAGTCTTTATATTTTGAGTAGACAAAGACACAAGAGCGTTTCCACTGGAAGATGGGTGCAGAATGAGAGGGTGACATGTTAGCTCAGTTTAGAGGGACCTCACAGACAGAGACAAGACGGAAATTTCCAACTCACTCAGACATTGCTTATTTACAGTTCTGTGAGTGTAAACATCGCTGCCAGAGTCCAGGACTGACTGGTTTTAATATCCAGTGCTGCTATATCACCTGTGTGGAAGACCGGCTCTACAAAACAATGGAAGAAGGTTGGAGCACAGAGGTGACCTGGATGAGAGGATGGTGCAGTCTTGCCCTCACTGCATGGCTGGGAGTATGCTTCACACCAGCTCTAGCAGTAGTCCCCACACCAGTCAGCCCTCACTACCTCCAGACTTCCCTGCCAGTGATATATGGGAAAGTGAAAGATTCTGCACCAAAATAATTTCAAACTGTACATGGTTAGCAACATTCTTATGAAATATATTAAGAACTCAAGGACAGGCCTTACAGCCTTATACATTCGATACTGTTCATACTGTAGCAGGAACAGAGCATCCCACTGTGAAGTATTTGCTCCCCGGGAATCTGAGTGTGCAGATATGATACATTACTGCAAATCAAATTTAAAGAATTAAGCTCGAGGTACTGAACCTGTTGATTGATGCATCTTAATAAATTTCAAATACCATAGGAAAAAAACCAGAGAGACTTCACATTCAATAATTTTAAGTTTCCTAGGAAACTGGTGTGAGAAGGTACCTTATTTCAGAGTATTTTCACAACATTCACCGCCAGGTCCGAATTGTAGCTGAACGTGTGAGGTGCAGTCTCACCCTACAGCAAGAAAACTCTTCCAAGGAGAACATTATTCCTCTTGGAATACATCAAGTATTCAGTTCAAAGCCATTATTAATCATCCCTCTAAAAGGAGAAAGCATTCTGGCAAGGTCACATTGGTCAGGGTGCCTTTACTAGTTAAATTCATTGCTTAGGATGTTTACTGCGGGCTTCAACAAGGAAGTAAGAATAGCAGAATTGGTAAGATCAGCATTTCAGCAAATCATGAGCCTGAGATGCTAAGTGTGCATTTTGAACTATGAATTCAAAATGACACATTACCACTTACAGATCATTGGATGCAACACAGAATATTTTGGAACCTTTGGAGACCAATTTAAAAGTTGAACCCATCCCTAGCTGGAGATGGTAAAATTAAGCAGCAAAAGTATATTGACAGAGGCAGCAACGTAATTTCAATTCTGACTAATAAAAGAGCACTACTGATGAGCAGTGACCAAACTGAACAAGGTCTCCTAAAAAGGTAAGAGAAGATGAAGCCTTTTCAGAAGTCACATTACCTAAAGCAAGCCTATCCTTCTTTTGACCAGTACATAACAGCATACAGTCAAATGCAGCTCTACTTAAGGCACATGTCCCTTTTCTGACATTATTCTAGAGAGATAGCTGAAGCAGTCAAAATAATCTTTGCAAATTTGACATTAATGCTGTAACTTGCAAAATCAAAACAGGCTAAAACAAGGACAGTGCCTTCCAGAGCAACTCTGTTCGCGTGTTCTAGTGCACAGCACTGGTCAACAAACATGCAATTCTTTATCAATTGTTTGAACTTACAAAACAAACATAATAATTCTTTCACTTAAAGGCAGATATGTCAAATTTGACCTTTCCTGTGATTAGCCAAATTTTAAAACATTTAATTCCACAGTGCCGCTGTTATTGTTTCCATTTCTGAATTGATTCTTATTTAGATCCCATACGCCACCAATGAGAATAGGAAAATGCTTTGTTTCTGAACAGAAACTGTGCATTTACTATTTCCCAACCCTTAGCTTTTCCAAAGTAGCTAAAAAAAAAAAAAAAAAACCCACCAAAAAACCAAATAAGTTGCTCCAGACTCCAGCCTCACAATTCTGTTCTAGTTTTCCAAATATATCTCCAGCTACACTGTATCCAACTGAGGGGCAGGGGAAAAGAAACAACCAACCCAAGCCCCATGCCACCTAGCTTTCAGAAGTGCTCAATGTATAAAATTACCTTTATCCTCAAATACACTGAAGGATGTGCTGTGGTTTACTAGTTACACAATGATTTGATCCTTCAGCGTCTAAAAATCACTGTTCCTCAGAACTACAGTAAATGGTGAAAGATTTCTTCCAATAGCAACTTACCAATGTAGAAGTGAAATTTAAATTAACCTTATTTTCCAAAGTTCTTATACCTGATGCATATTCACTTATGATGATAAATCCGAGTGTCCAGTTTCTCCTTTCCCTGACAATTTAACCAAGATGATTTCTCTATCTTTGTAGCCCATTTTTTGCCTATGAGCTTTACTCTCATATATCAAAATTTGATCTTTTTAACAAAGCAGCACAGATTCTGCACACTCAAATCCTATGGGCTGGTAGTTTTAGTACCCTTATTCCATTTTCAAATGAAGTTCCAAGGAAAACAAAAACAGTCCCCCATATTTACAAACAGATTATTTTTCCCAAAGAGAAAAGCATTACAGAACTGGATGTGGTTGAGGTATATTAAAAAAAAAAAAAAATGCAATGAAAGGGCCACTTGTAAGTATCTGTATTTTAAGTTGGCTGATGACATAGCCTGGATAAAGTGTAAACACAAAATCTGTCAGTTTAGATTATATTTCTGTGAAAC
This sequence comes from Pelecanus crispus, assembly GCF_030463565.1. NCBI lineage: Eukaryota > Metazoa > Chordata > Aves > Pelecaniformes > Pelecanidae > Pelecanus > Pelecanus crispus. The sequence goes on along the minus strand of NC_134651.1, from coordinate 26,431,236 downwards.
CAAGCTGCTGGCTTATGTTCATATTCATCATGAATGGTTCTGTGCAGTAGCATCTTCCTTTAAGTTAAGGCATAGCTGTTGTCTCTGTCTTGTAGATTTAAATAATTATTCTTTTCAGCTTTGGTGGTATTCCTCTGCACCGGAAGCCCAACTTCATAATTTCTGAGTGACAGACTATGCAATGCAGCATTATTACATTGAAGGACAACACTAAAGTATCAATAAAGGAAAGAGTTCCCCAGGAGACTACTGTCAAAAGATATTAATTTCTTCCTCCAATATATAAAAAAAAAAACCAAACCAAACCCTCTAAAACATATTCCCAGAAAATGTCCATCCAGCTTGGAAAGCCATCTATTTTTGCTTTCTCAGTGACCAGTGCTCTCAGCACCAAAAACATTTGTTTTATTTGACAAGAATGGAATGTGTAAAAAGTGACCTGGAGAGACCAACAGGAGGAAAACAAAAAAAAAAAAGGTAGGGCATGGTGCATATTGCATGCTGTATTGTCATGTGAACCATGGCAGATCTGAAGTGGCTCTCCTTAACATTCACTTCACTTCTCCAGATTTTCCCCCAGAAGCACTCATAGGAGATACTGGTCTACTGCTTCTCAGTTTCTGTGAAATCCAGAGTTCAGGGACAGAAGAGGATAATGACAGTATTGCTGAAATATTCTGAAGCAGCTTTAAAAGAGGATTATTCTAGTGATTAAAATCAGTGAGGCAGGCACATAGCACGTACTGGGGATCATGGAAGTTTAGCATGCTGTAAAATTCATGGAAAAAAAAATTAGGATGCATTTTAAGTCCACAAGGCCACGTGGGTGCAGCAATGATGGATATTCCATGCACATACATTCAGTATTTGGCATACTGAATTCAGAGTGTATGGTTAAACTGCAGCACACAGTATCAGCCTGACTCAGGGGGCGATGCTGCAATGCAGCGCCTTTGTGATAGCCTAGAAAAGCAAAATGATTAACAGACCTCATCCCTTACTCTTGCTCGAGATAGCCAGCACTGCTAGCAACTGCAGTCCTATACAGGACAATGGCAGACAAATGCAAAGAGCCATTCAGGTATTCCCCTTCTACTCACAAACTAGCCCAAAGCAAACTCACAAATCTTTACAAATTATCCTTTTGTTTATATCAACAAACTGTGTTGACCCTCTGTTCTCCCTTTCTTTCTCTCGATTCTGCAGCGATCAGAACAAAACCAAAGGATGAGGGAAACAGGGAACCACATCACCCTGTAGCAACCTCCCCACCTTCACCTGCTTCAGCCTTGTAGAGCTCTAAATTCCACTGTGTTAGACAGCAGCCCCTTCACAGAGGCTGTCATGCAGCTGACAGAGCCATTATACATGCAGATGATGTATATAAATCTCTTTACAATCCTGTTTCCTCGCACCTTGATTAATTACATTTCTGTCTGCCTTCTTTCCTTTCAAACACAAATGAAAAGAACGGGCTCTGAAAATGGGACTTCTTTTTTTTCCCTCTTGAGTCCTTTTCTGAACTCAGCAGGTGCAATTCTACTGAAGGCAGGAAACTACAATTTCTAGACTATGTTCCTGGCGTCTGCTTATCTTTCCTGCTGAAAACGTAGTGGATGTCATCAAAGCGTATCAGAACTTAAACAATCCCCTTGACCCCAGTATCCCTTTGCTGTAAATATAGTCAGCTTGTTTGAACTGGAAATCATTGTTGTTGGGAATAATTGCTCTGTACACAGCACTGTCTCCAATCAATTCCAGGACACATTTTCTGAGCTGAGTAAGTTTTCATTATTAACCTTACGGTAACCTTAAAGGTTTGAACTCATTCTCTTCACCAAACGGCACAGATCCCTGGTTGCATAATCTCAAAAATGTCAACAGCAAAACAATCAAAGCAGGTACAACTGCGCTTGCCTTGTTTCAATACAGCATGGCATTTCCAGTCTGATAAAGGTTAGAAAGATCTCTCAGAGGTGGAAGAAAAATTCTCCCCATGTACACATATCTCTTTTAATGGTGAACAGAGACTAGATGGGAGGGACAAAAAGAAAAGATTAATTCACAACTAAACAAGGTATTAGCAGAGAGATTATGAAAAGTATTATAATTAGTACTCCCATTATAATTAGTACTTTGAGTCCAAAGCAACAAAATAGTGTCCTTTGATGTTAGACTTTCCAGATTTTGGCTGAGGTGAAAGCAATATTGTAGGCAAAATATGCAAATTTTTTACTTGTACCCATCATTTCTCATCACATTCTGCAGTCGTTGGGATCACCAAAGGTATGAGTTGTCACTTAGGAGTGGGCTTGGGTACTGACAACCGAAATCCAGAAACAATTGGCACTCAGACACGATCATCGCAGTTCCAATGATTCCGCCACTAGATCTACTTCACTTTCTAGCCAACTCTAGTTTAATCCAGCCTTTTAGGAGACAGAGAAGCTTGTTATCAGGATGTTACTCTTCTGAGCAATGGGTTCTGGGACTGATAAAAAAAGACTGGGGTTGATGAAGAAATTGGAAGGTTTTCTCAGTTTCAAAATGATGACAGCTGAAGAACTCACCTGGAAATTGTAAGAAGGTGGCTTCTACACTCCTGGTGACAATGCTGCAGGCATGGCTGTGTACAAAATGTATTTGATTCACCTGGCCCTAGCTATTGCTAGAACATGTGAAAAGACAGCCTGTGAAATTGGTCAAACCCAAGCAAGAGCTAAGTTTGGTCTGTGTGAGGGTGGCTTCCTGACTTGACTACTATTTTCCTCTCCCTTTTGGGTAATGGAAATAGTGTGAACCCCATATCACCACAGTTGATGCTACTTCCTCAACTGAGAGTCCACCTTGTTCCTTAGAATAATCACAATTAGATCTCCCTTTTGAAAACACATTGAAATACAACTGCAGGAAGAGAAGTTTGCTTGGGTTTGGTTTTGGGGGGGTGTGTGTGGGTTGTTTGGGTTTGGGTTTTTTTTCCCCCACTTGCACCTAATTCAGCCTCCTGTCAATATTTTCCTAGGCACAAAAAGCAACATCTTCAGCATGGTCACAAAATTAATTACCTGGAAATAGGAGTTTTAGGCAGAAAAATTTCTCACATAAAAATCCTAGATATTTCTACAGTCAAGACCAGCACAAAACCCCCAATTATACAATGTGCAAAGAGAGTGCAGAGCAGACACTATCCCTAAGCCACCATAATGGCAAGATCACAACAGGAGTTAGCAGCAAGAGAAGTAAGCATGCAGGACTGCTCAGTGGACTCACAGCTAACCTCCTTGTCTTCCATTAGAAAGCAAGCAGCAGCAGCTTTATCTAATATTAGCAAGCAAAGGGGAAGAAGGATGCAGACTGCATCATATGGTGAACAGATCTACCTTGCCCAAAAAGGACACATGATGCAAAACATCTTTTCCCCCCAGTTATTAATTTATACTTCCAACATCAGTGAGTGAGGCTATTATTACCCATACTCAAGTAAATTCTCGCTTTCCTCTGTGTGATGTGGGAAAAGCAGAGCAAGACCAAGCATGCTGCTGAACAGGAGGACAAGCAAACAGAGAGTCCTGAGCATCACAGTACTGTTTTACTCCAAATCACTACAGTTACATCATTTTCCTTTCCCACACTAAAACACATCTACAAACAGAAAATTCTCTTCTGCTTTTAAGATGGAACTTTAAATTTTGTACTCAGCCTATTCCCCTCTCCAGCCACAGCCCTTTCTCTGTAATACCCCCATGATTCAAAGTTCTTTTTCCCCTGAGGAGGAAGGATCTGTCTCCCAACATACTGGCAGGGTAGAATATTTTCTGAATACATCATTAGTGCAGTGCAGCTGCAGTATAAACCTATAAAAGTATGCCACTCCTAATTTTTCTATTACATTTATTTATTAAGGAAAAAAAACCCCACCCTCTAAAACTACAAATACTATACCTGAACTTGGGATGTTCTAGCTTGCTTTCTCAGAATCACCGGGTAACCACTGCAGGGAAGAGTGGAGCTTTGACCAAATCAATATACTCTTTACCCTTGCATCATCCGTAGGCTTTTACCACGGTGGTGCCAGAAAGATACTCTGCTTGTTTTCCTACCCTCACCCCAGGAAGGGGAGCATGTGCCCCAGCCCCATAGCCACAACTAGTATTCTGTGGGATGGGCAGATTCCTTCTTGCTACCACTCAATATAACTACTATCAGTCTCCCCTGTAGTGAGAAGAGAGGATTTGGGCCTTAGAAACAACATATGAAGCCACATAAATTTGTTTCAAACTGGTTTCTGGAACAACTCAATTACTGGAACAAGCCCCTTCAATCTCGGACTAATGGACTGCATTTATCCAGTGAGAAACTACAGGCAAATTTTGGCTTGAGATAACTTGTAAATTGTATTCCCAGGCCCCACGAACAGCTTATGGTGGGTTCTAATGAGAGAGATGTTGAGAGCCTGCTTTGTTTTTCTCTTGGTCCAGCAGCTGATTTACATCTCCTTCAATCCTTCCCCAGTTATCTCCCTGCTGTAAGATGACCAAGTCTGCAGCTGAATGCAGCTACTTAGAAATAGTACTCAACAACACAGAGATGGCCCCAGAGGCATCACAGCAGAATCTGGAACCGTCACTCCCAGTGGGTATACAGTACCATTTTTAGTAGTTGCTGACCCATGTTAGAGAAAGAATGGGGTCAGGAAGGCAAGAAAACGCAGACATAGCACAGCATTGCTGAAAGACAGTCAGTGTGCGAGACAACCCACCAAAAATTGTGTGTACCATTAACTACTGAGTAGCACTTTGGTGCCAACAACATTTCCTGATAGTGTTTGGCATCTGGATTCTGTCTCCCACACACCATGAACTGATGATATCAATAAAAATGTTAAGTGCTATCATATCTAAATCAGTCACAAGTGATGTTTTTTGTTCATTTTTGGAACAGAATGGAGACTCACCACAGATAAGTTCTCCAAGACAGGGTACTAAGCCACATAGAACCCCAAACTTTATCTAGTATTTCCTCCTTGCATGTCTTGGGTAGTTTGAATTATCTGTGGAACCATCCAAATACCCTACTGAGTTCTACAATACTCACAACTCAAACGTCTACACAACACGTCACTGAAAGTGGAAAAGGAAGCCTGTAAAGTCATCTTCATCCTTGACAAATACATAAAATGCTTTTAAATACATAACAAGTTAGCAGGAAATATCTTGAAACCATAGCTGTGCTCCTAACTGTGCAGAAAGGATTTAATCCAACTTCTTCCAGAGTAAAGAACATTGGAATGGAACCAAAGTTGTTTACTTTACAGTAATAAAACAAAAAGGATCAAGGAAGCCAATTACTTGAATTGCACCTCAAAGCATAGGTGGTGGCCCAGTGCTCATTCTGACCTTGTCTACAAAAGGAGAGACTGGAAGGGAACCTCACAAAGTCTTCTTGACAGTCCATCTGCTCCAAAGCTGAATCAACAGCCATAGCAGCTTTTGAGAAAGGTTTCCCCAACCTCCTTCTCAAGGTCTTCACTGACTGACACTTCATAGTCTCTCCAGATAATCTCTTCCCAGGGCTTCTCCTAGCATCCAGTCAGAGTCATCTTTGCTACAGATTTCCCTACCCCCTCTACCCGCCAACTCTCCCCACCCTATGAATAACAAACAACTTATTCCCTTCACAACAGCTTTTTTAGGTACTTCAATATTCATGTCTTCTCCAATTCTCCTCTTCTGCACACCCCTAAAACCATCCAAACTTCTCCTGTAGGTCACATTTCCCAGATTACTCTTGTTACTTTCTTCTGGATCCTCTCCAACTCATCCCACAGCATTCTTATTGTGGTGCCCAAAAATATGCACTATATATCCTTTAAACTACACATACACTTCACAAGTCAGCCTACACGCTGTTTCATACTTAAAGCTAAGTATATTTAAATTATAGTTATGAGTCCAAGTCCTCTTTATTTTAAATTATAGAGAAGACTGATGTAGCACATTTTAGACTAGACTGGTCAACAAGAATACATTCACCATGAACTCCCTCAAATTTAGTTAAATTAAGGGCGCTATGTTTCTGGGCACCAGTAGGCGTTGCTGTCTTCACGGAAGTTCAGCGCTATTCCTCGGGAAACGTGCCAGACACTCACACACCCGCTCTATAAGCCCGGCGCAACGTGTTCTAGGACGAGCATGCTCTGTAATTTGGAAGTCCTCTTATCCACCGTGCCTCTCCTAATCTGCACTGGACACACAAAGCACAGTCACTGGTATCCACTTCGGCTTGAACTTTCCACACACCCCTTCAGAGAGCTCTGCTGAACCTGGATGTCTCTCATTTTCTCTATTTACTGCAGCTTAGTCAGATCCTGGAAAGAGACCTGTCGGTTCTTGTTGTGTGCAGCTCAGTGACCTTCAGGAGACACTCTTGCTGCTGAGCATTTTGTTTAGCAAAGAACGGAGGAAAAAAGCACAGAGCCAGGTCCCTGCCTTGCAAAGAGTCACACAGCTTGATGATCTGCTCTCTATAATGCAAAAGGGCAGAGTATTCCCTTCTCTTTTTTCCTACCCAGTTAGCTTGACTATAAATGTGATTGCACTGATAAACATCCACAGCAAGAGATCGTTTGCGCAAACTAATTAACTACTGCCACCAAATCATCATGTAATATTTCACTAGAAAAGTGCAGCCTACACTACTGTGTGACATTTAGCTTTTAACTGCACTCAGTCACCAGCAAAAAATTTTCAGATACTATTATTTGTGTTGGTTAAAGTTCCCCCTCTAGATAAAACATGTCAGATGCTATCGAAGGAGCATTGGTGCACTGGGTTAAGAAGCTGCTACTTGACTCCTGCTGCAGCAGAGGCTGAGGTCAAGGGGAGCTGCCCAAGCAGCCTGCAGGCCTTAGCTAGGCTGCGCTCACACCAAGGGCTTGGTATGCACTGGCTCCCCCTGCTCCCAAAGGGAAGAGGACATAGGAAGCAGGGGATTAGGACAATCTGGTGGAGCAGGCAGATCAAGCAGTCACTGGGGCATAGCAGGGAGGGAGGAATGCTTAGGGCAGGAATTCATGCTGAGCAGAATACTCCCACTCAGCCTCGTCTCCAGCCAAGGGGAACAGGGAGCAGCTCAGTTGGAGGGAGCAGAACAACTCACTTTCAGCGTACAGCTCTCACTGGATTTTGAAAGATTTTGACCAGCAAGGTTTGCTCTGAGTGATATTCACCTGTGCAAACAATGACAGAACAGCTGCACTAGATAATGCTGTCTTGCTCCAATTAGCTCGTGGCTGCTCACTAGCTGACTGTCCCGAGAACAGCAGTTTGCAGTTGGAGCATGACTTCTAGCCTCGCTTCATGCACCATTAACAAACTGGTCTGGCCAAGTTGCAGTTTGCACTTTACTCTCCCAGTAAATCTGCCTGTTGATTTTGCTCTGATGCAGCACCATGCCTGTGCTGTGGAGATCGGAGAATCCAAGGGCCTGAAGCCACTCTGCAATACAAGCCACTAGCTGATACTGATAGTTAGGACCAGCTAGGAGTTCAGTTAGGCTTGCACCAAAATTTTACTGCTCTCCTCAATCCTACCTCAATCCTAGGATGTGCAGTGCACCAGGGTAGCAAACACAATAGCTTTTTGGGTTGATTCCCATCTGGTACATTGTGGCCCCCAGAACAGCAAGGCTGTGCCAGCGTTAGGAATGAAGCTATTCACTGAAGGGAGTGTCTTAGCTTACAGTTACAGCACGAAGCACAAGGTGATTTTGAAGTTTTAATTCAAGACTGGACAGATCAATGCCCAAGTTAGCCCATGATGACCTAGCTCCAGAAGGACATCAATTCACTGTTTCAGCCAGGTTGATGAGGCAGGTTGTTAGTCACTGTCCCTGTCATAACGTGGCTACCAAGATCTAACCCATGCAGACATATCTGCTCATTCGTAACTACCTTGGAGGTCTTCAACAGTGCTCTGTTTTGACAGATGGAAGCTAACTTCCAAGCTCCTACCCACAGATCTTTCCAGGAAAGAAATACCAAATTCCATTTAAAGTTCTGGCAAAACAGGGCCTACAACAAACCGAAATTGAATGTCACAGGCTAAACTGTGAATCCTTTGCTCACCTTAGTATAGAAATCCTCTCTGCAGCTGTGCCTTGTAAAACACTGACATGTCACAAGTAAGAGCTCAACAGCCTGAGTAAGTGGCTCCGAATTCATACTGTGCTGCAGCACAGTCTGGAGCAGAACCTGGCCTGCCTCCCAGCCCAAAGTCCTGGAAACATGACCTCAGCTGCCCTCTTATCTTGTGCCCTATGTCTTGAACTTTACTCCCATTTTCAGTATAGTCTTGTAATCAAGCACAGCAAGTGGGGACTGTGAGCTCAGAAGATGTGGTAGTTTACAGTTTTCTGATTTTGCTTTAAGCAAGCAGTGTTTTGAAAGAACTGGGAGTTACGTGCCAGAAAAGGGTGCTCAAGCTGCAGACTACTTTTAAAAATAATTGAGGAAGACATTTCTATTTGTTCATATGATTTAGGCCATAACTGCAGCCTTGCTCTCTTCCACGTAGTCTTTAGTGAGGAGAAAGACCAGTGATCAGCAGCACAAGAGCTCAGACGCTTCCTGGAATTGTTGGGGTTTCATGCAAATGCATAAAATCCAGGCACCGCAGAGGTTTTTGCAATATAATCCCAAAGCGGCTTACAGGCCAACTCAAACTAAGATTGTTGTTGTGCCTGCCTGGTTACAATGAACATGCAATAACCTCTCAGATGATGGTGCCAAAGCATATGAATTTACCTCAATGTACGTGTGTTATATATAGCAATATGTTGTCATTAAAACAAAGCTCCACAGAAGTCACATCTTAGTCACCGTCTATAATCTCCCCTTGGAAACCATTTTGCTGCCCATTTACTCCAAGAATACAATTACTTTTTGCTGCACAAGGTGCTCAGTATGAGCATGTCCCGAAACTCTAACAGAAGTTTTTTTCAAAAAAAGCTTTGAATAGCTCCTTGTATTACTAGCACGCAAAGAGACTTCAGAGTGGATCACAACACCACTCTGCTAGGCAGTTTAAGGACACAGACACTCTGCTAAATGGGAGTAGAAAAGGGGAAAAACTGTGAGGCCTGATAGTAGAAAGCAGAGACAGACTTTGCCGGTAACAGTACTGAAACTGAAGCAAGATCTCCTCATTCTTACTTTTGTAGGTTTTGCTGCACCACTAACTCACGTGTGTCATTACCTGCAATCACACTCAGACAGGACTAAATACTAATTTCTGGCAATTCCCCTGCTGCGGTCCCCAGGAAAATAGCTCCTGGAGCTCTTACCATTGGAAGACTCACAAAATGCTGGAACAGGCTTCCTAGAGAGGTGGTTGATGGCCTAAGCCTGTCAGTGTTTGAGGCATTTGGACAATGCGCTTAACAACATGCTTTGACTTGGTCAGCCCTGAAGTGGTCAGGCAGTTGGACCAGATGATTGTTGTAGGTCCCTTCCAACTGAAATAGTCTAGTCTGTATCATAGCTTTTGTAAACAGACCTGAAAGGTCACTTGTTTTTGTAATCATCTTATACAACTGCTATCAGCCATGACAGCATCCTTTGAGATTATAATGTCCTGAGACATGCAGACAGGAAAGACTTGCCTAAGGCCACTCTTCTACCACTTGTAAAAATATTAATAAAAATACTTAAGCAAGGGCTTGACTTTATTGCTATAGATTAAATGAAAAGGCAACTTTGCAAGAAGTCTGGCCAGAAGGATTACATTTTTATTGATCTGGTTATTGTCTGATCAGGTCAGCAGCCAGACTCACATTCATGCTATACAGTCCAACCATTTAGAGAAGGTTTGCCCTCGTAAGGCAGACTTGTCTCCATGGTCTGCTTGTACTGCAGAGACTAGAATGAGGCTGTGGATTGGCAGGACTCCACTGCTACTGCAATACAACATTTGCAAGGTAGTAAAATTTGCTATTTTGGCTGCACCTTTTCAAGCTGCAGAAAGAAGCTCAGACGGGGGAATGGCCACATATGTGGTTTGCCTGAAGGAAAAAGTGCAGCAAACCCCTGAACTTATGCTTTGAAAAAAGGAAGCAAAAGCTGGGGTTTGCAGCATTTGGTGGTCCTTCCATTGCTGTGCATACCTCAACTTTGCTTTCTCCTTAGGCAGCAGCAGACACCCAGAATGCTTGTCTACTCCACTACATGCACAGAAAATAGGCACGACACCAAAGCCAGCAAGCTGGGTCACATACCCAGCAGTAATTACAATGGAGAACAAAAACAGCAGAGAAAAAGACAATACCCAAAATCAAGTGGTGTGATGCCAGAACCACACAGTTTTGTGCTTCAAAATACCTACAGAATCAGCTCTCTGTAATTCAGTCTGCATGTTATCCCTTCAATCCATACTCATACCAGGATACTCCTGATCTTGCTTGGGAATACAAGTGCCTTGCCAACAGTCACGTTCGGGATGTGCATCACAAGCTTCCTAACGCACACAAGCATGCTGTTTCACTAGCAGTGGGCCAGGATGTTATTGTTCTCATGGATTCATGCTGGCAAGAAGTCCCCTCTCCACCCAAACCCACAAAAAAACCTCTCCGAGTCAGAATCTCGTACTTTTCAGTTTTCAGATACCTCCTTCCTAGACACATCACAGATGCTGAACAAGCATCAGACTTGTACAAACTGCAACATGGCACTCTGGCCTGGTGGTCCAGTGCTTAGCTACATCTTGCTTGTGTTGGAACTCAAAATTCTTTCAGTGCCCCTGGGTTTATGCTGTCCCCATTCCCCACTATTTAGGCAACTTTGGATGAACCAGGAAAACAAAACATAAAAGAAAAAATAATTCCAAAGAAGCCTTTTCTAGGCTTACAGTAAGTGCATCAAGAGACTGTGGAAACATTCAAGTTGGGAATAACAGAAAAATGTAGATGTTTTGCTTTAAAAGACTTCATTATCTTCATCCAGAAGAAATAGTTTAAAATGGATTGTAAGTCTCAACTATGGCGGGGGGGGGGGGGGCGCGGGGGCAGGGCAACAAAAGAAACTCACAATTTATCTTAGAAAGCCTAGTCTTAAAGCTGCCTCACTCTAGATGTGCAAAGATTTGGGCTCACAACTGAAGTTTCCAAGACAATTTAACAAAACATTTTTTCTGTGCAGTCCTTGGTGTATGTAAAACATAAACCTTATACCTGTTGTGGATATATATCTTTATTGCACACATTAGGAGGCACCATCCTGTCTTTGCTACTAGAAGGATGAGTGCCTCTCCTGCAAACCAAGGGTCCAGGAAAGAGCCTTAAAAACAGAAATGGAAGAGAGCATTTGAGAGCACGCAGTGGCAGATAGCTCCAGGCTGAGGCCATTATTGAGGTGAAGATGATTCTTAGCCTGACATTGCTTCAGATTTTCAGTATCCTGTCTATAAATACCTTCCTCTTAATAGTAGCATGGGAGTGAGAACAAAGGGAGAGGTCTCCTTCAAAAGCATACACACAATAAGGAAATCCAAAGCAAAGGAGCTCAAACCCTATTACATTACAGAGTCTATAACATTTATGCCACAGTTAATGACATGTTATCTTGGCGGACGCAAAAGACTTGCTTTAAGTTTCAGCTGAACATGAAATATGGCTAAAAACTCAAGTTGATTAGTAAACTGCAAGTCACAGTTTGCGTCTCAACCAGAGAGGAATCTGTCCATAGAATCTATGACCCTGTAACCTGGCTGGTATGTGAATGCAAACATATCAGCCAACAATTAGTCCAACCTCCCATATTCTTGCTAATGGGGATTTCTTGCTTAAACCATGATACACAAGTGAATGCCATTCGTTTTAGTAAATCAAAGCAAAAATGATATCCAAGTGTTCAAAGAAATCACCTAAACATGATGGCTGACAGAATAGTAACTAAAATCTTGCACATTGAGTAAGAATTACTCTTTATAAATTGACTCCCTAGACAAGGTTAGTGCCATGCTGATCTCAGCACAAGTAACCAAAAACATACTAGAACTGGAATTCAGTTGTCTCCCTGCACAGCTTAATCTAATATATAGTCTTTTCCATCATCAAATCTGTTTAGCCTCCATAGACATAAACAAGTCTCAAGGAATGTAAAGAATTAGACAGGGCCATTAATACAGGGCCTAGAAGCTCCAAATCTTCAATGTGACATTAGCTATAGTTGTCAGAAAAGCATGCAAGATAGAGGCTGCCAGATGCTTTAACCCAAACATCTTATTTGTTCACGGTGTTTCTGGAAAAAATTTGCCCTTATAATGCAAATGCAATGGTAAGAGTCTCTTCAGTGCAAAAGGACCTAAGTGATGGTAGTTTTAATTATTGCTTGGCTTTGACATCCCCAAATCCCTGGCACTCAAGCCTTCTTTGTGCAGAAACATCTGGCTCATGGGTTACCTGAGGATTCTCTTTGCTACACGATCACAAAAGCTAACAGGAGTCTGAAAATTCCCACATGGGGGATTTTTATTTAAGAAGGACACATTCTGTGAGAACTCCCACGGGTCAGAGGAAGCTGAGGTTCTTTTCAGCTGTTGGCGTAAAATTCACAAAGCACAAAGTATCCTTGTTTGAGGAAATAACCTTTATGCCAAAGCCCAGTTCTCCTGGCACAGAGAAGGCCCCGTGTGACAAGCAGAGAGCAATAGGGGCTTCTCGGAAGAGAAATGCCTACATAACTTGAGGGTGGGGAGGGAGAAGCTATTCAACTGGAAGGACAACCCTGGCACAAGGACAAATGTGTACAAACTTGCTGTAAGGACATTTAACACTGGGAAGACATTTTAGTTGCAGAAAGCTTGTAACTCTCTGAGTAGTAAGGTCATGGCACAGCCTCCTAAACAGCAGGGATGAGGGCAGGACGATCTAGTTGATTTAGAGACACTGCTAGAAAATAAATTATAGAGGTATCCCAGAACAGAGTTGGCTGCAAGAGAAAAAGGACTATTCTTATTTGAGATTGTAAGACAGTGACTCAGCGAGCCCCTGATGGTCCTGTATTTTCTTTTAAAATAAACTGAAGATGACAAATTAAGGATCAGACACCACTGAAAAAACCCAAACAAAACAAAAAAACACCCCTCATAAGCAAAGCACCCAAGTTGGACACCTGTGCTGAACACTACTGCCTATAAAAAGATTGGTTCTGCTCTGCTGCATATTACAAAGCATTCCATATACCTGTCAGGATGCTAACTCCACATGAATAGGAAGAAGTGTAGAGGAGCCAGGTCCAAGAGTCACAGGGTAGTCTATCAAGCACTCTGTACTCACCTGTACCTTGTGCTACCTTTCTGACTGCATATAAGACATTCAAATCCATGTTTTGGCATCCTCAAATAACAGGCACAAAAAAATCGCTTATCAATCAAGTGTTATTGGATGAGTGTACAGGAAAGGTTCATTAAACTGTAGGGGAATCTGGATACTGAATTCACTATGCCAGGGTATGGCTCCAGCTTCTTTAAAACTAGTATTTTTAACTACTTTGCATACGATGCTACATCAATAAATTGTTACGATCACATGAGTCTTGTAAGGAAATGTACCCTAGAATTTAGTAACAATGAAAGAAATAAGACCCTTTTGTCATTTTATTTCTCTAGTCCAAATTTAATTGATCAAATTTCCTTTCTGCAGACCTCTTCACCCATCCAAGGGGGAGTTACAGGAAGGTCTATAACTCTTGCCTCTACAGCTCTATCCTTTAACACACCTCAGGGTGCAATATTTCTGGCTGACTAGTGGATATAAGACTGGAATATTTTTCAGCTTTGCATGCTAGTCTGTGAGGCACTGCAAAATTTTGTTCAAGATGGTTTTGCCGCAGCCTTTTTCTGGTTTGATTCAAGCCCAGGAGTCCTTTCTTGCTTCCTTCAAAGAAACTGATGCGTTCCACCTTGTAAATGATGAGGGCAGGAGGGGAAATAGTTCCAATCTTCTATTAATCTCTGTTCTCCTCCCATTGCCTTGTCCCTCATGTGAGGCTTTCCCAGCTGTCCCTGAATACTACCTGTTGAGGACTCCTCTTTCTGGTAGGTGGTCTTTCTCTGTAAGACTCGTAGCTGAAGATCACAGCTTACCCTAGTGAGCAGAGCAGAAAGCAGAAAAAGAGACTTTTCCCAAACTACAGAAGAGTCATGACTTGCTTGCTTTCCTCCTCTTCAAACTCTGGGTGGGAGGCACTGGCAAACAGAAGCACACTTGGGCTGCTGCAGGACTCCCACTTGTGGGCTGAAGCAACACTATGCAAGCATAGAAACAATGGAGACTTAATTACTGCAGCTGTGCAACCGAAACAAGGACTGGAGTCTGAGAGCATGACTGATAAGCAGCTAGATAACAGACTGATGAACAGACCATCTGTAGTCTGTCAAAGAGCTAACCAGGGTCCATACCAAATACGCCCAACATACTATGTGCAGGCTGAAAAGTGTCCAAATATGGTATTAAAAAATGTACAACACAAACAGAACATAGTCACAGCTAAAGACTGGAGCTTCACTTATACATGAAGTAACCAATTCAGAAGTGCACAGCAGAAGGTGATAGCTTATCGGAAGAAATACAAAGAAACACTAGATAAGGAAGCGACAATGCACATATAATAGAAAGTCAAAGCTTAGATTTGTGCCACTGAACTGAAGGGTTTCGCTATGCATCACTTGGTGAAGAGCACAGTGTTATCTTTCTATCCACCATGCTACCTTGAGTAGGAAACCTGTGTTACACTGAGCTTTGGAGGTGCACAAGGCTAAATAAACAATGATCCCCAGGACTTTAGAGCAGCCAGCTACAGCCAGTAGGCAACAGGCACCACTCTGTCATTTCAACAACAGGAGGATAGAAGTAAGCAGGAGAGCAAGACACACAAAGAAGTGGCCACTACAGATTTAATGTTTGTAGTCTAATGTCACCTTTCTCCCCTCATGAGTGTGAAAGCAGTAGGCAGTGAGATGACAGAATTGTGAAAAAACTTGATTTCTATTCAGAATTTCCTCTGTTGCAATTGCCTACAAACTTACACAGATATTGTTAGGAAACATAGGTGAAGAGATCTTCTTTCTACCCCATCAATATGTATGATAAAGAGCCCAGCTCTGGTACCAGAGGAAAAATCCCTCTGAGCATCTTTAGGGTAGTCCTCCAAAACAGCTTCTTGCTTCCCTTCCTCTCTCAGGAGAATCATTACCTATTTACCATGATCATCCTGTTATGCTCATGAATGGAGTCTCAATGTGGAACAAGGCTGGTGAGAAGATACTTTGCAAAAACTTCTCATACACAGGAAACGTAAAGAGGTCTTTGAGGCTAGAATCCTTTCTGTAGAACAAAGCAATCATGATACCTTCATAATAAAGACTGGATTGGAAACACTAACCTATTTTTCAATGGAGCTGAGATTTCCCTATTTGAATAGGGTAAGCTTCTCCTGAATTCTCCACAGGAGTTAATGGAAGACAACAAAATTTTGCCTAAAAAGATTTGAAACTTGCTTAGAAAAAAAATGCTACTATGCATTACTTCTTTAGGTATGTTATATAGCTCTGATTAATCAGTCCCCTTGTTTGCAGGGAAATTTTTGTCCCAAATTTGCAGGTTTTTAGGCTGACAATTTTGAGTTTATTGAATTGCAAACCCTACGTTGAATTTCCTTCAGTCAGCTTGTTCTTTTTTCATATGTGTGTGTGTGCACAGCACTGTCTAACCTTGTGATCTCAGTATAATAAACTCACTGAAGGTATGCATTTCTCTAAACACAGCTATGCAGTCGTCTTTGCTAAGTATTTTAAGACTTTTTTTTTTTTTCTTTAAACAGGAGATTTTAATCCACACTACATTTAGTTCCAATAGCCCATTGTAGGTATTTTCATATCACAGTAAATCTTGTAACAGGAATGTGCAAACCAGCATTGTGACGATGGCTTTTTATACTATGAAGAATTCCAGTGTTTGATTAGCTGTTTATAACAATCCCAGCTGTGTATTTCAGTCTGACAAGGAAAGATACCAACACATCTCAAACTGAAAACCAAACAAGAAAATCCAATAGAAAACCCCAACGTTTTCCCAAGTTAAAAGAACAATATTACAAGAAAATAAGGAATTTGGGACAGAAAAGATGGAATTAAATTTAATCTCAATTTTTAACAAAACCCAATATCAATATATATGCTTCTCATAGACTCATGGTAGATATGATGCAAATGTAATGGTGATAACAGGGTAGGCCACAAATCTGTGAGAATCCCTTTTATACTAACCAAATTGCAAATCCCTGTGATCTGCTTTAAATGTCATTTGGACTAGGGGGTTACATGCACATAGTGCCCCTGATATTCTTCAGCTGTAAAATCCTACCCACAAAACTTGCTAGACAAGCCTTAAATTTCCAAGAAGAATGCATTTAAATCAAAACAAGAGAACATGAAAAGTTAAGGGATTTTTTTTTTTTTTTTTTTTTTGTAGAAAAGATTACTATCTCAGAGATAACATATCAGCTCTTTATGTAAAATGGTGAATGCAAAGGCAGATTTTGATCAATATCTGAACAGCATAGCAAGCAAAAAATGTAATGGTTTTGCAGTTTCTGTTCAACAGGGCATTGGAATTCAACACTCAGAAGGTAGGAAATGAAAGTTAACTCATTGCTTACTATGGCATTGCATTTGTCTTCTCACTTCTCCAAAGCAGTCTTCCTCTGGTGCTCAGAAGAAGGGTATAGCAGCCACATATCACAGAACGAAAGCTTTACTCTCTTTGAGAAAAACTGATGTGTCTCTGCTTCAAACAATCTCTTTCATACAGAGAATAGATTGAAAAAGCAGTGGTATACAAATATCATGCTATAGCTTTCCAGCAAGAGGTCAGCAAGGAATATGGAAGGGGCTTCCCAACTGAAAGATATCCAGCTACAAAGAGCTGTACAAGAGGATGCAAGCCATAGCCCACTATGCATCAGCCAGCTGTTAGTAGCTTACTTCACCAAGATGACAGAAAACTGCACTTCTGCACTATCTTTTCCTTCAGCATCCTTTTGTCATCAAAAAAATTACAGAGTAAAATTACAGAACAAAATTCCATCTCTATCATCATTTTACTTTAGCTAGGAGCAGACAACAAGTTAGGTGATACGATGAAGCAAACCATCACCTCTCCCCAGTGAACTCAGAGAAATCAGGCTGTGTCTGGAGAGAGCAGAACGCTGTTTGTAAGGCACCTGTAGCTTAAGGAAGTTTCACAAGAGAAAAACATCAGAGTTCAGCAGATTTAGAAACTGGGACAGTATTTATGATTAGAGAGATGTTACTACTAGTAACTTCTTGTCCTTGCCTTCAGTTTCCACACTACGGCCAACACCACCTTCAGGACAGAATTGAATCACATAGTTGACTGATTAAGAGCCCTCAAACCAAGTCAAAAAAGCACTGTTGAGCTGAACTCTTGCCTTGAAAAAGGATGAGATAAACAATTCTAAAATTAAAGGAAAAGAAGGGAGAAATTCACTGTAACAGACAGGTAGTCAAATGAAATGCGACACGTCATCCCTAGAGGAAGGGAAACTGGCAGCCTGGCTAGCTTTTCCTCATGACAACCCCAGGATATATGACTATCTCAGCAGAGAATAGAAAGAGGTACTATACTTGTCCATATCACTGCAGCCCAATTTAATTAGCAGTCTGCTAAAGAGCTAAGTTTCATAATTAATAGTGATGCAAGGAGGCCAACAGCACAACAGATAATAATTTGCAGTGTTCTTCCAGAACTAGCTGACTAATCCACTTTGGGGATCATTTTAATGAATGTTTCCAATGAACATTTCTGGCTTCCAAACAGTTTCCAAAAATATGGGAGGCAGCAAGGAAAATATTTGGTATTCATTTCTGCCTGCTGAGCAACCTGCTCTTTCAGTTTGTTTGCCAACCTACTATCAGATGAGGCATCTTATTCGCACAAAATGTTCATGTCAATTACAGATGAACTACTAAATTGTTCCCTCTGGACATCTTGGATACCACCATCTAGGGGAAGAAGAAATAAGTTTGATTCATGAATGTTTCACATTGATAAGCATTTATCTCCCCACTAGCTATTGCACTGATACGCTCTGTTGGGTATTATCCTACTCTTATGGATCCAATCCAAAATCTGTTGGTTTCAGCAATTCAGGAAGTAAAGGTATGCCACTATCGAAACACTAAACTAAGGTCTGACTTGCTCATATAGCATAAAGACCCTTGATTAGTTGATGAAGAAATGTAATTCAGCTGCCCAGTGCCAGACCATGTCCAGCTTCCCTTTTCAGATGATGAATTCCAGGGTGAGGTATCTGTGACTTGTTAAAAGAACAAAGCCTGAATGTAGCTGTCTGGCACAGGACTTGTCTGCACATTATGATTTGCCTCTCAACTACTAACTACTAATACCTCAAATACAGTTTCCTTTCTTCTTTTTTTTTTTTTTTTTAAATTCAAATACACACAGGAAAAAAAAGCTCTTAAGAGACCCAATCTTCATAGTTGTTTTCATGAGGAAAGGCTTTACATTGTCTTGTAGAGTTTGACATCATCTCTTGTTTTAATGCCACTTTTTTTTTTTTTTTTTTTAAAGATAACAGGCACTGAAATTTGGCTGAAAGGCTGTTAACATGTTTTCAGATTTATGTCAGGAGACTTGTTAGTTCCCTAAAATAAAACAATCAGCAAAGAGGTATTCTGAAACAGAAGAGGGATACTTCTCCCCTCTGCCCCATCAACTGTTGTATAGTCTTTCAAAGAGCTTCTGGATTGTATACTGCTGGAGTAACACAAAGAAATGTCACGAAGCCAGCATAAGCAGTGATGCAGAACTCCTTCTAATTGCCAGTTATTCAAACACATGCATCACCTGGCAAAAGATATCAACCTGAAATAGCATTTCACTCTCATAAAGTGAAGAATTTCACCTATCACTGAAGAGGTCTGTTGCTGTGATGCAGGCAAAGTTATGGGAGAACAGCCACAAAGATACTCACTTGAAAAAGTTTAAATTAACTTTTAACCTCAAAGGCAGCCCAAAACTGAATTTTTGTACTAAGGTCACAACAGCAAACTACAGAATCACGGCCAATGTGTGGGAACAAGCTAGTGAAGTTGGTCTATTCTCTAGTGGAAAGAAAGAGTCAGTTTTGACTTCAGTCCCTTCCCATCTTTTAGCCTGTATAGACAACAGAACATTTCCCATTCCCACCGTCAGACTTATTAACATGCTGCAGTGGGTCAGACACCACTTTCAAAAAAGTGGATTTGTTTGAAGTAGAGCAGAGGCATCATTGCTAAGTGTCACAGCAGCCATTTGCACAAGCATCACTTCTCTTTACTAACACTACTACAAAATGGAAAAAACTGTTCTTTTCCAGGGAAACAAAACAAAAAGCCAGCCTAGTTCAAAAGTCTCCTTCTGAGCAGTTCCCCTCAGACTTCCCTTTTCTGCAGTACTAATTAGTACACTCAGCCTGAAGGTCTGTCCCAAAGGAAGCTCATACTCCACAAATTCCCTGTAGCATGCGACAGGCAAACAAGGGATGTGCAGTCAGCTTCTGGAACCACATTATTAGTTATGTGTGCAGGAAAAACACTTGACATACTGGCTTAGGCTGACTCTGCTGGGGATGGAGAGGAGGGGGGGGTGTGTATGTATATATATAATGTCCTCACACACACCCCCAAATACTTTGCCAAAAGTAGCACTAAGTCTGCCTGTTCAGAAACCAGTCTCCAACTGGAATTGCTCATGGTGTTTGTGACAACTGTGAGCAGAAGTGCTTACACCACTAGAAGGATGACCTTGCTGAAAGATGGATACCAGACCCAAGCTTGGTTTTGCAGAATAGGCCCTCTGGAAAACTGTATGTGCTGCTTCAGTAGTCACTAAGAAATCCAGTACTCAAAAGTTCACAAATATCTGGACAGACCTGAAAGTTATTCCCCAACAACCTCTCTTCCAAGACAAACCAGACTGATTTTAGCCCCAGTGTTTCCAAGACCTCTGTTTCAGCTGAAAGTCAGCACTGGTTTCAACAGCCTAAAACAGACATCTGAAATCTCAATCTGTTTTGTAGGCCCCCTCTCACTATTTTATTTACCACTGACAACCCACTGTATGTATCAAGCTCTCTTTCTTTCTAGTAAGAAAGAGTTTGCAAGGAAGGACATTGTCCTTGCTTTATCAGAGGCTATGATTTTAAGAGATATTTGGCCAAGACTTGGTGATGAAGTAGTATGTCTGTGAAACTGTTTTAAATTATTGCAACTCAAAAACACTTCACTGATTAACAGCCTAATCAATTTGACTAGATCTGTGGTCAGAAGCACGCATTACTTCTGACTAAAACCAGTAAGAGTGCTCGTAGGTAAGGGATGGGAGCTATAAAACTCATGAATCATGTTAATAGGCTTTTGATAAATTAAAGTCTACAATGCCATTTAGCAAAAAGCCTCAGTCACCAAGACAGAAACAAAACACCAGAAAAACTATATAAACACTCCAAAATGGCTTTTTTTTCTTTTTTTGGGCAAGATACAAGTTTATATTTAAGACAATAAAAACTTTCGGCCACCTTTACCACTAGATTTCCTAGTCTGTGTTGTCTTTTTGCTCAAAAGAAGGACACCGGCATCATGTAAAAGATGTCTGTGCATCTTTCTAGACTGTGCTCTGTGGAATAGAGCTGTCATCTCCACGTTTTATAACACTTGGCAGCAAACCCTCATTCCTTGTGCATCACAGACTTCCCCTAAGGCCATCAAGTGTGTTGGATATGGACAACACAGGGTTAGGGCTTCCAATTATAAACCTAGATCTACTCACACTTTCTGAGGATGAGAGATGCAGATCCCATGATAGGCATGTATACTAAACGTGTACAGGATATATCAGTTCTGCATACCTACAGTACCAAGGGACCCTCACTGTTTCAGTAAGATTTTTGACCCATTTTTCTCTGTGAAATCATGACCTACATTCTATGTGTAATTTCCAGAATAATAAAAATACCTCAAAACCTCAATATAAATCTTTCTGAGATCTAATTCTATATCTTACAGAGTCACCCTATCTGGTAAATCCAGGGGAAAACATGCTAAGCAGCAGTATAAATTTGTACTGTACTTGCTGACCAGCTTGGAGCAGAAGACACAGAAGGTGCCTGGGTTTAGACATGCAGTGTTGAACTTGGGTTCAAATGCACTTCTCTCAGGAGCTCTCTAGAAAAACCACTAGTCACCCAGAACAGGATAAAAACATTCTGGCTGCAGATCAACATTGTAGATTGAAACTGTCAAAGAAAAGAGGCCAAGGCATACATTCTAAAAAAAAATAAAGTAACAGATGACTCAAGAGGTAAATTATAATCTCATGGAAAATACTATAGTATCTGGCCACTCCCCAGATTTAATGGCACCATTAAATAACACACCTACTAAGTAAAGACTGATCAGACAATGTATTTTTCATCAGTGCATCTGAAATGTGCCAATGAATTGGTCTTCGCAAATGGGGTCAAACATGATCAACTAACCGGCTTTCCATAGGAGAAAAGCCAGTTGTTCTGATGGCACAAAGCAACATAATTAAGCATTTACAGAATGCTCAGAAGATAAGATATGGCTGTAAATACCATATTCTGCCTCCTCCCTGTTCTTTGCTTCATAAAAAATTGAGGCCGGGGGCGGAGGGGGCAAGGGCAGCAGGGACCAGTATTAGAGAAGTGGTCACAACACAACTCTATATTCTTCTTCTCATTATTTAAAGAGCTTGAGTATGATTCCTGAAGGCTTCAGGAATTAGTGCAGGAATCGGAATCCAGCTTACAATGGCTGGTTGTTTTCTTTTCAAAACACACATTCTAATGCTTCTACAGATATTAAAACAAAAATTCTGATTCTGCCTCAGAATTGCAGTAGAAGTGCCATAAATCTGAGAGTATCTTGGTTATACTATATCACCAACGCTGCTTCCACTCTCTGCATGTTACCTGGGATACGGGAACAGATTTTGGTAGTTTCCAACCATACACAGGTATGTCATCCAGCTCTAGTGATCCTGAGTTAGTTTGAAATGTACCCTCTTACTCTCAATTTCTCCAGATAACTTTTTCCCAGCACTAATCCAGAAATAGCAAGTGGTTTCTAGGTGGCCAGAGAATGAAAGGGGCAAAGAACTGTGGGAATTTCAGATAGAGCTTGTCTCTGGCTATTAGGCAGTGAAAGAAGCTGAGAAGCCAAAAAGAGGTCAGCTAAAAAAAGAGGTATTCCTTTCTCCATTATGCGAACTGAATTTATTCATGTAGAAAAATCTCTGGAAAAAAAAAAAACCCAAACAAAACAATAAACAACTTCCCTAGCAGGGCTGCCATTGCCTATTGCTACAACCAATTCCTCTGGGTCTGAACCCTGACCACTGGGAATTTCATTCTGCTTCACAATAAAGCCATGTGCAGTCAGTGCCACTGAATAGCCTGTTCTTCAGCAAACACTCATGCTACACAATATTTCACTTTTTCTTTCTCTCCTTTCTTAAAAGAATGGTCATGCCTACCTCTTTCATCAGAGATTCCTTTCTTTCTCTTTCAGAAAGCAAAACCTAAATACCTAAAAATGAAAGAGGGTCAATCTGGATGGAAAAGAAGATGACAAGACAGGAAACAGAGCCAACAAGCTGCTGCCTAGCTGCGGACACAGGGAAGTCATACAAAACACTATCAAGGAAACAGTTCATGTTCCTGCTGTGATCACTTCATTTCAAGGTTAGCAAGGGTGTGTCCCCAAGTAGCACCTTTAGTTCTGATGGGAAGTAAGCACTTGAGAAACAAGTAGGCTGCCAAACCCTTTAAGGTGTTCATCATCTGTTTGGAGAGCAGGTGGAGCAAAGGCAGAGGCTGAGCTGTCTACAGGACCTCACAGTTCTGTAGTCCTCTTTATTTATTATTCCTCCCAAGGAGCCTCTTGGGATGAATTGACAAACCTACTCCAGAGCCTGACAACAAGAAACCCCCATTTATGTTTACCATGATGTGGACACTTGTTCCTGAGGATAGGGCTGAGACAGTGAACATGCTTTACATAACATAGCTAAATAAAGTTTTCTTATCTACCTGAAAATCTGACCCAACCGAGCTCTTCCATGAACAGTACCAGACCTAACTGTGTGACCCTACAGTAGTCACAGAGAGCAAAAAACCCTGCTCTTGCTCTTCCTGTGAGTCAGAGCTGCATCCTTGTAGCCCAATTATTTAAAGCCTTGAGTTGCATTTTTCAGTTAAGAGTGGAAGTATGATTTTAAAGTAGGAATCATTGAAAGGTCTGATAAACACATTTGATCAGACCTGTCTATTTTATTTAAAAGATAATATTCTCCCTTCTGTTAATTTTACAGACCTAATACAACCATGGAAAGGTGATATGTTGCTGATTAATACTTATTACACACTGAGAAATCCACTAATGTCTTCAAATTATGATCACATTCCAAATCTTTATTGCCACCTCAAACAGGTCAGGTTTCTGTTAATTTTGGTCAGTGGTAACATTATAATGCCCTGATATATCGGAATTTTTACAGTTATGCTAAGCTGATTGCATTTTACAATCACAAAGATAGTTAATTAATTAGGTTACTGTAACCTAAAATCAAGAGTAGTGCTTTCTTCTTCCAGTTAGCTGTCATTGTCAGGAATAAAAACTAGATGTTCGTTGACCCAAAACACCAAGACATTGTCCTCTATTCTGAAACATGGCACTAAGAGGTGTTTGAGGCATAAAAATAGAGACTCTTGGGTAAAATACAAACAGCAGAATCTTGTCTTTTCAATAAAAGACATCTGAGTTTGGAACCAACCTTCAGCTTACTGTGGTGATGTGTTCTGCATAAGTGGAATCTAACTGCACGTTTCACTGCTCCCAGTGAAGTTGACCAGAGCCAAGAACAGATGGGAGCAGGACAGAACTTGGAACAATCTTTGTGCAGTCCAAGCAAACCTACCAAATAACCAAAAACAAAAATGCAGAAAGTTTACACAGCTTGTCCAATTTCTAAATTTAAAGCAACTCCCTCTGCAATGTACAAACTGGGTCCTGAAATTCTCATGTTCTTGTGCCCTTACTCTTTCACAGGTCACAGTACAACAACATGTAACATGAAATTTCGTGTTTTCATATTGAACTGTTTCTTCAAAGGAGTGGGGAAAGCCAAAGTGCTATTTGTCATCTTGGGTTACATGGGGTTTGTATGCAGTAATAAAATTTTCTTAAAGTAAGAGCCTTGGATTTGTAATACACCTCCTGAAATCTTTGAACAATGCATTTGGTCTGTAGTATTTTCTCAAAAGTATTCATTTAGTTCAGGCTTTGGGCTAGCTGATTATTTTTTACTTCATTATAGTTATTTCTTCCCAAATATACTTTGCATAAAGATTCCCAAGCTCCTAATTTTTCAGAGCCAAGTACTAAATTAGCTTCTCAGGTGCCAAAGTGATTAACTCTGTTTTCTGCAACTGTTGCAGCCAAGTTCTGGAGTTCTGTCTGCCATAACATCTGGACAAAAAGAGCTGAATAGTTTCCTTTTATTACCAAAAACTGGAGTGATAAGATATCCCACTGGGTTTCCTCCTTCCATAATAAATTATGCCTGTGTCTAGATCAACCTCTGAATTTTTCTTTCATTGTTAGTATAACCAAATTCCATAGCACTAAGGAAAATAGTATGGCTGAACTCAGAACATAAATTAGTCTCAGAAAATTAACAAACTGAGCAAGTACATCTTTGTTTCTAAAGTAAAAACTTAATAAAATAGGAAAAAAGCTGTCACACTGGCTTGGGAGGCTAATGCTTTCAGCTCCTTTCATGTCTGCTATGGGTTAGGAATGATAGCCCTCTTCTGTATTCCATTTTAGGTGTCACGCTAAGATTTTAGAGATGCTCTAAATTCAGTTCCTCAGGTAAGAGTCATCATTATTAAACATTCCTATTCCTGTGAAAGCAAAACTGCACAGAATTATTCAAGAGTTCAGCTGGCATCTGTAAAAAGAGGCACCAAAGATTGTTGGTTTTGGTTAGAAAAAAAATCCCATTTGCAACAAAATTTCTGGTGCTCATTTAAAAATGACAGAGTGCCCTTTACAGGGACTTTCTATCTGTCCAGTGCCCTTTACAGGGACTTTCTATCTGTCCAGTGCCCTTTACAGGGACTTTCTATCTGTCCCTCTCTCATCCCAGGCATAAGCCTAGGCAGCCCATCAGATCAAACAAAGTAAGAGTGTGAACACAACCACGTGTTCCTTTGTCTCCCAGAAAAGATGTCCATATGTGGTGAGCATACTCAGAAGGCGAGGCATTCCATATGTTCTTAGTCAAAGATGAAACAGATTTCACTTCAAACATGGGCTCCATTAAGCAATTACAGTCCTATTTCTGTTCATGGTGTCACAGAAAAGGTTACACAAACTTAGGTGGGTTTACATATCCCACCAACCAAGGTCGCACAACACAACCAGTAAAAGAGTGACAGAACCTCCTTCCAGTGCAGACTGAACCCAACACAGAGATCCACCACCCTACCAAGAGGACATAAAGTCTTTTGGTTACAGGTCTCCAGAAAGCACAGAACTTCTGGAAGGCCATGCATGGAAAATAATAGTGTCTTCAATCTCTTTCAGCATTAATGACCAAGGCCTCAGCCTTAGCAGGTACAGTAACTAATACTGCTAAACCACAGATCAGAACACCAAGGTAAACGAGGGTTAGGGCCCAGATTCATCCAACTTAATTGCACTCCAGTTCCCATGCTCCAAGTTCCTAAGCTATCTAGCTCAAGGCCTTCAGGAATGGCCAGCTGCCAGGAAATACCAGAGGATTTTCCATGGTAAGTGGTGGTCTTTGTGCTCTATCTAAAGTGCATGCAAGACATCCATCCAGTGGCTCAGGGGCTGACTTATGTCCTTCCTCTGGCAAGTGTTCCAACATGAAAAGCTAACGAGTAGCCAAGTCCTTGATTTGTAAGGGCTAATTAGAAACCTTGAGGAAATTACATTAAACACAACATTAAAAGCTTTCACTTTTCAGACACAGAAAAGCCCCCAAACAAAACCCAGTATTTTTCACTACCTCACAGTCTCCACTGCTGCTGGAGAGAGAAAGCACAAAATTTGGAAGTCCATCACAGGAATACGAGACATACAGGCAAAACTGAATTCCTGGGGCATCAATCTATCTCCTTCTATCACTAATAAACCTCCAGTAATTCCACCCATAAATGGATGCTTCATTTTAGAAATGAGTTACAGTCTTTGTCTGACATCAAAAAATAGCATCAATATAAATAAAGCACAGTCCTCCTCAGGAGCTTACAACTTTGTATGCTAGCTTCTTTATTTATTGCCTCAAGTGTGACAATGTATCTGAAATGGATACCGACCGCTCCTTAAATTCCTTCCCGCATGAGAAATGCCAGAGGTTAAATGCCTCTGCTTGTGAGTGTGTAGGAGGGGATACAACCAGCTATGCCAGCCTGACAGTAAGCATATCCACTCTTAACCTGAGGCACACGATATTCACCAGAAAAGCCCACTGATAGAGAGCTATTCCAATCTTAATCACAAAACCCATGTTGCGTTACACAAATCTCATGCTTGTCTTGTTTTGTCCTTACTTTATCCGGTCTCCCAAGCAACAACTGTCACAAAGCAGAGGTAAGATTATTTTAAGTCATAAATTAGCATTAACTGCAAATAAGCTCACTGACCATCACGTCCATATATTACAAAATTCTTCACTGGATGCAGATCAAAACTATGCTACAGGCATAGTCTAATTAATATTGCAGAGTACCTTTCTCCATAGCGCTAAGTGCTCCACCTGCAACTTTTCTGCATGTTTGGCTCTTTTTTTTTTTTTTTAAACATTCCAATTAAGAGCTTCCTCTATCCCTAACCAATTAACTAATGTGTATTTGCATTATAGTAACAGTGAGAAGTTGCCCACTGTAAACCATTGGTATTTCGTGTTGATGCCACAGAAACTCTTCACTTCTGTGTGCTTAAATGTGGCAAATTAATTTTTCTGATACCTCATGCTAATTACTTGTTCACAGAGCAAGTCACCAATTTCAAATGCATTTCCTTGAAGGCCAGCAATAGGAGATCCATACATTGAACAACTAAACGGATTTTACTTCAAGTCCATATAAAGGCAAAGCCATTAAAATTAGATTCAAAGTGGAGTGTTAAGGACTACCATGAACAGTTTTATGCAAAGTATTATTGCATAGAAAAGAAAGTGAGTACAGGTAAAAGAGACACTCCCAACTTATGTCATATGTATCACAATTGCTACTTATCTACAACTGTATCCAGCTGCTGAAGGAGGAAAACTAATTTAATCAGTCATAAGAAGAGCTAATCACAGAATCACCTTCCAGAGCATGAGGATCTCAGAATGCAAATGAGACACCTGATGTGAAAATCACTATTTTATATCATTTTAAGAGTTGAACAGAGCAAGATTTAGTGAGTCAGAGCTAACTTCTCAGGAAAATTTAAAGCTAATTTGCCATTTCACTTTATATTATGCAACTGTTTTGGAAACTTTGTCTTTCCTTAAGATAGCGTCTTCTCAGCTGCATACTATTCTTTCTTGCAGAACATGATTTCAGTTCAGCAGAAAGACCCACTGGGAAGCCTAAATTTTAATTCCAGGCACACTTTTAAGATTTACTTTTGGAAAAGTAAAAACCAATTGAAGTCAGCCAACAATAGTTACAGGTTACTCTGAAAGCTGTAAAACACAAGGATTGGATCCACTTTGAGCACAAAACACCTCTGTGCTGATAAAGGTCTGATGCCCTCCAGGCAGCAAACCTCAGTTCTACCCTTTTGATAATTTATCTAGACCTGAAATTGAAGAAGCTACATGCATGTGACAGCAGAGGATACAACCCAGTGCTGTTTACAGCAGTGGAGGCCAGTTGCATGGTGTTGAAAGGTGAGCTGAGAAACTCCTGCCGTAAAGCCATAGGTTTATTACAGGATGACCTAAAAAGAGTTTAAGGTGCCTCCAACAGAGGTGGCAGTGTCTGGAGAACAGAGAGCATAGATACGTATGTCCAAAGCTTTCATGGAGCCCAAGTAAAATTCAAGGGTCTCCTTCCACATACCCTTAACTAATCAAACTGAAATAACAGGTTATATTAGGAGCACATCACATTGGTGTTCAGCAATGGGAACGTGGTAATGGAGAAAGTTTGGGAGGGGAATAGAGCTGATTGAAGCTGGTCATATATGGATGACAGGAAGAGGAAATCAGCATGCCTGAGAAGAACTGAAAATGGATCCCCAGTAACTGTAGGAACATGCGAATCCACGGTAGGCAGACTGGTGAGTGACTGTGCAAGCAGAAAAGGTAGGAGCACAAATAAAGAAGTAGACTGCATGGATAGTGTAGGGGAGAATATGACACTGACAGAGATCCAGGACATGTTACTCGCAAATGCTAAGGACAGCCAAGAGGTCACTTGCCTGAAAACATCAATGCATTCAGTATTTCTATTACTATCTTCTGCACATTTAACTTCTCAGAAGTAACTAACGAGCCACCAAATCCCATTTCCTCACTGATGTCACAAAAGTCACAGGCTCCACAGAATATATCAATTAATTACTCAGAAGCCAGGGGACAGGGAGGTGACAACAAAACAAGACAGTAGAACACTTGGCTGTTTTAACCATAACTAGTTGCCTATGTGAATCTGATTACAAAGCTTTATATTGCTCCTCCTGAATAGGTCTCCCAGCCCTTAAATTCTGACTGCTAAAAGTGTTTCTGAACAACTCAAGATGCTTGCCATAACTGCAGCCATCAAATACATGCAAACTGGATACACCAGGCAACTGGGAGAAAATACTGCGTGAAACTGGTGAGAGTTGCAATGTGTAACTGAGCAGGTTTTGGCTGGGCAAAGTAGCTTGTGTGTCAAATGCCTCATGCTGCTAAATAATAGAGTTGGACTTTCTATATAAGCCAAGTTGGCATCCTGCAATACGGATGATTACATTTTTGTATTGGGCATTTTCTGCTTCTGCACTCTATCAAATTTTCCACTGCAGTATCAGGAGAGATTTCTATCTACTTCCACTTAAAGAAGCCAGTAAGGACAGCAGTTCTATAGCTTTGTTATCTTTATATATAAAAAGGTTAGTTTGCAAACTGCCTTCATTTTCTACCAAAGCCAAGGTACAGCTCAACAGAACATATATACAAGTTCCCAGTGATTTCTTCACCTTTTCCACTATGCTACAAAAATGGTGAGCATACTTAGAATAGTCGCTTGGCATTTGCCTCAGAGGTGGTCCCAATCAAAAAAAAAAAAAAAACCAACCAAACAAAAAAAACCACAAACAAACAAAAAACCCAAACACCACAAGTGTTCTATATTGCCATTGTGAGATACAAAAAGAAAAGGTTCACCAGAGAGATGAACTGAAAGCAGCCAATTGTCCCTTCTTCCCTGGCTGAGGTTCCTTGATCTAGAAAACTTACTTCACAAGGTTTGTAATATCTGCAAAAGACCCTTTGCTCCAAGAAAATTTATATAAAAATGACCTTTTAAAGGAAAATATTTCTTCTTAAGGTCTTCCACAATTTCTATCATGAAAAACTGCCTGGGAACGTGTTCTGATTATACTTCATATTTTGTTCATCCCATTATTCAACCATAACCACATCCTGTAGACAAAAGCCATCCAAGGCTCTCATCATTCATGCCCAGGGCAGCAATATAGATGTGCTATCACTAATCAAGAGAAATATCATCCTAGAAAGGAGGAGAAGTTAGGATGCACTCCATTTAATAAATGGTATCTAACAATAAATAGATAGTAGCATCTAATAATAAGTATTGACCATCTTTCATTTCACTTGTCTTTACAATTAGGGGCCAAGTTTACAGAATATTTTTCAGTATTTTGCTTTATCAAAGATAAACAGTACGTTCCAGGTTGCTGTTGTTGATGCTTCTTTTTTGAACAGCAGCAATAGTATGGGTTCCGTAACCCTAATCTGCCAGTATTTACAGGGTGACCAGTTTGTGCTAGAGCCACAGAACCCTGAAGGAAGTGGAAGCTTTCTTAGGCAGAACAGCTGGCACAGCTAAGCATCTAAAAAGTTGAGATAATGTTCTTAATCTTGCAAATTTCTACACAAGCTGAAGATCCTTCCAATCTGGTTCCCTTCATACACAGACACACACACTAAAAGCATCAGGAAACAGACTATTACATCAAAACCTTAAGCAAAACAATAAAACACTTTTTGTTTGTTTGTTTAAAATCAAATATGCAATGCAAAATTTGAAAACTTAGGTTTTGGGAAGCTCTAATTACGAATACATTTTACCACCCTGATGTGGATTGTTCATATATGACAGAATCTGGAAAGTTGATTAACAAATAAACATTCCTGAAAACTGAAAAGTTGAAATCCATTAAAGCACTTAAAAGTGGTTGGGAGCACAGCAGGGGTGGATTCTGTACAAGTCCTGCCCTGCCTTCTTACAGGGGGATCTGGAGTGCACAGGACAGTTGTCATGCAGGGAACAGGAACTACCTTGACTTGCATTCTGTCCAATCTGCAGGGGCCATTGTGGTAAGTGAAGATTTTTGACATGGAACCAGAAAAGGCTGTCCTTATCTGCAGTCTGACTGTGATGATTTTTGGATCATGATGGATTCATAACCAGACTGCATTAGAAACAGCATGGCTTTTACTAAGCGTGTACCAGCCTCTATTTGCATGTTTAACAGAGAAGGAAAAAAAAAAAAATCTGATTAAAAGTGTTGAAATATGCTCCACCATGTTCAAGATGCACAGGAAGGGGGAGGAACTCCTCCCACAGATCCGGGCATTAGAGGGAAGAACCCTGCAGAGCTCAGTTTTGAGTCACAGGATGCAGCTTCCCTCATAGCTTCTGAAGTTTCTTATCTTTTGACTCTTCTTGGTGTGAAGCCAAGAAGGTCTCTGTAGCAACAGGTCATGAAAATACTCTGACATGAGGCAAATAGATCCAACCTTCATTCATTCTTCTATTCCTTCCCCTTCTCACAGCTGATGACCTGTCTTGGGGGAAGTGCAGGGTAGCCTGGCAGCAGCAGAAGGCACACTAGGCATGAAATCTGCTAAAATTACTAACTTCTACCCTCTAAGTTCACCTTCATTAACTCTTCAATATTACTCTTCTCCATGTGTTCAGGAGGAAATACCTGGCTACAGTCCCTGATGTTTCCAGCTCCAACATTCAAATTGAGAGCAAAAAGGATAAGTGGTTTTTTCATACCATTTTCAAAATAGTAGGCACATTTTCTTTTTGTAGGAACATGCAGGATCTCGCACAAACTAGAAATACAGGGTAAAAAGAACTGAGCAGAGACATTCTTGCCTTGCAATGGTGCTAATCAATAGCACACTAGCTATGTAGGAAGCAGCTATTGTAACTGTGTGATGTTCAGTAATGCTCTGTGTTAAAGTCCAAATGTTGGGTATTGTTCTACATAATTCTTTCAATACTGGCTCAAAACAATTAATTCAACAGCTGTATGCCTTCCAACTGGAGCTAAGAAGCTGAAGAACAAATATTATGAACGCCTGAATGCTGAGAACAGACCTCTTCCTTTCCCACCCATCATCCTGATCCTTCTGTACAGAATAAAGCTGCTCTGCTATGGATGTGTCAATACAACCATTTCCATGACAACAGCCTAGGATGTGCCAAATATAGATATTTGACTTCAACAGAGAAGGAAGAGACAGATGAGTAGAGGGTGTTCCGCTGCACTGCATTTAAACTCAGTTCCTTCCCTGTGGCCATCGGCAAACACTCAGAAGAATTAATGGTGGCCCTTTGAGATACTAGTGCTCTCAGTTGTTGATCAGCACATTTCTGCCACCCATGCTCTCACCTGCTGCAGAGGGGAGGGAAACAGCTACCTAGCTTCACCCTAAGTTCTCCAGTACAGAGTCAAACAGTTGAGCATTAACTGCTGATGCAGGAAGGTTTAAATTTAGTTTCCCACCCATATTTTGAAAGAGCTGAGGCTTATACACTCGTTTCATTTCACCAGCTCTGCTTTGAAGGTAGAAGACTGGCAGAAGTAAAGAACAGACAACTTCTTAAGTCACATCAGAAAGACTCGCCAACGTTTTCCTCCTCCTCCTCATAGCCAAGTGAGGTTCACGCAGCAGTAAGGCCTCCTGCAGAGTACCGCAAACAGTATCACCCATTGAAGAAACCCCATTACAGTGCAGGACCTGACCTGAGGCCCTTACCACCAGCTGCTGCCTTAGCATAATACACTGCATATTATAAGACAAAACATAATCGTCTTGCTCCTCTTGCTGTACTGTGGGCCCCTAAGTAGTAAATATCATTCCAGCACCACTAGAGCTACACAACGTGTGAATTGCTTGGGCTTTTAACATCATTTAAACTAGTGCATGGGTACATACAGCTACTGTTAAACTCTGAAAATCCACTAAGACACTCCCAGTCACATGGCCTTGAGACCCTGGATCAGTGCTATGCAGGGAGCCAGGAAATTCCAACCTGCAACAGTCTCAGAGCTCTTTCTATGGCCCTTGTAGGGTACTTGAAGCAATGCATTGGGTCTATGGCCCAGCTCTGTTTTCCTTTTGATTACCTTACAGACAGTGCTTAGCAACCCACACAAGCTTGTCCCTTGTATTTAGGCTTTGTAGGAGAGGAAAACAGAGCAGGAATGAAGCTAATGTGCCCGCCTGCCACAGAGAGCAGAGTTAGTAATTGCCAAAACCCCTTTTCCCCCAGCATTCCTATCTATTTCCAGAGTCT
The DNA here is from genome assembly GCF_030463565.1 of Pelecanus crispus. Taxonomy (NCBI): domain Eukaryota; kingdom Metazoa; phylum Chordata; class Aves; order Pelecaniformes; family Pelecanidae; genus Pelecanus; species Pelecanus crispus. The sequence goes on along the minus strand of NC_134651.1, from coordinate 26,398,289 downwards.
CTCCCGAGAATCTCCTGAAGTCTTGCTGCCTCAGGTGCTTTGACACGAAGGAAGTAGTCTGGATAAGCCTTTGCAGGAGAAAGCCCTGTTTTAAGTCTAATGCTTTAAATTGCGTAAGAACAATTGCTAGATCGACACCCTTTGTGCACCACAGGCTGGGTGACAAAGGAAGACATTCACAACCGAGGGATGCTGTGTTTAAACTGGGTTATCCATGGAATTTACTCACAAGTGCTCATTCTAACAAGCACACTGGCCTCTCACATAGGTTTCTGGGATTAATAATTACAGTACTACAGCAGTGAAACAGTAGGCTGTTTTGTCCAATATCGTAGAGTCCCTTCTGTGCCATGACTTGTAACTTATTAAGTGCTATAAATAGAGGCTGAATGAGTCTCAGTGTATATAGTACAGACATTCAAGGCTTGATCGAAGAGTACATAGCCTCAGTGATTTCTAGAGATACTTCAGAAAAGTCTTCACCTTTGCATAAACTATTTGTGCAACCAGATCCCTTTCACATGCACACCAAAGTCTGGCCTGGCATATGCCTGAGGCCATCATACAGCTAATATCAGATATTACTCTCAGACATTACTCTCAGAAAAGCAAAACCAGCACTAAACAGATGTTAACTCTCCCACTTCCCACTGGCATGCTTAGCAAGTGCAGAAACGTGCAGCAACAGACCACAAAAACCCCCCACAAACAAATGAAATACCCCACACCATGCAATTCATAGCCTAGAGAAATCAAACACTATTTCAGAGTTTTATGCATCAAACACTGTCTGTACAGGCACATGTTGGCAAGGAACCATCACCTGCAAGATTTGCTGCAATTAAGCAACTCCAACCTGTCTTGTCTCCACAAAGCTTCCTCTCCAACTATGTGCTCACCTGATCAATAGGAAGCAATTTGTGAGGCCCGCAGTGATCCAACAGTCAGTGAAGCCTGGCCCTCAGGACCAAGGCAGGAAAGATTTGCCTCTGTTTTCAGAACATTTCATCTACCTACTTCCTTTGCCAAAGAAAGCACTTGCCAGGTAAAGCTCTAGATGCTATGCGATACCAGTTGCTCTGCTACCCACAGGGAGAAGGATGATCATTAAGGTGGTTAGGACTCAAAAAAAACCCAGCGCATAGACTCAGACAGGACTCAGCTGACAACCGGTTCAAATGAAACTGCAAGGAAAATATGGACGTAGTGGAGTGGGTCCAGCAAAAGGCCAGACATGATTAAGGCATTGGAGCACCTGACATACATGGAGAGGCTGAGCAAGCTGGGATTGTTCAGCCTGGAGAAGAGAAAGATCAGAGGGGACCTTAACAATGTGTACACATACCTGATGAGAGTGGGTGCAGAAGACAGAGCCAGACTGTGCTCAGTGGTAGCTGGTAAAAGGACAAGAAGAAATGGACACAAACTGAAATACAGTAAGTTCTATTCAAACATAAAACTTTTTTTACTCTAAGGGTGGTCACAATTTGGAACAGGTTGCCCAGAGAGGTTATGGAGTCTCCGTTCCTGGAGACAGTCAAAACTCAACTGGCTACACACTCTAGGTGGCCCTGTTTTGAGCAGGGGTCTGGACTAGACAGTCTCCAGAAGTGCCTAAACAATTCTGAGATTCAGGGTGGGAAGAAGGCCTGCTTTAGAAGCGCTGAAGCAAAACTAGAACTTTGTACAGTACGCAAAGTTTTCAGGAGCAGCCCACTTCAGAGGATGCTTCAGTTCTCCAGGACTCTAGAAACAAGAGCATGATTAAAGAAAATCTGTGTCAATCATACAAGTTAGCCTCCTTGCCAAGTACAGTGGTGCTGGGGAAAGCTTCCACCCCCCCTGCTGCCTTATCAGAGGATCAATACTCCAGCCAGCACAGTGAACCACACAAGACAAGGTGCCATTAAAAACCTTTGTCATATGCAAAGGCTGGGAAGTAACTGGAAGAAATTACTTCTGGCCTTATATGCATACAGTTTGCACTTAGCCAAGACTAATTTTCCTCCGAGCACTGAGAACTCATTGAACTGCCCCTTCTTTGCTCAGTATGATAAAGGAACTGGGTCACAAGTCAGCTGCAAAGGTGAAGCACTGGTGCCACTGCACATCGGTGAATGCCCTAATAGAAGTGTAAAGCATAAGAATAGGTGACAAGTGGACAGAATGATCCTCCTCTTCCCTGTATTGGCACTATATTCCCATAAAAAACAGAAGTAGTGCTCATCTTTTATCTTTATTGCAACTGGAAATATTTTTACAATTAAAATGCCTTTCTCAAAAATGAAAGCTGAGAAAAGGCAAGGCAGCACCTGAGAGGAAGGTGGAATGCCAGGCTGCAGTCCCCATCTTTATTCAGAAAAAAACCTTGTATTTGGCCAGCATTTCAGGAATTGACCCAGCAGTGCTCACACTCATCTACATTTATGATTCCAGAGACATCAAGAATGATTTAGATGAGTCAAAACTAATGACCCGGCCATTATTAATTCAGTGGATTTTTAAATAATTCTGTTCAAGTATCAAGTCAAAGGCTTGAAAAGCTGTGACATTTCTTTATCTTACCCTTGGAAGCATACTGGTTTTCTTCAGAAAGCTAAGTTCTCCAGACCAGAGGAGTTATCTAGAGCAGACCGTCACAAGTGGATGCCTAAAAGATGCACAAGCTGTCCTACATAAAATCATTTTGGAGACTTCCTCCAGTGGCTTAGAGATGATAGTCAAGTGGTACTTGGGAGCCAAGAGCCGTCTAGTACATGCTGTCACGTGAGCCGGAAAAAGCAGCATAAAGCATTATAATGCTTCACAGGTGAGCATTATACCACCAGCTGTGACCGTAGACGCATAGGAGAACGCTTGACCAAACCCCCAGAATTCAGCCTATGGAGAGTACTGACATTAAGCCAGCTTGAAATAGGACTGCCAGGGCCTGGATTTACAGCAGTATAGAGATTGTGATGAAGCTCAGACTTGGGACCAGAAATAGCCCAAAATAAATTGTTTTGCTCCCTCTAAAGAAATCTGACAGATCCAATCAACAAGTTTCAGTACAGCTGGTTTCTGCATATTTTTTAATTTATTCAGGCTTCTAAGGCTAATAAGAATGCCACATTTCAAAGTGATACAAACCCACTGTTTCAGGCTATTAGTAATGCGGTGTTTTCATAATAAACTCTCTTAAAAGGTTTATTGTCAACGCTTCTTTCAGGCATGCAGGGTAGGTTTTTGCCTGGAGCAGGAGGTACCATCAGTGACCTCAAGCTGACATGCAGCTCTGCTCAGGGAGAATGCCCTCCTGCCAGAGCACCAGTCGTGGCAGCAGGAGCTGAGCCAGCTGAGAAGCTACTCAGTGCTTCAAACAAAAGCTCCAGAATTTACGCTATTATTTTCTTTTCCAGGTCACTCTGTATAAATAGACATTGAGACACTCTGAATATATCCATACAACAAAACCTGCACAATAACCACAGGAGCAGTTTTGCCTGCTGTAGGACTGCTGTAGGACTACAAAACAACCCGGGCCTGGAGCTTAGAGTGCCTTACTCTTAGACCATAATCCTGCCTTCAGCATCCTGCTGTAATCTTCCAGTTGCAGATGCTTCACAAGTGAAACCGAGGTCAGGTCTGAACACTGCAGGCATATATTTTTCAGATGAACTCTGAATTGATCGCTTCGGCACACAGCACTGAGCAGGGTTGCTGACTTGCGTAATCCTCTTAAGCCTTCTCTTAAGTACTGTGTCCCAGACTATACAGTATAACAGAATAGAATGGTACGTTACCTGAGAGACAGCAACAGAAGTCACACAACAGAAAAAGCTCCAGCAGCCCTTGGGGTGCACCCTTTCAGCAGATGAGACTGATTCTCACTGCATTATTGGTACATATACTTGGTATATTGGTACATACACTGCATATTGGTATTATTATTGGTACAGCTGAACCTTTAGTTTCCATACAGCTCTTTTTTTTTTTTTAATTCAATAATTATGTAGACAGATTTTCCTCCTCCAAACTTGCATATGCCTTGATTTTTCTAAAGATCACTGCAAGGAATGACCTCAGTGACAGCTCCAAGAACAGGGAGCCACGTCCAATTAGTGCATACGCGCTGTTTGTAGTCTTCCTTTTCTTTTTAAAAGAATCTATGAGCTGCAGTTTCTAAGTGACAAGTGTGTCTTTCTACATGTGCATTTGAGTAGTGATTTGGTTCATGCTTAGCTGAGGGCTTCTAACACCTGGCAGGGAAAGATTTCATTGGCAGAGGGAGAGCATGGACAGCTTAATCCTACTCATTAAAACAGATCATTTGGCCTTAATATTGGGCCTCCTAGCACACCATCTTTTTGCCTACCTTTTTAAGGACAGACTTCAATAATAAAAAAAAAAAAAAAAAAAAAAAAAAGAGGCTAATTCAAAACTACCTCATGGAAACTATTTCCATTAGCCAAAGGGGAAATTCTTGCTAATTCACTCCCACATAGAAATTCATCTCTGCCAGCTGCTATGAAAACATAGCCAGTCTTATCTTTATTTGCTCTCAACATGAAACATTACAGTGATGTTATCATGTTTTTTGATTTAAAAAAAATAAAATAAAATCAAAGCTCTGCATTTTCCTGATGTTCCCAAACAAAAAACTTCTTTTTCAAGTTATTTTATAAATACTCATGTATCATTTACCTTCCAATACAACAGGATGGCACCAAATGTCTTAACAGTACATTTGAAATGGATTTCAAATTATTATTTAGGCATTTTTTAGATCCCTTAAGAATGGCTTTGAAAGAAACCTTATCTTTATCCATGGGTAGATAAACAAATTTAGAGCCTAAATCTAGAAATGCTTGTTTTTGAGAAACCTCACAGATGGTTTTGATAATAAGCATGTGGAATATTCTAAGTTTAACCAGTGAATGACTGTATATATACACACACTCAAATATGAGATAAAAAGAGAATTCAACAGACCAAGAACAAGAAGGACATTCAAAACAACTGATAGGGATTTTATTTCTTTGCATACTCAGTTGCCTTTGACACAAGAATTGCTTCCTGTTCTACTACTACTTGCCAGCTTACATGATGCTGGGAGGCCACAGAATACAGAAATCCACCTGCACGTGGGGCTGATGCGCCCACCAGAGCTTCCATAAGCACTCCTTGGGACACAGCACAACTTGGAAATGGCTCAATTACTCTAGCAAAGCAATTGCTTGCTCTTTGTCTGTACACCATGGCAAAAAAAAAAAAAAAAAAGTTACTTGAGCTCTTAGGAGCCAACATCATAGTCCAAGGAATCTCTTGCTCCTTGATTAGAAGGGATTGAGAATAACAACAGCAAAGCTCTATACGTGTTTAGGCAAATATACCCTGAGGTATATTTGTAGTGACAGCTGCCAACACTTGTATGTTCACATAATGTAATCCAAGCCAGTTAACCAGGTGCAAACTATGGTTCTATCAGTTTACACCCAAGCTAATGTCTTGCTTTCATGTGCAGACGCACCACTTCTAACAGCAGCTTTGTTGGAACCGCACAGCCACTGAAGGCATTCAATACTCACTAAGACAGCTCTCCAACAGACTTTGGGGCTTGCTCAGAAGAACAGTATCCTGTGCAGTCTAGTGCACTCAGCTTGCCCCTAGCACTTCTAAGCAAACTACTGAACTAGTTAGTTGGTTTAACAAACCTCAGACTAGGAAGTGTTTTGAGATGAGGCAGGATTCTAGTTAAATTAGAAACCTCCACAGATAATTACTGACCCTCAGAAGAGGGCTATATTTCTTTAAACCTTCAAAGATGCTTCTCATGATTCAGATGAATTGGAGAACAAGACCTTAATAGGGAATAAGCTTAGCTACAGACAAGCTTAGTAAGTTAAAGGATACATCCCAATAGCAAAGAAAAGGTATGATTGTTACCTATATTGTTTAACCTAACTAACTGCTAAGCAGCAATAGTGAAACCTCATCATCTGTAGGCAACAATTATACACATTATTCATGACCATCAGGCATATACACTATTGGCCAGCACATGTTATAACCTATTTTTTCACTGCTTTTTTTACCTACATGAAGTAGGTTCAGATAACCCAAATGAATAGGCACATTCAACAGTTATTCCAAGCCTTTGTATGTCTACCCAAAGGTAGAGAAAGGAAGAGTCAGGTAGGCTTCATGGTACCACCTCACTCCCCCTTCCATTTACTCTCTTGGACCATGCAAGTTTCCTGCTGCAAGAGCTGTGATGCTGGTAGTATCCAAATCAGGTGGCTTAAAGCCATTTCAGTTCCATCGAGAAAAATAGCAGCAACTGAAGCATGGATATACCCAAAAGAAGTGTTGGTCTGAAAGGCTACATTAAAGGTAACTGAATCTTTGAGGAAATACAGCCTTAGAAGTTGTCATATTCCTCAGCAAAGGTAATAGTACTCACAACTTACATGTTCTTCATGGGAGTTGTTTTGAAAGCAGAGAAGGAAAAGAATGAAGATGGTGTACCTGAACAGGGTGTACACCTGGGGAAGTGCCACAGGCAGTGCTCCCAAGGATTTACCTTTCTCTCCCTGCAAACGCAGCATCAGCAAAGATGGGAAAGTTTATCTCCTGGTAGGCACAGGTGGTAATCTGTGCCTCACAGGGAAATGATGAGAATAAGCATTTACTCCTTTTAAAACATAAAAAAAAAAAAAAAATCTCAAGAGAAAGTGAACTAACACCACCCCCCTAATACACTAAAATGTAATTAGAACTACAAAATAGCTCAACTTACAAAAACTGGTTCTGCTGCAAACAGAGGTACAGAAACATGATTAGACTTTTCTACCTACATTAACACTATTTTCTGTTCCTTTTTATGGAAAAGCATGAAGATAGAGGATATTTTGCACTGAAAAAACATTTAAATGTACTAAATGTGTTAGGTGGCCAAGTGTACATACACTTAGCATTTACTGAGGTTGCATTCACTGGAATGAACTCAACCACTATTAATGTAGATGCCCTCACTATTTGAGTATGATGCCAAGTCACAGCTCAACAACACTCAACACATTATTTAGAAGATGTATTTTCAAATAAGAAATCTTTACTCAAGCTTTAGGGCAGCTCATTAGTTCAGCCAAGAGATGTTAATCTTGTAATTCTTCCTCAAAAGTTCAGGATCTCCCTTAGGTTTACCTAACTGTATCAGTCACCATTACAAATGAATCCACATAGAGAGAAAAATCAAAGTTAATTTAGCATGGATTGTTGGGTGTTTTTTGGTTGGTTGGGTTTTTTGTGTTTTTGTTTGGTTTTTTTTTTTTTAAATTCATTGATTAATTGTTCAGAAGATGAGTGGAAGTTATTCTGGCAGGTGACACAGGAAATATATGGGGAGGGGGGGAACACATAGGACATGCTACAATGCAATCAATGAATCCAGCTGAAACATCCTAGCTCACAGTTTGCCAAGTCAAGGGTGAAACATAGCATCAACATGCTGTAGTGTATGCTTTGAGGCACTAACTCCCCACACTCCACCCCCCCCCCCCCCCCTCACCCCCCCCCCCCCCCCCCCCCCCCCCCCCCCCCGCCTTTGGAAGCATTCTGAAACACTTTGAACCTTAAATCAATCTCCCATTGTGTGACCTCTTTAACTCCTGCTGACTATGTGACCCTAGAGAAAGAAGGGTCAGTGGAATTATGCACTGCAGTCCATGAACACAGCTGCAGACATCAGTACGAAAAAGGCAGGGCTAGGGGAAGTAAAAGGAAAAAGAAAGAGCTCAAAAGAAAATCTCTCACCAAACAAGAAAGATGCAAAGCATTTGCCACAGCTCTATTACTGGCTCCTTCCTCAGCCACAATAATGAAATGAATGACTTGAAAAAACCTTTCTAAAAAAATGCCTTTTTTTTTTTTTTTAAGCTCTGGGGAAAAAAAGAAAAACCAAACCCTCCCCACTAATATTCTGTGTTTTCTTGTTTGTTTAAAGGCCGTATTCCCAAGGCTAGTAGATGAGCATATCTGCATATCAGAAGCCAGAAAACTGTGCAGAGGCACACTGAAGTGTAGTCTGTACAATTAAATTGCTACATATGCGCAAATACACAGATGATCTCTTCGGGAAACTATGGCAACCTCTAGTCCACCAAGTTGCAATTCCCCCTTTGTCCCTAGCTTTCTTTGCTCTTCTAGTCCTTCCCGGCTTGGACAAGCAAAAGAATAAACAGAAGTATTAATGAGGTTGGGATTGGACCTGCAACAAAGGAGCTGGAAAAGCAAAGAGACCTACTCACAAGCTTGAATCTAGAAATATTCTAAAGGAAACAAACTTTTCAGAAGAGCTGTACAACAGTGATGAATGGGATATAGGTAGCATGAGCCTGGGATACAAAGTCTTGCCTAGGAAACCAGGGTTAGAGTACCCATAGTGCCATGGAATCACTTGCTGGAGCACTGTCACAACTGACCTTTAATTTGGATGCCTCACATCTTTTTGTCCAGCTGAGATACTTAAGTCTTGACTTTCAGAATTGCTGAGCAACCCCAGCTCCCAGTCATTTTCTCACTGGAGTACTGCACTGGCCAAACATTTGGAAATTGTTTGTAAGTATTTAAAAATAGCAAGGCTACTATCCAAGTATCAAACTATATGTAGCTCTTTTTCGATCCTAAATCAAACTTTGAAAGCCTCTCAGGCCCTCTGTGAGGGTTATTGATGCTTACGAAGTCCTCTGGCATCCTCAAACGGAGAGCGTGGTAGAACTGCAAAGCATTCCCTCTTTTCATGTTTATATTTAGCCTCAGGGAGAAGGGCCTCCTCATGTAATGTAATGTATATTGACATTTACACGAAAAATACCATGGACTGATATTAAAAAACAGTAGAATTTTTCACTTCACACAAGTCTGAACTGTGTTTTTTGCATAATTTTTTCAAATGGCATTTGCACAGAAGTTTGTGCTGTAACAATGGATCTTTTCTCTTTCAATTCTGTATCACATTTAACTTCCCCTCTTGATCAATACATTACAAGAAAGTCAACTCCAAAACAAAAGGAATCATACTTCATTACTGATTGCAGAGGAAGATTATTAACCAAAGACAGCTTTTCCCCCTTGTGAACCTGGGAAAATGCTACCCATCTTTTCTACGTAGGGGATGTCAATTTGTATTTCTGAAATCACATGTTGTCAAATATATACATGTGTAAACATATGTACACACACACACACACATATGTCTTTTACATAGTTTAGATTTCAAGAGAGTAAAAAGAGAAACTGAAATGGCTGCATTCCAGTTGTCCTGAAGACCTCTCACCTCCCTTTCACTTCCACTTTTCAGTCACTTAAATCTGTTTTCTTCCTAATCTTCTCTGAAGTCTCAGACAGCAACAGACTCAGTATGAAGACCCCTATAGACAAGTTTATCTGCACACTGGGTGAAGAAAAGCAAAACCCTGTCTGCCAAGTCCACCTATCCACCCTTAAGGCCACTACTGGAAATGCAGAATCCCTTTAAAACAGAGACTGACTCATCTTCCAGCCCTTTTATAATGCAGCATTGGGCAGTTCATAGTGTTTCCACACAGTTTGTACTTTTTGTGCTCAACTTCTTGATGTGACACATGCCAAGATGCTGGAGACTCCCTGCTCCTCGAAGATGAGGACATTGCCATGCATTCTAGTTACCACTACTCTCATGCACTGCCAGCTGCTATTGCTCCTGCTGTTTTTGTTTAAGCAGCGTATTAAATTTTACCATTAAAAAATGTTATTTAGCACATGCTTTAAAGAAATCCTGCCTCACTTCTCTGATAGCCAATTGGCACTGATGGTGAGGAGCAGTTCTCCTACCACAGCTGCCTTAGTTTAATCCAAAGAATACCACCAGTAGAGCAGAAGCAAAGCAAAATAAATTCTTTTGGGAAATGCATTGCTCTCAAGGTTTACTCCTAATTCTGACCTGAATTTTGTTAGTAGTTAGAGGCAAACTGCTCAAACATCCTTTGCATGTGAAAAGACACTTACAAACCATAGTATTTTCAGGCAGCGAGGAGCCTGAAGGGCAGTGATCTGCTTTTATTATTGTATTGATATATCAATACTGTAATTATGAAACTTAATTTGGTTTCTCCCTGTCCTCAGTCTGTCTCTATACCATTTTCTATTCTATTCTATTTCCTTTCATCTCTGCACCTCCTGCTGAATGCATGCAGCATCCACAAAATGCCACCATGCCTCACAGCCTTTGGAACACAAATATTTCAGAAATGAAAGAGCATTTAGAAAAAGAGACTCCGCTTCAAAGTTTGTTTTTGCTATCAACCTTACTTTTTTTATATCACCGTACGTCATTTGTATCAACTGACCTGATTAAGCCCAAGAATGCATCCATGGAGGACAGCTGACAGCAAATCCTCTAAGACAGAGGGGACCAAACTGCCACTACTGCCCTGTGTGCAACTCTTTGAGTAGTAGTTTGAAGAAGGATCCTGTGCCAGGGTTACTTTATGCTAGTGTGAGAGCTATGCTGGGAATTATTTGCATTCCCAGTTACAGGAGAAAATGAGCCATCAGATGCTACTGAGATGCAGAATTGCATCCCCTTGCATTTGCAGCCCAGATCTTTCCCCAAAACACAGCGTCAATGGCCCAGTCTCACCCTGAGCCTTTTTTCCTGCTCCTGGACTCTCAGGACACACTGTAGGTATTTAGTGTTTCTTTGCCACCTAGAAGGTCTGCTGTGTGGGTTGGAAAGTCAGATAGGCTGGCCACGCTGCTGTAGTCCTTCCCCATATGATAGTACAGTTACTCTCACTTCAGCAGAGGACTCAAGAGCAGCAACAGAGATTTTATTAAACAGCCCCAAATCTACAGTAGCAGATGGAATTACAAGACCTTTCAATAATTAAAAGTGTATGTGACTGAAGTAGATTACAGAGAACTACACCTAAAATTCTTCCCAAGCCTTGCCTCTAGCTGATAGCACTGAGTATTTTTACTAAGGAAATGGCAGTCACTGGTGGCCTTGAAGGCACTTATCTGAATTTATCTGAGAGAAACTAATTTGCTGCAGTTCTGCTAAAAATCTCTCTAAACAGCAACAGTCAGGAAACAAACTGAACAGCTCAGCAATCACTGACCATTAAAATAATTTCCAGGCTCCTTTGCTAATATCAATTGGGAATGAGAAAGCTTCTTTCCCATGCTTGCAGTTCAAACATCCAAACCCTAAATAGGCACATTGGTGATTAAAAACTAGAATGCCAGATTCAGGCAGGCTGAGCCAGAACAGAGCCAGGCTATATGAACGTGCCTCCAAAACCTGGTTCAAAAAGGAATTAAATGAAGGATGGGAAAACAGAAACTGAACTTGAGCAGCTGGCTCAGGGAACTGCCTTTCCCTCTTTCAGTACACAGCAGTGCAAACCTACCTAGCCCTCATCTGCTGCACAGCACCTCGCTTGGACATTTTCTAAAGGCAGTAATACTCTACACTGGCATTTACACAGAGAAATGCCAGCCCTAACATTAGGCTCTATGTAAAAAGCTGAAATAAGAAATGCTGTTCCAAAAGGAAAGGACAGCTTTAATCAGGTAGAAGCCTAAGAGCTTTCATGCATTTTCCAAAGCCATTAAGAACCTATTTCTTGCCTTCTGACTTAAGTAGTATATTAAGGTTCTATGTCATTTTGGTTTAGCTGTAAGTCTGCTGGGGGGACAACTAGCAAACACTGAATATTTATTTCTCATGACTAAAGAGACTGCGTTTCCAAATTATATACTTTTTCCAGAAGGTTTTATTTGGTTTCTGAAGGTCAGTGCAATATCACAGAGCAGGTTTTTTTTTTTTATTTAAAAAAAAAAAAAAAACCCAACAAAAAAACAACCCCAAAAAAAAAAAAGGAGTCCCTTACCTGTAGCAGAGTGAAGACTCTCCAAGCTCCAGTATCTGGACAGGACGCCTCTCATCCCACCACCGCCACACACTACCCCACTGCTGTCTGAATCCGAACCCGGTGAGAGCCCGGAGCTTCCACTGCTACTGCAGTTTTCTCCACTGTGTGCCCCACTGGACTCACTGGGGCACTGCTGGGTCCTCATGCAGGCAGGTAAGAGGGAGAGCCAGGGGCTCTGCTCTGCTGGGGGAGGAAATGGGCAAAGTGCTCTATAGCTGCTCCCAGGGCAGTGGTACCTGGCAGCGCTGTCTGAGGACTGAGCTGGATTCCTATCCTCCTCTCTGCTTGTCTCGTTGCATCCTGACATCATAGGGGTCCACTAAGGAGGCTCCCTCTGTGGCAGCTCAACTGCTCTCAGCTGCAGCTTCTAGCAGCTGATTTTTATTAAAGCCTATTTCAAGGCATTAAAAAAGGAAGGGTGGGACAGAGATTTTTCCTCCTTATTTAGCAGAACTGTCAGATTAAAAATAAATAAGTGGGAATAGTAGAATTTCATGCATTTTAAAAATGCCCAAGTGAGAGAGACCTTGTGTTATCTGCATCCCCTGAGAACTCAGAAAGGACTTAACATATAAACTAATCATGTTTAGAACTGGCTGCTGCTGCTGCTATTGAAAAACTATTTTTGTAAGTCCTCAGAAAAAGAATTCAAAATGAAATCAAAGCCAGAAAAACACAGACTGAGATTTAGGGAGGTTGCAGCTGGGAGCTTTGAAAAATCATTTAGCATCCACTCCCAGACTGTAGACCTGGGATGGTCCCTATATCAGTGTGTGATCTGTGTAAGAGCCCTCAGTCCCAAGTGAAACAGCATCACTTTTTAATTAGAAAGTTTTATATTCTCATTACCTAACATGTGATTCAGTGTGTCCCTATAAAAAGAATTCTGAAAGAATACTAGTTTCCTGAGAATGCAGAAATACCTGTACTGTTTAACACCACCACAGAGGTTTTATGATAAAGGACATTTCCGGACTGCCACTCCGCTAAAACACCTGCCTTACAATGGCAAATTTATAAAACTATCAAAATAATTTAAGAGTAGCCACATGGCTTATACCATGTGCAACATAAAACATTATAAAACTTCTTATGCTAGTTACCAGAGTAAGTGTAAGACCAGAACTAGATTGCTTCAGTGTGAGACTATCCAGGTCAGCTGTAAGTTAGCCAGGTGAGACTTTGTAACTATGGGTTTGGACTGAAGTAAATGAGGAGCTCTGCTCCACTAGCACAGGTGGGAGGGTGACAGCTGCCCATAGGTGGGACACAAAGGAGCATGCTGGGAAATATCAAACTGCTCCTACCATTTACAAAGTGAATGTGTGTCTAGGCACCCAAACCCAAAATTAAAAGCCTAATTTCACAGAAGAATTGAAAATGCTTGTTTTACTATTTCTGCATAAGCTAATTCTGTCCAAAGTAAATAAAGCCACATTATTATACAGCCATCACAGCCTTCTCTAACAGAAAGACTCCTTTGACTTTGCCTCACTGTCTGTGCAACAGCAGGGTTATTTTATTTCAGTAATACTTCTGTTTTACTGAGCATTTCCTAAAAGAAAAAACCTTTGCCCTCCATCACTGAATGTTACTACAAAGCATCCGACAATACTGAACTAACTTTTGAGTCCTTAAATGTTTCAGCTATTCTTTACAAGAAAGGTCTCTGCAGTAGTAGCAAAAATAACATTTCTACAGTGGCCCGTAACAAAAAAAATCCTTCAATTATCTTCTGAGTGTAGCTACTTAGACCAAAATATCTTCCTCTAATGCCTCCCAATACAGAAATGGAAATGTGTTCTTGATTTGACTGCAGTAGAACCACTCTTCTGCATTGATCTGGTCCTTCCAGGGCCTCCTAGAACTGCCTACATTAAAGTACCAATGGAGAGAAACACTTCTTGATTATAATAATGGAGGAGAAGGCAAGTTAAGGATTAACAACAAAGATGAACGCAGCTGTTCTGTTGATGTGGAGCACAGGGCACTGAGAAAAGGAAGGGACAGTGCAGCTCTTCAGACATGAAAGGTGCTAAGGAGAGGCTACAATTCAGTCCTAATTATCCTGCCTCTGCTCCTTGAAATCTGTGCTTGGTACATGAGAAGTAAGGAAACTCCAAGTACCTGTATCTCTCCTTGACTGAACTACTAAATCCAACACTATTTACAGAGGCTCTGTAGCAACTACCCTTGCCTGGAAGATCTCTGCCCTCAACCTGCTTAAATCACTCCATCTGTTCCTGTGCTAACCCTCCCACTCTCTGGACTGGACATCTTGGCAAATACCAAAAAGATGTTTATTTAGTGCCAGAGACAACAGTGCTGTAATCCTAGCTGAAGGTGCTACAGAGGTATGCATATTATATGTATGTACTGGATAGGCATGTTTCTAATAGAATGGAAAGAGAGGAAAAGTACTAAGGTTGTGGAAAGCACAATATTATATCAGAGTTCAAAACTGCAACCCATCACAGAGGGGTTCGACCTGACTACAGATTTTTTTTTTTTAAAGTCTACATAGAGATTTTCTTCTGTGACACTAGAGAGAGAAGGCAGCTAAAGTTGCTGCAGCAGCAACTGATTTCAGCTACAGAGTAAGGATCTCACTGTGCAACCTGATCAATATAGTCAAGCCAGCCTGAGCCTTGGACAGCCTGATCCTAAATATCTGCTGGACTTGTTAGTCTCTGTTGGGTTCTCCTTTAGCCTCATAGCTTTGAATGGCGATTGCCAGAATCACTCAGAATTTGCTAGGATCTTTTTCACTCTTTGCCCCATGGAAATTTTTTATTGGTATGCTAAACCTTTCACCTCAGTAGCTAATACATACAATCCCACTCAACCTGCTAACGACAAATTTTCAGGAACTCAGCCATCATCTGGCCCAGCTTTTAAGGTTGGATGAAAATCTCTAAGTGAGCACATGTTATCAGAGACCTCACAGAACACAAATATATGTGGCTGTGGTTAAACAGAATCAAGACTGACATAGTGGGTCTAATCTTTCTGTGATTCAGAAACAAAGTGAAAAATACAGTAGGCAACACGATTGCCTTTTAGCCACTTAAATTCAATGGTACTTCCATGGGTTAATGAGGATGGAATGGACATTTCATGCTACAGCTACAATGAGGACTTGCATACCACTTTTTTCTGTGTCCCTTCAAGAACTAAAATGACAAAAATGGAATAAATAGCTCAGCTTGTTATTTTGCTGAACTACAAGACTGCTAAATATTTATAAGACATAATGAAGCCCTGTTATTAAGCTAATATTTTCCCTCTTGAATAGATTTCTCCAGTGGCTGTCAAACATCTTCACATTAACTGTTGCCAAGTGTGAGCCTAACAGCCCATCTATAGCTGGGAAAAGAAGATGAAAATTGGACACATGATGTCAAGTAAACAAACAGTCAGTCCCTTTGCCTCTGAGAAATATTTTCCACTATACCAGTGAGGCCAGAGGATAGCTCAGTATCACTAAATGGTCACTGTTTTCCAGACTATCCACAAAAGATTCAGACTTTGAGAACTTGGCTTGCCTCTTCTTACTGCTTATGCAAGATTTCCAAAGCCACCAGTACGTTCAACAGCAGTACACATCAGTCAGGATGAATTCATGCCTCTTTGGTTGGCATAACCAACACCAGCACTGTGGTGGAACTCCTGGGCATCTCTTGTTGATATTTGATAGCAGGAAATTTAAAGATCTTAGGCTGTTTAAATCTGACAAGACAGAGGGAAAATTGCCAAAAGGATTCAGTCTGCATTTAAATAATGATTTTAAATAATACAGGTTTAAGATCTGTTATAGCACAGCTACAAACCTGATCTAGTCATACACTAGTTACAAGTTTCTCCCCTCTATGAAGATATGACAAACCCTGAAGGTTTATGGTCATACATGTGACCCTATCCAAAAATTTCACAGATTCTCTGAGAGGTAGAATTCTCTGGGGGGAAACATCTGGGAGAAGGTAACAAGTGCAAGCACAAAATAGAAAAGTCTCTAGATGAGAAGCACAGAAAGCAGTGAGAGCAGGGTCTTCAAGGAACTACACCTCCAACCCTCAGACAATTACCCATGTCTGTCTGTCACAGTGTCACCTTGTGATTGTCTCCTGCTGAAAAGTCCCTATGGAAAAGCTCAGTGGTGGCAGCACCTCCCCAGGAATTTCCCTCTGCTCTAGACCTGTGGGCTAGTAGCTCCCACACCCAGAACTGCTCATCTCCTAACTTCAGCCCAGTCATAGCTATGTTGCCAAGCCACTTTCCATCATCTATCAGCAGTCCTGGTTAACAGGGGAGGTCCCTGATGACTGGAGGCTTGCCAATGTGGTGCCCATCTACATGAAGGGCCAGAAGGAGGACCCGGGAAACTACAGGCCTGTCAGCCTGACCTTGGTGCCAGGAAAGATTATGGAGAGGTTCATATTGAGTGAACTCAACAGCCAAGTGCAGGTCAACCAGGGGATCAGGACCAGCCAGCATGGGTTCATGAAAGGCAGGTCCTGCTTGACCAACCTGATCTCCTTCTATGACCTGGTGACCCACCTGCTGGATGAAGGAAAGGCTGTGGATGTCATTTACCTGGACTTTAGCAAAGATTTTGACACCGTCTCCCATAATATTCTCCTTGGGAAGGTGGCAGCTCATGGCTTGGACGGGCGTAGTCTTCACTGGGTAAAAAACTGGTTGGGTGGCCGAGCCCAGAGAGTTGTGGTAAATGGAGTTAAGTCCAGTTGGCAGCCAGTCATGAGCGGTGTTCCGCAGGGCTCTGTTTTGGGGCCAGCCTTGTTTAATATCCTTATCGATGATCTGGATGAGGGGATTGAGTGCACCCTCAGTAAGTCTGCAGAAAACACCACACTGGGTGGGAGTGTCAATCTGCTGGAGGGTAGGATGACCCTGCAGAGGGATCTGGACAGGCTGGACCGATGGGCCGAGGCCAACTGTATGAGGTTCAACAAGGCCAAGTGCCGGGTCCTGCACTTTGGTCACAACAACCCCATGCAACGCTACAGGCTTGGGGAAGAGTGGCTGGAAAGCTGCCTGGCCGAAAAGGACCTGGAGCTGTTGGTTGACAGCCGGCTGAACATGAGCCAGCAGTGTGCCCAGGTGGCCAAGAAGGCCAACAGCATCCTGGCTTGTATCAGGAATAGTGTGGCCAGCAGGAGCAGGGAGGTGATTGTCCCACTGTACTCGGCGCTGGTGAGGCCACACCTGGAATACTGTGTCCAGTTTTGGGCCCCTCAATACAAGAAAGACATTGAGGTGCTGGAGTGTGTCCAGAGAAGGACAACAAAGCTGGTGAAGGGTCTGGAGCACAGGCCTTATGAGGAGCGGCTGAGGGAACTGGGATTGTTTAGCCTAGAGAAGAGGAGGCTGAGGGGAGACCTTATCGCTCTCTACAACTACCTGAAAGGAGGTTGTAGTGAGGCAGGTGCTGGTCATTTTTCCCAAGTAACAAGTGATAGGATGAGAGGAAATGGGCTCAAGCTGCACCAGGGGAGGTTTAGGTTGGAAATTAGGAGAAATTTCTTTACGGAAAGGGTAGTCAAGCATTGGAACAGGCTGCCCAGAGGGGTGGTGGAGTCACCATCCCTGGAAGTGTTCAAAAAATGGGTAGATGTGGCACTTTGGGACATGGTTTAGTCTAGTCTACCCTTAATTGGTTTAGTGTGGACTTGGTAGTGTAGGTTAATGTTTGGACTGGATGATCTTAAAGGTCTTTTCCAACCTAAACGATTCTACAATTCTATGTTCTCACAGCTGCATCCACTGTCCATCAAACAGCCTCCCAGTGACATCCCCAATTTTAGGCACTGTCTTCAGGTTACAAATAAACAGATAGCAGACTCAGGAGAGAGAGATGGGGAAGGAGAGGATAAGATAGGCTAAAGACAAACATGCTAGTCCACTGCTTTAACCCAAAGCCTTGTTATCCTACCACTGCTCTCATCCGTGCATTTTGGACCCTTCCCTCTTACCCCTCTCCTGGGGCAATTCCTCAGTCAAATGGTCTCTCAAGATCTTCAGAGGCTGCCAAAAAGCAGAAAAGCATTCCCATATCTACATTAGGAAGTGACTTGTTTCCTACGCTGGTCTACCACTCTAGCTCAGCCTATTCAAACACTGCAGTAAACCAGGTAGAAAGGAACAGATACTGCAGGGTACAAATGAAGACATGGGCATAACAAGACAACTAAAGGGGAAAGACACTTGATATTCATCAATACTACCTGCCAAAGTGCGTGGTGCAGCCAAGAAGGTCCTTCCAAAGTGTTTAAACATTCCCAATGTTTGAACAGGACTGTTAACTTTGCTAACCTCGGGGGTGCATGTGTGTGAGCGTGCACGTGCATGTTGGTGGGGGTGTTCAACCTCTATACTTCTCTGGAGGAGGCTCAAGACTCATTCAGTGTTCTCTGAATACAGAGATTAGCACCACCTCAGCTGCTCTTTATTTCGCAGGTATTAGAGCCATCTGCTGGTTCCTCACAGTTTTCTCAAGTGGCTGCTCTGGACAGAAGAGGTGACAGGAAGGCAGTCTGCAAAACTTGATCAGTGACCAAAAGCACCACAGTATGCCTGATCCCAACTACTGGGATATCCAAATGACAGGTTTGAGCCTGCCTCATTTCTCCCAGCATGACAAAGGCAGAGAGAACAATGTCTCAGTGCTCTAGTAGCAGTGACCAGTCAGAGGAAGCTAAAAAGCACAGCAGATACAGCATTAAAATTAAGCTCTTGTCCCAGCACTCATGGTATGTTCTAGTTGGGAACAGGCAGCTTCACCTAAAAATAGTAAGTTTGTGCCCAGCTAAGCTCTTGTCCTCAGGTAATTGGGGAGGTGCATGACAGAAGTCTTATAGCTGTGCATGCAACCTTTTGGATCATGACAGCCATGTTTTCATACCTAAAGAACTAGAAAGGGCTCCAAAATACTCCATCCCCCACAGCTGCTGCAGCATTCTCTGCACAAGGTCGCCAGGTGCAGACATTGGCAGTGAGAATTTTATCCATATATTCAACATGGAAGTATATAGTACCAACGCATATTGCACAGTACTTTCATATCCAGTGTCTTTTATGACTAAAGCATATGCTAGGATCATTAATCTAATTTTAAGGTTCCTAACTCTAAAGCTGCAACTGTGTGTATTAAATGGATTCATAATTTAATTTATATTTATTTTAAATGACCTACAGCTCTGTTAAAAGCAACAGGTATCACAAGAAAGCTGTACAACAATCAAAGAGAGCATTCTGCTGAACTACTGCTGCTTCAAGGACATTTCCAATCCTAAAATTGATCCAACAACTTAAGAGTATTGCTTCAGTAATTTGCAGTTTTCTTCCCAGACACATCCTACCACAGGAAGGACATGTGCACATGCTCATCACCCCCAAAATGCTTCACATGAAGCCCACAAACAGCAGCTAATAGAGGTGGCTATGGTAGAAGCATTACAGTGCTTCCTCTGTTCATCAGGTTTCTCCCCCACTAGGATGTTTTTTGGTGGTGGAAAAAGGGTTCTGCTTAATTTCATTTGTTTTGCTACATTTACACAGAAATTCTTGAGGTCTGGACCAAGTCATAGTATAAAATTCACCTGTACCTACCTCAGGAATATTGTGTGAGTTGTAGATGATTCAGGTTTCATGCCCCATTTCTAGACAGCATATAAACACCTATAGCACTACCAACTGGTCAATCTACATTTACTCCCCCTATTCACCCTCCAAAATTCATACATATTTTTTAACTCCCTCAGGTCCCAGTTGGGAACTATTGTGAAATTTGTATCAGCTGTGACTCAGAATTTACTTCTATGACAGCAGCGCTTAGGGATTTTAGCTAATGTCAGAGATGCACAGACAACTCGACAATGATGGGTTTCCATCTGGGATTTCCAGGGAGTAAAGCTGCAGCTTTTTTAATTCAGCCAGGGAGTTGGTCGTGTTAGGGCAACACCAGATGCTTGTGACAGCAAGTGATCAAAGCCCTCAGTGCTGAGAGAGCAGAGGCAGGGCTCTTGACACCATGATAATAAGTAGTGTGTTTTCTTATTTCCAGATGAAACCTCATGACTCTGTGCATGAGTTGTATGAAGTGGCAGAAAGCAAACCAGCTTTCCTGACAAAATTTGTGACCATTCAACTCTGATGTAATTAGCACAATATTGTCGTCCCTTAACTAGGTAATTCCAGCAGTGTTTAATCAATGGTACAAAGAGACTTTCTGAGGCAGAAATGGCAGCTTGGCACCCAACTGTGGTTAGCTTTTCCAGGCTAAATTCCTAACCACCAAACAACTCCTCTGCAGTCTGCTTTTCTTATCCTACCCCAAAGTTCTATCATAGAGACATCTGCAGTGTTTGGGCAGGCACTGTCAGACAGAGAATTGAAAAACCTAGCAAGAATACATCTCATTGTTTAATAATCTGTGCAACTTACATTTTAATTCTGAGAAAGCATCACTCATTGGAAATGAAACAGACATGATGCTTCATGCACGTTCCTCATGAAAATACAGCATCCTTGTTCTTGAAGATGATTTATTTAAAGTACAGGAAATGTCTACCTCTAGGGGCTCATTTAGTTGCTTTAGTGCCTAATTAGCAACTTGAGAGGAACCTCACCATACCCACCGTAGTACTCTCCAGCAAATACAAGGCAGAGAGTCTGTTTCATCTGCAGAAACCTAATTCAAGAGTGTGATATATATGACATCATCCTAGGTGAGACAGAGTTCTCATGAGACAACACAATGTTTCTACATCAAGCACACTATTATTGCTATTAGTGATCTTTTCCTCACTAGAAAGCTGACCACTGCCTTTAAAGAGCACCCTGGTTATTCACTCAGGAAGAAAACAAAGCAGAACAGGAAAAGCACATGAAAGAATTCACTCTAAAGCAGATTTCTGCTCAGACATGAATTCAGCATTCAACATAAATAGGTTAGAATGCTTATCACATAGTTTCCATACTCAGTAAATCAGAGCTTAATTCTCTCATAATTCACGTCCAGCTAGGACTAGTGTACACACCAGGAGAGGAGATGCGCCATTTCCAGCCCACACAGTCTAAGCCTGTCGGAGTGCTCTGGGAAAATGGATGCAGTTTCAGTGGTAGGATGTCAAAGGCAACAGCAGATGCAATGGATGGACTTATTCCAGCCTGCAACAAGAGAGGGAAAACAAAGACAACAAACATTAAACTTAGATGCCCTGTAGGACAAAATGTAGTATTCATCACGGAGCACCTCTTTCCACCTCTGATGCCTGCTCATGTTAGTACATTAGTAGACACATGTGGATGACTATGGCTAGAGAGGTTAGAAAACAGCAAGAAGGCAGGAAAACTGCAAGGTAATAAGAACAGGAGAAGTGGATAACCAGGTACTGGACTCATACTTCACATACTACCACACATACCTACATTCACAGAAAGTTTCACTCCTTCCTATGAAGCGTATCTAGTGGGAGGGGGAAGCATATCCCCCCAACAAGTCATCCTCTCAGCTACAGAACTGTTTCCTACAACTTTATGACTAATAATTCCTGTTCTGGTATTTAACATGTAAATAAAGGTTTTCCCTTCAGAGATTTATTGGTACCAGTCCCCAACCATATAGGACGTGGATAACACAACATTATTCTCTTCAGTGAAAGGTATAAATAGGATCTCTTGCTCTCTCCTCTACCTGGCTGACTGACTTTACAAAACTTACACAGCTTCATGAAACTTTGAAACTCTACACCATTGCCAGATCTCATTGGATTAATAACTTTTGCTGGTTTAAGGGGGGAAAACGTATAGATACGTACACACAGCTAATGACCTCTAATGCCTCAGTAAGTCAGGCTTAAAATAAACAAAAATACAAGATTTTATTTTGTTTAAGAAATCACACAATCATACAAACCACTGCCATAAAGATACTCCATCCACCCACAAACCAACCCATTCTCTCATGCAGACATTCACTTGAAGTTTAAAAAAAAAAAAAATTATCAGCAAAATCCAAAATGTAAACAAGGTTGTTCTCATTTTCTGTGTCAAAACCAATATTTTCTGGCAGTCTCCCCACACCAACAAACTTTCAGTGTTTTCTGTCTCCTCTCATCCACCCTGAAACAGAAATAATGTCTGCTTGATATAGGGAAACAAGACCAACATTCCCCTGCTACTTCACCAGGGAATCACAAGATACTGGGCAAGATACTAAAGTATATAGATCATCTGACAATGAACAATACAGATTGTAGTTATATTCACTGAAACTTGTAGTACTAAATGCATAATGCAGGTACGCTTTTATTCCTTTTTCCTTCTCTCTCTTTTCTCCCTGATACCTCCTATGGCTGGCATACACAGAAAATATCAATGACTGCAGGCAACTGGGAGATCAGCTGGTCAGTAAGCACTGGTCCCATGGGTGTAGCCATTTTTCATCTCTGTATTGCTACTGCCCCTTCCTTTTGCTGCTGTGACATTCAGTTACAATATATCCATCCTTCACTGAACCAAGAGTTTGGGGTATTGAGGTCCACTAGTTTATCTAGGATCTTTCCTTCTCCCTACCAGCCCACACTATGTTCCATCAGCATGAAGTCTTGCTGACTAGCCTTGATGCTGAAGCCTCTTCTTTAGAAGATGGCAATTAGTCAAAATATCCTTCCAAAACAAAACAGCAAACTAAGCCCACTGAATAGCCACACACTACCCAAGCTGCTGAAAGTGCTGCTGCTCTGTGACTGGTTTGCTTTATTCTTCCTGGACTTACTTTCCTAAGACAAAGAGAACGCAGCCAATACTTTGGCACAAATCACCATCTCCTGAGGGATAGCATGAACCCTGTTCAAATTAACCTGAGCAGTGCCTGTTTGTCTAGAAAAGTCACAGCAAAGCCCCAGTGGGAGCACATGCTCTTCCAGTGACAATGAAATAAGAAAAACAGACAACTTACTGAGCTACTGTTCTGAAAATGCCAAGGGTAAAGTCTATGTTATTTACATGACAGGTGATAGAAAACATTATTGTTCTGTTTAAGACTAGGAAGCAGAATCCAGGCTTAGGGGTGTTACAATAAAAACTGCAGGCTTCATTCTTATTCTTCTCCATGACATCAGAGCAAGTTTCAGGTACAGGCATCATGTGATTTCTGCAGCAGGGGAGCCAGGCCTGTACAACCCAAAGTCAGGAGAAGCAGCATTTTCAGAGATGTTAGTAATACGTGGGCAGAGTTTCCTCCAACTTGCAAGTGAGGGGAGGGGACATGAGGAACCAGAGTATAGTAAAGACCCTCTCTTCTACATTTTCTGATATGGGTTCAAGGGGGTTATTTCTGTGCTCTTACATGCAGCAGTTCAGTCCCTGGGACATGCGTTTACCCCTGTTGTGTGTCTGTGCCTTGTCAGGTGCACAACAGAGGGAGACATCTCATTCAATCCCCTCTCCAAAGTGTGTTCATTACCCTCTTGAAGTGTACCTGAGGTGCCCACAGTGCTCATAACCATGGTAGCACGCAGCAAAACTTAATTGTCTCTTATTTCACATGGGGTAAAAATCAGATTTCCAGGAGTCATATTCAGGATGATAAGCTAAAGATCTATTTTTCACTGCTTCTCATTTTTCTTTCAAAATAAAAGAGCACGCTGCTTCTGCACTATACCCCCTCTGGGTATAGTCCCCTGATGGGCCTTTTAGGAATCTCTCTAATTTGGCAGTGCAGCAACTGTGCTCTAACAAATGTATGTAGAAGCCATGTCTGTGCTTCTATTGCTGTGCACTGGAGAGGCATCAAGCTTAGCAGTCAAGTTTTAACTTTTTGTCAAAATAGGAAAGAGCAGGATGGGAGCAGACAGGTAGTTCAGAGACATCACTAAAACAGTTTTTGCAAAAATAATTCCCAAAACAGAGCCCGTTGCCATTACGGCATTACATGTATCAGTGGTTTGGGGCATTGTCTCTGCTCCAGCTAGGGAATTTATACTGCATTTAAAATAAGTAACAGGACCCCAGGCTATACCATGAAACCCATCACCATGTGAAGGGCAAAGCCTATGGCCAAGCAAAAGAAAATAGATTAATCCACAGCCATGTAAGTTTCTCATCTTCCACTTCAGGGGGTGCTACCTTCAAAGGCTTGCCATGATCTGTTAAATGTTAACACTTTAAGGTACAAGAGCAGAAGCTACTCAGCCTGTTACCGGTAGCATTTCATTACAAGGGATAGCTGGGTCAAGCTTTGAGTTTGACTCCAGGGATTTACACAGACTGTTCCCATTTAAAGCAGATGAGCAGCTTACTGGACCTAAGCAAAACAAACACCAGTATACAGAATTGTTTAGGTCTAGTATTTCAAGTGGTTATTTTTTTACTTTAAAGGTAGTTTCTTAACTGTTTGTGCATCTCCCTCAGAATCCCAACTGCCAGCCTTCAGAATACCTTCTTATTACCACTATACTCATTTGTGTGCATTGATCTGAATGTTAAGAGTGGTATCAGAAATCAGCACTTGAAAAATAAAGAATTTATTTTCTATTCCTCCCTGGTCTGACCTATTAAGCCATTTCCACAATATTGCAGCATTACATCACTTTGTATGCTGACCTGATCTTGACTTAACACAACATGACTTGCCATACTGAAGCCACACGCCAAGGCAGCCATGTGTCAGAAAACATCAGACTTGCAATTTCAGATCTCCAAAGCTCCACACAGTCGCCTTGTTCCAGTCACAAAACCACAACAGACAATGAACATCTTACAAAGCTTCTTTTGTGATAATTTATTTCTCCTTCTAAAAAGGGATTTAGCATCCTTCTAAAACTGCCCTCAGACACTGCAGCTTGTGACAGCACTCCCACCACACTTAGCAGTATGAATAATCCAGCATTATTACAGGAATAGAGCATTGCAAAGACAGAATAAAACACAATAGGAAAAAAAAAAGACCACATGATGACTACTATAAATAAAAAAAATAGAGGCCAAGAAATGCAGTTATATAGGCATACAGGAAATAGCCCTTGAATCCCAACAGATGTGTCAGTAAAACTTAACATTGTACTTTCTTGACCTGCCCACAAAGATAAAAAGTGGTAATAACCTGCATAACACACTTAAATTAACAGAAAGAGTAAAAACCAAGTCTACGTACATGCTACTAGATATCTTCTACTCACTTCTACTACCTAAAGAAGAATAATCCAGAAAAATAACTCAGGCCCATAAGCCCCATAGGCAGGTGATATTAAGTGACAATACCTCACTGGGCACAGAGGCAGCTGCAAATCATTACACAGCTGATCACGATTTAGAGGCAAGTTTGCACCAGAAAATAAGGGTGGAAATGCTAAAGGAGCAACTGTTTTCTGGCAGCATCAAAATGTGTAGTCAATCGGCAAAACAGACAGCATTCAAGCTGTGTAATCTGGTGGCTCTAGGGGAAGCTATTGAGGTAACTGGTCATTCCTCTTAGAAGCACTAATGGTCTCAGTGCTGGCCAACATACCCTGCAGCATGAGCTAGATTTCCATTGCTATCCATGGTTGTCAAGGAATTGTAAGAAATATTTTTAGCATGTTTTAATGGCTTCTGTTTATCACTGAGCCAGGGATCCATTTTTCCCTAGCTTATTCCATGCTTGTACAGCTCTAAGCACTCAGAATTCTGAACAAGTTAGAAAAGTAACATAATTAATTCTTTTTAAATTTTTTTAATCTTAACATACACATGCCTCAGGAGCATTACTCATTGTCTTCAACACATAGGTAGCAGTGGGGCTGAGCCAAGGAAGCATCCTCACTGAACTGAGAGTAGGCAACATACCACAGAATCATACCCAGTACTCATCCAAGCATCAACTGGCAACATTTTGTTTTGAAGAGCCCTACAAATACAAAAAATAGCACAGATTTTTAAGCCCCGTTTCTTGAGGAGGGAGAACAGTGGGCAGTTTTTCAGCAACCCTGTTTCTGGAATTGGCCTGGCTTTCTGCCCCAGGTCTCCATCAGCTTCAATGGGAGGCTCTCCCAGGCAAACAGATATGAGGCAGCAGGCTTACTCCCAACAAGCCACAGTGGATAAGCTGAGCTGTGTCAGATGAATGTTTCCCCCCTGCCATTCACAGAACTCTTTGTGTGCATAAGCTCAAGCATGTGCTGAAGTGGTAACAGGACTGGTGCCTCAGCTCCCCTCAAACGTTGTCATTTTGATGCAAGACCAACCAGAAACAGGCAACCAGGACAAGAGAGAGAAAGGGAAGCAAATGCAAGTAACAGACCAAAAGCCTGAAGAAAGCTTTTATTTTAATATCTGCTACTTGATTTCAAGCTTGCTCAGAAGTTTCCTCCATATTATCATCAGATGCTGCATGGAGTGTCCCTCTATCTCATGTACTTTTCCTCCAGAAGTCCTTTTTTATGTATGAAAGCTACATTTGGTGCTTGGATACAGATTCATGGCTCTCCCTGAAGGGAACAGACCTTAGCTCTGGATCCAAAAGTAACAGATGCCATCAGTGTGAGTCACAATAGCCACAAAGTTTATCACAAGCAATCACAATGCTGATCTAAAAGTCTTCCGTGGTGGAGAGGAGAATACAAATCGCTAACACTCCAATGGCAACGTTCTCTCAAGCATTTCACAGCAGGAATTTGCCTCAGTAGGAAGTGTGGAGTTGGCCACAGATACAAGGGAAATCTAATTTAGAAGTCACTTTTTAAAGTTACACAGCAATGCCACAGGGCACAGAATGAGATTTCATCAGTTTAATTTCTATTGATTTAAGGCAACTTTGATTTGCTCCCTGCCCTCCCTATCTTTCAGCTCACAGAGCAATCTGTTGTTCTTGCATCCTAGTGTCCCGTGTAGCCTGGGGCAGGAACTGCTCACTTAACAGCAACTAAAAAACTCACCACTGTCCTGGTTTTAGCTGGGATAGAGTTAATTTTCTTCCTAGTAGCAGGCATAGTGCTGTGTTTTGGATTTAGTACGAGAAGAATGCTGATAACACACTGATGTTTTAGTTGTTGCTAAGTACTGCTTATGCTAGGCAAGGACTTTTCAGCTTCCCATGCTCTGCCAGGTACACAAGAAACTGGGAGGGGGCACAGCCAGCATAGTTGATCCAAACTGCCCAAAGGGCTATTCCATACCATATGACGTCATGCTCAGTATATAAACGGGGGGGGGGGGGGGGGTGGGGGGGGGGTTGCTGGCCGGGGAGCAGTGATCACTGCTCGAGAACTGTCTGGGTATCAGTCAGCAGGTGGGGTGAGCAATTGCATTGTGCATCACTTACTTTGTATATTATTATTATCATTATTATATTGTTATTATTATCATTACTATTTTACTTTATTTCAATTATTAAACTGTTCTTATCTCAACCCAGGAGTGTTTCTCACTCTTACTCCTCCAATTCTCTCCCTCATCCCATGGGGGTAGGGGGAGTGAGCGAGCAGCTGCGTGGTGCTTAGTTGCTGGCTGGGGCTAAACCATGACAACCACCTTTAAAGATCACCACTTATGAACCAGTTCAGTGTTTAATCAGTCTCCACAGACTACCAGGCCCAAACAAAAGCAGACAGAACTGGTACCAGACAAAATGGAAGGACAGGAGTATGATGACAGTAGAAAGAAGCAGCTGGAGCAGAGAGGAAGACAGTGCCAGAGAATGAGGAGGACGGTGTACAGTTTCTTACTTTTAACTGGTCCTCTGGGAGGTGTCGCAATTGAATCCCTCTCTCTGGCTGTGTCTCCTTCTCTAGCTTCCTTTTTTGGTTCCTCTCCATCCAAACATCATCGAAGCTGAAGCACTTATAGAGGGGTTTAGGTCTCTTCCTCCTCCTCTCTGGAATCTCCTTGGCTTTTTCATCTGGAGCAAGGAAGGAAGGCCTCCAGGCTTTGCTCTCAAGGGTGGAGATAGGGCGTGGGGATGGTGGAACCTGTGGGGGCCTTCTTTTGCGATGGGGAACCCATTTCTCATTTGGCCTCTTTTCAGGTGGCGTCTGACATTGCTGTTTAGACTCCTGTTTTACAAACAGCAGGTGAAAACACAGGGTTTGTTGGCTGGAAATTTTGTTTGCTTCAAATCAGGTTGAACAGAAGATGGTAAATCTCAGTTATGTAGCCCCAGAACTATTCAGAAGAAAATGCTTTCCCAAGAGTACTGGCTGGCTGAAACCAGCCTGTCTACTCACTCAGCCATCTCTATAGGCTTAGGGGTACTCCACCCTGAAGCAGCAGCTCTCCTATCCTTTGAGGGTGTACTATACACTCCCTCTGCACAGGACAATGCCCTTTTCACCCTCATTCTAGATAGCATATTACAATAACATTACTACTGGGATTTAGGACACTCTGTCCGCATAATGTTATTTACGAAGACAGACAGTATCTCTGAAAATAGAATAATGACCAGTCTTGTCTGTCTGTCTTTTCCAACTGTACTTCAGTTACACATTGTTAAAAGGTTTCCTGGATGCCTGCAGGTCTGATACATTAAGGCCTGTGCTCCTCGTGTGCTCTTTGTGCTATCCATTTTATTTCCTTGGTGTTGGGTGAGGCATTGCACAGCTTTGCACTTCACTCTCATTTGCTTTAAACGAGTGGTTGCACAAAATTACAGCTTTTATACTGGAATTACTTGAGATTAAGCGTGCCCTGAGGCATCTAACTACCACTCCAGGTAGCATCAGTGTTACAATCAATAATATTTAAGGTGGGAGATAACAACATTGAGGAATGAATGATCTCAGGAGTCTCTTTTCATGCCAAGAAAATGTTGTGTCCTGACAATAGTAACTCTCCAGTTTCTCACACTTCATTTGAAGAACTTAAACACAGCAACCCTTAAACCACTGCAGGCACTTCCTATCTACTCTCAATTAACCAGCAATCCCAGATCGATTCTTCTTTGCCACTGGCAAGAGATGCCACAGTCTAGAAACACTCCTTATCTACTAGATGCTATGCAAAAAGGAAAGTGTATCCTGCTGGTATTCTATGCCTAACCCCATCATATTGGAGGGGAGCAAGGAAAAGAACTTGCACAGATTCCAAACATGGTACATATTAGGACTATTCACTCTTGCCTGCTGGGTAACACAATTATGTAAGTAAAATCATGCCACAAACAGTCAGAATAATTTTGTAATGAAGGCCCTGCCACATTGGAAAACTGGTAATTGTTCTGTCTTGCTGTTTTCAGCAAAAAATCTTTGTCCCGGATATAACTTGGAGAATGTTAACCATTAGCAGGTAATGAGAGAGGTGCTGGTCTGTGCTCCATCAGGATAAGAAGGGTTACTTACCAGTGTGGTAGCCAGAGGCATCAGGGGCAAGCTGATCCATTGCAGTTTGGTACAGCACTATAACACAGATAAAGCTGATACCACTGGAAAAATACCTGGCTGGGGGCTTGGGGAATATATACATATCCCCATAGTGGAGGGCACACTGGGAAGTGAGCTCAAGGAACTTCACAATTATGTTGTTTTTTTTTTTTTTGTAATAATGTCTTTACTGATGAGGAACAGAAAAGGACTTTTCTTCAAATCCACTGTTAAACTTAATTTTATGACCTTTTTACTTAGCAACATACATGAGGAAGACCATCCTTAGCGTTTAGATGATAATTGTGTTGGAAAGACTTAACACTGCAAATATACCTTGCCTAATGTCTCTGCTGTATTTTCAGACATTCCTAAAAAAACAACTTTCCTTGCAAAAACCAGGGTGCAATTCTACTTCATTTCACAATGTCATGAAAATGGAAATAAATAAAAGTCCTATCTGCTTTAATATATTAAATGTTGTGTCCTGAAAACTGGGACATTTACATTAATTTCCAGGCTCCAGCTGCATTTATCCAATTTCAGATACCACGTTCTGCAGCCTCCAGAAGAATCAGGAAAATTAAACTGTTTTTATATGGCCTAGATAACATTTACGTTTTTCATGGTTTTCTTTAAATTATTTAGTCTAGCAATCAATTTAAGTAATTATTTATTTGCTTCTAATGGTTATGTTATAGGATGTGGGCTTGCCTATTCACTGCTTTACACATGCGTCATCTCTCCACTCTTTTCTAGATGCTCTTTTGGGTTGTCATTTACAGGTCATTGATTTTATTCATCCTCTGAGAGGCTTCATCTGTTGACAGTGTGTATAGTCCAAGTATCTTGCATTTTCCTAGGCTGGTGTAACACTGCAGTCTCTTCCCCTTCTGCCCACAGCAATTCTAGTACTACAGCCCTCACTTCTCAAACTGCCACCCACATGCTTCTTTAGATTCCAGACAGCATTAGCTAAACAAAACAAAGCAATCAGCCAAAAATCTTTTATTGGGAATATGTGAGGAGAGGTTGAGGGAACTGGGTTTATTCAAGCTGATAAGAGGGCACTAAAGGCAATATAAGAGCAGTCTGCAACGACTTTGTAGTTACATGGATGATAGATCCAAACTCTTCTCAGTAGTGCTAGACAATGCCACAAGACAATGACCAGAAATTGTAGCTTGTAAATTTCTGGTTGGGCATTAAGGAAAAAAAATTTCCTCAGGAACATTTCCCAGAGAGGTGGTGAAATCTCCAGCAATGGAGGTTTTCAAGACTTGGTTAAAGTCATGGTTTTGCCTACCTGGTGTTGCCACCAGTCCTGTCTGAAGGAGGTGGGATTAGATGACCTCCCAAGGTCTGTTCCAACCAACCTATTTTTGTTTCTATACAAGAAGTAGGCAGTTTCCATAAAAAAATAGGGATACAGGGTAGGCTAAGACCATTTTGGAGGGTATTTTAAAGCTTTAATATAACCTGGGATGTGAGAGACAAAAGGCAGCAGCAGCAGCAGCAGCAAAAGCTGTGTGAGGGCTCGTTTGAGTTGAACGCAACCAGCCCTCAGCTGTAGTTCCACTTCATGAAGTTCCAGATTCATGAACTCTCTGAAAAATGTCTACTTGGGGTATGCAGAATCTCATGCCCTCTCTCAAGTGCCACTTTTGAAAATCTGCTCAACAAAATTATTTTGCCCATTTCTTAATGTCAAAATTCATCAGCAATACTGAAAAAGTAGCATGATCAAGCCAGGTTCTGGGATCTCAGCTAACAGATCAATCTCAGTCACTCTAGTGGTTTGTGCTTAGCCAATGAAAGAGATTCCTCAGCTCCCAGCCACTTACAACTCAGGAAATCCTCTCTGGGATTAAAAGCCTAGTGACAGAGGAAGCCTCTGCTTTTAAAGGCCTCAGCCAAGTGAGAAATCCCTATTGAAGACACAATCTTTTCTGTGAGATCCAGCATATCACAACGAAATTAATGTGTTACCAGGTGTAGAATACAATGCAACATCAAAAGGAGACCCTGAGTCCATGGGGTTTTTTTCTGTTTGCTGTAGAAAAGGTGGAAAATGACTCCTAGTGGCAATCAAAGGGTAGTTATGGTGACTGCAAAAGACTCATGGTACTTTGAAAGACAGCTACTCATTGTCTAAAGAAAAGCACTTTATGTCTTAAAAAAGTGACTACTAGCAATGGGAATTGATTTCTGTGTTGATTTCACTTCCAGAAACTTATTTACTATACACCACTTACAAGGCTCGATTCTGCTTTATCTTAAGAAGGAAAAGACCCAGCTAAAAACTGGAGTTGAACACAGGGTGGCATCTGTGTAATCTGTCTGAGGCATATTATGCATTAGTGCTGTTGTGATGACTCCATTCCTTTATATTTTTGTGGCAAATCCTCCCTTAAAGACTGCATCAATTCATATAGTCTTGAACAGAAACAGAAAGATTAAGTAGTGCTGCCTATCTTAGACAAAGAGGAATATTTATGCACCCATCTAACCAATGTGTTCACTAAGCTATTAAAGAGTTTCACTGGAATTCCTAAACATTATTAAAACAAAACCACGACCTGATCATTCCCAGACAACAACTCACCTCATCTCGGAGCATGTCACTAATGGAAGAAGCTGTGTTTAAGCTGATCTGGGATTGACTGCTTATGCCACTGTCATCCCTCTGGTATTCGTTGTCCAGCGAGTGTACAGAAAGTAAGAGACTACCTCTGGGTTTCAGTGTCTTTGGTCTCTCAGGAGCCTCCAAATTGCTTTCAACTGCAGAGCTGTTCCCAAGAGAGATCATTGAAGTGGCACATATTCTTCCGGGATAACGGAAGCTCTTGTGTTGAGAAGTGGATCGTGGACTCTGCGGTTTAGGACTCATGGGCCTACAAGGCATGTCTTTACCATCAGAATTTGAGAGCTGGGGACATGATGGACTTGACTGACTAAATGGCAACTGCGAGTCAGTGGGGCTAAATGGAGATTTCATCCAGTATTCCTCTAGAGAAGTATTTAAACTGCTCAGAGCCTCCTGTTGTTCATCACAGTCTGAACTCTGTGAGTATCTGATGCCCAGGTCATGGGACTGTATTTGTTTTCTCCACGTACCTGCAGGTGAAGAGGCATCAACAGGCTCCACAGAGGTGTCAAAAAAGTTGGTGTCTGTTGAGGAACCATTAGCTGTTTCTGTTTTAACAGATGTGTGTCCGTTGGAACTATCCTGTCGCTCTACTGACATTGTTCTCATTACATGGCCTCTAGTTGCATTAAGACTCTCCTGTGTTGGTGATAAACTTGCTAAGACGGGCCTTTTTTGTCCATCTGCCTCCTTGCTTTTTAGAAAAGCTTTCCAGGCACTCTGCCGAAGTTTGGCTTTCTCCTTTTCATTTTTCAGTAATACTCTTGAGCTTTGCTCAGTGTTTTCCTTTTCTGGAGATTTTGATTCAAATAAGCTTGAGAGGGATTTGTGTGCCAAGGCCAACCTTGTCTTGAACTTCTTACCCTCAAGGTTTTTGTTTCTTTTGTATTCATTTTCAGGGAATGATTTTCTACTTCCAAAGTATTCCACAGGTTCACTGTCATTGTTTTCAGATGAACCTGAAACTTGTCGATCTGCATATTTGACAGCAGCCAGTGTGGGAGAAGTTGAATTTGCATCTACATCTTCCATCAGTATCCGACCAGAGCCAGAAGCCTTCCTCAGGCTCATTC
Organism: Pelecanus crispus; assembly: GCF_030463565.1. Lineage (NCBI taxonomy): Eukaryota > Metazoa > Chordata > Aves > Pelecaniformes > Pelecanidae > Pelecanus > Pelecanus crispus. The sequence continues at coordinate 26,365,255 of NC_134651.1, read as the reverse complement.
TGTTGAATAATCCTGCAGGTCTCTCATAGAATAAGTCATCATCGTCCGAGTACTCAGAGGCATAGCTTTCCTTCCTGTGGAAGGCTGAACCAGATGAACAACTTTTGAAAGACTGTAAACTTTCAGTGTCTTCATCCTCTTTCCCAGCATCCAGTTCTTCCATCTTTGCCTTGCTGCCAAAGAAACTGCTACTTCCCTGATTTTCTGCTGTGGCAGGTTTAGTTTTCCTGAAAGATGTCATTTTTGAGAATACTAAAAACCTGGAAGCTTTCCCACTATTCCCATTCTTTGTTGGCTTCTGCACAGCTTTATAGAGACTGCTGTTACTTCCCAGGATGTGGAATGAGTTCTCATCCATTTCCTCGCTGTTAGTGCTGCAGGTACTTATATTATCTAGGCCCAGCATGCAAGCGCTATGGGCCTCCCTTTTCACAGAAAAGTTAAAGACATCAGACCCATCTAGATTCAGTGTACTGTCTTTGGTAGGGCTAGCTGTGTCTTCTGCATGAGAGCCCTCCTTTCCTTCGCTAGGAGCAGGTTCTTCACAAATACCTGTTTGTTCCTTTGAATCATTACAGCCTTCAGTTCCTTGCCTGCCTACTGCTTGTTCAGAGATGATGCTAGGCCCTTGAAGGTCAACATCAGCACCATCTCCCTGACACAAATTGCTTACATTGCACGTTTCCAGTGTTACTGCACTAGTTATATATAAGCCTTCCTCTCTGCCTTGATGTGCTTTGATTTTCTCTTCCTTAGACACCTGGTCATCTCTTGTTTCAGCCCATGACTTCCTGAACTGTTCTGTCTCTAATTCAAAACCTGTCTTTGTTTTGCAAGGCTCTTTCTCAGAGATTGTAACACCACTTCTACTACATGATTTTAAGAGCACTTCTTCACATTGATCTGCCTGACTTTCTGCAATAAGTATATCATTGCCCAGTGGTACAGTAACGCTCCTGAATTCCACTTTTGCACTTGTTACTGTGGAATTACTACAGGTGAACCCTAAGGATGAAACTGCATCTGTTTTCTCTCTTTTCTCTTGTGAAACTTCTGGTTTTTCTTCATCTGTATCCCTACCAGGGAGTGCCTCTGCACTACCAGGAATGAGGTGGGTGGCCAGAATTTGTTCTTCACAGCTACAGCTTTCACTCAGAACTCTCTCTGGCTCATCATGAGCTTTGCTGACAGTATGAGGAGACATCAAATCCTTGCTCACTACATTTCTCAATGTTCCAGTTACCAATTCAGTAGGAAGGTTATCATTCAGTGTCTTGGACTGTAATCCTTTCTGCTCTACAGATACTATAATTAGGGCAGGCTTTAACTCTGGAAGAGTTATTAAATGCCTTCTCTGGCTTATACAATCTGAGCTGGGAGTCATTTCAACAGCAAAGACACTGTCTTCATCCTTTCCTTTATGAGTAGGATGTTCATTTGTTACTAACTCAGAGGGACTCCTTAAGGCACCAGTTTCACAACTTGTATTTTGCTGCATTGACTCCTTGTGCTCTGTCCCAGTGTTACTGCCACCTGGTTGCAATGTGGTTTCCAGGACTTTCCAACCGAAGTCAAGGTTAGAAGAATCATCCACCCATCTTTCCCCTACCATGATCTCCATACCTGACAGTTCAGATCCAAGGCCATTCTCTTTCAAACTTCTCTGCTGTATTCTACCAGTGGAAACACAGTTTACAGAACAATCACAATCTCCGTTTTCCACAGCAGCATGAAAACCTACATGGCAAGCTGCTAGGTTCTCAGTGTCACCAATGCTAGATTCAACATCAATATCACAAGGGAATCTGTCTGCTTCCAGATCTCTTTCAGCTTTGTACTGGTCACTTTTTATAAGTTCTTCAGCATTTATGATCACTGGCTCACAGTCCAGGGCAGATGAAGTCTCCTTCAGTTTTGGATTACACTCGCAAGCATCAATCTGTGTAGAAGATAGGCTATCAGCACATGTACCTACTGCTTCTGGGCTAAGGCCACACGTCTCTGATTTAGAGTGGAAATAATCAACACACTGGGGAGAGCCTGCTAGTTGAGAAAGCTCACACTCATTTGAATCTATGTCAGTATTAAGAAGAGATCTTTTTATGCCACATTTGCCCTCTATTTTTATTGCCTTTTCAGGGCTTACAGGTACCCTTCCTAAGTTTTTCCAAGTGTATTCAAAATCCAGCCCTTGAAGATGTATTCTGGAACATGACCATCTAAATTTGTCTGTCAGATGAATACAGTTCCCCACATATTCTGTCTTGCTTTGAGCACTGATGTTTTCAGGTACACTGTGCCATGATTTACTTTCTGTAATCTCTGACCTTGTGAGTGGTGGCTGAGATTTTGGTTTGAAGCAACTCTGGTAAAAGAATGAATCTGATGTCAACATGGTCTCTGTACTTCCATGTTTTATCCTTTTACCTGTAGTTTCCTCACTGTCAACTGAGTTCCTCCTGCTGCATTTTTTACTGGACATAGAATCTAATTCACACTTATAGTCAGATGTCTCAGTGTAACTTTTATGGTTAGGTCCATTTGTTTCAAAATTAATATTAGGAAAACTACAGCTTGATGCTGCATCTGACCAGAAGGAAAATTGCTGTACCTCAGGAAAAATCAAACAACTTTCTGAGTTTGCTTTGAAACAAGCAATGCTTAATACTGCAGGATGTTCCTTATGTCTTGTAACGTCATCTTCTGTAGATAGTGAGTTGGTATAGGACTGCACTTTACTGCTTTCAAACTCTGCTTTATTTTGCAATACTGCTACAAACTTTCTATTTGTCTGTGATATAATGCCCTCTTCATTGACTTGGTTCTCTGTGTTGGAAATATCACTAGTTAATGTTAGCTCTTCATCACCCAATTCTTCACCTTCTGACTTCACAGATTGTATGCAAAATTCAGTTTTGCTTAGTGCTGCTTTTATTTTGGAGGACACTTCTAAGTGCACCTGCTGGGTAAATTCTGGTTGCCTTGAGCACTTAAGTTCATGGAGGGTTGTTTCCGCCTTTGCTTTAGGAAGACTACAGCACAGGGGCTTTTTTTCCGTAAAAAGGCAGTTTGAATCCAAGCAAGTTTCCCCAGTTACATCACTGGAAACAGATTCTGTGTCTGATGCACTCTCATAAGGCTCAGTTTTTACATCTGACAAAGATCCACTCTGATGTGACAGGGTCTCAAAATAATCTTCATCTGTTTCTTGGCTGGATCCACGTATCTCCAGCTCTATTGTGCTTGGGGTAGAAGAACTCAGATCATCTTCAAACTCTCCTTCACTGATGTAGTTTTCAACTGGCTCTGGGGTCTATAAATAAACAGAAAAGAATGATTTAGCAATGATTTCCCACAGTAGCAGGGTAGCATGAATTATTATTAGAAAAGGGACTTAGGAACACAATTAATTTAATACACGCTGATGCCTTTGGAAGTTATACTTGATGTTTTACTTATTGATGGACCTGAGGTCTTTCTCTTTCTTTCTTTTTGTTTTTAATGTTTCTTAATTAGGTTTTTTTTTTTTTCCATTTTAATACATAATTATGCATAGGCCAAAATTTGACTTTTGGCCATATATTTCATAGCCCAATACCAAGACACATTTCACATTCAAATAAGTCAAATGAAAATCGTCCCTTGCCAGTAGATCTGAAAACTCTAATGAATCCATCTTCAAATCTGAGGAGGAGGTTTATGTGATAAACCTGGGAAGTATTTGTTACTGTCCAAATTACAGAAATGTGACATAAATATATGCAGAACAGTTTTGCACTTGAATAACTGGATACTACCCCTACCAAAGCCTGAACCAAAGGTGAAAGAAGTCTTTGATCACGTTTTCCGGAAGGCTTATACCAGGAGCACTACATATGTCAGTTATCAGAGCACATCCAAATCAGTGGCTGAGAGCAGAATGATCAAAACCACATTGTCAATAGTAGGAAATGTCTTTGTCCCAGACGGCTACCTTGGGAGAGTCTCAGTCTTCTTTTCTTTAACTATCAGAAAGAAGTCTGGATATTTCTTAAGTTTAAAGTAGAAGATTAAATCACAGCAAGCTTTCCTGAGGTAAAAATAGTACTTGCCATCTGTCAGCTTCAGGTACAGCTATTGTCAGAAGTTATACAAATGTACCCAGCGAAGACATTTAGCTGATTCCAGCCTCAGTCCACTAATATCTAGAATGAGAAGGTATATGAATATAAATGGCAGCGTTTAACCCTGATGCTGGATGACTCTTTAACCAGGTTTTGGTAACAGTCATCACAAGGATGATCAGCACATTTCAAAGTCTGAAAATGAGATAATAACCTATGAAAGACATTTCTAAAAAAACCCCAAACCACAAGTGAATGACAGCCATCAAACTAGAACACAAGGTCCCTTGGCCTGAGTTGCATGTCACCTTCACCAGGGTGCTTTGTCACAGAGGAAGTGTGAGTCCTCACACAGGAAGCCAAATTCCAAATCACATCAAAGGATATGTCACAGAGTTTCCGATTCTGGACTCCAAAACATAGAGGGTAAATTGGAAAAAGGAAGGCACTAGGGCTATTTCCAAAAGGAGTCTTAGTAAGAAGATTGGTATTTTCTCTTGACAGAAGAAGTAAAATAGAAATTGAATGGAGGAGGAAGGAGGAGGATTCAGTGCTTCAAACCAAGTCCAAAAATCACTTTCACACCATTAAACCTGACCAAATTGCACTATAATGGCAACATGAGTCACGTAACTAGCAGAGCAATGTGTCCTTTACTGTGTACAATCAGTGATACATGTAATTGAGGTCCTTTAATAATGTCAAATCCCACTATCACCAGGACAGAAATGACCAGCATTAAAGCATCACAGACTAGCATTTCACATAATGATCGAGCAGCATAAACTGCGAGCAGTTGGCTCACACAGCAGTGAGTACAGCAGCAGCTGTTCACCAGTAACAGCACTGCCTCTTCAACAGCGTTCTGAACACAAATTTACAGACGGCAATAAACTAGCACACAAATTTACAGACAGCAATAAACTAAGATAAAAACTGTTCAGGCAAGTAGGAGCAAAGTAATGAAGATACCCAACTGTCCCAAGGATAATTATGAATTAAATTACAAAAAAACTAGGGCAGAGATCCCTTACAGTTCATCTATCATTCCAAACATAGCTATGTCAGGATATTCATACTGTGACCCCTCCCCTCCCAAATTCAGTATTTGTTTTTAATGGGTATTATACAAAATTATGTGATTAAAGCAAAAGCAGAGGCCCCACAGTTGCCTCCATACCTTGCGGAAAATGAGGAAACAAATTATAGGTATGAATGTCACCAATTAATGTCAACCAGCATTCCTGGACTGGGCCCAGGACTGAACACATGCCCCCAGTGCTGCTAGGGGGAAAAGCCAGTGTCAGGATCAGCCTGGTGGGGCCTGCTCTGCCAGATGCACCCTGTGACGGAGTTCCCCTGAGGAGGGAGAGGACGTAGAAGCTTCAGTTCCTGATACGTCTATCAAAGCCCTCTGCCTAACAGATGAGAGCTGACCTCCAGTAAACCTGAAATTCATGAGCTCACTGAACTTCCCACGGTGACCAGGGAAGAAGTCCTAACAGGGCAAACAAGATGCAGATGGTGCCATTTTTACCTTCTTCTATGGGTCTCTGACTTCTCAGTGCCTCTGGTTCTATGGGTTTTTGAGTTCTTAGTGCCTCTGGGAGGCCAGGCCATTGCTCTGACCACCTGTCATATGTAGTTTAATTTCCTCCCAACCTGTAGTGTGTGTGTGTTTTCTTAGGATTTGTGGGACTACTTACTTCTCTTTGTGTTTTACTCTTTTTTTTTTTTTTCTGTAAAAATTGAGTCTAAAGGACTCGGAGCAGAAGGGGGGAAGTTTACAATGGGCAGGCCCTTTGATGTAGCCCTGTCTTTCCAACACAGACAATCACGGGCCTGAGAACCAAGCAGACATGTGGCAGTGATCCTCAACTAGGCTGCTGATTAGAAAATAGTTGTCATGTCTTTAATTTCCATGAGATTACACTGAGAATTTCAAAAGTCAAATTATGGCTTTTTCCTGGGAAGGGTTCTTGAGAAAACCCTCAGCACCCATGGACAGAGTTGTGTGTTTATACATCTCTTCAATTTCAAAGCAGATAAACAGTTAGAAGACAAGAGCCTGCAACAAATATGAAAGAAACTACTTCTGAAATAAGGCTTTTGCACTTCACTGACAATAGACAAATCAAAGCAAAGCTCCCCCTGCCTGCTTTGGTCTTGTGTCTCTTTCACTGTCTTTGAAATATGCCAAGAAAACAGGATGAAATTGAAGTTACTGATCTGTCTTGCTACCATTGGATGCAGCCATGTATAATCATGTCAACCTAAAGTCACCAGAAAACTAAAACTTGTGAATTTGATATGTGAAGACCTCTATCTTCATAAAATAACATACCTTCCATCCAAGTTGCCCTCTAACTGAGGACTGACAATGCTCATATGTGACATCTGCTCCCATGGGCCCAGTCACTCCTGTCTTGTGAAAATTTTTTATTTGGTGGGGAAGTCATGTGTCATTTTTTCTCTAGATCAGATTCTGTATTTGCATAATTTTCTCACACTTATAATATTATATTGCAACAATTGTGAGCTTCTCAGATACTGTATTTCCCTAATTTTCTCTGCCTAACAATTGGTAGGATAGGTTAAACAGACAATTGTATTACTTCAACTAGTCTTTTAATGAAGGATTTTATTCGTAAATCTCACAACCACAAAAAAGAATCTGGCCATTTATATGGTCTTTGCTTTTACTTTGAATGCAAGTTCCCTAAGCAAGCCTGACTTGCATTGCCACTAACTTGCACCTGACCCTAGTTACCTCCTCATTGCCAGCTCAAGGAATATTGGCACAGATTTTCCCTGAACTCAAGACAACATGAAAGCATTTTCAGTTGATAATTCAAAGGATTCAGACAACTGTTTTCTCCATAGGTGATGGTAACAGCAACTCTTGAGTTGTTATTAATATATATTTCATAAATCTCCGTTTACACTTTGTTTGACCAAAAGGCACAGGTCAGTGTCTTTGACTCGCAATGTGATGAGACTAAAATGCAGTTTCCATTAACACAGGTGAGAGCAAGCCAGCTGTCCTCCCTGCTCAGTGGGCCTCAGCCCTGCTCATCAGGTGAAGGAAATGTGCAATTCCCAGGGTAGGCATGAAGGCATCATTTACAAAAGGTCTCATCCTGCAGAGTGCTGTATGCTCTCAACTTGTGCTGATGCAAGTATAGGTGAGCTCAAGGCACTCGGAATTCGGCTGTGCCTACTTCAGTACTCTGTGTTGGGGTTATCTACATGCTCTTTCTCCCCATTACTGTCTTTGAGAAGGGCAACACTAATATAGCCAGTTAAAAAGGGTAAGGAGAGAGAAAGATAGACAAAACTAGTGGATGAAGCTGGCCACTTTACTGGCAGTATAGGATTGTTAATACAGCTGCTTCAGACTTCAGCTGTAATGTCATCTAGGGTTACTTGCATTGGTTTAACTTGTGTCCTATATATTTAAATAATAGGCTGAATGGAATTACTGAAAACACTGTGAGTCTGCAGAACTCCTCCTTGGCTTCCCAGGCATAGTGACTGGGTATGAAATTCTTAAATCTTCATGATAGCTAAATGGTATATTTGAGGCACTCCAACATGGTAGCATGAAACTCATCCATCCTCTGTGTAATGAGAGCTGTGAAAAGCTGAGCTTTTTCTACATCCAGGTAGGGACTACACAGGTTTGAAAAATGCTGGTCACGGAACTGTTACAGTGATTATGAATATCCTGAACTGAGTGCACAGAGTAAAAACTAAAGGTATGTTCAGACATAGGACAGAAACAGCATTCGAAATACCCAGCTTCTCATTCTGCGCCTTTGATGCACCTCTGCTCCAAAAGGGACAGCCTTGGAGTGAGAGAGAGAGGAGTCCAGCCTTAAGGTCCTACTAAGCCTTGGTTTCTCCAACTGGGAAGGCAAAGGTTGCCTAAGGTAATAGTACTTCTAGAAACTTGCATGTTTGCCAGGTTGGAAATGCCTGGGAAGATCTAAGACCACCAAGTCTTTCCAGAAGAACAGTCATAGAAATGGCTTTTCATGAACTACATTATGTCCTTGGATTTAAGGCAAATACAGCACAGAAAGTGTTCCCTTCACAAGAAGTTCTGTCACAGAGTTCAAAAGTGGTTCATGGCAACAATGGAACACAGCTGCCATCACAGAGAACCAGTCACACTACCTCAGTCACCACAGACCTATAAAGAAAAAGCCTTTCAAACACATTTATGGAAAAGATACAGACTCAAAAATAATGGTTTCAACTTGCCTATTCTCTTCCATACTTAAATAAATGCAAAGCATGTCCAGAAACCTGGGTACCAGCCAGAGGTTGGATTATACATGGTATAAAAAGTCACAGACCTAGCTCAGGGGAACTTTGTGTGGCAAATGAATTCACATGTAAAGTTTTATTCTCTGAAGAGAAAACATAAAATTCTTTGGGAGAGGCCTCCCACATGCCCAGAGTTGCCTTTTTCAGGGTTTGCATAATACAGAAGTACAGAGCTTGGGAAAGGCTCTTAAACTAATGGTGACACAACCACCCCTCAAAAAAGCTACCATTGGGAAAGGACTTCAGACAGGAGGTGACAGTGTAGGGTACAGAGCAGTAGCTGCAACCTACCCAAAATCCCTCTGCACTGATCTACTGGGGCTTGAAAAATGACCCAGCAGAGATTCAGATTAGAAACTATAAGGAAAACATCACATAAAATAGCCACATAATGTCCCCAAGGCCTGAGATTATCTTCCTGATCAAATCCAGCTATCCAAGCCTTTTCTTAAACTGCCTTCATCATGAGTAATGGAAAGAAGGGAATGAAAAAGGAAAAGAGGGCACACTGGCAAAGCCTTCATTTTCAACTACTTCCTTGTAAAAACAAACCTTGTAACACTTAATGAGTAAGAAGTAGATTTAAAGACATTAACTTCAGACAGAACTTTGGTTTCTCAGTCAGCAGAAAACCACTTTTTCTGAATTATCTGTCATTTCAGTGGATATTATAGGTGCTACAGATGTTTATAAAGAGCAAAACAGTATGAATAAACACAGATGCAGCACTGCACCTTGATAAGGATCACTGAGAAGTGATGAAGTGATGCTGTTGTCAGCAGTGATTCTGAACCTTCAGACTGATTCTGCTCTGTGCACAAATGGCAGTTCAACAGGCACTCTGAAAGACACTAGAAATGAAACCCTCTGCGGGTAGTGAGGAAAGTGCTCTATAACCACTGAATGATGACATTTTACTTGCAAAACATATTCAGTTTTTGATGCAGGACACAAATATTTGCATCTTAACTGCACAAGAGGAAACAAAATTCACAGATGGATGAGAAAACAGAACTTCCCCAGGAGGTTCTTGCTTCAATCAGTGCAGATATGTACAGGCATCCAAAAGTAACTTTGGCACTAAGTCCTTTAGCAGTTTGGTGACACGGTTGTTCTGTTAATCATCTACACACAGCAATTACACTATTTGCAGAGCACTCCATCCTTAAGCCGTAACATTTTTATATACAGAACCATTCATATATAAAGTCACTAAAACAACATATCTCCCTTTTCCACAAGAGATGGATGAGCTTTTTATTGTTCCCAAACAGTGCAGTTACTTTTTGCTAAAAAAGATCTCAAAGCCAGTTCTCCTGATATGTGAGAACTTGCACTACACTAACTAGTGGCATGAGGAAACAACATGGACACACCCTCTGCATAATTGTCTTGTTCTAGTTGTAATTAGTGCCTTCACTGGAAAGCCTCTAAATGGGTAAGCAATTCCAAAATCAGCAGGACTACGTGAGCAATTGCATAAAGCTCTGGCAGCTACCATCACTCGAGATGGTAGTGCCAGATTAAGGCAAGAGGGAGAAGGGGTTGGAACCAATGGCAAAACAATGCACAGAATCAGCAAAATATCTAAACGTCATAACAGCATCATAACTGCCAAAACTCAGTGCGTTTCCCCCTCCTGCCAGCTGGAGTGACCGTGCTCTGTTTCTGTTCAGAGAGTGCTTCAACATCACAGCCCAATAACCTGGCCCCAGAAGTCAATCTGGGCCTCCACACGATGTTGTTTCATGACACTTGCTAAGTACAGGACTGCATCAGCAGAAAAATGCCACAAGCAGAGGTCCTGCTGTACTCCACACAGCTTCTCTGATTCCTTTCAACAAGCCAATTCCAACATGAAAACACTTTCACAGCCCAAAACCAAAAACATTATCTCCCTCCTTTGACATTAAGACTGCTACTACCACATACAGCTTAGCAGAAATGTTGGCCAAGAAAAAACATGTTGGCCACGGTGTGGTAGTTTCTAGTAACAGTGTGTAATCTGGGTGCCATCTAGAGGTTGCGATGAGGTGCCTGGTCAAACTCAGCTTGCACAGAGAAATACATACTCCCTTTAAAAATACAAGCTGCATTCCAGTGTCTTACTGTGCTGCAGGTCAAGCGTCTCACCAACAAATTCCTCAGTACTGTATGGGTGTACTGCTTCAGCTCCTGCCAGATAAGGACTGCCCAGCAGATGAAGAGGCGAGGCAGTGAAGAAGCATAAAGGTTTATTATGTTAAGTAGAAGATAAATATGCAAGATACGTCATTTGTACAATATGATTGCACAAAACTGAGAAGTTCATGGCTCCCTGCCTCTTGTATTTGTGTTTTATTTCTTCCATTGTTTTACAAACTGCAGTTTGCATCAGAAATACATTTTTATCAATGCAGCAATGTCAGACACAACTATTATGAAAATACTTGTAGATTTATTCTCACAAGTGCATTAAAAACTTGCAGCTTATTTGTACCAAAAGAAATCCTACATTTTAGCTGAGGTGCTAACTATGTAGGTTCGCTCCTGAAATGTGAAGTTTAAACTGTATCAGTAATTAATATTGTTACTGTTCTGAAATAGAAAAAGATCATTTTTTGGTCAACACGACAATATAATATGTCAAATAAAATTTGGAACGTGAACAGCTAAAATGCAGATGCAAGCAACTTCCCTGCTCTTTCAATGCAAGCAACTTCCCTGTTCTTTCCCTGCATTCATTGCGCTGCAAAACTCCCTCTGCTGGCAAATTTAAAGGCGAATATATTGCTTCATCGTACTTCTGCCTTTGACACGTAGAAAACCTACATTGTTAGATTTCTGATTATCTTTTCATGAAAACAGGGATATATTTTGTTTGCCTTATAATACCAAGTCAATACTCTTCCTCCCTCCCTCACACCCTTCCTCTTCTTTTTCTAATAGAGAAAAGCTCAGGACTGCCCCAGAAGAAAAAAAAAAAAAAAATCAGAAGTTACTGTGTTCATGTTGAAGGTGTAAAAATATGAGCGGGTAACATCACTGCTCCTGTGAAACAGGGAACTAAGCCTCAGTGCAAGCACTTTGTGCTAAAAATGGAAATTCAACTTGCTTGGCCACAGGGAAGCTCTTGCCTCGGAGTCATGGAGGCAAATATACATCTATCTCTGTCTAAATTTTACCATTAATCTTTCTCTAAGGCAGATGCACTTAAATGAGGTTGAAGCTGTCTGGCAGAAGCAACACTCAGCTCTGCACAGACCAAAAATCCTACCCAGAAACTATGTGAATCCTCCTCCAAAGACAGGGCCCATGCTGCAGCTAGGGGGCTTCAAGTACTAACATCCTTCTACCAGTGGAAGTTTGTATACTCTTTAAAAGATCGTTTTGGGCTGCTACTCTCTGCTAAACGAACACAGCACCAATGTTAGTTTCTCTTCAGAGCGTTTAAGGACATGCTTGAACACTTTGCTGAGTGGGAACCTTTAGGATTCCTGGTGAAAGAAGTGGAGGCTTCTGCTCTAGAAGACCAGGCACAGAGTGCTGTGGTGGTTTGTCCTTCCACTGTAAACTTATTGCAGTCACTTTTTTGTGAGCACACTTTAGCACAGGCATATTTAACTTTTTAACACTAAATTCTTTTCTTCAGAAGCCATTCTGTTTTCTTGAGTGCCATTGAGAAATTACAGAATGAATGCTGAATCGGAGGAGTAGAAAGACAGTGAATACTTTAAAGACAGGGCAAACTCCTCTGGAGAAGAAAGCTATTGGAAAAAAAAGACTCCTTTAAAGACAAAGAACGGTCCAAGAAATCTTAAGTGTATGTGTGCACATGTAGCCACAAGAAAATTCAGTGTTCACGTATGGGACTGCAATGAAGTTGGAAGTCAAGTGCAAAGTCATGAGATATACAGTTTGTTTGTCTTATAATCTAATCACCCAGCCCGTTTTTATAACCATAGACTTTCTTTGTTTAATCAAGAAATCAGTCTGCAGACTGTTATAATTCAGACTGTTAGTTAAAAGAGCTGAAGAAAAGGGCCTATATGAAGCCTGGGAGACACAAGGCAGTGACTGATACAAAACCCTGCCTTTCTTGACCTCCTCCTACCATCGCTGGAAACATCATCACAAATTGCTCAATACACTCAGCCACTGCAGCTCCCTCTTGATTATGTTGCTTGCTTTTGAACTAATATTCCTGTGGTCATGCTGCTCCTTTTTATCAGCCCTGTTGCAATATTATTACACCAAACACACTTCCTCTGGCCCATCATACTGCTGAGTTCCTAGATGCCCATGACCTAATTGTGCTAAGTGCTGGATAAACATGGTGAGAGTGTCTGCCCCATAGTGTTTATAGTCTAATTATGTAAGATAAAGGGAGGGAAACAGGGAGAGGGAGGAAGTACTATCTTCATTTTACAGATTCAGGGTAAATGACTTGCTCAAATCATACCAGAGCATCTGCAGCAGAGCCAGGAATTCAACCATCTCAGCCCTTGTTCATTATTTTTATCTTTTAATTTCTCTGTTGAGTCTAATGCCTCTCTGAGGGTTGAGGTCTCCTCACACAGACTACTATGTAAACAGAGGAGAAAACCTCAAGAGCAGTATGGAAAGAGACATGACTAAAAGGTATGTGTATACATCAGCTGGGGACTCAAGGGGCTGACAGAACAGAAATGCACTTAACACATTTGTAGACTCCTTCTTATTGCATTTTAAGGAGGAATGGCCTCAAGGAGAAGGCAGAAGTGAGATGGGCAACAAGGGGAAGGAAATAAGTAAGAAGAAAGAACAAATATGGAGGAAAAGCATAGTCCTTTATTTTGCATTGTTAGGACAACTTTAATGGGGCTCCATGGGACACTCAGTTAAACATGCACCCCTATCATGAGATATGAATAATAAAAGCATTATTCTTTCATATGTCTCAGTCTGACTTGCCATTACTAACTGCATGTTCTCGATAGCTTTAAGTAAGAGCTTTGCTAACAAAGTCAGCCTGGCCTTTGATAGTCAAGTTTTTTTCCTCCTTTTCTTGTCATTGCCCTTCATCTTCAGGTTAACTCCTGGTCTGTATCACTCCATATGCATAAAATAAATGAGGACTTCCCCTCCCCAGCTGTCCCTACTGACCTTTAGTAGTTGCTTCTTACACAGTTGCCCTGAAGGGTATAACCTGGCCTCTGGACTCTTGCTAATGTTACACAAACAGAACCTCAGTTGACAGGCTTTGCAGCCAAAGGCAGCTCTTAAAAGCAGGCTGCATCAGATCTGGAGTCAGCAGTAAAATCAGGAACATGAGAAGGATGATTTTCAGACATGGGACAAGGACAGGCTAGGTCTTGCTCATGAGTTCAGGAAGTGAACTGAATCCAGCACAACTTTGCATTCTCACACCTTATTTGAGTTTAGCCTAGCTGGGTGACATGAGATATTCCAGTGCCAACAATCTGCTCACTCCCTTCCTCCTCTCTCCACAGTGGTTGAGAAATCTTCTCGATCGGCTTTTAAAAGCAGAAGAGATCAAGTAACACACCAATTTGAATAAAATAACAACTTTCAAGAAAAACAGCTAGCAACGCTATTGCAGAGCACAGATACAGCTGCGTGAAGTTGTGCCATTTGCAATGACCTTTTTTGCTCACTATTTCCACTTCTCTTCCCACATAACAGAAAGTACAAGGGCTATTTAAAGGTATTTTAATGTCTTCACTATAGGCACAAGAACTGCATCAGCACTAGGCCTTCTCTGCAGCTGAAATGTGTGTGATCAGGGTGCACTGCTCCTACTCACGCTCAAACCCTTTCTATGTCCACATGGCAAACTGCAAGGAAAAGCAAGCCTTTCTTGTTCAGTGTCTCTCCTCCCAGGGTTTCAGACCTGGACTGAAGCTAAAGTGTACTGCGTGCTATTACATGTGGGCGCAAGCCATTCAAGCTGCTGGGGCTTAGAAAGTGACTCAGGTGCCTTTTTTGATGTAGCTATTCAGTATCCAGTTTAATGCCTTGCTTCTCCTTTGACCTTGGATACCTGATTTCACCTATGTTCCTCCTCTGTAAAAAAATGGTAACACCTCCTGACCTCAGAGCTGTGCTGTAAATAAAAGATTAAGTGACTAGGCACAGGGAAATGAAATCTCCTGATTCATGAGATGAATTGAGGTCACATAAGCCCTGCCTTATATTTCAAGATCCACAAGGGTTACATGAATCCGTGACCAAAATGCCCCCTTCTATCTCTGAGATCCTGCCCATTCTCAGGAACCTTTTATCCCAGTGATGACTTCATTTGATGTCACTTCATTTGATTTAGATTAGATATACTAATTCACTACATGGGTGAGTTAGTATAACTACCAGCTGTGCTTTTGCCACAAGACTTCTGCCTCATTCAGGTAAATGGCTTCCAGGGATTTTCTGACATTCCCAACAGTACACATGGCTAAAACAATAGATACAGTAGTTACAGTGGCATGGGGAACCTGAGCTTGGCACAGGTAAGGCCTCAGCTGGAACCTTCAAGAAAGCATGATGTGTATCCTACATGGGGATACATGGAGCAAGTGGCAATAGTGAAAAGAAGAACACGAATGATCTAGGATGAATAAGCTATGGGGAAAGACTGAAAGTACAGTGTGTCGTCCAGAAATAGAATACAATATGAAAACAGTCTTTAACTATTGATGCAAGGTAGTAATCTTCTGTCCAAATGTATGACAGATAAAACCAGACAAGGGATTTAAATTGAAGCAGAGAAGACTGAAGTTAGAGAAAAATCAATAAACCACCAACAGTATGGATAATGAAAAACTGGGATGGATTGCCTAGGGGATAGCATGGAGTCACCATCACTTTCTGTCTTTAAGTACAGGGTAGATACACATTTGACAGGAATGACAGAGGTAGAGCTGATCTCCAGTGGAAGGACAGATGAGAATACCTTTTTTGGCTCCCTGTAGCCCTCTAATTCAGTAACTATTAACTTGTAGATGCTCATTCAGTTATTTTACTGTGATACACAGGCCCAGGGGGATATGCCATTATAGCAGAGGTGACACAGAAGAGCAGTCATAAGCAAAGAACTCCTGTAGCAATCCAGATCTACAAGCAACCTACGTTGCTCTCTGCAACTACAGGCAACCACATATCAGTGCAGAGCTCAGAAAGGGCCCAAGAATGTCCACTGAAGTGATGAGAGGTCTAGAAAGCATGACATATGAGAAAAGAAAGAACCAGACCCATTGCTCAGCCTAGAAAAGACCTCACACTGCAAAATGGCATGTATCATCCCAGTCCTTATAACTTTTTTATTTCAAGCCTCAGAACTGCAATATGATAAAGAAGACAGCAAAAGGGACAGAAGTTGTCCATATCCTAGGTCCTCTGGCACAATCCATCTTGGCACATCTGCCCTACAATCTGAGTTGTGCCTCTGTCTCATTGTTCCACTGGCAGAGAGCATTATATATCCCTAACTAGGATTACAGATTATATCCATTTAGTCCTTCAGATGGAGGAACTGCTCCTTGGTCTGTCATACCTATTTAATACCAAGGGAGATTCTAGGATTGCAGCTGAAGTGTTCATTTTGGCTTCTTTCAACTTCAGCAATGGAACAGTAATTTATTTTTTTAAAACAGAAGGAGGAGAAACTGCTGCCCCCCAAAAAAGTGTTAACTTCAAGATCATTTCACTCGTTAGTTCAGTGGGAAGGATCTGGCTTTCCATATTGTAAGGTTAGAGAGAGGGCTGGAAGAGGTGAGAGAAGCTGCAATAAATCATCACACAGAATTTCTCCAAGTTGGCAACATGCAGAAAGGAGGAAAAGGTCTTGCAGAAGAAAATCCAGGGCAGCAGGATTGTGAGCAGAAGGCAGGAGTGGGTGTGGTTATATCAAGTCATTCATTCCTCAACTGTTCCCAGGCTCCCAAACTGCCCTGTGTATCTACCTAGGTATTAGGAAATTACTCCATGTGGTAGGGAATACAGAGTCAGAGGTGAGCAAGATCCAGTCACTCGATCCATACCACAATTCCTCACCTAGCCAGTGCTAACCTGAATACACAGAAAAATTTGGAAGCTTA
The DNA here is from genome assembly GCF_030463565.1 of Pelecanus crispus. Lineage (NCBI taxonomy): Eukaryota > Metazoa > Chordata > Aves > Pelecaniformes > Pelecanidae > Pelecanus > Pelecanus crispus. Next base: position 26,348,745 of record NC_134651.1, on the reverse strand, counting down.
TCAGTTCAAACAGACAGATGTGCATTTTAAGCTGAAATCCAGCTTTTAGGACTGTAGAATCAGGAATACAGTAACTATAGCCTCCTACCCAGTGATTTTGCTTGGAACAGGACTGACTTAGAACCATCACCAGGTCAAAAAAAATCTTGCAAAAGTTATGTCTCATTTGATACCATCTTAAGGTCAGTTCAAGAAAAACTGCACACAGACCTTCATGAACATCCAAAAAGCTGTAAATGTTAGTTAACAAAATAGGTCTTAACTTTGGTCTTAACCACAAAGATCAAGTGACATTAAAAAGGAAACAAAAAGATGCAAATCATACATTTTCAAGTCTTTGAAGATCCTGCTGGCACTGATCCAGGTCAGAGCACTTCTCAGTACAGTTCATTTCTCTTCAGTCAGCTTTTTCACTTGCTTCAATGCTGAATACTCAAAGAGCACCAGGCATTTTTAACCTCAATAATTTTTTCATTACCTGTCAGGAATAGCACTAATAACAGGCATTAGAGGTACAATATTCAATTGTTCAAGACAGCCTAAACATTTGAATTACATTATGGTAGCTAGTCACAAATAATTACCTTAGGGAAGACAGGGCAGCTGCTAGGGCATGCAGTTTGCCTGTTCAGCTCATGGCGCAGAATTCAGCAAGGACAAAGCAAGCAGCACAGGGAGAAACATCTTGAAAACACTCACAAAACCTATTTCCTCTTAGTCTTTTAGAGAGAGACTACTTAAGCTTGCTTCTGTGCAGTCCAGTGATGACCACCTTGTTTGAAAAGAGCCCAATTCCACATAGACTGTGCTTTGGGTTCTCTTATTTTACTATCATTTCTGCTAACAACCGTTCTTTTCTCAGATCTGGCTCCATCATGTTTCCCTGTCATTGTTTCCTTTCTTCTCAACCCTGTTATTATCTTACACAAATGACTAGTTCCACTGACCTGCCAGAGAGAAATCAAGTAGAGAGTGATTGTCAGAATCAAAGATGTTGTTGAAATTGTATGTCTTTTAATGAAAAAGAAAGAAATAAAATGAAACAAACAAAACAAAAAAAAAAAAAGAAAAAAAGAAGAGAGGAACTGATCCTCCTTTCTTCTGCCACTATATAGAAGTAGGAAGTTTAGACTTGAAATAGAGCAGAATACTGTAGACAGAGATATGTTACAGCAGAACTTCTATGACTCAATCTTATTTCATAGGTACCTCAGATATGGCCTCAAGTCTATGATGCCCATTGGTCTATCCCCTCCTTATCAGTTATTATTTCTGATGTATATTTACAGATACCTATATAAATCTGATGCTTCATCACACAAGCATTATATTCCAAAGCACAATGGCTGTGGAGCAATGGAGGTTTCCATAAATCTTAGCTCTTAAAGAAATGAGTTCTGTTCCTGTTTTACAAAGCGTGAAGATTTTCTTCAGGCAGTAGAGAGACTCCTTTAGTACGAAGTTCAAAACTCCATTAATGACATTGTCTGCCAGCTCTTTTAGTAGAAGCCTCCAACCAACACATCAGTATACCAGAACCAGTGGAGACACTGCTTTCACAATTGTTAAGATCTCACCAAAATCCTTCATGCAAGATTTAAGTCTTGCAAAAAACAAAAAGCAAAAGTCATAGTACGTAACAGCATGCAGCAAATACCTTCATTCCAGAGAGGAAAGGTTTTTATTTAAGTGTTCAAGTACCGCAGTATAACCTGGAGAACTGCAACTTAGTTTAGAGTTAGAATTCTGTATAAGCAACAGACCCACAGTTTGAATGGTCTGGTCCCAGGTGCCCTTGTTTAGTTTTCTGCCACTCTTTCCCAGTCACTTTGCAATCAACAGCCTACCTGGAAGTTCCTGACTCTCCTGTGTTTTGTATTGGAAGTGGCAGGACATCTCAGTTGCCAGCCCAAGTGCTGCCTCCCCGTAACTGGTGCAGATGACGCTGGGCTGTGATAAGATGGGATGAATTGATTTTGCTTCTCTTGACCATATTTTGTTGTGAGGGCAGTGGATTTTTTCTGTCTGCAGCAGTACCATTGATTACAGCAATTATCATTTCTTATCTTCCAGATTTTACTACTGCTGCTCCAGTTCTCCCACTGCTTTGTCAGAACCGAAATAAACTTGGGGCAAGTTTTCTGCAACACTCTGTCCATCTGCGATCCCAGCTCCACTGCCTGGGCCACAGTCAAGGTATCAAATTCCATCAAGAGTTTCTCCTGAATTCGCCAGTCTGCTGCTTTGTCAATTAGCTGATCCAGGATCAGCTCTTGCTGCCAACAGCCAAAAGCACAGACTGATGCCAATTCTTGTAGTGCCAAAGCAAAGTCTGTAAAAGTTTCACCTGGTAGTTGTGCCCGCTGCCTGAACAGGAACCTCTGTAATACCACGCTCCGTCTGGGCTTAATGTGCCCTGAAATCTTCTTCATTGTTTCTTCAAAGGAGGCAGCTGAAACCAGGGTTGTAAAAATCCTCTGATCTTTCACATCCAAAGACTGAAGAACTCAGTCCAAAGACTCAGGGAGTCTTCAGGTTTCATTCATCTATATCAGCCAAATCTCACAATCAGCCACTGACACCAGGGGCCTGAGAGATTTCACAGTTCCAGCAATATGCAGAACATAAACCAGCAGGAAGATGTAACTGGAACTCCCTGGTCTTCACTACCACTGCTGCATAGGCTCACTGGTATTCCCACTACCTCTGAACAAGAGCATAGAGGTGCTTCAAAAACACTTTGTCTCTTGTCACAGGGAGCAATTTCTTGTCACCCAAAAGACTCCTGCCTTCCAGCCCAGTGCTCCTCCCACGCAGGCAGCAAGGGCGGGGGCAGGTGAGCATGAGATGAGAAAACAGAATGGGAAGGAAACAAGAAGATGAGGTGGAAAGACTGTCTCTCCTGCTATGAAGTTTTTGTTGCATGCCCTAACACCCGAAACTAAAGCTTGTCAAATGTTTAATGGGAATCAAATGCAAAATCCAGGTTTAATGGTTTTACACACATTGCTCACAATAATTAACAGCACAATCTTCACCAGCAAAACAATCCCCACATGCCACTAAGGCACATGTAGAAAGTGAGCAGGACTACAGCAGCAATCAGATGGTGCTGAAAGTCAAGGCTGACCTGTGTTTGCCTTCATAGATGCAGGCTGTCAGCTCTTTATTTTTTGATGTCTAACAATCACATCTAAGAATGGTATCTTCCTGTGCCAGAGCCTATTGATCTGTTCAAAAGTGGCACTATTTCACTAGCAGTTTACAGAGACCAGTCCCACAGGCACCTAAGAGCAGCAGAACTGTAGAAAGATCTTTGTATGGCAGTTTTTCCTCTCAGGGCTGGAGTCTGCGGCTGCATCCATTTTGCAGCTTTTTTCAGCGATCACATAGCAGGTACAACTGGAAATACAGCACCTCAAAAGTATGCGTTGTAGAAAAGATAATGAGAAAGAAGAAGTCTTGCTTGCCCTGCACGTTTGTGAATATGTATGGTACAAGAAACAATTTTTAGCCCTTTTCATATTTTGATGTGTGTCTGCTGTATCCCAGCCAAGAGACTGGAGGGGTCTACACATCCCATCCCAGTAATCAGGGAGGCTTAAGCGGTTCTCTGCAGCAAATCTCTATATAGGCCAAGATAATCACAGTTTTAAGCTACCCTTTCTCAATTAATTAGCCAGCTCCATTAGTTCAGGAGTACTGATCAATTTCCAAATATCAGTAACATAAACGCTTTCTTTGGCTAAAAAATAATTCCTGAACGACACTGGAGAAGATCATGGATTTACCTATACCTGCCCACTGCTTTACCATTTCTTTTTCACGGGAACGTACTAGGTTTCACTAAAGGCTTGGTCACACATCAAGCTTGGGTGGAGGTTGAATGCTGAATTACTCAACAGCTTTTGCATTTTTCAAAGACTTGAACTTGAAGAGGTTTAAAAAGTATTGTCCCAACAATTTAATAAAGGAGGATTTAGGTTGAAATTAATCTGGAGTGCCTCAGCCCCATTTTAGCAATAAGATTTACTGTACAGAGATTAATGATACAGATTTTGGTTCTTTTCATAAAAGAACCCTAAACTTTACCCCCATGGGCATCATTTTTCTGCCACTCAAAATTCTCAGTGTCCACTGTTTTTACAAGATTGCCAATTTATTTATGGGGTCAGCTGACTTGAAGGTAGTAAGCTAAGTGAAAAAAAGGAGATGAAGGTGAACTTCCCAAAAAACTTTGCAAAATTCAAAATACCAGAGTGCCTTGAACTGCTTTGCTCAGAACACGCCAGTGCACAGTTGGGTTGTAGTCACCAGACATAAAGCACAGAAAATGGCTGGAGAAGGGCAGGAGAACTCTGCCCAGTGGAGGCAAAACATGCATCTCAAGTGCTGTACCTGCCTTTCCCTCGCAGGGGTGCTGCCACAGAAGACATTGAGGAAAGATGCAGGGGTCTACTCTTCTGTAGCACAACAGTTCAGGAAAGCCATTGAGGCTAGAACTAATAACCTGGCAGGATGGGGGTCTAATGCACTTGAACATGGGTTTAAATTATTAATCAGTGGTCTGTGTGCTGGTTTACTTCTTTACTTCCATTTAATTAATGGAGCTCTAATTAAAAAGTGAATGTCGTCAAAAGCTAGCAAATAAAAAAGACATGGAAAGAATTGGTCTGTAGTTAACATACACAGAAACAATGACAATCACTTCATTCAGTGCATGGATAGGCAAAAAAAGAATAAATATAATCACAAAGCCTTTTGTCTGAATTTCTGTGAAGTAAACCCCTTAATAGCTCTTTATTAGAGCTGGACAAAACTATCAGTGAAATACACTGATAATATCAGATAATGTCAATAGATTGTGAAGTTGCAGCAGCATAACTAATTTTTTAAGTATTTTCCTTAAGTGGAAACCGCTATTCATGCACATTGGAGGAACATGAAGAAATGTTTCTTTTCCTAAAAGATTAGATGACCTAAAAGAACAATGGTGCAGAAGAGAGGCAGAGGGGATGAACTCTGAATCCTACTGTTACAGCTCTATTTTTGGACCGAATGAGACATCCTTTAACGTATCAAGCATCTTCACACCATGCCTCATGCCATCCCTAGGTCAGTACTCCTCTTATCACATAGAGAAAGGGAGCTCAGAGAGACTATGTGATTTGCTCTTGACAATAAATGAGACAAAGCCAGGATAAGGAGTTAGGGCTTCAGTATCCCATGCCCCTTTCTTCAGCAGCTCATTAACCCTATAGCCCTGCTGCAGCTCTGCTTCTGGAAACAAACATACTAGTTAAAAGACAGTCAACAGTTATTGCCACCCCAGGTCTTGATAACCAGCCCTATATTTAACAACAACCTTATTTAAATGACTTCTCTGACTGAAGAAGAGCCTGAGCTACAAATTGTTGACAGCTTACAGAATGTTCAGGAGAAGCCTCACTATATGTTTGCTATCTTTTTATGCTTTTTCCTGCACATCTTATTTTGATCACTTAGAGACAGAACAGACTACAGATCCATCTGGCCACTGTGGTCATTCTTATCTCCTCACTTCACAAAGGAGGAAACAAGTTTAATTAGGATGAGGTCAAAAAGTGACCTCCTTCATGAAATTTCAGGATGAATTTTTAAACACAGAGACCTGAATCTGGATGCCTCCTTTGGCAAACTTGCCTATAAAAATCAGTATTCAAAGACTTCTGCTGTGAACTATGGAAAGTCAAATAAAGTAATCAGGTTGGGCTAAGAGTAAATACACTGCAGAGTGACCTTGTGTATTTAAATTAGAACTACACCAGCTCTTCAAATCAAGAGCTCTTACCCTCTACAATGTAGCAGGTCAAACACATGCCATCTGACCTGGGTCTAATACATCTACAAATAATTGGACATACTGGGGATGTTCAGAAAGACTGTCCTGCACACACAGAGTGTGTTGTGCTCCTTAACAATATCTCAGTGACCCTCCAAGAGATCATGCCAGGAATGAGTCATTTCCCAACAACATTAATTTGGCCATCTCCATCCACTCTCTTTCCTCAGAGCTGGAGAAGCTGCTTTTGTAGTAATAGTTTGCTCCCAGGAGCACCCACTTTCCCAGGAGCCATCAGCCCATCACCTGACAGAGGAATACCAGAAAACCTACCCATAAACAGAATGGTCATAGCAGGCAGCTGTTGGGAAAACTGGGAGTGGACAGGTTAACTGACCTGTCATGCCAGACACACCCTCCAACTGTACTCAGACAGCCCTCATTTAAAAAGCCAATACTTTGGTTTATTTCTTGGCTTTAATTGTGAAACATTTCCAAGTTAGAGCATTTATGTGCATGAGCTATAAAGGGGTTCATATTTTCTCATTAAGCCACCCAAAATGCCTAGCAGAACATTTCAGTACTATTAACTGTTAGGAAGCTTGCTCCTTTTCAAGGTGTTAATTATCTTCCTGAGAGTTCTGCATTCAAAGTCTGCAGGAATGTCAGGGTATTTGCCGAGGAAAAGCAGAGCACCCCACCTGCTATCTAACTTACGAGAAAACAGATGTGCATGTGTGCCCATGGCTTGTTTAGAGACAGGAGTTCAGTGAAGAGGAACAGTTCACCAAACAGGAGGAGGAGACACTACTATGAGCCCCTAAATAGTGACTGCCCTGGTGATTTACAGGGGAAGAGGAGAAAGGTGAAGAAGATTCATTCAGCCGAACTACAGAGAGCTCCTTCAGAAAATCATCCTTCTAAAAGTTACTCCTATGAGGCAGGCGAGATACGTCAATAAGGCAGTCACTGACTGTGCATATTCTGCTCCATATCTGTTGTGGTTTAGCCCCAGCCAGCAACTAAGCACCACGCAGCCGCTTGCTCACTCCCCCTACCCCCATGGGATGGGGGAGAGAATCGGAGGAGTAAGAGTGAGAAACACTCCTGGGTTGAGATAAGAACAGTTTAATAATTGAAATAAAATAAAGTAAAATAATAATAATAACAATATAATAATAATAGTAATAACAATATACAAAGCAAGTGATGCACAATGCAATTGCTCACCACCCGCCGACCGATACCCAGACAGTTCCTGAGCAGCGATCGCTGCTCCCCGGCCAACACCCCCCAGTTTATATACTGAGCATGACGTCATATGGTATGGAATAGCCCTTTGGGCAGTTTGGATCAACTATGCTGGCTGTGCCCCCTCCCAGTTTCTTGTGCGCCTGGCAGAGCATGGGAAGCTGAAAAGTCCTTGACTAGCATAAGCAGTACTTAGCAACAACTAAAAACATCAGTGTGTTATCAACATTCTTCTCCTCCTAAATCCAAAACACAGCACTATGCCTGCCACTAGGAAGAAAATTAACTCTATCCCAGCCGAAACCAGGACAATATCATAGAGCAAGTGAGTGGCGGCAGAAAGGAAAGCTCTGGGCGTGCTCAGTGTTCACTTGTGTGGGCAGGATGCCACTTATACAGGAAACTGTTAATCCTATAGATACAAGCGATAATACTCCCCACAGTTCACACAGGCATATCGTTACCAAAAACTCTTCAGTGTTAGCAGCAGCATTGTGAGTCAAGAGAAATGGCATTTGCATTCAGGACACTTATCAAGGCTCTACTCATTAACAGTACAACATAGACAAAATATAAAGAGCTGGCTACAACCTAAGCTTCCATTTACTCTGGCTTCACTGTTAAGACATGACTAAACCACATCATGCCCCATCATGATAAGAACCCTTGTGGGGACAGAAATACGCAAAAAAACTTTGGGTAAGATTAAAAATTATGCGCAAATACCATTCTGAAACTTCTCATCTACAAACCATGATACCACAAGACAAATCCGAGCAGGCAGATCAGATGTTCCTGCTTTCCATCACACTCCAAATTCCACTGACTTGGGAATATAAACCACCCTATTATATTGCAAAGAGGAAAAAAAAAAAAAAACAGCTTGAATGGCAAACATGATGTTTTAGTCAAGTCCTTCCTTTCTGTAACTCTTACTTTGCTCCACACTGGTGTGACTGAACATGAGTTTTCAACAGTAATTACAGCTGTCTTGCCTAAGAGGCATTTTCTCTGTTATTGCCCACCCACTTCTCAGAGACTGCCTGTGTTACTGTTCAGAGGAGTGACTGCACACTTGCTAACATACCAGGAGACAGCACACTTGAACTAGAAATACCAGAATCACACAAAAGTGCATTACTTCTAATACTTGCTGTCACTGATTAAAACCAAGAACACTGCTGTTTCTTTGTCTGTAAATAAGGTGCTAGGATTTTATAAGTTTGTGATAGAAAATTGAAGAACAAAACCTTTTCTTTAAAGGACTTCAAATTCTGTGGTGTCTGACCATGCTAAACAAGGCTCATGACTATAACATGATCAGGCAAAGACAAGTTATATAGATTGTCTCTGGATGTCCTACTGGCTGAAAACTGCATACTAGCTTGTACATCTACAGGACGTTGTGGACATGGAAATTTTCACACAGACATGTTTATCATTGCACATTTCAGTAATAAATCTGCACTTTTTTTTAAATTCATGTCATTTCTCCTCTTTCATCACTCTCTTTATTTCACCTGACTTACCCATTTCAGCAAATTAATTTTGGGACGTGGATTTAAATGCCATGTGGAGTTTGTCACAGATTGTATCCTCAACCCCTGTGGTTGTAAACTGCACATTTCCACAGGCTGGCCTTAGTGTGAGCAGCATTTCTCCAGTTCTGCCCCAGTGCTCCTAGGTATATTATAGATCCTCACTGCTATAGAATTCTATCCTTCAAACAGGTTGGCTGTAGAGCATGGTCTTCATTTTGACAACTATTGAAGGACATTTGGATCATTGCCTTAGAAATGCACCACTGAAATAATCCTGACACATCTCCTGGCCTTTTGTCTTCTGCAGGACAGCACTGAGGCACCAAAGTTTCTGAGACATTGCCCATCTTAGCTTGCTGCATTAACAACTCAATAATTATAGAAGCCAGTATATGGGCTTCACATCAGCTAAGCCTGTTATTTTAAAAGAAATGTCTCTGCACCTCTGCACTCACTGTTGGGTAGCCTCAGGGAAGACGGATTCAGTACCAAACACCATCACATCTAGCCAGTGCCTGGATATGTTTCAGAGCAATGCAGAACAATCATGCTCTCCTGTCAGTTTTTGTTCCAGGGCACAGAGCATGAGTGGTATTTGCAAGATCATTGCCTTTGGGATCCATTCCTTTAGGATCCATTGGCCGAAACCAGGACACCAACCAACACTGTTAATGTTATGTATCCCTGCTCAGGCATTAAAAAGATCATTGCTGTAAATAGTAACAGGATTCCATGTGACTTGAAAGAGCAACAGAGGTTTCCCAGTCAAGAAGTCCCAGACAGTAATAATTATGAGTCTGAGGTGCTGTGAGGTCAAATTCCCCCTCTATTGGACATTAGCTGAAAGAATTACCACCCTGCAGTTTATTGTGGCTTCCAGTAATGTTCCAGATGGCAGAGAGCTGGGCAGCCTGTTGTATCAGTTTATACCAGAGTCTACACTTAGACAAACTGTTTCTATCAGTGCAACTTTGAGGTCAGTTATACTTTGAGAGCACCAAACAAAAAGTTCTGTTCAGCCAGAAGTTTGTTTCTGTATTGATTACTTTCAAAGCTTGACAAACATCTCCCGTGTATTTGTGGAATGCAGAAAAATGCATGAGGTTTGTCTTGAATGCCATACCAAAATTATTACAAATATTCCCCTGTTCCAGATTTAAGCCTTCAGAAACAGAGCTGTGGGTTTTCAGAGGTGCTCATTTCAAGGTTCTCAGCAAGGAAATCTGTCCTTCCAAAGTAGTTAATTTTCTGAGAAGTGCTGTAATGTCTATGGTGAAAGAATTATACAGTGTCTACAGACTAATATCAAGGTTTTCCTCATTTTAAATAGTAAATTGACCCCAAAAAAGATCTCTGAGGTATGTAACTCCTCTGCTCATGGCATAGACTAAGTTTTCAATGGCTGCTTTTCCCATTCATTGCTTGGCTGAACTCAACAGCCAAGGAGTGAAGTACTTGCCATATTTTGAGAATGCAACATTTATCTAGTCCCTTCAGGTTTAATCAGGCACAGAGGTATCTGGGTTACCTGAGCCAGCCATGACACAGATCTACCTGCAGGTTTCCTTAGGAAAGACAGACACACAAGTGGCTGTGAACTGTGAAACGTTAGTGGTACTGGAATATAAACCAGAAAAACCGATGATTTAAAGCAGAGAAAACTCAGATCAGCCAAAAAGCATGGACAAAAACAAAGGGGTTGTAGATGAAGTTTCCCATGCCCAGTGTCCTTGAAGGACACTTCTCAGTCCAGCAACCTGCAACAGCTGCCAGGGTTATAGTAAACCCATGCAAAGGTTTTTCTAGGCACCACTGTGTATTTTCTGTCATTTCTTAGGTACAGTGGTTTGTCTGCTAGTTGCTCTCCCAGTCCCTGCCATGCTGCAGACTTCTACTGGATGTATCTCTGTCTTTGCATTCTCCATTCTTCCCCTCAGCTGCACACATGCAGTTACTTTCCTACACTCTTTGCTCCAGCTGTCTACCTAACCCAAAATGTAGAGCTCCTCTCCTGCTGCTCAGCTGCGGCCTTTTCACAGAAGAGAGGAGGACATACAACATACTACAAACACACAAATTAATAAACCAGCTGTCAGAGAGCCCTTCTCAGTAAACTAAATGGAAGGTTGTTGCAACCCTGAGTTCACATGCTAACACCACCTTGGTTGAATCTAGCCAGACACAGACATTGGAAAACATGCAGTGAACATGTCATAGCAGAGTCTTATGACATCCGACCTTTCCATCACATGCAAGGAAGGAGGCCGCACGGCCGGAAATCAGAATTTGAGATAAGAATGTGACTCTGCTATATACCCTGCTGCTCAGCAATGTACTTCTTAATCCAGAATAGAATTTAAAGACATTAGGAAACAAAAAACTGTTCCCCTTCCCCAGATTTGCCTTTTAACATGGAAGTACCTGCAAGTTTAGGAGGAGTACTTACATGAAAGGTATCCAAAACAGGACCCTCAATTTCACATGGCAAGAATATGTCCAGACATAGAAAGAACACACTGGAGCAGGGAGGCTGCCTCTCCCACAGCACTATCTCTACTACAGCTGAGATGCCTGTCTGCCTGGAGAAACAACACTGAAATTTTGAAGAAAGGAGGGTATGTCTGGATTAAACAGAAAAGGAAGACATCTGGGGCCCTATGGAGCAGAAAATTACTATCTGCAAGTATTCAGTAAATAAAAGGAACCAGGTGCTTCAAGAATTTATTCACAGGTTTCCCCCAATGAGAATTGTCTAGCTTGGCCAGAAAGCCTAAACTTTGCCTTTCAGAGTGGTTTATGGAAAGCGAGATATGACAAAGCAGCTTGATTTGCCCTCTCAGCAGATACACTGTGCATTCAAGTGAAGGAAGATGATGTTGCTAACACCCTACAGCATTGAAACAGGTCCTATAGGATCAACTGAAAAGGACTTTTTCTAATCATATACCTCACTGAGCATCAACATTAGGAAAGGGGGGAAAATTCCACATGGCATTTTCTACAGCACAGGCAAACATACTATTAAAGCTTCCACTGCAGAACCACATGTCAATATTGATGTATAAAATAAAGATAATGAGATTAAAAATAAATTTATGTTCGTATAGAATTAACAAGAGCAGTTTTGGAGAAGAGTAAGCAAATAATGTATCAGGCCCAGGGAGTATAAGAGCTCACGCCAGTAACTGCTGCTGAGGAAGACTTGTATTAATCCAAGTCCTACCTACCTCTGTACATAAAGAAGATTATTGTTCCAGTTCTTCTTCAGTGGCTGCTGGACCCAGTGTGCCAAGTGATCATTAAAGACCTCAGAGAGAGAGAGAGATGGTATGGCAAGCTTGATGCAAATGACTGCCCTAGCAAAACAGTACTCTTTTTACCAGCTGTTTCATTGAGCTATCACAATAAACACACTGCTCACTAGGAAGGCTCTCTGATGAGGCAGGCAGATTGTGGCTCCAACAGTCTTACCTAGAAGCTTTTAGAAAATCCTGTTCATTACTCATCAGGCACTTCACAGCTACTGAAGTGAGTACTTCTTACAAAAAGTGTGAATCAGCAGTACTGGGGATAGCTGAAAGACCTCCTGGGTTGGGAGAAGCCCCTTCTTTTACTTCTTGAAAATTAAAAAAGAATCATGAGGTAATTGCTTGGGGCCTCTTTTTACCAGTGAACTCTGCACAATTTTATGGAGATGTCCAATTGAAATGTATATGTTAGGAATAAGATCACTTAACTTCAGGTGAGGCAAATGTTCAGATCTGTTACCATACAGTGGAATTTGCACCAAGTTTGCAGCACTGAACTAGGTACAAGTGAAGCCTCCCACTCTGAAATGAGAGTTGCACGTTTTCCCATGTCCTAGTTGCCACTTTTACCCCTGCCCTCTTTTGTTTTCATTAGTCACTGGAATATATGGCTTCTTTCCAAATCAGAATGCTCTGTCTGCTTCACTGCTTAACTCTGTGTACCAAGTTGAGACAATCAAAGTTCTGATTTAACCTCTCCTCTGGGATCCAAGACAATTTAAAGAATGCAAATTCAGTTGGACTTGGCCAGTTTTCCAGCATTACCTTGCCTTGCTACATGTTATGCCATAATGCTTCTACCTGTAACACGAACACAGGGTGAGTGTGAATCCACTGCTATTCACTGTCATTTGACATTAACAGGATAAAAGAAATAGAATAGTTTTTTTAAAAGACCTAAACATTCCTGCATGTGCTCCCAGGATTTCCTGGATATCCTTGCCTCTTTTTTTCATTGTATGTATGTACTTCGTTCTCCCATATCACTTTAAGTGTTGAAAAGCTGAGAAAAAAATCTGACCATGAAGCAATGGTAATGCCACCCTCATAGCAGCTGCAATAAGATTGTAATATTGAAATATTAAGGGATAATTTTTTAACATTCAAATTCCAGAAGATGTCCTTGTGCTGGTATTTTGATGAATGACAATTGTTTGGGGGTAAACCTGAAGTTCTTCCTGGTTTTTTTCATGAGGTAAAATAAAGATAGAAGAGCTTCATTCTTCAGCCTTAATGGGTATCCCATTATACAAAAGGAGAGACAGAGAAACCAATATTGCTTTCACACTCTACAGTCCAACAATTTATTTCAGGTTTTCCCAGGAAAAAAACTGCAGTGCCAAAAGAGAAAGAAAGAGAAAGGGGAAAGAGAAAGGGGAAAAAAGGGACAAAAGGGAGAGGAAAAGGTAGATAGCTATGTGATATTCTCCAGGTTACAGTGTGAGAAGACAGCAATTAAACTCAAAAATTATATGATATTCATATCAAGATTAATATCAAGATTATCAAGATCAATACCAAGATTAATGTACCTGACCACAGTTGGTCACTAGTGCAGGACCAGTCCTCATATCAGTGTGATCAAGCATACATTTAGGTCCCACCTGAAGTCTAAGATATAGGTACAGAATTTGTGCTGTCAACTTTATCTGCTATGGTGTAAAACAAGTATGGGGAATTAGGATAAAACTGAAAGCTTGAAAGTATTAATTTCCACAGATGTTGGATTTTTGAACAAGGCTGTGGCTATAACATTCTTGCTAGAGCTCCCAGAAGATGACAAGACATGGAATGCATCCTGCAACATTTCATTTCAAAGCTCTAGTATCACAAGTTTCACATAACTGCAATGTATGGGTTTATTCTTTTCATTTGAGAAAAAAATCTTAACTGTGCACCAAGCCAACAGTTGGAGAGATGAAACACATTTCCTGTAGTGCCTCAAGCCCAAGTACATTCCTTCTGTTCCCAATACAGCAGAAGTCAGCGGCCAAAGGCAATCATCAGGCTTGGAAAAGGCTGATGACTGATGTGTACATGGGGATTTGTGTCTCCGAAGTGATCAGACAACAATACCTTTCCTTTCCATCTTCATGACAAACAATACCATTGTGCAATAGAGATGAGCTCAGGGAGCAAGGCTCACTCTTTCAACAACCACACATGAGGAGCTAATTAACTTCTTTGGCTGGGGCAAGACTAGAAAGGCTTCAAGAACATCTCTATTTCTAGAATACAAAGAAGCCTAAGGTCAAGATTGTGTTTTGCAGAAAACTTTAGTGAATCCACTGTTAAGTGCCTGAATGCTTGCTGCTGCTGGGGAGGGCATGGTTCAGGAAGAGGAGGGAATTGGACCTCACACTATGTGAGCTGAAGGAAGTTACCTTTCTCAAGCAGTCTTGAAAGCTCCACCAAATTGAGTATTGCGAGACAGCACTGAGCTTTAAGCTGTGACTGCTTGAGAAAAAAGCCCTCGAGAATCAAGAGTGTGAAAGCGTTCCCACCCCATGAGTAACTCCGTAACTATTATTTCTTTTGTCTCCTATAAAAGAAAAAAAAGCCTGGCACCCCATTATAAAGATAGACTGAAAACATGTGCTGACTTGGCATCTAGATGTGTCATACAAATTTTAAGCCACAACAATGCAAACACAGGAAAAATTTGGATACTACTCAGCAATAACAGGGAACATTGCCAAATCAGTTAGTGCCCTCATAATAAATAATCAGGACAGCTCACTGAGGGAAGCACGTCTTATTTATGGAACCCTTGTATAATAATCCAAAATGAGTTGCCATACTGAATCCACAACACTAACCAAAGACAACATGAACTTTATAAATCATGCCACACTATACATTTAGACATATGTATACATATGTATAAATTTACTTAAATCAATGTGTATATTTACTTAAGAATTAGTTTACAGGAATATTAATTTTTTGGCACTGCACAGTTGCTCCTCAATCTCTCTGAAAAGCATTGTATCCCAAGATGGATGCTAACATTTAAATCCCTGCCAAAAAAGGAAACAGAAATACTTTTTCCTTTTCAAAGGACACTTGATGAGACTTTGTTAGCTCTCCTTGGGTTTTTTGTGTAAAGTCCTTGTATTTCAGCCTTTTCAGGATGAAGTCTGTGATGCAGAATGCAGCTTCCTATTTTGGTAGCATCACCGAACAATGAGCATTGAGTGCATTTATTACATCTTGGTTTGTCTTCTACTAGAATAGTGATTTACCTTTATTGCATAAGACACCAGTTTTTTAAGGACCTTCAGAACCAATATCAAGTTGTCAGACAGAAATATGTTTCAAAAAATGTCAGATACAAAATCTGGTCCTTAGCACAAATGTGGAAGACTTGCAGTGCATCTGTCTGGCAAAAAACATTACTCTTAAAAATGCCTCTACACTCTTGCTGCCACTGCTTCAGATAAAGGCACACTAGGCCATATTTGTTGCTGCTACAAATTACCACAGCTTCTCTGCAACTCTGAACACCTAAAGCTGGAGTGTGCCCTGCCCATTGCCTTTAAGCAGTTTTATCCACATTGCATATGCAAACCCACCCATTTCTTACAAACAGCACACAAATGCATGGTGCCCACAAACTCTTTCCCCAAAGTCCCTGCCTCTAAATCACTCATGCAAGTAGCCCTGAATCATGGGAAGTGCCCTTCAGGAGTTTCAGCACGCAATTTTCAGCCAAAACCTACAGAGCCTCTGAACCAGGGATTCATTGTAGGAGGACTTGTGATTAATTGAAGATTTTATGCTGTAAGAGAAAATCCTACATACATACCTCATGCTGACATGCAGGGGGGTTGCCCCATAGTAATGTTAAACCTCATACAAGATTCACTGGGTGCGGTTTTTCAGTGAGCAACACTATGTAATCAGCACTAGGAAATTAAGGGAGTCCCTCACAAGTGAACCCTTCAGAGAAGTCAAGGAGGAAAGTGGTAAGGGTGGTTAAAGGAGAGAAACTAGCAGCTGGTGAAGATTGCTAGAAGATGAATAGCAGCAGCTCAAAAGCAACCAGAGAGAAAGGAAAACAACGTTTTACTCTTCAAACTGATCTTTCTATATGAAGGACTATCTTTAGCCTATAACAAAAAGCAGTGATGAGTCAGAGGAAACTGCTTAGACACACACTCATCATTTGGCACCGTGAAGAAGGTGACATGGTCTGAACTCACCCCTAGTTTGCACCGCAGCGCCTGTCACTGTGCTGACACCCTTAGTGACTGCACATGGGATCTTCCCACTCCCCATCACTACAGAATGAGGGCTGCCAAGAACTATTCACTGCCCTGGAGAACTGTACCCACAGACCAGATCTACATTAATCCAACTCAACAAGTAAGGCTAACATTCATGCACAGTTTGATCTACCCATGCTTAATACACATCCTCAAGAAACAGACGAGTAATCTGCTTTACTTAAAATAGCAGTTCCCATGGAAAGCTTGTCTCCAAATGGAGCTTTTGCAAGTTCTCAAGGCTAGTGAAAAGATGGGCACTGTCATCTCCACATTTAAGAGGACTACTCCATTTGTTAGTCTTTTCTCTTGGCCACCTTTGTGTTCAGAACTAGAAACTGAACAAAAGCAAAGCGCAGCTGGCTGGTATCTGGAAACCATCCTTCAACTCTCATCCTCCAGCCCCTGAGAGATGTTCGGCTCCCTCTGAGGCACTGCAATTGTGGTTTTACTTTTGAGCTGAGGTGAAGAAGGTATGTACCTAAAGACATTTGTCTAGTTCTTTGGAAACCTCAAAAGTTTGAGATTATATGCCAATACAACAATAGCTCATCATTTCTGCAGCTAATAAACTCACAACATGTTTTTTTGCAAAGCTGCTATTTGCATAACTTCTTTGTGCAAAGCCAGGCTTTCTACAAGTTAGGTTTACCTAGGTGACAGAATTACACTGGCACTGACAAGGGCTCAAAATTAATAGAAATACAGCTTTGCTGGTCAAAAGGACACAAAGCAATCCCAGCCCCAACTATGGTTTGTTTAAAAATAATAATAATGACTTGCCTATAGTAATTTATTCAGGGAACAAAACCAGATTGTCAAGCCACTTGAATTTGAAATATTTGATAAGTCTGGAGAGTATAAAATGAATTTTATTAGTCAAAGCTGAGAAATGGAAACGCAAGATGAGTGCAGCAGGAAAGAAAACTGAATTCCTTTTGTTGTACAATTGTTTGATCAGCTGCACCAGCATTCCCAGCAGGGTACTATGGTGTTTGGCCTGAGCCAGAGTGCCCTCTTCACTTGGGAAGAGGGACAAGGGATAAGATTATCTGTCTCAATGCAGAAAGACTTAAGGAGATAATGAGAAGGTCTAAAGAGGATATGCTGAACCATCAGAAGAGAAAAGAGAGAAAGGAATATTCTCAACACAGAATAAAGACTAAAGCTTAGGGGTGGGGGAGTGATCAGCTTCACACTAAGAACCACTCATTCATTTCAAGACTCTCCTCAGCTCCAGTGTAAGGTTCCACTGTGGCACCTGGCCACTGCAGAGACAGGCTCTGGAAAGCAATGTGAGAGCATAGGTGACAGAGGAAAAGTCCTTTAACTAGGAACAAGCAGCTCATACTTTAGAAAGCAGAAAACATGAAAAAGGACTGGGAGCAGACAGTAGTAAGAGAACAAGAACATTTACGGTTTCCCATTATATCTCTCAAATCCTAATTCTCAACATTGAAATGTGTTATTTGGCTGGTACAAAAGACCAGGGAAAAAGGACACTCATTCTTCTTAATGATCATATGGCAGCTCCATTAATAAACATGTCTGGCCTTTCCCTCTTTAGATTTCTTCTATTTACTCTGTTTCTGGGGGGGTTCCTCTTCAAAAACAATATTCGAGGATGTTGCTCAGAGTTTAATGTGTTAGCTTTTCCTTTGTTAAGAGCTGGATTCAAAGCCCAAGACCATCGACAAAGAAAAGTAAGTATGGGCATCAACCTGTTCACTAGTAGCCATCAAAAAAGAACCCAGAACTGCACTGAAGCAGAAATTTCTGCCCAAACAAGTCCTAGAACTAGAAGAACAAGTGTGGGTGCTTTGAAAATGTTTCAGTCCTGAGCAGTATGTGAGCAGTATGTGGGCAGCACCCGACTGTGATGTATACAGCACAGTCTGCTACCATTAAGTGCTCTGCTTATGATTAAAAGCAAAATGTAGCATAATAAAGAAAACTGAACGAGGGAGGGGGAGAACTAAACTGTTTATGCTGCCACTTTGTGGTCTGAAACGGCATTTATTGCTCAGTGCATCAATCTAGTTTACACAGCCTCCAGACTCTCACGATCCAGCCTGGGTCCTGACACCCTATTCAGAGACAGCAGAAAAAGAAAGAATTTATAAGAAACAAAAATGGAAACTCCATCACATGTGAAGAGGCACAAAGCCTGAACTGAATGCAAGCAGCAAATGCCAGCTCATCAAGTTCCCTAAGAACGTACGCAATGTGGCAGTACTAGTGAACATTTAAGGACAGTTTTCATTTTTGGCCAAATCACACTAGCATTATGAATTTTGAAATTTTTCTTGTTCTCCTCCTTTGCTGTGTTTCTTGCACAGCACCAAGTATATTAGGAGCAATTCTAAAGAAAACATGTATTTAACTACAGCAATATTAAGACCAAACAAAGTTAGTTAACAGCACTAATGAAAGGCACCAACTGATGCTGCAAAATATACAGAACTCAGCTTTGTTAATCTTTTCATGCTCAGTGGGAGAAACCCCAAAGATTTCATTCAGATGACTGGTTGTTAACAACCAAAGCTCAGGCAGTTTCCAGGAGCAGATACTGTGCTACATACAAATCTTACTAATACATACAGGTCACAACTGATCTGTAGAAACTGCTGCACATTTACATCAACTACACAAGAGAGAACTCTAAACCAAATTAAATTTACAGCATGGGGACAGGAAGGACACAATTTTCCTTTCTGTCATTATTTTTAATTTTTGCACAAGAGAGCAAATACAAACAAGGGTGTGATCACTGACCGCTTTCGTTTCTGCACCAGCTCTACCAAGGCTGTGGCTGGTGGCAGCAGCCCAGTGCAGAGAGTCCCAGTCAGCAGCAGGTGGAGCACAGCCATAATGCTCTCCTGTTCAGGAATTTATTCTCTTTCACCTGCACTCCCTGATGGTCCTTGTAGCTGATTTTGACAAGCAGAAGTTGAGAACTGGATTGTTCTGACACAGTAAAATTATACTTACATGTCCTAGAACTGCGTAGTATAGAGAAAAAAAATCCCCCTCTCCCCCCCCCCCACCATTTTAAAGCATCTACTTCATAACGTTTTCAAAACTCCTTCTTTCCCAGATGATCTGAAGGAAACCAGAGAAGTATGTACTGAGCACAGTTTCCGGAGATACATGGCTCCCCTCTTTGGTATAGCTAGCCAAAGACATACTAGAAATCTCACTCCCATGTTCAACAATTTTGCAATGACTCCAGCCCAATAATTTAGACATAAGAGGTTCAGTCTGCTTGGATAAGCAATTCCCAGCATCTGGATATACATTTGGAATTTATAGGACTGGAATCTAAATCTCTGGAGAACCTTCCAGACCTAATAACATGCATGCTGCGTTTCCCTCCTGAGAGACTTCCTCATCCCTACCTGAGCTCTACAACAAAAGAGGAAAAGGAAGCCAACATTTAATATGAAAAGGACTTGTACCTCTCATGCACAGCTCAGCCCAAGCCTGACCTTTACACCTGACAGCCTCCTGTTATTTGAGAATACCTCCAGTGAATCTGATACTCCTTCCTTTACTACCACTGTCTGTCCAGAAAGTTTGCCAAACTGATGAAGATAGAATAAGCATTGTCTGGAGCATGAGGAACAATACTAAGGAGTCCAATTCTGTTTCTGCTGTTAAATTACTGGGGCTCATCTGGGGTTTGATGTTGCTGGCTCCTTGTTTTCCTCCAAAACTGCACAGCTGAGTACACTGACTCTTTGCTTGTCTGTCAGAGAGAAGATGACTCTTGTTTTCGAGCCTCATCCATCATGCTGGAGATGAAAATTCTAACCCAAAGTGCAAAAAACCTGAGCAGCTGAACAAGAGTTCAGTTAGATCAGGCAGGTCTCTTGGGTGCAGTCAGTGATTGTACCTGTCTACCTGAGAACCCAGATGTGCCCAGGCTGGGGTGTCTACAGAAGATGCAGCACTGGATGGATCACGCCTGACAAAGCATGTTCATGCATGGAAAAGCTCAAGAGCCAGCCCTACCTTAGCCTACCCTGACTTGCTCCAGGTGAAGCTGAGCTTCAGCCTCCAGAGTAGAAAGCCTAAGGAAACATCCTTCGGCTATTAAGTGTAATTCAACCTGCTATTTTCTCTCTTTCCATAGGAAAGAAAAAGCTTTCTAAAACAAGTCCTTCAACCACAGAGACAGAGCAGATCTCCAGGGTATGAGAAGATACTCAGAAGGAAAAGGGTGCCTTCTGGCACATCAAGCACTCAAGCCTTTCTTTATCCTCCTCTCCCCACAGCTTCATTTTAGCCTTGCAGCTGCTCTAGGCTCGCTGGACCTAGCCTCACCTGTCCATGCCTAAATGCCCCTATTTTCTTTATCCCTGGCCTGTCTCATACTAGGCCATCTCAGTCTTCTTTGCTCTCCTTCTGCAGAGAAGCAAACTACTTTTCAGTCCATGCTCAGCTGCCTTTCCTGGGAACAAGAGCTTCCTTTCCAGGCTAGTATTCTCCCAGCTTTCTTCACACTAAGGAGGAGTGTCAGCTTTTCATCACACTTGGAAGCCCTGGAAGGCTCTTACAAACATTAGGGCTCCTGGCCTGGAGAGAAGTTAGATACTTGAACTTACTCTGTTCTATGTTTTGCTTCGTCTTTTTAGACTTAGGTTTTGTCAGAGTTAGAACAGTACCAATCAGTGGTACAAACACATATCCATACATAGCCACAGAACAAACTAATGTGAAAGCCCTGGCCATAGTGAGTTGTTTTTGAGAAGCTCACACTAGATTCCAGAGGGCAAAGACAGAAGCACAGTTCCTCCACTACCTGGGCAGGTAGGATCTTCCTGTATGCACAGGAAGGCTCACACTGTAAGTGTGGGATGAGATCAGCCCAGCAGGGAAAGGGAACAATTGTCCCAAATGGCAAAATTCTCTCAGTTTGGGTGGCCAAGGAGACTAGATGGAGGAATCATAGAAAGGTTTGCATTGGAAGGGACCTTTAAAGACCATCTAGTTCCAACACCCCTGCTGTGGGCAGGGACACCTTCTACTAGATTAGGTTGTTCAAAGTCCCATCCAGCCTGACCTTGAACGCTTCCAGGGATGGGACATCCACAACTTCTCTGGGCAACCAGTTCCAGTGTCTCACTACCCTCATAGTAAAGAAGGAAGTCGGTAACCTCATAATATTTCACGTATCTGCTGACAAATCTACAAACTTTATAAAACAGGACTGCAATACCCTCCAGTCCTGGAAAAGAAGACTCAAAAAAGGTCCTAGTTGGGCTCTTTGTAGGTAACGTCTGACCCATATGATGTGACATCAGTTTAGAAAGCCCTGAGCAGGCTACTGTACCTGCACATGGCGATACTCAGTCCCCAAGAAGTGTGTTAGCTCCAAGCTACGCCACATTAGAGCTGCCCCCTAGCAGAGGTGATGAGCATGTACAGCTTCAGAAGCCAGCTTGCCCAGAACAGCTGCTGCACAGCTTTCCTTTCAGGGCAGAGGCATATCCTCAGAGTCCCACTGCTCTCAAATCCCGATCCATATTATTGCATCTTGGGGAATAGACAGATGCCAAAGGAAGGCGGGCAGCCAGACGTCCTCAGTCAGAGCTGACAGAGGGGTTGGGTGTCTGATTTCTCCCCAAAAACACCAGCTGTTTTAACGAAAGATAATAAAACTCTCCCTCTGAACCTTGGCTCATAGTAAAAGTAAAAAGATCAGGTTTTCTGACATGCTAGAAGGCATAGGATGGGGCTTGGCAGGAGGGAAACAGCTTTGGACTGGATCTGTGCAAGTCACAAGTGGTTTGGCAGAATTTCACTTGCTCAAACATTCAGCTCCAGGTGAAGTGCATTGGGCATGAATTTGAAATTCAACACAGAGTAATAATCCTCTAAAGCACAGTGTAAATCAAAATACAGCATGTAAAAACATGCAAGATTATGCAACAGTACTCCAGAAAACACTTCCTCAATTTCTCCAATAGATTCAGTTCTTTTGTGGGTCTCCCAAGTAAGAGGAGTCCACATAGTCCTTAGTTTCCAGATATTTACCAGCAGAAGGAATATCTTTCCCTATTATTAGAGAAAAATCCAAACCAAAAATGTGTTCATGGGCAAATGCAGCCTTGTTCTTTTCTTGCACTAGGTCCGTTGTACCAGCTGTGTGACTGCGGGTGGCAGGAGTAAGTCATAAAGTAAGAGAAACGCTTCCTCGGGCATCCTGAGGGAGTTAGGAGCTGCAAGGCAAACCACACGCTCAGTGGCTGGGGTTGCAGGGCTCCATCAGAACCCAAGGAACAACTCTGCAGCCAAAGCCAGCTCAGCACCGCTTTTGCCACTCCAACTTTTTTGTCAGTCATCATTGTTCTTGCACAGATAATCAAAAGTTCAAACACAGCTCTCAAGCCCTTTTCTCAGAAAGGGGCTCACAAGCACTTCTAAAACCACTGCTACCTCTTTCACAAGGGAGGCACTGTAACAGTACCTCTTCCTCGGGATTCAACCCAGAACAGCTAAAGCCAATGCTTCCTGTCTCTTGCTGCTCCCCTGGATCACCTCCAAGCTATTATCTTTTTTCCTTTTTCACAGTTTCCCTAAGCTCCAAGACCAAACCCAAGGTTTTAGACTATTGCTCCAAAAAGCCTATTGCTCTGTTTCAAATCAGCTGCTTGATCACCATCATGGTGATAATTAGCTATTTGATTAACCATGTCTGGACAGCTGCCATGTGGCACTGTTCCATCGGGATTTCAGGCAGGATTTCTGCCTATTGCATTGACTGGCAGAAATGGGCATGTCCATGAAGTTTATCAGTTGGTGGTTTTGTTATGCAGAAATGAAACCTAGAAGTACAGCTATGCCAGCATGTTATTATTGCACTCATCCTGCTATATCTGTTTTTACCATATTTACCAAAGTAGAAAGGCAGTATCTGCCTGCCTTCTCTACTGTGTTTTTAAAAGAACAGGCTAAACAAAAACACCCCATAGGATTATATTTGGACTCCAGTCTGTCCTTCCTCAAAAGGTCAGACACTTCCACAACCCTGTAAACATTTGTGTTTTCCTGCATACTTCTGTGATACTTTTTCAGTGGCAGTCTGCTCCTTTTCCAAGCAGGGACAATTACGTTTCAATTGTTGCAGTCTGTAGATGACTCCAATATACCTCTGCAACTTTTATCAGTCAAAGGGTCATGGGAGCAGCTCTTCAGAGCAACATCAGGAATCACTCCCCATCCAATATTTACTACTATGCCAATACTGAAATTGCTAAATCTTGTCGTGACCAATCAATTCACCACCAGCTAAAAACCCATTATAGTCAGTCATGGGCCCACTCTTCCATCCTCACCCTCTCCTACCTGCCCCACCCCCCACTTCACAAACCATGCAGAAGTGACATCTGGAACTGTCCATAACTGCAGGGGCCACACTGAGAACACCTTGCCTGTGAAGCTCCCATATCATGTGCTAAAAGACCTCTACAATATCCCTGACAACCAGAACAGAGCAAGGAAGATGACTGCAGAAGGGTAAAACTAATAATTCTACTCAAAGGACACAGCCAGCAGATACACTCATACATGGGATACCGCCTCCCACTGAAGGTTTCCCTCTGGCAGCCAGGCTGCTACTGTCTTGTTTTTGACTGTAAAATCCAAACAGTTCAAGGAGTAATCCAAAAATGAAAATCCAAACATCACATTATTCCACTGTTGTCTTCAACTTCAAAGTGGAGGGCAGAGGGATTTCAGATACAAATCTTATCAGCACTTCCTGTTATTTAGCTTACATTTCTGATACCAAACTTTGTAGGGAAGTTAGTTCATATCCATATGGATGGGTGCCAATAGTTGTGCATCATTCATCCATGTTACGAATCAGGACATACTAGTTCAGTCTCAGCTTTATGGTAACATGGCTGTGAAGATTCTCTGATGGAAATAGGTCACATACTTCCAGCCCAGAGATCTAGAAAACTGAGCACAAGGTTGTCTGTAAAACTCTGAAAAGCATAATCAAGATATCCAAATCAGCATATCAAACTCCAGCACATGTGCACTGTGTCCTCTAAGGACCTGCTCTAAGTTATTTGGATTAGGAACCATCAATTTAATACACTGTTCTTGGAAGAAGTAACTGAGGCTCAGAAAATCAGAGGAGGAATCCAACACATTTTTTCAAGAGAATAAAAGGCACTGACAGCGTATTGGAGCTTCTCACTTTGGGCAATGATCTAGACATAAAACAAATACAACTATTGCATTTCAAGCAGAATCCTTCCAGCAGCCCTGCTATGTTTTAAGCCACAGGGACTTCACGTAGATAAAACACTTTACTGGCATCTCGTGCAGGGATATGCTTAATAACAAGCAGCACGCAAAGGATGTCTTTGATATAAATCTGTGTTTGGCTATGCAGCGAGAAGAAAAGGAAGATCTAAAATCCAGGCACTTGAAGAGCATGATCTGCTATTGAAACGTCCAGTTCATGAAACATCTGTAATCACAGCCTTCTTCATATTCTCCAGAAACAAGTAGATTCAGTGTCCCCTGCTGCTCAAAATGTGAGAGGCTGTTTCACACTTACATGATTTAGCAGCATTTCAGCAATTGTCAAGAGTCAAAACTGGCACAGTGGTTTCTATCTGTGCCTGAAAAAGCTGGCTGAAATATGAAGGCATGTGCCATGATTCAGCAAGAATAGAGAGGGCAGACTCACTCCAAAGTCTTCCCAGGTGGGAGTATGCACAGAGGTAGAGTATCTCTCTCTGTTTGTAAAGGCATTCCCAACATCTTTTCTCCCTTTGGAGTTGCCAAGGAGACAGAGCTGTTCAAGGAGGGTGAACTCATTCAGTTCATGTTTGCAAGCACAAACTGGAAATCCCAAAGGGGCAAAGTACCAACATCACCGTTTACTTTCTCTATCAGAACGATTTCTGCCTTAGGGAAAGACAGACACCGATAAAACTGATAACAAAGCGGTACAACATACACACATAACCTGGCACAGGGAAACACACAGTTCTAATTTTAAGCGGTTAAATGCAATTTTCAAATTCTTCCCATAGACTATTACAGTTTTGAATTTTTCCTTTCCAGGGTTTGGGGAACTTGTTGTCCAAGAGCATGGTAAAAATAACTCCCCTGGCATCAGCTTAAATTTACAATGTACACGTTGTACAGTGTGTAAGTTGTACAACAAGCCCTAAATATTTAGGAATGATTTAAAAATAATGTTATATCTCTGTATCAAAGACTGAGAGTGACTAAGAGCAAGATCTGAAAAGGTTCACTTATTTCCAAGGCTGAATTCTTGCTTCAGTGGGGTTTAATAGTATCCTGCTTGCAAGAATACAGCCTTGTGTTCTGTTCCCCTTACTTTTGGGGCAAAGAAGGTCCCTATTGATTCAGAAGTAAAAGTCTTATTTCTTCTTTCTTGAAAGCCTCATTTATAAGAATGACTGGAATAGGATGAATACTGTTCTCAGAGAGCAAAGGTTATTCTACTTCCACAATTAAAGGTTTCTTTCAGAAAAAAACAGTGAGACAGAAATTTTGTTGTCTACATCAAACTTTTCCACAGCCACAGATATTACGGATGAAAACCTGCAAACATCTTGTCATTTTACAGATGAGAAATACAAACTTAAATGTCGATAAAAGCATTGCTTAGATTTAGCAGTGCTGTGCAAGCATGGATAACAAGAAGAGGATTTACTCCAAAGACCTTTTGCCCAATAGCCCCTACTCCAGATCCCCATATTCTCTGCTCCCAGGCCTTAGTTGCTCCCTGTACCCAGGAAAACCACTGCCTTGCAGTCCTCCCTGTCCTCGGGGGAGGAGGGTGTCACCTGAGGATTCAGGTTACCTAAGGACTTGTTTTCAAGCACAAGTTATTCTGAAGGGTGAGATAGTATCTGAGATGCCAGACGTACACATGACAATAATTCATGCTGATACTGAACGTTCAGCATTTTCTGTTTTCTATTGTGTCATGGTTAATGCCATAGTTTTTGATGTTTAAATGATTTCTAGACTGTTCATAAATTCAAGCTGAGAATGAACTGAGCATAGAAATGAAGCCTATTAACCCCCCACTGCTGAAAACAGTCTTTTATGAAAATCATGTGTAAATTGCCTAAATATGTCAGCAGGAGAAATTGTTCACTCTTAACACACTTTGGGCCAAATTTCATACCAGCATATTGATCTCTCCAGAAAGTGACTTGTGACTACAAACACTTTATTTCCTTCAACCTAGCATTACCCCTCATGCCCAAATCTGTGTCTTTACTCTTGTTTGAGAAACTGATCTGACTGAAAAAAGACCCCTGTAAAAAGAAGCAGAACACATTCCAACCGCCTAAAAATTCTTAAAGGTGGGGGTGTTATCTATCTACCATCATAAGAAAAGGCAGGATAAGTATTCTCGCCAGTCTACAAAATGAGGAAAAGCCTCTTTTCCAAATAATCTGACACAGAACTTCTAACCCTGTAAAATTTTCAGTACAAAATATTGGCAATGATCTCTACAGTCCAGTGGTGGAAATAATCTTGTCAACAAAAACATTTCCTCCATGTGTTTCTTACTTGGGAAGACAGCTACATTTACATTAATCTCTGCATTTGCACAGAGATCCCAGCTCACTTGGTTCTTTGCATGAAGCAGTGGTGACATTTCCTTTGAAACACCAAACTCCTGGAGTTAAAAACACATGGAAAGTTTGCTCTTAAAAGAGCAGAGATGTGTCAAAATAGAAACAGAAAATGTGAGAGGGAGGAAAAGGAGGATGAAAGTCACACGCACTGTGAAGCAAAAGCAGAATTCATATATTTTCACGTGACACCTTACAATGCATCAGTCCAGATCCAGTGCCATAAACCCATAACAAATACGATTCATTGACATAGACCCATATGGCACTAATTGCAGCGGAGTTCCACAAGTGTGGTTTAAAATAAATGAGGGGTTAAATTCTCTCTAGGATAACTGTGTTCTATACCAACATTTAATTCTCCTGGCCAGACACATAAATATTTAGCATTCTAGTTAGGGATTTTAGAGGTATTGCTCAGGCAACAAGAGCACAACAAAGAATGAGACAGGCTGGACCACAGCTCATCCAAGTTGCAGTTGGGAAGTGAAAGCACCTTTGTTGTTACCCTGCCCTGGGGTTGGTACAGGTTTGGGTGTAAATTAGCCCTGCTCTCTCACTAGTATCACAGTTCATGGCATCCTCCCTGCTGGCTCAGAGACACGAAGATGACAGCCCGCTAGAATCAGCCCCCTCTCTGTGGCTGGCATAGGGAATAAAGCCCAGGGCCAGAACAGTTCCTGGAGGGCAGCTTCTCCACCTCTGGCCCTGTAGGGCACAATCCAGCTGTGCACATCTGCAGAAAGGCAACTCAGGCTCTTCCTCAGTTGCTCTCTGCTTGACTCTAAATACTGATACAAATTAAAAGTGGCTAAATTTGATGTATTGAAAAACAGATGCTGTGAATTTGGCAAGAGTCAGACCTTTGTGCTTCGGTTAATGACAGGATTCTTCATGGATTTCTCACAGTCCGATTCCCTATTGCCTTTCAGGCCAGCTTCCACATTATCGCCATTCTGCCCAGTGCACCGTGCCAGGATGCTATATGCTGCATCGGTTAATTTTCAGTTAGCAAATGCATGTTTCCTCCTAAATGTGGGTGGTCTTGGCTTATGTCTCAACTTTCAAGAGCATGGTTCTCATTCCCAGAGCACCAAAAGCACTTGGCAAAGTTCATACAAATGGGATGTAGCACTGAATGGCTACAGACAGACCTTGTAGAAAATTGTTTTGTCAGTCAAGCCTTGCTTATTGCATGCAAGCCTAGTGAGAGAACCTGCTGTACTAAGGGAAGGATAAAATAAATCTATTCAGGAGATATTTTTCAGATCTTACTAAGACTAGCTTTTTGTCAAAGGGCTTATGATAGACAAAATGGAGCTCAATGTATTGACAGCACATCAGAAAGCATCTGGTACCTGATGGCCAGCTGAAAGACATGGCCAAACCAACAAGTCTTTAACTAAATGTCAGCAGTGAAGAGGATTTCACTTGCAAAAATTCTTTGCACAATAAGAAGGTACAAAAGTCAAGGCAAAACAAAGCATTTTGCTGAAGTGTAATTCTTGAGTGGTCTCTAGAGTGCTACCACTCTTACACAGCTCTACACTGTTATTACTGGGAGAATTTTCTCATAGCTTAACATGGGAGTGACATAACCTTGAAAACTGCCAAGTGGTACTTCACTGATTCAAAAAGGTAAGGCCCAGATAGAAAGGGAGATCAAAAATAAAACTTAAGATAGACTACCATTCTTATTTTTTCTGTTTTTGATAAAGAAAGACAAGAAATACATGGATGTAAAGCTTATATTCTCAGGTTATAGAAAGCCACCGTCTTTGATTCAATCTAAACCCCTTTGTTTTAGCAAACAAAATGAGTTTCAGGTTGGTCAGATATCCAAGTAAAATCAAGTGTAAACCATCAGATTATCTCTGGCTCACCCTTACACAAAACCAAATAGACTCCCGTTCAGGCAAGTATCACCCAAGTATGTTTGAAACATATAACAGATGCCCGAGTACGGCTGATCATAAAAGTCCTTAAGAATAAAGGAGCTTTGATGCCTGTCTTCCCTTTTCCCATGCATAGAAAATAAGCATTGTTAGCACCTTCAGAGTGGAGAAAAGGTTAAGTATGAAATAAAATATTTGTTTCTTAGTGCAGAAAGTAATTTGGCAGGTAAAATCCAGCTTGTTTTGGAAGTTCCAGTGATACTTCTTAATAATATGAGGCATGTTATGTAGTATAAGAATTATACTAAGAAAATATAAGAATTATGCTATATTCTGTTATGATACCTCTTATATTATTATCAATATAACATCATACGTTTCACCTAAATACCTTTGTTTAACACAATTTAGCTGTCCGTAGACCTAGGGTGTTCTTCAGCTAATTTTAATGTTAGCAAAAGTTAAGGAGTATGGTTTCCTCCTATGACCTTCAAACCAAAAGTGGCTGAGAAACTTTCACCTACTAAGGACAGGTAAACAAACAAGCAAGTGAACAAATGTAAGAACTGGGGGGAAAAAAAAAAACCAAACTATCAAAAAGATTTCACCCCTAATGTTCTTTCAAGTCTGGCTATAAATCAGAACAGATTGCCTGTGGCATCTCTTTGACAAGACCCAGTCTCCAAAACCAGATCGAGAGATTATCTACACCACAAAACAAAATGTACTTGAGAGTCTTACACTCCATAAGAAAAGCTAATCTTTATTAATTAGTTGTCATGGAAACTCTGGGGCTTGGGAAGGCTATGAATGGTATACCAAGATCACATAAAAACTCCTTTTAGTAAATGCCTTCATCATGATTTGGATAAACAAACAGTAAGCAAATGCCACAGGGGTTCAAAAAGGAAAAAAAAAAAGGTAGAAAAAGTTTAAGATATTGCAAATAACAATTATTCCAGTACTTTCAGGCTTTCTGGCAAAGACCTGTGATATTAGCTAATGGTACCTGAATGACGAACAACTGAAAATATCAAACCAGCAATAGCAAGTATGAAACAGCACTCCAAAAACAGCGTGTGAAGGTCCATGCTCTTACCGCCTGCTGGATGATGCATTTAACTGAGAGAGGCCAGGTGTGACGGTAGAAGGCCAACAATCTGAGAAAGAGTCTTAAATTATTTCCTCACAGAAAATAAGACTTCTGGGAGTACATTATTCAAGCTGACTTTGGCTTCTTTTCCTCTTTTCAGAACTGTCTGTGTAGAGCATGCTTTTCCAGGAGTTTAAGCCTCAAACCCGAGAGAAAAAAAGATACACAAGACTGATCGCCCCCAGCACTGAGACACAACACCTCAGCAGCAGAATACAGCTGAACAAAATAGAGCAACAGCACAGAGACTGCAGTATCCAGCTGAACCTGTGGAGCAGGCAGAATGCAATGGGCAGAGCTGAGCTCTCGCCAGCAAGATTAAAAAAAGCTGAGGAAGCAGATCATCTTATTTCTACGTGGGGCTGGTTTGTCTATTTGCTGTTGCATTTGGGGGGCAAGCAAAGGAAGGAGGAGAAGAGGGAGAGGCACAAAAACTTTTAGGTTTTTGGTTGATTCTTCTAACATGGTGTTACCAGCTATGTTATACTGGGAGTAAATTCAGAAAAAAACAAAGAAAACCCATGTGGAGTACACTATGACCATAACTGCACACCTCTGCAGCAACAGTCCTCTGTTCTGGTACTGCAACACCACATCTCTTGCTTTCCCACTTGCAGATATAATTTGTCCTTTGAACTTTCTTCTGTTGAAATGGTGGATTACAGCAATGTAGGATGTACATCATGTATATTATGAATATACATATATTATTATATGTATATTGTTATAGCAGTGCAGAATGGCTAGCTTTGCTATGAATTTTTAAGGGGAATTTTACAGGTGATTTCCATTTTCACTCAGGAAGCACATGACATTACCTGTAGGTTTATTAAACGTTTTCTTCTGGATCAGAAAACTATTTCATTTTACAGATAAATGAAGGGTAATCAAATACTTTGATTCTTCTGAAGATGGTCAAAGTCAGAATAAGGTAGCATTTATATGTCTCCTCAAATAAATCAGCTAGCTGTTCCAAAATAAAATAAAATTAAATAAAATAAGAAGATAAAATAACACCCCTACAGCTGACTTGGGAGATGTTAATTTCAAAATTCAGACCAACTTTTGTTGCAACAGTTGCAGGCACAAGCCAAAACAGGAGTTGGCAGCAGGGTGAGAGTGCAGGCATGGCAGCAGTGGCTCCACGCAAGCTCACAGTTCGCTTGTTTACCCAGACACTGAAACAGATTTTGCTGTGACATCAATCCCCATGCTGTCCCATGTTACTTCACTGTCAGCAAGCAAGCTAGATGAGGTGTTACTGCACGATCTGCAACTTCTGAATAAACATTAGAATCATAGAATCATCTAGGTTGGAAAAGACCTTTAAGATCATCCAGTCCAACCATTAACCTACACTACCAAGCCCACTCTAGACTAATCAAGGGTAGACCAGACTAAACCATATCCCGAAGTGCCACATCTACCCGTTTTTTAAACGCCTCCAGGGATGGTGACTCCACCACCTCTCTGGGCAGCCTGTTCCAATGCCTGACCACCCTTTCCGTAAAGAAATTTTTCCTAATTTCCAGTCTAAACCTCCCCTGGCGCAGCTTAAGCCCATTTCCTCTTGTCCTATCGCTAGCTACTTGGGAGAAGAGCCCAACACCCACCTCACTACAACCTCCTTTCAGGTAGTTGTAGAGAGCGATAAGGTCTCCCCTCAGCCTCCTGAAGAAGCCTCATTCTCTCTGAAGAAATAATTGTCTTCATTGTAATTGGTGACAAATATTTAAAGCCATCTGTTTTAAAACAGTCTCCTGAAGCTGGAATGAATCTTTTTACCATGGGATGTTATGTCAAGATTCAGTTGCCAGGGCATTATGGCACTTGTTTAACTGAAATCTAGAATAAACAAAAATGTATTAGCATTCATAGGGAGGGTTTTCATGGTTGTGTATGGAGCTGAATGAACTTACACATTACCTTCATGCACACTTACGGGAACTGCGATCACTTACCAGCATGCACTACAGACAAACTTTGTGTGATAAAAAAATTTTAGAATTAATAGCGATATGGTATCTAATACTAGCTGAAACCCTGTAGTAACCACAAGTACTCTAGAATAAGTTTGTGCCTGATGAAAGAACAGTATGAAAGATACCTGTCTTATCCGTTTGGTCATGATCATTTCAGCCGTCTGGTGATTTCAAGTGCATTCCAGTTCTTTTCACTGCTTGAAAGTTACCTGCATGCTAAATGTCTGCATTATACCTAACTACCCAGAGCAATCAATCCAGCAGACAAGCTCTGAGATAAATCTACAGCAGGGACAGTGTCAGTTGAAGATGGAGGGATCACATTTATTAGACAGCATTAAGGTTGACTTCGAAAAGATAGGATTTCCCTTACGCTTGATTCAAACTATCCCAGTCATGAATTGCCTTTCCATCATTTTTTACAATTTCTATTACAGAGGTCCCTAAGACTTTCAACTCATGGAACTTAATTCCCATGAAAAATACATAAAGAATATCCCAAATACCATTTAATGGCATATATTTGCCATTTAAATGTCAAAGTAAAAACTGGAATATATATAAGCTAGGATTTGAGATGGCAGACAAGAATTCACTCCTTATGTAAACTGTATAAGCTTACCTCCATTGATAGGGACACACTGTGAACTGAAAGACTTCTTTCTCTTCCCAGAACTGCAGAACTACCCATTTTTAACCCAATCTCAATCTGCTAATTTTTGAATGCTCATCTGAAAATGCATCAAATTGTTGTTGTTGTTTAATTATTGTTGTTATTGCTTAAATTACTATACCTGACCTCTTTACTAAGCACAGGGAATACACAGGGCTTGATGCTCACCTGCTATAAACAGATTTGTTGAAGTTGTACTTAAAATTGGAAAAGTCATATTGTAAGCTTGATCAGAAAGTTGTCTACTGAAAATGTTAAATCTCAGACAGTACCAGTAGAGAGAGCCAGGCTCTGCAAACAAGGCTTATCCGAGGCCCTTTATGACCACAATAGTTTTTTAAAGGAGAATTTTTTAGTACCAGAGAAGCAAAGATGCTTATGAGACCCCACTGAAGAGGAAAGGCGCTTGTCTTGGTTTTTTTCAGAAAGGTCACATATATGATCAGGTAGCATTTCACTCGAATTTAAACACTGTCTTCAACTTGCCACGTGCAGGCACTGAGTGAATGTCTGTGGCAAGCCTACCATGGGAGACTTCCAAGAGTAACAGATTGCTCATTAGCCTCCACCTATTTAGTGTCATTGTAGAAAATTGGCTCAGCGGAGTGGGTTTGAGACAGAGAAGTGTTATAATCAGAAGAAGGAGGATGAGTCGTCAGCCATTGCTGGAGCAAGCATTGCCTGAATTTCCACCTTCAGTCTTGGCAACACCTGTCGTCTGGAGAGCACATCAGTATTTCACCTTTATTTTTATGTGTATGATCTGAAAGATGCTGTTTTGGCTGTGAAGCATTTCAGCATATTGTTCAAAATGCCTCCATAGGCTCCAGCCCTGGTTGGTTGAGGTGCCTAGAACAAGGCCATTCTATTCAAGGAGTGCTTGCATGTTGCAAGGAACTGTTCATTATTTTAATCTTCTTGCATTTTGCATAAAACCACAAAAACATTGTGACTGATAATTAATGTGATGCAAATTCTTGTCCTGTCTCCTGGGATTTTTATTCAGGCACTAATTCTTGTGGGGTCAAAAGTTGAACCTAGGGCTCTGTATAGGTCCTGGTAATTTCTAACTTTGTGGTGTGGTTTAATCATACAGATTTTCATTCTTCATTTATAGGTTGTGTACAGGGTGAAATCCTTTTCTTAAGGAACACTGTTTAAGTGCTACTAGATTGCAATCATGTTAATTGAAACTCTGCTTATCTAAGTAATTATATACTCACCTGTACAACCTCAATAATGTTACCAGAAGTTTCTCAGCAGCAAGCCCTATTCTAGCTGTGCAAGATTCCATCTCTGAAGGCAAAAGAAAATTGTGACTCCCAAGCAGCTGGAATTCTTTGGAGCACAGCCAACAATGTCACAATTCTGGTGATTTGGGAAACTGTTGACTAGGTATCAATGGCCACTTTGCAGGAAATCTTGATCTCAACATAACATGTGCTTTGATTACACAAAAGCTGACCAAGACCTTCAGGACTTTTCCCACGCTTTTACCTATAAGCAAACCACTCTTCACTCTTGGATGTCACTTTTCACATGTATTCTCTTAATGGCCCAAGTTTTCTTTTCTAAAACATGAGATACTACTTTTGTTAGAACATCTAGAGCTTACAAGCAATTTATGTTGTCACATACTGAGATGCAATTTGTAAATAATACTAGTGGCCAAGAAATCAAAGTGATTCCATCAAATGTAATCTGACTCAGTACCTCCTCTCAAGTAAAGGTCTGAGCAAATGGATATATTTGTTAGTTCCTGCCAATGGATGCATTATAATTGTACCTGTTGTTACACTCGTATTTTAGTGGACATCCTCTGCAATGTAAGTCACGGATCAGTCTGTCCTGCCTTAAAAGTGACAGGCATTACTATATACTGAAATAAGTATTAATCACAAATGTTAATGATTTGGATGCAGAAATTGCTTCCGCCCTCCTAGACTGATAATAGCACTCTTGTACTGAAGACAAAGACAACTTAATTCCCACAGCAGTATTTCAGATGGAGTGTGTGTGTGTGTGTGTGTGTGTGTGTGTACATCACCCCTTTTAATTTACATACATACAGGCAGGTTAATCAGGAATTACCTGGCTGCCATTAATTCCAGTTTCCATTACTGTCAAAGACTCATTAACACTTCAGAGACCCTGTCTTTTAATTATTCAGATACTTTGCATACTAAGCAGTTCTACCTTTCCCTTTTGTTGTGGTTTAGCCCCAGCCAGCAACTAAGCACCACGCAGCCGCTTGCTCACTCCCCCTACCCCAATGGGATGGGGGAGAGAATCGGAGGAGTAAGAGTGAGAAACACTCCTGGGTTGAGATAAGAACAGTTTAATAATTGAAATAAAGTAAAATAGTAATGATAATAATAACAATATAATAATAATAATAATGATAATAATAATAATATACAAAGCAAGTGATGCACAATGCAATTGCTCACCACCCGCCGACCGATACCCAGGCAGTTCCAGAGCAGCAATTGCTGCTCCCGGGCCACCCCCACCTCGCCCCCCCCCCAGTTTATATACTGAGTGTGACGTCATATGGTATGGAATAGCCCTTTGGGCAGTTTGGATCAACTATCCTGGCTGTGCCCCCTCCCAGTTTCTTGTGCACCTGGCAGAGCATGGGAAGCTGAAAAGTCCTGGACTAGTATAAGCAGTACTTAGCAACAACTAAAAACATCAGTGTGTTATCAACATTCTTCTCCTCCTAAATCCAAAACACAGCACTATGCCTGCTACTAGGAAGAAAATTAACTCTATCCCAGCCAAAACCAGGACACTTTTATATCTCCTTAAGCCTCTTCCAGCCAAAATGCATTCCTTCCTTAAAAACAGTGAGAGTTCATTTGACGCTTTGTTTCGTTACTAGTATATCTTCACCGACACAATAGCTATGAATGATCCAAACCTTATTCCATTTTTCAGTTAATAGTGTTTTAAGGCTAATTCTTTAATCTTCTGATATGTGAACTAGCTCTTGGTTTAATCTCACTAATTTATTTGCTTTTGATACAGAAATGAACAGCTCCTGGACTCTCATCTGGTATCACGTTCGAAATTTCCCATATTGCAGCATTTTTTTCTCCATGAGGACTGCCCATTGCCATGCACTATGCAGCATTTTTGGTTTAAGAAGGTACAAGATAACTGTCTGGCATAAGAAATTCCCAATCCTGATGATCTGCCATACACTCTGCAGTTTAATTCAGTATATGGAAACAACTTAATGTTTTTTAGATGGAAGCCATTGCAGGAATAAAATATATGAATTTCCATTCTTCCTTAGGAGCAAAGCTATTATTAGAAAATTTAACTCTGGCCATCGTACTCCCTGTCTCAGTGGAAAATGCACTTCAGTCAAAGCTTGTTACTTTCTGTGGACAAAATTAAGAGTTCGTGATTACCTCGGTTCAAAAGTATTTGTCTACAGCTGCTTCAGTTCCCCTGAAAGCAAGACCTTCAGAAGCATTTTATATCTGAATTTATGCTCCTAAGATAGCTGTGTTTTTAAAGCCATTTAAAAACTCAAACAAAATCTTTTTATACTTTTGCAAGAACAAATATTCACAGCATTGACTACAATACCCATTCTACATGTATATATAACCCAGGGGTTCTTACAACCACATGTGCAATCATACAAATGTGTTGTTTTGCATATTAAATGAGACATTAGCAGCCCTCTTTAAGTTTTTAATGAAGAGGTGTGTATTCTGGTATTACTTGCAGAGTTGTTACTCAGGTAGTATGAGTTGCTATAGATGTTACTAGAAGATCTAAGCTGACACTGTAGGATAGTCATTTTAGCTCCAGGTCAATATTGGCATGCTCTAATTTATGCTACAAGAATATCATTAGCTAAACACTGACAGTCTTCTTCAGCCAGTTTTGCAAGAAAGCAGTTCCCACCCAGCACTGAAATGTTCTGTTTGACTGTTCTTTATACTTTTTGTTGCTATTTAGAAAGCTGCAGCATCAGTGCACAGAAATCCCACTGTACAGGATGACCTTGATATCTAGAAGATTGAAACCCGAGATTCCACATAGTCACAGGGTGCCAAAGGTCAATACACTGTTAAGACACCTGCATCATATCTGTTTGCCTGACAGTTGAGCATGCTTAAAGATCACGTTAGTACACCACATCATCTAGATTAGATGACGAGCAACTGATAAACACATTTTTAAAGCAGCTGCATGTTACAGTCATTCCTTAGTTTTAGGCAAAACCTGCAATATCCACAGTCCCTATTCAGCTAAATATGGTACATTCAAGACACAGCCCCATGCAACAGCAATGTTACAGCCACATACAACAGAACCAACGCTTCTGCAGACAACAAGGTACATTTTTGATGAGACAACATTCTGACTTTCCAAGGGAATGTCCACTCAGCAGGGTCCCTGCCTCTATGTAAATGTCTGGCACAGGTCCACCTGAAATCAGAACTTTATTTAGAAATCTCTGCTATAGTTTCATTAGCATGCAAAAGGGAGCTGACCCTCAGAGCAGAATAACCAGACGTTATTTTAGTGCTCTTTTCACAGGTATCTTAGAGGTGCCAAGACTGAGACTAACAAAGATTAGCCCAGCTGAAAGACTGATGGTCATAAAAAAGAAACTAAACCACAAAGTTTAGGGGGGAACCTAACCTTTCAGGATAGGTGATTATCTAGTGAAACAGATGCGAGACCTAAAACTACTACAAATGTGGTGTTTGATTTCTTAAATCAGAAGAAAAATCCTTCAGAGAAACACATATATTGTGAACAAACTCTTCAGTCCAATTCATGTAAATGCCAGCTTGGCATATTTTTCAAAGAGAACACCAGCAAAGTCAGGTTCAGATCTGAAGTCTAAGCTGGATGGGCTGCAAATCTAACCAAGCAGATGACACAGATTTCTGAGCAGGATTAAATGAAAGTTGTGGCCAATGAGAGAGAGAAATGTACGACACTTTGAACACTGAATCTGATATGAATTTAGGATGTTCTACAGCTGTGCAACACTGTTTCCTATGACAGCAGCAGCAGGGCTCCCAAAAGCTCCGCCTGCAGCTGGCAACTGCAGCAATCACTGCTCAGGCGTACACTGGCCTTTTAAAGTGGCCAGGAATTGTTTAGCTGGTATTAGTGGCCTGGAGCTTTGGTTCAGAGAGAACAATAGGTGTACTATTTTAGAGGCATTAAAGGTATTAGTGGCAAATCTGCATCGTGCCTGTTTACTGCTGTACTAGTGGTATTAGACAGGAATTGAAAACGACTGCAACAGGCTACTTGTTTTGAAATGCTCCATGCCGTAAGTGGAAACATGATTCTTATTCTATCATCATTATAAAAGACAGCAGTATTAATCAGCATTTTCTCTTTCTGAAATTAAAGAAAACAATAATATACTTCCATAGACTTCTCTGTTGCACTTCTCAAAAACTGACTAATTATGACTCATCTGAGTTATTTATATGATGTTTCATTTAATAAGGACTTACACTGATTTCTGCATGTTTTCTGTGAAAACCAAATATTTTCACACAAAGTCAAGTAAACAGACATATACAATAGTTTAATTAGAGAATTATTTCAAATAGTGGGAAAAACCAGCAGCTAAACCCAATTCAGTTGTGCATCTATAACAACCTTAATATCTCTTTCCATTTCTCTTGGCAGAACCAAAGATAAACATATTAAACCTTTAAATGGATTCTTATGGAAGATAAAAATCTTGATTGGCCACGATATAACAGGATATCTCTGCTGACACATCTTCACAAGATCAGGTGTGAATGGAATTTTGTGTCTACTTCAAGCAGGCAGTGAAAGGAACCATGATACTGTTGCACAGTTATGCATCGTAAACTCATAGTTCGCTGCTGCGAAAGCCTTCCATCCAGAACAAACAAGGGCAGGCGGGGAGTCCCAAGCTTTTCCCTACTGATCCTGCCCCATGGCCCTGCATCCAGCTCTAGCTCCCTCCTAGAGACAGGTTTATGCCATTCGTTCTTCCTCCTGCTCCTCCCATCAGCAGTGGCAGCTGATGCAACTTCCAGAGGAGGACAAGAGGAACCACAGTAACTCTCCCACAGGGTTAGCAGCATTTATCCCAAAGCCAAGGGCAGGTTTGTTAGCTGTTTGGCCCAGGCTACTTTTTCTTTCCAGTCAGGTGAGGGTGATACCTTTAAAGTTCCCAGCCATGGATATGGGGGCCTTAGAAGCTAAAATCCTATTGAGAAACATGGCTAAGACCTCTCAGACTGCATTTCAAGCTATTTGGGTCATTCTAGCATGACCCAAATACATACCCAAATCACAAGAATGTCAGAGTGCAGCGTGGTGCACAGGACCTGTAAAACACAGCTCTAGATGTACTGTGTTTTGGTCAGCTTTCCATTAAGACCTTTCTATTTCAAGAAAACTTCACAGAAAACAATGAAGAAATTGTAATTAAAACAGTCTTAATTTTACCTCCATTTCAGACAAAGTCTGACTGACTTAGCTGACTGTTAGACTTAAGTCAATGAATGCAAAACCAAACCTGTAGACATAAACTGACCCTTGCCAATCTCTCAAACTGAAACCAACAGAGATGGCACAAGGCTGTTAAAAACTATCATCTTTAGAATGGATCCAGTGATCACCGTAATACAGATGACAGCTACCAATTTTACCCAGTCCTGTTTTTCTCAAATACTACTGTCTTAATGCTATTTTAGATGTCTGATACTTATGTAAAAAAAAAACTCTCTTAAGTACTGAGAAGTATATACTCTGCCACCTTAAAGTCAGATATTTACATACACTTTAGCAGCATGTTTTATGCTAAAATTTTTCAGCGTCAAAGCTTGTCATGTGATAAAACAGCAATGCAAGTATGATGACTCAATAGCCATATCCCAGTAATGGAGAAAAACCTTCCTATTGTATTTTTCCTGTCCCTTGCTTTTACCTGCCAAAGAATGCAGTGTTTAGAGTAACAAAGTAATTCAGAAAAAGCTAAATAGATATTTCAACCCAAATGTAGGCAATTTTTAGGACCAGCTCCACACAATCTCCCTAAGGAAGGCTGCCAAAAATGAGGCCCACCTTCTACTTAGAAGTACTGCTGGTTTTCTATGAACCATCGGGTGGTTGCAGGTGCTAATTGTAGCTACATGTTTTAGGACCAAGATTAAACCTTTTCCCACATTTATTTCAAACAGCAGTTGGTCTCCACAGAGCAACTCTGGGTTGAGATTTACTGCTGACTTTACACTATGGCTGCAATCCTGCAGCATAATTTACCAAGAAGTAGTTTGGCATAAAAATGTTTAAGTGACAACATAATGGGAAGCTGGAATTCATCTGATTACAGTTATTCCATTCCTTAAGTATTTTTCTTCTAAGTTAGCATAATTCTCTGTTGCGCTTCAAATTCTAACATTTTAGATCACGGAATAATCCAATATTCACTAATCCAATTAAACTTTCATTTCTTTTGACCCACACTTCTCCAAATCATCTACACATTTCACAGTGCGCACTTCTAATGAAACCTGCAGCACACGCTCCAGTTGCAACATTACTGTCCTGTAATTCTGAGCAGGGTGAAAGCCACAGCTGGGTCTCAGATCTTAAACAACTATTTCAGTCCAACAGCAGACAGTAGCAGGACCTCAGTCATAAAACTGTAGAATTTATTAGATTCACAGAAAATGAAACTGTCCCCAGAGAGTTATATACCCATCACTGAAGATTAGATTTTTGGTCTGGTTGTTTTAATAATATGAAATATAAACTTATTGGCAATATTTTCAAATTTGTTTTGTATCTAAAACATTTTCAACGATAGTAGTGTTCAATTGGTCAATTTGGCATGTTTAAAATGCAACAAACATTTCAGTAAAACATAATAAAAATAAGTCACAATTTTTTTGCCTCATAAGATGCATCTTTCACTGTTAACAACTCCCTGTTGATGGATGTGGCTTACACCATAATTTTATGGTTTTCATCGTATAGGGAGCTTTCAACATAAATTCATAACAAGTGTTTCCTTTTATTGTAGCAGAAAATAACCACTTTCTACAAATCAAATATTAACATAGCAAAGCAAATTGCAAACCTGGTGAGTGCACTTACTTACTGGGCATCAGTTCTCAAGAAAACTACTTTCTACATTTCTGTACAAAGACTTCACAAAGTTACTCTCTTGTCAAAACAAAACGAAACCAAACAAAATCCCACAGTCAGGAAAAGTTTGAAATTGCTTACCTTGAAGAAGCTGCGAAGAAAATACATTATACTTAGCATTTTGGAAGGTTTAAAATGAGGAATTGTTCAATCTTTAGAACATCCAAGGCCTGGGTGAATTCCTACACTCCTGCTGTGTCTTTAGTTACATGCTTTCTTGTTGCTATTTTGGACGGTCTTAGTACAAGGGAAGCATGTGAGCCATGCCAGGAGCTTATGCTAAGGAGTTGCATAACAATTAGGGCTTATCTGTGCTGCGCTGTACAGTACAGCAATGCAAACAGGTTTGTTCACAGTTTACTAGCCCCAGAACACTTCTACCAGGCATGCCCAGAATGATGCCATTGTATTTGCTAAAGAAACTAAAGCTATTTGTGAGTGCTTCTAAAAGAACTGGAACTACAAAGGACAGCACATGTTCCCTTACATCCCCCACAGCTTTTGCTTTTGCCAACTGCAACTTCAATCAGTGAGTATTACACTTGCTGCAGTATTTAAAAGCAATGGCTCCCACAACATGAGCTTTCTAGTTACTATCTTTAAAGGTAAGGAAAAATTGCAGAACAAGTCTTTTGAAGTGCAGAAGAGTAAATGCAATTTCAGTTTCTTCCTTTTTCTCACTTAACATTAAAGTCCCTTAAAGATTATCTGTGCTTCAGTAACATTCAGCAACACAGAGATGCAATTTATGCCATGTAGTAAAGAATCTATCAACTTTCAGTGGCCAGCGCTGAGAGTTACAGGTAGTCCGCTCACAGTTCACTTAAAATTAAAGAATACAACTACAGACTGCAAGCAAGTTCTCAGGGAGGGATCACTGCATTACAGCAACTGTGAGGCACAGCCTGATACTGCATGCTTTCATTTGTTTGTTAATCTAACTACGGCTTATATTTGAACTATTCAAACCCCCCGCTATTAAAATCTTTACACCAGGAAGAGGTGTTTTAGGGAGGTGCTCCAGAGTAACTTCTGATGCTCCACGCTACTGGCCACAGGGGAGAAAACCAGACAGATGTGCAACGCACCCAGCACAGCAAGGTGGGAGGAGGGACACAATCACCCACCGTGGCTGATGCCCCAGCACTTGCCCAAGACTAACAGCAGCTCTAACGTGAAACATGCTCTTTGGCTCACTCTGTGCAATAGGCGGTCTGTGTCATCACCCCCACAGTACGCACATGCCCCACTTGCCTTGAATTTGCAATACTGCAAACCCTTCTGTAGCTTCCAGCAGCCATTCTTCTTGCTGGTCTATTTCAAATAGAAATATTATTGTCTTGGTAGCAAAGAAGACATTTATGCATAAATCAAATACTTCAGAGCAGGAAGCCATCTTTTACCATGTACACAATTTTTCTGCCATTGTGGGAACTGCATAAGTATACACAGCCATAAGGAAGGGCACACCTAACTTGTTAGAAACCAGGCCAATGATTTCCAAATCGCAACACAAGGCACAAATGCAATATAGTCTGTGGTTTGATTTGCCAAATGACAACACTGCTTCAGCAAAGTTCAGTGCTGCCATGTCTTATGATTTCATGGATAAAAAGAGTGTTTTCCTTAAATCCTAGTTCTAGAAGACATACATATGTCAATATTGTATACATACAGCAATCTTTTTAAGTAAACTTTTGGCCCACAATTTGGGAGGAAAACTGCAGATAAAAATTCTAAAATGTCTCAAAACAATTAAAAATCCAATGTTAGTTTTAAACAAATCTCCTTGGAGGGAAATGGGCCTGGCTCATGAGTTTTCAATGCTTTTATTTGTTAATTCTGAAGTTTAAATTATTTTGAAGGATTACTTTTCACAATTTATTCTGAAGTTACTGTCATTCTTTTACACCCTGCTTATTAAAGAAATCGCAGGCAGACTTACATTTCCTGCATGCGTCTCCTGGTATCGACTCAATGGGCTATGCTCATAAGGTTCAGCTGAAGCATTCTTTGCCCAAGCCCTGATGTCAGACTCTCTGAGCAGAAGAAAATGCCCACTAAGATGAGTCCAGCTCTGCAGTGCCTTGGCATTTAGTTTTCACAAATGAAAAGGAAAACAAAGCTTTATTCATATATGAATTAAGGGGGGGGTTAATAAGAATCAACCTATGCATGTGAAAAGCCAGATTTTGCTGCCTGTTTTTTATCTGAAAGTATTTCTACTTTCTACAGAACTGCCCATGTTGCAAACAACATGCCAGAAGCTAGTCATTGCCACTGGCCAGGGGGCTTGCCCCAAGAACTTGACTCCCCTTTCAGTTGCTTATCTTTTCTGAAATTAAGGTTAAAGCTCAACTGCCCATCATTCGCCCTATTATTCCACACTTTACTTGTTTGTGGGCTAGAAATAATGTTGTTCCTTTTTGGTAAATTAGCTGAGATCTTTCCCTCAGACTGGTACATTTCTTGGACTGGTTTACTTCACCACACGGGATGTGAAAGTTGCACAGTATTCCCTTAATCCTGCAATTGCTTAAAGGCAACACTACTATTTCTGGAACTCTGCTGTCCAAAACTTCAGAAAAATTGCAAGAAACTTTCTAGAAATCAGACTGTTGTGAACCTGCGTCTTAATGTATCATTACAGAGCTCTGTAAGTCTTTTTACATTCCTGAAAAATACAGGTTGTTCGGGTGCCTGTGCCCAGGCAGTGGCAGTGAGGAGAGGCTGGGGCTGCCCCATGCCAGTTCCAGCCACCCAGGGCAGGGCACAGCTGGGACAGCCCGAGGAGCCGACGGCGGCCCCGTGGCAGCACATTAAAGAAAGGGCCAAACGCTGCCCGGCAGCAAGGGGTGAGGGACAAGGTGTGAGAACCAGCCCTGTGGGCAGCAGGGCAGGAGCAGGAGGTGCTGCCAGCACCTGGGCAGAGACTCCCAGCAGCCCCTGGGGAGCCCAGGCTGGAGCAGGTATCCACGCTGTGGCCCGTGGAGGATCCCACACCGGAGCAGGTGGATATGCCTGGACGGAAGTGCAGCCCCTGGAGAGCCCATGCTGGAGCAGGTTTATCCTGAAGGAACTGCAGCCTGTGGGAAGGACCCACACTGCAGCAGGGAGAAAGAGCATCGGGAGGAAAGAATGGCAGAGACGGACTGTTGTGGCCTGACTGCAACTCCCCATTCCCAATGCCCTTCCACCAGTGAGGGGAGAGGTGGAGGAGTCAGGAATGAAGAAGTGAACTTCAGACTTGGGGGGGGAAAGAGGAAGCGGGGGGAAGGCGTTTCAGCTTCTGTCTTTGTTTCTCACTGTCCAACTCCAATTGGCAATAGATTAAATTAATTTCCTAAAGTTGAGTCTGGTTTGCCCATGACAGTAATTGGTAAGTGTCTTTATCTCAACCCACGAGCTTTTTCATGTTATTTTCTCCCCCTGTCCTGTTGAGGAGGGGGAGTGAGAGAGCGGCTGGGTGGGTGTCTGGCAGCGGGCCAGCATCAACCCACCACACAAGTGCACTATGACTACAAACAGACCTAACAGCATTAAAGAGAATCTGCAACCTGAATTAATTAGTGTTATGATATGCACAAACATCTAAAAGATCCCCCTTCCCCCTTTATCCTATGTCTAATGAAGAAGTCCCTGCCAGTAACTTTGATTTGTAAATCTATAAAAAGCTTTCTGATGCCCAAAATTTTGCATTTTCTAGAACAGCAGCCTACTGCCACTAGGCTGGTGTTTTTCATAGCTACCCTTTCACAGTTTGCCCCCTCCCCTTAAAAGCAAACAATGGGTTC
Source organism: Pelecanus crispus (assembly GCF_030463565.1). NCBI lineage: Eukaryota > Metazoa > Chordata > Aves > Pelecaniformes > Pelecanidae > Pelecanus > Pelecanus crispus. Next base: position 26,304,232 of record NC_134651.1, on the reverse strand, counting down.
CCAGGAGTTCACTACTACCAAGTCTGTTTTCAGAGTGAGGAGTTTATCACTTAACGTAAACTTCACTTGCAAAACCGTGGTGATCATCCTTTCAGTGTATGATTCTGAGGTTTCATTTGGTCAATGAGGATTTATTCCCTTTGGTACAGTCAATAGAGCTGTTAATCCTCAAGTGCCCAAGGCCAGCCACTGTTGACATTTTTCTTACAGATACACTATCTAAATCCACATGCCTTTTCTGCTTTTTAAAGAACAGCAGCTGAAAGGCATCACTGAATCATAGAACAAAAAAATCCATTTTGCCTTTTGCCACCACAGTCAAAAATTGCTGTTTAAACTGACGCTGCCTTCAGCAGATCAGGCACTATGGGGTGCTTGAACCAAAAACATCTGTCTAAAGTTAGGTACCAAAACCTTGTGGAGCATTGAGACTAGAATTCCCTAAAGGCAGACAAGTGGCACTGAAACTCCACTACTGTACTAGTGGAATGTTTTTCATCCCATGAATTCAACTATTCGACTACTTCATATACCATTCATTAGGGTTAGTTTAACACTGCTGGGTATTATGTAGATCGTATCACGTTGGCTTCCAAAACAGCTAAATTTTAGAAAATATGCTGATGTTATTCCAGCTTTATGGCTGCAAAGGTCAAACAAGAGAAGTTTTGTGTGCATACTGCATAGCTTAAAGTGAAGATGGGGACTGGACCTGCCTTCTTGCATCTTCTGAAAGCATCATATGCTTCTGTAAGATTCCTTCAGGGAACAATTTTTGCCCTTTGTTGTCTTCTCCTTAGAGTACAAAGCCTACACATTTCATTGTTTTCATGTCAGTAAAGACTTAACAATCCCCTATTAAAAAAGACAATGAATATGGCTCAGTGGAACCCTAGTTTATATCCCCAAACTCTCATATTTTGAAATATTGCAATTTGAAACAAAAATATCCAGCAATGAAGACTTTAAGCTGTCACCCTGACCTGGGCAGTAAGGGACGTGCTGCAGGCAGTCATCACTAACTGCCAGAGCAAGATGACTTAAGTGACCAAACAGGTCTAATTTCTGAATGATCATGTCAGGTACTTTCATCTTTGGTGTAATTGTTTATTTGCCCTTAGGCAGTTCATTTGATTCCCATTATCATAAAAATATACCTCCTGATGCAGCCTAACATGTTGGTTCAAGTACTCTTCAAATCCTTCTGAATTTCCCTCCTGTAATCAAAGCATTTAAGTTTTTCGTCTTCATAGAAGGTAAGAGATTCTGGGCTTATAATGGGAAACTGCACCTTTGGGAGCTGAGACAGGTATTTCTGTGCTTTAATTGTGCTCTAATCTGGGTAAACATTTGTGCTGCTAAGCCAGAAATCTCCATGCACCAACACTGGCGACAATTGTCCAACAAAATCCCATTACTTCTGGACACCAGCAAACAGCAAATAAGTTAGAACTTCTCAGGCTATGTTTTACATGACAGGACAGTTTAAGAGCTGAAAATAATAAGAAAATCTGAGTAGCAAAAGTCATGGATTGAGCCCTGAGAAGAATTTGGTCAGTATTGGCACCAGCATTGATTTCTGTCGAAGCATGTATGGGGAGTTGCTGATGCTGTCACAGAGAGAAGAAATGTCATTGCTGTCACCACATGCTCAGTCCTCCACCCATAGGCAGATGAAGATATTTTTACTCCAGTTGGACACTTCCAGTCAAGACTGAGCCCAGACTGTGAGACACAGCAGCCTTCCTAAGAATCTTGCAAGGTTAATTCAGAGCTGGTTAGATCTCCAAAGTTCTCTTCTAAGCTAGAGGCATACATAACACAGAATTAGATGCCTGGTAGCCTAGTCCAATAGGAAGCTTTTGCTATGGGCTTAGAAAATATCTTATTCATGTTCATTTAAAAATCCCCTGCAGTAAAGAGCTAAAAAACAACTGGCTAACAGTTGCCTTTGACCCTAATAAAGCCAGTGAAATGAATTCCAAACAGAATTTCTAGAAAGAATTTACTGGTTCTAGAGAAAGTCCAGAGTGGGAGTTCCAAACTACAATTCTGCCCTTAAATATGCTCATTACAACTGAAACAAATGGAAACTTGAATGCAGTGCAGAAGTAGGCTTCTGTGATTTTTTCCTGTGCCTGGAGAGAAGTCCTGCTGGTAATAAACTAGTTAGAAGCAGCATGACTGGCTTCTCCACCTACTATTCTCCACAATCTCTTGGCCAGGTGGATGGCAGAGGGGTGCTATCACATGCAGATGATTAAAATGACAGGACGTAATGAAGTAGAGTTCTGCTGTTTTTTTTTTTTTTAAGTTATTCAGAAACTCGTGACAACTGTCTCAAAGTTGTAACCATTATCTCAGATACAAGTCTGCCATTAAAACCTCCTCCACCTGTTGGAAATATTACTGTGGTGCAAATGAGAATCCAAGCCATCACTCTCAATGTACCCTACACTGGACATAAAACCCATTTTCCTGTCTTTGCATCAGATAGCAAGATACACAGAAAGAGCTGTCACCCCGCAGTAAGGAGGGTTGCAGTGATGCCAGAAGTGCTAATGCTACAATATCAAGCCATTAGGTGCAGGGACAGAAAGAGACATAAACCAGCACTAGGTATTATCAATCTGATGGAGGACTGAAAACTAAACCAGCCAATATCAAGGCTATGAAAAGATTGCTTTCAGGTCAGAGTCCTTGTCCCACTTTGAGGGCCTGACTCTACTGGAACCGATCAAAGCAGGCCTCTGGGGAGATCTGATAAGACAGGGAATAGACAATACTCTTTAATAAGGTGATAGATTCTGGTTAGGACAATGACGCTATTTCAAGGGCTCATGACATTCAGATTTCTAATCCAGAGATTTTAATGTGTGTGGCAGGGGCAGAGCACCTGTCCTGGTTTTGGCTGGGATAGAGTTAATTTTCTTCCTAGTAGCAGGCATAGTGCTGTGGTTTGGATTTAGTAGGAGAAGAATGTTGATAACACACTGACGTGGTGGTGAACAATTGCATTGTGCATCACTTGCTTTGTACATTATTATTATTATATTGTTACTATTATCATTACTATTTTATTTTATTTCAATTATTAAACTGTTCTTATCTCAACCCAGGAGTGTTCCTCACTCTTACTCCTCTGCTTCTCTCCCCCATCCCACCTGGGCAGGGGGAGTGAGCAAGCGGCTGCGTGGTGCTTAGTTGCTGGCTGGGGCTAAACCACGACAGTACCTTATGGAGAGGTTTGTCTGTAGGAAAAGCTCTTTTGAAACTATTCCATGAATAGACAGTGCACACACAACGGAGAGATTCCCACAAACTGCTGTCTTCCTCTCTGGTGAGATCCCACAGCTGATCACTGGGGAGCAAGAAAGTCTAGAGCTTTCTTCCCAAGCAGGTGACATCATGAGGTTAGTTATTTGAGATGGGGCCAGTTCTTCAGTCAAGAACTACTTCAAAACTGAGAAAAAAACGAAGTACTTGTACTCTTGGTACAATTATTCCTTTGATTAACATATAAATGCTGTTCTTGTTAACCAACATGTTTTCAACCAAGGTGTTGTTAGCAACAGTATTGTAGCTTAAGTACCTGTAGCATAAGTAATTAGATCGTGCATACGTAGACAATAGCTACACAATACACAAGGTATTGTATAGATATAGACAAAGTATGCCATTATTGTCATATGTTGCTACACTTTACAATGGAAAATATTAAATGTAGATCAAGCCCTTGAGCCTGTAAGCACACAGTCCAAAGTGGTGTGTATACTGTCATAAGAAACAATATTCCTCTGCATTTTTAATACGGAATGATGACCAACTTGCTTTCCTGCCTCCTGCCTTGTTGATCTGGCAGCACTCCTTCCTCCAGGAAATCATGGCATACATTTCCTATACTATCTTCGACATACCATTCACTGTCTGCCCTCTTGCATGTGTTTTTCCTGCAGTATTGTATCTATAGGATTTCCTGGGTTTTCTGGTTTTCACTTCTCCGTGTTAGATTCGGCTCTTTTAAGCAGGTCATTTTTTCACAAATATCTTTAAAATCTTGTCTTGCAACCACTTTGTTCTATAGGAGAGAACTCAACACTTTGTCCTATTGACAGAGAATCCAAGTGATAAGTGTTCAAGTCCCCTGCTTCTAGTTTCCACCCTTCTACAGAACTAGCTCAATGCCTAAGAACTGGGCACACACCACCTCATAGCTGCATACTTGTTGGTTGGCATTGGTACTTACCCACTGCTAGAAAACCCAGGTGTTGCTCAGCCTCTACCAATAGCTCTTTTCCTGCAAACTCCCCAGACACAAATGGTCCAATAAAGATGAGAAAGTGTCAGATTAAAGTCAGAAAGTATGCATCTCGTTCCTAGCATGGTACGGCACTTGGCAAGATTTAAAGACACATAGTTACTAGCATTAATTCCTTCTGGCAACTTATTGCCAGTTGTTATGCAAGCCATGACCTGGTATTTGAGTCATACTACAGATGGCAAATAGCAACACCTTCGTGGGCAGGTGTCAAAATCCCCCAAAATCACATAACTCTAGTATTTCGGAATCCTGAACTCATCAGGCAGAACAGTCTCAAGCAACCCTCATTAGTTCATGTCACAGAACTGTAACGCACTCCATTCAGTGCAAATGACTGAGACAGGAGAAAAGAAGATTACAAGTGGAACAACAGAAGCTGCTGCAGGCTTAAAATGCAATGTGCAGCAAGAAGGGAGGGTGGAGTTTGCAGACTACCAGCTTAGATTGCTCCTGTAGCCATAATTTCCTCAGTTCTGTATTCAAAATCAAATTAACGATTTGTGAAACAAAAATAAAGTTCTGTTAGTTAGTGGATTAAGCTGGACAAATGCAGTTACAGCTGCAGAACTGATACTGCACCAGACCATCTGTTGGGATCTCTGGCCCAGGCATCAAAACCTCATGCTGTTTATCTTTGAGCTGTTCCAAGTCACTGTCATGTATTGAATATGTGTTCCAAGGATTAACTGTGTGTGTATTGACTCTGCAGCTGGTATCTATTAAATTAATACCTAAGAATTCAACCTTAGCCACCTATCAGTACCACAAGACTTGCAATGTATTTATTAATGGGGGACATAACTGGCATTGGAGGTGCATCTCAGCTGCTGATTTTCAGCTTGCTGTGCCCTAAAGCATTTGTGTATCCACTGGAGTGATATGGTTGGGGATTGCAGAAGTCCATGTTGCACATGGAGTATTAACAAGCAATGCATGTGTGGAACGGAAAAAGACTAACTGTAACCACATAAGTGCTGCTAATCTTTCATCCCACATAAAATTTTACTCTTCCTTTATTTCCTCTCTGGGACATGTTCATGTTAGATGATTCTTAGAAAACTGAGCACATCTGTTAAAAGAAACCAAATCAAATACTCAGGCCTCTACCTAGCCTTTATAATACTGGTCTGCTTTATACACCAGTAGAGTTGCACTATTTATGAGGCTATACTGATGCTGCAATAATAATAAAGGTGAGACTACATGCACTTAAGCACAACCTGCACAAGTTCACTGGGAAACTCAGGATGATATCAGACAGCTGCACTCTCATGGCTATTATTTATTCCAGTTGGAGAAAACTACCATATATAGCCAACCTCTGTTGTAGCTGCAAAGCATACAGGCCCTTTGAATGATCTCTGCAAAAGGCAGAGCTTGGGGATATTGATTTGCTTCTACACAGCTCTAGTTTTCAAGGTGGCTAAGAAAAGCCAGGGCATGTACAAATCAAAACAAGCTGAGGGTTGTTGCTGTGTGACAGCTAGCCCTATGGAAGGAACAGAGACATGTACAGTTGCCAACTTCTGTCCAGGTGCAAAGACCGTTAGCCCGGTCCCCACACTATAAGAAGCAAACCACAGTTTTGATCTAGTTACCTTCCTAATTTTAGCTTTTGGCCTTTCTCCGCTCTGGACAACTGTAACAAATAGAAATGTTTTCCAAAGTAAATCAAGGTTCTTCACATAATCCCCGTTCAAATGGCTAGGGCTTTAAGAACTAAGTCCTGCAAAGTCTTCTGATACTTCATAATTCTCCTTACCTTAGAATGTTCAGCATGTGCTGTTTTCCAGAGGTCAGGGGTAGCCACTCCCTCCTCATGCAGGTCATGCTCTCTGATGACAGGCAAGGCTTTATCAAGAAGTCCCAGCGACTTCAGCAAAAGCCTGCTTCCTGCCTGCTGCTAGACCCAAGAATTAATATCGAGAGGTGTGTGCTGACCATGTAATGTAATGCTTCCAGGTACATTATGAACTCCAAGCTAATGGAAGCATCTCTGCCTGTTTATGGATAGAACTTGGACAAAGTCACCTGAAAACAGATATATCCATTCCTGCTCAGATTTCAGAACAGCACGTTCATCACAGTGCCAAAACTATCACATGATCCTAAATGCTAAGCTGCAACACTGAGTATGCAGTTGCCCCAGAACATCTGTTATATAATGTCTCTATATACATAGCTTTTGCAGTGTAGGAATTTGTTAGTTTTGTCTTTTACTGTCACTTGCATTTTACTCAGATCATAAGGCCTTGTCATTGTATTCTTAATTCTGCCTGCTGAAGCCCAACATATATTTGCACTTGTTGAATGCCAAGCACAAACCAATAGGCAAAATGATATTCGTGACCTGCAGTTGGCATTCATTGCCTTTCCAGTTGTGGTGGATTGACCCTGGATGGATGCCAGGTGCCCACCAAAGCTGCTCTATCACTCCCCTTCTCAGCTGGACAGGGGAGAGAAAATATAATGAAAAAGCTCCTGGGTCAAGATAAGGACAGGGAGAGATCATCCACTAGTTACTGTCATGGGCAAAACAGACTTGATTTGGGGAAAGGAGTTTAATTTGTTGCCAGTCAAATCAGAGTAGAGCAATAAGAAATTAAAACTAAATCTTAAAACACCTTCCCCCCACCCCTCCCTTCTTCCTGGCCTTAACTTTATTCCTAATTTCTCTACGTCCTCTCCACCAGCAGCACAGGGGGACAAGGAATGGGGGTTGTGGTCAGTTCATCACACGTTGCCTCTGCAACTCCTTCCTCCTCAGGGGGAGGACTCCTCACACTCTTCCCCGGCTCCAGCGTGGGGTCCCTCCCATGGGAGACAGTCCTCCATGAACTTCTCCAGTGTGAGTCCTTCCCATGGGCTACAGTTCTTCACAAACTGCTCCAGCATGGATCCCTTCCATGGGGTGCAGTCCTTCAGGAACAGCCTGTTTCAGTGTGGGTCCCCCACAGGGTCACACATCCTCCTTCAGGCACATCCACCTTCTCTGGTGTGGTGTCCTCCACGGGCTGCAAGTGGATATCTGCTCCACCATTGACCTCCATGGGCTGCAGGGGCACAGCCTGCCTCACCATGGTCTTCACCACGGGCTACAGGGGAATCTCTGCTCAGGTGCCTGGAGCACCTCCTCCCCCTCCTTCTTCACTGACCTTGGTGTCTGCACAGTCATTCCTCTCACATATTCTCACTCCTCTCTCTGGCTGCAGTTGCACATTTTTTTTCCCCCTCCTTAAATATGTTATCCCAGAGGCGCTACCACCATCGCTGATGGGCTCGGCCTTGGCCAGCGGTGGGTCTGTCTTGGAGCCGGCTGGCATTGACTCTATTGGACATAGGGCAAGCTTCCAGCAACTTCTCACAGAGGCCACCCCTGTAGCCCCCTGCTACCAAAACGTTGCCATGCAAACCCAATACACCAGTTATTTGCATTGTTGAGTTTTATGTAGATTATTTTCAGTTTGGTAAAATATTGTTAAATTTGGGTGAACAGAAGCAGTTTGGGTGATCGTAAGAACTCAAGTGCTATTCACAGTAAGATCTTTTTAGATTCATGCATCTGAGATATTTTGGATAGTAATTTTTCACATACACCATGGGTCAAGTGACATCCCAGTCACTGGCCAAATACCCAGCCTTGTCACACTGACTTTAAGAAAGGGATAAAATCTTGCCCAAGGCAGCTGCAATTGCCAGAAAAGAGAATGTTCACTAATGGATGTATACAGCTACAAACTTGGCTATTTAAAATTTTAACCTCGCCCCCAAAACTTGAAAGCTTCATTCAAGGTAGTGAGGACAGCTTTAGGAGACACTTACTACACCTAGGGGCCAGAAACATTGGTTCTTTCTTCCGTATACTACAGGACTCTAACTATTTGCTCACTCTTTAATGGCAAGGCAGACTAAGATATGATTTATGTTCACTGTTGTGTTCTGCTTACAACACATTGAACAACCTGTCCAGAAGAACCCAAATGGCAGGATGTCCCCACAAACTGTGAGGGAGAACTGAAAAGGGATACCATAATCAGGTAACTACATTTTCTGTTCTTTGAGGTAAGCAGTTCTACAATAATAGTGGATTTCAGCATTGCAGGGGAATAAAAACAACACAGTAACTTGCAAAGTTTACCAACTGATGATTCTCACTGAGATGCACATACCACAGAAGTCCATTTATAGTATCAGTACTTTTCCAAGAACAGAGTTCTTGTGCTTGAAGAGTTCAGGAGTAACTCAGGAAAAAGGTTTGGAATAATAAAAACTGAAAAATTAACTTCATTTTTGAACCTTCAAAACTTCATTTTTTGGCTTCCCAAAAGAGCTACAATAATTACACTGTAATTCTGAGACCTCATAGCAACTTTCAATGACAAGAAATGGAAAATCTGAGAAAACCTGAGAGTGAGATAAAGTAAAATAGTTATGAGGTCTCCAGAGAGGAAAGCTGGATCTGGATGATCTAGGCAATGGAGAAAGTCAGAGACATAGAGCATTATACACTTGAATGAACTCACATTTGCCAGGCTGTTTTGTCTGCACAGCCCGAAGAACCCAGACACCAATGCCAGTAAAAAAATGGGTCATGAGGTGGCTAAACACCCTGAACAGCAGCACTTTGTTAGAAAAAAAGCTGAAGATCTGGCAAATCTATGTTCTAAAATGGGCCAAGTGTAGAAGATTCATTGCATTTTATTTTTGCCAAACACTGCTACTGAATATTTTAGATCCTTTTGAGAGTTCAAGGCATAAGGAAAAGAAATTCAACCACATTATCCCATGAAGAATAGTTTAAAAATATTTTTACAGTAGTGGGCCAAATTTTACGCAGTGTGTGTATAAGACAATGCAAATATTTTGGCTTGCCTTTGTCTATGCCTTAATGCAGTGCTATGTACTTGCAAGTTCAGGCTTGCACACACCCATCTGTAAGTACTAAGCCTTCTTTGATCATTACTTCTGCTCCTGTCCACTGCACCAGGCCTATCTTGCAGAAGTAACCTGCAAAAATCTCTTTCCAATCAGCTGTAAAAGCAGGGAAGATGGTGATAAGGGAGAATGCTGCCCCAGAAGGTGCAGTTCAGGCAAGAAGTTGAAAGGTTTCAAACTGGGAAGATGTCACTGCATCCCAATCTTTCTGTTGTTTGTGTGTACCTGGCATTAGTAATTGGACTGAAAGCCAGCTTGATTGCCTATGATTTAGTAGTAAATCAAGGCAGGACATGAAGCTTTCTTCAGAGTCATTAAGGGTTAGCTGCTAGTTTAATAGCCTGCCAGATGGTCTCTTTGGCTCGCCACAAAACCAGTTCTTTCTTACAAAGTATGATACAGACTAAAAAGGGTTCCAAGAAAACACTAATGTGCTTGCAGTAGATATCAGATTAGAAAAGCTGGTTTTCTCAGGCTGTCAGCTATATACCAAACCATGCTGGAAACAGCACTCCACTGACTTACAGGGTATGTCATTCCTTACACCCTTAGTCCTTGCTGTTTAATCAGCAGGCTTCAAATCACACGTACTAAAGATCAGGTGAGTCACCAACATCAAGAAAAACAAGATTAAGCCTGTCATATCCCATCTGCTCCATGCACACAAAACCAGTTGCACAGCTCCAGGACAGTGAAAGTCACAGAGCGTCATGGAAAGAAGCCAACTTCCTCTTCTCTGTATTCTCCATTTGCTATCTTTCCTTCACTGCAAATTAATGTTAACAGTATTTTCTTGCTTTTTTCTCATCTGAGCTATGTGCTGTTTTTTAGGAAAATCTCACACCAACAATCTTTCCTACAAATAGAAGTTCACTTTACACTTCCTAGCACAGTGTTGATACATCAGGAAAGTAGCATGCCACTTCATGTCTTGACAACACTATGCCAGCTATTAAAATAATAATACTTAAAACTCTTCTACCAACCATTGTACTGAACTACTGTACAGTAGAAAATAAAGCCTTTCATATATTTGACCTAGGTCATCTAAGATGAAATGAATTCTAGATACTTGCATTTCAAACTGGGAAAACTGATTCTGATTTGCAAACTGACCAAGGTCGTACATCCACCTAGAAAAGCATCCGTGTCCTCTAACTGTCTCATTAAATTAAATATGTTCCAATCACCTAATGCCTGGACCCCTTCCTCGAGTAAACAAATCCATTTTAGTTGTGGACAGCTCTTTCCTTGATCTAAATCTGCTACTTTGTTTGAAATCTTCAAGCAACTAAATCTCCACTTAGATGATATCTCCAATAAGTAACTCAATATACCTATTTTCTAACAAAGGCAACATTAGAGGAACAGTAATGCTGCCTGTATTACATGTTTCTATACCCTAATAATTTTTTATGTCAGCAACCACAGCACAGCTTTTTATAAGGCTTTTTATTCTCTAACCAGTAGTTAAAGCCACACACAAGACTGATTTGCTTCCATTTTAACTCCATGCAAGCCTTATCTTAAGTAATAGCCTTTGTGCTTCTACTTCCAGGGATCCCAGGTTTTGTAGGTAATACTCACTTGAACAACAACTTGGAAAATGAGGACTGAAAAACAACCTGATTTCCTCCACAACCTTTTCTATATCACATAAGCCTATGTGGCACATCTCATCTTTGAGCTATTGCTAAAGCTCATGCCTTCCATTTCCTGAAAATCAATGAAAGAGATATGAGGATATCAGATATGGTTTCAGCAAACATAAATTTTCATATAAGGTTCCACTGATAATCAGCATTACCCCAGGAAAATTTGCTTGCTTAGAGAGCCCTAAACATAAATGAAAGCGTAGTTTCCATATGAATCCTAACTTTGGTAAACCATAAATATCCATGGTGGGTTTGAATTAATACCTAATTCTTTTTGTGAGGAGAGGAATCTGTAAAGACGGTAAGTATCAGCCAAAATTTTCAAACAGGAGTACAAAAGACAGGCTCTTAAATCTATACTAAGTGGCTGATCATCTCAAGTGTTATTTCACAGTTTGCTTTTAAGACACCTATTTTCAAACAGGGGTCAGGACTCATAAAATGTTTAGGATTTTAAATACGGTGTGCAGCTCTCACCAGGAACAGTCTCCTACTTCACTCTCGAGATGTCAGAAATATCAAATATTCCTTTTGAGCTCAAGGGATTCTCAATATTGTTTGCAAGATCTGAACTTGCTTACAAGTCAGCACCTTCCTGATCAGGTAAAGGAAGTGAGCCGAAGCTGTTCAGCTTTTGAAACACTGAGGCCCTCATCTTCCCAAACACTTGCTATACCTTTCCAACAGGAAAGGATCATCAGCTCCCATGTTAAAAGCAAACAGAAGTTACTTCATTACGTGAAAAAAAACACACTTTTAAGACTTTTTGTAAGTAGGCAACTCACTTTCAGCTGGAAGCCTTCCATAACTGGTTTTACATACACACAAGCTTGCTTTACCACTTAATTTCCCAGGGAGCAAGCAGAAACATTTAATATCCAGGATGTTTGAAGACTGGTATTCTCTCAGACAGGAGCTCCATGAAACCAGTTTTACCATTCTGTCTTTTCAAAGGTAAGTATGTACGGGGTGTTGTCTGGTGTTCTTGTTCTTGTTAGGAGAACACAAGGAAGGGGATACATTTGTGTGTCTGCAGCATAAACTTCCAGAGTTTGGCAGAATATTTCACATGTATTAAACTGACAGAGAAAATTGCATGCTGTTTAAATTTCACTCATATGAAGAGACTGCATATTAATCACTTTAAACTGGTGCTTGCTAGAAAAAGACATAAGCTGGCAAACAAGCCACTGACAGCATCGGCTAGCAAGCTTTCCTCTTAACCTTACTTGGAGTTAAGTGAATAGGTTTATTTTTCATTTTTAGTTGTGTTCTAAATTGGGCTGCTTCTCAACTTAAGCCTCCCCCCAAGACTCCCACCCAGAACCACACACAAGTACAGATACAGTCCTTTGACTTGCTCCTCCACAAGCAAAGCAATTTGCCTTATATGATGAGTCAGTTTTAGCTACAGAGGAAACATTTGCAACAAGTGATGTGGGAACTCCTCCATGGGCAGGCTTGGGAAAGAAGGGAACCTGGCAGAAAGGAGCTTCACTGGCCAGATGCTTTCACGGTCCCACTTGCATCACCACTTTCATTGCCGTTTTGTTTGCTGTAAAGTTCATTTATTTTGAATTAGAAGAATAATACGTAAGATATTCTTGTAAGTCTCTTTTATAGCTAGGAAGCTTGGCTCCAGTTTATATGCCACACTTTTGGCAGCAGATAGATAAAAGCCAGATTAGAGGAAGTAGGAAAAATACACATATGGAAACTGAAGTACTTTATGGCTTTGGTAAGAATGGAGATGTAATAAATAAGAAACAGAGAAGCAGCAAAATGGGAGACACTAGACCAAGCTTTGAGAAGAGTAATTATGTGAAAAGACAGAGCAAAGACAAGCTGTATTGTAGCTGTTGCACCTCCCTTTCACCTCCACAGTCCCAGCAACTAAAGAGTAATGTTCTCTTTTGATCTTTCTCATTTCAGCTGATCCTTTATTATACCATGTAAAGTAGAACAATTTCAATGGGAAGGCACAAGAACACTCCTACCGCAAAACAGTTCAACACATGGTTAAGCTATGAGGGGCAAGAAAACTCTTCCAAAGAGTACGAAACACGCGTTTCAACCCTCACATGGAGAAAAGAAATGAAAGGTAAGTGTCCTGGGTCCTGACTGAGTGTTCTAACTACTCAGCTATTGTACAGAAAGTAAAACCACCATTGCCTGACTAGTCTTTCACTGTATGCAAAGCCCAAATCCATAAAAACATTGACCAGATAAAGCACCTCAGGTAAGATAAACAGAAGAATGTCTAGTTTACGAATTTCACTACATACTGAGGAACTTACCAAGCAATTCCAGCTGCACAGTAACTGAGCAGAAGTTCTGAGGATTTATATCTTGGACTTGGGTATTTATTTCTACCTAAGACCTCTCTGGATATGGCATTTGAATTCTACGCTCCCAATTCCTTAGCTTTTCCCCAAGCATAATTGTGCCTCCCTGAATTGATATAATGGAACAGCAAACACAAAGAATGCAAGGCACTCAAATCCTATGACAGTGGAGGCACACAAATTATCTACAAAAGTCTGAGGACTCTGAGAGCACTATTAACCTTCATAAAACAGGTCTACATAATACCAGGAAAATTAATTAAATTAACTAGTAAAACTAGTATCACAGGGCTCCAGGTACAAGGTCTGACACATTGACTTATCCAAGATCCACTCCATTTAATATGAAAAAAGGATTCTGTTCTGGAAACTCATAGTTTGACAGTATCAAACAATAGTTAACTCCCCACATAGCTCATAATTATGCAAAAAAAAAAATTTACACTGCTGCTTTGAGCTTTTGAGCTGTAGTTATTGTACATATGTAGGGGACAAGCCTAGGAAGGTTGCATTGTCTTCAGACGATTCATTAAATTACAGTCTGTTATACTGTATATGATATTTAGTGTAGTGTCATATAATTAAAAATCTACCATAATTCAATCTCATAATACATAAGAGGAATGAGTGAACTTACAATTGTATACTTGGTATTGTCAGAGCTTGGTAGAATGATTACGCTATAAGATTAGCTTTCCATTAAAAGGATGTTTCTGAAATTTCTTCAAAGACAGCTGTAAGGACTAGAAGCTGGCACCTGCTATGGACCACGTTGAAATAGATTTTTCTGCACATTTTCTTGTGATGCTCAAATATTCCCACTTAAAGAAGCCAGAATTTGTTTTAAACTGGTAGAACACAGATGATTAGTTCCAGTCCCTGCAGATACAAAGAGCCCTTCTGACTATACCATGAATGAAAACATGTTCCCAACTCAAATAGAAGTGACTGCACCTGGATGTGGAGCTGCGTCTTCTCATAAGTACTCTCTTCTGTTTCTCCAGCAGTTCTCCTTACAGCACTTCCTTGGCACTCCTGTGCAGAGATACAGGAAGGAAGGGGGAAAAAAAAAAAAAGTCAATTCAACCTTTAGGGAGCAAGGAGCCGTCAGTACTATTACTTTCAGTTCACCTGCCCATGGCATGGGGGAAAAAAAGCTTTCCTGAGTTAAGTAAAAAGTATGCATATAAAATAGGGTTTAAGGAACATCACTCTGGTTTCAAAATCAAGCTCTCAAACATTAAGAATCACCAGAATTAAGATTACTTGTGTGACAATAAAGCAGTTCCCTTATGTATTCCAGTACAGTCTTTAATTTTGTAACATAAAGGGTTTTTCACAAGTTCCATGCTTCAGTCAACAAAGGAATGGACAATACTCACTTAATACTTGGCTTTATCATCATTGTTCAGGGTACAAAGAAGAGGGAAGAAGCAACTGCGTTAGGCACCAAAATGTCTCTACAGCCTTGTGTGCTATGGAGAACTGAAGGCATGCTGGTGGGAAGAAGAGCACAACACAGCCCATGCTCCCTTGCCAGCAGCCACTGGGTACCACTACCGATTTCCAGGAGGAGAGAAGTTTCTGCTGTTTATAGCTCTGGCAGGAGCTCACTTCCTCACTAGTGCAGGCACTCTTCTGCATGCCTTGGAGGTTAACTGGTCCTTCTTTTATCTTCTTATCCTTCTACTCTTCCATATCCCATCTGTCCTCAACCTGTAGTCATCTGGAGATAATGTTGCTGCCCACTGTCTCCCATGTTTGTCCTGATCATCAGACACCAGCCACACAAACCAAGAGGGATCAGGGATATGTAAATGTGAAGTTTCCAGCAAAAACCTGAAAAGAAGGCAATAAGTGGCAGAATGCCTTCAGCTCTGAGAGTACATACCCCCTCTCAGTTCAATGCAAACACTTAATGAAAACTTTGGAAATAATGGCAAACATTCAGGTTTGACACAAGTGACATCTCTGTAAGGAGAGGAACTGGTCATAAGTAAGGTTTTGCTGACTTTCTGGGAGTTGAATACAGTGGGTCGAGTTTCTTTATCATCTGGCCAAAGAAGAAAGTCTTGGTGTCTGGTCTATCATGGAAAATTACTTCTGTGAGCATCTGATGAGGGTGAAGTTCTTGCATTTGTGTTTCCATCCTTGAGGCTTGTACTGTGGAGATGTCTCACATGGTTTGTTTATGCAATATGATTGTTTACAATATCAAACATGAAAACAAAATATTATTTCAATTGCAAGCACCATCAAGCTCCAACTTCTCTGAAGTCCCATTTATTTCCACAGGAAGAATTGCTGTTAGTGCAATAGACACCTCTCTGACTTCAGCTGAATTCAGCCTCAACATGAGACAGAGGAGCAAATCGCTCTCCCCAGAGAAAGTAACAGTACACATAAAAGCAAAAGTAAGTAAAAGAAACTATGAAAGAGAATAGATGAAAAGCAAGAAATGCAATTAGACTGAGCTTAGTCATTGTGGAGTGGTCAGAGCTGCTACTTGTCTCTATTTGAAAAACACTGAAACTCTTGTCTCTGTCTTCAGTGATTATCTGAAACTTGTAACAGTAAAAGCACACATCACAACCACAGGGAGTGTAGGATATGCTAACACAGATGGATCCCAAGTCTGGTAGCTGATTTCCTACTGCACTCTTCTCTTATCACAAGGAAAGGCAAAGTAAGTACTTAGCACAAGTAGTTTTTTCTTCATTCCCTATATTCTTCATGTACTACACCAGGAAGCAGCTGTCACTTATTTTTACTTGTGATCCTACAATAGTTTTTCACCATAGGCTTTTTATGCCTAGATGCCAAAGTGGATCCATACCATTCATAAAGGGAGGAGATGCAGTGCTGAGCTCTCTGTAAGTAGCTGCCAACTTCCTCTGCTCTTCCTACCTTAGACCGTGGAAAGCATACCAGATCTGCAACAAATGGAGCTCAGGGATAAACTGGTTGGAAATACATCTTCCTGATGCATTATTGCATTATAAAAGCTTAGTCTTTTGCTAATTCAGGAACACAAATAATTAATTGTACTGTGTCTAGCTCAGATTAAGGCTAAGGATGGATCTTGTAGACAACTGGGAAAGAACACTGCCTTTGGCTTTATTGTGGGATGCATTCCCTAAGCATAACGCTGGAGATGGCTGAAGGGGATTGCATCTGGTTAGGGAGGAAATTACAACCATAATAATTAGCATCAAATTAGCTCCTGTCTCATCTTGAGCCAGGCAAGCCCATCACAATCCTCCTCCTACCAGCTGCCCTCTGGTGGAAGAAGCTTCTGCAGAACAGCCCCAGGCAGGAAAACCCCGGTGCTGTGCACGGGCCAGATGAAGGCCACAGGTGCCTTCCACAATTCTGCCTCACTTCATGGGAAAGTCAGGCTTTGCTTTTGCTTATGGATGGGTCACTTGTGAGTTAAGCCAGGAGGGACCAAATTAGGAGGAACAAACCCTGAGCAGATGTCCTCTGCCCAGGAGCAGGAGAGCTTCGCTAGGCCAAGCTAGAGTGGTTGACACACCTTTAGCATAGCACCTTTCTTTATGTGGTCACCTAGTTTCTGACAAGCGGGCACTTGCTGTATTTATGTCCAAGACTTCTAAAACTTTGATCAGATTCTTGCTTGCAAAGTTTTAAAGTAAGGTCTCCATGTTAATCAGAAAGGGGCTCTCTAGTTGCAATTATTATATTATAGTAATTATTATTATAAATAAATTTAATTCCTCTTACTGCCTTCTCTCTGACTTTAGCTACATGCTGGTACTATTTCATCTTCAGAGAGACCAATGAAATCTTTAATTGGGCAGCTCCATGCTTGGTGCTCCAAGCTCGAGTCACTCACCAGTCCATCCCTATCTTCTCCACACAGGTGATGGTTGTGGGGTCGTGTCTCAGGAAGACCACAGAAGCTTGATCCAGAGCAGAGGAAGCAACAAAACACAGGATGAAAACCCTGCCCAGGGGCATGCCAGGGCTGCAGGCAAAAGGCACAGCCACACAAGGCAAAGGGATGGGTGTTCAGGACAGAGTGAGGACAGGAAAACAAGCAATAGGCTCAAACTTAGCACAGAAACATTTGAGGCAAGACACCAGGAAAAATTTCCTAGCTATAAGGTCAATTAGACCATGGAATAATCTTCTCCGGGAAGTGCTGGAGTCACCATTGCTGGAGTGGTTCATGCTTGGTCTAGACAAGTCACCCAGGATGTTTGAAGGGAATGGTTTGGCACTGGCAGAGGGGCTGGACTGGATGGGGCAATAGGTCATTTTCCATCTCTGCCTTTTATGGTTCTACAAATGTTCACTCCATTAGAAACAGGAGAGAGAAAACAAACCAAACAAACAAAAAAAAAAGAGCAAGACAGAGGAAAAAAAACAGCAGCAAGGGGATGGGTCAAACGGTACTCAACGTGGCAGGAGAAATCACAGACTCACTGTTGTGGGAAGGCATCCTTGAGTCCAGCCCCCTGCTCCAAGCAGGGCTGGCTGGAGCAGGCTGCCCAGCATCACGTCCTGCTGGAACCAGCACCCTCCCAGGGTACACCCTGGCAGGTGCACCTTTGGCAGGGTCAGCCCTGCTCCTCCACCTCCCTGGAGGCCCACATCCCGCATGATCTCCCCCTCTGCGGAAACACCCAAGAGGTTGGTGGGAATTAGGTCCCTTGTTTTTGCTGCTGCAAAGTAGAGGGGAAAAAATGTGCCACTTTCTGTTGGCCTGTCTCAGCATGTGGCTCCAGTCTTAGTTATCTAACTGCTGTCGATGGAAGAGCACCATAAGCCTCTGGGTGTGGGAGTTGTCTCGGGGTGCTCAGTGGGGAGCTCTCATCTCAGCGTCCCACCATGGTGCCAGAGGTGCTGTGCTCCCAGAGAAACTGCTGGGGCTGCGATCCGGACCGGGTTTTGGTGCCTGTGGCCCCATGGGCCATGCTTGCCTTTGCAGCAACAGGGGAAGAGGCTTGGGCCAGAGTTTTACCCATGGAATGAGATTTCTGTCTGTCAAAATGATCCCACATCCAGTCCTCCTCCTGTTTAGCCAAGCCACCTTAGGTGCATCTCAGAAATGGGGAGTTATGTTGTACATGTTTATTGGGGGACAGAAGGACTGCCAGAATAAAGAGGCAGGTGAGCATCTAGTTTTGGAGAGGGAGGGCCCAGTTTGCACTGGTGTCACCAGTCGCCAGCAGCGCCACGGCTCCTGTCCTATGTCCTGGTGGTACCATGTCCCCCTGCGCCTAAACTGTTCTGGGAACTGGTGTCCTATGCCCAGTTAGATATCTACACCAAAAAGATATAAAAGTAGCACTGCATCTCTTCCCTTTATGAATGGTATGGAGCCACTTTAGCATCTAGACACACAAAGCCTATGGTGAAAAGCTATTGTAGGATCACAAGTAAAAAAGTAACACGGTCCCCATGTGTTCCCACAGCCCCATACAACTGGACGGGCAGAACCATGCAAAGACAAGAGGTCAGGCAGTGCCTGGGGAGTGGGAGAGGGAGTACTAGATAGGCGTTGCAGTAACCTCTGTATTCTTGACCACTCTCCAGTCACCTCCCACCACACGCATTTATGTGCATGGTTAGTGTTTTTGCAGTCTTGGATGCAGGCCAGATAATGAGTTCAAAACTCTTCGCTAAAACATAATCTCTTCCTCGACTCAAGCAATCACACACACACATATCCCTGGGCTACCTGACTGCCTTTCCTGCCCAGGCAGATCTCATAACACTCTCTCCAAGCCGATTCCCTTTGGAAGGAACCGCTTGTGCCACATATGTGTTCAGGATCAGTAGGCCTAATGAGCGCTTGGCCTAATGAGCTGTAACAGAGGGGGAGAGCAAAATGCAAACCCGCGCTTGGGCCCGCCTCTGAATTTAATGCGAGCAGTTTCACACTGACCTGCTGGCCCCTCCACCCAAAAGCATTGGTGCTTAACAGTCTGGATCTCTAACAGTTCCCTGGGTCCTTCCACACGCCCCTTCCCAAACACATGAAGCCTGGTTGCGGGGGTGGGTAGGGCTTTTTTTTTCTTTCCCTGGTGGTTTTACGGGGCTGCCGTTTTTCCCCCCTTGCAGTTGGAGGCACTGGGCATCCCTGGGGTTGTGAGTGGCTTGGGAGTTTGAATGGGAGAGGTTAATTGTAAAGATAAAAAGAATCCTGTTTGACATCACAGACTCTGATGATGGTTTTCAGCAGTATTTCTTCATGATCTAAGTTGTACTGGAACACTTTTCACAGAGAATGGATTTCTAGTACGTTACTTTCATAAAGGATTTTGCTAAATCTCTCTTGAGATTTAAAACACATATGGAAGTTTATGAGTGAAGAAGAAAATCCTATACTTGGCTGCCACACCTGCCTGACTAGAGGTGGGATGAGGATGTTCAGATCTGGTTCTTTCAAGAGCTTTACAACCACACTGTGAAGTGATAAAGGCACTTAATGGTTTGTATTATTTCAGTTTTTCATGTTGGTATTATATGGAAATGTTTCAAGTAAGCTGTCCCCAGGCTTTGACACAGCACTTTTTAAACTACATACATAATTCTATAACATATCAACAAAATTCCCTGCTACATAAAGCCTTTAGACCAGAAATATGGCAAGAGTACTGAGAAAGGAAAGCATGTTTTTCACCACACATTTTCGACGGAACCAAAGGGTATGACTCAGTTTCCCTTCAGTCCTCGAGAGCACAAAGAAGCCTGGCTTGCAATCTGAGCAATAAAATGGACTCAAGTCCCACACTCACAGCACCACCACAATGAGCCCTTCATTAGCCAGCACTTCCTGTCAGACCGTTAAAGGGGACACAGGTTTACCAAACAGCTAATCCTTGATAATGAAAGATTTCCAACAAAGCCGTCTTTCCAGGGAGTCTGGGCACTTTCACATTAGCAAGAAGTGAATAGACAAAGTGGTTCAGGAAATCTGCCAAACAGTAGCTCATGCATTGAAACACAAAGACCTGCAGTCTTCAGGGAGCTAAAGAAAAAATACAGTAATGTTTTGAGTTGTTTCTTGGCATCATAGATACTTTTTTCTTCACTTTCTTTCATATTATTTCATGAATAGTCTTCAAACTATAAAATATATATACATTTGTCTCTTAAATTTCACACACAAATATCACTCAGTCTCTGCACTGCCTTATCCCACTCTCCATGTGAGACAGAGGTTTCCTCTCTTTGCTGTGGGCCTCTTCTGGACATATGCCACTTTTCTTACTATCAGTCCCTAAGCAACTGTAACACCATTGACTGCTACCCATTCATTTCCTCAGGGTTTTGTTTTATTTTGGTATTTAACAGGCCAACAATTGGATCTTTTCCTTTTGGGGTCTATTTTAAGAAGACTTTGTTTAATCAGATGCAATTAAGCATTTAAGATTCAAGATCAGTATTTTTCCTTTAGAATTGTAAAGGCAATGCATATTATTTGGATTTGGGTAAAGAATGTCAGGATTAACATCAAAACATGAAATATAAGGGTTATGGAGACAGCTTTTCTTTTTGACAGAAGGACATGGCAAAACAAATTCAGGGTGGCTGAAGAACCAATTCACAAGGACAGAGAAGCTGTAGGGCGTACAGGTTTGAGTATAGAAGCACAAGGTGTATATAACCCTCAGTGCACAGTGGGGCTCTGGGAGTGACTGTGCCACCCTTGTTCACCTTCCCTGCAACTGGGGAAGGGAGCAGGAGGAGAGCACAGCATATGTGTGTTGTACCTTCTTGTAAAAGAAAGCAATGCACAAAATGGCAGTTCTAGCTATTCCTGAGTTATCCATCTATCCCTTTATTTACTTTTTCTCTCCAATGGAATATGAAGGTACTGTGGACTTCACTGGGAGCATGTGTCCCTCAGTCTTGTGTGTATGGTGGAGCAGAGAAAGGGAGCTTGTAGGGAGGAAGATAACTGGTATAACCCAGCACTGAAAACCCTTGAGACAGAACTAGGCTGACACCTGATGGTTCAAGCGTGAGGATGATTACACTACTGCTCATGCTGGTTTGTAGACAGACAGCTCGGCTTCCTGTGGCAGTCACTCTAAAGAAGGACCTTTTATGTCGACACCCATTTAGGTCTAATCAGTTTATATTCCAGCAGGAATGGCCAGATCAGGAATGCAGCTCAGAAAGCCACTGGCCGTGCTGCCAAAGCGGTTCACCCCGCAGTGGGCCCCGTGATGCCCGCAGCCAGCAGAGGGCAAGCTGCCCCCGCATCAGCCCCGCACCGGCAGCCCTCTCCTGACCACGGCTTCACGCTCCCCATCTTCTTCAACTACAGCCGAGCAAATACATTTTTGGACTGAACTGGGGCTGGGGGAAAGGCAGTAACCCAGTGGTGCCTGGGGGGGAGAGAAAGATGAACCAAACATCAAGAGTCACTCCAAATCAGGCTGCTGGAATGACCCTATTTCAACCCACATAGTCTGTTACCTTTCTAAAAAACATTCTTGGGAGATAAAGGTTGCAAACTTTCTCATTTTTTATTTTTCTAAACTAAGTCGCTAAGATTTAGTGAAAGGGTAACAATGAGATTTGCTTGAAGCCTCGGGTACTGAAGGTCTGTGATCTCTGTACGATGGATGAGGTTTTTGTGCTGAGCGACCAACTGTAACATGGTGCTGGTGGTGACGTGACACTTTGCCAGGAATCACAGCTACCTTGCAAAAAAGCTCCAGCTTGTGGGGGAAGGTCACTCATGTGACAGTCTACTTTTATAGTAGTCTGTTGACCTCTGGGCTGAATCTTACTCAATATTTCCTAGCATGCCTGTGGGTGTACAGGCACAGTTTTTCAGCTTGCTGCTCTGTCCTCACAGTGAGAAGGGACTGTCATCTCTTGTCAACAGAGAATGGCCAGCAGAGTGCTCCACAATGGCATCCAACCTGCAGTTTTGGAGGTGCTCAACCAGAGTGCTCCAGCTGTTTCATACCATGTCCATCACTGACAGGGTTATCTTAACACCAGCCACAAAGGCATGCTTGCTTCCCCTCTAGCCTGCCCATCTTTTTCCCAGAGCCTTATCAACTCCTCAGGTGAGTCTCACAAATTCAGCTGGAGTGCAGAGGAGCAGCTGAACCCTTTTCTTGTGGCCTCTTTCTGCAAAGTGCCTGGGACTTGTACACAAGAAACCAGCCAGCACATTTCAGCTCCGCATCCCCCATGTCCCTTCACTCCCATCCATGGGTACAGACCAGCAGTTTGCAAACAAATATCTGGAATGTCTCTACTTCATGACAGAGATGTACAAAATCGCATTAGTGCTTTAACTAAACTTAATACAGCACAGAGTAAATCAGGTAGCTCAGGCTGGTTGAGAACAGCCCACAGTCCAGCAAAGATGAGTGTATCCTTGCCTCAAAAGTTCAAGGCAAATAGGCGAGACTTGGGTTGCTTAGGGTGGGGGGAAAAAAAAAAAAAGAAAAAAGCATATAAAACACTTTGAAGATCTAGGGACTATGTCTGGGCACAGAATGTAAAATAAGGCTTACCATCAGAGCAGTATGATTTCTACAGCCTTTAAAGCTATGTGCAGTTGAACATTTGCCATATTGGAGTCCTCTCCTTGTTTATTTGTCACAATAAACTAATTGAACCAAAGAAATTATATCATTTTCTCTTTTGTACTAAATGAATGGATAATCCTCATTTGCATTTGGCAGGCTAACACAGACCATTCTCCAGTCTTGACCAATATTGCATATAATGGTCCCTTTTTTTGTTCAGACCCACTGTCCAAATGTTGAAATAGTCTTTACACATTATACTCTGCTACTAAAAGACAAAAGCTAAACTGTAATGGAGGTTTTGCATCTATGCAGCATCTCTGTGCTCTGCTGAACAACAGCTTGTTCCCCAAGAGGCAGAACTGATGAAGCTTGGTTTCCTACATATTTTGTCTCCTAATATACCCTCTACTCACCACATCATTAGTTCTGTTCCCACCCATACTCCTTACACATTGCCCTGTCAATACATAAATTCTGACTGGCCAGATGGGGCTTGTCAATAAAAATATACATTATAAGAGTTCCCTCAGTAAGAGCACTAATTTGGATGTTCCTCTTTTACTCAACTGCCAGTGCTCATGAAATTTGCAGGAAGCTTCGATACTTCTTTTTTAAATTTCGTTAAAAATTGTCAGTAGTTTCAAAAGTTACATGCAGGGAGACAGACAGACATAGGTTTCTCAATTGCCTCATCCCCTTACGAATTAAGCTAAAAATTTATAAAAAGTGATTCTTCGAGTTCTTCAGGACTGTAGAAGATGGTCCTTTGCCATTTCAGAAATTATAGTGTTCACTCTGATACTGGGTACAATCGCATTCCCCCATTGCCTGTTTTGGGACAGTTAGGACTCCCAATAACCCACTCCTTTCACAGATGTGATAGCAGCAGAGCTTAAGTCTCCATGGATCAGTATACAAGTAAGGACAGAAACACATCCGTAGCCTCCAGGGATGCAAATTTTGATAAAAAGTATTCCAACCCCATGAGGAAAAAAGTCCTTCTAAACTCTGAACGCTCAAACACTTTCAGTGAGTGTCAAGCAATGATTGGGCAGTTTGGAAGAGAAGAAAGTCACGTATAGAGATCTGTGAAGTGTGTGTTGTAAACTAGGTGTTGGAGGGAGAGAGCACCGGATTCTTAGGGATTGTCTTTATCAAAAGATTGAGTGAGTTAACTTTATACACCTTCATCTATTTGCTGCAGTATCTGTTGCAATACCACAGTCTGAAATTATTTGTTACACAGATATGCTGCAGACATCAGCATGTAATGAATAAACATAAACAAAGTATAAAAAGTATGAGTATGCTCACCAGATACAGACTTATTACAGCTGAATCTTCTAGGTCAATGCTGCAAAGTGGTGACATCAATTGTTCTAATGAAATTTCTCTACAATGAAACAGATCTAGGACTTCTGGATTACTTTTTATCCTTCAAAATGTTTTCATCTGGATGGTGATGATTAAGCCTAGTTTCCTGATACATCTCATGCTGCACACTACACCAGAAGTGTTTACTGGACTGTAAATCTGTGTTTGGAAAGCAGATTCTCTATTCTCTCTATAACATAGACAGTGTGAATAATTGCACAGACTGCAGCATACTTGCTACAAACAAGCAAATATATGAAATGTATGCTTTAGCAGTTCATCTTCCACGGTTTGAGCTCAGTTTTTCCTTATTATAATTCGAAGTACCTCACATACTTTCACATTCATGCTGTCCGAAGTCTCACAAAATGTTTCTCCAAGAAAACCTGGTGAAAATAACAGTTGAATAGCTCCATGATTTGACTTAAAAAGTAATATATCCTGCAGAATATGCATCTTAATTAAGATCCTGAATCTGCACTAAGAGTCCCTAGTGGAAACTAAGAGTGGGTATGAAATTATTCACCAGTTTCACCTAGCCAAGAAATTGCCAATATTCCATTCCTCATTGTTTCCACTTCTCTGAATGCAAACTATAGACCGATTGTAGTTTTATTTTAAAGGGAGACTGAAGCTGATTATTTTGAGTCACTGAGGCAATAGGTAGAAATTGTAGGATCCACATACAGTGCAGTCATACTCCTTAGCAGCCTGACTTGCAATGGACCCTGCCACCTAACTCCAGAGCTAGTGGACAAATTCTGATTTTAAATCATACTGGATCAGGTAAAGCAGCTGACGGGAGCATAACTTCCCCAGGGAACTGTTCACTTTGTCACCTGAATGAAAACAGGAACTGAGTTCAGGCAACAAGAAATAAAAGACTTTGGACTCCGAAGTTAGCACAGCATTGAGGGGATGAGGGATGTCTTTAAACCATGAACTTTGCCCTCACTGAGGGACACTGGGATGGAAAGATGAACAAGTTGGGCCTCCATACTGCTGAGCAACTGAGTCTTGCTACAAACTCTAGAGAGCGAGAAAATCACCACCAGAAGCAGGCATCTACCATGAAAAGTATCTTTATGAGCATGCCAGTGCTCTTTATATAGTGCCTAGCACAGCCACAAACAGAGATGTCAACACTAATGTAAAATGGAGATACTGAAATGCACTTTACCCCCACGCTGAGCTAGGAAGGAGCTAGGCCATGTTCACCCTGAACAGGAGTTACTGTTTGCATAACAAGGGGGAATATTTCACAAATGACTGAAGAAAACCAGAGCAGCAATATGGAAAGGAAGTAGCTCTATGCTTTCCCCAAGCTAACTTCTTGTCCTCGTTGACCGTGAGCCCAGGGGTTTACAAGCCAGTTGCTATAGGAAGTGATGCTCTGCACCAGGCATGCAAAGAAGACACTGCACAGAAACAGTTACAACAAAAAAAGAGGCTACAGTGATGCAAGCTCAAATGTCATGCCGTAAACGGGGATTTACTGTAGAATACATCTGCCTTATATCTACAACTTTGAACAGATGCCAAGGAAAAGCCTGGTTTTGAGTCAATCTAAATAGCTATAGGAAATAATATTGTGGGTTGCTTTCAATCTTTGGGATTCATTCATTCCTAAAATAAAGAAGGACAGATATTAGATGAGTGTTAGGTTTTCTGCATTCAGTTGTCTCAGACTTTCTGAATGACCTTGAGCAAATAATTCACTGTATCCAACCCTCAGTCTCCTTTTGCTACAACACAAAAGATACTGGAAGACTGAATTCATGCAGAAGGCACTCAGACACCATGGTGATAAGTTCTATACAAAAAAAGGTTCTATACAAAAAAAAGTACAGGCATATTAAAGGAAAAGATAATGCTGTCCTGACTATAAACTATGTGTTCTCCTGAAAGGTCTCCTCCTCCAAGCTCTTTTGGCTTTTGTTCTTTACCATTAAAAATCTTCAGCATTTGCAAAGTAACAAATCCTTTGTTATCATTCTCTTTTCCTTCTTTGCAAAGGACATAGTCATCTTCTAAGAGCTTCTTTACATTAGCAGTTAACACAAGTTATCAGAAAACTAACAGTGAATTTATTACAAACCAATTCCATGTTTAAATTGTTTGGCCAATGACACAAACTCATTCTCTTGACTGCAGAGCAAATAGCTGAGAAATACAATGATTGCATGGAACAATTTCAGCTGTCATGTACTTACAAACACAGATCACCAGTGTACTCTTTCTACAACAGCCTTTGAAGTACCAGAATGAAAGCAAGGTCTAATGCAGACAAATGAATCCAGGCTCCATCTTTGCTTTCAGAGCTTGCACTGACAGCAAACAGAATAACCAACATTATGCTTCATCAATCAGGAGAAAATACTTGGCACAACTCCAACATGGAAGGCAATAGAGATCCGTAGCACCTTTGTAATCATAATTCAGGTAACAAACACACAAGACAGATTACTTAGCAGGCCTTTTTACTGATATTTAATCAAAGACAAAAAAACCCAGAAGATAGTATTTGATGATGCAGGATAAGAGCTCACCTCTATCTAACAGAAATATATTTCATTTTGTCCTGGGATAGAGTTAATTTTCTTCCTAGTAGCTGCCACAGTGCTGTGTTTTGGATTTAGCATGAGAATAATGTTGATCCCACACTGATGTTTTAAGTTGTTGCTAAATACTGCTTACTCTAGTCAAGGACTTTTCAGCTTCCCATGCCCTGCCAGCAAGAAGCTGGGAGGGGGCACAGCCTGGACAGCTGACCCAAACTGGCCAAAGGGCTATTCCATACCATATGACATCATGCTCAGTATATAAACTGGGGGGGGTTGGCCGGGGAGCAGCGATCCTGCTTGTGGACTGGCTGGGCATCGGTCGGCAGGTGGTGAGCAATTGCATTGTGCATCACTTGCTTTGTATATTATTATTACTGTTACTACTACTACTACTGTTTTACTTTATTTTATTTCAATTATTAAACTGTTCTTATCTCAACCCACGTGTTTTCTCACTTTCACTGTTCCGATTCTCTCCCCCATCCCACTGGGCAGGGGAGGGAGTGAGCAAGCGGCTGCGTGGTGCTTAGTTGCTGGCTGGGGCTAAACCACAACACATTTGTAATGTGAAATGGTGACTTCTGCACAAACGGTTCACATAGCCTGCTGCCTGAGGGCAAGGATTACTGAAAATACCTTCTGGCCAGTCACTTTAATGATACGTACACAGCAGTGTCTGAACTGGCATACCTGCTACTAAAGTCTGCATGGCCTCCCATACAACTCTGGGTGCTGGAGTTTTATTACTTCCAGACAGCTGTATATTAAAGTTTTTTTATGGAATCCTCTAATAAAATGAGGTCCATATGGGTTCAGTGACCATAGCTATCTCCAGTATGAATAGACTCACTGGTTCAGACCCACACCAAAGTAATCTGAAAAGTCTGCAGACTGTTAGCCACATGACACACAACTGCTCTGAGAATCTGCATAGCCCCAAAATATCAGCCATTACTTCACATCTACGTTCCTTAAGGAAGGGATTTTAAAAAATGCAAGAATAACATTCTCACCAAAAGCCTTCTTGATATTTCACAATTTTATTCTACCCTCATAAATTCTAAAGGATATTTTGTTTGCTACACTGCAAATGAGAACTCATGCTCTGTACCCACCACCTGTAGAGGTCAGTCCTGCAGTTATTTTGACTGCATGACCACACTGATGTGTAAGATTTTACAAAAAGTCTTTACACAGTTAATCTCTGTGTGTGTCCTTCCATGTTTGCTACCAAGACAGGAACACATACTCTTTCTCCACTAAAAAACACGCTTGAAACAAACGCAGGCTTCTCATATTCAACATAATACATACTCAGGACATCATTATTTATATGAGATCTTTCTTTTCTATTACTTTAAATGTCATTGTGCAGCTAGAACGCATAATATGCATAATGAAAATCCAGAAGGAAAAACGTGAACGTACTCTGTGGTTAAATTTCACTTGCCAAACACATAAGACAGCTTCAGAGGCATTTGACGTCTCTTTGGAGATTCTTCATACAGTGTTTCACAAAGACGTCGCTGCTCTTTAACCTCACTGCACCCCTGAGAGGACTCTGCTTCCCTAAGGACTTACTACATCCTAAAGCACAACTGGTATGAACACCAAGAAAAGGAGTTACAGAGGACAGGCGCTTGTGCTGCGTCAGATAGATTTGCTGGCGACTGGTGTGAGCTGTTTGGTCCCGACTTGATAACTTACTTTACTCCATCTGCTGCAATAGCTAGAAACACATTCAATTCAGTATTTCCCTCTAGGACTGCAATGATTACTACAGGGTAATAATATAAATGGGACAGGAAGAGCTCTGCCTAATAGAGGAATGGGAACAGTATGCTCTCTGCTAAGATTGCCTTGGTAATACTGTGGTGGGTTGATGATGGCTGGATGCCCAGTGCCCACCAAAGCTGCTCTATCACTCCCCTTCTCAACTGGACAGGGAAGAGAAAATATAATGAAAAAGCTCCTGGGTTGAGATAAGGACAGGGAGATCACTCAGCAATTAGTCACAGGCAAAACAGACTTGACTTGGGGAAAATCAGTTTAATTTATTGCCAATTAAAACTGAGTAGGGTAATGAGAAATAAAACCAAATCTTAAAACACCTTCCCCTCACCCCTCCCTTCTTCCCAGGCTCAACTTCACTCCCAATTTTCTCTACCTCCTCCCCATGAGCAGCGCAGAGGGACAGGGAATGGGGGTTGTGGTCAGTTCATCACGCGTTGTCTCTGCTGCTCCTTCCTCCTTAAGGGGAGGACTCCTCACACTCTTCCCCTGCTCCAGCATGGGGTCCCTCCCACAGGAGTCATTACTCCATGAAATGCTCCAATGTGGGTCCTTCCCACAGGCTACAGTTCTTCACAAACTGCTCCAGCGTGGGTCCCTTCCACAGGGAGCAATCCTTCAGGAGCAGACTGCTCCAGCGTGGGTCCCCCATAGGGTCACAAGTCCTGCCAGCAAACCTGCTCCAGCGTGGGGTCTTCTCTCCACAGGGTCGCAGGTCTTGCCAGGAGCCTGCTCCAGTGTGGGCTTCCAACAGGGTCACAGCCTGCTTTGGGCACATCCGCCCACTCCGGCGTGGGATCCTCCCCAGGCTGCAGGTGGATATCTGCTCCCCCATTACCTCCACGGGCTGCAGGGGCACAGCTGCCTCACCATGGGCTTCACCAGGGGCTGCAGGGGAATCTCTGCTCTGGGGCCTGGAGCACCTCCTCCCTCTCCTTCTTCACTGACCTTGGTGTCTGCAGAGTCATTCCTCTCACATATTCTCACTCCTCTCCAGCTGCAATTGCTGTTGCACAGGTTTTTTTCCCCCTTCTTAAATATGTTTTCCCAGAGGTGCTACCACTGTCACTGATGGGCTCGGCCTTGGCCAGCAGTGGGTCTCTCTTGGAGCCGGTTGGCATTGGCTCTATCAGACATAGGGAAGCTTCTAGCAGCTTCTCACAGAAGCCACCCCTGTAGCCCCCCTGCTACTGAAACCATGCCATGCAAACCCAATACAAATACACTGATAATATTCTCTGACCAAGGCATAAGTCTTTCACCTCATCCTTGAAATACATCTCAGGTGTGTTAAAGACAGCTGAAAGCCAAACTGGATGTAAACGACATTTCTTCCGAGCTTATTACAAAACCATATCCCAGGGATGCTCTCCCTTGAGTAGCAACACAGCCTTTTTGCAGAAAATAGCCAAAACTCTAATTAACACCACTGGGCTGACAACTGACGCCAGAAAGGAAGTACTTCCTGACAAAGAGGATGGCATGTGGAGTCACTCTTCTCCCATGCCAGGGACAGCTCCCTCTCTGTCAGCTGAGGAACTGTCTCTCCATTGTCCATTTTTACTTTAACTCCTGATTTACGCTTCACCAAGCTTTCTCTGGCAGTCAGACAGATCCATTGTGTCACATCCCTCGATCAGGAAGACAAGGGGCTGACAGGAAAACACCTTGGCTAAACAAACCCCAGTTAATGCCAGCTTGCCATTTTTCACATCCCTGTCATAATCTCTCTGGTATGTGCTAATAACTGGACAAGATCAAATTGCTGGCAATGGTCACGGAGCTGGCTTCTGAACTAGCCCTTGGAGACATGGACTAAATCATCAGTACCTGACAAACCACAGACCATTCTGTGAGATGTATCAAGATGCACCAATGCAAGGTGCTAACCAGGTATGGTCTATGTTTTGTTCCATCAACAGTGAATACTGCCATCCATTACAGGATTCCCATGGCATTAATGCGTTCTCTGGCTTTCCATTCCCAGTAATACACTTTGTATAAAATCAGAAGCAGACAGCAGGTCTGCTCTCCCTGCAGCAACAGCTCCTCCTTCAGTGCTAAGGGCAGGAGAAGAAAGATGCGCACCTTCACTGAGTTATAACTTCTGCTGTGCTTTGACTTGCATTGTTGACTCTACTCCCATTCAGACAGAAGTGATGCCTTAAATCCAAGCCGAGAAGAAACAAACTGGATAAAGCTTGAGAGCTATTGACTTTCAATCCCCTTATTACAAACAGAAAGTTGGACACTGAACACATCAACTGCAAATTCAATTCTTCTGCTAATGGAGTCACTCCGTAAGGTAGACGGTCACAGTACAGTGCAGTTTCTGCTCTTTGGAGAAGATACTAACTTGAAATGAGTAGTTTAATGGAGATAAGTATTGTATTCTCTGCCAACTGCTTTTCTTTTACCCATCTGTCTCTTAGCTCCAGCTGCCTGCTCCCCTCCCTTGAGACCTCAGACCTTGCCTCTTTGACCTGTAATCTCTGCTGTGATTGTTAATGCTATATTTACAATCAAAGTAACCAAATCAAACTAACCAAAACAATTGCTTTAGTAAGTCTTTTGTATCAGTCTATATATCTGGCATCTACTCTATCATTCCTAATAAATTAGAGTGTTTAGACTTGCATATTTATCTCACAGTTCTCTACTGCTGTGTTGATGACTGAATGCACCCTTAAGTGGACAATTCACATTTAAAAGGAGAGACTTTGTTATGATTTTTGCCAAACCGTCTTCAGGGTAATGGGCAGGTATCGTCCCACACAAACCTCACTGGCCTCCCCTCTTGTGTTAGAGAAGAGGAATTGACTGTGTACTGTACGTGGGTATACTCTGAGCAGAGCATGCCAGCAGATGAGGGCTTGCACCATGTTTTTACTTCTCCATGAGCCTCCCTGTCCATTTGCTTGTGAATAGCATGGAATATGAAACCATGGCTCTCCCCTTCTGTGCAAGAGGTCAGACAGCTCAGCTACAGCTGTGTAAAAGATGTGTTTTCTTTTCTTTGGTCACAGAAGACCAATGCTCAGTATAACTAATGCAACCTACCTAAGCCAAGCAGAACAAACACTTCAAGTGCCACAGCTTGCAATCATTAGAAATATCCCAGAAATTAAAAGTACAAACCTGGTATAAACAAAAATCTGGCAGTAGGGAAATCACATTCTTTCCAAAGACTGTTTTGACATCTGACGACAAACTATTCAGATCCTGAAAGGGAACCTCATTTCCATCCTAGTACTCTGTCCTCTTGAGAGCCTGGGATGGGGGTGTGGAGGGGTGGTAAAGGGAAGAGACTGAAAAATGACACACACAGGGGAAGTAACCTTCCAGAGATAATCAATGACTTCGTAATGAGCAGCCGACTCTACTGAATATTGATTAGCTAGCACTGGCAAGGCTCTGCTCCAGGGAGGTCAGCACTCCTGCCAGCTCCCTTGTCTGAACACAAAGGAGGCCTCAGCAAAAGGCAAATTGTAAATGGCAGGTTTTATATGAGAGGCACCATTCAGGACCTCAGTAGAGGAAAAAAAAGAACAAAAGTATGGCCGCAGCACTAGCCAGCACAAAGCATCAGCAGTCCTGCTAACTTTTGTTATTATACTGTGCTATGAAGTGCAATCCTAGGTTTGCCCTAATAAACTTGCTTTAAAGATCATCACTTGCAAATATGCATGGCACTATGTGTTGCCTCAGGTTCCTCTTCCCTAAAGATTTCACAAACATGTGAAAGGGGGTGCTTTCACAGACAGCTGCCCTCAGAAGCTTTGTCCAACGTTACACCTCAGTACATGCAGGGTATGTTTCTACAGTTCAAGGTGATACAGTATGCTGATACCTAGGCCAGCTCTAAGCATACTTCATGCACTTGAAGGAGCACAGCTGTGTGTTAGTACTCCATCCCTCTCACACTACTCCTTGTTCTTACTGTCCCACTCAATAAATATTATTTTAGGATTTTAGCATATTTCTTTTTTCTATAAATAGTTAGATATTAATTTTATGATTACAGGCATTGGTAGATACACATAGAACTTATACTGCTGAGAAAATGAGCTATTAGTGACTAAAAGGTTATCCTACCTTTTTAGAAGCAGCGGGTCTTTTCTCATAGGCTTTCTGTGGAAAAAGAAATTGCAACAGTCAGGGAAAAGAGATCTGGAAACTGTGTTCTTTTTTTAAAAAAAAAAAAAAAAAAGAAGAAGAAGAAGAAGAAAAAGAAGAAAAGAAAAAAGTTCCAGTTCCTGCCTGGTGTAACTCATCTGACTTCAGTGGGGCTGTCCCAGGGTAGATTCATCCCTCTGTCTTTGCCAAAAAGAGAATGGGAGCCAGGCAAAGGCATCTGCTTTTGCATTTCCTCAGTGAATCCGTTCATTATACTCTCATGATAGAGAAGCTGTAAACAAAGGCACTTCATGATGTCGCACTGTGCTATCCATAATTACATTGTATGTGCTTCATCAGTATACATGCTTCAGGGCACATTGCAAAAGCTTTTTATGTATTCAGGACTCTTTCTGAGAGGGTGTGTTAAACGAAGAGAGGGAAAAGCTAACAGTTAAAACAGAAAAGAAAAAGCTAACAGTTACTTAGAAAGGAGTTCAGCATAAGAGGGAGGAGAGGAGGCTTTATAGACACACACACACACAAAAAAAGACGCTAGTAAAATTCCTGCCTAGCATTATCCCAGTTAGTTTGTATGCTTTAATCCTTTCACTTACCCTTTCTCTTTAAGATTACAAGCCCTCTAAAACAGTAATCATGTTTATATGGTGCTACCACATGAAAGCCTCAGTCTGGATGGGGACTCAGAAGAATTTTTGTAAAACAAAAAGTTCAGTTTGGAAGCTCTCTGAGGCTAACTTTATATAAATGGCGCAACCGTGCTCTGACATCAGAGTGATAGAAGTCAGGTGTAACTCCCTTACTTGGGAGCATTAGAAACTTCTAGTGTCAGATCATAAGTGAGTCCTAAATTCTTTATTGCTTAGCAGATTAGCTTAGAATCATTGGCAATGTATGGTGCAAGTCATTTTGCCTCTGAGAAGAAATTCTGTTTATCTTCAAGCATTTATGGCTCCCACTAACAATGTCTCGGATGTAATAAAGTCCAGCAGCAATATAACACTTCTGCTGAGAGCTTTGCCAGAATCTGCCACCAGAACGTGTAAAATCCGCACCCTGTTTAGAAGTGTTTGTGTTTGAAAAGAACTTGAAAATGAAAAATCCTTAGATAACCAACACCCAGATGGGCAGGGGAAGCAGATATTCGAGGGCTGGAAGCTGAGACTGGTCTGGGAAGAGAAGCACAGACAGAGGTAGCAAGCAAGGGTGAACACAGGGGTTGCTGGAGAGACAGAGTTTTGTGGCAAATTCTACCTTGTACTACTTGTATGCACATATAACATTATGCTGCAAAATCACAACCTTAGGTTTCTTTGGTTTTTAATAGAAGTAATTCTTTGGAAGTGAAAAGAGATAATAGAATGTGACACTAAAAAGGCCCTCAACAATGTAAAATTGTTTTAAATGCTAGATTTCTCTGTGAACTACAGAACAAAACAGTTTCAAAGTGCATACATCAAGGCAGCATTTGGGTAGCTTAACAGCAAACTGAAAGATCTCTGAACTGTGCAATCCCACTTCTTAAAAAAATTACTCCATATCCCAAGTTTTCCCCTATTATTGTCAATTACTTCTCTGCTAGAGACCTTAGGAGGAAAAGTTCAGACAGTTCTTTCTGAACACTTGTTACATAAAGGTAAAAACTGTCAGGCTTGTCTTAATTGAAAAGTGTTTACAGATGAGTAATTACAGTTAAACAGTAGCTCCTTCCTCTAGAAAGGACTGGACATACACATGTTGCCTTAGTCACTGCTCAAGTGACAATGGACACAAGGTATTGGGGAGCAGCTAGGGACGACAGTGTCAAAGTGACAGGGAAAGCAACGTACCTATTTCTCACTAGAAAACCAGACCCAAAAACTCTGCCTCACCTGGGCCGCAGTGTTTAGCATCTTACATTCAGAGCATATCCCAGGAATTCTCTAACAGGAGCTGGCTCTGAAAGAGTGATTACATGGCAACCCTTTAAAACTTTGCCATAAGAGCTGTGGACTTACTCCTAATGTTATTATTTAAAAGGTGCTTGCACTTGTTTCCCAGTCATCTTATTAATGAACTTGCCCTTCACAGCGAGGAAAGAAAGCCAGTAAAGCACATGAACAGACATTACCATGTAAGAAAACTCCCAGCCAAGGCATAGTCATTCCCTTAAAATTCAGAAAGGTTGGAGACTTGCTTAGCTGGAGTTTCAAAGTTGTGCAATTCAGTATAACAAAGAGGAAAGGATATCCAATGTAGTAAAATAATAATATACAACTACGTTGCAGCAAAATATAGTCACTCCATAACAGCTTTTGTAAAAGTCCTCCCAGCATCTATAACAGTAAATTATTATTAATTATTCATAATTACTAATAACATCTTACCTAGCTATTCAACTCCACAGATGTCAAAGTCTTTTACAAAGAAAGGACCATCATTTGCTCATTTTGCATTATCTAAGGTTTGACCCCGCCATCATGGCAGGTAGTCATATTGTGACTACTGGCACAAAGAAATCCATGAGAGCTGCAGGAACCAACATGTGTTTCTGCAAGAAATTTTCCCCAGACCTTGCACTACACAGAACAGAACGGAGAAACCTTTTAGAATTATGTGAAGGAATCTACTTCTAGAGGTCAAAAAGTCTTTAAGGACTAATTTTTTAAAAAATTCCTTTGGACTAATTAAACCAGAA
Source organism: Pelecanus crispus (assembly GCF_030463565.1). NCBI lineage: Eukaryota > Metazoa > Chordata > Aves > Pelecaniformes > Pelecanidae > Pelecanus > Pelecanus crispus. The sequence continues at coordinate 26,268,900 of NC_134651.1, read as the reverse complement.
GTAATGCTTAGGAAGAGTGCCAATGCACACCCTTTGGAATTAGTTCAGCTTTCTCCAGAGCCTTAGTGTAGCCCCAGGAGTGAGTTTGTTCTGAACAAAACTACCTGTGGAAAACTGGATGAGACCCACATGTTGCCTCATCAACTTTTAAGTTTAGACATATGGATGTGTCTATAATGACCATCTAGCTGAACTGGAACCTAAGTCATCCATCCACGACAAGTATACAATGCTCACCATTTCTGTGCACTACTAAGATGTCATGGCTAGATGTACTCTGCAAGTACTAAATCAGTGAAAAGTACAGCAGGCTGCATTCACAGGGCTTTAAGCAAAAGCTTCACTCTGGGTGAGTCTAGGCCTGGGCTGCAATGAAGGCTGAAATACAAAGCTGCATGCAGCCAAAAGTGCTGTTTCAAGTGGCTTGGGATCAAACCCATCCTGATTTGCACCCAAACCATATGCCATTTCAGGCTTGCTTGAAACTTAGCCAACTGTTGCTGAAGGGTTCACAAACTTTAGTGAACTTGCCCTGAACTTTGTATTGGAGATGACAAAGTAAAATAAAACTTTCAAGTTGAAGGTTCTGCCTTAAGACATTTTGCCTGTCCCCAATACTGATGCCTTATAAAAAAAAAAATAGTGTTCTATTCTACACAGTGAACCCAAACCCCATTCTTCACACATTCTTTCCCAGATTTCCTTTCCTATATGTCTAAGGACTTCTCACACCTCATCAGCTTCACAGAAACTATGATCTTCAAGATGAGGAAGAAGATCCCTAGCAACAGAAACACTGTAGGCTATGGATAATTCTTTCACTCACAGGAGTAAAATCCCTCCATTCCAAAAATCTTACTTAAGTTATTATAACAACACGTTCTTAAAGGTTTTCCAAGGCCAAATGAAAAGTTACTTCCAATTTTTAAGGAAAGTCATACAATAATACAGAAGAACTTTGAAAAGCGATCATGGTCCTGTCAGTGGTAGTAATTCCAAGTTCAGATTCACAGATTCCATTATGTGCCTTTATTTATTAGTCTGCTCTATATATAGCCCTTTGCTATTCAGCAGAAGCTACGGCAGCATTGAATCTTCCCAGCAGCAAGTGCCCCACTGTTTTTCTGGATGAGTTCATGTTCTTCTCAATGTGGTACTTCTCCTCAGTTTTACTGTCAATTTTTAACACACCTACTTAAAACCTCTATCTTAGAACAAGCACTGCAGGCCTGGGGAGCTTTAAGATAAACTGCAGTTTGTAAAGATGAGAAGAAGGGAGAGTGAACCATTTGTTACTGTATGCAACTCTTGAAGCTCCAACTGTGTAAATAAATAAGATTCAATTTAAAGAAAAATCAGTTTATCCCTGAACAATGAAGCTTACTGAAACTTGTCCTAGAATAGCCTTCAACACTATCCACTTTTCTCCATGCTCATTTTTAACCTGTTCTAATTGTCAGCTCCTTTTTTTATGTAAGTCCCTATTTTTTACAAAGAATTACCATTTTTGTAGTGGCAGTATTAAACCATTTCAAAAATTAGCTCTTTATTCTGAAAATAAAAAAAAAAACCCAAACCACCAAAAAAAAATCTCACTATTAACTTCTTTTAAACCATTTCACATCACCAAGGATTGCATATTTGAAAACAAATGAAGTTATCAGATTCCTGAAAAATACATTTTTGATTCTCCACACTTCTATTTCTATAAGCCATTGCATAGTCCCTTCTTGAGTTTTGTACTTAACCTGAAGAACTGGAAAGTAGAAATAGTTCCTGTCTCTAACCTTTTCTTTTTCATCTGATGATAATCCACTCCTGCTGTTGCTCAAGGGAAAAGCAAAGTGATAGCAGGTTCAAACACAACATGTAAATAACCATGAGTCACTGAGATTTCCCCTATGATCCACCAAAACAATGATTTCTCTCTGATAATTTAAGAGAATCTTCCCTGAATCTTTTCATATTTGGTGTATATTTTACAACACAGGTCCTGACCTTGTTTAGATAGGTTTAGTTTTCTCAGAAAGACTTTCTGACAGCTCATAAGAATGTAGTAGAGTACAGTCCCATGCTCTTGTGGCAATGACAGTGTAAGGAAATTCCAGCTGACCAACATCCATGCCTGTTTCTGCACTGTTTGTGGGACTGTGCTCTGAGACGTGGCACTTCATGGAAGTGAAACTTTACTCGGGCAAGTGGGAGAGAGGTGAGGTTTTCAGACATGTTCACACCTTGACTTGTTTCATTGTACCCACTGTACAGGTTGGCAGTGATGAGGTTGCAGAGAGAAGTCCTAAAGCGATCAAAAGGGACTTCAGGGCACTGGGGCGATTGGATGCAGGATTGGGAGCACAGGTAGTGTTTTCCTCTATCCCGTCAGTGGCAGGGGAGAATTCTAAACGGAACAGGAAAACTCACCTGATTAACAAGTGGCTCAGAGGCTGGTGCTGTCAGTGGAATTTTGTTTTTTTCAATCATGGGGAGGTTTACACAGCACCGGGCCTGCTGGCAGCAGATGGAGATCAGCTGTCTCCAGAGGGGAAAAGGATTCTCGCCCATGAGTTGGCGGGACTCATTGAGAGGGCCTTAAACTAGGTTCGAAGGGGGAAGGGGATAAAACCAGGCTCGCTAGTGAGGAACCCAGGGGCGGCATGCCAACGTTGGGGGTGAAGTCGATAGCCCAGCTCAAATGTGTCTACACCAATGCACGTAGCATGGGCAACAAACAGGAGGAGCTGGAAGGCCTTGTGCAGCAGGATAGCTATGACAGTCACCATCACAGAAACATGGTGGGACGACTCTCATGACTGGAGTGCTGCACTGGATGGCTATAAGCTCTTCAGAAGGGATAGGCATGGAAGGAGAGGCGGTGGGGTGGCTCTGTATGTTAGGGAGTGTTTTCACTGTATAGAGCTCAACAGTGCTGATGATAAGGTCACGTGTGTAAGGGTAAGGATGAGGGGGAAGGCCAACAAGGCAGACGTCCTGTTGGGAGTCTGCTATAGACCACCCAACCAGGTTGTAGAGATAGATGAAGTGTTCTACAAGCGGCTGGCAGAAGTCTTGTAATTGCTAGCTCTTGTTCTTGTGGGGGACTTCAACTTGCCACACATCTGCTGGAAATACAACACAGCAGAGAGGAAACAGTCTAGGAAGTTCCTAGAGTGTGTGGAGGATAACTTCCTGATGCAGCTGGTAAGCGAGCCCACCAGGGGAGGTGCCTCACTTGACCTGCTGTTTACAAACAGAGAAGGACTCATGGGAGATGTCATGGTTGGAGGCTGTCTTGGGCTTAGCGACCATGATATGACGTAAGGAGGAGGGGCGGCAAAACTGTTACCATGGACTTCTGGAGGGCAGACTTTGGCCTGTTCAGGACACTGGTTGGGAAAGTCCCTTGGGAGGCAGTCCTGAAGGGCAAAGTGGTCCAGGAAGGCTGGACCTTCTTCAAGAAGCAAGTCTTATGGGCACAGGAGCAGGCTGTCCCCATGTGTCGTAAGACAAACCAGCAGGGAAGACAACTGGCCTGGCTGAACAGGGAGCTTTTGCGGGGACTCAGGGAAAAAAGGAAAGTCTACCACCTTTGGAAGAAGAGGCAGGCAACTCAGGAAGACTACAGGGATCTCGTTAGGTCATGGAGGAAGGAAATTGGAAAAGCAAAAGCTCAGCTAGAACTCAATCTGGCCACTGTTGTAAGAGATAATAAAAAATGTTTTTATAAATACTTTAACAACAAAAAGAGAGCCAAGGAGAATCTCCATCCTTTGCTGGATGTGGAGGGGAACATTGTCACCAAGGATGAGGAAAAGGCTGAGGTACTTAATGCCTTCTTTGCCTCTGTCTTTAATAGCCAGACCAGTTATCCCCAGGGTATTCAGCCCCCTGAGCTGGAAGACAGGGAGCAGAATGAAGCCCCCATAATCCAGGAGGAAGCAGTTAATGACCTGCTACGCCACCTGGATGCTCACAAGTCTATGGGGCCGGATGGGATCCACCCGAGAATATTGAGGGAGCTGGCGGAGGAGCTTGCCAAGCCACTTTCCATCATCTATCAGCAGTCCTGGTTAACAGGGGAGGTCCCTGATGACTGGAGGCTTGCCAGTGTGACGCCCATCTACAAGAAGAGCTGGAAGGAGGATCCAGGGAACTACAGACCTGTCAGCCTGACCTCGGTGCTGGGAAAGATTATGGAGCGGTTCATATCGCGTGCACTCAACAGTCATGTGCAGGCCAACCAGGGGATCAGACCCAGCCAACATGGGTTCATGAAAGGCAGGTCCTGCTTGACCAACCTGATCTTCTATGACCTGGTGACCCACCTGTTGGATGAAGGAAAGGATGTCATCTACCTAGACTTCAGCAAAGTCTTTGACACAGTCTCCCACAGCATTCTCCTTAGGAAGCTGGCAGCTCATGGCTTGGATGGGCATAATCCTCACTGGGTAAAAAACTGCTGGGTGGCTGAGCCCAGAGAGTAGTGGTGAACAGAGTTAAGTTCAGTTGGTGACCGGTCACGAGTGGTGTTCCCAAGGGCTCCGTTTTGGGGCCAGTGTTGTTTTATATCTTTATCAACGATCTAGATGAGGGGATTGAGTGCACCCTCAGTAAGTTTGCAGATGACACCAAAGTGGGTGGGAGTGTTGATCTGCTGGAGGGTAGGATGGCCCTGCAGAGGGACCTGGACAGGCTGGACCGATGGGCTGAGGCCAATTGTATGAGGTTCAACAAGGCCAAGTGCCAGGTCCTGCACTTCAGTCACAACAACCCCATGCAACGCTACAGGCTTGGGGAAGAGTGGCTGGAAAGCTGCCTGGCCAAAAAGGACCTGGGGCTGCTGGTCAACAGCCAGCTGAACATGAGCCAGCAGTGTGCCCAGGTGGCCGAGAAGGCCAACAGCATCCTGGCTTGTATCAGCAATAGTGTGGCCAGCAGGAGCAGGGAGGTGATTGTCCCCCTGTACTCGGCGCTGCTGAGGCTGCACCTGGAATACTGTGTCCAGTTTTGGGCCCCTCAATACAAGAAAGACATTGAGGTGCTGGAGCGTGTTCAGAGAAGGGCAACAAAACTGGTGAAGGGTCTGGAACACAGGCCTTACGAGGAGTGGCTGAGGGAACTGGGGTTGTTTAGCCTGGAGAAGAGGAGGCTGAGGGGAGACCTCATCGCTCTCTACAACTACCTGAAAGGAGGTTGTAGTGAGGTGGGTGTTGGGCTCTTCTCCCAAGTAGTTAGCAATAGCACGAGCGGAAATGGGCTCAAGCTGCATCAGGGGAGGTTTAGATTGGACAGCAGGAAAAATTTCTTCACGGAAAGGGTAGTCAAGCATTGGAACAGGCTTCCCAGAGAGGTGGTGGAATCACCATCCCTGGAAGTGTTCAAAAAATGGGTAGACGTGGCACTTTGGGACATGGTTTAGTGGACATAGTGGTGTTGGGTTGATGGTCGGACTGATGATCTTAGAGATCCTTTCCAATCTTAATGATTCCTACTTTTTACTTTCGTTAAAAATAATCCAGCCACCAAGCCAGGAAACATGAAATTATTACTCTACCCTTAATTGGTTTAGTGGTGGACTTGGTAATGTTAGGTTAATGGTTGGACTGGATGATCTTAAAGGTCTTTTCCAACCTAAACGATTCTATGATTCTATGATTCTATGACTGTGCATCCCACTAAGAGTTGTGTTGCTACAAGTGTGTGCATGGGGGGAAGAAATCGATTAATAAACAAGCAATTAGGGGTCGGAACTTCTCAAGGCATGAATACCACAAAAAAAAGCCCTTAAAAGCCAAAAACAGTTGCAAAAGCTTCTCAGCAATTTCCTACCATTTTTTATTACACAGCTCTAAAATAAATCTGAAAACTCAAATGTTCCATTAACTTTAGATGCTTTTTAACTTACAAATTGCAGATGTGATTCAAATTCCAGTTCTTCTCTCCTGCTAACAAGTAGGTCTTCTCCTCTTCCACCTGCTATTTGTCTGTGATGCAGCAATAGCTACAGACCACTTCCCAAACTGGAGACTTGCTATACAAGGCACATAAACACATACTTTCTCCCAAAGAACTGTGTACTTCCTGGTGGGGATAAGCAAGTATTCCCTGTAAGATGAAGAACTGATGCAGAGATGAAGCTGTTTATCCAAGGCCCTATTGGGAGCTTCAGGCAGAAAGAGGAGTGAACACAGATCTTAAGTGTCTTCACACAGGGTTGTACACATTTCTAAATCTGGAAAGGATGCAATCTACTATATTGCAAGTGTAAAGCTCGTTTGAGCACATACAGTAAGATAGTGTTGTTGGGATGCACATTGACCCACAGTGCAGGTTTGTGGAGATTAGGTTTTGCACAAACATTGGCAGCCAGGCTGCTGTTCCCTTGCGGATCCATGTTAGTGGTCCCCAACACAAAGAAACATCATTCCCACACAGGATTTCTGAACATAAGACAATGAAGTCAGAGGCACCATTCTCTTAGGGTTGACAGATATTTGGAAGTAAACAATGAAAAAGACCACATGTCCATGAAAACAAAGATGTATGCAGAGCCCTAGTTTCAGTAGGATTGGAAATACTGTGAGATCACACTGAGATCACCTTTTTTTTTATTGTTGTTACCATGTGTTGTCATCCTCACCTCTCTAACAAAGAGGTGCTCAAGCTAAGACACTTCAGAAAGTGCACTGATGTGCTGAAAGAAACAGTGGCAATTCAACAGGCAGTTGTCTTCTCCTCAGTAGAGTGGCAAATCCAGGTTTTCTGGACTATGTGAAACATTCTGCCATTTATGACCACTAAAGTTCCCAGGACATCTTGTGTGCAGATTTGCTCTGGGAGCCTTTGCCTGTTTCCAGCAGCTTAAATGCAAATTTTTTTTTTTTTTTTTTTTTTTTTTTAGGAGGCTTCCCCCTGCTTCCAATGCATTTTGCTGATGTTGGTCCCCCTACACTCTCTCTGCTGGGCATCCTGGCTGGTTATTTATGTGGGACGTGAAATGAAAGCCTGCACTTTTCAGATGAACACTGCTATACTCACTCATGCTATTTAGAATTTTTATTTGGACTAAGCAAAGAACAAAAGTCAATCCAGCAGCTATTACAATCAGCATTTTTTACAAGCTGATCCAAGCTCTAAAACACTTGAAAGATGATTGACAATTCCAAGGATGAAAGATTCATTGTTTAAGAACTTTGCATTGCAAACTGACTAACTCTGCAGTCATAGCACCGGAAAACTTTATTTCTTTTCTGTTTTTAAAAAAATTAGATCCTTGCGCAGTCACTTGCCTCCATGAACTGGGACTTTAAGGGGAAAAATTCCAGTTCAAAAACTTTAACTGCCAACATTATGAAAGCTATTTCCTCCTGAGCATTGACATTAATATTTCTTCCACATTCTAGTTTATCACCCACGCGCTTCTCACCACACCTTAAGGGCCAGGTCTCTTTTTCAGCAGGGAGAGACTGGCTGCCAAACTGTACTAGGGTTGTCTATTTTCCTAATAGGATTATAGCAAATAATACCAAAAAAACCCCACTTATTCATATGGAAACAGCATTAATCCCTTCTGCCTGCCCCACACCGTAACTTTCTGTCTGAGCACAAAAGCTATCTGTCTGCTTCCGCAGCAGAGAAACATTTAAAAAATGTTTCCAAATACTAGGAGGCTTTTTTCCCCCCATTCTTTTCAGTTTTGCTCTGCAGGAATGCACAGACAAAAAGTATAACAAAGACTATGACATTCTCTCTCACGTAATTAATACAGGGCATTTTTATTGCTTTCTGGGGAATAACATTAAGTATAATTAACAGGAAAAGGTGAAGAAAATACAGAAGGAGCTATAAATAAAGCTGTACCTTTTAAGCTGTTAATTTTGTATCTCATACAATGCCACCATAGTGTGTTACTAATCAGTATATATAAATTTTAGTAACTAACTTTGCAACACAACTTCCTAGCCCAGTTTTCCAGATGATGCCCAAGGGATAGATTCATATCACCTGTACAGTATAAGTGGATGTAATACTGACCTTGCCTGACTTAGTGAGTCTTGCTTGTATTAACACAGAGAGTCAGCTGGAATGCTGACTTCAGTTTATGTTAACACCTCTGGACATTAAAAGCAGTGGTTCAGGGTGGCAGATGCACATCTATTGTACTGCCCTGGTGGCAGAAGCAGTATCCACTGGCAAAGTGTGGATAGGAGAATTTGGAGTGGTAAACCTGGACAGACATTTCTTGAAAATCTGCCTGTGAGCTTTTGTCTGTGCTCAGAGCTTTCACCTGAACTATGGTAAATAATCCTGTCTTGATTCCTCTATTACCTGGAAGTTCTCTAAACCCCAACACTACAATCTCATCTATTGCATAAGGACACAAAAGGTGAGCTACCAAGGTTTATCCTGCCATTTTATTTTGCTAGAATCAAAATGACAGTCTACTTACAATGACCATAATCAAAATCATACTATTTAATCTACAAATAAATCCACTGATTCAGTCCAAAAGCAAAGCTGAGGGTTAAAGAATAAAACCTGCTTCTGACTAAGGAAAAAATGCAATACATCTATTAAAACTCAAAGCAAAGGGATAGCTTGCTTTCTTTTTTGTTTGTTTGTTTTTAATTATCCATATTATTCTACATCACTTTTACAGGAATTAGGGTAGTAGTATTGAAGGTTGATGGCCATACAAAAAATAGCTTTTTCACACTGAGACACACTCTTCCTTAGTGCAAATGCAAGTTTCCAAATAAATCAGAGTCGAGTGTGTGGAAATAATACATTTGTTGATATTCAGAAGTTCAAGTTTTATTTCACTCCTTGTTCCTGAATGGCAGAGTGATCTAGCTAACTTTTAAAACTACCCCGCCCAAGCATTTTTGTGGTTATTTATATATTGTGCTATCTGGCAACATCTTATTCAAGGCTTGCTTTTATTATGCAGCTGTAACACCACAAATTCTTCAGTATTTGCCAATTTTAATCCAGTTTTGTAAATAATCACACTTGGAGTGCCATACTTGAAGCATCAAGTGAGAGGTTTTATTTCTGTCCAACACCAGCTCTGCTTTTCTTCCAACAGAAAATACCAGGAGGAGAAAAAAAAAAATGCAGCACCTTCTTAGATGTCTGTAATAATGAGAAACTTTCTAGGAAGAGCATCAAATATTCCAGTGTGCACAAGAAGAGGTAATTTGTTCTCAGTCATCTATTTACAGGCTCTTAATCCACCCTGTGTACTCTACTAGTCATGCAGGATTTCAGTATTTTTTTTTTAACCTAATCATAAAGTCACTATTCAGCAACAAAGTTCTGCCCTGATTCATGAGCTCCAGTGCTGCAGAAGTCTGCAGGTTCATTGCAGGAACTGGGCTTAAATGAATAACATAAAGAAAACAATACAGCTTTGATTGATAGTGGGTTTTGAGAATTGTGATAGCTGAGGAAGACAGTTTCACAGAAAAGTAGCTACTGAACACAAATATACATTTCCTTGCACAAATGAAGGTGTGGTAACTTTAAGAGAATGAGGTGGTAAAAAAAGGGGTGTGGCTTGCTTTTCCAGCGATCATTCCCCGGGTTTTACAAAGAATGTTTCAGAATTGTTCTGTGCATCAGTCTTCCACAGCCTGCACTCTCTGAACACACTGGTTGTAGCTCAGAGCTGAATCCAGGAGACGGCTTCATGAATACTAAAGATGCTGGAAAAATTTCAATTCTTGGCTTTTTGGAGTGGGGAAAGGAGGAAGTCAAACACCCCGGCACATGCTGAATGATTTACACTGCCCATAAAGAACTGAATCGTTGTCCAGAATGCAAAACTAATCCGAACCAAGCTTGCTGTCAAGTTCAATACATTCCAATTTTCCCTCCACTGTTTTCCATTTCCATTGCTTTGCCTCTCTACAGCACTTGATCCTACCCAGCATTGTAAGTACTATTCCAATATAAAATAGGCTGCTTTAATATTTCTGACCCAAATGAATCCAGAAGATTTGGGCATAAATTAAATGAAAACTGAATCAGAAATATTTCCCCTGAATAAAATAAGCGCCATAGAACAGCTTACAACGTTTTAGGAGTCAAAAGTGTATCTAATCAGACTGTTTACCCTAGCAGCTTGACCCGAAATAAAATATTGGCAGTTTTGACCAAATCAGTGAAAGGAGATTGAGTATTCTGGCTGACACATCTGAGACAGCTTAAAAAGTCAGTGTTCCAAGGGAAGGGGGAAGGGAATGTTTAGCACTTCCTGAAAAACATCCCTCTTTAGTTGTCTCAAGTTGCACTTGTTAAAAATCTTGGCTTTTACTCTGAGGACTGAAGGCTAACAGTAAGCTTCAGTGGAGTTCCATTAACAGCCAAGTAAAAAACACTTTACTGAGAAAACATGTATTTCTGTAAGCAGCTGAACCAACACAGTCCTATTTCCTACAGATCTGCAGTTCTCTAATGTGGAAATGGAAACATTCTACAGTGTTTCTGATGTTTAATAAGGGATATATTTACACAGGAGCCTTTCCCTCACAGGGGGCATTAGCTAAGTTTCTGTTTCTGCTCCCTGACTACCTACTTCTGCCTCCCTGATGTGAACTCTGTAACTTCTACCTCACTGAAATTTTGCTGAGATTGGCCAGAGTGTTCAAGAGGTATTAGGGAGGAGTTACAGACACAGCAAGATCATGTAAGCATATCAAATAACTAAAAAAATCTTGTAATTTCCAACAAACACTTAAGGTAGCTGGAAAATAACTGTGAAGGGAGCCAGCCAGTTCCCACTGCAGTATTTTCATTCTTTGATCCATCTGCCACCTACCATGACAGGACAGGAAGGATGGTCCACTGGTTAAGCCCCTTTCTCACACTGTATATCAAGGCTCGGCTCCCTCCTCTGCCAAAATCTTTCTGTGACCATAGTAAGTTACATTGGGAACAAACTAAAAAAAACCAAGAAGAGAGGAACCTCAAGTTGGGTTTTCCAGAGCCAGCTTTCTTGTGGTGCTAAAAACTTATAGTAGTTAAGTATTCTCAGCAGAGTACATGGAGAGTGTTAAAATCAGAGTAACAGCATGTTTGGCAGGCAACAATAGTATCTAATAACTATAAAACAGTGACAACAAGATGTACCTAAAACCTCTTTCCCCCTTCACTAGACAGCTTTCTTAGGGGTTGTCATTTGGAATCCAAAGAGATCCCTCTCCTGAAGAAATTACCTATGTCTTTAGCTTCCAACCTGTTGTCTGTAGACCCTGGGATGAGAAATAAGGTATGGAATATGTAAGTGACATCTCCAAAAGGGGCCACACTTTCACTGAAGATCTTTTAGAAGACAGAAAATTAGAAAAGGCTAAAAATTGCCTCTCTGCAGCCTTTTTTCCCCTCAAATGGATGGCAAAAGCAGATAGGCAGTGCCTCCACACTTCCTTATGATCACAGCCTAAAGGCTAGAAAATTCATTCACAGTATAGGAAAACTAGGCTCCTCTTTTGCCTCGAAAGGGATTCATCACATACTGTTGAACAGGCTGAGCTTACCACTGGCACATACATACAGAAAGATAATCCAGCCCTACAATGTTTATAATCGGAAGTAAAAATCAAAATTAAAAAAAAAAAAAAATAATCAAACAGATTTGTTATCCCCTTTACAGGCAACAAGCTAAGCCAAAGGCAGTAAGATTATGAACACAGAGTAATAAATCAGTTGCATAGCTGAGAATTAAGCCCTTATGCCCTAAACCATAGGACAATGATTTAAGTACTTTTATCTTTCATTTGGGATTCATTCTGGTAGGTTTATGTAGCATGTACAAGTTCATAGCATTCAAGTTGTTATGCAGCAACAGCAGTTGGAAGCTTCTTAGAACCAAGTACTCAAAAGTATGCACACAGACAAGAAATTAGACTACACATCTGCCTCATCATTATTTTGCCCTTTGTATGGATTACAGACTGTTAAAAGAATACCAGGTGAGCTGACAGAAAATGCTTCAAGCATAGTAAGTGACAGGGAAATCACATGCATTAACCAACTGGTTTTGATATTCAGAGGTACTGGATATTACTGAAGAGAAAATCAATTCAATTAAATTTATGTTAAATCTGAATTACAGCCTCCTTTTATTTTGAGGAGATTTTGGGTTTTATTCTCTTTTGCACAAGCTTAACCTATTAACTATTGTCTGTTTTGAAAAGTTAGTGTGACCTGAAATTAGTATGGAACATAATGTCCATCACCCTTTGTGGCTACCTTAAAGTTTCAAGGTGTTTCAGAACTCTTTAACTATTTTATTTAAGCTAGAAAGGCACCAGCTTATTTAAATCAATATAAATCATTCTTATACATAAAAAGGAGATTGCCCACAGGAGACTTCACTAGTTTAATCATTTGTTTCTAAAACTTTTCTCAAGTTTATAAAGCTGTTTGTTTCCTTGTGAGCAAGTACCTTTGGACATGATACAGGTAAGCAGCCACAAACTGGAAAATGAAGAGATTATTAATGATGCAAAGGACTAACACTAATAGAATGAGGAGAGACTGTATTTAGCAGGTCAGAAACCAGACACCAATCTGTGTGTACTCTCATGCAGTTTGACACAAGAAATTGAGTTACAAAATAATCAAAGTCCACCTGTGTGCAACAGCAACACATGTAATAAAAATGTCAGGGAAGCACTGTCCAAGTCTGAGATCTGGCAGCAGACCTGCACTCGCAAGGTCTGCAACTCAACCTTATAGATCCAAGGGGTTTCATTATGAATAAGGGCTACTGGGTGCAAAACCAGTTAGCCCAAGAAGAGAATTGCACCATTTCATGAGACCGCTTGAAAACAACTACCTTTGATAATATATGGAAGACAAGCTGTAATGTTTAGCCAAATGTATCTTTGTACAGAAACAAAAAGTTAACTTGTTCACAGGCATCTATAAAGGAGTGCCTAACTGTCCTTTATTTGCAACTGTACCATACTCATAAATGGGGCTTGGTAAGGACAACTGGCTGAAAGGATAACCTTTGTGGCATGTGGAACTTTTAGAAAGATTCAGACTCTCTTCTCTCATCCCCACAAGTTGTGGTGACCCCTAAAAACTGAAGCCTACCCTGGGGACACATGAGCAAGAAGTTCCCCAGATGGCAGCCTGCAGAAGACTGGGTGGGCTATGTGACTCCCTCCACACCACTTACAGAAAGGCCACATAACTCTATTTCCCCTTTTGGGGTAGCACTGATAACGAGTTATAGGGAGCTCCTGATATATTCCAAGTCATAAGCACCTGGAGCCCTATTTGTAGGCAAGAACTGGAATAATTTCGATGTACAGGGGATGTACAAAGGCTGTTACAAAGGGTGCTTCTGTAACACAGCAGCACCATTTCAATGCTGCTGGCCTTCCCTCCCCTCCCACTAGGGCAGGCTTGCTAGGTTTTGCCAAGCTGCAGAACCTGAGAAAAAGCAACACTGTGCTGCTTTTGTTCTTGTGAGGAGGAAGGAGAAAAAAATTAGCACTTTTTGAATGGATTAGGACTTGGAAGAGACTGAAGACTTGGAAGAGTGTCAGGAAATAAGAAAATGGGGTCTCAAATCCGAACAGTCTTTAAGAAAGCTCAGCAAGAAAGAAGCATTAATGAATTATTAGATGTTGCTATAATAAAGAGGTTTAGTTATCCTCTCAACTTAGCCAGGGCATTGTAAGGTTCTCGGAGAGCTTTCTGAAGAAATTTGTAATTTTAACAGAAGCTACATTACCTCTCTTCTCTCTACTTTCATGCAGTATGAATTGTTTCTTCCCAACTTGAAGGACTTAGATGCACTGTGCAAATATAATGCTATACGCAAGCAGAAACAATCACAGACAGAAGCACCTCTCCTAGCTTATGTATTTTAATAACTCTTCCTGTCATTTAAGAAATACTATCCACACAGAAATGGAGCAACTATAGCATACTTCAGAACACATGCATCTAAATGAAGTAGTGAATGATACTGTGTAATTTATGGTTTAGTCCACATGGAGAACTTTGTATAAGTATGGGTTTACTTGGAGAGGGAGCAGAGCAAGCATTAGGCCTCCTCTGTTACACACTATCAGTTCCCACTTCCCTGCACCGTACTGACATTTCATGTTTTTCCTTGCATCAAGCCATAACTTCTTTGTAACAGTCCAACCCCAAACATTTTATTTGCCACTTGTCAGGTTTAAAAACAACCAGTTATCCTAAAGGATAACACGTGTGTACAAGACCATTGTGTGCACCCACTCAATGTTTCCTGCACGCATCACAATGCACAACACATCTATGCATTGGCAGTGAGTTGAAGGTATTGAAGTTGTTGCACACACCCAGGCTGACTACTATGTGTACACCCACTAGCTCTGGCTCATTCTGTAACTCGGGTATGGCTCTTAAAACCTACACATTCAATGGTTGCAAATAGGTCAAACCGCAACAAAACCAATCAAACCAATCAGAAACCAGACAAGGTGCAACCGTCCCCACCCTGGAGCCACACTCTGCAAAACCATCAGGAAGTGCATTTTGCCCCAGCAGTCTGCCTCACGTAATGGCTCTGACATCCTCCCTAGGGCTATTTACTCCCCCCACATAGCTGTATGGATTCCTACAAAAGATCCCCGCAGTAAGCAAGCAGAAAGATTACAAGGAAAAGTCATATGAAAGGGTCTGTATCTGCCCCCTAATGCAAGGAATTGGCACCACATGGTAATTCCTACCCATAGACAAAAGCAAAGGCACTACAAATATGGAATATATATGGAATTAAAGCTATCTAGCAACCTAACAGATAGAACTGTTAGTACTGTTCAGGTTACATTTTTATGCTGGCAAAAACCCGATGTAGCTACTGCCACACATGCAGGGGTGCCTGTAGGAGAGGGCTTGTTGCTGCTGAGGCACCATCTGGACCCACACCTGTGGTCTCCACCCCACGATGGCATCATGATCATGTGTTTCCTATCTGTCACATACTTCAGAAGAAAAAACAGCCAGCAAATGTTGCTTTGACATTTGCTTTGATCTATCTGGTGATCTGCCCATCAACTAAATGCCTACAAGAGTTAAGACTTGAATGTAATAACACAGAGGCAAAGGAAGACATGGTACACATTCTAAATTTACTAATATAGCATTTTTATGCATAAAACCACCAGCATTTAAAGTTCAAATGTCTCAGTTCTGCTCTGCTTAAATCTAAAAGCTTAAACTTATCACTTTTGTAGGACTGAATGTTTCCTTACTTGGATGCAAATATTAAAGCAGCTTTTGCAAGGTGAAATGGAAGGAACTATGGCATTTATACTTGGTCCAACGCCTTGTTTCTTCCCTATCCAGTAACCCACTAGGCAAAAGTATTTCACTTACATGTGCCCAGATCGCATTTAAAATAAGTCCCACCACAGCCTCAAAACTGATTCACCTTATATTTGACAAAATATTCCAAACCCCCAATTCTTTACTTTTATAAGGTTCACATTTCCAGGACTAAAACATATTCTGTTGCTCACCCAACACAAGAGATTAATGTAAACCAATGAAGAGCATTACAAGAAATTTCACCTAGAAATTAACCTAAAATAATCTCAAATCCCTTGCAACTACACAACAGGATATAGAGATAAATGGGTTAGCAATTACTAGTGTATTGCTTTGTATAGTAATCCATTAGTAGCCCCTACAAGTTTTCCCTTGTTAGATCACCTGTTTCTGGGTACAGTGTCAATATTTACAATGCTCCTTTTAGTAATAAACCATGAAGATAATTGTATAGTACATATTAACAAATTATCAAATGCTTCAGCAGAGGCTTTGATCAATTTGTCTTTTAAGCACATAGGAAGTTAACTAAAAATCTCACGTATTTGTACTAAAATTTCTTACCTTGCAGAGCTTCAGCAATAGCCAGCATGTCAGGTACGCTGTCAGAGTGAATTTCGCTTTCATGTATCTTTCAGGCAAACCAGTAAGGTACATTTGTACCAAATCCAGCTTGTCATGGACAGCACTACTGCCAGCATTATTAATATCATCTTCCCTACCCTCCTGTCTTCCTTTTTCCTCTTCTGCTGATGCACCCAAGCATCTATTGAACTCCATTTTAAAAACGTTTTTTCCCCCTTCTCCACAAAGCCCTGATCTTTCCAGAGACAGCTCAGGAAATTTTTTATTTCATATCAGTAATGATATTCCCCAATTCTCCAGAAGTATGTAGCCTTGTCTTTAAGCCAACCCAAAAAAGTTAAGACTGTGGTAGAACAAACTTTCTTTAAACTACATTGGCTCTTTGCCTTTCTTGAACAACCTCTTGCAAATGTGTGTACAGCTACAAGATAAATATAGCACCAGCTAGCCTTGTCATACAGCACAAGAATACTCCTGCCGTTGCCAAGTGAGAAGAGAAAGATTCCATTTATTTAAAGAGCAAGTCCCTGGCATCAGTACTCCCTTGTTCATTCGGAGGGGGAAAAAAAGATGAAAAATCTCTTATCTTTGAAAACTTTTTTTTTTTTCTGGCCAACTGTGCTTCCTCAGAACAAATCCCAATTCTGTAAAAAAAAAAATTATGTTCTTATGGAGGAGGGTTTTTTTAATTCCAGAGTCTTCTAGCCACAGTAATTCATTGTCTGTGATATCGCAGATGCCAAGCTTGTGAAGGCTACAAATTTCAAAAGAATAAATGAGGTCTTGCAGATGGACTAGAGCCAAGATATTCTGAAATAATGAATAGCCCTTCCATAGGTCAAAATATGAAGAAAATATGCAAGAGATTAACTAAGTAATTTTCAACTAAACATTAAGAAGGTCATCTGTGCCTTGTGACAGCTCAAATTTGTACATTAAGAACAATTTTAAAGACCTTTAGCCTACTCTTAGTGACAGTTAGAAAAGATCTAAAGGTTTAGGTTTAATTGTATCAGTTATGAGAATTCAACAGCATCAACAACTAAAACACATAATTTTAATCAATAGGATTAACTTTACTGGTAACTTCATGCAGAAAGTTATGCTTTCTTCAAACTTCCCCCTCAGTCCCCAGGGGGGATATTCAAGTAAAGGAAGAGATCACTGTGGTTTGCTGAAAAACTAATCAAGAGCTCCGATACCTTGAAACATTGCCCTTTTTAAGATCTGGAGGATCTAATACCCAAAGATTCCATCGCCTTGAAACACTCTTAAGCATCAGACATGGCAGTAATTCATTACATACTTAACATCCAATTTTATGATCTTAGTCATATTAAATACCACCTTGACCTAATCTCAATGATTTTCATAGAACTACCTGTGAGTTATATCTTTATTGTTAGAATGGGTGCTTCAGAATGCAAAGGATAAAAACAAAGCTGCTACACACCCGTATACAGTCTGTCCATAAGAAACGGCAAATGAAATGCAGAAAACCTAACACATTTCTTTTGTCTGATATATTTTGCAAGGTGTCTGGCTCACCTGGTTCCTCTGATGGGTACAGCTGCCACTACTTCCCTCTCTTTTCATGTTCACACAAATTTGAGAAAGAGAAAATACAATAATTACAGAGCCAAACCTTCCTGTGATAGCTTGCTGTAATAACGCAGAACATCATTTCTATTCCTGCAGGCAATCCTGAGTACAGATGTTGAAGGCAAGCTGGCTCCAGCAATTGCAAAGGAGCTGGATAGCATCCCAGTGTTCACTCCTCCTAGCCATATCCCTCTGCTGCCAACAACATGCGCCTGCAACTCCCGCATGATGCTTACTCTGATCTAACACAACTTTTGAGTAATCCTCAGCAGCAGTCCCTACCTTTTCCCACCTGCAGCTGATTAGGGTGCCAGTTATGGAGCTTCAAATGTCAGCACGCAGCTACCTAGCCTTTGTGTGGTAGTCTCCTCTGCACAGGGGCAAGCTAGCACTCTTCGCTCCTGAGCATGAACGCAAACTACTTCATGTGGAGGAGAGTTTCACAACTCTTACCTGCTCTCTTGTCCCTAGAGGTGAGTAGCCTACTGTCTTCGTTTGAAAGCAATTGTGGCCATGCCAAAAGCCTGTATCACCACTGCTGCCATGTTTAAACACAGTTAAAGAACACTTCATAGAAAATGACAGTGAAGAAGTCAAACCAAAGAATTATCAAGAAGCAAATAACTGAGCTAGCTTATAAACTTGTAGAACACTGTCAGCTGAGCTTAAAATTACAGGAGTGGATGCAGATGAAAACTTCATATATTACTACGGTACTTTCTCTTAGTCTGTTCCCAGAAGGACATGACATTGCCATATACTGGCAATGTCATACTATTTTCATCTTTCGTTGCCTCCCAATTCTTTGACTCTGACCACTAAGGAGTTTCTACATGAGATGTTTTTACCCCTAATATTTCTTCTGTAATCCTTGTCATTTATGATGTGAATAATGACATATGACCCAGCAAAGATGAGTCTGCCTAAGCTATTTTCTGGCCCTGGTAAGTGCAAATGAAATGGCAGTTAAAGTAAGATCTACTCACACCCTTCAGACAGCCAACATTCCCAGCATTTCTATCCTGAGTGGAAGCCATGATAGAAGGTCTCAGCAATTTTAGGAAAATAAGTCATATAGACTTGGACCAAGCCTTAAAGCTCCGTGGTCTGGAGTTCTTACACTTTGCTGTACTTAATATGGTCTTTTTCAGCTCATTCAGATAAGTGCTAAGTGAATGCCTTGGGATTTACATCAAAAGAATCTAGCCCTGCACTATCATACTGTACACACTTAATCTTCAGCTTTAAAATCTTTGTGCAGGTAAAGGTGTATTTCTGTGTTCCCTCATATCTGATCAGATGTCTTCTCTCACTTTTCCAGGGAGAGAGCTTTTATGACTAAGTTGTAGGAGTGCCTATTTTGGAACTTAAAAAGCAACCTTAGAGCATGAGGGTTCTCTTGAATATGCACACTACAAACTGAAAACTATCTAAAGTCTTTATATAGTTGTAAGTCCTGAATTCCTTCCAAATTTTCAACATACTTTTAAAAGTATAAAATTCCTTTACTGCTCATAATAAATTCCCGTTGCCTCAAACAGTGATAATATCACCTCTCTAGTCCCATTTTCTATCCCTGAGCAGGCCAGCTCTTTTACCTACAACACCTTTTCAGGAATTTCCAACATGAAACAAAATCAGAATGACTTGTAGAAAGTGAATTAAAAAGCAGTCTGCATGCAGTGCCCAGATACTGGTTTTGCTTGTCTTCATAAAGTCCAGTATCTGAAATGGTTTCAAAGTCTTAAGATAAAACAAATTTCCCAAATAGTAACTTTCTGTTATAACTTGATAAGAAATCAATGCAATTACAAAGAATTAATGTTAGTGCCCTGCTATGACAGGCAATTCTCCCTCCACAGCCTGCAGTCACAAGTCCAATTTTTGTTTCATGTTGGACTATTGATTTATATTGGAGACAGCTTTTCTTGCCAGATATGATTACTGTGCAGCCCCCCCCAGCTTCTTCAGCACAAAGTGTCCTGTAGAAGAAAGGGTCCAGGTTTTTTGTTTTGCTACTTTAAATTAAAAATTACTCATAGCAGAAGCATGATGTTACCCTCCAGAAGAGTGCATGTAAGCTCCTGGCAGGTCATACCCAGTTCCCTACTCAGTTCTGCCCAGCTTGAAGAAGAGCTGCTTACAAGAGCTATAGATAGGACTATGCTTCCCCATCCCAAGATTTAAAACCAGCCAACCCTCCCCCCCAAAAAACAACAAAAAAAACCCAAACCACTCCACAGTTTTTATTTCTATTATCCTCACCTCCACCTCATTTTCCCATGTGTTTCTAAGCATGTCATCAGAAGGCTTTCTGCAAACTGGGCTCAGAAAGTAACTTTGATAATCTTCAAGCCAGTGTTTTTGCTGCCATTCTTGAGCAACCTATTTGTGACCTGTTAATACATTCAGTGTTACTGTAGCATTCAGTAGCTGCAGTCTGAGGTATTTAAGAGATCAAACATGTTTGACATTGAAATTGTCACATTTACATATTAAACAGTAACTAGAGGCTATATAGAGGAAGCCGAGAAATTTCAGAGGAATGGGATTTTTGAAGGGCAAGCTGCTAAGAGCTAATGAATTGAAATGCGAGGTAACAGAGAATTTGC
Organism: Pelecanus crispus; assembly: GCF_030463565.1. NCBI lineage: Eukaryota > Metazoa > Chordata > Aves > Pelecaniformes > Pelecanidae > Pelecanus > Pelecanus crispus. The sequence continues at coordinate 26,248,765 of NC_134651.1, read as the reverse complement.
AGACACAAGGTAACATGATGTAATGCAGCTGAGAAGCTGTTCCAGTTATGAAGGACAAATTGGTAACAGTACTGGGATGACTTCGCAAGTTAGGTGATGAGATAAACTGATGTCATGAGTGAATTGAGTTGTTTAAATCTTACGCTTTGCTTGCCAGATTCTACAGCGATACCTTTATGAATTGGGGAAGAGAACACTCAGCATTGACACTACAATTCCCACCTTCAAAGGTTCCAGCAATTTTACTTAATTAAATCTTAGAGCCCTGGGAATGGAGTTAACCTTGACTTTACCCAGAAGACTGCTCAACCCTGATGTTCCCCCAGAGGGCCCAGATAGCTTAAACGGGTATCTTGTGGTTGTGTATCATATTAAAGCTCCAGTTCAGAATGGTTTACAGTAAATATCTAGTTGCATACAATTTGAGTTTATATGTATATAGTCTGTATATATTTACACTACTTACCATATGTATGTAGCTGATATAAGCAGGTTTTAGATAAGTAATTGATGGTCACAAGCTCTACAATGCAGTCAAAATGCCCGCTGAAATGCCAATAAAGAGCATTTTAAACTTCTATAACAGTTTAGAATCTATATAAATTAAATCTTCAAATGGGGTATAGCCCATTTCAGTCCTATCATGACTGATTACTCATTTTATCAGACTTATCTCTAGCAACAACAGTAGCAATCAGACACTTTTAAGCTGGCACTAGCATGTTTGCAAAAAATAACTCTATTTAAATCATGCCACCTCTCACTGCAAGTTATTCTATCATTAGCACAATGGGGATTTTTCTACTTGTTTGCACTTTTTTTAACTGGAAGAACCTTTTGCTTTCAGTGTTATGATACAGGTACAGGGGAAAGACTGGAATAAATCCTTACAGGATGAGACAGCTCAGGATGTGAAACAGCACTTGAACCTGCCTCTTCCTGATGGAGACTTTACTTCTTTAGCAACTGCCAGAGTATTGCCCTTTCCTGTTCACAGTCAGTGACCAGCCCCAAGTACCCAGTGACCACAAGTCAAGCTTCAGAATGGTGAGAGTAATGCTTCCCCTCCCACCGCCAGAAGGGAGTTTCCTGAATCCGTATTTCAGAGCATTTTATGTTTGCTCCCAAGATCTCCTCCAGGACCGTGATGGTTAGAAAACTGTTTAAAATGAGAGCCCTGACTCCTCATAAATTGCTTGACTATGGATAGGGAGGCATTAAGATGGATAATGTTGTTTGGAGACACGAGATTTATCATGAGTGAAAAGCACCGGTCCTCCATACTCCTTCCAGTATTTCTGCAGCTAGGGAGTATTACCTCATGACTCTTTTGAGATCCCAGGACCTGCCATCCTCCAGTCTTGCCCTAGTCCCCTCTCCCCTTTCATTAAGGAAACTTAACATGCCTTAAGGAAACAGGATGGAGCTAACCTACTGGAAAGCTGCTGTCTTCCCTGCCCCTCTCACTGCCTTTTGTTAAAAGATCAGTTTTGTTTTGTTGCATTTGTCTTACTCAAAACTCTGGTGCTTCTAACCCTACAAATAGCATTTTGTCTACCAGAAACCCTAAAAGGAGCTACAGGTCCCTGAGCAGAATTCTTCAACTGTCTGAGCAATCCCCCAAAATAGGCCAGGACACGTGATACTTCCGATTGTTTTGAACCTGCTGGCAAGCCTGCATTAGTGCTTAGAGATTTATTCAGCATCTACGAAGACAGAAAAGCCTCCCTAATCTGCACGGCGATCAAGGGATGCACTGTAAGCAACTGGGTTTCTTGCGGTATTTGATGGACTATTGCCATCTGGCTGGACTATTTCCCAGCATACTGCTCTGAGCTTTGCAAGACTTCCTACTTATTCGCAAATGCACTGCAATATTTAGAGCCATTTATTGCATGAGTTAGTGATTGCTGGATGACCATTCATTAAAACCTCCACTGGGATATAAACAGGAGACAGATGTCTGCACTGGAACTGAAGGTGTGACTACAGCACACGTAAACGCACCTGAACTACTGCTAGTTAACTAGGTTGCTTGCCAATTGCAGTAAAGCTATGGACTTCAGCTTAGGCTGTACAGAAAACAGAGGAGTTTTGAAAATAAGCTGGTAGCCAGCATGCATTCAGATATGTCTCCAACATCAGTTAGAGAAAAGCCAGCCAGGATGGGCAGTTCTCTACACACTACATTCTGGGGAATATGCAGCCTTTGTGCGCATTGAAGTAGCATTTTGCCTCATATTAAGGCAAGAAACTAGATCACATGAAAACATAAGGCTTTCTCACACAAAGGCCTATATGTGAAAGAATTCAAAACTTTGGTTTAGCTAAATGTACATGGCCAAAAATGTAGTGTTTATGTGAACCACACAGACCACACAAGCCTCAAAAAACCCCAAAACAGGATATCTTTTGAGAGAAAGTAACCTTTTTTTAGCATACTTTCTGATACATGCCACTTGGGATTGAGTCAGCAATGCCCCAAGAACAGGAGCTCACTGTATTCGTGTACATCTGGTTCTTGTCCCAGCAAGTTTGGAGAGGTGTGAAAATGAAAACTGGCTGTGCTGAAAGTTAACTGGGCTCCTCTGATCATCAAGGAAGTTCAGCTCAGGTTTCAACCAGCAGCTTGCGGTTTGGCATGAAAGAGACCATTCTAGTTCACAGCAGGATGTAAACACCCTGCATGAGCATTACTCTTCTCTGGGAGACCTCTGGCCACCTGCTCAAGCACTCATCCTTGCTCCTAGCTTATTAGCAGTGCCCTGGGATTTAGTGAGGAGGAATAGCAGTAAATACATGTTTCATTCTGTTTTAGACAGCCTTGAAATCTTTGCTGTGCACTCCAGGAGAGAGGGGAAAAGCGAGCAGGTTCCCATACATGTTGCTGAGGCTCTGCGCACAAGCCTCACCCCGTTTTACCTCAGGGTCTCCCAGCCTGCTTCACCCCGAGCTGCACCACACGGCTATCACCCTCCAGCCCTGGGCACAGGGGACTGGGGAACTGAAGTTTGCTGGCAGGTCCCCAGGGCTCGCTGGAAAAAAAAATGTGCCCCCCCAGATGCCGGCCAGCACCCCCAGAGCCGTACCCCAGCCCAGCGCTGTGCCCCTCACTGGGCCTTCCAGAACAATCGCCTCCGCCCGCCTGACGGGACCAGCGCAGCCTCCAGAAGGGTCTGCGAGGGGACCCGCGCTCCCCGCTGACGCCCAGGGAAGAGCCCGGTCCTCTCCCTCCAGCGCCACCTCCTTCGGGCCGCGCCGGCCCGGGTCCTGCCTCGCCGCAGCGCGGCGGGAGGCCGGGCTGCTGCAGCCGCCGCCATTTCGGGGCTGCGCCCTCCCTCGAGGGCCGGGCGGGGAGGCAGCTCGGCGCCCTCAGGCCCTCTCACAGCCCTCACCCGCCAAGGGGACGCGGTCCCCATTTCGCCCGGGCGGCGGTGGGGCTCGCCGGCGGGGCTCGCCGGCTTATCCTCTCAGAGCAGCCCCACGGCGGGCTCAACCTTCGGGCCGGGCCGGGCCCTGCCTCGCCGCAGCGCGGCGGGAGGCCGGGCTGCTCGGCCGCGGCTGCTGCAGCCGCCGCCATTTCGGGGCTGCTACCTCCCTCGAGGGCCGGGCGGGGAGGTAGCTCGGCGCCCTGAGGCCCTCTCACAGCCCGGGGACGCGGTCCCCATTTCGCCCGGGCGGCGGTGGGGCTCGCCGGCTTATCCTCTCAGAGCAGCCCCACGGCGGGCCGAACCCTCGGGCCGGGCCGCGCCGCTCCCGCTCCGCCGAGGGCCCTGAGGAGATGCTGCCATAGCTCTGCGCCTCCCTCCCCCGGGGCCGCTCCCGCGGGGCGGGGGTGCCGGCGGCGGACGGGCAGCCGGCGGGGCAAATACCCCACAGCCCGCCTCGCTGCCCCGGCCTTTGGAGACTTCGCGCGGGGCGAGGGCGGGAGCAGCGGCCCGCCGGATGCCCGACGCGACGGGCGGGCGGTTACAGCTGCCGCGCCGGTAAATCACAAGGAGCGGAAAAAACCCGGGTTGTTTGGTGCAGGGCTGATGCTGAGAGACCCTAGGAACTGGTGGTTGCCTTCGAGGAGCAGATCCGCGGCACAGCCGTCTGCAGCAGGGTGGCAAACTGCCAGGCGTCGGTGGTGTTCTCCGCAGCTTCAAGAAAGCCCCTCGCGTTGCTGTGTTTAAACCATGCAAGGGCAAGGCATGTGCTTGCTGCTTACTAGCGCTTACTGGTTAATCAGTGCAGTGATAAAAGCTGAAATCTGAGGCATAACAAGCTGCTCATCTGAAAGTAACTGAGGCTGTTTGTAACAGTGTGTATCAGGGATTGAAGCTGTTTGTGTAACAGGTGAGTGCTCCGTGGGCTGAACTCATGTGAGCACCCCCAGGAACCTGCAGGTCGGAGAGCAGAGCAGGTGCCTGCAGGTGAGCACATCAGCGCTCCGCTTCTGCAGGTCGGAGAGCAGAGCAGGTGCCTGCAGGTGAGCACATCAGCGCTCCTCTTCTGCAGGTCGGAGAGCAGAGCAGGTGCCTGCAGGTGAGCACATCAGCGCTCCGCTTCTGCAGGTCGGAGAGCAGAGCAGGTGCCTGCAGGTGAGCACATCAGCGCTCCGCTTCTGCAGGTCGGAGAGCAGAGCAGGTGCCTGCAGGTGAGCACATCAGCGCTCCGCTTCTGCAGGTCGGAGAGCAGAGCAGGTGCCTGCAGGTGAGCACATCAGCGCTCCTCTTCTGCAGGTCGGAGAGCAGAGCAGGTGCCTGCAGGTGAGCACATCAGCGCTCCGCTTCTGCAGGTCGGAGAGCAGAGCAGGTGCCTGCAGGTGAGCACATCAGCGCTCCTCTTCTGCAGGTCGGAGAGCAGAGCAGGTGCCTGCAGGTGAGCACATCAGCGCTCCGCTTCTGCTCAGCCCCTGGCCTGGTCTGCTGCGCCCCGCTGCCATTAAATACCCACGGTCAAGCAGAAAGTATTTAAGAGCATTGCGGGTTGTTATCTGGCATATCCCTGGTGCATCACCACACACGTTACCTGGTGTTCTGCTTACTTCTGTAATCACAGAAATACGCCTTTCTTTGTTCCATACGGTGTTAAGAAAGGTGCTTCTTTTTAATGTATTGTCAGCTGAATTGCGGCCCTCTCATTTGTGTTATCATGCCTATCGTTACCTTCCTCATTTTTCAAGGTGATGAGGGTTCTCAGCTCCTGCTAAAGGCCCACTGATAGGAGTGTGTGGTTTAGTACTTTATTCCATTTGAGTGATTACTATTGCATTTCAGGTTGTACAAGCTTTCAGTTTATTGGTGTTGCATCGTGGAAAGACTACCTTCCCTTTCTGCAATTTTCTTCTTAAGAGCATTAATGAATGGATACAATTATATTAACATTAAGCAAATCATTGCTTTAAAAAGCCCTTGTAATTGAGTGACAGATGCTTATGACTGAATCCATTTAAATACTCAATATAAGACTAAAGTTACTATTCAGGGACCTGCTTAGCATCCTGAGTACTCATTGACTTTCAGGTGGAAATGCTCTGGTGATCAGCACCAGACAGAGGCAGTTTGGAGTTCTCAGGTTAGAAAATATCCTATAATGCTATAGAAGTTCAGGTGGCACTTGAACTGTATACTTTATTTCTTCAGACAGTTAAGGCTTATGGAGTTGGGACAGTTTAAGATGTGCCTGGAAATTACTACTTTCTTCAAGGAGTCGACCAGCTAATTTATAAAGTATGTTGTAAAAAGTAGGGATGATTTTAGGATTTTAACTTTTTAACTATTTAATTTTAACTTTTAATTTTAACTATTAACTTTTGTTAAATAGTTAGATCAGGACTAAGTCTTCAGAGAGGCCAGAACTTCCCTTCTTCTTAAACATGGCACTTCTCAAAGCAGTAAGTGCCTATGTTTAGAAGCTAATCCACTTTCCAATTGACATATGTTTGATAATCTACTAACTTCCTCAGGATAAGATTACAGTAGGTAGTATTTTGATCTCAGTATTCTGATTTTCCCAGTGCTGATTGACTGATAAGACAGGTTCTCCTATGCAGAGGAGAATAAGAGAAACAGTAAATTTTGCTGGGGATTTAAAAAAAAAAAAAAAGTTCTTCATAAGCAGTAGGGATTTTTTTTCTGAATAACTAATTTGCAGTGCTGGAAAATAGTGATTCATTAATGTCATGTAAAACAATAAAGTGATGTCAATTAGACACCAAACATAACGTAGAATCCAAGTGACTTTAATATGTAATGTAGAATATGGTAACTAAAATATAATAAATAAAGCTTATGTACATCAGATATGACATATATGAAAAATAGTTAACAAAATATGTTAAACAGCATATAAATGCATGTATCTTAGTTACATAATAAATCATGTATGTACTGAAAATTTTATTAATCTGCTACTCAGATTTTTAAACAGTACCTGCTTCAGATTTCTTCCCTATTCTTGACCTTAACAATTTTGTACAAACCCTCTTTTTAGGTGCGTATACACAAACATTATGCATGTATAGGTACCATGCACGTACATTGTCCATCCAAGAGTACCACTGGTCTGTATCCTTCTCATTAAGTAGAAGCTGGAATATGTAACATTGTTCTCTCTTAAATATCCCTCAGTTTACCTGCAACTTTATTGTGCCTCCTGTGCATTTGCTGCAAAGTGTAAGCATTTACAATATCTTGCCACCAAACACTCCAACTTACTTAGAGCAATGAAATATGAAGTGAAGCAAAATATTACTCTAGGACTTGCTGCTAAGTTCACATAGCTTACATTTGACTGGAATACCTGAATGCCATTTTAATATTTTGCTTTTGGAAGGAACACTTACCTGACAGTTCACGTGGGTCTGATATTTCTTACTACATTTTTTCCAGACATTTTTACTAGTATGAGATTATTCACACTCCATTTCTATAAAGTGGTGAGTGCTCTCTCCATTCAAAGAAGTAAGTGGGGTTTTATTAAGGGTACTCGGGTACCTGGTCTATGTCCTGGGAGTTCCCAAAACACCTCTGAAACTCTAATGAACTCTGCATTAAAAGAAGGAATGTCAACGATTGATGTGTTTAGCAGAATATAGCTTTTTAAAAATATTTTTTCCAGAACATTTTTCTATGTTTTAGTGAACAATGAGAAGGGGGGGGAAAAAAATCTTTTTTTTTTTTTTTTTTTTATTTCTTTGGAGGTTGTCTTTAGCACAAAGCTATTGTTCTTCTTTTAATTATTATTCTGATCTTATGTGCGGACACACCTGGTCACTGCTTCCATTCTTGTAAAAACAGGACATGAAATAGATGAGCAGTTTCATAGAAGGTGATCTGAAATTTTGTAGCCACAGAAGTCTGTGCAAAGTTTTTCATAATTTATCTTAATTTTCTATATTATCCATTTAAAAGTTAAAAAGCCATCTAACACCAAAGGGGAATGACAGTGTGTTAGGCTGAAAGCAGGCTGAAGGAACTCGTTCTCACAGCTACGTACTGCACGAGAAATTGAATATTCACATGTATGGGTTCATTTTGCCAGTATGTCTTCATTTCCTAAGGAGACGTTGCTCATGTAATACACCAAGTTTAATCTAAAGATTTTCCTCCAAACTAGTTGACAGCGCATCTTGGTAAACACCTTATTCAATATGATCTTGAGGAGGTAGATTTTCTGTTAGTTCTTCAAATGGAGAATGATTAAGCCCTAAAGATTTTTGATCTTCCCCCAACATTGCACTAGCAGTCATGCAACTCCACGGGGAAAACTAGAATAGACTACCCACAGGCATTTTTTCCATAGTGTGTAATGCAAATCCACAGTTGTTCTTTTGGCAACATGGATTGAACCCAGGACCTTTGAATCTCAGAGTGCAATATACTTATTGCTAGAACTAGATGTGTCCATAAGCTCAATGGCTGCAGGTGGTTCATAAATCTACGTGTCTCCCTGCTGCCCCTGACAGAAGAGTGTGCATGTGAAACTGTGGGCTATGTGTGTCAATACTGGGCCTGCGTAAGAGGAGTAAAAGCCCATCTTCCCTGTCTGGGCTCGTTCCCTGTGGTTTGTATCACAAGGGAATCACTGTCCGAGCACTGACAGTGCCACAGAGTCCAGCTTTAAAGTCAGTGAGAAGAGCAGCAGCAGAAGTCCTACAGAGGGAAGCTCTTTGCTTCTCTCTGTGTGAAGGGCAGAGACCACGAGAGAGGAGATCTGGGTACTTTTAATGTAAGCAGCAGCAGGGACTGGGTAGCTCTGACAGATGAGTAGGACTGACAGGGAGAAGAGCAGCAGCAGGAGAAAGAGGACACCAATTTGGGAGCTAAATAATGTTAGACAAATAATTTGTTGCTCTGTGCCTTGTCCTGTTTTTGGCTGGGATAGAGTTAATTTTCTTTCTAGTAGCAGGCATAGTGCTGTGTTTTGGATTTAGTAGGAGAAGAATGTTGATAACACACTGATGGTTTAGTTGTTGCTGAGTACTGCTTATGCTAGTCAAGGACTTTTCAGCTTCCCATGCTCTGCCAGGTGCACAAGAAACTGGGAGGGGGCACAGCCAGGACAGTTGATCCAAACTGCCCAAAGGGCTATTCCATACCATATGACGTCATGCTCAGTATATAAACTGGGGGGGGTTGGCCGGGGAGCAGCAATTGCTGCTCGGGAACTGTCTGGGTATTGGTCGGCGGGTGGTGAGCAATTGCATTGTGCATCACTTGCTTTGTATATTATTATTATTATCATTATTATTATTATTATTTATTATTTTCCCTTCTTTTTCTGTCCTATTAAACTGTCTTTATCTCAACCCATGAATTTTACCTTTTTTTTCCCATTCTCTCCCCCAACCCACTGGTGAGGGGGAGAGTGAGCAAACGGCTGTGTGGTGTTTAGCTGCTTGCCGGGTTAAACCACAACAGCCTGTAAGGCAGGAGAAATAATTGTCTCCTCTGAAATACTGTCTGCTTTTCTGTGTGGCAGCAAAGTGACTTTTCTCCTTCTGTCGCCTTTCTTTTCCTCCACGATGTTGGTTACTCAACCTGAAATCCAGGGAAGAGATGTGCAGTGTTCTACAGGGTTGAGAAATTCTGCCTCTCTGCTCCCTCGACGCTCTATGCACTCTGTTACAAGAGACTGTTGGTGAGTGAAGGTAGTGAAGGAGGCTGGTGTAGTAATTACAAAAGGAAAGGGATCACTTGTGTGAGGAACAACTCACTTTTGTACAGACTCTGTCTGTTGCTGGAATGTTAAGCCCTATGTTTATTATTATTATGTGATTAGCCCAAATCTAATGTGTCATTTAGTATTTCAGGAAAGAATGCCTGTATGATGAGTTGCTTGGCATTCCAGGCTTTTATAACGGTAAATTCTTAGCAGTCTTCAGAGACATAGTTTTATGCCATGGAAGAGGGCCTTGGGCACCTATAGTCTGTATTTTAAGGAGATAAATTGGTAAATTGACTGCATTCTGAAAGTTGACTTGTATTACCAGTCTCAGGGTGTTGGAGAGAGAACCACTCTCTTCTTGGTAATTGTAGAGTAATACTGAGAAAGGGCATACCATATCTAGGGGATGTGATTTCATCTTATAGCATCATAATCCTGATGCATTATGCTTTTTAAAAATCCAGATTCTGCAAAATGAAGACATCATTTAAATACTGTGGTTATATATTCTTGCCATTATAAATGATTTAATGTAGAAATCATCTTAACTTTAGACATCAAAATTCAGGTATCTAATCTAAGGTATTTGTCTAGGAGCCTTATGTTGTCAATAGAGAGAGTGGAATATTTCCAGAGTGTCTTTCTTCAACCTCTGTAGTTACTTGTCTTCTCTTTACTATAGACAAAGTACGGACAGTTACCTTGGTGAATAAATCTAAATGAGATTAATACTCACCACTTCCGTGAGTTTTAGGAATAAGGTTAGCTTCTTCTGTACCAAGGTGTGAGCTCACTGTTGAGTCAGGAGGGAATTATTTTTCCCTTGTTTCAGTCCCCAGCCTCATAGGTCGTTCTTCCACTTTTCCCTGAGACAGCAAATCTCAGGGCAAAGATACTGTCTGAGGCAGGATACTAGATGAGGAGGTTGTTAAGATCTCTTCAAACATACCATGGCCAGATGGGACCATTTGATCATCTGGTTCCATCTACAAAGCAGATGTTTTTCTAATTTATTCTCAGAGTCTAAATGAGCCAAGACCAGATTCAACCTGGGGTATGACTGTTCTGTTAAACTGACTCCAAGGATGCCACAAAAAAATGAAACTGTGTTAACAAAGTATCCTACCTGGTACTTTGAGATTGGTTTTTAAATTGGAAAAAGAAGATTTTGTATAAGATTAAGTATAGCTGTTATCGTGGATATAAACAGCATGTTTTCTCTCCTTTAAAACAGAATCAAAGTAGTTATCTTTTTGATGGCGATTTTCAAGTATACCTCTTTACCCTATTCACCATTTCTGCTACATGATAAATACATGTCTTTGGACAATATAGCGCATACTATATTATGCTTCCTGATATTTTTATTTGTATGTTTACAAAATACCTTTCCCCAGGCAGTAAATCTTGCCATACTAATGTAATCTGCAGTCTAGAAACTTGTTGCTTCAAGATGGTTAAACAGTTGCCGTAAAATATATAAAGCATTTCTGTAAAATTCAAGAAAAATTAGTACAATGGAAAACAATTTTACCTTTCATCATAACTGCCCAAGTGAATGCTCATTCTGCACATACCAAATGTAGTGGTATTTTCAGTTGTTGTGTGGCATAATGCGACAGAAATATGCTATCTTTTTTCCTTAAACCGTCTTGTCATGGCATGACTTTTTTCAAAATCCTACTGAAGGTTTTTTCTTTTCTTTAAAAAAGAGTATTAGTTACCACCCATCTCCAAACATGGCTTCAGGGGTGTATGGTTGTCAGGAACTCCTAACTATATTAATCAGTTAGACAGACTAGCATGATTTTTTGCTGCAACATCGCTAGTGGGATCTCTAGAGAGAAATCCTTGTTGATTCTGACATCAATACAACGTCATGGAACTATGTCATGCTATATTGCACATGGGGGGGGCAGCATCCATATCTACAAGTGGATTCTTCAATGTTGCACCTGCAATATAAGCAAAAACATCTTAAGTGTTCACATATTTATTGCAGGTTTTTATTTAACAATATATTGTTGAAAGAGTGAATGAAGGAAAATAACTAAAACCAAAAATAGAAACTGGCTACCACCAGAGTGCAACCAGGGCCAGATTAGCAATGACATAAGAATTTCCTGTTTTGTTGATTCAAAGTAAACACTGTTTCAGTCACAGAATACCGCAGCGCTTAGCGTCAAAATCCATCTCTTCCTGGAACTCCAGTAGATCTGTTACTTAATGGGCACCAAGGCATCTACTGCCATAACGCACATTGAGAATACTCGTACAGAGCAGAGGGTGCTGTGAACAGTGTCATTCCCTTGAGCTGCAGCACAAGAATTTAGAGGAGTACCCCCCTCCCTCAGCCAGATGCCAGCTCTCACTCTCGTTTTGTCATGTTTTCAAAGTTCAAATCACAAGCCCCTGCACACTTCAAAGCTACATGCAGTGGCTCTTTGTGGAATAAGAAATACACCTTCCATGCTGGTGAGGACAAACAAGTCTAAAGTGACTTGTCAGCTTTATAGAATCATGGAATCATTTAGGTTGGAAAAGACCTTTAAGATCATCCAGTCCAACCATTAACCTAACATTACCAAGTCCACCACTAAACCAATTAAGGGTAGAGTAATAATTTCATGTTTCCTGGCTTGGTGGCTGGATTATTTTTAATGAAAGTAAAAAGTAGGAATCATTAAGGTTGGAAAGGATCTCTAAGATCATCAGTCCAACCATCAACCCAACACCACTGTGTCCACTAAACCATATCACAAAGTGCCACATCTACCCGTTTTTTGAACACTTCCAGGGATGGTGATTCCACCACCTCTCTGGGAAGCCTGACCCAATGCTTGACTACCCTTTCCATGAAGAAATTTTTCCTGCTGTCCAATCTAAACCTCCCCTGGAGCAGCTTGAGCCTATTTCCCCTCGTCCTATTGCTAACTACTTGGGAGAAGAGACCAACACCCGCCTCGCTACAACCTCCTTTTAGGTAGTTGTAGAGAGCAATAAGGTCTCCCCTCAGCCTCCTCTTCTCCAGGCTAAACAACCCCAGTTCCCTCAGCCACTCCTCATAAGGCCTGTGCTCCAGACCCTTTGTTGCTTTGACAAACAACCAGCTTTGTTGCCCTTCTCTGAACACTCTGCAGCACCTCAATGTCTTTCTTGCATTGAGGGGCCCAAAACTGGACACAGTATTCCAGGTGTGGCATATTTTTTGTACCACATGCCATCTGCATCTACCTGCAAGTGTCTTTTTAGCAGGAGTTTTGTCCTTAAGCTTCTGCATTTTCATGAAATAAGTAAACAACTCCCCAGAGCCCTCACCCCTCCTAAAAATGTGGTTATATTTTTTTCACCATTCTTCCCAGTGATGCAGCTCAGTGGTTTCCCAGCCTTTTTGCAGAGGAAGCTCACCTTGAGGAACTGAAGGTGGAGATCTGTGATCAGTTCTGTTTGGCTTTAGTATTCTCCCACCAACTGCAGCTTTCCCATTGTCCCCCCTACCCAGCCCAGACTTCTCAGCCTTCCCTTTTGTTGATGCTCTCCTGTTCCCTTCCTATGACATCTCTGTCTCTGCTGTTGGCTCAGACAGCAGTGACACTAAAACTGAGCAAATAGATTTGGACAGATCAATCCATTTCTCTCTGGTGTCATTCATGTGTCCTCTTCCAGGCCTGGCAGAGTCCTTTTCCAGAGCTCATCTAAGTGACTCGCTTCATGGGTTGGAAGGCACTAAAGAAGTCCAGGATTAGGTATTGAGTGAGGCAATAAAGGAAAGAATATGCCTACTCTTCCCCCAGACAGTTCTTGCTAAGGACCTGCCTTAGGTACTCCTAAAAAATAATATCAAATCATCTGGGATGGACCTCTCTGGTGTATTGAGACTTAGGAGCTCTTGTAGATGTAATTCAGAGCATGGCTATTGCTGCACTCTCCATTTCCTTGTGCCAGCTGCTAACCTCTGCCCATTGTGAGGAGGAGGCAGCAGAAATGTGACCGGGCAGGCAGAGGAGGGCAGCCTGCCTGATGAACAGGGCAGGGCATTCCCGTGAGGGGACACGTTCACCAAAGTCACTTCAGCATCAGCAGGAGCTCGTTCTTAACGTGTTCTCAGTGCAAGCTCTTAAGTAAAAAACAGTTATTGCCCTCATACTATCTTTATTTACATTTTCTTTTACATAAAAGGAAGACATCTCTGCACTCCTTCAGTACTTCAGTGGTTATTCTCACTCAGAAACTCATGCTTAGGGTCTCCTGTACACCACCAGTCTGTCAGCTTCCCTAAGCAGTAGCATAAATGGCTCCCCAGTTCGTACCCACATTCAAAGTGGCTGTCAACAGCTGCATTCCTGCCCGCTCCCCCGACCCAGGCACACTTCCCAGGCAGGGAGGAGGCTAATCCTTTGAGAATCCCCAACACAAATACTGCAGCGGTATTTGGCAGGCCAGCACAAGAATTTGTGATATTCACAAGCTTACTACAGTTTGTTTTCCTTGATCTGGAGGCTGTTTTTCTGCGGGTTAAAAGTGACTGATGAACCAATTTGCCCCCTCTAGCACTGTGCAGTACAGCTTGGCAGCTGCCGGAGCATGTCCAGTTCCTGGCGCAGGATTCCCCGCGGGAGGCGAAGCGGCGGGACTGCCAGTGGAGCTCTGACGCCTAGCGGCTCTCTCCAGCTTCCAGAGCCTGGCTACGTTACCTCGGTGTGCCTCTGTTACAGCATCCTCAGGCCGCGGGGTCCTTGTTGCAATATTTTTACATCATAGATGTATTTCCGTAGTTGGGCTTTGTATGCCAGGAGTGATGAGGTCAGGTCGACTGCAGTGAAGAATTTATCAGGTAGACTCCCAAGCTGTGTCGGTCCTAAGATTTTTTGCTAACAAGCACAGTTTCTTTGCCATGCCCCAAGTCATTCAGGATGCTTGCCAAAAATGAGAGAGTTTTGGCACCTGAAAATCCCCACGTAACCTGAATATTGGCGGTCCCTGAAAAAGCAAAAAGGTTTAGCATGTGCCTGGAAAAATGATACGAAAAGTTGCTAAATGCAAAGGCCTTCTTGGGCTGTTTGGATTGCTGTGACTTCCTCCTGTTGAATGTATGCTGTTGAGCTCCCAGCGTGTGTCCTGTCTTCAGAGAGGTGCTTCTGTCAGCTTGTAATGTGGTTTGCAGACCTCTAAAGTCCCATCTGCTGTGAAAAATCACACCAAAGCCCTGTCATGCTGGTGAAATAAATGTCATATCCATTTTACAGTGAGGTAGGTAAAAGACTCAGGGTGGTGATTTGCTTATTCAAAATACCACATGTCAGCATCAGAGCTGGTAACAGGATAGGGAATTACTTAACATGTGTCCCCTGCTCTGGGGCCTGGGATGGGCGAGGACAAGGACAGGAGACAATACAATGGCTCTGGTAGCAATTGTGAGAAATGTCCACTTGTGAGAAATGAGATCTTACATAGAATCATAGAATCATAGAATGCTTTGGGTTGGAAGGGACCTTCAGAGGTCATCTAGCCCAACCCCCCTGCAGTGAGCAGGGACAGCTTTAACCAGATCAGGTTGCTCAGAGCCCCGTCCAACCTGACCTTCAATGTTGCCAGGGATGGGGCCTCCACCAGCTCTCTGGGCAACCCCTTCCAGTGCTTGACCACCCTCATGGTAAAAAACGTCTTTCTAATGTCTAGTCTAAATCTATTCTTCTTTAGTTTAAATCCGTTATTCCTTGTCCTGTCACAACAGGCCTTATTAAAAAGATTCTCCCCATCTTTCCTGTAGGCCCCCTTTAAGTATTGGAAGGTCGCAATAAAGTCTCCTCGCAGCCTTCTCTTCTGCAGGCTGAACAATCCCAACTCTTTCGATCTGATGATCTGAATTGCTATGAACTCAAAACTCTGCCTGTAGTCACTGAAAAATCTGAAAACATCTGTGAGCATCTTCGCTTTTACAAGAATGCAGAAAGGATTTTGACAGTACAGCATTCCAGTATGCATGTGTCCTGTTTACGGTTGTGTCGCCTGGCATAGACTGCCATGTACATTATTATGGTCTTTGAAATTTTAAGTTAATTTAAGTTAAAATTAAAGTCCAGGGAGGACTTTAATGATTACATTACTTGTGCAGTTAACTCATTTCATGAAGCGGTGTGCTGTCGGCTGGCAAGCACAAGGTGGCACAGCAGAGCAGGAGTACCGGTCGGTTGAACAAGAAAGGGTTGCAGCAGGGCTCTAGGTCTGGTAGCTGGCTTTTCAGGTCCTGACAGTGTGCCTGGAGGTGCAGGAGGGCTCTGCAGCCTGTAATTTCCGAGGTCGCCATCCTTACTGCTAAGTCCAGTTCTCTAGGAGAATGTCTGACTTTTTAATATTTCCTAGGGAGCTCAGTCATTTCATCTGCAGATTCCCTAGAATTTATGGGCGAATATCAGCTCAGCCTTTACTGGCTTTATTTAATTAATCAGTTCCTTCTAGCAGCTCCCCTTTTATGATGCAGTTTTCGTGACATATCAGTTGTACCTGCAAATTAAAACTGTGGGATAGTCTCAGTGATGTCCTGACTCTCAGCTCCTTCCTCCTACAAGCACATTTGAAGATTTTTCTTGTTTCTTGTGTGGCTTTTTATTTTATCAGTTGAATTTCTCAGCCTTGTTGTACATGCTTTGAATTTTTTGGTTATTTTTCTTTTTGCATCATACACTTTACTAGAGGTTACCTAAGGAACATATTCTAATCTTTTGTTCACTGCAGCAGAACACTGGCCCTTTAAGGCCAGAAGGGATGTTTTGCAAGATCAGTTGCTCATGTGCCTAAGGAAATCTGTTGAAAAATATTTGATGCAGCCTTTGCTAGAGAGAAGAGTGTCTTGGGAGCTATTAATGTCAGGGGCAAGTTAGAATGTAGGGCCACTGGTCCCTTAAGGGCCTGGGATGAAGAATCTTGTATGAAGAATCTAGTATGGCATTATAAGGTTTTTCCTTCTCTCATCTGGGACAAAGATATGTCTGTATTATCAGCCTCAGAACTGAGAGTGATTAGATGAGTGAAGTTAACCATGTATCTGAAGGAAGATTGGGCTAACATGGACTCCCCAAGCTAGGAGGAAAGCCTGCAGATTGCAGCTGAAGGGGAAGAGGAGATTCTAAATCAAGGAAGTCAGGACTGGAAGCTTAATAACAGCATCAGTAAGAGATCAATAGAGACCCCAATGCTCCCCCCCCCCCCAAAAAAAAAACAAAAAACCAACAAAAACCCAAGCTGATTAACTTAATTTAAGTAGACACTGGGAAAGGGAAATTGAGGCAGGCTTTTTGCAGGAGTAGTTTCTACCAAGAGGGAATGCCCTGAAGCATTCTTTGTCTAGCCTGGCCATTGAGTTGCTGTAACCTTGATGCCAAGGTTATTTAATAGTTCTGCTTTAGCATTATCACGCAGAGCTAATTGCTCCAGCTGGTTGTATAGATTGGAAGTTAGCTGGGAATTTTCTGACAGAATGGTTTTCAGATGGGGAATACACTACTTTTCAAAAGTTTAAATATTCTTCGTGAAAGTTCAGTTTTACTGGAAAAAAAAAAATCCTTCCAGGAAAATAGGAAAAATGCCTCACTGCCTAGAAAATTTGCCAATTAGTACAACAGAACTGATCATAAGCAGCATGCACAAAACAGACAGATAATTTATCTCAGTGGTCTGCCATGGAGATATTCAGAAAGCCCCTTTCAATGAACAATATGGTTTTAAAATACTGTAGTCATGAATTGGCCCGGTTCTTTAAAAACAAAATATTTTGCAGGAAGGGCTTTCATTTTCCAGTCACCTCAGTTTCTCACAGTATGTATCATTTTTTAATAGTGCCTTGAGCACACTATTGCACACTAACAAAAAAAAGTACTATAATTTCTATTCAGAAACACATTTGGTAGGAAAGTCCCAATACTACTGGCAATACTAGGTTGGATTTCAGTCCTGCTGAAGACTGACCACCCATATAGAAAGAGTGCAGCCATGCTGGTGCCCTGTAAGTTAAGAACTACTCCGTGCCAGGGCCAAAGGATCTTGATGTTGTAAATCGGTCCTTTATGTAATATGAACACTGTGCATTTTCGCTTGCTTGCAGAACTCAAATTCTCAACCTGAGTCAGAAAGAGCTTTAGACAGGGAAGAAATCCAGTGCACGCTCCCTGTCCATCTCCAGCTTTTTTATGCCACTCTAGAGGTCTTAAGAAGCCAAAGCAGTGTTTTCTAGGTAGACCAGAGGTTCCTCCATAGCTCAAAGGCCAGGACCGTACTACAGATTTTGCTATGATGCAGTTATGCACAGATCAGCATGATGGGGTGTGACCTGACAAACAGTAATGTTGCCAGAAGCCACCTGTGTAAAAAAAACAACTTGTTACTCCCAGGGAATCAAGAAGTTCTACTGTAAAAACTCTTTTTGCTTTTACAAGCTGCATCTGCCCTAGAATGCTATGCCAGCATAATATACTGCATAATATTATCGTACATAATACCTGTGCTGACAAAGCACTCTTGAGTGTGGACCTGGCCTAACCTGTTAGCCCCTCCTTTCCCCAAGCTATACAACAGAAAAGGCACAGAAAGAAGAAAAAGACAGAGCCTCTTGAACTGTTTCTTGCTGGAGAAACATAGTCATGTAGTAGTAATGTGGTCCCTGGTTGTTCTGCAGCTCTGAACAAGTGTTCAGATCAGTTTGCATCTGTCCCAGTAATTCAGCGACAAACTGCAAATGTTAGGCAGCCACTCTACCCTGCCTTTCTTGACTGCATCACGTGTAGTTTACCAGAGACAAGTGTTTTTCTCAACCATCATGACTATATTCTTTCTTTAAATCTTTTCATGTCTGCAGACCCATCCTAAAAAATTTCAAACCAGAAGATGAATAATTTCATGAGCATGTGAACAAATGGGATTATCACAATGTGATGAAATAATTGGTATATTGTGTGTGTGTATATATCTTCCTTTTTTTTTTAATTTTTTCATCACAAGTGACTTGAATAACATCCTTCTAAAATGTTATCTCTCAGAGAAATAGTGTCTAAGCTCTGTTGTGCTTTCGTAAGTACCCAACTGTCCCTGCAAGTTAAAATATCATCGCATGCTTAGTGCACTTGATTACAGGGGCAGGGGCAGGCTGTCCGAATTTGTCTGTAATCTCTGATTCCAAACAAAGTTTGCTGTCTGCAGCTTGTTCCCATCCTCATTGTCTGCTTCATGGCTCACGTTCAACCTCTGAGTCAAGGTCACAGACAGTCTGAAAATCAATTTTCCATGCCTCCATTATGCCTTCCTCAACCTTATTTCTTTTCTTATCTCTCTTTATGAAAGAGCTGCCTGCACAGACCTATGTCTGACGCATGGGACAAGTTCACATGTGCAAAATCTTTGCCAAATAGGAAGCCTATAATAAAATAGTCTGTAAATAATCTCTTCCCCCAGCTATCATAAGCTTTTCAGATTATTTATATTGGATAGTCATTTGAATCTTGTCAGTGCTGCATTGTGCTGCTGTTGATTGAAATGGTAATGAATGCAATACAGTCTCTCAAATTCTTCAGTTTTTTTAAAAATATATCATTTACAGGCAGTTAGCAGTGTTACAATTGCATCTGGCTCATTGATTGTTAAGTAGAAACTGGCTGTGTCTGCAGGGCACAGCCAGTCTGGATTGCAATGAATCCTGTGTCATCTTTGTGTTGCACATCTGTGGTATATATTTGCTGACTTGCTAAAGGTAGGGTCAGCCAGCAAGACCCTAGCAATCATCAGTAGGTACCAAACTGGTCTAAGCATGTTTGCAATTAATTTTCCTGAGCCACCTCCTTTTCTTTTACTGGGTACAGCCTACTATCCTGCAAGTCACTGCGGTGCTCTTTGACTCAAAATTCTCTCTCTGTTCTCATATCCAGACTGTGTCTGCATCTGGTCTATTCTGTGCATAAAATCCTTTTATCCATATGACTAAGGCTCTAATTCGTGTTCTGTTCATTTTGCTTCCAAGGTATCAAAATTTCCCTTTCCTCTGGCCTTGATAAGCACAGTCTTGCCTGTTCATATCCACTCAGAATGTTGTCACAAAGATGGTATTTTTCTGTCTGGTTATACTAACCCAAATACCTGTCACTTTGCAGATTTTCCCTCATTTCTCTTACTCTATTAACATCCATCCTTTGGTGGTTGACATCCCTTCCAAGGCTTCTGAAGGCCAGTCTCTATTCTGTCAGTTGTATCGTAGTCTACCTAAATATTGATTCTTGTTTATGATTAGTCAGCAGTGCCAGTCTGCATCGTCTCCTTGTTATGTTTCCAAAGAAGAAATCTAATGTTTTGTCCTATGGGCCTTCTTGTGTTTGGAACTCCATCTCTAAAAGTATGATAACGCTAGATGACACTTCTGTTTCTGATGGGCTGCCTGGTACTCTCTCATTGTTTCCTTGTACTCTACCACCTGTCTGTATCCATTTGTGGGCGTTTGCTTTGCATTATCATTTCTAGACATCATTTCTAGCCCTTTGGAGTACAGACACAGATCTCTATCTATAGAGCACTTAACATGAGGGGAGAAGGAGGGTAAAGAGGAAGGAAGTCGGACATCTGGGTCTGGAATATGTGGGTATGGCAGCAACAGAAATGATTACATTATCTTTATTCTTTGATTTTGCAAAACTGAAATCGAAATTGATGATTGCCTGGATATTCTCTATGGTCAACTAGTCTTGATGCTATAGCTTACAAAGTCCTGCTCATTTTTACCTCTTTAATGTGTTTATAAGGCCAATTGTTGTGATACTGTTTTGGTAATAAGCAACCATTATGTAGATTTATATAAATTTTTGCTAAGCTTCACTGGAATGGAAATGTACATGAAGCAGTGATGTGACACACAGAGGAACAAGCCTAATTTTCCATCTGGAACAATTCCAGATTTAAAATGAATGCTTACACTCTCAGGAACAACTGAATTTCACTTCCTCTCATTGAAGAAGGCCAGACAGCAAGAAATAGAGCTGGAGAGAAATTGCCAAGTGTTACATATAATTTTATTGGCTTCATTTTGAGCCATGATGAAATAAGACAAATCCTTCACTTTTTCTGTCATAAAAAGTGTTGGGTCATGTAGAATTTTCAAAGAGGTAAAAATAAGATGGAACCATTTCCAGTACAGAACTTCAGGTAACTTGTCAACCCTTCAGCAGAGGAGTGAGACTGACTGGGGCAGCCTCTCATACTGAGGGAGGAATATTTTATTCCAGGAACACGTGGGAAGAGTCCCATCTCTGTACCAGAACCCCTCCATCTGACAGAATGGGAAGGCATGCAAAGATAATAGCAGCTCCTTGATACCTGATCTAGTTAAAGCTGTCCCTGCTCACTGCAGGGGGGTTGGGCTAGATGACCTCTAAAGGTCCCTTCCGACCCAAAGCATTCTATGATTCTGCGATTCTATGATACCAGGCTCACATGCACTGCTTCATGGGAGAGGTCTAAAAGTTTGTAGCGCTCCCTAGTGTCACCTCGGAGGAGTTTTCTGTGCCACCCTTGAGAGGAGATGGTGCCTGTCTGCGCTCAGAGGTTGGTTGTGAAGCCCTCATGAAGAGACTTTTTACATGCTAATCTTTTCCCAAGAAGATAACTCTACTATTAGAGAAAACTGCACTCTCAAAGGGGGTTATTAGCAGATGAAAAAGCCTTGCTAACAAAGTCCTTGTTTTTCTTGCAAGTGCCTGATTCATACCTTGCAGGAAAGGTAGACTGAGGAAGCCATCTGGGGCTTTAAAAACAGTTGTGGTGTTTAAAGAGCAATTCTCTAAAAATATCTCTCCAGAAGTAAAGCTAAAGAGACCAGGTAGATTCATTAGATGCCAAGATCTGGCCCAGGCAGTCCAGGTTTGAAGTTTAGTGACAGGTATCTAAATTACAGTACCGTCCAAACCAGTAAAAATTAGGCTATGAGGGAAACACTCATCAGATCCTTGACGTTTGTCTGCAGTGCTCTGGAGAGAGCACCTGTCCCAGCATCTGGACTTGGATTCAGAAAAACTAACTAGGAGTAACTCCAGGAGAGGCTGAATTAGGACATGTACTGTATCGCACCATCAGACAAAGCTGGCTGAATGTGTTTGGCACTTCACTGGGACTGCCAAGAGCTCCAGGTTCTTTACCAGCCAGGGCTGTCAGGGCAGCATTGGCAGCTGGACTTTACCTTTATGATCTTCAGCAAAGTCAGGCATTGAGGACCCTACCATGCAGTTTTCCTTTACAGTCCTGCCAGTCTAATTTGTTTTGTTGGTAATAGGAATATTTTCTTTGCTTGACTTTCCCATACCTGGTAACTGTGTTTCTAACCACAATTCACACATTTGACCTCTTAACAAAGAGCCTAAGCATTAAAAATGTATGAGGCGCTGGTGAGGAGGGCAGCTGAATGGCTGCATTAGCACTGAAGCTGAATTATTGATAGAAAGGGTGATTTTTACTTTACTTTTAGCTATTGAATAATAGATTAAAAGCTGCACAATAAGATTATTTTCATTACTCACATAAATGACTTGTTCAGTTAAAAAGAGTGAGGAGAACAACTGAAAAGTGCCCTGGGGTGGCAGATACATTAGACTTAAAAATTTTATGTTCTAGAGTATTTATTCATTTTTGGATGTATTTTCCAATAAATGTTTTGATTTAACAGAAGTAATAAGGAAGGGTTTGTATAATTTAGGAGACAGGAATATACTTTGTTTTCTCTGAATGTAACTATGATATTATCAGTGAAATTCATCAATAGAGAACAACTGATGTGTTCTGCATTAGCTGGTACCCATGCTAGCCCAAATAAAAAATGTTACTTAACAACTGAAATTACCAGACTGACTAATATCTGGTCTTTGTAATGATTATGTTATTGAATCCCTCAGTCTTCATACGTGCGGTATGCCACACTGAGATGTCGCCATCTGTGTGGGTCTAGAGAAATAATAAGTTTGTTTGATTTTGCTTTTCCGATTTGGTTTGGTTGCAGTAAAAATAATGCCTATTAAATCTTTTCAGGGATTAATAGTCTGTTTGGCTTTCTACACTGCCTTTGGCTATCAGATCTCCTGGCTGGTTATTACTGTACCCAGCAAGAATCCTGTTGCAGATTTCTGTTAATCAATCAACAGCATTCTTACTGAAGGTACTAGATGTCATGGCTGCCCTGAATTTTGAATAGACAGTTGCTTTCACATTTCCACTTGTGCTACTGTCCTGCAGGGCTGGATGATGTTGACTTTGAACTGGACAGCTCCTTTCCTGTCAGCTTTGAAATTTTTTCAGCACAGACTCAGCAAGTACCTGGTAGGCTGACTGGGCAGCTTTCTACTTATATCCCTTTGGCAACAATTTGAAAAAAGAGGAAGAAAGAGCAAGTTTTCTTTAACTGAAATTATTCAAATTCATTTGTTACAGCCTCTACGGAAAAGTGGGACTTCCAAAATAGTGCATTTCTATTCTTTTGTTGGTATTTTCTTAGTCAAAGAACCAAAAGTAACACAGCTACCAGTATTGCTTCATATAAGTATCTCAAAATGTTATGTTTCAGCCATGATAGATATTGATTTAGAACCCACTCAAACCTCAGGAAAAATCTCCTGGATTTGCAACAGGCTCTGCAATATCTGTTGATGGGACGCAGTCCATTTAATACAGCAAAACTGCATTAGATTTATGCAGAATTGTACCTTTTAGCAGCCACACAGGCTTGTTTCCTTACACACTCCTAGCTGATACAGGATAAGCAATATCAATGCACTTCTCAATACAACCTTTCTGGATGACAGCCTTCAACTATCCAGCTTCAACCCCCATGCATTTTCAGATCACGAGTTCTCAACAGGGATGGGAGGATTTGGTAAATTCTGTGATGCTGAAGGCTGTCTGGTAAGAAGAGAAAGGAGCCAGTCTGAGTTAACTGTGAGTAGGCTGCTCAGTGACTATCCAAGCATAAAATAGAAATACGTACCACTGACCTACTTAGTGTTGAAAGTCTCCATATTCCATTATTGATGAGCTGATCTACTTAATGCCCTTCTTGTTGTCTGTAGTTAGTTCAATAGCAGGATGATTTCAAGTATTCTTTCATTTCTGGACTAACGTAATTAAAATTTCCCTGTTTTATAGCCTGATATTCTGACCCAATGGACTATGTACACCTGAAATACATAGGCTGAGTCAGAATTTTGGATCTGCTTTTAAAATCTAAATTTAGGAACACAAGACTGTAAATTTTAGTCTGCATAGTCTGATAAGGTCTGTAAGGAAAAGCACTGATGGTGCTGGTCTTCTGCTCTGATCTTGCAGCTTAGAACTGATCCTAGATCATACTTTTCTTTGTTAAAGAAACTCAGTTGCCTCTGATAAGCTAAAAAGGCAAATGGTGAGCCAAATAAAACTAAGATTTTATTCTAAGAATTTAATTTTTTTAGTGTATTTTAAAAATATCTATTTCCAAAACTTGCTTTTAGGTTTAGTATATGTCATACAGGTAACTAGAGACATTAATATAGAGTGACATCGTAACTAGTATAAGTGACTGTTCACATTGCTGAAGGAGGTGATTTTGATTTTGGAAGCTAACTTCTTTTTTTAACTGTCAGGGCTGGGAGGGGAGAAGGAAGTCTTCCTGTGCTATGTTTAACAGCGTTCATGACGTAAAAACAGCAATTGGTCTGGACTGTAGTAAGTTCTTTAAGTTTTACGACCCTGTTATTTAGAACTGACTGTATGGCTATATGGGTTTAACTTAATAGCAGCCTCTTAGAAAAACAGGAAGGAAAAACAGTGAGTCAGTCTAGGACATGCCTTGGTAAACACCTCAGGGTAGGCAAAGGGCAAATGCCTAAATTATTTCCTTTGGGCTTCATAACTTCTAGGTTCCTGCCAGGTTGAATAGCTTGCATTGCCAGTGATGGGATATAACAGATCACAAGGGCCATGAACTGTGGAGCAGATTTTATGTTGAGAGATGAGTTCATTTCCCTTCCTGTTGAAGGGAATTGAGTGTCTCCTACAGACTCCTGTAGAGTGCTAAAGAAGTTAAGCCATCCTTGGCTTTTCTGCTAGGTGAAAATCTCATGTGAAGTTAAATATTCTGCAAACCCTTCTGTGGTTTAACATACTTCTTTTCAGACACTGTGCTTTTTTTCTAACACACCATCTCTCTGTGAAGACTGGCAGGTCTTTCTGTTAACAGTTACTACCAGGAGCCTGGTAGAGTGAGCCACAGGTGTCGAACCCAGGCAGATCTGCTTGGATAATGATGGAAAACACTCAAGGTACTACTAGTGTTACTGGACCTGCTCTTAAAGTAGGCTTAACCTAGAGGTAAATGAAAAGATGGAAACACAAGTGCAGCTAAGTTTTCTGCAGTAACACTTGAGCTGTGCCCAGCACTACACTGAATGGAGAAGACAGTATTTCTGTGTCATCTTTCCATTCTTTTGTTTCAGTCATTGATGTAGGCTGTTCTGGTGCTCTCTTGTTTCAGATCCTGTAGAATTGCTCTGCCAGCTGGAGATCGGCCAATATAAATGTGTGACCCAGAAATGTTGCCGATTTTTTATAATACTGTTGAATGCATTTTCTTAGCCATTCAGGTATTCCCTTTCCACACAGGCAGTCTTTGGAGAGAGGATCCACTGGATTTACAGTCCTTAATCAAACCTAAGAATCTGTCCTGTGATTTCCCATCATCTTGACCACCCATGAAGGCTGCTCACCCAGTACTTTGACAGAAAATGTTCAATCATTGACTTGTTTTTGTCTCATAACCACAGCACAGACTCTTCTGCTGCCCTTCCTCCCCATGTCAAAAAATTAGGACACAGTCTATTTTAAACTTGCATGTCCATTAAATGATGTGAGTGTAGAATAAGTTGGAGTACCTGGGAAATTAAGTTTAAGGGTGCCCAACTGCAACACAATGAGCTGAACATGGCATTCTTCTTGTGGACTTGGTAATGTTAGGTTAATGGTTGGACTGGGTGACCTTAAAGGTCTTTTCCAACCTAAATGATTCTATGATTCTATGATTCTTGCTCCTTAACTTCTGGGGAAGGGAAACCAGGACACCCATACAATGCAAAATTAAACCATAGAATTTATTAGCACAGAATGTCATAGGGGCCAAAAGTATGTATTGGTTCAAAATGAGTTTAAATAGGTAATGGAAGATAGGTCTGTTTATTAAATACAATGGCACAAATATTGTTTGCCCTTAGCTTACATAGCTTAATACCACTGATTGCCCTGTTTTTATTCTCTTCCATAAGCATTCACTCCTGGACTCTACTGGGGAGAAGGTAAATAGGGCTTTCATCTGCTCCAATATGGATGTTTTGGATATTCACATAAATGCAACTGTTTAGTGTCAAATCTATTAATAAAAGTATCCATCCTAAAAATCTGTCTATTTCTCATTGTCATAACTGTCTGTGTATTACAACTGTCTCTATTTCTCTTGCTCTCTTATGGAAGGTGTAAGTCTAGCCTTGTGAAATACTGCAAAGAAATTGTGGAATCTTGTCATTTCTGTTACAACATTTTGTTACAAATTGAGTCTAAGCCTTCATGACTTGCTATTCTGTAAGACCTGTTGAAGTGAACTTCATTAATATCATGGATGATGTGAACAGAGGTTTTCCAAACTTTCAATTTTGATAAAAACACAAAGATTTTGTGAATGTTTTTAGTTAGCTCCCATGGCATAAAAAGCACAAGGCTTCCAGAAATCAGTGAAGGACGTCATTCAGTACACTTTATACTCTTAGGTATTTATGTTCGTGGAAATGTGGTTAAGAAATAATACCAAGTTATAAATTATTGGAGAGTTCAGAGTTGCCACTTCAGAAGGTATTTGACAGTGGTGTACAAAACAGAAGGAAATGAGTCCTACCAGTTATCCCTTCCCATCTTAAAAGACTATGTTTGAAGAAAGGCCTGACCCCTTTAGGCAAAATCAGATCCATTGCTAGTCAGCATTGGTTGGTTTATGCTTTTCCCTAACATTGGATTGATCTTTAGCATTGTTCAATAGGAGGGAGTTTAGCCCATTACCAGTAACAACCTTAAATGTGGAAACCTTCAGGAAGAGAGATCAAACAGTAGTCACAGGAACTGAATTTTCTTGAAGAAGCAGATGTAACACCACTGCCCAATAAGCCGCTTGAGAAATCTCTAATTTTCAGTTGCAGTTGGGGAAATTAGCAGTTTTGCCAATTAATAGAAGGGCAATTTGAAAGCCTACCTGAAAAATTGGCGAAGTGTTCTAATAATGAGACTTTACCTATTATCTTCCTAATTGCACATGAGCCGGCAATGTGTGCTTGCAGCCCAGAAAGCCAACCATATCCTGGGCTGCATCAAAAGCAGCGTGGCCAGCAGGTCGAGGGAGGTGATTCTGCCCCTCTGCTCTGCTCTGGTGAGACCTCCCCTGGAGTACTGCGTCCAGCTCTGGGGCCCTCAGCACAAGATGGACATGGAGCTGTTGGAGCGGGTCCAGAAGAGGGCCACAAAAATGATCCGAGGGCTGGAGCACCTCTCCTACGAGGACAGGCTGAGAGATTTGGGGTTGTTCAGCCTGGAGAAGAGAAGGCTGCAAGGAGACCTTATTGTGACCTTCCAGTACTTAAAGGGGGCCTACAGGAAAGATGGGGAGAATCTTTTTAACAAGACCTGTTGTGACAGAACAAGGAATAATGGATTTAAACTAAAGAAGAATAGATTTAGACTAGACATTAGAAAGAAATTTTTTACAGTGAGGGTGGTGAAGCCGTGGAACAGGTTGCCCAGAGAGGTAGTGGAGGCCCCATCCCTAGAAACATTGAAGGTCAGGTTGGATGGGGCTCTGAGCAACCTGATCTGGTTAAAGCTGTCCCTGCTCACTGCAGGGGGGTTGGGCTAGATGACCTCTAAAGGTCCCTTCCAACCCAAAGCATTCTATGATTCTATGAATACTGTATTACAGGAACTGCACAGGTGAAAAAGTGAAGAAAAAAATTAAAGTTACAGCAATGGACTTTACTGATTTTTTTGACGAACACACATATTTTTATTCTCACTGATGCATTTTCCAGGTATGCCCCAAAACCATGAAGAAATATACTGTGTGCCAATTTATAACTTAGTAGAATTTTTTTCAATTGATTACGCTGCTTTGGATATTTATGTTACCATAGACTTATGTCTAAGGAACTAACTATTTTCTGTAAAAAACAGGAATTTCCTGTTAGAAAGGATAGTAAAGCAACATTTTCAATGTTCATGTTGCTTAACTTGGTAATGGCTAACTTAGGCCCTTAATCGACTTAAGGATTTTCTTCCTGGGTGCTAGAGAAAGCTCTCTTTATGGTAGGATTTTTTCCCACTATGAAATGTTTTGTATTAGGCCATTATTCATCATTGTATTGTGCTCTGTCTAGATTTTTATGCCTTTAATTATAACACTAAATGGATTGCTGCGTAATACAATGAGTGATAAATTGCCATTGGGGGAAATTTATTGATTTCTATTCTGTGGATGATTGCCATATGAGGTTCTTATTAGATAACGGAATACTTTCTGTAGATTTCCTGAGCTGAATAAATAAAATGAGGACTGAGACAACATCACAATGCCTGCAGGTCAGGTTAAGGGTGAGGTGCTCTCTCTGCTTTGAGGCAAAGAGAGGTATAGTTAAGAGGAGTGCAGATGCACCAGTAGCACCAGAATAGGATCTGGAAGTCCCTTCCTGGAAGACTTCCCTGGAAGTCTTGCAGCTTTATGTCCAAACAGCATACAAAGACAGATGGACATGGATAAGGAACCATTCTCTCTGCAACCTCTTTCCTGGGGACAGCACATAAAATTAATGCTGCTTCTAGCAACGTTACCTTCCCCTCTTGCAGAAAAGAATCAGTGCTAAGAAAGGTGAAAGAGGCAGCAGAAGCAGGGTACTAGCACAGAATTGTGAAGAGGTTGAGTCTGATGATTAGAAGTAAGAAAATTTGGCACAACATACTAATGGAGAGCGCTCAGGGTCTACAATTGCCAAAAGGCAGTTTTCTTTAAAAAGACTGGTTTTGCTGAACTGATTTGTTACAGACCAATGGAGAAGCCAGTCTAAAACATATTTAGAAATCCTGTCTTTCTTTTCCTGAACAATAGTTTGGTGCCACAGAGTTACAAATAAACTCAGCTATTCTTAATACTTACTGTCCCAATTTCTGTTAATTTAAAATACCTTTTGTATAGTATTTTTCAAAAGCTTAATGAGTAATTAAAAAAAGTAATAGAAGGTCAGTGGTAGTTTACTAAGCCACTAATTCTTGTAACTCAACATTAGGAGTTACATTAGAAGGTGGAAGTTCATTGCTAACAATGTTACTGTTGTCTGAGTCCTTCTAGGCAAAGAACCAGAAAACATTTCCAAGCTAATTGGAAGCTATGTGAAGCATTCATTCTTTTAACACATGTAGCACCCCATCAGAAATCACAGGGACTAACAGTGCATTTATTAATAGAACTGGCCTCAAAGACTAAACAATTCAGCTGATTTGAGCACTGCAATTCTTGGGCCAAAGTCTGTGCCCACTCTATCCCACAGACATGCTAGCATGAAGAAACTATGAGATGGCTGGACAGTGAAGCAGATTGTGAAAAGGGGATGTGAAAGGATGGTGCATGGCCTGTGCACTGTGGGGAACAGCACTTTTCAGGAAATCACTGCATGGAGTCAGAGGTGACCGGTGGATTTGCAGTTACAGTTAATGCTCCATGATCTGTGGGCAGTTACTCAGATTGTGGATTAAGAAGACTGTGCATGCAGGGCTAGCTAAGATGCTTCACAATGTAAATGCATGGGAACATATTATGTCTGATGTTGTGCTCTCCCAGAATGTAGGTTTGTCTGGGTTTCTTAGCTGCTATAGCAGGCCAGGCCAGATGGAAGCTGTTCCATGCAAAAAACTTTTGGTCCTACTGCAGTGCCGTCCTGAGAACCCATATTATCTATGTTTTTTCTACTATCCAGGTCTTTCCAGCCTACTGAAAAGGCCAAATAATGGAGAGCTGTCAGCACTTGAAGAAAACAGTGCATCATAGGAACACAGAAACAGATGTTGTGTTGACTCAGGAGGACCAACTGTCTTGCACACTGCCTGTGTATCCTGGGCATATGCAGGAAAGAGGTATGTGATCTTGAGAAGTATAACAAAAGAAGTGCCTACAGGATAGCTAAATTGTGCTGCTTAGGTTGTTGCCAATGTTTCACTTGTAGGTTTCCCAGATACCAGTACTTAATAAAAGTTTTCATTGCCTTTTTTAAGATTATACAGGTTGCAACATTCCTTTAACTTCCTCAATGTCAGCTCAGCTACAGTAACTAGCTCAGTGCAGGAGCTCTGGCTGCCACCTCCATTTTGGTATCATATCAGTGGCTTCCTGAATTGCCAAAAGGGCCGTCTGGTAGACAACACTCAACCTGCCCAAGCCAAGTGGTGCTGGCTTGCAGGGGATTGTGTTCCTCCCTTTGCTGATTGCTCATTGCTGGCTTGCTTGGTTCTCAGTACAGGTGAAGAGTAACCCAGCTGTTCTGTTATGGTTGTCTCCTGCCCTTATCCCCCAGGCCTTTTGTGGGTGGCAGTAGTAAAGCACGGAGTTTTAGAGTGCATTCCTACTGGTTGTACTTCACAAGAATTTATCTCTAAATCTTGACGTATATAACCAGGGTGAATGTAATGATTTGTTATTCACTGTTGAATTTCAGCATAAAGATTTTTATGTTTGCTAGATGAAAAATCATAATTATGGTCTATATCCAACCAGGTGATTTATGCACATTCATTTGAATTGCGTCATTTTCCATTCCTTTTGATAGACCGTAAGGTGTAACATTAGATAAAGAAATGGAGAAACTAGTAATTCTTCTTTTTTGGGTGGGTTTTTTTTTTTTTTTTTGCCAGCACTGTCTGACAGTATGGGCAACTTGGAAGTTCAATCATCTGTCGGTAGAGAAGAGCCAAAATGCAGCTGAGGTCACTCTGCTACTCAGTATTAGGCCAATAATAGTTCGTATCCAATAATAGTTACTGCAGTTGTAGACTTTTTCATTTTTTCTTTAGCAAATAAAGAAGGATAGCATACCTCCTGACATAGGTCACCTTTCAGCTCAGGGAAGAATGCTACTGTGCTGATCTGGGAAGATAGGACACAGCTCAGTGCAGCATGGTTCACATGAGCATACACATGATGGGGATTAGTGAAATTGATTTCTGAGGAAATCCCACAGGTATTAAGAGCAGTATCCTATCAGTTTAAATCAATCCAAATTCCTAATGGTGTTTACTGGTTATTAGGCTGAAAATGAGCTACAGGATTTGGCCTTGCAAGAATACAGCTTCCCAAAACACAGTTAACACATAGAGAGGAACAGTAGAATGGGAGTGGTATTACAGTAGACAATGGTGACTGATAAGCGATAGAACCAAGCTAGAAAGAAGAAACTTCTATTGGAAGGTGACTAGAAAAGTAGAACTTTCCTTTTCTGATCATGAAATCTAGAATCTTTGGAGGGCTCAGAAATACACTGCAGAGCAGCAATTTGCAGTTTGAAGTTCTGGGGTTACTACTGGTCTATAAAACATTAGAACACAGCTAGTGAAACAATTGAGAAAATAAAGAGAAAACCATACATTTTTCCAAGAAAACAAACAAAAAGTAGGAAAATGGAAGTATGAATATTTAGACTAAATTTTATTCAATTAAATGAAAGTTACCTGGTCTCTGGACTTCTTTTAAAAGCCCTCTTCATCTTTGGATTTTTTTTAATATTTCAAAGACTAAATGGCCGTTTGATTAAGTAAGTTTGAAACACACAACAGAGACTAGTCTTAGTTGGGAAACAATAAGCTGCCCCAGCATTTTATGTTTGTATAGTTTGATGGCTATTTGATTGAACCACTGTGGGTCAAGGGCATTACAATTTCTATATACACTGATGGGTACACTATCTTTATCTTTAATAATATAAAATATGTAAGGTCCAGAGGTCAAGGGAGCAATAGGGAGAATCCTTCCTTTTAAATGTCTGTACATAAGTTCATCTCTATAAAATCTCATAACATAAAGCCTTCACGTTTCTATCATTCGCATCATATAGCCCTCAATAGGCAATAAATGTCATCTTTAAATGAACCTTGTCCATCCTTAATTTGTGTTTCAAGGATTCACTCAGTCATACAGTCTGGCTGTTATCTCCTTTAATAAACACTGAAGGGAAAACTAACATATCTTTCTCTAACCGAAAAATTATTTATTCATTTTATTACATGATTTTTAAGTAAAACAGGTTTTGAATTGTGAAAAAAAGCTAAGGGCTTTTTTAAATTTGTAAGTATGATTCATTAGGTGTTCTGAAATTTTACAGATTATAGTTGAGTACTTTTGAGAGCTGATTCAAGCACTGTCTTGTTATTGATTGAAGCTTTAAGAAATCTAGCAAAAAAAGCCTTAAATTGCAACCCTGCTGTTTCCTGGCATCTTTTTGCTATCTCAGTAGCAAACTACTTTCAAATACCTAATCACTCTTGCAAACTAACCTAACCAACCTTGCCCTGATCAGATATACTCACTGTAAAAACATTCTGTTGTTACTCAGGAAGCTGTAAACTTGGGGGCTTTGCAAGATGTATTTTGTAGGTGGTTAGACCACCATCTTCATTATAAATGGGTTTCAGGGAGTTGGTTGCTATAGCAACAGTCTACTTAGTGCTTTTTTCAGAGCAAAACCCAACTTGCCTGTACATTTGAGGGAAGACAGAATGGATAAGGAAGGGAGATTGAGCTTGTATTTCTCCAAGAGCCACAAATTGCAACATCCTTTATTTAAAGTACACACATGGGAGAGCTGCTCCTTTTCCTCTGTGTTTTTCCTGCTGCTGACAAGCCCCATTTGACATTTGCGTAAAATACAACCTTCCCTTATTTCAGAAATGTAACTGCACCACGGTTAATTAAGGCTAACACCCAATCAAATATTTCCTAAAAGTGCAGCTGAAAACACAGGGCACAATCTCTCTTGAAAAGCTGGAGCTGTGAAAATTTCTGATGCAGTGTTTTGTCTAGTGTCTCCTGCTGTAAACAAGACTCCCTCTCCATCCTTACTGAAGTTGGAGGGAATTTGTTTTGCCATTGATTTCTCTGCAAACATCTCCCTGGTTGTGTATCATAGCCCAGAAGCCACCTTGGCTTGATTTTTTCCCCTCTGTTGGCTGTGAGATGGAAAAACGTAACAAAGGCTTTGGGGGTGGGGTGGGGGGAAGAAAAATCCTTAATCCTGCCTAATCTTAGGTTGTGATTCTTCCATCTCTGTGTCCTCCAGTCACAGTCTGCACCTCTATTAATGTGACCAAAGCACAGAACCCAAGGCTCAGTTCTGTGGGTGCTGTTGGAGTTAAACAGAGCTTGACTGGCTTTTGTGGGCATGGCACTGTGGGTGCTGTGCAGGCCTGTCTGTTCTCGTAGTGTGCTGAGCACTTGATTTTGATTTTGTGCATAATCATTTACAACATGCTGCAGGTTGGGATTCTGCAGAGCCAGCACATTTCCTTTGCAGAATGAATGGGGAGGAGGAGAGGAGCCTGTGATAGCAAAGGGCCAGTTCTAAATTATGGCTTTGCTTCCTCTGTGGGAAATTCCTTTCCCAGCTGTTCCCCACTGCGTCAGACTTAGCCAGTGAGGTGAGGATGCAGGGATCTTATGAGTCTGGGGAGGAGGCTGCCTGCCTGAAGTGGGGAGAATTGTCTGGGAGGGGTAACGAGCTGTGAGGAGGTGTCAGCTTAGCAGGCATTTGGGAAAGGGAAAGGGCTTTTGAAGTAGGTTGGGTCTCCAAGAGGGAGCAGAAGGGAATGTACAGCATGCGAGAGGAAAGAGTTGAGCCTGTTTGGGGCAAGTTACAGGGAAAGTTGTCATGAAGGGAAAAAGGTACATTTGGAAAGGAAAGTGTCACAGTTATAGAGGACTAGTAAAGAGGAGATGGGGCAATACAATCTACATTTTCCTATCTTGTTCTCTGTTGTGAAATGAGAATCATTCAATCAGAAATAAGGACAAAGAAGACCTTCCTTTTTCTTGGATCTCCAGTAATCTTCCCTGTATCTTGCCCTGCAGACTGTCAGTTTGCCCTTGGATGATATAATCACCTCAAAGGAGAGAATAGCCGATTGTGGGAAGACAGAAACTTGCTGGCTGCAATATCATGCTATCATTTGTGCACTTCTCATCACTGGCTGCCGCTATCATTAAGTTCCACAATATCTTTTAAGCTTTACCTGAACAGGCCTGCCACAGTGCATGTAGAGAGAGGGTTAGATTTAATGCCTTACTCCACAGGAAAAATCTAACATACGGTACTTTTTTGCTTCTCTCTATCCTGAGCTGTTTTGCTGTCCAAGAACTGCGAACATCTTTCTCACCTTCAAATGTTGTAAATGAGATGCAGTCCCCATGATTTGAATGGCATAACAAACTCGCCACACCAGATGTGTGCAGTCTAGCCTTTCTTGAAGAACTGGCAAGGAGAGTTACTTAAAACAGAACAGACTTCCATAAGACCTGATGGGAAACTGTGTTCATTTTGGACGTTTCATTAAGAGTGCAGATTCCTTGTGGTACTGTTCATAAGCACTGGCTCATGACAACAGTGCTGCATGCCTTTCACTGTGATGGTCAAATTTCTTGCTCTTACTTTAGCCAGATTTAAAATGTTTTGGTTTGATTGGGTTTTGTGGTTTGGTTTGGTTTGCTTTTTTTTTTTTTTTTTTGAGAACAATGCCGAAAATCCACTGCTGCTGAGGATTTCTGTACTTTCTATCTCCCCAGACTATCAGTCTTTGTTTACACAGAGACCCCAGACTTACATACTGAAGCATGGCCTCTCTCCTGAATATACAATCACAACAGTGTCCATAATCTCCCAAGTGTTGCCAGGCCACAAAAGGGACAGTGCCTGGTTTGGGGACAAATAGATGTCAGGAAAGGAGGAAATTCAAAAGGAATATTTTGGAAGTTTTACAAAGCAAAATTGATATGTACAGCACAATAGACATCAGATTTTAAGAGGTGCCTGAAAGACACACACTAAACAAACTAAAGGCTCATAACACAAATTAGAAGGCTTTGAAGTTCATATGCTTAAATGAGTTTGGAGAAGAGAGTGCAAAACCCAGACATCCTGGAGGAACCACTATCCAGCACAGAGAGTACTGATTGCCAGAAGATGGGAGGTTGGTTATTTCAGGTTTCAAAATTCTGTTGAAAGTGTTTCTGACACTCCTTTTCCAAGCACCTACTGCAGCCATTTGGCAGAGGCAGGATGCAGTGTTGTTTGGAGGACTCTGGTTTTGCCCCTCTCTGCATGTTCTGAGGGGGGGAAGAGAAGTAGAGATTTTACACTAGAGGTCCAAAAAGCAGAGGTTACCAGGCTTTTCCTCCTACTCTTTTACTTGCTGGCTGGTGAGTATAAATGCCATCAGACTTGTACAGAGCATTGTTGAGCTAAGGATCTGCTTTGCATTCAGTGTCTTTGTGACTGTACTCCAGATGGGGCAAGATTCTGTCCTGTTTGAATGAAGAAGCCTGCTCTGTAACTGGACACTCTCACTTCCCCCTTCTTGCCATCCATATGCCTTCCTGGCCATCACAGCAAAACAGAAGTGAAGCAGGTTTGCTTCAGAATGGTAACAACTGGTTCATCCCTTCATTTAAACAAATAGGGTGATATTTGGCCCAATCACGTGTAGATAATTTCAAGGTCTTCTATAGCCAGACTTCTATAGCCAAAATCTGACTTGTATTTTTGCAGTTAAGTGTCAGGCAAGACACTAAGACTCTGAATAAGCAGTTAATTTGTTTGCATTCTGCCTTGACTTCTCCCCATTTGTCACACAAAGGCACTGTGTTTGTTTCATATGTCCTGTCCCTCAGCCCATGCTGCTGTCCACAGAAACTGTTTTCCTTTTCTTTTTTCCCTCCATCGCCATCCCCCTGAAAATCTCACATTCAAGGCTGAAGGAGACTGGGAGCCAACTTCTGCTCTCAGGGTTAAATCTGTGAACCGTTCCCTCGGCTTCAAATTTATGCTGGTGCAATGAAGATGAGAATTTAGCTTTCTGTACTGTTGTCAACAGGGGAAAAATAGAGTCCCCGTAAGACCGTATCCATGGAAACCATCCTACTGCAATAGCGGGGAAAGCAGCAAATCAATTTCTTCAGTTTTAAAATGAAACGCATTTAACAATATTATAGTGCATCTGCCGTTTAAGGGATCATCTGTGCTGATAACTGTGTTGAAAAACCCTCCTCTAGCAAATAAGCTGGCAAGAACATTTCTTCCTCCTGACAGAATTCTGATTTTGGGTAGAGTAAGCATTGATGACAGAGTCCCATGAAGACAGTACAGTGAGACAGAGCCAAGTCCAGAAGCAACAATGTTTAATGAAGGAGAAAATGGTTTAATTTAGCGTTTAGCCCAAGTATCTGGGCACATGGTGACTAACACTCAAATGTATTAGCAGAGGCAGTAGCCTGTCCCCTCTGTCTCCCCGCTCTTTGCTTCTGTGGTACCATATGTGACAAACAGCACATTTGTACTTTGTGATGCATTTGTCTGAACAGGAGCATGTGTGTATGTGCTTGCATGTGTGTGCACATGTGGCTGGTGGACTGTCAGATGAAATTTCAATATCTGGTTCAGTGCAAGATGATCTGGACAACTCACATTATAAAGGCATATGTTTCAGAGCCAGAGGCATTTCCAGTGCAGAAAATGTGCTGGCTGTCTCTGTACCTTATTGTTTTTACATTTCATCATGTGAGACTTGAGAGAGGACCTGTTTGCTATGCCATGGAGGGAGCATGGAAGTACATGGATTTCTTACCCCAGGCTTTGGATGTGTTACCATGCTCTTTCCCTGCTGCGTGCAGAGGGATTCTGCCTTTATTTTTTCACCTATTAAGGCATCTCTCTGGCCATTTCGAGAAATAATACCATAGTTTATCAGACAATTGCCCATATGCAGATGAGGCTCCATTCTGCTTTTCCTTTTTATCAAATCCAAATACTGCTGTCTGCCCTCCCTATGCCTGGCAGATAGAGAAATCTCTGTCTGGGAGAAATCCAACCTTATTTAAGACAGAGGAAATCAAGTTGAACCAGGAGGGAATAAAAAGCATTACAGAAATTGCATAGACTGTGAGTAGCCCTTCAGTTGGTGAGGATCAGGTACAAATTCCTCTGTCACTTTGCAGTGTCTAGGCTGTATTTTATCTGCTTCTGAAACTCAGTTCCTTGATAACAGCAATCATGTATGCCATACTGTCTTCTTTTATCTACAGCTGCCCTATTTATTATGGCAATCCCTCCTTGATTGACAGTTATCTATTTTTTTCTGACCTGAGGGCAAGCTTATTGCAATGCACTCCTTTTAGTGCTATCACTGAAACACATCCAAAAGCTTCAACTGGCGCATAATGTGGTGGTTCAGCGTTTGAATGAAGTGAGCACATACTGTCAGGAGCACAGGTTGGTTTTGTTGTTCTGCCATGTCTACCAGTTAACGGAAGACGCAGTTCAAACCACGTTAAGTGGCAGAAATGGCTCAGTGGTCTGAAACGCTGTTGTTTGCAGAGAGTGCCTTGTTCTACCTGTGTCCAGTTGCTATGACATGCAGTATTGTCTGTCTGTTTTGTCAGTTCCAGAGATTTTAATGGTCAGGAAAAGACATCCCAACTCACTGCTCTAGGAAAGTGTTCCCTTGTTGAGGATGAAGAGTTTCCTGTTGGAAAGCATCCAGTCAAAAAGCACGAACTTCTGCAGCTTGGTTTCTATGGCCGATGAATATACAAATCTAGGAATCCTCCCCATATTCAGGGGATGGACCGCATTCACTTCCTAAGTCCTAGCTTTTCGATACTGAAGAATTAAAATTATGCCTTTCATTGCACTTCCTACTGGTAATTTCCACCTTCTACATAACCCTTCTATATCCCGTGCAAGGGTGCCATTTGCCACTGGGGTTCCCTTCCATCATGGTTCAAAGACCTGGTGAGCTCAGATATGAGACATTTGCAAATTTCTCTTTAAAATGCCAGGGAAGGGAGAAATGGAAGAGGAGCTGGGACTGGCACTTCTTGTACTGTTCTTCATCACAGCTGTGCATCTGTGTTCAGCAGGGCAGAGAAGCCCTGGAGACCAGGCATGGCTCAGGGGAACCCCACACACTATTTGGAGCAGAGAGGGTGGGCTGGGCTCATTTGTTACTGTGGGTACTGGGACATGTGGAGATGGGGTGACAAAATCTGGAGATTTTAATGGCTTTTGATATCAGCTTTTCCTCTGTCCCATGATAAATGGCAAGAACTTGACCTTCTCCTTCCCAGATCCTCCAGGTCAGGCTTGCGAGTCCATGGTAGGAGCAGGGGCTGCACTGGAGCTGGTTGTGCAGCATTTGTTCTGAGGGACAAAGCAGGAGCCACCTCTGGATCTGTCACTTCTCTCACAGCTCCCGAGTGTGGCAGTTAAGAACAGTGAACCTTGGAGCATTCTTCATGTATAAGAACTTGGAGTTTGCACAGTCATTTCCAGCATAGGAGTGTTTCTCGATGTCTGTCTCCATGGATTTAGAGATGACACCATGTTTGCGTGTTGCCTCTCTTACACTACCACCCCCATGATGAAAGCAAAGATCCTGAGTCACCTTCAAAAAAAATTAAAATTTCCATCAAACCTGTAGGCCATCTGTTAATGTGGGCAGGCAATAAGATACTGGGTAGGAAAACTCAGTCACATGGCAGTGTTTATATCTATCGCCACAGCCATTTCTTTTAACCATGTTAAATG
This sequence comes from Pelecanus crispus, assembly GCF_030463565.1. Taxonomy (NCBI): domain Eukaryota; kingdom Metazoa; phylum Chordata; class Aves; order Pelecaniformes; family Pelecanidae; genus Pelecanus; species Pelecanus crispus. The sequence goes on along the minus strand of NC_134651.1, from coordinate 26,210,699 downwards.
CCATTTTAATTATTGTCTAAATTCTTTTTCTGTAAGAAATTGTAACGAACAGCAAGCCTGTACTGAAATGGTTCCTTGAAATGAGACCATTCCTCAAAGTCACTTTATGAATATGTAAATCCTGTCTATATTTTAAAATGCCATTCATTTTACTGCTAGAGAAACTGCTATCAAAAATCAGCAGATCCCTTTTGGAAAAAACTTGCATTGTCTTCTCTCTGGGACGCAGGTGGTAGCATGTGAACTGCATCATATTCCTGACATTGCAGGTATTATTGGTGCTGACACATGGTGGCATACAGCAGCTGCCATTTGATAAAATGCAGTAGAAAGTGCCCCGAGTCCAGTAATGTCTATTTGCGCTATGTCTTGTACAGTATAAAGATACAGTCTGTTACCACTTCTGACAATCACGGCAGCTATGACTTCCTTCTCCACTCCTACCAGAAAGCAAGTGGCACCTCAAAATTAGGATCCATTTGCGTTCCTAGCCTGCGAAGGCAGGGTTATTCTTGGCAGTACCCTGTAGATTAATATTCACAACAAACTAAAAATATCAGGCCAATGCATACATTGATCTGCTGTTCCAACCCTAAAAAGCTGTGCTTGGCACTGGTTTCTTACACATACTAACTGTGATCACAAACCCTTCCTTGCCTTTACTGAATCTTTAATTTCAGAAATAATCTAAAAGAGGCAAGTAGTTCTAAGGGTTATGGTGTGTCCTTGAATGGCAAGTTCTGCCCAAAAATCTGGTGATGCAAGGAGGTGGCTTGCTAGTCAGCATTGTTTGCAGCATTGTTAGCAACAAAAATGGAAAAAAACCCAAATCACTTCTTTCACTACAGGAAGACCTAGTTCACTGATGAACAGGTTATAACTAGACAACGTGTTAGTAAAGGCTACTGAAGACTGACTGTCTCTGGCTGTTAACTTCATGCAGACCCCTGAAAAATATCCCTCCCTGCAATGGGAGACTTGTTAGTGGGGAAGGGCACTTTCACAGAGATGTAAATAGCAAAGCGGGTGGCTGTATCTCCCAAGATTTGAAAATGTAAGGGTGTTTTTGCCTCATGCAGAGAGAAACACTGTCCTTTTCAGTTTGTGCTGCTTGGGAAGCCTTTAGAGATGACCAGAAATCAGTCACACTGCTGTGAGCAACAAGAGCCAGAGAAATGTTGTGTTCCCTGGGTCCCTCTGTTCAATAATGAGTTGTTCCTTAATTCTCTACCCTGGCCTTTGCTGCAGCCTCCTCTCCATCTTCCACCACCTCCAAAGACTCCTTCTCAGAGTGCCAGGGCTGGGCAGAGTCCAGCCAATCTGTCAGATTTGGCAGGGCACGTGACAGAGAATTTACACAAGTTTTATACTTCTACGACAGATTCCTCTCAGCAACTGGAGGACAGAGGATTTCTCAGCTGGCACAGAGTTAGAGCAGTCTGTACAGATAGTACCTGCTCCAGCCTAAAGCCTTGTGTGACAGGCAAATCTGAACCAGTACAATGGCTGTGTACTTGATCAGCAGAGGTGTCTCTTACCCTGTATTGCAGACCAAATTCTGGATCTCCCTATACTACATAAGTGTGGCTCAAGGATTTTCAAAAGCTTGAGGTGTGGCACAGACCCTATAATCCCTCTTTTGAGAAGCCTGTCAAGCCTTGCACGGGGAGCATGCCTTGGCTTCAGCTCTTGCTCTGCCGCAGCACAGTTTGGCCGGAGACCAAACGCACCTGCTGGAGGGAGACATCAGGCTTGCAAGAAGGAAGAACACCCTTTTGGTTCACTTAGCAGCAGCAGCATAGTATTGCGGGCTTTCCCTTGTGCTTGAGGGCGCACCGTATGTATGCAACTGCAGGACAGGGTATGTCTGTCTGCCCTGTGACTTAACGTTGCAGATCTCTGGCTTTCTCGTGTGACTCCCTGCGCAGCAGCTTGCGCATCAGGACTCCACTAGAGAGCTCTGTCTAATATCCAGTCATCACTCCAGACGGGAAGCAGGGCATAATTTTTATGCTGTCATTATGTAGCAAGAGGATTTCATGACCTGATAGTGAGCAATCTCAGCTGAATGCTGCCAGCAGTCTGTGGCCAGGCAGCCATATCCACCCTTGTTCCAAATGTGGCAGATCCTGGAGTGGGAGAAGGAAAAATTGTCCCTGCTTCACTTCAGCTGGCATGAAAACTGCTGCACCTGGGTGGAAGATGGGGTTTCAACCTTTGCATGGGACTTGTAAGACTCAGTGAATGTGATACCTACTACATGTGGCCCCTCATTTGGGCAATTGTGTAATTTAAATTCTGATTACTCTTAACTACCATGCTGAAGTGGCAGTTAAGAACAATGAACCTGGAAGACTGAGAAACCCAGAGCATGTATCAGAATCTGCTGCCGTAAGTGTGCCTCTGTGCAAAGGGAACATATGTTGCTTATGTCGCATTTAATTTCAGACTTCCCATAAGCACTCACCGTCTCAATGCAGGTGTGTTACTGGTGGCTCCTCCCTGTCACTGCCGTGTCCGGGGTCACTGCCTCTGGGCGAGGGGACAGAGCACTCCCTCCAGCCAGGCCCCTGCAGGGGTTCTCTGCATAACTCCACGCCCCTGGGCTGCATTGCTTGGCCTCCTTGGGCTGTAGCGAGTCAGCTAGAGAGACAGTGGTGCTGTATGAAGCTTGTGAAAAAGTAGCAGGTATGTCTGAGCAGACAGAGTTAAAGAGAGGTAAAAATGTCGGTCTACTAAGAGTTGTAGCAGGGGGAGAGTCACTTGGACTGAGATCAAATGTCAAGTCTTTTAGATAGGAGAGCGATTGATTATTTAGCTGGCCATATTCAAAATTTGTCTTGCTTCTAGTGACCTCATCTAGGATTTTTGCTCTACTTTTCAGGTCTTCAGAGCAAATTTGCTCCCCTTTTTCCTTCAAATGATACAAACTGCTGGATTGGAAACTTGTCTCATAGTTGTATCGGTTTGTGCTAGGAATACTGGAGTATTCTGGATTTGGGGCAATGCAGTTGCATTCATTTTGCAACAATAACTTGTTTTTGTACTGAGACATCTTACGAATGATATTGTTCATTTCATTCCCAATGCATTTGTCTTCCAAGTGCTTGTTTTCATAACTGATTTTTAATGATGCCACTTGTGTTACACAGTGCTCTAAGAGCTGCACTATGTTAGTGCTGCTCTCTATTGGTGCGGGGCTAATGTAGCTCTGGAAGCGTCTGAGAGTAAGAGGCTGCAGTGGTTTGTCACAGGAAATAGAGAGAGAGTGATACATTGGTTTATTTCTGTCCTCCCTCTCGAGGGGATCCAGGAGTGAGGTCGCAGCAGTCTTGTAGGAGTAACACGATTCTACTTCGTGATTATCATCTAACAAAGGGGTTTCAGAGCTCTGGGAGCCACTCTCTCTGTTCAGCTTTTCTGGCAGTGGAGTTTTCTCTCTGGATGTCTCACATCCTTCTGAAATTGTTGCTTTCTCATTCTCAGTTGAAAATGTCTGCAGATTGTCTCCGTTAGCCTGTGATTGTGGCGCATAACTTGGTGCTCTGGTGGTTTCCACAGTCTCAGGCACTGCAGATGAATCCTTGTGGCGACTCCCTTCCCTTCCTTGGAAATCCAAATTAGATGTGTTAGGGCAAGAGTCCACGCTGTGGTCTCTCTCAGCAATGTTTACTGAAGAGGTCTGGGTTGCATGTTTGCTTTCATCCGAAGACACACATAGATTAAATGTATTAGATTCTTCTTTGCTTGGTTTCTCCTGCTGGGCTTCTGTGCTCACTTTCTGCTCTGGACTGGGGCTGGGTGTGGTCAATGAATCATTAGACTTTTCTGGCTGTGATTGAGGACTCTGAAGAGAGTCAGGGGAGGAGTAAAGTCCCGAGTGTTTTCGCAGCCAGTTTATTATCCCCATGGTCAGTGAAAGCTCAGTATCACAGAGCTTTAGCAAACATTCTTTGCCTTTCCATGTGCTGTGGAAAAAACCCTGGCTGATAATGTCTAGAGCTGGTTGAGAAGCCATGTTCTCCTCAGCTCCAACATGAAAGCTGTAAATGGACAAAGGAATTTCAATGGCTTGTTCTGAAGCGCTTTCAGATGTGCACAAGTCATCGTCTAGGACTGGGTTTATTTTGACTTCATTTGGGTCATAGAAGAGCTCGTAAAGGGCATCTCCGCTGTAGCTGTCTCTTGGAAATCTACCTGGGACCCCAGGGGTCTGACCTTCCTTCATTTCATCATCTTGTCCAGGAGAGAATGAATCATAGTAGCCTTCATCACTTGTGGATGTAGATTCCTGGTTGTCACTTTTCGGTGTTCCTGTTTCTGTGGAGCTCTCCTTGGAATTGTCACCATCTTTATCAGGTGACATTGGGGGGTCTGTCACAGATGCAGCAGCCTGGCTTCTAGCCTTTTCCACATCAGGACCAGGTATCTTCAGTAACTTCTTATCAAACAGAGCACTCTGGTGTAGCCTCACTGATTTGTTGATGTTGTCCCAAAACTTTGCAAATTCAGCAGTCTCATTCTGGCCAGGAGAGGCCAGCTGTTCCACACCCCCTTGGAAAGAGCCCATGACGGGGCTGTCTTTGTGCTTGCTTCGTCTCAGAAGAACTTCTTTGCTGTTCTCCAGCTCCAGGTGAGCAGAGCTCTCATCAGCAAAGATTTCCCCACACCCAGTGAGGGAATCAAAGCTCTTCAGCGAGGCAACATCTTCACACAGGGTGTTGCAGCAGTCATAGGAAGAGTCAGACTGCAGTTCACTGTCTGAGAAGTCTTGTGACAAGCAATCAGCTGCAAATGTTTCTCCAGCTTTGAAAAGATACTTTGCAAGACGCCCAGACAACTCACTCTTGCAGCCTGGAGAGGACAGATTCTTGTCCTTCTCAACCAGGAACGTGAGGCTCTCTGGTTTATTTTTTTTTATATGAAAGATATCTCTGAGCCCTTTCTTAGATCTCTTGAGGGAAATCCTCTTCCTGGGAATGGTTTTTGCGACAGCTGGTACAAAAGGCATCTGTGGCACAAAGTTCCTGTAATCGATCATCTGACTGCTGCATGCAGACTGGCTGGGACTGACCACACATTCTTTCTTACCGCTGGAGCTGGACATCCCTGAAAAGCTGATGCTATTGACAAGTCGGCCCTTACCCTTTCCAGGAAAACCTTCCTCACAAGCCCTGCTACTGGGGCTGCAGTGCTCTGTTTTGTCTGCCTCAGTAACGCAGTCATGGGTTTTACTCTTCCTTACAAGTTTGTAGGAGGACCCAGATGATTTTTCCAGGCAGTTGTCACCAGGCCCATTCCTTGCTGCTCTGGTGGAAAATCTGTAGTTCTTGTGCATGGCCAAACATTCCAGCTGGACTTCAGCTGCACTTTGATTTCCCTCCAGAGCTGCCTTTTTGTCTTTCCCCGTATCATCTTTGTTGATAGGAACTGTGTGCACTGGTGGCACTTTCTCATGTTGCACACTGGATTTTATGAAGGTCTTTCCTCTCTTGAGCTCCATACTGCTTCCTCACATCTCCTTCTGTAAAGAAAAGAGCAGAATAAAAATATTGTGAGGGTGGTGGCTAGCACTTTTAAACTTTGAAAACAACTGGAGAACAAAGGGATGGGTATTAAGCGTTATACAATTGGTTTTGTTTGTCACTAGAGATTTCCATCACTGAGCCATGGCATTGCATGAGAAACACTTCAAGTGAAACTGAAGGCATGTTGGCAATGGCTGGAAGATCCAGCAAGGAAAAGACAGTACACATGTGTTGGTGGCTGAGGCTCAGACAACACTTTGTCTGTTAGAAATGAGGGGGTTTGGATCTAGGATTATGACGTCAGGATGGCTTTTAACAAGAGAGAGGTCCTGTTCCAAAAGTAGAAGAGACATCAACGAAAAGCAGCGCCTGAGGAACTTTAACATGTGTGCGCATCAGGGAGGCAGCAGTTCATAAATCTGTACCTTTCAGGAGGACAAAGAGCTCAAGGTGGGAAATCTCCTGAGAAAATGGGTCAAATATTTGACATATGATGGTCACTTTATATTAAAATAATCCTTACCTGTGAATAGAAAATCCATAAACCTTGGTAATACCCTGGGAAGCATGCTGAAACTGAATTACTGTTTTTGCTTCCTCCTGAGCATAATGTATAATTTTCTGCACTACTATTTTTATTGTAAAAAGTCAAAAATGTCACATTAAAAGTCACTGTTAATTATGACAGGAGCGTCATTTCCAATTTGCAAAGACCAGTGTAGTATTCTGAGGCATTGGCACATTGAATCTGCATTGTGCATTGATTAACTATTTCTAAAAATACTCTATTACCTGTATCAATGTCAATTTTGGTCTCTGCCTATATGGTTTAGTATTGAATCTGGTTTATGTTTTCATACATCTAATTAGTCATTAATTATTTTAGCCATGACACTTTCAGTTTTCCAGCAGTTATTTCATGGACACATCTGATCCTTTCCTGCCTTCTATCAACTTGAATATTAAATAAGTCAAGGGACTTACATAAAGGTAGGTCAGGGAAGAAGTAAGCACTTCCTAAAAGCTGTTAGAGAAACCAGATTTTTACTGGATGGGAAGCAGGACAAAAACTCCAAGTCCTGTTCTTCAAAGAATGTGCTTGGATCTTTCCTTAATGAGACCTCATTTAATGATTTATCTTGTTTTGAATTGTGTAGATGTAACAAAAACCACTTAGAACCATTGAACTCTGCAACACACACAAACAACACAGTGCTATCTCTAGCAGTCCTTGACAAACCATATGTAATAGCTCTGGTGAAATAAAAAATTACCAATACTCCTGTCCTGGTTTCGGCTGGAATAGAGTTAATTCTCTTCCTAGTAGCAGGCATAGTGCTGTGTTTTGGATTTAGGATGAGAAGAATGCTGATAACACACTGATGGTTTAGTTGTTGCTAAGTACTGCTTATGCTAGTCAGGGACTTTGCAGCTTCCCATGCTCTGCCAGGTGCACAAGAAACTGGGAGGGGGCACAGACAGCATAGTTGATCCAAACTGACCAAAGGGCTATTCCATACCATATGACGTCATGCTCAGTATATAAACTGGGGGGTGTTGGCTGGGGAGCAGCGATCGCTGCTCGGGAACTGTCTGGGTATTGGTCGGTGGGTGGTGAGCAATTGCATTGTGCATCACTTGCTTTGTATATTATTATTATCATCATCATAATTATTATTATCATCATCATTATTATATTGTTATTACTATCATTACTATTTTACTTTATTTCAATTATTAAACTGTTCTTATCTCAACCCAGGAGTGTTTCTCACTCTTACTCCTCCGATTCTCTCCCCCATCCCATCGGGGCAGGGGGAGTGAGCGCGCAGCTGCGTGGTGCTTAGTTGCTGGCAGGGGCTAAACCACGACAGCTCCCTCGAGAACAATCTCAGATCAGATCCCTGGATCCAGACCTGTACCAAATACAAAGACAGCCAGGGAGATTTTAAATTTGGCACCAAGCCTAGCCTTTGTATACCTTAACTTAAAGCAGTACAACTTAAAGCAGTCTTTAGTGTACCTTAGAATCATAGAATCATAGAACCTTGAACTATAACAGCTGTCTGTAGCCTCCCGGGGCTTTCCAGTTGCCCGGGCTGGCTGGGAACAGCAACACTCTAACCAACACCTCACAAGATACAGGTACCTGAGAGTTCTGTCACCTGCAGCACTTCTCCAGCACACGGATCAGTGACAGCCTGTTTCTTATAGAAGCTGCAAACTGGCAGGTGATTAGCAATATTTACAACTAAATGTAGGTCAGTGACAAACAGTAGAAAATGTAAGGGTAAAGTGTGACTATTCGACATCAAGTGTATGGATGCTATGGAAAACATGGTGGGTGGTGGTAGATGGGCATCTATCAGCATGATTGAGATGTTGGCACGTTTATTTACATTTGGGGCTGCATGTGAGTATTGCAGAGCATTCCTAATGAAAGTCAGTAAACATCTTACTACACTGTCAGGTATCTGGAGTTCACTGATGCTACAGGAAACTTGTTTTGCATATTTAGAAATAGGTCACTGGGACATGATTACACTCCTTTTCTGAAAAGCAAGGTGTGATTGAGAAAAAATTCAGTGCACAGAACTCCAGCAGAGTTGTGAAAATGATCAGAAACAGCTGACGCAAGACCAATCATTAATATCCCAAAAATAAAGTGCCTGACACCTCAGTCCTTTGCAATTGTAGAAGTAGGTACTGTGTCCCTGTGGGAAGTCCTGCTGCTGAGAAGCTCCTTAGAAGTCTGTGTCAGACAAACGCTAGCATTATAACAATGTTATGTAGGACTCTTTGAAGTCCTACAGGTGTTTCATTCTGAGTATTAAGCAAGGGTAATTTTTGTAGGAAATGGCATACTTGGAAAGTTTTTCTGTAGATGCATTAAAAAGGCTTTTAGAGGTGGATTTGTTTCATTATCAAGTATGAAACTTATTAAAGCTAAGAATTCAAGACATCATTAGGTAATCTTTTGAATAAAGAAACCTTTGATCTGAATTGTATCTCCTTGATAAGAAAAACAATGGACTATCAGTTTGATAACTGGGTCTAGAAACTTCAAGGCTTGTTCTTCTGTCGTTTTTTATAGATTAGGTGAACAGTTTTAACATGAAAGCCCACATGGCCTGAATAACATCTATACTGAGAATATATGTAGTATAATAATGTAAGATACACTGATGGTAGCCTATGCTATCTTTTCAGTTTCCTCTGATGAGGAAAAAATAAGTCAGGGTTTGGGTTTATTTAAAAAAAAAAAAAAATCTACTCTACATATAATCACCAACTTTGTATTCTAACTGTTTAATGTCTCTATTTAATCCCATATATTCTTTTTCTCATTTTCCCCCAGGATTCATGCCAGACTAATTAGTACCTAGTTCATTGTGTCATCCTGCTTATCCTGTTTGAACACTGGCACAGCTTCGGGAATCTTCCCCATTAAAAATGCTATTAAAAATGAACACCGAGAAAGGGAAGATCTCCTCAGTGAACTCTTTGAGGGCTTTTAAGGGCAGACTACCAGAATCTGCAGGTTTTTTAAAATACGCGTCTCAGATACTGTTTTGTGACTTCCCATATTATGAGTTCCTCTTCATCCTCATATGATATACATTATCAATGAGCTTCTTTCCAAGTGTAGAACAGAAATATTTATGCGATGCTGCTCTCTTTCTATATTTATTAATATTTTTAACACTTTTGGTTGTAATGGACTATACTATGATACCTTTTTTCCCCTCTCCGAAGGGACACAAGTTATATCTTTAACCCCAGAAGCTGTACCAGTGAAGTTAGAAACAACTTAAAGTGCTGTAAGGGAAAGTTACCCTCCAGTGGTTATGTAAAGCTAATCAAAATTCTGTGAAAAATTATTCTAGACATTTAAAAAATGGCACATCTTCTCTGGGATTTCTTGACCCATGCATTCAGCCTCACTACTGCCTGTCTCTGCTTCTTTTTAATTATTCTCCTCTTGGAATTAACTTGCAGTATATCTCTTCTTCCACAGGGATAAAGGGTATATGAGGGACTGATTTCTACCTTTGCAAAGGAAATATATTTTGCAATTAAAAATCACTGTAAAGAACAGAAACTTGTGGAAACTAGCAGTCAGTCTACAAAGGCTAGGTTGTTCTGTTTTCAACAGGCTCTGGATGTTTTTTTCATTAATGTTACTTGATCTCTTTTTTTAATATCTGTGAAATTACTTATGGAACACATGTTTAAATAGAGGACATCCTTGAATCTTGTACTGGGCTACAGTTTAATTGTCATTTACGATGATCTTAGGTGCAGCAGCACTGAGACTTCCCATCTACAGCAAACAGTACTTTAATCTGTCTTGATCATACCAGCTGCTCACTTTTAGGATTTCACAAGTGTCTAAGCAGGCAATTAGATCCGGATTTTGGGCTTATACTATAATGGAAATAAGGTTTTGGTTTAAATTTGGATAATATTGCTCATAAAATGTAGAGATACTTCATTCTCAAACATATACCATTTGTGCAGGGTGTCTGACAGCCTTTTCATAAACACAGAAGGTTTTACTGTGTCTGTGATTCATCTAAAAGCAAATTAAAGTTTTAGAATGGGAAGGTGTCCTGGTTTCAGCTGGGATAGAGTTAATTTTCTTCCTAGTAGCAGGCATAGTGCTGTGTTTTGGATTTAGGATGAGAAGAATGCTGATAACACACTGATGGTTTAGTTGTTGCTGAGTACTGCTTATGCTAGTCGGGGACTTTGCAGCTTCCCATGCTCTGCCAGGTGCACAAGAAACTGGGAGGGGGCACAGCCAGGACAGTTGATCCAAACTGCCCAAAGGGCTATTCCATACCATATGACGTCATGCTCAGTATATAAACTGGGGGGGGTTGGCTGGGGAGGAGCGATCGCTGCTCGGGAACTGTCTGGGTATTGGTCGGTGGGTGGTGAGCAATTGCATTGTGCATCACTTGCTTTGTGTATTATTAGTATTATCATTATTATATTGCTGTTATTATTATCATTACTATTTTACTTTATTTCAATTATTAAACTGTTCTTATCTCAACCCAGGAGTGTTTCTCACTCTTACTCCTCCGATTCTCTCCCCTATCCCATCGGGGCAGGGGGAGTGAGCGAGTGGCTGCGTGGTGCTTAGTTGCTGGCTGGGGCTAAACCACGACAGAAAGTGAACACGTTCCTGTGGGCTGAGGAGACATGGTTTTAGGACAGTCAAATCAATTGCTTATAGTCCTGGGTTATGAGGACCTGAACAAGACTGAGTTAGGTAACTGTTCTGGTTAATAAAAGCCATATTCGGATGGCCTAAATTCTACCTAAGTCCAGGTCAACAGACAAGGAGGCCGAAGAAGGGTACAGTGGAGCTGGACTGGATATTCATGAGGAAGCAGGAGGAAGACGGGTGGAGGCAGGATTCAAACTGTCCAAATATTGCCTCTGGTGTATGGGTTAGAGAAGAGAGGGGTCGCGCTTGCCTCTGCCCATGGTTCCCAAAGCCTTCTGCCAGGCTGAGCTGCCTACAGGAGGAATGGGGGAAGACTTACTTTGGGTTTTTGGCTGCTGTCAAAGTTATTATCTTATATCTTACTAGCTTATGTCACAGTGGAAAGGCTAGTTTAGTTTATGTTCTAAGAAAAGGTAAAATAGATTGTGCTTTAATGTGTCAGTAGCTAAAATAGTAGTCCTCCTGAATGTAAATCTAGGAAGATCATCCTACTGGGAAAGTAGAAGTATCTGCTTCAGTGAGGTTGCATGGATAGAAATAGTAGTATTACAAAGAGGAAATTTAGATGAACTGTCTGGCTTTGGCAAGTTTGGCTCAAAATTACTTCTGCTTAAGTAGGAAAAAATATAATTAAGGTTCATTTATTCCAAAATCTTATCAGCTGCCTGGTTTAGACACTCTTACTTGCTTGTTTGATGTGTAATTTATATATAATTGTCTCTCTTGGAGATAGAAATAAGCAAAGTTCAGAATATAGTCGTTTGGCAGGAGAGATAGGAGTGCTCTTTCTGCTTCTTTACGTTCAGTTCATTCTTAAAATTGGCGGGTTGTGGAGATGGTACCTTGCTGTCTCTTGCTAAGCAGAATTCTGCATGCCACTTGGAGTCTTAATTTCACCTCCCACCACGCATTTTTCTTTTATTAAATGAAAGAGATGATAAACATTGCATACTCTTCTAGGTTTTTTAATTTAAAAAGAAGGAAAAAACTCTATTTGGACTGCTTTTATGTTTCAGGATACAAGTTTGGAGTGAGTCCAAAATCCCTTTTCCACAAGTGGCTTCATATCAATTAGACTTAAGATCCTGAGTATGAGGGTTACCTTTGAAAATGTTACCCCTGCTTTCCAAACAAAAATGGTAGCATAATTAAATTTCCTGAAAACATATATCTGGTTTGGGTGTTTGGACATGCATTATGCTTAAAATGGATGCACTTTAAGATGAACTGGTTTTTAAAATATTTCTTGAGAAGCTGTACAATGGGAAAGAGAAAAAGGGTGGAGTGCTCCGGGAGGCTCTCCCTTCCTATGCCTAGTTAACCTCGGGAGGATTTTTGCTGGGCACCGGTCAGAAGTTGTAAAATGCAAAAACAAGCGAGCATAAGGTGGCGAGAGCCACAGCTACTTTTAAAGTCAGTGGACAATACTAATTTTTAATGCTTAGGAACTAATCAATTAGTGATGCATAAAGAACAGCTGGTGCTCCCAGTAAAGTGTGTGTGGGGGGGTATTTTTGGAATAAGACTGTTTATTTACGGTCAAAAACCTTAACTCGCTATCTCAGAAGATAAAAGTTATTAATGGAAATAGTAATAATCCCGAGCATATATTCCATTCTGTTAATCTGATTTTTAATTACAAAGCAATAAAATGCTTCCTTGCTAGAGGGTAGTAATATCCTGTCTGCAGTTATTGTAACACTGTTTCTAGTAAGCAAATAAACATAACAGTTCCTATGGTGAAAACCAAAGAGGATTTTAAAGCAGGGCTCATCTTCTCACTTAAACTGATTACTCTGCTAGTTCTCATCTCTATTACAAAGCAGAAAAGAACGGGGTGGAAAGGATGGAGGATATAATCAGGGACAGTCATGATTCAGGAAACAGAAGAATGTTTATTTTTAAAGATGCCTGTGTGACACACAAACCTGCATTTAGATCATGCCTCTTGTTAGGAGTACTCCTCTCATCATCATTAGTGGCTGTATCTTATCATTCCCCTTAATCATTTGGCTCTCTTGGGTAACCCAGGATGCCTAATTATTTGCATATACATTTAGGTCAAGCAATGGCTTTCTCATGAAGAACCAGCAAAAAGCACATTGGTGTGTTTTTCTTCGACCGTAATTCCACTGAGCACACAAAGTACAATCTTATACTCCCCAGCAGAATACTAGAAGGATGTGTAGTTAAATGCTTAATCTTATTAGCAGTGTGCTATAGGGAAGCCTGAACCTTCCCTTAAGCCCTGCCAACTGTTCCGTGGAGCTCAGGATTTTTCATAGTAAAATTAACCATGTTTCTACTCCCAGCATACTGTCCTGCTGTGTGTAGACAGGAGGGATCCCTGGGGGAACAGCAGCACCCACTGCTTCCCCCAGCCCCGCGTGGGGTGTGCGGCAGGGCGGAAGGAGGCTGAGATCATGACAAAAGGAGGCTCCTTCTCTGACAAAACCTCTGCACCCCTCACTCAGTTTTCTTCTATACTTGTGGCTGAAAGAAATGTAACTGCTTGAAATGTTCCGATTACACCATGTAAACAGGCAGCATAAACTCCTGCACAGGGAGCTATCGAATCATCACTCTACTGCTAGGAGAAGGCAGCTGAGCAGAAATTTCCACTGTGTACCTGAGAAGGAAACAGGGCATTTTTTGCTTGCTCTGACCAGCAGTCTGTTGGTACCAGACAGCAAAGTGTTAATGCTCTCAGCTTTGGCTGTTTTCAGTAATTTATTGATTTAAAAGGAGATAGGATTTGCATTTACATAAACACAGGCACACACTTGTCAGATGTATGGAAAAATAAGTAAAAAACCAATGCTTCAAAAACGAGCAGTCATCCCAAAATAGCAGTCCCTTGGAGTCGCTGTGAGTGTCAGAGCAAAGGAAATGCCATTGCACCAGAGCAAACAATAAGGCAGATCACAAAAATCCTACTCACCCTGTTTTATCACTGAGCAGAAATCCTGTGTTCTCCTAGCCTTGCTACTGAGGCTGGTCTTTATCCAGAGGCTGCTGTGATGCTTTTCAGATTCTGAGGGGCTGGACCACTGCTGCTCTCAGTGTTACTCTCCACCCCCTGTCTTTTCCTCCTCCTTCTTCCTTCATCCCCACCCCCTCATTCCTCCTGCTTGTAGCTTTTTTGTACCTTACATAGATTCTAGGCTTCCACATGTAGCTTGGTTTAGGAAAGATGCTTATTTCAGCCATCTGCTTGATGTCATGGAAATGCCTCCATTGCTAAGGAATAAAAGCCCAGAAGGTAAGCTTGGGAGTCCTGAGCCAGTATTTTGGTTCCTCTCTATATGACTGCTTTTTGAATAGGGAGGAACACATCCAAGTTAATTTCATTTCTCACATGTTTTTTTGTTTCTGACTAGGATTCAGGAAAAGCAGTCCTCGCATATTCTTAGGTTAGTGAGATGCTTCACTGTGCAGTGTATGCAGATTATTGTACTGTGCCACCCTTCATAGGGCTTTTGCTAATGCTGAAGTTGGAGGGGATTTCATGTGGGATCAAAGTGGTGTAAGGGGAGAGAGTGAATATTTCTGCTGCCCAAAGCTAGAGTGCCTGGTGTCAGCCTCATATTGCCTTCATCAAACATGATTTATCAAATTCTCCTTACAGTCAGTCGAACTTCTGCTTTGGTGTGCAGTGAAGTCAACATCTGATGTTACAACATCATTCTTTGTTATATAGATGAGTTTATTACCATCACAAACACCAGACCTTTAATTTCACAAAAGTGTAAAGCTGGCATCCTGGCTCCAGCCCTCTCCCTGTGAAAGGCTTCCAACCTGATCATATCTTGGTTGTCCCTCCCCATTAACTCTCCTCTGAGTCCTTTACATCAGTCTCTCAAACCCCCTGCCTTCTCTTTCCCCCTTGTTGAAACACCTCTGTTGGCATGGTAGGAGCATCTTAAAAGCAACAGTGTATGCCATGAAGTAGTGGCTTAATCCACTTCAGTAGCTCTCCTGTGAGCTACAATTTAGGGCCGTACTGTAGGATAACGCAGCAGTTTGTGTACAGACTGGCATATCTGTGGGCAGTTCACCCTTCTGATGCAGGGGCTAACATTATGGTTGCTCTAAGGTAGTGAACAGGCAGCTCTCAGATGATTGAGTGAGGCAGAGCAAGTTCAGACAGGTCCAATCTGTGCAGGTATTTAGAAAATCCTCCAGCTCTGTATGAACTGAAGATGACCATTCCTTCGCAACTGGAGCAAGTGCATCAGTCAGAGAGCTGATCTCTTCTGTCCCCACATGACAGCAGAAAGGGAACAAAAGCCTTAACCTACTACTTGTTCTCATCTTTTCACAGTATGGTTTAGCTGAACCTTGGAGATGGGGGAGGGAAGGAGCTTAAACTTTTGTGCTGTCTAAGCTTCTAAAGCTGAAAAATCAGCCAGTTAACCTTAAAGGAGGCAGAACAGGAGTGCTCCTGCTCTGAATGCTAGCCAGTAAGCCACTCAGATGTCCTCAGTGGTAGAGACTGGAAAGTTACACCTTGGAAAACACCCCGGGTTCAGCCCAACCTGCAACAAGTAGAAAGCCCTTGTGTGACTTCACCAGAAGACTGGCATGAGGAAAGAACAAGCTGTGGGTGAATCCTAGTAGCTCTGGCAAGTAGATTAAGACCAATCATGAAAGAAAATACATTAATTAGAAATAGATTTGATGGGTTTTATTCTGATGAAATATTTGTATTAATATAGGAGGAAGTCTTTCTTCATGATGGGTATATGAAGCCACCAAATTTTCAGGTAGTACATCCTTGCTCTGCAGGGATGTCGCTTTTGAGAACCTCCACTTCGTGCGCTCTGTTTTGGAAAGAGGGAGCCTTTAAAACTTTGAAGTCCTCGTTTGTTCAAAGTAACACCAAGGCTTCTTAGAAATGCTGATAGACATGAGAGTCAGTCAGAGGTCACTTCTGGTGCTGATTCAAGACTGATGGCTGGTGTTGGCATTGTATGAGCAAACCTAGCAAAACTAGGGGTTTAGAATTTTTATTTGAAAATTATTCATGCATCCAATTTATGAGCTGAATTTATGAACTCTGAAGTGTAGGCATTAAAGGTAAAGGTACATCAGAAATTATGTACCCAAATATGCCATGTGGAGAAGGAAGTAGACAACAGAGAGTACTTAAAATTGCATTTGAAGCCTACTTCATGTTCAACTCAAGCTCAATAAGACAAGCCATTCTCAAAGATTTAGAGAAGAGAATCTGGCCAGGGAGGAGCTCTTAGCTCCAGTAGTGTTTCAGGCAGTTCCCATACCTGCTATCTCTAGGACAGTCTGTTGCTTCTCTTCAGGAACTGAGAAAGCTCTCGTATTCATGTCCCTGTTTCTAACAAATGACACCTGTTGTCCCTTTGCTGGAGGAATTAGAGGAGATCACTCTAGACCTGGATGAGGTACCTAAATCTGTTCATGGTGACTCAGGTAAAGCAGATCCTGTGATGAGAGAACTCCAGGTTTAGGATGTTTACTTTAGGATGTCCGTATGGACAAACATTTCCATCTTTAGGGTCTTTTATTTCCCTTCATCAAGGTAGTGGCCTAAATCCATTGGTTATCCATGGACATAGTCATCCATGGCCATAGCCTGCATTGGCCTAAATCACGATCTCATTGCACGCACTGGTAAATGCACAGCATGTTGAATAGCAGCTGAACCATGGTAGCCTTTATGTATTGCAATAGCGGGTTTTTTTCTTTCACGAATAGTTCTCAACTTGTAGTTCCCTGAACTATCCTTTTCTGACATCACTTCATTTCAGGCTATTTCACTGTGGCTGTTGATCACCTTGGTTCAAAAAGTTGGTTCTTGGAGAATCTAATCATCCTCTCTGATTAATTCTGATTCAGTCTGTCCAGAATTGTTTTGGGCATCATTGGGTATAAAAGGAAAGGGAAATCAGAAAACTGTAAATGAGGGGCACATGGAACAGCTGACACCTCTTTAGCAGAAGCACACAGCCCTTGGCATGGGGAGTAAGAAGAGGGCACTTGAGGGAAGAGGGACTAAGGAACGTACAGTCCCTGGTGTAGCAAGAGCAGGGTACCAGGGATCCTTGGTATCCAATGAGGAGGACTGGGGAAAGGAGGAAAATCCACATAAGGGACAGTATGGAAACACAGGGAGGGAGTTTTTAGATGAAGCAGGCCCAGCCTGCCAGAACTTGGAAGCCTGCATCTCCCCCAGTGTGGGTAGCAAATGTTTGCATCAAGTGATTGAAGACAACTAGCAACTCACAAAAAGCAAACTATACTATTTTTTAATTTTCTGTCATGGAAGAAAGTAGCAGATTCTTTAACCCCAAGACTCAGAACAAAACCATTTGCTGAGATAGCTCTATTTGTTTCCAAGGAATTACTTACAGAATGAATTTGACCCAGGCTATTTCCTGCCAGTGAACTAATGAAGAGTCTAACATCCCCAATCCAACTGAGCTTTCTGCTAACATCAGCTTAAACTTAATTATTCATGGATTCTTATCAGTATTTCTTGGTTTCGCATGTTGTAGAGAATTGGTAATGGGATATGGAGCTCTTTCTCTCCAGATTGCTAGCAGAAAACTGCCCTGGGTTGAAAGGAACAATCTTTGCTACTTACCTGACTGCTTCCCAGGTCTTACATTAAGTTAATTGCTACTCTCTTCTCAGTTACTTGGTGAGCTAGTGTCTGCTGCAAAATTTAGGATTGTGAATTGCTGTTAATAACATCAGTACTCAGCAAAGGAAATAGAAGGATTTTTATCCACAGATTTCTGTAAGTGTATTCGACCTCAACATCTCCTCTCCTGCCTGTCTTCCCTGTGAGGCACTGTTGTTGCCATAGTTGCTGCCAAGGGGATGAGGTGGAGCAGGTAGGGTTGCAAGAGCCCCTTTCAGTACTAGTATTAAAAAGGTTGGCTGTCCTGCCTGCCAGCCAGCCCTGAGTGCCAGTAATGGTGCCCCTGAGTGCAGGAAGGAGTGCTGAGTGCCTCCAGGATGGGACTGATAACATTCTCAGTATTGCTGTTCTGGGGACTATGGATGACCGATTGTGAACTGCTTCTTGCCTCAAAGGAGAATGAAAAGGGATTTTGAGAAAAAAGAAAATGGTGAGGACATTTCTCCAGCTGCTCATGTTAAATAGTGGCTGCCCTTGAACTTTCTGCTTTAAACAAAAAGCTCTCAGGTAATAAATGCTTACCTGTAAAATCAATGGGGGGAAAATGAGCTGCATTAAATGCTATGAAGAATGACTCCAGAAGAATTGTTTCACCAAATCATGAAGATCTCCAAGGCTCTAGAGAACAGAGACAACACTGGGAGGGACATGACACCTCAGGGACCTGACTACAGAAATGTTTAAACACAGATTTCCAAGGCACGTATTAAGAAGTTTTTCCATTCTAGATATACCTGTGTGTCATAAACATCTGTCCAGATGAGGCAAGAATACCTCCAGTTTATTGAACTGCTACTGTCATTAACAGGCACTTCCTGTCTCAAAGGCAAAATAATCGTTCAGCATAAAGCATGGGGTATGGCAAAACACGCTATTCCACAGATATCCCAGTACAACCTATAAGCAAAATTTTCTCAGCTTCTGCTGAGGAAGATGCTAGTGAGATGACTTCAGGGAAGGTTATAGGAAATTTTTAATGACTGTTTTGTATGACTTGGTTTCCCTGCGTAATTTTATACTGTTCTCTGCTCTATGAGAGCTGTACTGTACTCTCTCTATGAGTACATACAATAAAGTGCTCAGAAGGCTTTGTTAAAGGCTCAGTCAGGAAATAAAAAAAGAGATACAGGTGGAAGTAGCCATAGATACACAGCTTCAAATAACAGAGAGAGGCCATCAGCAAGGGACAAACTATTTCACTGGCTCTAATGGGATTGTCTTTCAAACGCTAAAGCTGGGATCAAAGGAGGGCTAAACCCCCAAAAAACTAGATAAGAGAGAAGTGAGTAATTAGATAAAGTTAGTGAAGGTGAGCGCAGAAGCACAGTAGGTTGAGATCTACATGCATAGATGGGGATACTGAGCTGTGAGCAGGACAGTTTGCTGCTCCCACTTCTGCCTTTCACTGTATGCTTTTATTTTGTATCTCGGTGAAAAAATAAATCCTGTGTTGCACAGAGACGCTGGCTTGGTCACACGGCAGATAACTTCCTTGCCACAGGATCTTGCAAAGGAGTCCTCATGGGTGGTATGGGGGCCACCAACTAAATCACAAATCCTGTTCTGAGGGAAGAAACCTCTTGGCTGAGTGTGTAGTTGGTGGGACCTCAAGGAAAAAGAGCACTACAGCCAGTTTGCTGTGACGAGCAGCACCTTGCTGTATGTAAAATCCCACTTATCTGCCAGTCGGTATTTAAAAACAGGCAAAGAAAAGAACATTTGGAAGATAGATGAAAAATGAAGCCTTTGAAATCACCAGCAGTGCAGCTGGTAGCAATGCAGTTAGAATCGCTTCTGGTTGATTTACTCAATCGAACATACATTCTGGAAACAAATCTATGTGTTGGATTTATATTGTTGGTGGTAATGTCACAGCCAAATTTTGTTTTAAAGTGGCAAGCTGTGCATCCTAGAAGAGAATAAAATACTGGCTTTTAAATGCATCTTGCTAGCAGACCTAGAGATAATGTTTGGTGGTGTTTGTTTCTCTTGTTTTCCCACCTCCTGTGTGCTAGGTGGTAGTGGCTAACTCCAGAAGCTTACTGCCTGCTGCTGCCTTAACTGCCATCACAGCTGGAAGGTGAAACCCCGGACAGTGTTCCTTGAAGTCATTAAATGACGTTTGTGGTAGGAGTGTGGTATTACAAGAAAGGGTCTTATGGCAGTGAAATACAACCATTAATATATTTTTGCAGTTACAGTAAATAAAGCAGTAAAACTGAAAGAACTCAGCTTCTGACAAAGAACTCCATTAATGTCATGAGTATTGACAATGCCGAGGTCATCATTTGGTTTGCAGCTACACTAATTATCAGCAGATTTTAAAATATGGCATTTTATGGGTCTTCTAGCTGGCAGGCTATTTAGAGAGGGGTGATTTGTTGAGCACTATTCTTTGGGCTTTATCCTTTCACGGCTTTGGCTGTTACCATAGCTCTGCAACAAGAGTCTCTCCCAGCTGTTTGATTTTTTCACAGAGGGGTTATTAACATTTCTAAGCCAGCTGAAATGCCCAGGCAATACTCAAGCATATTAAACCGTTACATATTTCTCTTACGAATGTGCAGTAGCCATTTTCTAACCACTAGCCAAGTGCCAGTGCAAGCCAGGGTGGTGTGGTGGCTGGGAGAGAGGAACAGTGTGTTTGAGGACAGAAAGCTGGGAGGCAAGCTCAGCTGGGGCGATGCGAGTGGTGCTGTGTTACGGGTAGGTTGCATGCTCTGTTCTTTGTTGCTGTGTGTTGAGGCGGGTGGTAAGCCTGTGAAATAGGACACCTTCATTTGGGAAAGGCGATTCAGAAATGATTTTTGAGATTTAATACAGAGACGACAATTTCTTGCCCTGCAGATGCACTACTACAACCTGCACTTCTGGAAAGGACTAGTGGTTTTTTAAGTACTTCTTCTAGGCACCTGCTTTGAAACACCTTACAGGGAGTCCAAAGCTTCTTGAAAATCAGACACCTTAAGGCGCTTCGAAGCCCTTTATACGTTGGGATTTTACTGTGGAAAAAAAAGCAGCAGGAGACAGATGAGTTTGCAGAGCTTGAGTGGAAGGTGTATGAACGAGTATGAAGTGGGGAGCACTGCTGACCACATGGTCATAGCTACGTAGTCTGCATGGTCATAGCTACGTAGTCCGCATGGTCATAGCCACGTAGTCAGTCATTTGAAGCTTGAGTGTTTCAAAAGGCCTGATCCATTCAGAGCTAACTGACAGTGGCATCCCAAAATGGACAGAAGCCAGCCACAAAATGAGTTAACTTCTTCAGCTCATTAAATGAGTTGCCCAGTCAAGAATGAAGTCTGGATTCACACGTAGGGTATATGTGTTGTCACAGAAATGGTATGAGAATGACAGAGGGATGGGGACCTTGATTTCCTCATTTGTTGCTATAGCCTGAAGTTTTCTGTACAAGAAATGTTGCTGCATCTCCTCACACTGTGTAGGGCAGGGGGTCTGTGGTGGACACCCTGCAAATCAGTCACAGGAGTGATGGTGCTGCTGGTTGGAGCTGGAGGAGGCAGATTTCTCTGCCTTTGTCTGTTTCCCATTACAGATGTTTTCCCTAATGCCAGCATGGATCAAACCCAGGTTAGTTTGCCCTGGATTGGGAAGCATTGCCCCAGTAATTAGAAATTATCCAAAATAACAAGGTGCTGCAATACCTAGGTAGTGGAATAACCCAGGTAATATGCAGAGAAACATGAGTCAGGGAAGAGGCTAGCTCTTAACTGCTGTGGTCCTCTTCCCACAGGTGCTGCTGCCCGCAGTGGTGAGGGGAGGAGTGGGCAGCCAGCTGGGCAGGAATCGCCTGCGTTCCCAGCAGCAGCTCCCAGGTGAGCGTGTGTGCCTGGTGCCTGGCACCGTGCTCCCAAGGCACCCTGATCAGGGCTCCTAGATTCTCTGATAATGATATTGTTTTCCCTGTCCCATAAAGATCTTTCTTGAACGCCTAAATGGGTGTTTGACGTTGCGAATTTTTTGCCTGATCTACCTGATGTGTGCTGCTGTTTCCACCTGAAATGTCTGATGTATTTCTGATTATTAAGGTGCCAGCCTGTCACATCCCTTCAGTGTTCAAGGGTGCGGGATGAGCAGATGAGCAACGTGTGTTTTATTTCAGAGTTCTCATCTTTGGCTGTTCGTAGGAGGACAAAAGCCTTCCGTGGAGATGATATGCCTGTCAGATTATGGCAATCATCAGCACTTTCTGTGAGGAGAGGGAGACCAGATCCACTGCTGAAGCAAACAGGCGTAATGACGCTGCTTTTTAACAGCCCAGCAATAGATTATTGTTTGTGCTCCAGCACCCCCGTTCAGAGCTGTGGGTAACACAGCGCTGGTGACAGCCCGGCTGCGCGCTGACATGGCCAAGGACAGGAGGCAGGGGAAGGGGAGCACAGCTGCTGCGTCTACAGCTGGGGCCTCCGAGGTGTGCGGGAGCTGCCTGCGGTTTGGTGCTGCAGCAAGAGGGCTGCGCAAGGCCACAGAGCAGCTCTAGGCTCTCTTTTGTCTTCTCCCTGGTTTGTGGGCAGTGCTTATACAGTGCACTCGTGCAACAAAAGAAGAGGAGGAAAGTGGAGTCAAAAGGAGCCAGGAGGAATAGCTCTTGTTTCATAAGCATTTGAAATATTTCTAGAAAGAAAATAATGTGAGGATTTATTGTTCCCAGTAATCCTTTAGGCTCTTTCCTTTTGCTGAATTAGGCATAATTTGTATTAATATATTAAGTACTGTGCTTATAAGAGAGATGCTGGTTGGTTAGAGAGCAGTCCAAACTACGCTCTCAGACACTGCATATTCTTATCTAATATAACTGTGTTTTAATTTGCTTCATAATAAAGAAGAAATAAATATCCAAAGTCAGCTTTCATTGGAATACTGTGTCCAGTTTTGGGCCCCTCAGTACAAGAAAGACATTGAGGTGCTGGAGCGTGTTCAGAGAAGGGCAACGAAGCTGGTGAGGGGTCTGGAGCACAGGCCTTATGAGGAGCGGCTGAGGGAACTGGGGTTGTTTATCCTGGAGAAGAGGAGGCTGAGGGGAGACCTCATCGCTCTCTACAACTACCTGAAAGGAGGTTGTAGTGAAGTGGGTGTTGGGCTCTTCTACCAAGTAGATAACAATAGGACAAGAGGAAATGGGCTCAAGCTGCACCAGGGAAGGTTTAGATTGGATATTAGGAAAAATTTCTTCCCGGAAAGGGTAGTCAAGCATTGGAACAGGCTTCCCAGAGAGGTGGTGGAGTCACCATCCCTGGAAGAGTTCAAAAAACGGGTAGACGTAGCACTTTGGGACATGGTTTAGTGGACATAGTGGTGTTGGGTTGATGGTTGGACTGATGATCTTAGAGATCCTTTCCAATCTTAATGATTCCTAGTTTTTACTTTCATTAAAAAATAATCCAGCCACCAAGCCAGGAGGCATGGGGTTGCTACTCTACCCTTCATTGGTTTAGTGGTGGACTTGGTAATGTTAGGTTAATGGTTGGACTGGATGATCTTAAAGGCCTTTTCCAACCTAAATGATGATTCTATGATTCGATGATTCTATGATTCTATGATTGAATGAAGTAATTGGTTGCACACTTTTAAAGCATTTTTAACAGGAAAATTTATAACAATATTGTAACTTCTTTTCAGAAGTTCAGAATTTTCTTAATTTCAAGATCAGCAAGATTTACCAAATCTTCTTGTTTGTACGTGCCTACTTATCCCTGCCTTTGAATAACTTCTACACCTATTAGCCAGGTTTATCCTAACTTCAGACAGTGAGAGAGCTCTCAGAAAATACTGCCTTTTTTTAAAGGTTTCATGAAACTAGGTGGCAAGCTAGCAGATAGGGGCCGTGTAAGTACCTCCACTGGGGAAAAAGGCTTGAAAAGTAACTCAGCTTTTATTAGAAATCAAAAAAGCAGCATTGCAGGCAGGTAAACATCTTAGATACTAAAAGCAGTTAATCAATGACAGATTACAAGGTCCCAGAAATGTAGGCTTTGTTACAGTGTAAATGTAACAAAGTCTATGTACAGTGCATATGTAAATCAGTGGGGGAAAGACCCCTCTGTTAAGCAGCAATTGTTTATAAGCTTTAATGCAGTAGTAAATAAAATATGAGAAAATAATAAAATCCCAAATATGAGAGATTTTTCCATGCTTTTGGAAATCCTAGTTGTTTTCCAGATTTGCAGTAGGATTTATAGGTAACCCTACAACTGCTGTAAAACCCACTTCTCGCGCTCCTCACTGCACAGATGGGTAGCTGGATTAATTAATCTAAACGTCTCTGAAATGACTCCAGTATTTTCTGGGTTACCACAGTCATTTGACCAGAGAATCTCCCTCAGAACACTCGTTATTTCTGTGAAAAAATATTAAGGATCAGCCAGCATGGCTATCTGATTAATTCAGTTAAATACCAGAGATACATATAGATATATATACACTAATGCCTTTATGCACCATCACAGTATGCTGCCTGATAGTGTAACTGAGCCTTTTTTGAACTTGTATTAATGAGAACAAAAACTGAAACTGTGGGGTGGGGAGGTGGTGGTGGTGGTTGGGTTTTTTTGACTAATGACTTCAGGAAGCTTTCCTCAAAGGAAATTAATTTTAGGAAATGGACACTTTGTTCCAAAGGATCCTGCAGTGAGACAGGCTTGATTTCTTCTTCCAAAGGCTCTCCTGTGGATGCTGTAGCGTCTCAGCAGGGAAGCCTTCTGTCTGAAAAGAAAAGCTCGTAAACTGCATTTCTGAGATGTTAACAGGCAAAGATGCCTTTGTTCAGACTGTTGTAAAATACTACCTATATTTGGGCTGTTGTTGCAAACAAAGAGACTTTCCACTAGATGGCCCTCCATTTCAGACATTGTATATGTTTCCATGTAAACACGGAAACAATTTCTTGGCTCTGAATTTCACTCTAAGCTTTGTCAACAAACTGCCTGTCCCATGATTCATGTAGGCCAAACTGAAGCCTTCTCCAGTCTGAAACTGGCCAGTCCTATCCCTGCAACCCAATACCTACATTAAAATACCTTGTCTTTTTTTACTGTCAGCCTGTACTCAGAATATGTATGCTTAAAATCCTGACTTCTCCTATACAGGAGCTATAGAAGTGGCTGTTAAATGTTCTCTTTATTCACATACAACAAATTGAGATCTGGGACTTAAGGTCACAAGGTTGTCATGCGTGTTCATGAACAAAAGAGAAAGCACTGATATTACAGCCTTGCCATTTGTCTTGTTGCACCTGTTCTGCTTAAAATTTTTACATCTGGCAAGGGTTCCTAAGGGGAAAAAAACACGGAACTAAACTTTCAGAGGACATAAACTGACATTACTCTATGAAAATTTAAAGACTTGCATTAATCAACCTCAGATTTGGCTTTGGTCAAGGAATATTGAGAGAGATCCCCTCTAATTATTCTGCCTGTGACAAGCCAACAGGAGGCCATTTTTGGAGGTCTCTTCCTTGGAGTGTGGCAGAGAATACTTCCTTGTATTTGTTCCTCCAGGTCACTGCTGTTTGTCCAAATAACACCTTCCTGTGCTGCTTATGTTTTGCTGATGCTGCCTAGTGTTAAATTGCAGGATGCTTGACACAAGTCTCATCTTCCTGCCATGAGCTGCATGTAGGTAAACTCCTTTCACACATAGCTCTTTCCAGTGCTAGTTATTCCCAGAGGACGACTCACACACCATCAGTGGCACACAACCACTCCAGAGCTTTATAAATGAGCCTGATGGTGGATGTGTAGCAGAGACTCTGTCTAATTCTGCTGGTTCACAGGTGCTTACAAAGGGAGTTTCACCAAGTAGCTGACCAGGAGTTAATGCAAAACGGGTCACTGGTGCTAACTTGATGCTTTCTGCAGAAATGGCAACTCACAGCACCTGCAGGAAACACACCACAATTTAAGAGATGGAAACAGGCCTGAGGAAGAGAGTGAGACCAAAGGTAAGGTGTTGCTGAGACTGGGTGTATTTCAGGTTGCAGTAAGGAAGGGATTGGGGACTAGGTTTATGGGTTGAAGACTGCAATAGAAGGGTGGGATAGAAGAATTTTGTGTCCTGCCTCAGTGCAGTGCATATAGCCCATTGCAGAGCTGGGTGCTATTGCTGTCCTCTGAGTTGCTGCTGCTAATAATGGTATCCCAGCTAAGGAGGTTTGGAAATGTCTGCACTGAAATGAAAGCAAAAGTCTTCCTTCTCATTTTGTGAAGGGACCCATGGGCTTTGAGTCTTAAACTACTGCAAAATATGAAATAGGCTCAGGACAATTTGAAGTAATGAGTTGTTTGGTAGGAAAAGAGCAAAAAATGGTGCAGGGTACTAACAACTGATGCTGGTAATAAGTAAATTAAATCTGCCACTAATAAGGTGTGTGCAGGGGGCTTTCACTGAGCAAAGCCCAGAGGGATTAAAAAGTTGAAATTAAGTGATCTTGACCATTAAAAACAAAATAAGAAAACATATTATACAGCATGTTTTTGTGAGTAGGCAAGAAATGGTACATTCACTGGGTAGGAAATGCAGAAAGTTAACAAGAATGGGAACGAATATTGCTGCGGGCCCTGGTGTGTGCTCTTTGTTTCACTGTGCTGCCTTCAAGGGGCTGGAATCAGTTTTCCTTGCTGAGAAGGGTGGTGTTGCTAAATGGTATTATGATAACATAATGAGAAACCAGAGCAGCTAAGTCTTGACAAGGCATCCAGCTCGAGTTAATTAAAATAGAGAAGTCATGCCATGGTGCCAAGGGAAATAGTAAAAGCACAGATGGGGAGATTTCATTGCTTACTGAGGATTAGTGTGGTTAGTGCAGAGGTCTTAAAAGGACAAAGGGACAATCTGGACAACCTCAAGGCTGGAACCAGAAGCTGAGAAGAGACGTGGGCATGTGGATTACAGATAAGACAATTTTAAGAGTTGCTACCAGTGTGAATTTGTGAAGGAAAAGGCAAGCTTGAGGATTAACCCAACTTTTTTGTAATTATAGGAGTAGAGTCTGGCAAAAAGGGTGCCTGTACACAGTCATGGCTCATCATGATAAATGTAATTATGCTCATACAGTAGTAGAGCCAAGCCAGATCTATTCAACAAAGGGTTATCCTGAGCCAAACTGTTCACGGTCCAAGCCAGGCTGGCCCATCCTTTTCAATGTTACAAGGCGGATGTGGTTCAAAGTACGCCTCAACACACTAAGTGAGTCTTGGAGGTGCCAGTCACAACTCTGCTGGGGTCCGGTAGCAAGAACCTGTCTGCTCTGGCCTGGAGAGGGAAAAACGCATGTAGCACAGAATGAAATGTTAGTGGCTTTTCTGTGCTGCTCACAGCAGCCGTAATCCCCTAACGTCTACTTCCCACAAAAGATTATAGTGCAGTAATATAAGTAGATCAGATGGAGGCATCTTCCACGCTCTGGCCTGAGAGCCCAGAGCACACTGAATTGGACAGCCATGATCTCTCCTCTGCACATCCTCTCGTGTTTGGCTTAATTTCTGCATGGATTCAGAGGGATCGTACATGGGCTTATTGCATTTGTTGCTGTCTTTGCTGGGACTGCATGGAGATGCAGGAGATGTAGGCTGATCAGCTCCTAGGACAGCATTGTATGGGAAAGCCCTTCCCCCCATCCCCTAGCCCCCAAAAAACCCGACCCAACAAAGTAAAAGCTCAGGGCAGGCATGATATTTCCCCGAGAAGAGAAAAGGGATTGTCTGGAGGCAGAGGAAGGAAATTCCAGAGCGGATGAAAATGGAGAAAAACTTCCAGATTAGGAGGAGTCCTTAGGAAAATAAGGTGCATGACTGTAGGAACATGTTTCTTCCCACTCTTCAGCAGACTAGATGCTGCCTAACCTCTGATCGGCTCTCTGTCAGGTTAGAGATCTTCTTGTGCCTAAACAAAGAACACAGGCTGCTCGTTCCAAGGCTGCTATATTAACTAAAAACAAAACCACTGAATTACTTAGTAGTTCAGACCTGCTTTTATTGGGCCTCTTGCTGGCAATCAGTCCTGATTATGCATAAATTACCAGAGAAGCTGGTCATTTATAGTGTGCTAAAACCAGACAGGACAGTATGAAGGGTGGGTAGGAGGAGCTGATGCTTCTCCAGTTAATTTACAAAAACAAATACCTTTTTATAATTCTGTATCCCTGCAGACACCCTGTGAAGCTCCAAGGACCCTGCTTGAGTCAGACAAAGGGGGAGTTAACCCACTGCAAGCTGCTCTCTGGCAGGTTGAAAGACTTTGCTTGGTGGGGGGGAAGGTCCCCAAGCTGGTGGTTATTGATGGCTAATGATGGGACAGACCTCTCTCTATTTTGGGAACAGGATGGGTGGGCCTGGAATCTTGCCAGTAAGCGGCTTGGGGGTGTAGCCTCCAGGGCCCTTACCTTCCTCTGGTCTGTCCTTACATGCCATTTGTCTCACTTCAGGGCTGAGGTCACTGCTTCTGTAATGTTTTTAGCAAAGTGTCAAGGCAAGACACTTGCTGGGCAACCAAATGCAGACCACGTGGCAGGCAGCTCCTATGTCAGCCCAAGCAGACAGCAGGAGTTCAAGAACATTTGGTTTATGTGAAAAGCCTGTACTACCGGTAGTGCAGATTTGAGGCTATGGGAGCAGAGGGGCGTCCCCTTAGGCTGAGTCCTCAGCTTCTCAGGCTGCCAACAGCAGAAACAGCCTTAGATGCATGTTTGCTTTGACTAAAAGTGGGGCTTAGTGATGCATATCAGAAACTGCATCACAGAGGGTGTTGACAGGAGCTGAAGTGGTTCACATATAGACAGTGTAGGAGACTTTCGGGACAGATAGCTGAGGATGAAAAGCAGCATTATGTGCCTCGTTTTCACCATCACTTCAATCTCCAATAGCAGGCAGGAGAGAGAAATAAGTAGAGAGACAGTGGAAGATGTGGAAGAAATCAATGTGGAAGAAACTGGCGTGATACTTGGCAGGAAATGGAGGCACAAGTGGCAGGGGTTGAGGTGGCGTCCTGGGGGACAGCACACACAATTCCACAGCTGCTGCGCTAGAGCTGTAGCTGGCACTTGACGTAGCAGCGCTGGTTTGAATACAGCTTGGGCAATATCCAAAAACAAGAGAATATTGGGGGCTTCCCAGGGAAGCCAAGTGTTTGAAAGGGGAAGGAGTCGTGGGGCGCTCATGGGGTGACCACCAGAACATCCCATGGTGGTAGCACTTCCAGGAATGGGAGCTGCACAGGGCTGTGTGCCCCTAAACTGCCTCAAAGCATCGCTGGGGGACTTCAGTGGGTAACTGGTGCAGTTCTGATCTGGTTCAACTCACAGCTCATTAAAATGGCTCATTAAAATACGTTGGTAATTCATTTAAGTTTTCTTCCTGTATATGTTGTCTTGCAGCTTGTGTGATCTGTAGCAGTTTTGTGCATCTTTATATTCCTCTTGGTTGCTATCTGTTGTGGTGGGCTGGCACTGAAATGTTTTCTTCAAAGCAAGAAACTGCTGCTTCATGGGAGGAAAAAGCAGCTCAGTTAAAAGGACCTAGGAATTCCCGGGAAAATGCTGAGAATGGATTAAAAAAATTGTTTGTTTTCTAGTAGCCCCCAGTAGCTGTAAATATAATGAACTCTTACAGGATGGACATTTGCCTGCGGACAGATGAGCAATATCTGAACTACCCGGAGGAAGCTTGGAGCTGGCTACCATGCTAGTAGGTAGCAAAGCTTGTGAAAGTGTAGAGAGACTGAAAAGGGAGTGGGACATGTGTTGGCCCTGAACCAAGACTCAGGAAATGAAATTCTCATTTCTGGCTCTGCCGCTGCTTTTCAGTATGATTTGTGTTAAATTGCTGAAAATGCATCCGGCCTCAGTTCTTTATCAGATACCGTTGTACCTTTGTTCACAGAGCCTTTGCTGAGGACAGTAGTAAATGAAAAGAGAGGACATAACTTCTCTGGTGTTCCTCATGCACATCCTTTAATGAGCTGGAATTTGGACTGGAGAAGAAACAAGAAAATAATTAAACTAGAAATAAAATTGACTGTGTTTTAGTGAAGATCTCAGCCTTGCTGGCTGCCTTCAGCAATGTTCTCTCCATGCCTCAATCTCTCCCTGTTGTGACCTGTAATTCTGCCAGTTTGGTGAGAAGTTCCAGGCATATCAGGGGGTGATGTGCCCTCTGCCTTTTGCCTGTGGAGGTCACCAGGAGACTGAGACTGATGTAGGCTTATGTAACCCAAACACTTGTAGCCTTGCCTAAAAAAAAAAAAGAACAAAACTCTTTTCTTTACAAGTTCAGAGCATTTGTGTTCCAACATTTGTGTTCCTCCTTCCTCCTTAACATTGCTTTCCTGCCATGAAGTCTGAATCTCCCGCGTGGGAGGCCAGTGTATTGCTATGGAAATGAGTGGGAGCAGTACAAAGCCGCTGTTAGGAGAACAAGGCAGAGCAGGCCTCATGTGGAGAAAAATCTAATTTTTAAGCACCTGTGCTGCATAAGTAACAAAGGAGCTGCTGGGGAGGGACAACAGAGCTTGTGAATGGCACTGTGTATGTGACCCACAGCACATCCCCTGCTTGGCTAATAAGAGATTGTGACTCTGATATGGCACATGCTGGCAGTTAATCTCTCTGCCATATGGCAGCTGTGCCTGGCACCTGCTTCATCAGTGTGAGATAAGGTCAGCGTCTCCCTGTGGGCAGAGGTATTTCAGAGAATCAGTGTTGCTTCAGTGTCTTTGCCACCCGGGAATGACTGCCGTTCCTAGGTACAGTGCTGAGAGCTGGGAAGGAGGATCTTAACTTTGGCATCGAAGCGCCTCCATCCGCAGGATGGTGCTGTGCCTTGTGCTAGTCCATGCCATGTACAGATTGTATCCATTCATTCACAGTCTGTCATCAAAACGCATGAATAGGAAGAGATAACATGTATTGTCTTTCACACTTTTTTCCCCTCCCTTTTCTCTGTTTCTACTCCTAGCATGTTTTCTTCCATCTTGATTCCTATACTGTCTTTGCCCCCCAGCTTGTGCAGTGCAGGCCAACGCTTCCCAGCTGTCACGGAGGAACTGTGACACTGTACAGCTGTGGCTGGGGTCTTCCTGTCTGCTGCATCACCATTAAAGCCCCTGCCTGTCTGCCTGTATATGCCAACCTGTCTCTTCTATACTTTTTTCCTTTCATCTCTCTTCTGGTATTTCATTTTATCTTGTACTTCATGCTCTCCAGCCAGCTGTCTTCCTTCTCATCAAATCATCCTTCAAGGAAATACCATGCAAAACCTCTCCTGTACTGCCTGGCTTTTATATGAGACAAAACATGTTAAGACAGGGACATAGCCAGACAACTTCTGCTTCTGCCTGCCTACAGCAGTCCTTCCTAGGTGATGTCAGAGATCGTTGCTGATGAGACAGGACAGGGACAGAAAACTTTCAGTGCCAGCCACAACCATAAAGACAGACAGCCTGAGATGGAAGGATGCTCTTAGGAGGTTGGTGGATGTATGTAGCTTCCCCATTTGAGCAGCTTTCAGGAGAAGGAGCTTTCTCCCTGACTTAAAGGAGGACTCAAGGAGCCACAAATTCAGATGTGTGTTTCAAGTTCTGCTCATGATTCTGTGTGATATTGAATGTGGGTTTAATCTCTTCTGATAGTTGCTAAATCCTTAGATAAGTGATATGGTATTGTTCTTTACCTAAGGCCCTAGATTTCTGCAGGTAAATCCTGTTAGCGCCAATGTTGTGTAGTCTTTGAAGTTCTTTTAGAAAGGTTCCTTGCAAATTAAACTGCTTTAGGAAAGAAGGCTGATATTTTAAAAATAGGCCTTAATTAGTAGGTCATTTCTCCTCTTTCACAAATGCATTGTTGTGAAAAGTAGGTAGGCAGGAGAGATCATTAAATCTAAGAAACAGTCTGGGGTGGCTTCTCTTGGTGACCCATGAATCTGTCCCAAAAATGACCATGTAAACTAGCAGTTGTTTGCCATAAATCCTTGGTCATAACTGCAGCTTGTCACATGAAGACATGTTAGTGGATGAATCATGTAGGTCCTTTCAGCATGAAAGAGGCACTATGGCAGAGGAGGAAAACCTGTCTTGCTTTGCCTTGCCAGGCATAGGAAATGAAAATGGGTGAGTTCTGCTGGCTGCAGCTTGCAGCACTCAGGGCCAAGCAGTGACCTGCAGGAAAGCAGGTGGCATGTGGTACTTACAGGCACTTCTTTTTCTCAGGTTGTGTTACTTCTCTAACCTTTTGTTGAAATATTGTCAAATATTCCAAAATTCTGTTCTTTTGACATCCAGCTTAATTCTCAATATTGCACCTGCAAGGCAGATTTGGTACAAAATTTACCTTGGCTTTGTTATCACTGTGGCCTGATGGTATTTGGAAATAGAAAAAGTGATTCAGGGATTTAATGCTGAGTCCTCCCAGTCTCCCAATGTCCTCTCTTTTGTTTGGGAGCCTCATCAAAATGTCTTCAAACCAGCACTTTCTAATGCCTGTTTTCTTTTGTTGCAGGTTTCATTTGACCTTTAAAATCATTGTAATATGAGCTTAGTTTTCACACCCATTTCTTTACTTCCTTAACTTTAGTAATTGCTATGCCTAATTTGTGACCTTTGTACAGTTGCAAAAGCAACGCATATGTTTCTTATCTATAGCAAATAACAAGCAATGTGCTGAACAATAGTTCTGGAGCCAAGTGGAGACAGGTAGCTGAGGCGTGGAGACACTAAGACTAGGACAGTCAAGCTGTACCTCTCCCCTGTGGGTCCTGACCCTGAAGAGGCTTGCAGAAAACTTTAGAGGGAATCTTAAAGGTTTAGAAGAAAGTTTTCTTTTAATTGACTTTCTATTTAAAGGAGAAGAAAAAGGGAAAGCTCAACCAGAAAAACGATACAGTTAAACTGTTCTGATTACTTGGTTTTTGACTGATAGCAGCTCATTTCCCCCCGAGTGAGAATATGGATACAGGCAGGAAATAATTACAGCTGGTTCCCTGCCCTGCTGGGAGGATCTGGCCTGCTCATGGGCACTTGGCTATTCATGGCTGGGAGAGCTTCACCAGCAAGAGAGATGCCTTCTGGACCTAGATAAGCCCAGAAGGTGGGCATTCTTGAAGAAACAGCAATAGCATGTGAAGGCTTCTGAGCTCAAGGCTCTGTTACTAAACATGGCTGGAAATATGCCCATGAAACAACATTCCAGTGAAAATGTTGATTTGTTGGACCCAGCTGTCTCATCCAAAACACTTGTGTCCAAGGAGCTGTGATGGACTCTGAGGAGGCCTTTCTACGCTGCTCTCCCTGGGCTCCTGGCCAGGCAGATCAGTCTCTGGGGCAGACCCAAAGCACAGTATCATTTTCTAGGCTAGGACCTGGTGAGCGATGCTGGAACAGGCAGCCACATCAAAGACTCCATGCTCATACTGAGACAGTGATGTGAGGGCACCCAGGGAACCTCAGAGGCAAACGTGAGCATGCAATTTAGTCACACACTTCCTCTGGGTATCCCCTCCTAATGTCTTCCCTTGGGATGAAGGGCTGGGGAAATCTTAGCATTATTCTGGTTGGCTTCCCTTTCTTGTATGGTACTTCCCTGTCATGGCAGCAGTGTGCTTGTTGACTTGTTGAATCGGTTAGACTAAACTCTTTGTGAAATAGGAAGCTTCCCTATGTGTGTACACAGTTAAGTCCATACCAATTTTTGTAAGACAGTAATATTTCTGACCTTTTCTGTTCAATTTGACAATACCTGTTTATAGTCAGTAACAGAATATGATATAGCACAGTCTGCTGGACTTACAATGTTCAGTATGGCTGAATGCATGCTTTCTTATCCCAAACTCAACAGATAACTAAGCTTTTAGTGGGATGTTGATTGAAGCAGAAATGAATAAAGTAATTAAGAGTGTGTGGTTCAGTTTGAAAATCAATACAGACTGTACTGAGCCAGAAGAGGGGTTGCTAATACTGTGAGTCTGAATCAGCAAGATATATAAAAAGTGCATCCATCTAACATAAATTTACCAGAGAGCATTTTAAAAAAATCTATAACTAGAGCATTAAGGCCAGGCTTACAGGAAATTGCAGGAGAATCATTCAGATTGACACCACAAAATATTGAACACTGAGACACAATGGCAAGGAGCTGTCTAAGTTCAGTATCCTCAGGAGTGGTCTTCAGAGCTGCCATCCCCTTGCAAACGGTCCAGATGTGGAAATGCCTCCTAAGCTCAAGAAAATGAAAAGAGACAACAACCAGATATTCTCTAGAGCCACCTCTTCTGGGTGTATATTCTGGTGCCAAGACACCAACCTTTTAAATTTTTAAATCTAGCAGAACTATACTGAACAGTTATAAGACCCTGTGGAAATCTGAGAGCGGCTTTGGCTGGAGTTGCCCAGGTCTGATGGGGTTGAATCTGTCTTTCAGTTATTTGCTGTTTTCCATTTTTGTAAAACTAAAGCCTGCCTGTGCTCCTAAAATTTAACAGTAGCACAGTCAAAGCTGAACAAGCTCATGCCATAGGGCTTACTCTGCCATCACCGGCTGTAGCAGATGAATAGTTGAGCACAGGAAAAGCAAGGCTGTGAACTTGTGATGTCTCGTGGGCTCTGTGGTACTCTTTGCATGCGGACTAAATGAGAGAGAGTCATGAGCTACTTTGCATTTGTCATGAGGATCTCTGAGCTGAGAGAGAACCTGCAGCCAGCTACTGCAGAATAATTGGCAAGTTCAGACCTTTGCTTACCCTTCACATTATTTACCTTACATTATTCACATTTACACTTTTATGGCTGTAGAAGTGGATTTTTAAAAGGCGGTTAAGTTGAAGATTGCTAGAGTTACCACTTTTGCTTTGTACTTTTCAGTAGTGAGTGTGTCCGTGTTTGTTACCCTCCCAGATGTAGCCTGGACTTCTAGCCCATGATAACTAGCTCTTTTATCCAAGACAAAGAAATAGCTCTGCCATAAGGATGTTGTTTTCAGGCATCAAGAGAAAAATAATTAGCCTGAAAAAATAAAAACTACTTGTTAATTGAACAACTAGACATAAACAACAAGCCCTTGAGATATATCTTTTCAGAACTTACAGTGCTGTATAACATCACTCTGAAATAGTTGGCTGCATTAGACACTCCTATAAATGCCAGCAGATCATTGTATATTGTATTTGCATTTATTTTTCTATCAGCCAAAAGTCTGCCGCTGAGATGACAATGAACTCTTTTGTCTGTTCACATTTAATCCTAACTAGCTGGTGGAAAATACAGTTGTAGATTTATATGGAAATATGCGAATCTGCCCATTAATAGGACATCTTTGGAATGCCAAGAGCTGTGAGGCAGCAAACACTTCCACCATTAACAGAGGTCTGAAATGATAGGTGGAGGTGATTCATACACACTTGAGTTTTCATCGCTTCCCTTCCATTTTGTGATAATAGTATAATTCAACAGTTTGGGTGTTTGAGTGCTACCGTCTACTTAAGGTATTAACTGTGTTGTGACTCATTGATAGATGCAGGGCATGGTCCTGAAGCCAAATGTGTAATTGCATCAATATTGTTCACACGCTTTTCAGTGGATGCAGGATTGAGCAAAAAAAAATCACCACCTGTTTTGCCTGCCCAGGCACCATAGCAACTGAAATGCTGTGTTTAAAATTATCATTGGTTTTTCCTCCTACCCCTTTGTTCCATATGGTGCAGCTTGTCAAACTGTCTTAACATACAGCTCCATGGATGCCAGCTATCAGTGTGTAAGGAAATGAAATGTGCACAGGATTTGAGGACTGATGCTGAGTTTCATAAGCTGTCTGCTTTGTTACTTGGCATGCCCTGAGACAGCATGTCCATGGCACAGCACGACTTTCTGCAAGGTGAGACTATGCACTGTCTCCCATGGATGGAAGCATGCTGCATTGCTATATGCTGTCAAAGTGTTCAAGCATGCTGGTAGTGCTGGGGAAATAATGAATACAATAAATGCCATGTTAAGTAAGGAGCTGCGTTCCCTCTGCTCTTGTAGCGTCAGTAGTAGAATTCACATTACTTGAGAGGAGAAGGAAGGTCATACTTGAAACAATAATTAAAGATTTGACCATGCTGGTGAACATGGGAGGTCCTGGTAGACTTGTCAGAACTGCCGAAAGGGTTGTCTCAACTTAAACATTTTTATTTTTAGACACCTAAATAAATAATATAACTTCAAAACAGCTGAGCAGCCAGCAGATTTCATTGACTACTTATTCTGACTATTTTATTAGACTTTTGGCTTGTGCACACACTATTTTTCAAATACTGGGAGAAATCCTTTGATGTTTATCATTACTTAAGAAGCTCCAGGATACCCCTGCATCACTGGTGAGAAGAGCACCTAGAGCTCTTGACAAAGCTGCATATTCTGCAGATCTCTTGTCTTTGCTGCTTATATCCTGTGTAAACAGGAAAGTAATGTGATGTCATAGCAGTGGTGCACTGCTTTGTGTGGTGTACACAGGGGTAAGCAACTGCAGGAGGTGTAAGCCATGAAATAAAATAGTGCTGCTATGCCTACTTTGCATCACACAAGATGATGAACAACTGCATCAATACAGTCTCTTTGATTAAAACTAAAGCAATATTAGCCAGTGTTGAGCCTATTAAAAAAAAAATCAGCTTTTCTTCTGATCAGACCGTGCCTGGAAGAACTTGAAGATTTCCTTCTCCACAGTCCAGATCCTTCACAGTTCTCTCATTGCACCCTCAGCTCTGATACTGAGATTTGATGGTAAAAGCAGTGCAGTGCAGCAGCAGCAGCATGCTGGCCAGCAAGCCAAAATTTGGTCTCCAAATGGACATTGGAAATGCCAAGTCTGCTGTAGGGTATGCTGGTACATTATAGTGTATGTCACTCATCCCAGACAAGTCACAGATTGACTGTAAGCCTGCAATAGATGGGAATTCAGTATTTGTGCATCATGCATTAAAAAAAGGCAGGGGAAGGCTTATAATCTATAAATAACATGATTTGATTCACTGAAGCAAAAATGTCATCTATAAATAAGATAATTCCATTCACTAGAGCCACTGTGATACAATTTTACAACAGGATTGAGAGCCATTTTTATTGATCGCTTCAAACAGATTGAGTTATTGCGTACAAATTGGTACAAAACATCACCCAATCACATTTGTGACTCTCCTACATCAGTACACTTGGAATGTTGTTCTGTATCATTGCATATTTGTTTAATCAAGCTAATACTTCACCTGCCTCATTGGAGTGATAATGTGATGAGAACAAACTCAAATTACTGAAAACGATCAACCCATTCATTTCTGATTAAAGAACTAGCTGAAGGATTTAGACTTGTTTAAAGCACAGAAGGATTAATTCTCTTTTCCAAACATTAGATTTTGCAGAAAGAACAGAAAATCTCCACTTTAGGCAAAACCATTTTTTGTCACCACAGAATTCACTTACAAGTTTCACCTTTCTGTCCTTGAGAAGAGCTGGTAGAATTGGCTACGGAAATCACATTGCTTCCACAGGCTTTTTGCATCCTCTGCTTCATTTGCTGCCCTAAGGACTCAGTATAGAAGATCTTGCTTTCTCCAAGTCAGACAATCAACCCAAAATCCTGAGGAAATGGACTTCTCTGGCTGTGCTTTAGTAAAGAGAGCAAATGCAACTGCATGCTGCCACAGGGAGACAGAGTTCAACAGTTCCTCAAATTTGGATGACACTTCTTTGTACTATTTGCTGGAGGAATGGGCTCTCAACCCATCAGGCACAAACATGAAGATGTTTTTAATTCCTCCAGTTGTCTGCCTCGTGGCAGCTGTCCTCATCATTCCTACCATCTTGTTTGTGATCTTCTCCAGGTTTAGCATCCATCAGGAAACAAGGTACATGCTGCTGGGAAATGCTCTGCTTTCTGATCTGATATACCTTTTGTTCTACACCGTGTCAGCTGCTCTCAACACAGCACATGTACATCTCCCAAAGGAAGCCTGTGTTCTCCTGCTATTTTTGCTGGCAGTGGCTTACTGTGGAGGATTGTTCACAGCTGCTGCAATAGTCTTGGACACATACATAGCTATTTTGTTTCCTTTGCGCTACATTGCTATTTTGCCTCCTTCACAAACTAAAAAAAATATTGTATTACTATGGATGTGTTCTGGGGCTTTCCCTGGGATTTTCTTTTTGGTACTGTGGAGCACTCACAGCTTTGTGCCCTGTGCCCTGGAAATGTGCTCGGTTCCAGTAATACTAATATTAACTCTGAATGGGACTGATGCTGTGAAACTCTGTTTCTGGCTTTCTACCACAGTTATCTTTCTCTGCCTGTCTCTAATATTTTGTTGCTATGCTATTCTGTATTTTAAAACTAAACAATCAGGTATATGGGAGAGCATCTGCTCCAGAGCCAGTGTAACCTTCTTAATGCACAACATTGTGTTATTTTTTTACTTCTTTCCACTCTTGGCCCTTTTTGTAGGATCATTCTTGTGCATTAACTTTGTCGTCAGACTGCAGGCAGGAATCTGGGTCTCCCTGACAGTCTGCAATGTCCTGATGATCCTACCTAAAGTTTTGTTCCCTTTTCTGTATGGGCTTCGATACAGAGAGATCTCAGCATCTCTCAAATCCATTGTCAGAAGGAAGCAACTTCACCTGGTGTCACCTGCTCCATCACCATCCTGAGCCAACGCAGAGCACAGCCACAGCAGAGGAGTTGTCCTTACCTTGTTAGCACGCAAGCCTGACAGCAATCACTCAGCTTCTGAAGAAGTGATCAACCCATGTCGGAGAAGACATGGGTTGATCACTCTGCCTCCTTGGTGCCAGAAGGCCACAGATCTTTCATCACATCACAGCTGAGAATACAGCGAATGCTACCCTGGATGAAGTTCCAAGCTTTGTTCTGATGTGGGAGGGCAGTATCTTTTGGAGGAGATATTGAATCAAGACAATTTTCACCCACCTGTGGCAGATGCTTTTCTGGAAAATAGAAAATGAAAAATAGATGGTGCACAGCAAAGGGGTGCAAAACAAAGAGGGTAACCACAGGTCTCTTGACAGCATCACCTACAGCAGAGAGGATCCTTTAACCAAACATGCTGTGAACACAACAGCTATTTCTTTCACTCACAGTGTATTCTTGCAAGGTGGGTAGCCAATGTCCTGTTCTTTAAAACATACACTGAGAGGTGCCTCTGGAAACCGCTGTACTCAGTAAAACGCTGTGCTTCATCTTGTGCAGTGTGCTAGCATATCAGCTGCCTTACGGATTCTGTCTGACAATCTGCAAAACACTGAATTTTCATAAAATCTCAGTCTGATGGGAAGTCACCTTTCATCAGTGTCTGTTGGGCCGCCCAGCACATGATGCTGTCAGGGGGGAACAGAGATGGGCTGCTCCGTGAGGGAAAACGGGAGCAGTGGGTGGCAGTGACTCCCTGCAGGGCGCAGTCCCGCTGTGCCCGTGCTGGGTGAGCCAGGCGGGCGGCCGTGGGGGAGCCTGGGTCAGCCCAGAGCCCTGATTCCCTGCTGAGTCCATACTGATGCCACCAGGCCAAGGCTGAGCGCAGCAGCAGGGCAGGAGCAGCGAGGTGTGAGGCTGGGCACAAGTGCACCCATAGCACGGCTCAGACACGACCTGGGGTGATGGACTAAGTGTAAACAGTGTTCCTGAGTCCCTGCTGAGGCATTTCCCAGGTCTGTCTCACATAGATCTTCTCCAGCAGCTTGATCCCAGTTTATAGCTGCACCATATCAGGGCTGGTGTTAGGCACCTGCCACCAAACCCCTAGGAAGGTCAGAAGGAGAGGCTGCAGAGCCTGTTGATGTATTCAGGGGCAAGAAAGAGGGTATCTTGTAAGAGTATTTTAAGTTTTCTAGATCAGCCACCTACCTACAGAAGATTAGTGAAACGTATTTCTGATCTTTAAAGAAACCAAAATTTCATTAGATATAAATGTCAGTGTGGGAAATACAAATTGCAGTGCTGTTCCTTGGACTTGAGAAAGGAGCTTTTGTATTTCTGAAGATAATATTTTTAGAATTTGTTACGTTTTAAGCAAAAATACATTTGACTTAAAAAACACAGAGGCACTAGAAAATGACCCTTGATTTCACTCTGTGCAATATTTTGCTTGTGTGCAGAATTTCTCCACCTTCTGTTTGCTTAAAGCAATACAAGTGCTGAATGCAGTTTTTGGGTGTTTCACACTAATCTGAAGAATTCCACTAAGTGTGAGCCAGAAGAAGATCAGTGTCTGGTTGCATGGGGTGGTTTTTGGCAATGAAGCCTGTTTGAGAGGTTCCTGCTTATCTCTTTCTCTCCTCATTTCCAAACTGCTTTCTAACTCTCCTCATATTGTAGTGTCTGCTCTCCCCAGTTTGCTGATACAACTGCTTCTGGGGTTGCAGGGTAAAAAATATCCCTCCAGAGAGAAGTGGTGTTGTTTTCATTTTAACTGAGATTATCCCAGCGATCTGTTTTATAGCATGTTCTGCAAACAGCTGTGTCCGTACAATTGAGGGGGGTAACAAATTCCAGTTCAGAGGTGGCAATGAGCAGGGGCATCTTAGAGGTTGGGCTTCTAAGGGATACTTCTTGTGTAAAAGCGACTTTAAGGTAAAGTTGTTGCAGGTGAATAAACTGTATTATTGTGTATTTGCTTTAACCATGGTTCAGTGCTTCCCCTATTTTGACCCAAAAGAACACTAAACTACTGAGCAATGGCTTTGTTTTCCAGGAAAAAAACACATTCCTTCTCAATCCTCTTCAATAAAAAAATTAGGACCTAAAAGTTGCTTTTTACTGGGTGCTTTTATTTTTCTCCAAGATGAATGGACCATGGACACTCTGCACACAAGCTATGTTTGTGTAAAGACACTAGTTTCAGCCTATAACAGGGCTCTTCCATAACACCAGGAAGGATGGGGAAAGTGTCTGTATACTAGATGAGGTGCTTTCTGCTAAATCCCTTTAGCATGCAGTATGATCAAGGATGGAAGAGGTACTGATAACTCCTCAAGCCACTTGTATCCTGGGACAAATCTTTATGCCAGTGCCCATTGGCAAAGATGCCGATAACTTACAGGTTGTTTTGTCCATGCAAGATTCTTTCAAGCTTTATCACCTGAAGTTTGCCCATATTGTTAATTTTCATGCTAAGTAGTAAACATAACTGTGTAAATAGTATAAAGTAAGGTAGTTCTATATACAGCCATAGGTGACTTTGAATACCTGCAGATTAATAGCACTTGATCTTCCTGCTAACCTTTGTCAATTATGAAGTTAATCTCCAGGACAGACTCAGATAGGATTATATTGCCAATTCTGTAACTTTTTCTTACATATACATCCCCTGGATATATTTAGAGACAGCTAGAAGTTTGCTGACATAAAGGACACTGAAAGAAGGAAGAAGTGAGTTGGTGATCACGGCAAGTTTATGTATGTATGAAATCTGTCTACAGTGATATAAAAAACAAGCAAAAATAACACTGCTTTGTGGAAATGATCTTCTAAGAAAGATAACTAAAATAATCTTATTCACATCCCTGAAATTGTTCCTTAAAATGGGTGTT
The DNA here is from genome assembly GCF_030463565.1 of Pelecanus crispus. Taxonomy (NCBI): domain Eukaryota; kingdom Metazoa; phylum Chordata; class Aves; order Pelecaniformes; family Pelecanidae; genus Pelecanus; species Pelecanus crispus. The sequence continues at coordinate 26,169,670 of NC_134651.1, read as the reverse complement.
TGCCTAAGAAAGATTTTAGTTGAACTGAAATTAGTTAAGTTGAACAGAATTCTGAAAACGTCATCTGCATTGCAAGTTGATGACATTTTATTAATCCACTTTAAGGTGGTTTAACATTAGGTAGGTACATTTTTCTTAAGTGACTGCTTGTAGACAACTTCTTACCATGGAATATTACTGTCCTGTTTGGTACAAAAGCAGTATGTTACAGCATGTGTAGAAGAGACACACCATACACCTGAATCATTTGCCTTCGGGGATTTCCCCAATCTATCTGAATAGGACCAAAGGAGTCACCAGGGCAACGTCACAAGCACTAGGTTCTTAAAATAACCTTTTCATAAATGTCTTGAGTTTCATCTTAAAGATCGTTAGGCTTCTTTATTTGCCAGCACCTCATGGCTGTCGTGATTAGCAACCTTGTAAGGATGTCTCCAGATAAGCCCTGGAAATTCAAACTGAGACTATTTACTAGAGCCCGGCTATCGACCCCTCTGAGGTCACATAAGTGAACTTCTTGGATGTCACTCTGCCTGCCCAGCATTTTAATTTAAAGTGTGATGGAGAGCAGTTGACTTTATCATGTGATTTGGCAGCTGGGGGCAGTAATCCTTTAATAAATTGCAATAGCATGAATCACTAAAGGTATTCTAATTTATAGCCGAAATATATTCCTCGTCAGTTTTTCCCCTCTTTTCTTATGCCAATATTGTCACTTGGCTTACCACTGCTCTCCTCCCTCTCTCAGCTGGATTTACAGTGCAGTTGACTGCTGTCTGTAACCTTCAGACCGAAGGGAGTCAGACCTCATTCCCGGGGCTGGGTCTGTGCCATGCAGCACTGGAGAAATAACTAAATCTGCAGTTAAATCCGTGCCTCAGATGAGATCAGTTTCAGTGTCATGAGAGACGGAGAATCTCCAGGCAGGTAAACAAGCACACAACTTTGGATTTGGGGCTTCGTTCATTTGCAACCATTTGAGGAATTATTCAGTGAAATTAATTAACCTCCTGCAGTTTTAGTAATTAATATTGGAGTGTCTACTCTGGCTCCATCAGTTGGCTGTGTCATTTTCTAAGGGAAGTTTAATATAGTAATAGGTCAGAAGGAAAGTGGCTTTTGCCTGGTTGCACTCAAGGCGGCCCCGAGACCCCCAGGGCTGCGTCCCCCAGGGGAACAGCACCGGCTGCCCTGAGACAGGTCTCGCCGCTCCCGCAGGGAGTCGCCTGCTCTTTGCTTTGCTAGTCACTGGGTTTGTACACCGAGACACTGTACGTCCTTTGGACAGAAACCGTGATTGTGGCCATTCCCCGTGGGAGGTGGGTGTGTATGACAGATGAGAGAGAACCCGTGACAGGAAAAGGAAATTGCAAGTTTCCTTGAAACTTGATTTCTGTTGTCTCCTGTCTCCACCCCCACCTTGCTGCTGGTAACTGAGGGCACAGCACTGCCAGTTCTTGCCATTTTTTCACAAACCTCGTGACTTTTGGCATCTTGGTAAAACTACTGATCCTGAATGGTTTTGGTTTGCAATATGCCTGTAGTCCTCTAGACTGCAACCTATGAATCTGAAAGGTATGAAGAGAAGGGAGGCAAATAAAAACAACTCGACATGAACTCCTCTTAGAATGTCCGAATTTTCGAGAGACTCTCATGAGTTAGGAGAGGGAAAGGAGCCAAGCTGTGGTTGTGCCATCTCATGTTTGTCAATGAGAGATTGTCTGGCTCATGCTTGCCCAAGGTCTGCAGGTGTGGCTGGGGAACCGCCACAGGAGAGACAAGAGGCTGTTTTCTGTCTCTGCTATGAGGAGTTAAGATTATTTGTATTTAGAATTTTCTTTGGACAATGTTTTTCCAACTCAGTGGATTATCTTCTCTCAAGCAAAAAAATGTAAATTTTGCTACTGACATCGCAGGGAGAAAATTGGCAACCAGCTCCTGAGGGCTACTGGTTTTCAGGATGATTCCCAGTAGGAAGAACTGGTCAGCTTCAGCAGCCGCTATCATTACTTCTGGCAACAGGTGAAGATACAGAAGTGCAGCACCTCAAGGGGAAAGGGAGACCACCCCCATTCATCCACCTTCTCTGTCCCTGTAGACCAGCCAGTACTGCTAGCCAAGTCAAAGCTGGTAACTGCTCTTCACAAAAACCTTTTTAAATGAAATACTCTTTTTAGAGGGCATTTCTTCATGCCCTCTGAAAAGGAGAGCGGGATGGGATAATCTGGGCCAGTGGGGAAATGTAAGTGCTGCACCCTGCAGAACGACAGGAGCATTCCACCCCTGGAAGTGTTCAAAAAACAGGTAGATGTGGCACTTTGGGACATGGTTTAGTCCAGTCTGCCCTTGATTGGCTTAGAGTAGACTTGGTAGTGTAGGTTAATGGTTGGACTGGATGATCTTAAAGGTCTTTTCTAACCTAAACGATTCTATGATTCTATTCTATGATAAGAAGGAAGAGGACCAATTAAAAAAATAGTTGAAAATGGAAGGACTGTGGGAAGATTAGAGTAAGAAAATATGGAGATTGGCTGGAATCACAGAAGTGAGTTTCAGGGCATGGGGAAATTGCAGGAGACAGGATTTCTCGCAGTCCTTCTGAGGGAAGGGCACTGTGGAGGCCTGTTGAGGGGCATACACCTACCCCACGGTCTGCATCTGCCCTGCTCAGCCCACACAGTTGCAGCAGACTCACCAGTACGGTCTGAGGCCCCACCGTACCGCTGAGCACTCTGGCATTAGTGTGCCGAAATTCAGGAACCCGCGTTCTTTTCTCAGCCCAACATGAGAGAAATATTATTTTTAATACTGTATAAGGCAAAAGGAGACATTTCAGAGAGGGAGAGAAGCTGGAAGGAGTCACTGCTCTCTGCTTGGAGAGATTTGTTTTGCACAGTGTTTTCTGTCTTGATTTAATGGTGAGTTGGCTCTTTCCAGCAACTAGGCAGGGGAGGAGGGATGGGAATATGTTCCCAGCCTTTGGCCAAGAGTGTCCCAGGGCGTCCCGGGTTCGACCTCTTCAATGTTTATTTTTCTTTCTCTACAACTGACCCAGATGCTGGGACTTGAGACTGGGGCCCTCCTGGCCTGTTGAACATTTGCCCCTTCTGGTACAGCATGTGATGGTCCCAGGAATCAGGCTGGGAACAGTACCTGGAACTGTTTTTCTGTCCGTTTGCATTCCAGGAAATCAAAACCCGTGAGAAAAAGCCTGGGAGAGCACTGCCACCCAGCGGGGATGGCGGCAGGGATGCGAGCGGTCGGGGCACCGGTGCACCGCTTGTGTACAGCAGCAGAGAAAGAGCAACAGGAAAAAGCCCTTCAGGCAGAACAGTAAACCACCCCAGAATAGAACAAAAGGGAAATTAGGTTTTGGTCTGCTTTATTAGAAAACAGCTACAATGAATGTTCAGTGGAACCAGATTAGCGTTCATTTCTATTTGTAGCCTATACAGTCTCTTTCTTGGGAATGACGGCAAGGTTTGCAAACTGAGATGGATTTTCTTGGTCACGCAGAACTGAAAAACTAACAAAGTGTCTTCAAGCAAACAAACAAACAAACAAACAAACCAGTTTTAACTTAATCTAATGTGCCAACCACTGGAAAAAAAGCACAGCTTTGGAGGAAACGACATTATGTTTCACCAAAATTACACAAAATCTTTCATTCCAAAAAGCATCTTGTCTTTTTCACTAGTAGGTGCTGCAAATCCAGCTTAACACAATAAATAGTTGAACAAACTTCAGGACCAGGCTGAGCCAGTTCAAGCATGTTTCAGGGCAGATATAGCTGGGAAGTAAATTTCCCACCTACACATCACATTTCTTTGCCTGATTGGAGGTATTGTGTTGGCAGGAGTAAACTACAGCTGGTCCCTTTGTTTTTCTGTGGAGGGAAGGAATTAAGATAATTTAAGGATATACTGTACAGAGGAAATGCAAGGGCTGAGCATATATACAGATACTCCCCAGAGGACACTAGTGGTGGTATTTCCATCCATGGCTACCTGCAGCTAAAAAACATCATCATTGCAGTCTGTGCCACAGGGGCATGGAGGTATTGGGTTTCTTTGCAGTTCTCCTACTGTCAGACAGAAACTGCCCCAGGCACAATCCTACGGATGTGCGTGTAAGACTTCCTGAGGGTAACGCTCCCGTGATGAGACACCCCCCGAGGCAGGACACACTCCTCTGTCAGCTTCTGAGTTTCAGGGTCCCAGCACAGCACTGTTGCAATGACTTCGTTCTTTTCATCTCGGCCCCCGGTGATAAACAGCTTGTTGTTGCAAGGAGAAATCCCACAACTGGCTCTCTCATGGGTGAACTGAGTCACCAGGCACCATGTGTCTTCCTCGGGGCTGTAGGAGTAGAGTGCTTTCATTGCCCCACCTGGAAAGGAAATGGATATCAGTTTGCACCAGTTGTTCCTGTAAGAGATTTTAACTAAACCACCCACTTCAACAAGGCTCCGTTCCTGACATTCCTAAGAATGATTTATGCCTCAAAGCTAAGAAAAACCAGGGTCACAGGATACTTTATTGTTTTGAAAGCCAGATCTGCAGAAGGCCACTTATTGTTCATATGGCTGTGGAATTTAAGGCCAGAACAAACTGCTGTGGTCATGCAGTGTGAGCACAGTGCACCCAGCAACACACCTTTCTCATACCTGCCGCTTCAGCTAAGGACACAAATTTAGGAAAATACAATCTTGTTTAGAAGGGCTAAGATCATGAAGGACTAGGTGTGGTCAGCTGTCACTATTAAAAATGGGTACATGATTTCTTCACTGACTAACTTCAGTGTCCATCTACCCATTAAACCTTCTTCTGCCGGGAGCTGGCTATTTGCAAAATCCCATTCCTCGTTTACGAATGAACTCGTAATCTTCTTATGCATAAGCTAAACAGAGAATGACCTTCAGTTTCTCCATGTTTCCCAAATCTGCAGTGATTCTTGAAACTTTCTGTGCACATTTTCCAATTTTGCAGGGTCCTTTTCTTTCGAAAAATGGTCAGTACCTCAGTGCCCAAGAAAGCCTATGGAAATATATTTCCTCCTGAGAGTACCAACAGCTGAATGGTTCTTATTCTGAAATTTGCAGGGACTGGGTCTGTCTTCAACTGCATAGAGTAAGGCTGCAGAAACCTTAAGGCCATGGTCTTATTGATGAGTTGCAACAATGCTTGGGATGCTCCTACCTGTTGGCAAAGTGAGCATTTATGTATTGTAGTTATAATAAATATTGGTTTTGACAATACTAATCCAGTACTTCAGGGATGATCAAGTCACTGTCAGGTGACTTAAACAAGTTTTATTTCCCAATTGGAGCAGACTGAAAACATACATATTAGTTACAGTGATTCATCTGGCAGTTGGTAGTTCATCAGTCTGCGTAATTTGATTGCCTTGGATGCAGTAACCAAATGCTCTTTTATCTTTCAAACCTCAGGTGGGGCTGATTTCTATCCAGATTGAACTGGATTTGTTTCTCAGATAGGGAAACAATAGGTTTACTGCTGGAAAATGCTGAATTAATGTAACTGGAGTATCGTGTAAAATTTTATCAGGAGTTGTATCAGCTAGCCCGTAAGTTGTGCCTTCTCTTTCTGTCTCTCATCTTGTATGAACAGGGTGATGTCAATCTCTGTGCTGAGCAGAAACACAAGGTATTTACATACACACAAGGTGCATGCATATATATAGATATATATGTGCACACATATGCACCTTATAAATCTCCCTTCAGAACACCATTTACTATTTGGTGATACCTTGGCTCTATGCCAGCCCTCAGCACCTTATTGATTATACTGCAAGTGAGAAAATTTCTGTGCCAGGGCTGGGGTGAGGGAGGGAACTCTTCAGATCTCCTGTTTTGGAAACAAATGTTCCTCTTTCCTTCTTTTGGTTTTTCCAGCACCACCTGGAGATGTGTGCAGGCTTCCTCCTCCCTCCACAGTTCAGCTCACCACCATTAAACCCTCGTTCTTCCATCTTTGCTTCCAGTTATGGGAATTGACTGAATTAACCCCAAGCGCGATCTAGTGAAGAGGTCTGGGTCTTTGGGTATCAGTGGCTTTACTCCCATGAGCTGTTCATAGTACTCATATGCCTACATAAATCACGTATGCAGTGGACGGTATAATGCACCTAGAGAGAAGAGGGGTCATAATGTAGCCTTGAGATCATGCCCTTGCCACTATGAACTCACCAACTCACCTTTAGAGGCTTTAAGTTGTCTCTGGGCTAGCTCCAGCTTTCCAAGATACCTACCACGCTAACAGGGAGTTTGACTTGCTGACTCTTCACTACTGTTTGTGAATGTGCTGGATTCCCATCCCTCACTAAGCTCAACAGGAAGAGCCATCTGACCATTTGATTACAATCCATAGAGTTTGTGGGTAAAACTAACACACAGAAACAAGCCCTGCTGTGTCTAGACAAGAAGGAACATTAATGCTCCACCTACCCACAACGTAAATGTGATCACGAAAACTTGCAGCGTTGATGCATTTGGCTTCTACTGGCATGGCAGCTTTCAGGCTCCACGTGTTGGTCGCAGGGTCGTAGCACTGAGTCTTGTCCGTCGCCAGCTTCCCATTGGGTCCTCCTCCAATTACATAGAGTTTCTTCTTGTAGCTCGCTGCTGCAAAGGAGCTTACGTTGACCATGAGGGGAGCCGCCTGTGTGACCGTAAAAAATCATTAGTAACCATTTTGATTTCAGGTAGTTAGTCGGACTGATGCGTATGGGGTGGGAGCCTGTGGGTTAAGTCAGACATCCCTTTTAAGACGATCAGTAGGGTTCAGAAGATGACATTTCTAGGGATAAGGGAGAAGTATACTTCAGCTTTTTCTTAAGACTGTAAACCCCTTAATAAAAATATGCTCTGTTCAAATGGTGTTATTAAAATTACATTGTCAACAATTCAAAAGCTAGGAAATGTCAGAAATGCCCCAAATCTCCTTTACGTACTTATGTACATTGAAAAAACATGAGAAACTTGTTCATACTGATCTTTCTACTTGCAGCTGTGATTGTTAGATTCCTCTGCATTGCTTGGTATCATCTAAAAAGTAGGGTTTGTGTCTGCCATTATGATGCCTAATCTCATTAATTTCATGGATTAATTGGCTGCCTAATACTCTCCTCATTGCTTGAAGTACAGTTAGTAGAACTGGGTTTTTTCCATTCTGTTTACCTTGAAACCTATACCTTCAACTTAACTGTATAACCCATACCATATATAATGCACAGGTTGATAGACACATTATATATATATTACTTATCAGAGCAGTAGTTTTCAGCCTGTGCTCTGGTTCATGTGTACTATATTCTTACTGATTTATGGACTACTAGCTTTAAAAGCCAACTAAGAAAAGGAAAGTTACGCATTAGATATCTCACAGGCAATGATTGGTAGGAAATCCTGTGATTTTTTACTTTCTGAAGGATACATATTTCGATAGAAAAAATATTTAGGATTTTTACAGACCAGAAATACTTAAAAGAATTGTACTAGATCCTGTCTTGTTCATTTTTACGATTCAAAGCCCTAACATTTTCTGATTAAAATGTTCCAAATGAGTAAAATGTTATGTGATGCAGTATCTTACCTCTGACCAGCAGTTATGAAAGGGATCATATGCTTCCATGCTGTTGATTCTCTGCATGCCATCGAAGCCTCCAATGACATATACTTTGCCACCCAACACAGCCATTTTATGTCTCCATCGCCCAATATTTAGATACTCAATTTGTATCCATTTGTTGATGGAGGCGTTGTATTTCCAGACATCATGCTTTGTTTCTTTGCCACCTGCAGTGTACATGACACATGTAAATATAGCATATTTGTAAATAATCTAAATTATGTCAAATATGTAAATATAGCATAGTTTGTATTTACTCAAAATCTCCGACATGTTTAAGTTTAGAAGTGTTCTTTCACAACAGAAAATAAATCATTGGTCCTTATTATTAGCTTCTTAATTACCTATACCAATGGCCTGGCCCTGTTACACAAGACAACAATTTCTGCATTTAGTTTACTTAATAGCGAAGGAAACTCTGAACAATTTCTACAGCCAGATATTCAATAAAGATAAATCACTGTTCCCCACTTTACCAGACCACAACCACTTTCATTTTAATACTGAGTGAATGACCAACCACACACAACATTGTGATATGCAGGTGATTTTTGCGCACTACCAGAGCTTTGCAGGATGCTGGGAAGTGACAAATAAACTAACGTGATTTAAATAAGATAGTGGATGCTGCTGCTGTTGGTAGTGCCAAATCCCTCGAAGACAGGCCTGCACTGGGCAGCTGCCAGTTTGCACCGGGTAGATCCAGTCAGCTAGCCTAGTGGTTTACATCACAAAATAGAAGACCTGACTCTGAACTCTGAATCAATAGTAGTCCTGCGTGACATGTTAGAAGTTTTATTATTCAACCTTGGAACAATATGGCTGGGATCTTGTTTTTGTACCTCTCCTTCTGATCTCTGTCTCTACTGACTTGGATTTGCTTCATATTTATAAATTGAAGATCAGAATTTGGCCCAGCAAATTCATTCTAGAGCTGACTTGCAAGTGCATAAAGATTCATGCTAAAGTGGAAAGAAATGTTTTAAACAAGCACTTTTGTTTGCATATAATTTTTGGTGTAACTGCAATACAAATTGAACTAGTTAAGCCTGAAACCGCATTTACAGACTGAGTAACTTATTCCATCATCTGCAACCTGATTAAACATTTGCTTCACTGGTGAATATACTGAAAAGAGAATTCATATTCCATTGAGAAAGTGTCTGCCTTCATTGGTATTCTGTACTGCAGCCAGATCACTGCAAAGTGATGGAGCTCATCTCTGGGCCAAATAGCAGATTGAATAGGAGATAATTAGCATGCTAGAAAGAGTCGTTTGTAATGCTTTTGTCTCAGTATTTTTCACATGTATGCGTTGAATTTTATTTGCACTCAAATAGCTGAAGTGCCTGAAGGGCCTGAATGCAGCATTCACAGTTACAATGGGGCTGAGAGACTGCAGGTGTTCCCCTTGCCCTCCCTTGAAATTTCCCTTTTACATCAGCTTGTTCTTTCCTGCACAGGCTGAAACTCTGGCAGGAGCCTGAGCTGGACTGGGCGCGTGAATTTGCTGCACATCAGGGGGCAGGGAGAGATTTTTGAGAGAACTGGAGGTTTATTTTGTTTCTGTTCTTTCTCTAGACCACAGTTCTTTCTAATTTGAGGAAAAATTGTGACTAAATTCGTAAAAGTAACAGAATGGTGAGTGATAATTCAGGTCATTTTTAGTTACGCTACAAATGTAGTGTTTCAGTCCATCCAGTCAAAGCATTTAAACTGTTCAGGGAAATGGCAATCTAAAAGTAGTCATAATCTTGTGCAAAGAACTTTTCTATTGTTCAGATGCTAAAAGAGTAGGGAAGACTCCAAACTGTACCCAGATACCGAGGGAAATGAGCACATGGGAGGGGAGGTCAAGTTAGGAAAGAACCAAGTCACAAGAGCTAAAGGAAAGAAAACAAGAGTAGAAGGACACACAGTAGGAGGCAGATGTTTGATCGGGATTGAGCCACTAATAATTTGGTTTAGCTGGAAAGAAACAGACTTTGGTTGACTCAGCCCTCTGTTTGGGTGGGAAGGGTGAAAAGCAAATAGGAGAAAGGCTAAGAGGGAATGGAAGGAGGGAGTCAAAGACACGGAATTAGCAGAGAAGGAAGAAAGAGGACCTGTGAGAACAGCAGCAAGAGGAAAGCCAGCTCAGACTCACCGTAGCATGGAAGGTGCTAGCCTGGCCTGGAGTTAGCCTGGATAGGCATAAAAGAAAAGCGGAGAAGAGACACTGGAAAAGATGTCAAGAGTAAGAGGAAGCAAAAAGCCTGTGACCTTGAAAAAGAGGAAAGGGTAAGAGATTAAAGGCAAATGGAAAAGAGACCTCTCAACTCAAGGGTGTGAAGGTGTGAGGGATGTTCCCTAGTCGAGACATTTGACTTGGGTTCCCCTCTACAGCTAACTTTTAACAGAGGGTCTGCCGCCAGGGTAAAAAGAAACTCCCTTTGGTGGGCTGAAAGGAAAAACCTCCTTTATTTCTAACTAGGGAAGGAATAATCTAATCCTTATCCCAGGATACAGATTTAATAAACTTCAAATTGGAATGAGGTGATAAAAATATGTGTATTCCCAAAAAGGAGAATGCAATGGAAGATATTTGAATAAAGGCAATGGACCACTATTCATATTTAAGCGAAGCATTCACACTTTAGACCTCCCTCCTCCCTTCTACTGTCCCGTTTTAAATGAACATAGAATTTGGTGGATGATTTTGCGGGAAAAAGTGTCCTACCACGGAGGCATTGCTCTGTATCCTGGTCTGTAACGTGACAGTGATTATCAGCTTGCTATAACTTTTCCTTTGGAAAGCAGAATTAGATCATCAAACTTGTTTTGGACAGGCGATCAAAGCCAGCTGTCAAACTGACTAGCGAACTTGAGTTTAACCTTTTTGATTATCCAAGTAAAAACTCTGTAACTCCAGGACTCAGACCCCTGCACGGCACTCAACTGTATCTGTGTGGGAAGTTAAATGAGCCTCCTGAAGCTCACAGGATGAGGACCTGCAGATGGTACATTCAGACCCATGCTGTGTGCCTGGACCACTGGGTTTCATCTGGCTTTGACAGTTAATATTGCCATTAGCAAGTGGGCACTTCCACAGTCCTGTCTGATCCGCTGTTGAAGTGCTCCTGAAAGTGCAGTTTTCCGGTAGCAGCCAAGCAGCAGTGACTGTTCCCTGCTGGTTCTTGACTGATCCTTGCAGAATGAGTCAGATTCTGGCAGGATTTTGCTTATGCATGTGCAGCTGCAAATGGACTTGTCACAAGAAGATGCTGGGGCAATTATTCTTCGTTTTACGTTTGGTAAACTGTTGTCAGGGGCCCTTCTGTGACCACAGTCACTGGGTGTTTAGGGTGCCACACACAAGTAGCCATGCATATAGATTAAAATTGTTTGAAAAGGAATCCTGTGCTAAAACCAGGGCTAGGCTGTGTCCTCACGCATCCAGCACTTCTCTGGAGCCTGTTCAAAGCCAAAGCATTAGGAATACCTACAGTGCTTAATTCTCCCAAAGCAGCCTTGAGCATGCTCTCAATAAAAGCTGGAAATAAATGTGAGAACCCTCTGCTCCCCTCTTCCACTCCCACTGTCTTGTTCCTTACCTGATATGTAGACTTCATTTTTTAGAGTAATGCATGCAAACTCCACCCATTTTTTATTCTCATTCTCTGTCTCCTGCTCTGTGATGGGCAATTTTGCTACTTCCAGGCGGCTTCTCCTCAAAGGATCCAGGCAAGTCACTTCTGCTACAAACTTCTCATCTTTTGTACAGCCCCCTATGATCATAAACACCTCAGACTGGAACTCATGCATCCTGGGCTTGGTTCTTTCCGTAATAATCTAAATGCAAGCAAGACAGAGTGAGTACACAGGGCACTTACACCTACAATTACATAAAGGACTGGTGACCTTTTTTCTGATTACCTGTTTTGCAAATCACAACTGGCTTACATCACCTGAACCAATTATCAAATGCTGTCTAAGTTGAGAGCCTGGAAAGCACCCTAGAAGTATTCAGTAGAGGTTGCTGTATCCTTTCAGCAGGATTTCTCCAACACTGGACATAGTTGCTTTTGCCTAGGATCCTAGATTGCCTGCTAGGATCCTTTCAGATCCTCTTGGGAATTCCCAGGGTGGCACCAAGAGCTATGAAGGTGAGCACTAGTGTCAAGGCTGGGTGCATGTGAGGCAGCTGAAAAGGACAGGGTTTATGTGGGCTGAGTGAGGGCAAGGTTGGAGGGCCCTAAGGTTTGTGTGTGCCCTGGGGAGCTTGGAGAGAGCAAGACTGCAGTTAGCGCTAGCAGAAAATAAGTGCTCTCATTATTTGTCCTGAAGAGCTATGTTAACGTGTCAAAGCAATAACAATTCTCAACTGTGGGGGTTGGTTTTTTTTTATTTGTTTCTTTGTTTATAAGCCTTAATTTTAAGCCAAAATTAGAAGATTTACTTAAAGCCAGCACCAGGCTCTGAAACATGGTTAGCTCTAATTTACTGCCTCTTGGCTCATTTTATTGACCAGGTCTTTGTTTTCAGGGACACTGGTAAAAGTCACTTCCTGGGTAGATGTTCACCAGGACCAAAGAATGCAGGAGGTGCTTGGAAACTTGTGTTCTGCTTGGAGGAAATACTTGCAAGCAAGTGGAAATTAGTGTGTTAGTGTCCTGAGGTACACTGGCTCTATGCTGAAGGATAGAAGGAATAACCTTCTTTATCCTCCCCCACCCCAAAATTTTTCATACTGGAAGAAATGCAGTGTAAAAGGCATGGGGAGCACATAAAGTTGTTCCTCTGCTTATTCTGTATCACAGGGCATTTGCCAATTTGCAGACCCTCAAAGTCTGCTGGGAGAGGTCTTCACTCCTCTGCAGTAATTGCAGTTGTTACCTTCTGCATGCCCCAGAGAAGTACTCCATGGACCCACGGGTGAAATGCCGTGACAGTACATAGCTTGCTTACAGTTTTGCTTCTTTTTCTACTTTTAACAAGTTTCTATAAATTGGCATAATTTATCTATATTAAAAAATATTATTTAGACAGACATAAATCTTGTGTTTTCCCTATGTTTAGCAAATTATTAGGCAATTTTTTAAAAAAACATCTGTCCCAGAACTTGCAAGCTTTCAGAATTCTGTTTTTAACCTGTCTGTCACCATTGCCAGGCATCAGCCCCGGGGAGGAGAGCTGGCAGGGCTGCCTCTGACGGTTGCCCCTTTGAAGATGAGCGTTCAACCCTGAGCAACACTCCCTTTGTCTATCCCATGTGGACCTGACAGCACTGCTGAGTGGGGCAAGGCTTCCTTGAGGAGTTCTCACCAGGCTGCCTGGCACTGCCCCAGGTCATCGTGTACTGTCTTATGCAGTCACCGGCACAAAGAGCCCTTGGTCTCTCCCCGCCTGCCAGTGATGCATCCACTGCTAGCGATGGACCCACAACATGCTCCTGAGGCCTTCTGCCTTCCTCTGGCTCTCTGACTGAGGAGGCACACACGTTTCCTCACACGCTCACATACCTTTGCTCCTGTTGTGAAATCTGACCTCTGGTTGCTCTCCCCTCTACTACATATTTTGGGCCAGGAGATGTAACTAATACCTAACTTTCCAAACAGGACAGGCAATTGGAGAACTGGAGATCCACCCCTGCCTACATTGCACAGGCAGGACAGGACTCGACTGGATGTCAGGGTGAACCTGTCTCTTTGGGTGCAGGGACCTCTGCAAATGAGAAAGATAGGCAGACCTCTCCTCTGGGCAGAGACCGTCGTCTTCATGGGAGGTTCTCTCTTTCTGAAGCGTTTCCCCCCATAAGTAACAGATGGAGATGTTACGTATTCAGATTTGAAAGAGTCATTACAGATTGCGGCACAGTTTAGTGGGAAAATTATTCTTCCTGTCTTAGGCTTGAAATAATAGCTAAGAGGGTGAGGTGTCAGGAGTAACACCATTTGCTGTTTTACTAAGGAAGTCACCTGGGGTCTTTGTTTAGCTGTGCAAGTGTGTGTATGAAGGGTCAAGCTCAGATGTGCATAAGCAGGAAGCTGTACACTTTGTTTTAAAACAACCTACCAAAAGCTTCTAAACTCTAAATCAGCAGGATAACTGGTGAGGCCCACCTTGACTTTTCAGTAGCACCAGTTAGCGAAACTTCAGTGTAAGTACCTTTTTCTGCCTCATGATACTGCTCCTTCCGATGGGATTTTTGAGTAGAAGCATGAGACATTTAGAAAGAGCAGCAAATACCTTCCTTTTTTACTCACCTCATTGCCTGACAGATGGTACATTCTTGCTTCCTGGAGCAAAGGAAAGACATCTGGACACTGCCTAATGAGTTGATCAGCTTCAACAGTCTCTACAAAATACCAGGGGTCCAAGAGGGGCAACCGGACATTCTCCAGCACGTATGGCAGGAGAGGAAACCTTTCTGACTCCTTGTAACGAACCCAGTTCATTACAGTTTCGAACACCTGTGCCTCTTCTGTGACGTAGAGGTCATCACTCTTCAGCGTGCTGCAGAGAATGTCGGCCGGCAGTTCCAGGAACTCCTCATAGTTCAGGACCTGGGTGAAGTTCTGGATAATGTAGTTCTGCACTTGTTGTTTCAGGCTGTGCAGGGAGTGGGCATCAGCCAGCCTCAGGATGCCAACGCAGTTCTCTGGCTGGAGGGCTTCGGTAAGAAAACTGGCACAAGCATCTACCATGCGAAGGAACTGTGGACAGAAAAAGCATGTATAAGCGCAGAGCGGTTACTTGTATGACTGTATCACAGGAAAGCTGTAGAGCTTTGGGGCTGGGTCCCAACCAGCCATGCGCCGTACAGCAAAGAGCTGGGGGAGACGAGATCAGTCATATGAGGACAAGTATCTCCCAGAATCTGCAATCTGAAATGAAGATTTCTTCCTCACACTGTTTTTTCTCCCTCTGCATCCATATTGCTCCTTTTCCCTTTTGCAGGACACAGAAGACCCATGACAGTCATGAATTTTGTTTCACAAAAGTAAAGAGTTTTCTACCATTCCCCTTCCCTCCATGAGATATCAAAGCACTAGCAACCATGGAGTTACAAAGCACGGATAAGGTCCCCAGGCTTCATATGTGCTTACCCTCCTTCATCTTGCATGTCAGCTCAGATCAACTAGAAGGGAGTCTGGTTTTGGAGTGCAGGTGGCTCCACTGTCTGCATTTATGCTCCCAGTATACAAACTCTGAATGTGTCTGAGGCCTTGCAAAGGTGGTGGAAAATGAGTGCTGGGAGGTTTGGGCCAAAGCACGGCCCACCCAGAGTATATGGGCATGCTGTCCTGTTACTGGGGGACAAGGCAGGAAGAGATTGACCATCAGCAAATCTTTGAGTTGCCTGACAACCAGGATTGTCTGGCAAGTGTCTGTTGTGGGGAAGGCCTTCGGAGATTTTAGTGACCTTTATTTTCCTTGTCAACACCATTGGTTCAAAAAAACATGGATGTGCATTTTACACACTGAGTCTGCTTAATCGAAGAACTTATCATAGAATCATAGAATCATAGAATGCTTTGGGTTGGAAGGGACCTTCAGAGGTCATCTAGCCCAACCCCCCTGCAGTGAGCAGGGACAGCTTTAACCAGATCAGGTTGCTCACAGCCCCAGCCAACCTGACCTTCAATGTTTCCAGGGATGGGGCCTCTACCACCTCTCTGGGCAACCCCTTCCAGTGCTTGACCACCCTCATTGTAAAAAATTTCTTCCTTATATCCAGTCTAAATCTATTCTTCTTTAGTTTAAATCCATTATTCCTTGTCCTGTCACAACAGGCCTTGCTAAAAAGATTCTCCCCGTCCTTCCTATAGGCCCCCTTTAAGTACTGAAAGGCTGCAATAAGGTCTCCTCGCAGCCTTCTCTTCTGCAGGCCGAACAACCCCAACTCTCTCAGCCTGTCCTCGTAGGAGAGGTGCTCCAGCCCTTGGGTCATTTTGGTGGCCCTCTTCTGGAACTTCCCATGTTTGCATTCGATAGGGCATCACAACTACTCTTATTAATTCCCTTTGCACAACAGCCCCACCTGAGGGTCCCAAATGTGCAGATCCTGGACCACAGATGTCTGCAGGGCATTTGCCATGAACTATGATGTGAGCTGGGTTGCTGGTGATTATTCAGGAACTGGGAAACAGTTTTGGGTAGAACTGATAGGTTACAGTGCTTTATCCTGGGCTTTCCGTCACCTCTGTGATTTCAGATATGGATAGGGCATCAGTATTGTGTGTTGGTTTAGCCACTGAGCAGTGCAAACAGCAACATACAGAAAGATGGGTCAGAACTGATGCTGTGTGTTTCCGTCTATGCTTTTTGGGTCCTTTTTCCATCCAGCGTCAGCAAGCAAACCATTTTAACTCATTCTGTCCCACTGGGGAAAGTTGCACAACAGTAATTTAGGGGCAAAGAGGAAGCGAAACATTTTTAAACACTGTAGTATGTAGATTTGTTTCAGTAATTAGGGTAGAATCTTCCAGACCCGGCACTGTTGTGTTGACACATTTAGACTGTTTACCAGAGCTGAGCGATTGCAGACGCTGCGTACAGACTACCTGGTTCCTGTTTTACATTTAGATGTGGTCAAGAGTTTAGAGAAATGCAACTGACTGATGAACAAGGGTATGTGAGGTCTCAGAATATGTTGCTGCCGTTGTGATATAAATATGTCAGCGGCACGCTGTGGCACCACAGCAGAGCTCGGCTGCCCCTCAGTGCCTGCCACGCTCACGTTGCCTGTTGTCTGGGCTAGCACAAGGCTTGAACACTTTGAACTCATCAGTGCGTTTCCCTGCAGATCTGAAAGGACTCTGCCAACATCAGGTAGTCCTCAGACCCAAGACCGGTCAAGTATTAGCCCTTTAAAAGTTGGCAGTAACGAGATGCAAAAAAACAACTCTGGGATTTGTCAAGGTCATTCATCAAGTCATCCTCAAGTCTGGGAAAAGACACCAAAATGACATTCTCACCAGCCTACGGCCCAGCCACTGTACAGTGCTCTAATTATTTATACATGGCTTGTTAAGAGCGATACTCACGAGATGACGCCAGAGGGTTTTCTCCCCGGCGATGCACACTGGTCTAACGGCCATGCAGGCACTACTGATCGCACTGGGTAGCTGTGTCTATGGCCAGACAAATGTGGAACTGCAAGGTGTGGGTGTGAGAAATGGTCCCCACCAAGGGCTTAACGAGAGAGATTGGACTGCTCAAGGGCACACCAAGGGAGGACTTCCTCTGGCTGCTGTTCCTTGTCTCTGTCCTGCACTGTCTCCCCACCACTCCCTTCATTTAGAGATGAAACTTCCCCCAAAAACTCCCCCAAACTTGCTGGGCATGCTTCAGTCAGTCCCGTGAGAGCAGGTGACTCAGGAGAGCATCCAGGAGGAAGACACCCCTGAGCCTCTGCTTCATCTGCTCTGATTATTCTTGCAGAGCTCTAAATTTTCTTCTTTCCCTTCTGCGAGTACTCCTCCTAATGTCACCCTAGGCATTTTAAAAGCCCTGTTCCCTGGGAACAGTTTCGTCAGTAGCTGGGTCCTTCTCCTAATACCCCTTTGAATCCAGGTTCTTACTTGCTAGAGACACCCCATATGCTTACTTGGCCCTCACTTGGCCTTCTCTCTGAATAATAAAATTTATTCTCCCCATTCAAGTCCTTGCTTGTCCCGGCTTTGATTCAACTGTCTAGTGTAAGTGCCAGCAGCCCTGGCTCCTGCTATAACCCCCAGAAAGGGAAGGGAATGGTGGCTGAAAAGGCTCTTACTCATAATCCCTCTCTGTATGCAGTACACTTTGGGGTCAGACCCTGCACCCTGCAGCTGCGCTGCCCTTGGCCACCCGCTCTGCCCGTGGCTGCAGGGGCAGCCCATCCCGGCTCAGCAGTAACCCCTGCGTCCCAAGGGAGCCCCACAGCCTGGAGCCAGCCGGGCAGTGAAGGAGCACAGGGACCCTTGCGGGTGGCTTTCCAGAGAGCTGACAGCTCTACGAACCAATCTCCAACCTGGAGCTGCCAGAAGCCCTTAATCAGCAAACCATGCCTTCTTGGCCGGCATGGCTGGCCCTGCACAGTGGCTGCGGTGTAATTAGCACTGTCTGGCAACAGCCACTCTGGCCGTTTGCTGCTAAGTGGCGACAGGATGGTTTTCAGATAATTGGCACGGTATTTTCTTTATAGTGTTTTGTTCGTGAAAAGTGGAATAATATATGGATGAGAGGTGCTTTGGGAGTCAGTAAGGCCATCAGGCTGGTGGTGCTTCAGCTGTGCTCTGGTGGCAGAGGAGTCCTGCTCGGCTTAGAGCAGAGTGAGGCAGCTCGAGGGCATCTTCCGCTCTTTCCACTGCAGCAGGCATTTCTGTGGCAGTGGTCATCACAGCCCTTTGTGACAATACTGTTTCCTTTACATCGCTCAGGAGCTTGCTTCCCTCCCACCATCTCTTTGCTTCCACTAAAGCAGCTGACGTGACCCCTCACCCAAGCCATGCTGAGGGAGTGGGGTAATACAGAGGTTCCTGGGGGGGCAGGAGGTCACAAGGTTGTTGTTGAATTGCTGCGAGGAAAGCAGAGCTCTCTGCCGCAGCCCTGAGAAGCAGCTAAGATGTTGGCCCTACCAAGAGGTGAAAGGATGGGCTGCTCTGCAGGCAGTGTGGCTGCCAGAGGGTGCTGGGCTGGATCTAGGGTGGGCACCAGCCTTGCAAGCATGGTGGCTGGGCAGCCACCAGCCCAGACAGAGGAGGTGACTATTGAACTCATGTTGCAACTGCGCTCTAGGTGGAAAAAATTTGTCTGGGTTGCTTCAGGGTGAGGCTTAGCTGTTCAGCAGCTCCCTGTTCCAAACCCTTCACCTGCTTTCCCCAGGAGGAAATCTCTGTGCACAAAGCACACTGCAGCAGGGGCTTCTGCTCTCTCTGAATAGCCTTCCACCTCTTCCTGCTGTGAGTTTTGGCTGCATTTGGTCAAAACTTATTGGAAGGGACTAAGGGAAGGCATGATTATGTAAAACTTTTTCAAAAATAGTTTCTAGAGAAAAGTGGAGTATCTATATTGGAATATCTAGAACCATGCAAGTTATTTCTTATTTGGTTCTTTGTCAAGTCTGAGAGATTGAAAAGAGGCACTGCCAAAAATTGTTGCTAGTCAGATAAAAAAGTTCTATTTGGAATTTGGTTTTCTCATATGTCATTAATTGGAAAGGAAAGAATTTCCCAAATGAAAATGTTACAATAAATTGCAGAATTAATCTTTTCAGCTGTTGATACATTGAAATGAAACATTTTACTCTTTCAACTGTTTCTGTTTGTTCTTTGGCATAAATAGCAGAGACAAGCTGGCAGAACGCTAGTAGTTACTAAATCTTTTTTACACAAAACACATTTTCAGCCAAAAACCTCACCCGTGTATAATGTGAGGCTTTAAGGCCTTATAAATCTTGATAGGATCCAAGACCTTTGCAGTAAGACTTGGGATCACTGCTTTTAGTTGAACATTCCTGGTTTTCTAGGTTTTTGTAGTTTACTAGTCTTGCTCATGGCACCCTCACTATTTCATCGTTACTTTAACAGTGTTTGATAGTTTTCTTAAAGCGCTAGCCTCGGGAATCAAATTTAATCTTAGTTTTAATGAAAAATAAGGAAGAGAAAGGAAAAAACACGGGTTGATACTTTTGATGGTTTCAGGAAAAAAAAACCCCAAAACAAACTGAGGAATGATCCTAAGGAAAAAAGGTTCAGAGGAAAACAAAAAGAGCACAAAAAAGTGTCCTGAAAATGAACCAAAAGTAACCTTTGATTGCTACCAGTTTGCAGTATTGGTCTGCTGACAATGTCAATAGGTCACTGCACTCTAGCCCCGGACGACATAAAAGCTACACTACCTTTTCTGAGTTACCTTGGGGAGCTCTCTGTGATAACTTTCCCTTCTCTCCCCACAGCAAGTACCAGCTCCCATTACCCCAAAGGCCACAGGTTCATTTCAGAGCAAAACCTCCCGTGTAAGATTCAAGAATCTGAAGTTCATAATGAACCACGATGATTATGGAGTCAGGTGTTTCTTGCCTTCCTTAATGAAAAGACCAGACACACATACACACATAGGCACTTGGCAGGTTATGCTGGTCACAATTTGTTAGCAATTTGCAGCTTGGTACCAGGGACTGTAATTTGGTAGACCTCACAGGTGATTTACAGGACACGTGAATACCTCATGGACCAAAGGCTGAGCAACGCTGCTCAAGTCTGACTTCCCCCAAGTCCCAGGTCATGACTACAGCCCTTTACATCAAGAGTCCTACAAAGGAGGATGCTAACTTTGGCTGGTGAGCCTCCATCTCAAGGCAATGGAGAGGGAGAAACAAAGTTAGCTTCTTGCTCTGGCTGGCCATGCCAGCCACTGCCCACTAACTCTTTTGGGCTGGAGGGTGACTGGCCTTCACAGGCTGAGCTGAGCCTTGGGGAGCACTGTCCCAGCAACACAACCCTGCTGCCTGGCAGGCAGCGCACGGGAGCAGCTCTTGGAGGCAGAGCCTGGCTGTTTGCCTGTTTGCACAGCACCCAGCGCAGCAGCATTCCAGTATATGGCTGCGACTGCCATTTTTTACCACAATGTAAGTAGATACGAAGCAAAATGCTTCCAGAAGCCATGAAATCAGAGAAGTTTGCAGTGTGTTAACCAGGGTAAGACATGGTGTTACCAGAGCAACAAGAACGGATCAGTGCATTTGAGTTATCCATACCTGAAAGAGGCTAGCGGCTTCCAAGACTTTCTGTACGTTTTGCTTTGTGATGAGCATCTTGCTGGTGTAGGTGTAGTCCAAGAGTATATTCATGGTTTCTGCATCAACTCCTTTAAGTATGATCTTCTCTTCATATTTCTCTCTTAAATCATTGCAGAACATGGCCCTGAAAAGAAAGATTATTATCTTTTACTGCATCCCAGCCAGGATGAGGCATTCTGAAAACATTTGGTTATATAGATTTCAACACAGAATACTCGGATTGCTTCATATTTTATGCAGTTAGTCCTGTAGCAAAGTAACAAGGAAAATCCTTTTGTTGCTTTCATACCTCTTTACTCATGACTTTGATAAGGCATACGCACATGATAGATACCCCAGAGCTGGACTCTACAGTAGACCTGGAGCTCTGTGGCAGCAAAAGGCAGCTGGGACCTTCCCCGAGCAGTGCTCTGTGTCTGGACTGATGCTGCAGAGCAGTTGTGATGTCTCACCTGCTGGCCTCTTACAGACTCTTACTCTTTTTGTTTCTAGTACAGGCCCAGCTCAGTAAGCCCAATCCTCCAAGCCGCTGGCATTCTCTATACTTTGTTAACACCTAGCACATATACTTTATAACCCTTGGCAAGGTCAATACCCCTGCGCTTCCAAGCTGCAGAACACTGTTTAGACTGAACCCTGAGGGCCAGACCAGATCCACATGCCTGATAGCCTCACCTCTAAGCTTCCCAACATATCTTTGACCCCATTAATACCAGGGGTGGGACAGGAGAGAATGGCTTATGGATCTTCTAATTAAGAGGCTGACTTTTCCTCTACTAAATTTTAGGAGCTTCTGGTAGGATTGTAGAGTTGGTACCTCTTGGCTAGAGAAGTACTTGAATAATCATGAATTGGAACTACTGTTAGCCAGAAAGTGCAGTGACTCCATGCATGTTGATACCACCTCTTCTTTGGTGGGTAAAACTGCATTTGGAAGGCAACCGCCACACACACCTTTGGCACTAGTCAGATATTTCACATGGGATATAAATCAGAAATTTCTCTAAAAGCTATTTAAATCCACTTTGCATTGTGATAGCTGCAAGGCAAACACACGCATCTTCATCTGTATTTTTAATTCATAGTTTTAAGTATAACTTCCAATGCTTTTGCTTTTATTTAGAAGTTTGATCAGTCCTGTCTTGTTCACTGCATTCAGAGAGTGAGATTTCACATCATTTGGAATCTGTCTCAGCAGATTAGAAGTATGTGAGTCCACTTGTAGCTGCATTGGTGAAATACATGTGCAGATCTAAAGTGTAATTAGAAGCGCTCTTTACCCTGCATACCAAGCCCTCCTTTATTAGTCATGTACAATGTTGACAGGACAGTGCAACCTGGGAAGTGGCTAGAGGTCCAGAGTGTTAGGCCATGCTTTTCTTGTAAAAGCGGTACCAGAATAAAGCTGTCTGATTGACACATCTTACTGGAACCAAGATGTAAACAGTTTTTATTGCAAAGCAGTTAGGCATGGTGAATGGCAAATGGCTGGAAGATACCGGCTGCTCGTTGCTCTAAGAGCTACCTATTCCTTGCCTCAGCAGAGATTTTATAGCAAGAGAGAACTGGTATTAGTTATCTCAGTGTATAAAACTGCCTTTTGGATAGAGAGACCTAACTTTTGAGCAGGAAACTTGGGCAGAGAAGTTATTGTCAGAAAAGATGTTCAGCCAAAATTCTCATTTTCCCTTTGCTTGTCTCAGCTCGTTAGAGGTTTTTGATTCAGTGCTCTGCTCTGTGGTCCAGTTTCTGCTGCCACTGAACTCAGAGTATTTGAAAGGCATTAAGACAAAATGGTCCTTAACTTCAGTGAGCACAAGACTGGGATTCTCCTTAGCTTCTCTCCCTTCTGGCAGTGTCGAATGTTGTACATCTGGGGCATGCAGGCAGGTGGCCATTTGAAAACAACAGTCCTCAGTACCCACTTCTCCCTGGGAATGGGGTTTCAAACGCAGAGAGGGAGGTTTGTACAAAACAGCCCTTTCAATTGCACAGGACTGATAGGTGCCGAATGCTTCATCTGAATGAGAAATAGGCCGTTGTAGGACGCAGGTGTTGTCTGCTCTTGTTCCTTTCATGTCTTAAACTGGTGACTCCAGTCTCGTATTTAACTATCCCTGTCAGGGAGGTGAGAGCTCTCACCTCCTTCCCGCAAAGACGGAGTGTTTGATGGAGGTCAGTTAGAGATACTTAGTGTTACACCATTGCAAGGCTGCTCAGAAACCAGCCTTGGGATTCTGGTGGAGGCTTTGCACAGGGATCTTGTCCAAGTGCTTTCACCTATCTGTCTCCTAATCTGTGAAATTGTGTTAGAGCTGCCATCCACTCCCGATCTTGTAGGGTACAGAGTCATGTAACATGGCTGCAACCTGCAGAAATCACACATCTAAAACACTGCGCTCTCCCGCCAGTACGCCTCTCTAGAAGGCGGTGGGGCTGAATAGGGCTGTACTATCCAGGAGAGCTGACTCCTGCAGTGGCCTTCCTTCTGCTCAGATGGAGCACATCTCATTCCAACCCTGTGTGCCGACCAGAGGGAACACCCTGACACCACTCAGGACCGATCAGGCTGAGCTTCTCTCCTACGGATTAAAATGCTGCTTCTGAACCTTTCTGTACTTATCCAGAGAGGAGTATGATTACTTTCTCTAGGGCTCTACATCCTTCAGATGGGGCTACTAATTTCATTGTCTGTTTCCCTGGTTCCTGTCCCTGTGAACCAGTCTTTGAACCAACATTTACTCTAAGAAATGCACATCTGAAGTGAGGGCCCAGGGCCAAATTTAGATACCTAAAACTGGGTAAATTTAGAAAGAAGAGGGAGAAATCTCAATGAAATAAATGAGAGGTTGCAGTTTGTGAAGCACCTTTTAAGCACCCACCCACACTGGAGTGTTTGTGCTTGGAATTATGAACCTGACTTCAAACAACCATGCTGGAGTTTGAGGATGCTCTGGAAAATATTGCTTCAACCTCTCCCAGCCCCATTCTCCCACTACCTTGGGCAGTGCAGGAGTAAAGAACTACTGCTCCACCTTGATCAGCTTGTATTTCTCCTCTCTGCTTTGTTATCTTCATCCAGGTAAATGGAGAGTTAATGCTTTTATGTCTGTAGATGCAGGATGTGTCAGAAGTACTAGTCTATCTACTTTCAAGCAGTGCTGAAAGGAGGACTAGAAGTTGTTAGCTTTAACTGTAAGTCAGCTGCTACGGATTGCTTGCATTGTGGCACCCAACGTTCAGGAAGGGGGTTGTGTAACATGCTGTTGCAGGGGAATGAAGCCCATGACTCACAGGGTCCCTTCGCTTTGCTCCTGTGCACTGGTGTTAGAGGCCCTGTAATAGCACGGAAAGTACTCACAGGAATAGTGTGATTTAAGAATTTCTTCTTTCCTTGGGCCCATGCAGCTTCCAGTAAATTATGGCAAGATGAAACAAGCCGCCTTGTGAGTAGCACAACTTGTGAAGCTCAGTTCCCTGCAGACTTATGTCCTCCTTTCCCTCTTCACAGCAACCTCAGCTTCCCCTTCCTGAGCCTTCCATTCTCTCTCGTTATGCCTCTCACACATATTTTGCCGTCCCTCTCGGGACACTCGGCTGTGTGCTGGCTGCCCGTGTCCAGCCAAGCAAGGGCAGCGTGTGCTTTGGCTGGTTCTGGGCGCTGTGTGTGTTGGCTGGCCGGGACATGGTGCTCGTTACCCAGCTGAGCACCATGGGGTCCCAGTCCCGGCATCTCTCCTCTGCCTAGCTACTGATTTTCATCAAACTATTGGGAACGTCAGTTTTGAGATTTCCACCCTCCGCCAAATGTGATTGAAACTAACCCAAAGCGTCATGACAAGGGGCACTGACAGGCAGGCAGGCAGTGTGATATAATAACTCTCA
Organism: Pelecanus crispus; assembly: GCF_030463565.1. Classification (NCBI taxonomy): domain Eukaryota; kingdom Metazoa; phylum Chordata; class Aves; order Pelecaniformes; family Pelecanidae; genus Pelecanus; species Pelecanus crispus. Next base: position 26,145,370 of record NC_134651.1, on the reverse strand, counting down.
ACTCCATGGGCAGCCAGGCCAAACACAAGTGCCCAGGGGGGCAGACCCTACACATGTGTGCAATTGCCTTGGGATGGAGCTAGGTATCCCCCTTCCTTCAAAGGCACAGGCTGTAGCTCAGGGCTCGGTGGAAAACAGGCCAACAGTAGTTATCAGAAAACTGTCTTGCCTGTTTTCAGCTGTGGGAGTCCCTTCTGATTGCAGCACCTTTCCTCATAGTGGAAGAGGAATTATTTTTTTGTCAAAGTATCATTATGGTAATTCTAAGTTGTGCATCTCCTCTCCTTCCTGCATACAATGCTGAAATATTTGGCCATCTCTGCTTTTAGTGGCACATTTTCACATATGCGCTATATATAGTCTATCTGTAGAAATAATACCTATCTCCATATATTCACAGACACAATCTCTATTATGAGATGATAAAAGCAGAACTGTTCTTCCAGGCACTATCAGCAAAGCTTACTAGACTCCATTAAAATTAGTTTTCTGCTCATGTCACAAGTGGTCACAGGTTCTTTTTTCTCATGTTTCCTCTGTAGCTATTCAGTCATCTGACCACTTTAGCAGTAAAAGAGAAGAAAAAAAAAAATCCCAGCCATGCAAATGTGATCGTCTAAACGATAATGGAAAATCTGTGTTAAAACTGATACCAAGTTCCTCTGTGTGTGTAAAATTTATTCTTGCTGGCCAGTAGTCTCAGATAGACTATCTGTTGTAGGACTGAAAGAATGAAAAATTCAAGAGGACCAAAAGGAGGGGGTGAAATGGTAAAATTGCTTTCAAGGAGATATTTCCCATTGCGATTGATTTTCGGTAACCCTAGGAAAGATGGAAAACTCCTTCTCTTTCCTCCTCAACAATTTTATGCAATATATATTTTTACCACAGAATAGTAATGGGAAAAATTATCAAGTTCCAGAAACCCACTCCTATCTCAATAAAAATACTGTGTGATCTGAATGGATATTCCTCTTTGCCTGAATCCCAAAGGGACAATAGAAGGGTCTACAGATACTTGGTTAAAACACCATTTTCTCATCCACTTGCCTGCCAACCATTCTCCGTTTCTTTGCATGCCTCCAGCGGACTTGCTGAGTGCTGGTGTCAGAACTCTGGCAAATCCACAACTTGGCACCTGCCCTATTTAAGTCTCCAACTTTAAAAAAAGAGCTGAAAGGTGTCAGGAATTACAGACTCACTGCAAATTTGCAGAGTTTAGCACCCAGTTTACACTCCTTGGAGATCTACAGTTCAAGCCGAAGAAGCAAAGTAAGTTTATTGGGTTTGTTTCTTATACGCCTTACCTGAAATAATTGCTTGCTGCAGCAAGGACCACTCGGTGACAGGAGAATTCTCTGCTGTCCACACACAGGACGACATCTGTAAGGGAATTTTCAAGTCGAAGGTTCTCCAGGCCATTCTGGAGCACCAGAGAGAGACCCGTATCATCAAACTTGACCTTTTCACCACTTGAGACTTCCACCAGGTCCCCCATTTTCGTCGAACACTCATTGTCCAAAGAGATCTCGGGCTCCTCAGAGCTCTTCTCCAGCGTGTCCCCCATTTTCTGGCCAGCACCGTCTCATTCTGTTGGTGCTTCAATCTAAAAAGAGCTCCTAAGCTTCAGACGAGTCAGACTGCAGAAGTTGGGCGGATTTCCTGTCCAGAGGTCTCTGCTTATCTATAGCTGTCACACACACATAACAGGAAGCCTTGCACTTTCTCATCCTGTTAACACAAACAAAGGCTGGTTTTTTTTTCCGTGAATTTCAGGCAGTATCAACGTGTTTAGAAAGGACTTAAGATGCCTCTGGATGTGAGAAGATTACAAGGAAGGACTGCTTCCCACCCTCAAGCCAGTCCCTCGCTGTTATCCTGATCTGCTGGTTGTAGTGATAGGTGCACCATATGGCTATCCAGTCACTCCTGGCAGACTGGGCTGATAAGGGGAAGAGGGTATGATTTTAAATTTCTTTTTCCAGGTATGTGCTTATTAATCACTGAGCTGGTTTGGGGTTTGTTTTTGGTTTTTAATAATATGATCACATACTCAGAAAGCCCTCCAAGTGGCTGTTTCTGTCCCTTGTGACATGTTGGCTGACAAACATTGGATGGCTTTTCCTTAAGCCTACATCAGCGCAGCTCTCTCCAGGCCATGGAGCAGCATCAAAGACCTCATGTCTGATGGTCTTCAGGCCACGCTGCTGGGCACAGTGATGTCCCGCATGGGTCCATGCAGCCAGGGCCATGCCACCAACTCTGGCTAATAGCGGAAGGTAAAGGAGAGAGCCTAGGGAGCAGTGTGTGCGAGCTCATCCCCACCATCCCCACTGCTGGAAGTAGCTTGAGTCACATCTACATCTAACTTGAAGTCCCCAAGATAAACATGGGTGGTGGTGGGACTGTGGACTGAGCACCTGACAGTGAGGATGCTGCAGGGGAGCACTGAGGCTGACCCTTCAGCATGACAGGAGTACACAGAGCACAGGGCTGAATTTTTCACTTTCACCTAAGACTGAGTTGGATTTACTTGGACCTTGCCTAGATGAGAAGCTGACCCAACCTGACTGAGATAATAAGCCACACAGCCTATTGAAAGTAAGAAAGTAAATCCCCTGGCTCGCTTAGAAAACTCTCACGCTGTGGAGTTAGAAAATCACACCCCCTCTTTCTCCCCCTGAGAGGAATGCAGGGCTGACCTCTAACCTTGGTAGTTTGAGTACTAACCGACCTTGCCTTTGTGATACTTACTTCTAGGAATCCTTGTTTGGCCAATCCTCATGTTTTTATTGTGTGTTTGGTTTCCTCTTTTGTCTCCAGCTTGTATAGCTGAACTCACAGTGTTAAGGGAAGCTTCGCTTAGAAGAGGGAGGTGAAAGCGGCATTCAGAGAGCGCCAGATTTAGAGGGTTCTTGTATAGGATAAGATGATCAAGAGGAAGGAAAGCAAAAAATCTCCCTCCTGCTTTCCCCTACGTCCTTGTAATGGGTTTTTCTTCATTTTGTGTAGTCAGTGCAGCGCTTTGGCTTTTTCCTTTCCCAGCTGATGTAAATGTGTTCCTGCTGCCTTTTGTGCTAACTTTTGGTAACTAACGCTTCCTTTTTTAAAGCTAGTCCCATCTTTCCACCAAGTACTCCTCCAGGAATACAACCAGAAAATGAAGGAGACCCCTCAAAAATATCAGGTGTGCTTTTAAAATCACAATATTTTAACCCTACCTTGGGTTAGGTTCTCTTTGTTTATTATCATGACTTTTGACCTTAGGGAATTCATCTTATCAGGCTTTTCTCTGATGGTGAGAAGTTTCATATTTTCTTTATCTGTTTAAGTGAAAGCTGAGATTCAGCAGTGACCACTTGATTCCAGTTGCTGAAGCTTTAAACAAAGCATTAATAGTTGTGAAAGTTGAAGTAAGAGAGTATTGGCTGTGAGTGCTGGGAACGGAAACCCTGCAGTAACTGGGTCGGTTGATAGCTGTGGTATTGTCAGCGTGCTACCCATTAACTGCACTGTAGAAAGGACCTTAGTAGCTCAAGCAAGTGTTGACTAGTAGTAGCAGTGATCACTGTCTGCAGTCTGTCTCCTGCTGTGCCATTGCCAACCCATATGATGTATTTTTAACCTTAAAATTATTTTTTTTTCTGCCAAGGACCTCCCTTCATTTCTTCTTCTGTCGGTCTGTTTTTATAGGGCTGCCTAATATTTACAGAATCCCTTGCTCAGGGGTGAATCCGCAAATGTCGTAGCTAGTTTCATTATTTGGACAAGCACCAGGGCAGCACTGAGGTGCATTTTGTGTCTTTGCAAGTATAAGGGAACAAACCCAACATCAGGGAGCTGCTTGCCTGAGCTGCTCCGTCGCCCAAGACTGCGGCAGCAACTGTTATTTAATCCTGGGGCAAATCCAGCCTGTTACTTTATGGTAGCAGCTTCCAAATACATTCTTTTTTTTGGCCTTTGGAAACTTGTTCTGGCTTCACTCCTACTGTTTTCATTAAAGAATTACCTGCTAGCTAAATGAACCACTTAATCTGGTAAGAGCTGAAGGCTTGTCTGTTCATGATGTGTTTGTCAATTGTCTTTAGCTTACACATAATGAATTGACCTATATCAATTCTGTACCCACTTGGGAGAACTGGTTGGAATTACTGGCTAAATTATGTATATCCACCACTTCTGTCAAATAGTAAGTTTACAGAGCTATGTAACATCACAGACTACTGCTGGTACGTATGTATCTCTGTTTTGTACATGTTTGGTGAGCTGAGTTCAGCGACTGCTTTGCATCCTCCCCTGACCTCCTTACCTCTGCATCCTGTTACCCATTCATCATGCTCCCTGCTTAAATGTTGATCTGTAGCAAACACCAGACCATTTTCAACTGTCTGTTCCTGAAACCAGCATCTCATCACTGTGGCATTTCAGTACTGTAAAGCTTGGCCATGCCAGGTGGATCTGCCCAGACTGGCCAGGGGTCCTGGTTCCCATCTTGGAGAGTGAAAGATTCAGGCAGTCCCTGGGAAAAGTCATGGCCATGGGGACATGATTAAGAGGAGGTCCAGAAGAAATCACACCTGGGATACCCACCAACAATGGATCAAGAGCAAGGAGCTGAGGCATTCTTAAAACAAAGGCAGAAACATAGAAACCTATTTCTGACAGTTCTTGTTACTTGTTTTGCTTCCCACAGTCCTTGCACTTCAGCTAACAGAGCCCTTATGAACCTAGTGAGTCTGAGAAGGACCAGCAAGGAAGCACGAGAGCATGTGGCTGCCTCAAGGAAGAGGCCAGATGAAGACTGGCAGGAGGTTTTCCAGACTGAAAAAGAAGATGCTGAGCCAGCCTGATACCACACTGGGATCTGGAAAGTTCCTACTCTAGGTAATGAGCAGGTTGCTGAACTTGCAGATGGCAATGACTTCATATTTCTGACCTGGAAGGGAACTCTCCTGTGAGTGTCCTGTCACTGCAGAGCTCCCACAAAGCGCATCCTTGCTGTTTGTCTTCTTCCTCTTATTCCAGACCATGTCCATTTCGTGACCACCAGTGTTGCTCCAGGCATGTGCGATCCATGACCAAGTGGCTATTCCACCTTATACTTCCCCCAGTGCTGTAAAAATCATCACCAGAGCTGCCTAGGAGCAAGCAGATAACTTGCAAAGCTGAAGCCACCCAGCAATGTATTGACAGCTACATCTTCAGACCTCAGCACGCTTCCTGATGGTTGTGGGAGGGAGCATTCTTTCATCTGAGGTGGCCTGTTTGAAGGTGCTAGCCTCCAACAGGAGGAGGACACAACAGCAGAAGAGGAGTCTTGGGAAGTTTTTGAGTTCTGCCTGAAGACCCAACACTGCAATCACTTCCACTGTGCAACCCGATAAATACTGCAGAAAAAGCCCTACAATGCAGAGGACCCTGCTGAGGGGGCACACAGACGACTGCTTAATGTCAGTTCCTTTGGAAGGAGAGACGGGGACTGCAGCTGGACAGCTGGACACACATATCAGGGCTCATCTAACCATGAGCTATTTTCTAGCACAGTGCAAAATAAGATAGCTGAGGCCCAAGGTAATCTTGCCAACCCTGGAAAGCTGCTGGATTTTTTGTTTGTGTTTTCAGTACATGGGGATAATGTTCACTAGCTTAAAATAGCATGTTCATATTTTAGCTATGGGGAAACAAATGTGATTTTTGTTTTTGAAAATACATCCAGAATTTGTGGATCAGATTTTCTGTAAACTGCAAGTCTTTGTTTTATCACTTGTAGTCTCTCTTCTGAACCAGCACCACCTTCCATTTCAAAACCTGCTCCTTGAGCCTTCTCATACCCCTCCCTCTGGGCAGCTGCAGTTGTTCGAAGTCAGCAAACCACTGTGATTTTGTGAGGTTGGCCTGTCTCATCCCCTCACTCTTGAAAAGCACCTTCTATTTTGAGAGTATCGCAATATTACTCTGCTAGTGCTGCATTTATTATCTTCCTAACTTTTGCTCTCAGACTGTTTTTGCTTTTAAGTCACTGGGATGTTTCTAGGATAACTGCCGCTTCCATGTATTGTTTTCTTAGGGGTAGTGGGATAGTCAAGCATTCTGCTAACCATCCAGATGAGTGACTCCAAACTGTGCTTTCACCTTGTATAAAAGAGAGGTACCAGCTGACCAAACGGTTAATGTCCAATTATTTAGGTTCAGTATTTGACAGTCTGGTTGTTATCCTAATCGTATTACTCCCATGTGTATTATTGGCTATAGAGGTCAGTAAGCCTTAACCCTGACATGTGGATGGGCCAGCTGAGCTTGAGAAATCTTTGATCCCCTGCTCATAGGCGTTTGAGGGAGTGGTGGAGGAAGACTACTATTTAAATAAGTGTTTATTCTACTTGAAGAAGCTGAATTGCAGTCTGGGGGTGCAGTATGGTCACTCCCAAAGCTGCAGGCAGAACAAGCTGAGACATCACTTAGCGCTGTATTTTAAGACCTTATAGCCCAAGATGAGATGCACCCAAATGAAACTGGAAGGACTGAAGCCTAGGAATGGGGCTGAAGGTAAGACTCATAAGAAATGCAGTAGGTGCAGGCCATGGTAGTTGATGAGCACTGTAACCAGCCTTCCGCCTTCAGAATAGTCTTTTCCTTCTCCCTGGAAGGATGTTCTTTCCTCAACACTTTACACTACTACAGGTTTTTCAAGAGAACAGGCAAGTGCTTCCCCTTTTCTGCCCTCAAGATAATCAGGTTTTGAAACAAAATAGCAGCAGTTATTTCCATTCCCTGTTGTATGCAAACAGGGAAAGAAATGCGATTCTTAAAGTCAGTTTCTACTAGAAGTGCCCCATTTTCTTTTAACTTAGTCCTGAATTGCTCTCTAAAAGATTTTGCCAGTGTTACTCACAAAGAGGTTTTGTCATCAGCATCAGACTCCCTCCTGCTTCAGTTTATGTAAGTAACAAGATGCTTGGGTCACTTGTCTAGTGCTGGCTGCTGTGCCACCCATTTGAATTTAAAAGCATCTTCTCTGTATTATTAGTTAATGGCTGTTTATGCACAAATAATTCTTCCTCTAAGTAAATTACACCTTTGATCTCCATAAGTGGACACAAGGAACTAGGCCCATGCTAGAAGAAGTAGAGGCCTGTTGTCCTCAGTGGTATTTTGATCTTGTATTCTTCATGCACCTCCGCCTTCTGCTGCAGCCAGGCTGGGGCGTCCAGCATGCCAAGGTAAGAAACGCAGCCTCGCTAAGAAGTAACAGCTTTATAGTTCAGGCACTTGTTCCACAGCTTTATAAAACGTGACCACCAAAGTTGCTCTTGAAATGAAGGAGAGCTGTTCTGCTTGGCAAAAGCTGGAAAACGGAGGAAACTGCCATTTATAGTGAATTATGTGGAGGTCTGTTGTTTAGTGCGTGCTTGATGTTAATGAACGGTAGGGACATCGGTTAGACTGAAACTTCAGTTCTTGAGTTTCTTCACAGAACATGCTAAGTGGCCGTGTGAAATGCCGACAGTGTGACCCCAAACCATGGGAAATAAACCTAGTCTCAGGTCTTATTGAAGTCTAAAGCAATGCTGACTTCTATTTTTCATTAAGGCTTGTCGATCTCAGCCAGTTCTGTGCATACATACCTAACTGATGAGTTCACACTCCGAGTGATGCTCCAGAGCTGTGACCAAATTTTGTTTTGGTTTTTTTGGACTGCCTGAAGCCTAGAAATGCTGGCCCCAGAATCAGTGTGGTCCTTAACGTTCCTTGTGATGGGCTTTTGCTAGTTTGCAACACAGCTTTCTTTCTCGGGTCGTAAAGACTCTCAACCTATTACTTGTGAAGACCATAAGAGGAAAAGCCAATGCGACGATGTGTGTGCCCTGTATCCACACCACTTGCTGACTAGCCTGAGGCTCCTTTGTTTCCTTCTCTGCAGGACTAAGTCTATCAGACTAGAAACCCGCATGGACCCAGAGCAAAAGAAAATGTTCAAGTGAAGCCCAATCTAAACAGACTAAAGCCAAAAGCGATTTTTTTTGCCACAGATGGTAACAGGGGAAGGGAGCAGGACGCTTTGCAAGAGGGGGTTGACATTTTGTGTGGTGCACACAGCAGCTCACAGAATCAGTCATTTCTTTTGACCACCGTACGAGAGAGTTCCTGCTGCTGGCTGACGTGGGGTCATTTACTAGCTTGTCTAATTACCCAAAAAATAAGGATGCCATTGGCAAATATTGCTACTCTTGGAACATGAGTTTTTCGCTGGAAACCCCAAATTTATGTAATTAATTCTTGTGTCTCCTTTTCTGACATAATGTAGGGCAGAATCAGTCAGCTCCCTGGCAGCTGACTGCTGAAAGCTCAGCCCTGCTTGGTCTGGGGGAAAGAAGCAAACTGGAAAGAAGCAGAAATTTAATTTACATGTTTTCAGTAAATAAATACATAACTTCTGGTCAAAGTGCAATTTGACTTAATACACCTCTGCACACATGCTCTCAAAAAAAAAAGCTAGTACATGTGTCTGTCTGATTTCCAGTTTATTTTTTTCCTCCACAGCTATTTTGTTTAGCTCACAGCTAACCTTTAAACTTCCAGTTTGATGGTGAGAAGAATGGTGAACGTCTGATGAACCTGAACATTAGTTTAAAAAAATTAGTTATAGTGCTCAGCTAGTTCTGCATCATTGTTACAGCAGCTGAAGTTTCAGCAGGTTTTAAAATACTGTTAAAAAATGGAGCTTTTTGCAATTTTTCAGCAGGGTGTCTTAATTGTCTCTTTTGCAAGAAATCTAAACTTGTGTGAAACTGGTCTTTAGGCAGCGTTGTTAGGAAGCTTTCAAGACAATTCGACATTAGTTATATAGGAAGGGTCTTTAATCTTAACTCCGTATGGTGTGAGCCAGGGAGCTCAGGAACGTGAACGAGCCCTACTTCCCAGCTTCCAGCTGCCTGCAGCCTGTGGAGGAATGAAGTTGACAGATTGTAGCTAACTAGCTGAGCAGCTGGAAAAATATTAATCTGAGCAGAGATTATGCTGTAGAAATGTACATTTTGCTAATTATTACCAGTAGTAAAAATCGTTACTGTATTTTACGTAACTGAATTGTGAATGACCTAAAGTTAGAGTAGGTGAGTTGTTGTGAGAGTTGTTAATATCCCTATGCAAATAAAGGTATTGCATGAAGTGCAATGATTTAAAATATAAAAAGAGGAAGTGCAGAAAAGGTTGTAGTATTTTCTAATGAGGAAGGGAAATTATCTGAGTATGCTTTAACTGCCTGTGTATCTAATTTGAAGGTGTTATGCCGTTAGGAGCCTGTGCCTTTGCTAGTTCGTTGTTTAAACCTATCGGAGTAATCTTAGCTTAAGACAGCCAGACCTTTCTGTCTATGAATACAGCAGATTCCTGGCAGCTGTGGCCAGAAAAGCACATTACAATTTTCTAGACCGAGTCCTCCTTCTCCCATGCAATGAAGGCCAGGCAGTCCCACACTCTGTAAGAATATGTGCCCCAGGCTCTGCTGTCCCCAGCCCCCTGCCCAGGCTGGCCCTCCTGCAGTCGCCGGCGCTGCGTGGGCTCCCACTCACCACCCTGCAGGTGGGCACCCAAGCGTGGCCAAAAGCTCCTCAGCTGGTGTCCTGGTTTCGGCTGGGATAGAGTTAATTTTCTTCCTAGTAGCAGGCACAGTGCTGTGTTCTGGATTTAGGATGAGAAGAATGCTGATAACACGCTGATGTTTTAGTTGTTGCTAAGTACTGCTTATGCTAGTCAAGGACTTTTCAGCTTCCCATGCTCTGCCAGGTACACAAGAAACTGGGAGGGGGCACAGCCAGGATAGTTGATCCAAACTGCCCAAAGGGCTATTCCATACCATGTGATGTCATGCTCAGTATATAAACTGGGGGGGTTGGCCGGGGAGCAGCGATCACTGCTTGGGAACTGTCTGGGTATCGGTCGGCGGGTGGTGAGCAATTGCATTGTGCATCACTTGCTTTGGATATCATTATTATTATTACTATTATTATTATATTGTTATTATTATTATTTTACTTTATTTTATTTCAATTATTAAACTGTTCTTATCTCAACCCAGGAGTGTTTCTCACTCTTACTCCTCCGATTCTCTCCCCCATCCCATGGGGGTAGGGGGAGTGAGCAAGCGGCTGCGTGGTGCTTAGTTGCTGGCTGGGGCTAAACCACGACAGCTGGACACACCAAGACTCACGTATGAATCATAGAATCATAGAATCATAGAATCGTTTAGGTTGGAAAAGACCTTTAAGATCATCCAGTCCAACCATTAACCCACACTACCAAGTCTACTCTAAGCCAATCAAGGGTAGACTAGACTAAACCATGTCCCCAAGTGCCACATCTACCCGTTTTTTAAACACTTCCAGGGATGGGGACTCCACCACCTCTCTGGGCAGCCTGTTACAATTCTTGACCACCCTTTCCGTAAAGAAATTTTTCCTAATTTCCAACCTAAACCTCCCCTGGCGCAGCTTAAGCCCATTTCCTCTCGTCCTAAGCATCCTCGTATGCTTTGGCTTCACTCGCCAGCAGGCAGCCCAAAGAGCCCAGGGAGCCAGTGCTGGCCGTGCCATGCTGCTGGTGAGCTGTGGTTTACCTAGGACAGGAGCGCGCAGGGAAAGCTCCGAGAGCACGGGGCAAGATGTGCTTACACAAGCTCGCAGGCTGTGGTACGCTGGCACTATTGGCGTACCCTGAGAGTCTCAAGCGCCGCTGCTGCAGACCTTGGTAGCTGGCAGGAGCGACGAGCCTGGGGAGGTGCTGTGAAAGCTCCTTGGTAGCGGTCAGGTCCAGGGCTGTGCAATCCGTCAGGGAAACTGTCTGGAATGTAGGGCATTGGGACAGCTGCACCAGGCCAGGCGAGGAGCTCGGGAGCGCCGCAGTGCTTTGAATTTGGAAACCGTGACAGATACTTGTGCTGGCTGGTATCAGGGCCAGGAGGTGGAGCCCAGCTTGCCGGCTGTGTTAAGTGTTACTGAGCATCGGGGAAGGAGCCGAGGTGCATCTGACTACATGTGAAATTTTGGAGGTGTGACATTGGAGAAAGAGGGGACCAAAGTCATCTTAGACTTAAGAAAGCAGGTAACTTTTAAAACTTTGTCACTTCTAATTTTAGAGTTTTAACTTCAGGAATGCTATTTTATTTTTTCTGCCAATCAATATTGATTTTAAAGATATTATTTTCCTATTAAAAGGAGAATGGAGAGTTTTAATTTTCCAGTGCAATTTCCATTTTCATGATATCTGCCCCAGGGAAAGACAGAAGAGCTTCAGAATTTCATACTCTTGTTGGTGTGTTTCTGTGTTAGAAAAAAAGATGGGCATTATTATGTTTATTTAATTTTAGGCAAAAAATATAAATAATATAAATATAGCACACATCTAAAGAAATGAGATGTGTATTTGGCTTTTTATTGCTTCCTGCCTACAGTAATGACCTGTTCCTCATTTCAGTTTTCCTCCCATTTTAAAATTACAGAATATTGTCTCCTATGCATAAAAATGTTAATAAAAAAGGCCAAGAAAGCCTATCATACCATAGGTAGTATTTTACACCTTCAATTTTTTCTTCAAGGTCCAGTACCATATTGATGTATGCCAGAAAAGTCTAGTAGCTGGCCATGACGTGACAGAACAATCTGTTTATTATCAGAAGCTCACCGGCTAACCAATCTTAGTTTTACAATCATTTCTGTCTAATGATACTGCTTATGAATAGATGGGTGGGAAGGCTTAGGATCAAAGAGTAAACAGCAGGTTTCACAATGTTTTCTTGGCAAAACAACATGTTGATTTAGCTACTACACTGGAATCTGCAAACCTTCATTAAGTGTGTTTTTCCTGTGATTACTTTGGCTACCCCATTTTCTTTCCTGTCTTCATATGACAAATCTTTGTCCAGGACCAGTGATCTGAAGTTGCTTTATTCTGGCTTAGCATTTTAATAGAGCTGAGAGCATTCCTTAGACAAGCATGCAACTCTTTTCCATGGGAGTGTTTCAGGTCCAGAAACAGTCCCATTTTAGACCTCAGAGCAGGTGCTCAAAAGCTTGTTTACAAAGGAGCGGGTGACCAGGGTGTTGATCTGGGCTGGGATTTTGGTTGCTGCTCCAAAGCAGCTGTATCGGCACAGCAGCTGTTTCCAAACCCCTCTCCGACCGTCCATGCCCAAGGCAGCCACCACTTTTGGACAAGGCAGCAGCATTCAGGCTGGGAATGCCGGGCTGGTGAGTCGCACCAGTGATCTCTGGATAGCAAAGGACTTTTTTCTGTGCTTCTCTGCTGCATGCAGGAAGCCTGGGATTTGAGGACAGACTTGCCAATTGTCCTTCTGGCATCCCATGATTCCTCCATCCTTTGAGAGCCAAGTTCTGTCAGTCAGCTTGGAGAGAAATTGCTTTGCACCACAGTGCCGGTAATGGAGAAGCGGTTGCATGTGTCTTAGAAAACTGGTGCTGTGCCATTCAGCATATCTGGCTGCAAGCAGAGGAGGAAGAAATCGTGGGGCTCCTGGTGAACTAACTCTTCCTGGATTAACTTTACCTGATGAAGCTTTGTTGATGACCAAAGCGAAGGGGTAGCCGAAATTGTAAGATGGCAAAAGTCATCTAGAGATTTGCCCAAGGGTCACCCCTAAGGCACAGCAGCAGCACACCAGTGTGAGGACCTCCTCAGCACGCAGGATGGCTGGTCCTGCAGCCTGAAGCTTGCTGTCCCACAGTCGCTACTAGGGGTAGCAAGGGTATTAGTCCAAGCTAACCAATTTGTAAACTTAGGATCTATTTCTCAGCCTATTGCCAGAGGGGTGTGTACTGCACCAGAAGTAGCTGGTGGCGTGGATCTACAAGTGTGGAGGTCACTGGTAGCTTCGCAAGTCTGAGGTTCCCAAATCTGGGAGAGTGGCATGCACATGCCAATTCAAAATAATGTTTATTTGAAACCTGCCTTGTTTTCTGCTTCACTGGCAGACAAAGCTTTACACGGTCACTTGGGTTGGAGAAAGGATTTATTTAACTTGTGAAATGCCTGAAGGTCTCAGAGATGAAGAGGTGCAATGCTCCTGCCCATTAATTGGTCCTGGCATTGGCAAACGGTTTGAGGAGAGAGCTATTAAGTGTGGCTGAAGGGCAGAGCTGGAGTTCTGCAGTAGGGCGCTCTGCAGCAGCAGGGCATAAAGGGAAGGCCTGTGGTGTAGAGATGTGTGAAAAAACACTGTTGTGAGAATACTTGATGCAAACAATTGTGGTTGGGCTTGAGGTTATGGGGCTGGGTAGGAACATGGCAATAACACCACATCAGCTTGGGGAACTGTTTTTTCAGGTACCTACCTCACTCTTTTGCTAGGTTAGTGATTGCACATGTTGTCTGTCTGCCATTCTGCAACAACAACTTCCTTCAAGTCTTTACCTGTGTGGCCAACAAGAACTCAAACAACTTTTATTTCTTTGCTTCTTATTTCTCCCTGAAGAGAAGAACCAGACAAACACCAGCAGACTCTCCCTTGGTTAGGCACTGGTTTCATGGTGTCTCGATACTGTAAGTGCTGTAAAAAAAGTTCAGTGTTTACAGCGGCAGTGATGCAATGTTCATTCTTAGCTCTGCAATTACACTCCCATAGTCGTCTCCCAGGCTTGGGAGATGGGAGATACTGGGCGGAAAAATTAGACACGCACTTTCTGCACAGGAGCACCACTGGCATGGGCCTTGCTTTGAGGCGCTTACAGTGCTGAATGGCTACTGGGATGAGCGGGAAGAGAGGGGATTTGCATGGGCTAGGAACATGGGCTGGCCAAGCGAGGACTGGAGTGTACAGGGGGATATGCAATACTAATTGCAGGGCCAAATCAGTAAACATGTTATTGATGTTTTGCCAGGTGGCTTTTGCGCATAAGTCAAGTACACACTCTCTGTAACCCCAGTGTCTCCCCAGCTGAGCGGGAGTGAGCACCGAGCGTGCAGGCGGTGGGATGGCACCCAGCCCCGGCACTGGGCATGCAGGGGTGAGCTGTAGAGGCTGGCTGTAGAGGATGCCCCATTTCATTCCCTGCGGCAGGGCCTGCACTCATCCTGCCACCCCACCGCTGCAGATGGACGCCCAGGGAAGCATTGCCAGCCTGAGCAAAGATTTCGGATGTGGAGCGTGTGGGGCCAGAGGAAAGGGGGATCTACAGAGTCAGCCAGAGGGCAGTGAAAATGGAAAAGACAAATAAGGGGTGGCTGGGGAGAGGGAGTACTGGTAAGTACTGGGGCCCTGGCAAGGCCCTTCACTGTTCAACCACCAGCACAGCAATCTCTGTTGCAGATGGCATTTCCTGGTGAGGTTGCCATTTGAAACAGCTGATGGGAAGAGGAGAGGCTGAAAGGGACCGGTTCTGGAAAAGTGCCTTCTACCCTAAATGCTTGTACCTGCCGATTATCCCAGCAGACCAGCTCAAGTCAATGTAACCCGTAGGCTTTTGGCAGGATGATGGTGAAAGTCTATTCACAGTCAAGGGAAGGACTTTAGCAAGTTTTGGTGTGTTGTCTGTATTTCTTTGAGAGGTCTTTTATCATGTGAAGAGACTTTGCTGTACTTTCATCCTCATCTAAATCCAGCCTCTTCTTTCTAATGCTATTTCCATACACCTCTTCCTTTTCACTTACGCCACCTTAGTGCCTTTTCCTGGCATGCCCAAAAAGCAAATTCCTCAATAGTTACTGAACTATTCTCCTCTTCCTTACAAATTTCTATTAACGTCATCTTTCCTTTTGCTCAGTACTGACTATTGTTTGTATCCTGCTGAATGGCTTCTGTCATTATGTTTTGTGCCTACTTGCGTCAGGATCTGCAACGATGTTGTCACTCAACAACACCTCTTTCTTTTTGAAGCTTTCTGTCCACTAAAACTTTTTCTAGCAATGTCAGAATCTGCTCTCCTTGTGCTGAGAACGATTTGTTTCACCTCTGCTCCCTTCGTTCCACAGCTCTTCGTAATGTTCCTTATGTTGCTTATTCGTTGTCAGTCATTAGGCTGCACTCATCCTCGTCTTAACTCAAATGTCTAAATTCAGGGTTTTTAATGTTGTTCACCGCTTAATGTTGCTCTCTTCTCCCTGATCAGTGATCAGGGTAAGGGACATGGTGCTTAGACTGTCCTCTCCCTTCGTATTCTTCTTCAGCTTCCTGCTCTCAGTTGCTGCAGCTCACCTTCATCTCTTCCTTCATTCAGCTCCAAGCCCTTTCCCAGACTGGTTAGGATAGGTGGCCACTGGCAGTAAATAGCTACTGAAAGAAATCATGGACTTTCTTTGGTTTTGTTTTCTGTGTGTATGAACTACTCAAAAACCACCTGGGTTTTGCTTAATTTTAGAAAAATCCAGTAAGGAGTTAAGATACTCGCCACAGCAGAGGAAAATTCTCAGGAGCATGCTGGCACATGACTTCCCAAAATAGTTAATGTCTTTATTTGGAGGAATGCACTGACCCATTTAGGTGGCACACCACATCATTGAAATGTGTCTGAAAAGTGCCCGATGGTGGTGGTACTCAAATTCGACACCACCAGAAAAACACATAAACATCAGTGGATGCATGCCAAAATTTTCACACAGGCTTCTAATTTTAGGTTTTAACCTTTCGAGTGCCCTGAAGATGCCTTCAAAATCTCCAAAATCACTGACCTCTTCAGAAAATATTGGCCTAAATGCTTTACAAGTACTTTACATTGTTAAAAAAGTATTAACGAAGCTTTATAGAAATGAGTAATCTTTAATAATTGGCTTCAGCTTCTCAGGCAGCGTGCAACTGCTTATTTTGAGAGAAATGCTCGGCGCAGCTTGAGAAAGAACAGCCAATCCCCCTGCTAGCAGAGGAATGAAGACCAGTAGGATGTAGGAGCAACTCAAGTATCCTTAATTTCAGACATCCTCAGTGACGTTGGCTTTCAGAACTGGAAGTGCCTGGATGTGACTGCATGCATACATGTGCACATGAAACATGTGCATTATGAAACAACTGATTCCTCAATGAGTATTTTTAATTAGTATTTTCCTTTTAAATGCTCCATTTACCCTCTTCACACCAGGTATTTTTGCCACATGCATTTTTTATTGGAGTAAACATACTTCCTTCAGACAGCTCCTTCAAGCCAATTCAGAGATATCTTGACCCTCTTTTAATTTTTTTTCTTCCCATGACTCATTTCTTTCATCCCACTTAGGTTTTCTGAAGTGAACTCTACACAAGTCGTATTGACCCCAAGAGTTACAGACTCAAAGGACTTGGGCAGACGAGAGGATATATCAGATAACAGATCTATTTTAAGCAAAACATTTTTCTTAGGTTATGTGCTTTTTAGATGTAATGACTTCGTAACAAGTTAACACTTCAGGATATTAGTCTTCTTTATATTGAGTGGGTGAAATTTGCAACACAACTGTACTATACAAGGTGAACCATCTGTTGATTTTCTCTTTGCTGTTTATGTTGTTTGGGGTGCTTTTTGGTTTTCCAGCCAGAGGATGAAAAATTGACTGAATGGTCTCGGTTCTAATTAGATCTGTTAAGCAGTTCCGAGTTTTAGCTCAGCAGGAAAATGGTTGAAGGTTTCGATTTTTTAAGATCTCGTGAAACCAATTTACACACCAAAATCAATTGACGTTTTTGGTCTGTTTTCAGAAACTTAGCCTTTTAATTAGTAATTCTAACTGTTTTGCAAAGCTGCAATTTACCTCACCCTGGGGAAAAGTGGAGCTTGTTTAGCCTGTGAAAATCTGAGACTGGTTTGCTCTAGAGAGGATCAATCCTGGAGTCTTAAGCAAATGCTGCTCTTCTAATAGTTTCAGCGAAGGAGCACCATCAGCTACTGCAAAGAGTGCAAGGCTCTGTACGCTTCCCGGGGAGGGCCTAAGGAAGCAAAAGGAGGAATGTCCTGAGGTCGGAAGATTGTGCAGGTTCACTACAAGGCGCATTATGCCTGGGATTGATATCTAACGTTTAGGACAGCAAAGTAGGTGGCAGCTAACAGAAGGACTGATATTTCTTCCTTTTGCTCGGCAGTAAGGGGCAGGAGGGAGAGGTCATCCTTCTAGGAAGGAGAACGCAGGCAGTTACCTGCCTACATCAGCTCCATGGCGTTGCACAAGGCCTCATTTAGTACCTGATAATGAACTTAATTTAAGCATGCATGTCCCTGGCCTTGCCTTGCTACTCTGCATTATGGACTTGCAAGTTTGCTTATGCTAAAGGGCAGAGCAAAAATAAATTTCCATACTCCCAGGCATGTTCCATCAGCCTGTGTCGGAGCGTGGGCTGGTGTCCAAATAGTTTGGATATGAAGTGAATTTGGGCTCCAGGACAGGCTCAGACCTGCTCTTGAAATTGCACGGCGATGACACCAGGGTCCTGCTTTTCTATTTGCAGTTGTCTGGCTGCCACCGCTACGACCTCCAGCTGCAACAGCAGCGCTCTTTGTCTCCCAGCTTAAAATTAACCTTGCCTTTCTCCGGTTAGCAAGGAATGGGGCACCTTATTTTGTGTTACCGTTGACCAGGAACTGGTGAAGAGCTTTGTCACTTGGAAATTCGGTATTAATTAGGCGAGGCTGTCGGGTAAACGAAGATCCGCTGTTGATTGATTTTTTTTGTGTGCGTACACTCATGGTTTCTATTTTCATCGTGCAGCCTGAAAAGCTACACGGGCACCTGGAGTTTTAGTCCTTCGTCTGGGAGATGGCTCTCGTGGAGCGTTTTTGGTTGGGCTCCCCCGAGCTGGCGCAAAGGAGCGTCTCCGTGAAAGGTGCCATCATCCCGGTGCACCACGTCCTCCTCCCCTTAAACTTTCCGCACGCTCGCCGTGAGGGCCCGGCCGGGAATGCCGGGGCGCCTGCACTCCCCCGCGGTCCCCGCCAAGGGAAGCCTCATGGCAGGGGCTGGCAGCGACAGGAGCCGGGGGCTCTGCCATCCCCGCTCCCTGCCGGGACGCTGCCGCGGACGCCGCCCGGCGCGGACCCCGGCCCCTCCGGCCGCCCGGCAGCGGGAGCGCAGCCGGCGGCGGGGCGCGGGGCCGGGCGGGGCGGCGGGACTACAGCTCCCAGGGCCGCGCGAGCCGCCGTGACATCATGTGCGGTGGCTCGCAGGTCACATGCCCCGCCGGCCCCTTTGTTTTGAGCGGCGCTGGCAGCGCGACCGGCGGCGGCAGAGGGGCCCGAGCGCACCGGATCGCACCGCTCCGCTCCGCTCCCCACCCGACCCCAGCCCCCGGGCGGCAGCTCCCGCGGGGGCGCAGCGCAGCGCGGCGGGGTCCGCTCCCGGCTGTGAGTGCGGGGCCGCGCTGCGGGCGCGGGGCTCGGGGCTCGGGCGGCGGCGGGGCCCCCGCGGCGGGGCGGGAGCCCCCGGGGCGGGCGCGGGGCCCCGCCGAGGCGCGGCTGTTGCGGGGCGCGGGGCCGGCCGGGACCGTTAGGCGCCGCGGTGGGGACAGCGCGTCTCCGGCCCTGCCGGGCAGCGCGGGGCGGTCGCCGCGGCGGTGCCACGGCGGGGAAGGGCCGTTGGCAGCGCCGGTGCCGCGGGACCCGTCGGCTGCGTGTGCCGTGTGCCCCCCCCCGCCCCGCCAGCGGGCAGCGGGGCCCGGCGGTGCGGAGCGGAGCGGCGCGCCCGGCCCGGCCCTGCCGGCGGAGCGGGGCTGGGGGCGCCCGCTGCCCCCCGCCCTCCCGCGGCGGTTTCGTAACGCGGGTCTCCCCCGCGCCCCTCCGTGCCCCCCCGGGCAGCGGCGGCGGCGGCGGCGGCGGGGGGGGGAGCCCTGCGGCCGCGGATTGGGCGGGCAGGCGGGGGGAGGCGGGGCCTCGGCGCGGCACCGCCCGCGGATTGGGCAGGGCGCGGGTGGGGGGGGCTGTCGCTAGGGCGGCTCGGGGTGAAGGTGAGCTGGAGGGCGCGCGTGCGCGCGGCGGTTCCGTGCATGCGCAGCGGGGAGGGCGGCGGGGAGCGGAGCGGAGCGGAGCGCTCTGCCGCGGCGGGGTCCCCGCACCCCGGCGGGGGTGGGTCCCGGCCTGCGCCCTCTCCGGGGCTCTGGGCCGCGGGTGCGGAGCGCCCGGGTTCCCCGGCGGCCGCGGGGCCGGCCCGCTGCAGCGCAGGGGTTAAACCCCGGCCTCACCGGCACCTGCCGCGGGGGGCTTGCCCGCGGGAGGCGGTGTTTTTCCGTGTGTTTTGCCGTGCTCGGCGCGGATGATTCCGCCGGGCTGGGAACGGCGCCCGCTCGCGCCAGGCGCTGCCATTTTGTGCTGGTGCAGCCGCCTCCAGCCCCGCGAGTAAACAAGCGGCGAGCGGGCCCTCCGCACCGACCTTTTCCTGAACTCGTTTGTTTGGCTGGCTTGGCTTGGGCTGTGCTTTGTTTTTTTGAGGTTGAATGACGCTTCCTTCCCTTATATAGCAGAAAGGGGCAGGCGCAGCTTTGGGGTGTGTGGGGATGGAGCCGTGCGTGGGCCGCTGCCGCGGGGTCCGTCCCCCGCCCCCCTGCCCAGGGCGTTTGGCGTCGCCGTGCCCGGCGGGGCCCCCGGTAACGCGCGGGCTTTCAGGTGCACGCAGCTACCTACCAGCCCCGTTTTCACAGCGTCAAAATTCCTGTTCCTTTAGGTAAACGTAGGCGCACTGGGTTGCGGTATCAGCCTGGCTGTTGCTGCGCTCTGCGATTTGTTTTCAAATTTACAGGCATTTGGCTGAACCCCCTGGAAGTCCTTAAAACACATAATCAGGATGTGTGCGATGGCTGGGGCTTTTGTTCCCTTTGGTTTGGTTTTTTTTTTTTTTTTAATCGAAATCTGAATATGTGTAAAATAATGAAATCGAGGTGGACGAATGTTGACTCTTTCACAATCGCTTCCCCATAGATTGATGACAGTATGCAATGCCTTTTTTTTTTTTCTTCCCCTCCAGTGGGTGTGTGCCCTTTTAGGTGACCTTTTCTCTGACAAAAAGATTACCTAAAGACTTCTGCACAGTTAAAGGTGTTCGTTTTTGCTGGTTGTTTTTGTTTTGTTTTACTTGGCAATTGTGAGTCTCATGTCCGAATCTGTTCCTGTTTTTGCTGGGTGATTTTTGAGGGCACTTAAGGCCTTTTTTTTTTGTGTCATTAGATTGATTACTATTGAATTTTGGCATTCAGAGTATATTTTTTTAATTCTAATGTAAGACACTATTTTGATAAAACTTCTACAGCGCAACCAACTCCTTACCATGTCAGTCAGCTTGCTCACTTTGAATACTTGTTTACTTGTTACTCAGTATTCTTAAAGACTTCATTCATCTTAAAGGCATTCAAATCCTCAATTTCTATTGCAAAACAATTTTTTTTTTCTCAAAGTCCTTTAAAACCAACAACTTTTTGGTCTTGTTTTTATATCACGAAGAAAGGAGGAGGAAATAAAAACCGCCGTGTTTGTTTTTTGGTGGAGGGAAAGGTTATGCTTTTCTTTGTCTTGGTCCCCTCTCTCTTCCTTTAAAAGAAAAAAAATAAAGCACGTGTTGTGATTTAGCCAGTGTGGTGCGGTAGGTACAACTGGGAGTTTTTCTCTGCCTCTTGTGGTAACCAGACAGCTGAGATGAAGCACATCTGCAGATCACATTAGCTGAAGTCACAAGTAACTAGAATCGGCCAAGCCTGAGTTACAGTTCCCACGCTTCAGAATGAAAATAGCGTTTATTTTATGCAGTTTGGTTGTATGACCTTGGGGTGCCGTTGCTAGTACGGTGGTACCAGGCGATGGTAGATGCGGGCGGTTGGCGAGCTCTGGCTGCCCGGCCGGGCCTCCGCCGGCGGCGCTGGGGCCGTGCTGGTGGCTCCTGCCCTTCCCCAGGGCAGCTGCCTCCTTCCAGCGCCTCCTTTTCTCCCTTCACAGACGGTGACCGGTCCGGCCGCTCCAGGTGAGCGCTGGTGCTGACGCGGCAGCGGCCACGGGCGCAGGGTGGAAGCCACCTCCACTGGCGGCAGCAGAAGCCCAGCTCAGCTTCAGGTATTCTTGAAACTACACCCTGAGGGCGAGCTTTGGAGGTAGAGCTCGGGCACACCTGATGACTAGGTGTTACGGAAGGGCCTCGCCCCGACACTGGCTGCCTGTTTCCTCTCCTGCTTTCCGTCAGTTCTGCTAACGGACCAAAGGAGTTCTGTGACGCAGAAGTGACAGAAAAACCGCTCTACCAGAAAGTCGCTAGCTGTTGCCAGAGCTGCCAAGGAAGGGAGAGGGGTAAAGTACATGAGGATGTTGGCAGTGGAGGAAGGAGGAGTTCAGTGCAACGTAAAAGCAATTTGCATAGGAGGATTTGCTGCTAGAAGGTGTCAGGGCAAACGTTTTATACACCTCATTTACCAGCCTCTGAATTGGGCTCTTAGATGATTTCTGAGGAACATCTTGTGTACACAAGCCTACAAACAATGTAGATTAAGGAAATAGAGGAACCTGATCTTCTGGTGAACTTAGGGTTGCGCGTGTGCGGGTAACATCCATGTCAGAGCCGCGTCTGTAAAGCATTTTTAAAACCTGTTGACAGAAAGTGTGGTTTGTTTTTCCTTTCCAGTTTTTTGAATGGGTAGACTCTGATTTGCTTAAGGTCTGTCCTTGTTGACCCTTGCTCAGGCAAACAATCCAATGCATTTTGTTTTGTTTTTTTTTTTAACATAATAATTTCCAATAGTTGCCTCTGGGAAAAATTTCTTTTGTTTTTCTTTTGCTTTGTTTAAACTTACTGAAGACATCTCAATGTTGAAATTTTCTGAATGATTGGTGCTTTATAACGTAGAGTCTGTAGGCATGTGTAAGTACGGTGCAGACAGGTTTATCTTCTTGTGTTTCCCTCCTTTGCGCACTAAACAGCTGAGTTTCAGGCATGGGTTCCCTTCTGCCTTTCTGGCTTTGGGGCTGAAACATGGGGCAGGCGGCTGGAAGTGGTGACATTTTAAAAGTGTCAGAGCAAGATTTGCAAGAAGGCCGTATGTACATGTGATGGTGCTACTGGTAGTCTTATAAAATTACTTTGCTTAAGCAAACCTACAGAAGTAATTAACTGGATAGAAATTGAAGCACAGTATATTCAAAAGCAGTAATTTCTGCAGTGGAGTGTAATTCTTTTTCCTTTCTGTTCTCTTACTTGTGAATTTGTAGTATTTGTCTGCTTGATCAGTTTTTGCTCTGTGGATTTTTTTTTTTTAGTCTTCCCAGTTCTGTAAGCCATTGGGACATTTAAAAAAAAATTGCTGACTGCTAATTTTGTGTTGTTCCAAGCATAAGGAAGACATTGCTTCCTTCAGTGAGCAGTCTTAACCCAGAGCCCGTATTTCCATTTATTAGTGATTGCATAATGTAGTGTCTTCTTAAGTCTTAACTTCTCACATAATGAGAAAGATTTAATCTTGAAGCTTTTTTTTTTTACTTAGTTGCCATGTTTTGCCCTTTCATGTGACATGCCAGTGTCTTGTTTCTGATTGCAGGCTAACTTTGCTTTGGAAAAGCTCCGTTGGCTTTAGTGAAATTATTCTGATTTAAATCTGTGACATTGGAATCAAGCCTTTAGGGTTTATATTTTCATTGTTACATTTCCCTTTTCTACTGCTGATGCTTCATTTCTGCCCACCTTCTCATGCTGAGTTGTGTGGAATTAATTGCAGATAAAGTTCAATATATGGGTTAGGGTGTTGGTAACAGAGCTGGTGAGGTGGTGGTGGTGGTAGTTGTTGGTTTTGTTTTTTTTATCCAGCCTGTGTCATTACAGGGTGACATGGTTGTGAAATATATCGGATAGAATATCGGCTACAGATTAGAGTGTACATTTATGCCTCATTAAAATCTCTCTGAAGCCTTTGGGTATTAGATAGGCTCATTGCAACAGTGTTTTTCAGGCATCCAAGTGACAACTGATCCTATTTTAATTCCAAGTAAAATTAAATGTGTTTTAGGGTAAATGAGCCATACCAAGAATCTACCATGTAAATATGTGTAAAAACATATGGAAAATGATAGTTTTAAAACCTCTTTTCTCAGTGAGTAAATGTACAACATACATTCTCTTCTTGTTCTTTGTTAAGATGGTGCCTTTTAAAGGTGGTGTGTAAAAAGCCTGTTTAAAAAAAGCATATTCATTGTGTTCTATATTAAGCGATGATGTAGTCAGACTTGGATTGGGTAATTGCAGCTCTAAAGATGCTGGCACGTCAGGAAATGAAATTGCTGTGAGGAGCGGACGTTTACTGACTATGTAAGTGGGGAATGAGGGAAACTGAATATAACCTCTTGGAAGCATGAAAAAAATTTCCATAAACTTTAAAGTAATTCAGTGCATGTCCTTCTAGACATACAAATAAATATTACAAGCATTCAAAATTATACCTATGTCAGACCCAAAAGGGCGTTTTGCCCAGCCTCTTGCTGCCTCAGTATATTTTGGTGGACATTCATCCAGTTCATTTTAAAGCTCAGGAGTGGCAAAAAGCTGTATTGCTGCTAGGTTGGTTGATCACATTACCTCTAATGTGCACTATCTGCAAAGTCAGCTGCATTCTCTTCACCTACAAACTTTAATATTGGAATATGGTAACATTTGAGTACTTGATTTTTGCAACTTCAGTGCTCTGATAACATGAGTGTGTGTTTGCATGCTGGGGGCAAGATCATACACTATGTGTTTGAAACTGGTAAGTGTTTGAGCAAAAAATTTTGCCAATAATTTTTTTTTCTAGTAGTACTTTGGAAAATAGAACATCTCCCTCTCCTCAGTAAAGTTGCCCATGATTCTTGTTTTCAGTAGTTTTACACACGCAAATGTAATTCCTTCTTCATTCTGTTTTGTGTGCTAGCAGTTTACGTTATTTTTTAATTGTATCTTAGCTTATCAGTGAAGTAATTTTTATTTAATTGCTAGGAGTGAATAGGTAAACTTACGGTCAGTGAGATAACTGAATGTTATTAAACACTAGTATGATAAGACTACATTATGATAGACCTTAGAATGAAAATGGAGTGATTTCTCAACTTTTATTTTTAAAAGTTTGGTGTTCCCCCCCCCCCCCCTTTTTTTTTTTTTTTTGACTAGTGCTGTTGTAGTAGTACTTGGAGGCTGCAGCTGAAATGAGGATTACACTGAAAAATGAGAAAAGCCCAAGTTCTGGATCTTTATCCAGGACATCTTTGGCTTCTGTCAGTCAGGTGATTTGCTGAAGCCAAGATCTCTGGTTTTTTTTATCTTGAACACTAATGCAGTGCTAGTGGTGCTGGGACATTCAGAACATGCCATCCATGACACCTGTTCTTTGGGTGTATTTTGTATTTAACGTGTAACAGATAATGCTGCATTGCGCTGCACAAGGTGCACAGTAACTTGCCCTGTAATACTGTGTCACCTCTAGTAAAGGTCAAAAATTGTACCAATTCTTAGAGTAACGAAACAAGTATCTTGTCTAATTTACGTGATGAAATTAAGAATATACCAGACTGAATACTGAAGTGTTTTAATTTTTCAGACCGTAGCGCTGTGAAGGAGAAACTCTGCAAACTTTTCTCAATGACTCTATAGCCAACTGATGTAACAATGGTACTAATATTGGGACGCAGACTGAATAGAGAGGATAGTGGGATACGAGATTCCCCTGCAACCAAGCGGAAAGTTTTTGAAATGGACCCAAAATCGTTGTCAGGCCCAGAGTTTTTCGACTTCTCCTCAGGATCTTCCCATGCTGAAAGCATTCTCCAGATCTTCAATGAATTTCGAGACAGTCGGTTGTTCACAGATGTTATTATCTGTGTGGAAGGAAGGGAGTTTCCCTGCCATCGAGCGGTTCTCTCGGCCTGCAGCAGCTACTTCAGAGCTATGTTCTGCAACGATCATAGAGAAAGCAGAGAGATGTTAGTGGAGATCAATGGCATTTTTGCTGAAGCTATGGATTGCTTTCTACAGTATGTATACACTGGCAAGGTGAAAATCACTACAGAGAACGTGCAGTATCTCTTTGAAACATCAAGTCTCTTTCAGATTAGTGTTTTGCGTGACGCCTGTGCCAAGTTCCTGGAAGAACAGCTGGATCCTTGCAATTGCCTGGGAATCCAGCGCTTTGCAGATACGCACTCACTCAAGACACTGTTCACCAAGTGCAGGAATTTTGCGCTGCAGACGTTTGAGGATGTGTCCCAGCATGAAGAATTCCTTGAACTGGGGAAAGATGAGCTTATTGATTACATTTGCAGTGACGAACTGGTGATCAGTAAGGAAGAGATGGTGTTTGAAGCTGTCATGCGCTGGGTGTACCGGGCAGTTGAGTTGCGAAGACCAGTGTTACATGAACTTCTGACACACGTCAGGCTCCCGTTGTTACACCCAAACTACTTTGTTCAGACTGTGGAAGTGGACCAGCTGATTCAGAACTCCCCCGAGTGCTATCAGCTGCTGCATGAAGCCAGGCGATACCATATCCTTGGAAATGAGATGATGTCTCCTAGAACTAGGCCACGCAGGTGAGGAAATCTCTTTTCTCTCCTTGTTTCTGTAGGAGAAGGACATAGTTGTATGTATATTTGATATACACATGCCCAGAAAAAAAATCTCTTGCAGATTATTTATTTTGTATTCTGGAACCACTACAGTTACACTTCTATACTTCCCCACAACACATGAAGCTCACATGTCCTGAAAATGTACATGAGTCTTTTTGTACAGATCGCCTTACTGCTGTGAAATAAATGACATCTCAGGTAAGTGAAGTTATGTTATCTTGCAAGTAAAATATTTTCTAACAGTTAATGTTTGCTAGGCGAGATCTTAAGTTATTTCATACAATAGCAGCATCTCGAAAAGAAGTCGCTGTGCTATAGCAGGTAAACCATTCCATTTCCCAACCTTCTTTCTTTTTATAACAAAGTCGTATGAGTGTACAGCACACTGTAAGAGATGTGGATGGGGATATACATTCAGAGCATTCACTTGCTACATCACAAATACTTTACAGATGGAGTAGTACACAGAACTGTAATAGACAATAGACAGCAGAACAGGTTCTTAACTGTAAAGAAACTGAATCTTGCATTTTTAAAGAACTATGCACCAGTTCCTGAAGTATTTCATACTTATTCTGTGACACTTTAATAATTCAGAATTGCTGCTGCTTAATAATGTGTTACACGAATAGGTGACTGAAGGTGCAAGAAGAAATGAGGAAGAGTCCATTAGTGTTGTTTATGGGCAATGGTGGTTAATTTTTTTTTCCTGAAAATATTTTCCCGGTAAAAGCCATACCTCCACATCATAGTTGACATGATAATTTATTGTCAGCTCCAGCTGATATAAGCTGTAGTTTTTAAAACCATGTGTTATGTTGAGGTGATGCAATGATCTGGCCTGGATAAACAGATTGTGTTAGGAGTTACTCCTCTTTGTTTACTCTTAGTCATATGTTGTTGCTGTACAGTGACTGTGCAGGGAACCTTTTTTTTTTTTTTTTTGGCATGTGTTAAAGGCTTGCTTATAGCAGCGGGGGGGGAAATACTTGGTAAGCATTTGCCCCATTAGTGGCTTTCCAGTCTTCAATCCTGCTGTGAGAGATGAAATTCTTCTTGAAGTTATTCTTAAAATCCTTGCAGCCCCGCTGCCAGGTTTTCTAAGCTGTACACTGCCACAGAGGGTCTTTGGAAACTTTTGGTTCCTGGCAGTTTGGAAACTGGTACAATGATAGTTTCTGAGGCATTTCATATCCTGAGTCTGGGCCTGAGGGAGGGACCATGGAATTCAGACCAAAGACTACCTAGTTTTGTGAGCGAGTTGGGAAGGGGCTATGTCATGTGGTATTTGGTGTTGTGTTTGGTGTGTGTTTATTACTCAATTTGATAAAGAAAGCAGATGCGCTCAGACCTAGCAGTTCTGTCGGAGTGCATGGCATGTAGGTACTTGAGAATCTGAATAGCCTCAGTGTACCATTCCACTTTGTAAATGAAGTACCTTGCCTAATAAAGGTGATATCTGGGGTTGGGGGGGGTTGGGATTTTGTGGGTTTTGTTGGTTGTACTGCTGAGCTTACTAAACTTCATGGTGAATTTGAGTAGGCAGGAACCAGAGGAGTAATTTACAACGAGGAAAAAACCGGCTGGCCTCCCAGCAGGATATTTTTCCCCTTTTCTATATTACATTCATGGAATAGTTCTTTGTCACTTGTTTCTGTTGCCTATAGCAAAAAGAGATCACGTTTTAAAATAGTTACCAGGTCCCCCTTCCCCCATGTTTTCATCACAACTTTTCTGGGCATTTCTGAGGGTTTGGAGAGGAGAGGGTGCTGGGGAGCTCTTTTCCATCTTTCTTGCCTTCCTTCAATTTCTTTTTTTATATAAACTGTTTCTAAAGGGAGGCGGGCTGCAGGATCAGAAATTCCCACGCCAGTGTTCTTATTGAAACTTCTGGAAATTAATTGCGATTCCTTGTATGGGTATGCATGCACATATGGCAGAAGTGGGTTCTACCCATTTTTTTTAAAAGAACAGTGTGGATTGCAATTTGCAGTTTTGTTTTGTTTGGGTTTTTTTTTTTTTTTTTCTTTTTGAAGCCAGTGATGAGTTACCTAGAGTAAATAAAAGTTTAAAAGGTTGGGTAAGGGTTGCCTGCTTGCTCTGTGTGTTGTATGCCACTGGGCATTGTTGACAAATGCAGAACGTCTTTCTGAAAGAGCTTTTCAGTTACGTACTTGCAAAGACATAGTGACATCTTGAGGTTGTCTCCCGTGCTCCTTTTAAGTCTCTCTTGTCCCCTGCTGGTTGTGTTGCACAGCAAATCTCCAAGCTGAGATCAAGCAATAATACATTTCCATATACAAAACAAAACAGGCTCTTCCTACTGTATGCTTTGAATTATCTTCTGATTTTCATATACGTGTGAATTCTTCAATCGCACAGTTCCTGTTAAGCTGTCTGGTTACAATATATGAGTGTCCTCTCGAGTTAGTTAGAAGCTATTCCATTTATACATTTTAACACATCCTTTTTGGTTGCCTTTATAGAAAGCTTTAATGCAGTCCCTTATTTTTATCCCAAGGAGATGAGTTTCTGTTTCACTTTACATTTGTCTGTTACCCATTTGCTACCCAAAAGTAAATTAACAGGGGAAAAAGGGAGTAGTAATTTACCAGAATCCTGGTAATTTGTCTCCAAAACTTAAAATATTTTTGATTGTAATGTTTGAACTACTGAAAGTTCTTCTGTCCAGCTGACACTGTGCTGGTTGGTGTTCTCACCTTGTCTAGAGGTCTGTGTGTAACTCAGGACCCCTTGGAAACCTGCTCTTGGGAATGTATGAGATTATATGATACTCTGTCAGTTGTCTTCTGCTCCCCCTTTTCTATTTTGTGTACCTTTTCCTGACAAGAGTCTCCTGGAATCTCTTTAGTGCCTTTTTTAGTTCACCTCTGTTGCTCTGCTCACACCCTTTCTTCTGAGGGCTACAAGGAGGACTTTCTCTACCACTGATGGAGATCACAGCTTTTTCTAATCTCTATTCAAATATATCTTTAGTTCTTTTCTGGAATTAGTCTTTGTATGTTCCTTTTGTGTACTCCCCACTTGTTTTTGGTTTGGTTTTTTTTTTTTAAACTGATGTGTTCTCCATTTTTTTGTAAAAAATGTTTTGGAACTAACCTTGAAAACTCTACAGTGCAAGACTCCTTCAAGAAAATGTAACAGAGAAAATGTTTCTTAACCGAAGAAAGGATATGTGGTCCTAAAATATAGATGTGTGTATATATAGTGTGTGTATATATACCCATATATATAGATATATAGGTACTAAAATGTTGGGAAAAATTTTACGTTTACATGGATTTGAAATACTGTATTAAATTAAGATTTCCTTTAAAGAGCAAAATTCCATCATAGCAATTCATAAAGAGCTCTCTCCAATCAAAGATTTTGGTTCATTTAATTTTAAAATAAAGATTGATAATCTGGTACATTAAGCTTTTCGGTAAGTAAGTGGGGAACTTGATTCTAATCTAGAAGGTAATCAACAGACAAACCTCTTCCGTGCATATGGTTAGTTGATATATTTGGGCTTGCTTCTAAGGCAAATTATGAGATGAGTTGCTTGCTTATAAGGAAATTCTCTTTCTGGGTAATGCTTTGCTCGCACAGGAACTTCCCCTCTCTTATCCTTTGAGAGAGATTCTTTTCAGAGTTGTTCCTCAAAAAAGAAAAAAAACAGTAACAGTAAATACATAGACACCAGGAACGAGCATCACCTCAAAGCTGAGCAGTTGAAGAGAGTGTTTCTTCTCTGGCAGTGTTCAAAAAAACAGGTAGACGTGGCACTTTGGGACATGGTTTAGTGGGCGTGGTGGTGTTGGGTTGATGGTTGGACTGATGATCTTAGAGGTCCTTTCCAACCTTAATGATTCCTAGTTTTTACTTTCATTAAAAAATAATCCAGCCACCAAGCCAGGAAACATGAATTTACTACTTGACCCTTAATTGGTTTAGTGGTGGACTTGGTAGTGTTAGGTTAATGGTTGGACTGGATGATCTGAAAGGTCTTTTCCAACCTAAACGATTCTATGATTCTGACTAGTTCAGGTGTGTAAATATGCTTCCTCAGATGCATATCTTCATTATATAATCTTACAGTACATTATCATTTAGCATTGCTTTTGCCTGTTCAGAATATTCTGAGTAGAAAGATACATCGTATATTTAAATTGTGGTGTGTGGTGACAAGAAGATAGAAGGGCTAAACTAGTTTTATTCCTGGTTTTTCAAAATAGGGAAAATGTCATCAGGATTTATAAGCTAGTATATGCATAAGTTCACATGTTAAGAAATTTGGGGACAGATCATGCAGCTTTTATCTCAAATGCAGTCATAAGGCAATTGTTTGTTTGTTTTGTTTTGTTTTTTTTAGAGAGAGGACTGCAGTACACAGCAATGGTATGAATGAGATGCCTGTTCATACCAGGATTGAAGTTAAATCGCAACAGAACAGAAAGGCTTACTAAAAATAAAATTGATCTTGTATTCAGTTTTACATGATCAATAGACAGCAGTCCTTGAAATAACTATACAAGTGCAAAATCCTTTAATCTAAAAATGCCCTGAGAAGAAAGGATTTTGACAAATGCTTACAAGAAATTATAAATTTCAGAGAAGGAATAAAAGTCATAGTTTGATTTGCACATTGAAGGTGGTTGGTTGATTCTCTACATTCAAATGTGGATTAACATGTAAGAAGTTTTGTTATTGCTCTGAATATAGAATATAATGCAGAAGCATCAGGTTAGTAGAAGGAGAATGAGAATGTGGAATAGAATTTAAAGACTTGTGTTGCAGACGTTGCAGGCTGTCTAATGCTTAATTTTTTCACACTGAGTTCTAGTTTTTAGTTTAAGTTTGAATTTTTATTTCAGCATTCCTTGATGTTTCCTTCTGTAGCTACACTTGTTTTTCACCTTTTTTAACTGTGCATTGGCTTTAACGTCTCTTTCTTTTCCCTTATGCTGGTGACTATATGCCTTCAGCTTTTTTTTTTCTTTTTTTTCAGAAGTAACTTGAAATATTTTAAACTTTTTGAATATTTAAGCAAAATAAAGTACTATGAATTTTGTAAAATTCCAGGGGGGACATGGGGACTGGTTTCAGTGTGAAACAGATTGCTCATCTCATTGTCTCAGGCCTCGCTTGAACTCCGTTTCTGATATATCTACCTACACAGTCAAAGGAAAAATATTACTAGAGTAAGAGCTTTTTGTATTTTTTAATGATTTGATTTTCACATAGAACGTTATGCGGTGAGACTCGACCACTTACACAGAACGCCTGTTGGTGTGGTAACCTGCTACGTAATGAGACAGCTGGAAACAGGGAAAACCTCTATTTGCTAAATGACTCTTCTGTTTTCTTTGCTATAGAAGTTAATACCAAATACTAAATTTTCCAGTTTTCACACAGTTTTGAAGACAACGTTGTTTGGCCTCGATGTACTAATAAATATTTTCTACATCTTTGTTTTCTGTGTTCCCTTTTTTTAGATCAACTGGTTATTCTGAGGTGATTGTTGTTGTTGGAGGCTGTGAACGAGTTGGAGGGTTTAATTTGCCGTACACTGAGTGCTACGATCCTGTAACAGGAGAGTGGAAGTCACTGGCTAAACTTCCAGAGTTTACCAAGTCTGAGTATGCAGTGTGTGCTCTACGGAATGATATTCTTGTTTCAGGTGAATAATCCTAAAAAATTTAAGAATTTTTTTCTTTTCTTTGTTGCTTTGGCCTGGTTTTCTTGGTTTTGGGGTTTGTTTGGTTTGTGTGTGTGTTTGGTTTTTTTTTTATGTATTGTGAACTTCCAGAAGCTCAATTGAAAGTCACTTTCTGATGTAAATGGTAAACACCAGTGCCAAACCAATCTTACTGTAGACAAAAGTGTTTTCTGTGATTTTTGTTTTGTATTAATTGGCAGGTTTTTTACAGCTGATTCCAGGCTATCAATTGTATTTAAACAGACTAGCTTATGCTCATTAAGTATGCTGCTTTCAAATACAGTAGTGGCCTGTTTGCAGCAACAGTTGGAAAAAGTACAAGCAAAAAATCTCAAGCAGTTTTTTCCTAGCAGCATTTTCTCTGCTACAAAACGTGCTGTGTGCTGGTTAAAAACACCAGTTGCTTAGGAGCACTGCAGCACTGGTACATTTCTGGTGACTTGTTTCTATCGTATGGCTGCCTAGACTGCAAAGGAAAAACAGTAAAGCTTCTTCTCATTGTGGGAATGTAAAATGGAAACAAATTTCTTCTAGCGCCTGAGTTGGGGATCTGTTTATACCAGCCTTTTACAGTGAAATGAGCAATAGCTATAGGTTTTTAACCACTTCTCATTCAGCCTTTTAGCAAGAGTGAATGATAGGGTACAGTTGACAGTTTGGACACCAAGCCCCATGTATTAGTTTAACCAAAGAAACTGTCTCCTCAGATTTGTAGTACCCATGTCATTTGAAAAAAACGTAAAACAAGATGTGTGCACGAACCAAATAGGGGAATAGCGAGTGTTAGGGATATGCCGTGAGGCACATAAACGGTTAAGAAATTGAGCATCTCATCCAGATAGTGACACTGAAGGGAATCTGAAGAGCATGGGGCAAAAGCCATTGAAATGCATTCCAATCTCAAGAAATAATCTAATGTGACCTCAGCATGTTACTAGGAAAGGCACACATAAACAAAATAACTTACTGTATGTTTTCATGTTTGAAATCCACTGAAGTGGACTTTTTCTGTCTAATGTATAAATATAGATAGGTCTTTATTTCACCTAAAAAGGATGTAAAGTTTTCATTGCCCACTGTAGAGGGGCATGTTAATAGCTAACATTTCTCATTCAATAGTGAATTTATTCATATTGGCATATTTTTATTTTTAAAGGTGGAAGAATCAATAGCCGGGATGTTTGGATTTATAACTCTCAACTTAACATTTGGATCAGAGTTGCCTCCTTAAATAAAGGCAGATGGCGTCACAAAATGGCTGTTCTTCTTGGTAAAGTAAGAGAAGTATATTTATAATCCTTTTTATAGTGGGGATGTTTGATGTATATAAGAAAACACTGCAGAAAACTTCTGTCCATATTTAGTATTACTTCGACTTTCCTATCAAACAATTTTAAAAATACATATTTTCAAATAAAATAATACTTTAAACAATTAGGCTCTTCTTCAGTCAGACACTATCCATGGACATGAAAATCATGTTACTCATAAGTTATATTTTTGTGCGTTTTTGTCACTGAAGTGTCTTATCCCCAAGAAGCAATTTTTTGGGGAGGCAAAGAAGCATCTGGATTTGCCTATGCTTCAAAAGTGCTGTCAAAACTTTTGACAGTTTATGCAGTTATTAACAGAAACTTGTACTGCTCTGAATGTCAGCTCTGTGCTCTTTTATTTAATGTTTTATATTGAAGTTAATCAAATATATGCTGTGGGGAAGTGGGAGGTTTTGCTGTATTTTGAAGGCATATATGCCTTAACATAAAAACAGTAGTTGGGATCAACTGCCTGTGAGGATTCCATTAATGAAAGTTAGGGAAGATGTGCATGTGGTGTCCCTTGGAGTGAGTAACTTCTTGGAGACGAGACTTGCAGCTGGAGCAAATAGAGGGGAAAAAGGTAGACATAAGTAATACTGAGCTCTGCTACTTACATATGAGAGAAGCAACAGGAAAGTAAAGAAGACTTACAAACTGAGAGAAAGAAATATTTTTGTAAGCAAGTGGGAAAAAGTAAAACAGAAGAGTAAAGGTAAATGCACATGGACTTTTGCTGCTGCTGTTGCTGAATGTAATCTGTAAAAAGAAACGCAGAGAAGTGCCTTTTTTAACAAATGCCATTCAAATATTTGGACGTGTGTTTGTAGTGAGGAATGCCTCGTGTGACTGAATGGAACTCTCCAGAGAGTCTTTACAGACTGTTTTTAGACCATATTCTTCTCCTCCTATGTATAAATTAAAAATTTGAGGAAAGTATCACTTCACAAACCTAGCAAATTA
The DNA here is from genome assembly GCF_030463565.1 of Pelecanus crispus. NCBI lineage: Eukaryota > Metazoa > Chordata > Aves > Pelecaniformes > Pelecanidae > Pelecanus > Pelecanus crispus. The sequence goes on along the minus strand of NC_134651.1, from coordinate 26,111,849 downwards.
GGATTCTTGCAGCTTTAAATGAATTTAATTTCTATTTAAATGTAACAACTACTCTAAAAATGAAATGATGATAGTTTTCACCACTTTGCATAGGTATATGTTGTTGGAGGATATGATGGGCAAAACCGCCTCAGCAGTGTAGAGTGTTACGACTCATTTTCCAATCGATGGACAGAGGTGGCTCCCCTTAAGGAAGCTGTGAGCTCTCCAGCAGTCACCAGCTGTGTTGGCAAACTGTTTGTGATCGGGGGTGGTCCTGATGACAACACATGTTCTGACAAGGTCAGTTAATTGTATTTGATTGCATCTTCTATGCATGGTAAACAGTATTGCTGGTTTAAAAACAGATCATACAAGAGATCTGTTTTAGCTGTTTTGCTGAATGGAGTATGGAATTACTATAATACAAAAAATACAGAGTAGAAAATGTTAACTCAATAATATACTGTTACTGTGGTCTTTCTCATGGATACTGTCATTGGTTTTACAAGTTCTGTGAAGTTTTAAACCTGAGTTTTGGGAAAATAACATTGACTATAGTGCATATATAGACATATTGATATGTGGACCTATGTTTATATTGACTTCATTTTCTTGGTGAGATATTGCCCACCAGGTATTGCTGCTTTGGCTCTCCTTGTATAACCTGTGTGGGTGTGCCAGGTTATTATTTCAGTTAGGCTTTTAACCTGAAACGCATGTATTTGTTTTCAGGTTCAGTCTTACGATCCCGATACTAATTCTTGGTTGCTCCGTGCAACTATCCCTATCGCAAAAAGATGTATTACGGCTGTGTCTTTAAACAATCTGATCTATGTTGCTGGTGGGCTTACCAAAGCAATATACTGCTACGATCCAGTTGAGGACTACTGGATGCATGTACAGAATACATTCAGCAGACAGGTAATTAAAACTAAAAGGCCTGTAGACATCTGAAAGGTATTTCTTTACATTAGTATCTTGGCATGAAATGAGTATACACTTGATTAACCCTGTTAAAATTGCATCTCTGATTCCATTCTTGCTTTACTACTTCATCTATATAATTCAAAACCTCACAGAAGAAGTAGTTTCTAAACCAGTTGCTTTTCAGCTGGGTGTCACTCTTAGCCAGTCCAGTCTTTTTGTTTGAGAGCAGTTACTGTTGGGGAACAGTGTAATGGTATAATGGATGATGTTTTAATTGTATAGAAATTGATTTCTGTCAAGTTCTGCTGCATGTTTTTATTTAGACTGAAGATAGTTGTTTCCTTATAACTGATTAAAACTTTTCAATGTAACAGAAATACCGATGACTGTTTTTACAGTGTGAAAAAACCCCACTGTATAGCACAGAAAGTATCTGACTTAAGCAGCAAGAGCTGTTACCACTTCCACTTAAGGAGCACTGAGCAGAATTTAACAATGTGTCCCCTCGGTCATGAAGTGTGTGTATATCAGTTCATTTTCCCTATGTTTTTAAAACATCAGTCACATACTCTACAGTATCTGCCTAAGCAGAAATTTGTTCTTATTCCTGGCCTTCCCTCTATTCCTCTGTTCTGATATGCGTTCTCTATTTAACTGAATTTTTTTTTCCATGCCTGCTTTTAAGGAAGAAATAAAATCCTATCTCTCTTGTTTTGAAGTAAGACATAGTGCTGTCTTTCTCATGCACTCTTTTCTTAGTCACGGCTTTTTTCCTCTCCCCTGTTTACATCCCTTTTCATTGTCTGTTACTCCTCTAAGGTGCTTCTCCTTGTTCCCATTTTTTGCATTAATGGTACCTACTGTGGTCCCTCTTCTGAAAACCTTTGTTCTCTCCTCCTTTCCTTGTCTCAGATGTTTAAATGGTAAGTACAGTGTTCAGCTGTATCCCATTGTATCCCTTGTCTGAGCTTTGTGTAGTGAAGGCTTAGACCTGAAATAGTCTTTCTGTAGGATTGTGCTGCTGCTTTCCCCAATTCTGGTGCTTTCTGCATTGGCCCTTTCAGGAGGGAATAGTATAGGCCAGTCTGTTTACAGACGTAGTCACAATGCTGTCCTTCTGCACTGGGGTAGACGTGCAGGAATTGAGGTCTTGTCTTTTAAATAATCATGGGTTACTTTGTGTATTTTGAAACAGGAGAATTGTGGCATGTCTGTGTGTAATGGAAAAATCTACATCCTTGGTGGAAGACGAGAAAATGGTGAAGCCACAGACACTATTCTTTGTTATGACCCTGCAACGGGCATTATCACAGGAGTAGCAGCCATGCCCAGGCCAGTATCATATCACGGCTGTGTGACGATTCATAGATACAATGAAAAAGGCTTTAAACTGTAGTTTTTTCTTGAAAAAAGAAGAAGATGGCATGAAAGAATCCAGTGGTCTGCTGCAAGACAGGCTTTTTAAAGATTCCTGAAGCAGGAAAATGCCCTTTCCCTACCTAAGTGTCATACGAAAATTATATCCTGTGCCTTTAGAAAAAGGGTTAATTTAACTTACAAAACAAGTCTACAAATCTCTCCAGTAACCAGAGTTCGGTTATATCTGCTGTGGGCTCTGATAATGAGAGCAGTAATAGTATGTTGTACTAGTGCTCAGAAGGTTTGCCCTCTGTGTGATTAGTAATTAAAATCTTGGAAGCTTTGTGGGGAAAGTGCCTTCACAAGCATTTGTGCCTCTGTCCTAAGAAGTGATATCTGCAAGGTGTTTCAGGTTCTGCTAATTGGAAAAATACATAGGCAAGTAAATACCAAGGAGTCATCTAGGATAATTACCAACAATTTTAAAAAGCTTACACAATTATAATTCACATGCACAGCATTCTTACAAGCAGATTACTTGGCTTAACCAAGTAGATTTTATGTCAGATCATGCATGGTTTGGAATTAAAAAAGACAAACAAAACAAGCTGCATAGGACAAATATTAGAATCTTTGAGGGATGCTTTTTTCTGAAGGAGAAACTGGTTGTTTAGTGAGCCACTGCAACAGACTGCAGTGACGATTGTGGACCTTAACGCTATGGACCTTATTCATAGTGTTGCTAAATGTTTATCAGAAGTACAAGGCTCCATGACATGGAAAACTAGTGATCACTGGAGTGTAGGCATCCATCTGTGAAGCAGATTTTGAATCCCAGTTCTTAACTTTTTGAATAGTATGGCTGAAGTCTGAAAGTTACTGGGTTCACTCTTTGCTCACTGCAGTGTATCTCTAAACTATGCAAGGAATAAAGGATGATGAACTCTCGATTCTTCCCCTTTTCTGAATCACATTATAAATTACCTGATAGTAGAGGTAGGGACATGGGTTGCACCATACAGCTTGTAAATTGCTGTTTTGGATATCTCATCTGCAGAGATGGCACCCACCAAGTATTTCTTGGCCTTTCTTCAGACAATCACTTACTCTAGCACAGTTAAACTGCTGTATAAGCTGCTTGGCCACAGGTGAAGAAGTTCTGGAAAGGTCCCTCCTGTCACCAGAAAAATATCTGTGCACCAGTCTGTGTAGCCATATGAGGTAATTCCCACACAACATGTTTTGGCTAATTTTGGAGTCTAGGAGGCACCTGTATTTTGACCTGGTGTATGTTTTATTTTGAAGTCCTCCCTAGACTTCTGTACTAGGTCTCTTTTATTTCCAGTACACAGTTGTATAACTGAGGCACAAGTTCATAAAAACTGAAGTAGCACTTGAGAGTTGGAAAATGAATAGGACTGTCTGTGTACCAATTTCCTGTTAATCACCAAAAACCCCAGGAACTGCCTTGTAAAGGAACTCTGAGGACAGCAGCCAGTAGGGAAGTTGGTCAGTGCCAGGGCAGAAAATAAAAAATTCCGAGGCCCCTGCAGAGACAGCCCTGGCCTCGGGGTTCTGGTCTCCGTGCTTGCTCAGGAGGGTGAAAACAAGCACCATCTCTGGAACATCATTTGTTCCACTGGACTTTCTTCATCTGTTTTCCCAGAGTATTTCTTCATGAGATGGAAATTCTGACCCTCAGTGAAGCTATGCCAAACTGGGAGTCATCATTTTCACTAATATACAGTCATGACTTTTAAAGAGCACTGGGAGCTGCACTTTGTGATGCATTAACTTGTAACCTCAGGAAAGGACACAACCTTCAGTTTCTGGCTGAATACCAAACACTGCTTTGTATATGCTAAGAATACTAATAAAATACAAGTCTCTTGTGTATCAGTGATGTAATTAGGAAGTCAGTCCCTGAGCATGTACATTCACATTGCCCTAAAAAGAAAGTCCCTTGGTAATGTAAAGACAAATGAATCAGATAAATTAATCCTTTTCTAAGTTTCTTGTGTTTCTGCTCGCCAAGTGTTACTTTGAAAAGGTAATTTCAGTACCTGTGAATAAGGTCCGTTGATAGCAATGGTAATTGCCCAGTAACTGATATTATATACTAACACTGTATATAACTTGTGCCATCATTGTAAATGAAAATGTAAAAAATGATAGGAGCACTTCATTAGAGATGCAATTTTAAAAATATTCTCCTTTCCTTTGATTTCCTTCTTGTTTGTTTTCAGACTTGTAATATCGATTGTCATGCTAAACTGTTTTTAGACATTCTTTATTCTTTAGGTGTAGTACAATGTTATTTATGTATAGTATCTTTTAATCTGTGTTTATAATACTGCACTACTCTGTAAATAACAAGATACTGCATTCTATGGTTTTGAAGATTCATTTTATAGTTTAGTTGTCTTTTCTTAACAATTTACGTACTGTTACCTATTATTTTGAAAATGACAGTGTTTAATGAACCAGTAAATGCAGAAATGTAGATGTAGAAGAAGACTTCTGCTTATAATTCTTGAGAACCTGTATTCAATGCTGAACAGTTACATGTGTGGAGCATTGCTAAAATGGCAGTTATTCATGCAATGATTTCCTTAAAACAAGCAGTGAATTTTTTTTTTTGCTTGTTAACTCTGTAAATAATTGGCACTTATGGTCTGCTCTGTTAGAACATTATTTTTAGATGTACTAGAAAAGAACAATTCAACTTTGTTTAATGAAAACATACCATTTTTCTAGAAGGATGCATTAATTTGGAAGTCGCATTCCTGAGCCACCTGTTCTCCAATGCATTTCACTTAGGTATACATGAATTCAAAGATTTAAACTCTCACTGTTATGCATATCTAGCTGCTTGCAGTTTAGGGGCTTGAGCAGCAAGTTGGGGTGGTTTTTTTTGTCTCAGCTAGGAGAGAAAATTATTAATGTTGTCTGGTATAATCAAAAGATTTCCATCATAAATGGTAATAGGTTTGGCAGCTCCAAGGTAAACGCTTGCACAAAGATGTAACTTCAGTCTAACCATACATGGAAAGAGGGCTCAAGTATCTCCAAAGTCACACCTAAAAAAAATCCTGAGAGTTGTCTAATATTTCCCTCCACTAAACAGATTATTACCTTCTAAGTATTTCACTTTTAAAAAGAAACGAGAGTAAATGTTTTTCTTCTCCATTTTGATGTCTGCTTCGTGAGTTTACATCCTTCGGTTCTTAGCAATATATTAATTGAAAAGAAAGCTGATGCTTCCTTGCAGCCTGGCTTCCAGAAGGTTCTGAATAGGTAACTTCAGTACTGCATTATAGTGCAGCCTATAGTCTTCCGCTTTTAGATACACCATGCCATTCCCTCATTTTACAGCCATCAAGCATGTAACATTGCCTGGTAACGCATTTAGTTTTACCTGTAGGCTCCCTTATACTGGTACTGCTTAAGAAGGCATAATTTGTGGAATCTCTCTCATTTGTACCTTCAGATGATTCATTTTATACTCTGTGCCTGGTATGCATTTTGAGGATTAGGCACTGTGCTTTCCACTCTAGCACCAAGGGTCTAGAGTTGTACTGACATTTTTTTATTTTAATTGGCACCAACGCAGTTCTCATCAAAGATTACTTTTGTTTCTACTCTCTGAAGCACAGATATCTTTAATGCAGATTATGTTGATATGGACCCTTATCCTAATTTTCTCAAGCTTTTTAAGTGGTATTTTTAACACTGCAAATTTTTTGAGAGAGGCTGATGATATAGGAAGAGAAGGTGCTCACCTTGACAGAGGTTCAGAGAAAGCTTTGGTCACTTGTGCTTGAAAGCAAGGACACTGCTGACTGTTCCAGCTTCTTCCTCAAAATAGTTGAGTTCACCACATTATCTTAGATTATTACTCAGTTTATCCTGCTTTTGTTTTATTTGAGTTACAAGCACAAAACAAGAAGCAGTCCCACTCTCTGTGACTTCAGGCTTCCCTCCTGCCCGAGGCATGGTGATGTGCTGGAGCTGCCACTCTCAGTGGGTAGGCAGAGCTGTGAACTTAGTCCAGCTCCAGAGAGACAAGATAGAAACTCGGCAGGGAGAAATGGCAGGAGGAAATGCAGTGCATTTGGGGTTTGTGCGTTTGGCTGGGCTTGCTGAAACCAAGACCTTCTGGATGCTCCTAAGTTTGCAATTCCAGATGCTGAAACTCAGGTGGTGAAAATATTTTATGTTTGCAAATTCGTTGAACTCAGTTGGAGCGATAAAGGTGCATATATGGTCATAGTCTTCTAGCAGCAACATTCAAGAAAAGCCAAAGGTTCATTTTTCCTAATTGCCCAACTGGGCAAATATATGTGGGTGTTTTCCTACCACTGAAAATGGCAAAAGCCAATTCAAGAGCATTAAGAAACTCACAAGACTTGATCACTGTGAGACAAAATGAATGTTTTTATCTGAATGTAGCCTCATGCACACAAGAAAGTACAAATTAAATGGTTTATTGTGCCTGGTTAAAAAAATCAGCAATATATACTCAGAGGAGTCGTCTACAAGGTAAGATGAGATTTTTGAGCAGAAATTTGCTATCTGGTTGGGGGCCAAGCAGTGATTATTACACACCCCCCCCCCAGTATGCCTAGCACACAAGTTTCCTTGGTGTTGAATTATTTCAGGTGGTGTTAATCAAAATGGATCTTACTGTCAGTTTATCGTGATTGTGTCAGTGCTATGAGCACTGCCACAAAATGGTAAGCAGCCGCCTACCAGCCCCAAACCAGATGTGTGAATCACATGTGCTCTGCATGCTGGCCTTGCGTCAGCTGTCTTCCATAACCAATGTTACACATAAACTTATGTTACTCAAAGTATATAGCCCTGATAACATTACTGTCTAAGAACTTGTATTTACAGGAACATGTCTTTTTTTCTACTGTAGTGCTCCAGTCTATGCTGATATGTGTGCACATCTGTGCATGTGAATAATTTTGTGATCATTTTCTGATAATGCTGTTACAAGTAATGCACATAAAAGCCCCTGTGCAGAGCATGTCGATAATGTAATTATGGCTTACTTTGTATTATTAGTTCCAAAGAAAATAATGTGTGTTAATTTTGAAAATACCTGTGCCTTGAATTCATTTGTAACTTTATCTATTGTGAGAAAAGAGCCTGGATTACTTCTCCCAGTTTGTTATCTTTATTAGGATCAGCCTTACTGTCCAGACTGTTGATATCCTTCTAAGAAATAAGCCTTGCCATTCATTAACTAGAATAGTTAAACCTCTTGTTTAGAATATGCCTAGAATGTTTCCATTATTACAATGCTATGGCAGATTTAGTCTAGGGAAATCAGTATTTTTTTTTTTCCTATGTTTTGTTTCCAGCACTCCTCAGTGACAAAGGATTTGAGTTTAGTCTTTGACTTCCTGTCCTTAACCTGTACAGTTTCTTGTTTCAGTCAATAGCCTCTACGGTATTTCTGAACGCTCCAACTTGTCAGTCATGAACCTCTTGTTCAATAGACATAATGTAAAGCAATAATATGGCACAGCATGGCAATAAGCAAAATCAAGAGACTTGAGTGTAATGTACTGTTACTAATTTCATCTGTGTAAATGCTGGACCTATGAGTCATTCTCCTTTCGGTACACCTGTAGCAACTTGGAGTCAGATTAATAGGAGCTACTTGGCCATGGAAAGAGAGTTTACCTCCTGAACTTGTTATTCATAGGATATTTTATCTTCACCTGAAATCATGTTTTGATTTTCCTTTTTTGCTGAGGAAAGCAGCAGTTCATGTTATTCCTTGCCAGTTCCTTTATTTACTGAAACATGAAAGGCATAGTTCTGCAAAAAGCTGATCTTGTCTTCAAGAACAACCTGGTGCAGCACAAATGACATTTGAACAAAAAAAAGTGCAGACCACTTACTGTGTGCCAGAGTCAGTGTAATGTTATCTTGCATATAACATTAAAGTCTTCAGATCGTGCTGACAATAGAAAAGTTTTGTAATGTAGAGCAATTGCAATAACACCTGTTATTTAAACATATTTCTTGCATAATTCTTTGAAAGTTTTTTAAAGTTCAGTGTACCTAATAAACATTTGCCTTTTGAATAGTTCACTGTGTTTTATTTAGGTTATGAGAAGTTCCAGGGTGGGGCTTGGTGGTGCAAGGAGGAAACTCCTTCCTCTTTTTTTTTTTTTTTTTTTTTCTGGGTCATTTAACTTGTTGGATTCTGCCCCTTTGTAGTCTCTATATCCATCCATCGATCCATTCTTCTGTCTCCCAGTCTAGGTGTTCTCCCTGCTCGTCTTTCTGTCTTCATCATGGAACTTACTATTGACATGAATAAAGGCAAGCTGGAGGCTGTGCAGAAGGGTAAACTTAGGGGGGTAAATAAAAAAAAAAAAAAAAAAGAATTACAAAGCAGGGGGTGGGATGTGAACTACTGGTTAGTCCTGGGTATTGCGATGGGAAAAGGATGTGAATGGACTTGGAAGACAAAACCAGCATGTGAAATGAGGAAAAGGTAACATAATGCTAAGGAGCAACAATACAGGTTGGAAAGAATCCCATAGAACATTTATTGTCCTAAAATTGGCTGCTACTTGGCCATCTCGAGGTCCTACCTGGCACGGTAAGGGGCTCCGACTGAGGGGGTGGTACTACTGCAGTTGAACTGATAGTATTTGGTTTAATACCCCATTTTTTTTACAGATTATATCCATCTTTCATATATTTTCTAGTGGAATATTGGCTGTACTCCTGGTTTCCTCTTCCCCAGTATGTGCATTCTGGACCTCAGACTTGAAACTTGCCTTTCACATTAATCCTAGTCTTCCCTTCTTCCCAAAATCATCTTTTAGGTATTGTGGCAATCAAATACAGCTTCCATAGCTTTGCCCTGTAGTCCACTGAGATCTAATCTGTATCACAAGTCTATACTCTGTGGGGTGTTCTGGATATACCAAAATAAAGCCCAAGGCACTGGGGCCCTGATATTCAATATACTCTGTGTGTCTCTGACACAGAGAAGTATAAAGAGAGAGAATCTCTTTGCAGAAGAGGTGCCAGACATTCTGCATTTTAATATAACTTACTTAAATGGACATGATGATACTGCTGCATCTTTCATGGGTTTTTTTCTGCAGCTTTGAGCTGCAGAAAACTGAAGTAGCTGCACTAATTTCAACAGTTTTGAACCTACCCCCACAGATCTGAGAGAGTCGTCTCTGTTGTACTATTGAGAGACGTAGTGGTTTTCAAATACCTTCTAACATTAACTAAAACTTGGCAAGCCAACAGCGTCTGCTGCAGTTCCGCAATGTGGCCAGGCTCGTTTACAGCAACCAAGTGGCTCTTGCTGTGGTGCCAAAAGTAAATTATGACCAAGTTCAATGCTTGCAGAAGTTTACTTTCCTGAAAGAAGTAACATTGCCTGAAAGGGAATCCACAGACTGCAAAGCAATGGAAATATTTTTGAGGGCTGGAAGCCCATTTTAAAATATTTTAAACATAGTCAAGTGGCAGCAATATTTTAACAGCAGCCTCTTCCTCTTTCCATTAAGTGGGAAAAAGGAAGAAAATAAAATTGAACTACATTATATATGTACTTTTCCTGATGAATATGATACAAATTCGAGTATAAGAACAGTCTCAATTGATTTGCTATAGTTCAGGTTAGTTCCTTGGTAAGAAGTCAGAAAGCTGTTGTAGCAGTGGTCCTGAAATCAGAAAAAAAAGAGGACTTTAAGGGCTAAGCCTTCAGCATTCAGCATACGTGGCCTCATAAATAAGTTTGCAAATACATGTATGAGCAGGACATTAATTGATGGTTAGCAGCTCACTGCATGAACCATGGGACTACCACAGACCAAAGCACTATTTGCCATTAGCCGCACCTGACAGAGGTATTACAATCTGGCCCAAACCAAACATGAACTGTGTGCTAACTACACTACTTCGGACAGTTTTAGTCCCGATTTTCGAGACTATGAAATACAGTGAGTAGTAAGTACGGTGTAAAGAGTTTTTTGAAGCCTAGCCGTAAGGAGTGCAAAAGCCTTGGGCGCCCAACAGGCAAGGGCAGGAGGTGACGCTGCGCTTGTGGGCTTTTGGTGTCTTACATCTCAGTCAGGCCGCGCCTCATTTCTTGGGGTTTGGTTTTTTTTTTTTCCTAACCATCCTCCTTTCGCTGATTATTAAAATATCTTCTTCAACAAGCTTTTGGTGTCTTACATCTCCGTCAGGCCGCGCCTCATTTCTTGGGGTTTGGTTATTATTTTCTAACCATCCTCCTTTCGCTGATTATTAAAATACCTTCTTCAACAAGCTTTTGGTGTCTTACATCTCCGTCAGGCCACACCTCATTTCTCGGGATTTGGGGGTTTTTTTCTAATCATCCTCCTTTCGCTGATTATTAAGATATCTTCTTCAACAAGCTTTTGGTGTCTTACATCTCCGTCAGGCCACGCCTCATTTCTCGGGATTTGGGTTTTTTTTTTCTAATCATCCTCCTTTCGCTGATTATTAAAATATCTTCTTCAACAAGCTTTTGGTGTCTTACATCTCCGTCAGGCCGCGCCTCATTTCTCGGGATTTGGGTTTTTTTTTTCTAACCATCCTCCTTTCGCTGATTATTAAAATATCTTCTTCAACAAGCTTTTGGTGTCTTACATCTCCGTCAGGCCGCGCCTCATTTCTTGGGGTTTGGTTTTTATTTTCTAACCATCCTCCTTTCGCTGATTATTAAAATATCTTCTTCAACAAGCTTTCGGTGTCTTACATCTCTGTCAGGCCACACCTCATTTCTCGGGATTTGGGTTTTTTTTTTCTAACCATCCTCCTTTCGCTGATTATTAAAATATCTTCTTCAACAAGCTTTTGGTGTCTTACATCTCCGTCAGGCCGCGCCTCATTTCTTGGGGTTTGGTTTTTATTTTCTAACCATCCTCCTTTCGCTGATTATTAAAATATCTTCTTCAACAAGCTTTCGGTGTCTTACATCTCCGTCAGGCCACACCTCATTTCTCGGGATTTGGGGGTTTTTTTCTAATCATCCTCCTTTCGCTGATTATTAAGATATCTTCTTCAACAAGCTTTTGGTGTCTTACATCTCCGTCAGGCCACGCCTCATTTCTCGGGATTTGGGTTTTTTTTTTCTAATCATCCTCCTTTCGCTGATTATTAAAATATCTTCTTCAACAAGCTTTTGGTGTCTTACATCTCCGTCAGGCCGCGCCTCATTTCTTGGGGTTTGGTTATTATTTTCTAACCATCCTCCTTTCGCTGATTATTAAAATACCTTCTTCAACAAGCTTTTGGTGTCTTACATCTCCGTCAGGCCGCGCCTCATTTCTTGGGGTTTGGGTTTTTTTTTCCTAACCATCCTCCTTTCGCTGATTATTAAAATATCTTCTTCAACTTTGATCACTTAATAAAATAAGGTCGCTTCAGCCAGGAAGGCGGGGTTAGGCCGATACATGAACATACCTAAACAGAAACACGACAGCGTCGCTAATCGCGGGGCTTTTTTCTGGTGCGGAGGGTCGGTCCCCGCCCACCACCCCCTGGTTGCCGCCGCGCTCGGGTCCGCACCACAGCGGCGGCGGCAGCTCGGCCGCTGCCCCCGAGGGCCCTCCCCGCTGCCCCCGAGGGGCCCTCCCCGCTGCCCCCGAGGGGCCCTCCCCGCTGCCCCCGAGGGGCCCTCCCCGCTGCCCCTGAGGGCCCTCCCCGCTGCCCCCGAGGGCCCGCCCCGCTGCCCCCGAGGGCCCGCCCCGCTGCCCCCGAGGGGCCCTCCCCGCTGCCCCCGAGGGCCCGCCCCGCTGCCCCCGAGGGCCCGCCCCGCTGCCGGCTCCTTGGCTGGGGACCGGCCCGGCCCCACGCGGCCTGGGGGCTGGCGGCAGAGGGCCGCCCCCCGCCCGCCGCCGAGGCGGCACCTGCCCGCGGCGGCAGGTGCGGGGCCCCCCGGGGCGGTCGCCGGCCCCGTCCCGCCCCCTCGCCGCTGTCCGCCTGCGCGGGCCCCGCCCCAGCCGCTGACGGGCAGCCAGGCGCACGGCCCGGCGCTCATGGCGGCGGCGGCGCTGCTGGCGGTGGCGGCGGCGGGACGGGGCGGCGGGGGCCGGCGCTGAGCGCCCCGGGGCGGCGGGCGGGGGCGGCCGGTGCAGGCGGCGGCGGCGGGGCCGGGCGGCGCGCGGCGGAGCGCGGGTGAGCGGCGGGGCGGGCGGGGGAGGGGGAGGAGCGCGCGGCGGCGGCGGCGGCGGCTTTGTGTGCGCGGGCGGGGGAGGGGAGCGGCGCCGGCCGCGCACGTGGGCCCGGCCGCGCGGGCACTGCCCCGCCCCCAGCGCCCCCAGGGCGTCCCGGCACCGCCCCCGGTACCGGCACCGCCACCGCCCGGGCCCGGCCCGGCCCGGCCCGGCCCGGCCCTGCCGCCGCGCGGCTCCCCGGAGCGCCGCGCCTGGCGCGGCCTCGGCTTTGCCTCGCGCCTCCGGGTCCTGCCCCGCGGCGGCCTGAGGCGGGGGTCGGGGCCGGCGGCCCTGCGGGGGGCGGACGGGCCGCGCCCGGGGCCTCCCGCCCCAGAGGGGCCGCGCAGGCGGCGGGGAGGCGCCGGCCCTGCCCCGGGGAAGGGTCGCGGCTGGCGTCAAGCAGCTCTCAGAGGGCGCCCGGCGCGGTGGCCGAGGGCGGGGGTTCGTGCTGAGGCACCTGCGCGAGCCTCCGTGCCGCCGCGGGTGTTTGGGGTCGGTGGAGCTCCCAGCTCGGCGGTGCCGCGCCTTCCCCGGTGCGAGTGCCCGGCGCACGGCGGCGGTGCCGGCGCTGAGGGAAGCCCGGCTGTCGGAGGTCCCCAGCGGGCCGCAGCTGGCTGGCCTCTGCCATCCCGGCGCGGCGGGCTGCGCGCTTTGCTTCAGCAGGGGCGGATGGCCATTGCGGCACGGCCGTGGCCGTACGCACGGGCTGTGGCGAGCTGTGGCGAGCTGTGGCGAGCAGGAGGCCGTTCGAGCTCCCGGGGGCTGCAGAATGGGAGCAGCTCTGAGCTCTGCAGCTCTGGCTTGATCCGTAGCAACCGGGGAAGGAGGTGTCCCAGCTCTTTCGGGAGGTCCCCACGGTGACTCCTACGGCTGCAGGAGGTTTGAAGCCTGCCCGGAAGGTCGCTGTGGGTGATGCTAATGCTTTTATTTTTCCTCTTGGTGGAGTAGCGGGGAGAACATGTCTGGGATCAAGAGAGTGATCGCCGAGAAGGACCCCGACTATGAGGAGATCACTGTCACACATCCCAACAAGCGTCACAAAGCAGCTGAACAGTCAGGTAGGAGCGGTCTGAGCTGAAGGGATTTTTCTCCCGAGTGCAATTAGAAATGCCGTGGATGTGCATGCTGTCTGCAGGCAGGTCAGGAAGGGACTGGAGTAGCAGCTAAGGGGTCAAAGGGCAGAAATTGAGCAAGGGAGCTAGTGATACCTCTGTATCGCCAAATGAAGATGTGATTGTCGTACATGGAGCCATTCCTACCTGCTGGCTGAACCGAGCTTCAGTAAGGCGTGAGGATGCAGACTTCGGTGCGTGATAGCAGCTAGAGCACAAGCTCTCCAGGGCCGCAGCCATGCACTTTGCTTCCTGTTGCTTGCTGAATTATTTTCCAGTGCATCTTCCTAAGCAGTTACCCATGCTGAGATGTGCTCCAACCCATGCATCTCTTTTGCAGTTGAAGTCTGCTTCCAGAAAGATTGGCAGTTTCTTTACATTTTGCGGGATACAGGTCGCGCTACAGCATGGGGGAGGAGAAAGAAATCCATGACCCTGCAGTAGGGTTAAAAGAGATACATGACCCTGCAGTAGGTGGGCTGGCTCTTGGAAAAGACAAATGTTTGCAAGAGTAGGCAGATAAAGTGAAATGGAGCAGTGTAGAAGGGATAAGTTAGGGAGAAGGAAGGGACTTTGAAAGATGCAAGGGAGGAGGAGGAGGAGGAGCGGCTACCTGACTGACGGAAGGGTGGATAAAGAAGCGTAGTGGAGAGTAGCTGGATGAGTAGGCTTGCATTTGGCACGCTTGGATATGCTTGCTTTGGGAACCAGCCTGTTGGCAGGGTGGCCTGGGACAGGTTGCAGTCGTCTCTGGGCAAACAAGAGTAGAGCTTCTTGCCCCTGGGACAGGGAGTAGGCTAGTGATTTTTGGCATTCCACAGCTAGTAAGAGGATCGTGATGGGAGGAGCTGACGAACAGGGAGGTGAGAAAACCAATGCTGGCTGTGGGATCTGAAGAAGATCCAGGAACAGAGCAGGATGCCGGAGCTGCCAGTTGGAGAGCGACAGATGATGGCTTTGTGGGTGATGTTTTGGAGGATGGTGTACAGCTGGACAAGTCTGAGGAGGCTGAACTCCGGGTTGAATGTTGCTGGGCAAGTCCTGTCTGCCAGGTCAGTTAGGGAGCCTGACAGTGGAGCTGTGCTGGAGCTGGCCATGGCAGAAGAGCGTCACCACTCCCAGCTGCCTGCCCTGCCTGGCTGCCAGAAGTCGCCACCCTCTGTGGTGGAGTGTCCCGGGGACTGCAGATGGGTTTTTAATCTGCTTCTGAAGCAACTTTTCAGAAGGTCTTAATAACTAGCAGGCAAAGTCTCAGGGCCTTGGAAAACTGTCCTTGCCAAAGTGAACTTTCTGTTCAGGTGATTCCTCCAAACTGGCTTCTTTCTTCCTCTCGTGGAAGATCTTCAACTTTAGGTACAAAAATTCCTTAAGTTTACAAATTTCACTAACATGATCTTAATTAGGGACTGTGGTTGACACGAATGCTGGGAAAAACATGAAAATAAAGTGTTCTTAAAAGCCTCTGTAATATAACCACAAATCCTAAAGTGCTTTAATTGCCATAATGCCGGTGTTGCATGGCATCAGTTTTGGGAAGAGATGCATTTGTCCCTGTCTGAACTGTACATCTCATACCTTAATCTGTTTAGGTTTATTTTAAGTGTAGCCTTACATGTGAATTTCCTAGGCATGATGTTCATGGTTTGAGGAAAATTATATCCCTCTGGTTTTTTAGTTTTGCATTACTCATACAGATTCAACCATAATTCTGTTTTAATGTAGGCCTGAACTGTTTCTGGTCCTAGAATATATATACATATATGCACACGGATATCTGGAAATGAGTAAAAATATTTAGGATACCCCTGTTGCAAATGGAGCATCAGTTGCCTTAGTCCTGTTGTAGGTACCTGATCAGACACTAAAATTACGTATGCTAGCTGGAACATACCAGCAAAGTTTTGAGTTGCTTTTGATTTATTTACTCTTTCTGTTGGGATATTAGAAACCTCTTCAAACAGATATGTACCCTTTAGTCAAACAAATGCTTCTTCTGAAGCTCAAACCGAAGTCTTGGTGCTGTTGTCTCCTATTCCATGCAGAAACAATGTGAGAGTTTTTTTTTTTTTTTTTTAGAGGAATCCAGGCTGTTTCTCTGATCTGCTTTGCAGTGGGGTTGCTGTACTTCTGATACAGGCTGGAGGACCTTTTCCAGGCTTTCTTCTAGAAATACAACTCCTGCTTTTCCAAGTTCTTGCTTAGAACCTGCTACAAACAGGTGTTGTTTGAATCCCCATGATATAATGGAGGTGACTTAAAGGAAGGACAATATTAAAGTCTATGGTAGATCTAGGGAAAAAAGAATTGTTCTTCCTATGTTTATACATGTTCTAGAAAAGCACAATAAGATACCAATTTAGTTCTTAGCTGCTAATTTGCAGTAAGCTATTTGCACAGTTTGAAATATTAAACTACATGCTTTCCACCAAGGTCAATAAACTCTGGCTGAAAGGCTAAAATTTTTTGACTGCCGTGCTGGAATAGGATTTTGTAAGAGGTGGACCAGCTTTTGATAATGTAGTTTCCTTTGTGGGTAATAAAAGGCTTGTAGACACGCCAGAGCAGGCTGCACTTCATGCCAGTGCTGAACATATAAAGTGTTAGTTTGCTTTATTATTGCTGCATGATGTGGTGTAAATTTCCTGGATATAAATCAGGCCAAAGAGAGAAGAAAAATGTATGTAGTGTTCCAGCGTACTCCTGCACAATCGCAGCAGTAACTGCACTTGGCTGTAGCACATTTGAGTTTTCTGTTTACTGTTTACAGCTTTACTGAGCTAGAAGTAAACAAATTGCTCCTGCTCTTCCTATCTTCTGTTTTTTGTCATCTCAGACCTAAAAAGGAAAAAAATAGCCCTCCACATAAACCAGCTTTTAAAGATACATGTGGTTTTTGTTAAGACAAATTACTTTCTTTTGCAGAAAAATGGTCCTTCCCTTTTTTTGTGTGTATGCTGAACTTCTTATCCCTTCAATTCTTGCTCCATAATGATTTCTGATCTTTATTTTTTCAAACAGAGCCTCAAAAATAGAAATATAAATACTTCCTTCTTGTTTATTTTCCATGTGCGGCCTTGTACAGCTAGAGATGTTGCTGTGCAGAAGATTGAGACAATTATAAAAGAACAGTTTGCGGTCGAAATGAAGAGTAAAGAACATGAAATTGAAGTTATAGACCAGGTATAAAGGTTTTGTTCTTAAAAATACGTAGGATCCTGGTGTGTGGGGTTTGGGGGGGGGGAATTGCTGCAGTAGTTACCTGTTACTATATGTTACCTCTTCTTTTCGTAGCGCCTGATTGAAGCAAGAAGGATGATGGATAAGCTGCGTGCCTGTATTGTGGCTAACTATTATGCATCTGCTGGTCTCCTTAAAGCTGGAGAGGTAAAAATTACTTTGGTAATAGTAAGACTTTAGGGCATATTTGCTAAGGAAGATGCGTAGTTTACTGGATGTTCAGCTCATGTTTGGTTTTGAGAAGCGGTTTTCTGAAATGGTGGAATACAATCTGCTAGTGAGGTGGCAGTGGGAGAGGAGACCTGTGCATCACCAGCTGGGCCTCAGGTACTCAGCAGCTGAACAGTTGAGAAGTCGTTCAGCAGCACTTGGTTCTGGTTTGTGAAATACTCTCTGCTTTTTTCATCAGTTCTTGCATGAGACCTCCTTGCTTCTCACACACTGCACAGTTTATCCTTGCAGAGCCCTGAAAAGTGGAGAACATGCTTTCCCGTTTCACGGGAGGAGAGTGGAAGCAGATGGGTTTTGAAACTTCTCAGGGGGAAAAAAAAAAAAAAAAAGATTTCTTGAGTCTCAGGCAGTGCCGTGAAACCATCCTTCCTTTACCCTGGTAGCCAATCTGTTAATTGTTTGGTGAACAGACTGATGGCAGCAGTAAAGCAGGAGGTAAATCAAAGAGATATCACAAAGAGATTAAAAATTCACAAGGAGATTAAAAAAACCCCAAGCCCTACTAGTTAAACCCCAGTTCCGAGTACTCACAGGTTGTTCATGACTCATGCAGCCTCCCAATTGACATGCAGTTCGCTCCCGGTTTAGGTATTTTAGTTACCGTCTATTCAATTCAGGCAGTTGATCTAATTTCCGGTAAAGAATTTTGGAGAACTGTAGATGGGTTGAAGCAAACCTGGGCTTCACTCTAGTACAATGAGAATTTCTCTTCCAAGCAGTGACTTGCCCTGCTGCTCTGTTTTCCTATTGTGATTTCCAGAAGAATTGGAGGGGGGTAAAACCAAAAAGGTCCAGCTTGTTCTTTCCCTCACTGAACTTGAGTTGAGCGACTGGAGTTGAGAAGGATTTTGGTAATATTGGGAGGCTTGGAGGTCCCTTCTCTCGCCTTGATTTTTGTGTAGGCAGCTGAAGAATGTGAGCTGGATTCTGATCTTTGAAAGTGCTTTTATCCAATGTCATGTGTCAGCAAGAGTTTGCACTGTCTCCTGTTCTTTACTTGTTCTGCCATGCAAGGTGTTTGTTTTTTCCTTGCTGATTTTCACACTTGCCAGAAAAATAATAACTTTTGTCATTGTTTCGAAGTGTCCACAAAACTTTCTGGTGCATCCTTGCTTTGTTTAGTTTTCCTGTAGTTTTTATGAGCTTATGGCTAGTGTAGCTGTATCTTTGATTGCATTTTTAATTTTTTCTAAAAATCCTGATTTGCATGCAGGCTAAATCAGTTCTCTTTTTATTTTGAAATTGTTACTGTTTTCAGTTTTCTTTGTTGTCTGTTTTTAATGTGTGGTTAATGTATGTTTGACTCGGCAGTGAATGATTGTCTTGTTTCTGCTTCTGGTAGAATGGGTATCTTTGGAGTTTAATTCAGAACTTCTAGGAAGATGATTTGCAAATTCCTAACCTGTTCTCGTAAATATATACAGTTCTTCAACCTACTGCTGCTGGGTTTTTGAGGCTTATGATTCCATACGATTACAGTTTTATTACATTTTCCCACAAATTAGTGGACAAGGTGTTGGTCAGTTTACTTGACTGGAGGTAAAAAAAAAAAGGGGTTCTTGGCAGTGGTTTGTTTTGGTTTTGGGGGTTTTTTTGGTCATGTTGTGTGTGTCCCTCTGCCATTCGATATATGGCTATAACTCTCAAGTGGATAATTGAGAGTTGGTAATTGCTTCACTCACATACCATACGGACAATTGGAAAGAAAGCTCTCAAATGAACCTCTAAAGTCCAAGGTGGATCAGTGTTTAACTCCACTCCTGCTACCACCTCTCAAGGGCAGTTCTGTTGCTCCATGGTGGCACTGGTATCTCTCCCCATGCCACCCCCTCCATCACGTTGGCAGAATTTTGGATCAGGGAACGTCATGTGGATTAAAAATAACTCTGCAAAGGAAAAAAAAACTCCAAACAAAACAAACAAACAAAAAAGTCCAAATCAGTTTCTTGATTGTTTTTTCTTTGTAACCTGTCTCCTCGCCCTGAGTGATTGTGCCAGCCTGGCTGACCCAGCTGGTTTGGGCAGGGAAGAAGAAAGCCTCTTTCAGCTGGTACTGACTGCAAGAAAAGCTGTCAGTGCAACTCTAGTGTGGGTCTGTGGCTTCAGGAGCTGGAGTGAGCTTATGTGTCGTGCTCTGCTGCTGGCAGAGGGGTGTTTCTGCTGCCTTCAGTTGATTCATCATCAAACCAAGGTGACAGGGAGGACTGATGCCTGGGAGAAGTGGCTGAGGGACACTTGCCTTGAGTGATGGGTGTTTTCCTTGCTACTTCTGAGGTTAAAAGCAAATGCAGGAAAAAAATACATTGGGCCTTTGTCACAGTAATTAAAAAAACCCAAGATATTTAAATGCACACTTACACACACCCCCTGTCCTCCCCCTTGCAGGTTTAGGAGGATCTAAGCTCTTAGCTCTAAGACGTCCATTTTGAGGAGAGTTTGCAAGCACGTCTAAGCGCATTATTCTTTATCCTCCATTAAGCTTTGGGAGCAGACAGGGGGCTAATATGTGTAGCTTGCCTCATAGGCATTGGCAAGACTGCCAGGCAGTATAAAAAATGAAGAGCCTGATGCATTTGCGTACCCTGCTTGCCTGCGGGAATTGGGCAGCTGTGGTCTTTCGTATGGTATAAGACAGTAGGTGTCTGCACAGGAAGGGAAGCCGTTGTTTTCAAAGTGACAGTAGGCTGCAGTCCTCCCTTCCAAAACCAGGTGGGTTTCTGAGATCAAAATGTCTAGAGGAACAGATTCAATTTGCGGTCCTGTTTCTGTAGAACTGTTGTAAGCTTTTGTCTTCTGCGGCATATGTTTTTCCTGCAAGGCAGCTGATTAAATATTTGCTCTTTCTTCATAAGTTAACATTTTGCCCTGCTTCTGACACAGCTTCGTTTTGATCTGGGCTGCAGGGAAATAGTGACAGATCTGCCTGACTTCTTTGTTGCAGGGGACCAGGTCATGTGATGCGACAATACTTAATCACCCATCAATCAAGAAATTCTTGGAATCGCCCTCCAGATCGTCATCTCCAGCTAACCAGGGCTCAGACACGCCATCTGCCAACCACTCCGAGAGTGACTCACTCTCTCAGCACAATGACTTTCTCCTGGACAAAGACAATGGCAACTTGGATGCAGACGAGCGGCTGACAAACAGCCTGGACCAGAGACAGAGCAGAAATACTGGCCGGGTAAAGTAAAACTCGAGTGGTGGTCAAGTTGTTGGAGGTGTGTGCTCTGTTTGGACTCAGTGCTGGCACCAGGAGCTCTTCATGCTTTCACCCACCTTGCTGAAGATCTGTTTCTTACCCTCTCCAACCGCTTGCTCCCACTCTCTCAGCTGGGCTTTGCTGTAAGGCTAACTGAAGTGTATGTAACTTGGGTAACTCCTCTTAACTCAGTCTTGGCCAACAGAGAGGTCAGCCAGGCAGCGGTGATAGTGTTCATGTTAGCCCAGCTATCTGCTGCTGCCTTGGTTGGTAGCCTCTGGGGAAGGAGGTGTTTCACAGCTTGAGCAAACAGCTTCGCCCTGCAGATGAAAGTCAGGTTAGGAAGGGCAGAGCCTGGAGAGAAGAGCAAGGTGTGTCATTCTCAGCAGTGTTTTTAAGAAACAATGCTGCTGCCCGGCCCCGAGTGCCTATGGGGACTGCATTGCTTAGAGTGGTTTAACCACTGGAGTTTGGGGTTTGGCCTCCTCAGCAGCCTGTGGAGAAAACATAGTGATACCGGTGGATTAGCTCTCCCTGGGACCATAAGCTGATAGAGCCTGGGTGCGTAGTTTGAGTTGTTTTTCCCTTGGTGGCGCTTGCTTGCTGTTGTGCTGATATCACTGTTTGCTTAATTGAACCAGACTGACCCAGGTTAAAAATACCTTCTTTCATTGTTCCCCCATACTTTTTTCTGGGTTATTTTTGACCTGGAACCATTTATGGCTTGCCATGCAGCTACAGAAATACTTCACCTGTCAGCTGCAGTTAGCTCTGCTGGGGAGGCTCTCTCACAGGCTGCAGGTGAAATGCAGCTTGCTGGGTGAGATGAAACTCTTCAGTTTCCTTTCAGTTCCTTTAAGCTGTCAGGACTGTCAGAGTACAGCGTCCAACCCAAACTGGAAATGGGTATATGTCATTACATATGACTACGTTCTGCAACTGAACAAGTTGCAATAATACGTGGCAGAAAGAGCAATGATTCTGCCTCCCTTGAGCAGCATAACACCGTGGATAACAGGGCTGCAGTTTACTGAAGCCCTGCCTAGGGTCTGTAGCAGAAGGCAGATATAGAATATGTAATGTGGACCCACCTATATCATAAACCACCGGACCAATATAACCTGTTTCTGCACTGGGGGCACTGATGGAGCAGTTGTATTGCTTGGGTGTAGCATGTTGGTACATCTTCGACCAACGCAGCCTGTCACCCAGAGGTGGCTAAGGGAATGATGAGGTGCAGGAGCCATCCCAACCTTCTGTGGCTCCTTGCTCCAGTTTGGGGCATCACTGACTTAACAGAGGAGGTGTAGCGGTTCCCAGTGAATCCACTGCTCCCCACACTGACCCTCATCTGACGAGTGCTCAGTGGAGTACGCTCCAGGAAGCTGCAGCACCAACTCTGTTGATCATAAGAGGATGGCAGTCCCTTATTCGATGGACAGCCGCTTTATCCAACAGAATTGTAGAAAAGCCTCTCATTCCCGTGCAAACGACAGTGCGGCATACATTGGCACTGTGGGTGGTCATGGCATCATTTTACCAGGGAGTTTTGGCCACTACTTAATAGCTGAGGTTATGTTATAAGGTTGCTTAAGCTGGATTTATTATGCCCAAGAATTGCAGTGGGTTTGTAGGCTTATCTAGATGTCGGTGATGTGGTACGGCTGACTGCTATCCCTGTTGAGTTGGAGCTGAATTCTTGTCTCAAGCCCAGCCTCCATTCTTCACTGTGAAGCCACACTGGAGTCCCTCAAAGCAGCAGAGGCTGGGAATGAGAAAGATTTAGAATTTCAGAAGTCACTTGTGGGAGATTTATCTTTGTTTCTGATTGGTGGCCAACATGATGCCACTCTAGCAATGCTTAATTTTTTTTCAGATAGTGCAGTGGCAGTGCTTTTGAAATCCAAGCTGAAATCATGGCTCAGATCCATGGTATGTCACATAATGTACGCTCAGTTAAGCCATGCGGCGTACACTTGGTTAGGTAGTATATCATTGTTGCATGCTTGAGTTGCTTAAACATGCCTATATAGCAATTTAAGTATTTTTAGGGGTGATTCATTGTTGGTGTCTCATTTAACTATGCAGGTTTACTTTTTTTAACAACACCTGACTTTCCTAGTGCCAAACAAAATGATGTTTAAGAGGAATGTTTGGGTTTTTGTTTGCCTTTTTTTTTCTTCCCCTACCCTCAGGACAGTTCGGGTGTTTCCAGCTCTCAAAAACCAGGACAACGAAATGCCGGACTGTCAAGTGATGAGACTTCACGGCTTTATGTGAAGAAAACAATTGTGGTTGGCAACGTCTCCAAGTTAGTATCCAGAGTCTGAGGGATGGGCCTTTATTTCAGGATCAAATGGAATAGTAGGTTAAAATTAGGAGACAAATAAAATTGCTGGGCTGTCACAATGTGAGGTACTGCCCTTGAATAGTCACTGTCCCCAAGGCTGCCCTCCTTGAGTGTCTGCATGAGGTTTTTTTGTGGGAGGAACAGATGTTTAGTAGTTGTTTTGGGTTTTTATTTATATATATATATATATACACACACCTAGGGGTTTTAAGATCTGTTTCTTTCAAGGGGAGTCTTTCAGCCTTTTCTGACCAGTTTTTTCAAGTTTTTCCATGAAAATATGGAAAAGCAAGTTGTCCTAATGGCTAATTCAGTGGGTCCATAGGGACAATGTGGGTTTTTTAAAACAAAAAAACCCCCAAAAACCCAAACCACCAGAATGAGGAAAATTGTGAAAGTCCAGCATAGTCTGAAGAAATTAATTTGTACAGTTTTTATTTGTAATTTTTTTCAAAAATTTTAAAGACAGGTAAATATACATAACTTTGAACTTTGAGGAAATCAGTGAAGAAAGGCATTCATTTTAGGAAACTGTGGACAAGCCCAGGTTTTAACTCTCCACCCTCGCACTGCTCAAGTCAGTCTTTTCCTCTTGCACAGAAAGCAGCAAACATTTGCTGGTGAGACTTAATGGTGTTAGAAATGCATCTTGAAAGTCTACCTAAGCCTGGACCCAGAACCAAGTATTGACTATGAAGCTTCTTAAAAATCTATAAGGATTGTTATTTTTTATATTTATGGTAGCAGAGTTGCTGATGTTGTGATCTGGAGTGATTTGACTTCTTGATATCTCAGAAAAGAGGGGGAAAGAGATTTGACAGTGGTAGAATGTTAAAATTAAGCCTGATTAAGAAGCACCTGTTTAAATGGACAGATTTCATGTGACAGTTGTGCACTGAAGTTGAGGAAATGTATTAGAAGCATAGAGTAGATTATGGGACCTTTTTCTGTTTCTGGAGTTCTTCTGAAGAGCTGGATGAACTGTCAGATGGGTGAACAGCAGAACCATACAGGGTGCAAGGTGCACCTAAGCATTTTACCGTCTCTAGTTTTTTTGCCTAAGTTTTCCTGAAGTACTTCTTGTGGTATTTATCTATTTGGGATTTCTGTTTGTTTTTTAATTTCTTTGGCAGGTACATTCCCCCTGACAAGAGAGAAGAAAATGATCAGTCGACCCATAAATGGATGGTGTATGTCCGGGGCTCTCGGAGAGAACCCAGCATAAATCACTTTGTCAAGAAAGTTTGGTTCTTCCTCCATCCCAGTTACAAACCTAATGACCTGGTAGAAGTGAGGTAATAAGGAATTATTCCAGTTTTTATGCTTGTCAGGCTTACTATGCCAAGTTTCTTAGAAAGTTAGCAACTTCTTTCCTGATTTTGTATTCCATGTCTGTCTTTAACCTCTGGCTTGGCTTGACTTACTCCAAAATAATAGAAAAAATACATTAGGTTTTATGCAGCAAATGTGCCAAATGGTGGTGTGTTTAGTTTTTGGGGGTTTTTTTTAGTTTATTTATTTTTGTACTGGAAAAAAACATTTAATTGTTGCATCTTGTGTTACTCCTGTGAGTTTCTGCGTCTCCTGTATGTGTTACAGTCTGCTGTGCAGGTTAGACTTCTGTTCTTAAAGGAGGTGTTCTCTACCTCCCGCCCTGTCCAGTGTGGAAAAGAAAGAGGAGCCTCAGAAAGCTCTTTTGCCCTTAGTTTTAATGATACATGTGCATTTGGGCAAGAAGTTTTATTCTTCTCCCAAATATTTCTCTACTGTAGTGAGATCAGTGGCATTGGCTGCATGCTTCAAGAAATTTCCCATTAGTGTAATGGTGTTGGTGCTACAGAAACAGGGCAGCTTCTCTGTCCTCTCCCAAACCTGTATTCAAAGCTGTGACCCTAATGAGATGAACAGGGTCGGTTCTCTGTTGGCTGCTGCGGGGAAATGCCCTGTCAGTCTTTCATTCTTGCTCTTTTGGAGAAGACAGCAGGAGCATGCCTTCAAACTACTTTGTGTCTTCCTGAAGAAATTATTCACATGACGTTCAGCTGCCTGCCTGGAGGAAGGTGGGGAGATTACCTAGGTGCAGATTGGCAACTCAATTCTGGCAAAATTAAGCTGACTGAAAGGCAACTACATAAAGACATATCTGAAATAGAAGTGTTGGTAAGGCTCACTGATGTTTCTGAGAAGGCAACCCTGAGCAGGACAAAAGCAAACTCCTTTGTATTTCTTGTATAATATACTAAATTACGTTTGACTGCTGTCTTTTTGTGCCTTTCTCAGTTTCCAGTATCTGACATCAGTGCTGTTTGTCTTCTGTTTTAATCCCATCTAGTTAATTGATTTCTTCTTGTTGCACAGTCCTGGTCATTATATAGTGAACATTAATGTTCTGGACTAAAAATAGCCTTTAAACCTCTTGCATTTTGTTTAATTGCAAAACTACATTTGGGATTTACGATAACAACAAGTTGAAATACCAAAAAAGTAACCATAAATGTTAGATATAAATATGTTTCTTTTTTTCAGTGGTTGAGTTAGCTTTTCCTTGTTGTCTGTATGTTGTTCTTTCGGCGTTACATGAGGCATGCACCTTCTTGCTACTAGACAGGGAATAGCAGAACGTGATTGCAAAATGCTGCATTAAAAACTCACCTTGCAGCTGTGTCCTTGAGCTGACTTGGGGTTTTTTGAAACAAGTATTTTTCATTTGGCATTACACACAGTCTTTTCTTCTCCACGTGCCCCCCTCCCCCCTCCTCCCCCCCACCCCTGACATTTGTTTCACATGTTCTATCATCCAGCAGTGTTTTACCATTTTCTTCCCTGTCTCCTTGTGCAAAATAAATATGTTTTCAGCTGTCCAAACCCATAAGATTCTTATTTCTGTGACTGAATTCTCTCTGTGGTGAAGAGCAGGCCTGAAGATAGCTTTAGTTGTCAGTTAGAAAAGCAGCCTTTAGCTTTCTGAAAAAGAGGCAGGTGAAAGGTATACCACTTCTGCATCCAAAATGTGATCACCATTTGTTTCCAGAGAACCTCCATTTCACCTGACCAGGAGAGGCTGGGGAGAATTCCCTGTGAGAGTCCAGATACACTTCAAGGATAGCCAGAACAAGAGGATCGATATCATACACAATTTGAAGGTATTTGAACAAAATATTTGAGAGAAAGGCAATTAAATGAGCTCTCCTGCATAATCTAGAAGATGCTCTGCTTGTGTGTGTGCTTCTGCCTCTTTCTGTTGTGTGTATGTCCTGCTGTTTTTTTGCACATGAATAGCTGAGCTGGAGAATCAAAAAAGATCCAGGAAAGCCTCTTACCGTGGCTATATTGGAGGTGATGCTGTAGGCAAGGAACCCAGCCTTGCAGAAGCTGGAACTGATTCTGCTCAGAGCAGCAAAGTATTTACCTGTTGTTTCCCTAAAATTTGAGATATTTATCGTGCTATCACTGTCTTTAACTTGACAGGGTGCTGCAGGGCTATCTTTCTGTTGGTGAAGTGATTGCTCTATTTGTTCTGTTCTTCAGCACTTGCATGTATCAGCTAGAGACTATCTCTGTTGGTAGAATGGGCAGGGCAGGGCTGAGATTCCCTGTTCATTCTTCCTTTTGAAGAGAGCTTTCTTTTTCAACTCATTCACCTGTCCTGTGACACTCAGCAGGATTTATTGTATGCAGCAGTCCTGCAAAACTAGACCATTGCTCTTATTTTCCTTTTAATTAGTAGTTGCTAGTATTAGTGGAGTTAAGTCCTGAGCTGGTTTAGTTTCCTGTTTCTTTGAGCAGTATGATCAGTTTTATTTCAACCCTGCGTGCATTAATGAATTCCCTGCTAATGTAGATACCTTATTACAACCCTAAATGTAGACAGTAGAGAAGGTTGGAAATGTTCCCCTGGAACTTAGGGACATTTAATGTAGATGAGTAAAATACATTTGGAGAGAGAGAACTTGGGGAGAAATTGGTAACAGTATGATGGACATTGTGTAGTGAGGAAGCCCAGCCTACAGAAGAAAACGAGCCAGTCCGTGACACACAAGAACTCAAATCAGCAAATCTTTACTGTTTGCATACTGAGCCTGTGGCAGCTGTGAGGTGATGTGAATGAGCTGAGGCTTCCTCTGTGGCTGGCAGCCTCTCTGCCCCTGAGCTCTGGAGCACCAGGAGCCTGTCAAACCCAACTTCTCTCTATAGGTATCTTAATAGATGCCTCTGGGATTTTCTGCCTCTTCATCATCTGATACTCAGTGTGAACAGTTATTTAATCAGAAGTATAGTGCAAACGTAGCCTTTGTGCGGGTTAGTTTAAATCTCTCTGATTTTTTTCTCATTATTATTTCCTTATATTGACTTGAGGAATAAAAAGGACACTCCTCAAAGGCTTCTCTTAGAATAAAATAATAATTGCCCCATCCCTGGAAACACTGAAGGTCACATTGGACAGGGCTCCAAGCAACCTGTTTTGTTGAAGATGTCCCTGCTCATTGCAGGGGGGGTTGGACTAAATGACCTTTAAAGGTCCCCTCCAACCCAAACCATTCTATGATTCTATCTCCCCAACGATCTCATTTCCTTCAGTTTTTTTGCTGCTTTCTGCTTTAGTGTAGGCTTTGGGTTGTAGCTGGCTTTTTTGCAGAAGAGAGGATACTAAACAGAGCACACAGATTTCTGACCCTGTGGCCTCAAAATAGTTGATGCACCGCTGCTCAACTTACATAGTTTCATACCCCTTTCAAACAAATTGTATTGTAAATTCTAGTTAATACATGGGTTTGCCCTGGTTAATATGAATATATTGTATTGTTTTACCCAGTTGGACAGGACCTACACAGGCCTGCAGACGCTTGGCGCAGAAACGGTGAGTCAATGGGTCACGGGATGGATGTTGTACTTTGATTCCCTTAAGGGTGTTTAAAAAGAAAAAGATACATGGGACTAAGCACAGAGTCAGACCCACTTGATTTCACAATTTCTGAAATGTAGATTTTGCTCTCTTGTTAAATGAAATGATTATGACACCTTGTCACTATTCATGACAACAGTAATTTTTTCCCCTTTCCAGTTCAGGGGAGACTGTTTCCAGCTTTTCTTTCATAAAGAACTTAACTTGTACTACAGTTTTAATTTTTATTTCTTTGTGGAGCTTCTGGTACCAAATGTCTTGATTTGCATTCTGATGTGCTGTAGATCTCATACATAAAGAATTTAAGTTAAAGGGATCACCCAACTGTCCTGCTGAAGTTTTGCACTATTTAAGTAATTCTAAGTTTCTGCATCTGTCAAGATTCAGTATCTCGATGGAAAATGAACTCTTAAAACTTACAATAAAATAAATGAATTAATAAGTCATAGTTTGCTATATCCCTAAAGTTTTTTTTGTATTATTTTCCCCTTGTTATACTATAATGAATGGAAATTTTTATGGTGAAATTGCATTACTTCAGCTTTGCAGTCTGTGGAGAAAACATTAACGTGAGATGTCTACTACTGTGATTAAAGGACATTTTGAAGAGTAGATCATATGTGTTTCTCAAGGCCTTATCAAAAAAGGCAAGCTGCAGTTTTGCGCCTGTCCCTAAGCGGGTATGCAGTCTCCTCTCCTGAGTGGCATGCTTGCAGCTGGGCTCTGTATTCCTTACAGTGTTCACTATTCAGATTTCCCCATGGACTCGGAGATGTGCTATTTTACCATGGCGGTTAAATGTTGCAAGATTTTTGTCTTAGCTCAGGTGCTGCTGGACCTCTGGGAAGTCTTCCTGAAACAAATGGAAGTTTTATGCAGAGGTGGGGGGAGGAGAGGGAGAAGTTTCCAGACATTAAAATAAAAAGAAAAGGCATCGTTGTTTTCACTTTTTGTATCTTTACCTAGCTATCAAATATTAATGTCATCCTTTCTCCTATTTCTGGAAGGTAGTGGATGTGGAGCTACATAGGCATTCCCTTGGCGAGGAATATCTCTTCTCCCAGTCTTCGGAGTCTGACCTTTCTGACGTTCCTACATCTTTACCACTGCCACTGAGTATCCCAGCACCGGTCAAAGCTTCTTCGCCAATTAAACAGTTGCGGGACTCCAGCCCAGATGCTTCTGTGGACAAAGGTAAAGCGAATGGGTATTAGTGAAATTCGAGTTCTTGGAACTTCAGCTTTTCTGGATACCTCCTCTTAATTGCTCTCTTGGCTTAAAGGTTGCCAGTGCTACCTGCTCCTTGTTCACCCCAGGTTGTTATTTCTTCGTGTACTCCAAAATGCAGTTCAGAAATTGTTACGGTTTATTTGGGTTTTGCGGTTTTGTTTTGTATTTTTTTTTAAATCTGGAGTTTGTGAGTGGGCTCTGTTTTGCTAAACATAGTGAATATGGAGCTTTATGCAGCGATGTAGTTGGAAAAATGGTTGTTGAATAGCACTTGTAGTTTTGTTCCTGGCAGACTGTTTTCAGAGGGTTTTTTAGGTTTCTGAATGTTTTGGGGACTGTGTATAGATTTAAGAAATTGGTCTAGTGGTGTGTTCAGTTATATACATTGGTGCCTAAAATGAGTTGACTGCGGGAGAAAAAAAAAAGACTGCATAACAGTGATGATGAAAATGGAAAGTGAAAAAGACATAGTGTACGTTTGTCTGAGGGATGACATCTGTGCATGTCGTGGTCTC
The DNA here is from genome assembly GCF_030463565.1 of Pelecanus crispus. Classification (NCBI taxonomy): domain Eukaryota; kingdom Metazoa; phylum Chordata; class Aves; order Pelecaniformes; family Pelecanidae; genus Pelecanus; species Pelecanus crispus. The sequence continues at coordinate 26,082,566 of NC_134651.1, read as the reverse complement.
ATTCTCACCTTCCTCTGTAAGATCAGGAAATGTGGTGCCTGTTGCAGTGGGCCAGCAGTTGATGCCTTAGGATCATTTGAGTTGCCTGAAACAAGCTGGTGCTGTCCACTTGGGCACACTGTTCTGATTTTTAGTTTGTGTGAAGTAAGTAAAACTGTGCCTCTGTTACCATTTAGCTTTATTTTCTGAAATATACGGTGTCAAGGCTTACATGATAGACCTTGGTTAACTGGGCTGAGAAACAAGCATGTCTTTTATGGTTTGCACGTTTTAGTGCGAGAAACTTGCTGGAAACAGCAACTTTATATTTCAAAATATGGTCACATGTAATGTGATCTGATGCCTTTCTTGATTTATCCTGACACTCCTGTGTTCAAGGAATGGCTTTAAGCTGGTATCTTGCATGGTGCACTTTCTGGTAGGTGCGGTAGGGCCACTGGCGGTGTTCTGGCTCAGCAAGAAGAATGTCCACTGTTTAAATGCGGTGTGTTCTTGTGGCCAAAAAAGGAGAAACACAACCACATTTTAAATGCACAGGCTTTTTATTCAAACAGGAAGATATGCAGCACCTTTAGGTGAGCAGTGCTACAGCAAACAGGAAGGAAGTAAACCTGCCTCTTTCTTACACTGACAGGCAGTGGCTTCTCTTGTCAGCTCCAGGTTAACTGATCTCCTTCTACATCAGATCAGGTGGATTCCTCAACCCAGGTCAAAAGGTGGTCTCCTTGTGCTCTTACTCCAAAAAAATGCACTGCAAGATTCTCTGCAAAGGAGGTCCAGCCTTAGTCCTGTGAAGCCCTAACCGAGGACACTCAACTACCAGCAGCTTTTGGTCAATGGAAGGGTCATTCCAAGAAAATGTGTGAGAAGTGGCTGGTCACCTGCCGCAGCTGAACAGGCTGTGCACGGTAGCATTCTATTCTTCTGTTCAGGGACAAATCCAACAGGCTTGCACAGGAGGAAACCCCTACCCCACTTTCTCCCCGTTCAGCGCTGCCCACCAGTTGCTTTTCCTTCCTTCAAGAGCATGTTTGTCATACCTGAGTTTTGTTTGTGTAGAGAAGCACAGTAAGGAAATAGATGTCTCAGCCTAAGAACTATTTCTCTTCTTTTCCCTGTTTTAATCAGGATTCCCTGGGAATGCTGAAACCGAAAGACATGCCACGTTTTATTCCCTGCCATCTTCGATAGAACGGACTCCCACCAAGTTAGCCACACAGAAAGTTGCCTTTGGCTCTCATGGAAATTCAGCTTTTCAACCTATTGCAGCTAGCTGTAAAATAGTGCCTCAAGGTCAGAGTCCAAGCCCTGCAGAGTCGCCAGGAAAATCCTTCCAGCCTATCACCATGAGTTGCAAGATTGTATCAGGTGAATGTTAGTTTACCTATCCGAGTGCTTCACACTGGAAAAAAGAGAGTGAACCAGCTGGACTTGTTTTGTGTCCTTCCCCTGATTTCCTGCCAGTGTTTGAATGTCAGGCAGTAGGAAACTCTAGAAGAAGGAGCTAAACACACTTCTTCACGTTCAAGGAAAAAAAATACAGGTGTGAAATGCTTCACATCAGATCAAAAGCAGGATGAGAGCTCTTCTCTCCCTGTTCACCAATGCTTTTAAGTATGAAAATGATAGTCTTTAACTGGACTGCTACCCACAGAAAGGCCTAGGCAAGGACACATCTTCCATGTGGGGTACTTGCATGTGGGAAGAAGCCATTCTTCTCCCTCCCACTTTCAGACAACTGGGATGGATTAAGAAGATTTTTTTTTTTTTTCTGATTATTGGGCAAATAATTAGGTTCAACCTTGTAGACTCAAATGGTCCCTCTTGTACTTGTGATATCTCCTCAAATGGAACAGCTTTGGTCTTCCTCTTCCAAAAGTTCACCCTCTGTTGGATTCAATTGTCAGCTGACTGCAGTGAGCAACGTGATACTCTTTTGATAGTTTCTGAACTAAACATGTTCAAGGTGCTGTTTGGTCATTTCACTTATAGTCCCTTCCCTGCCTGGGCATGATGACATCCACTGGATGATGTTTTACATCAGAAAGTTTTAATGTGCAGCTCACCATGTCACGTGTGAGCTGAAAGATGACCTGTTACATCCCTCATTTTCTGGTGTTCAGGGTAGAGAGGATGAAGCACCAGCTATCAGTCTGTGTGATTTCTGATGATCTGCTCCCAAATAATTTTCCTCAAATGTATCTGGTTTATTGTTGGGTTTTTTTTAATTAAGATGTCAAGGAAAAATATTGAAACTTAAAACTGTATTCAGGCTGATTTACATTTGAACATATGCCAAGTGCTTTCTTCTTTCTTGATAAGCTCTTCTCTTGATCTTCTTTTCCCAAGGCTTCCCAGAAAGCAAGAATTACAGGGGCCATCCTATCTTTCTTAAAATCCTTTGACTGTTCTCTGTTGATATTTGCTAATTAAATGTTTCTCTGCTAAATATTTTTCCAAGGCTCTGCTGTCTGCTGAGAAGTGTCACCCCTTTCAGTTTTCAAAAGCAGTTTATAAGACATGGCAATTTTATTTGACCAGCATTTATGTTCCATTTTAATTGTCAATCACTGCCAAGAAAGCAGAGCCAACAGGCAGTTGAAGATTAGTGTGCTTGCTGCCATCTCTTTCTCTGATCACTTCTTTGCCTGTCCTTTTCTCTGCTTTCTTGTTTACCCCCTCATGCAGCTTTTTTCTTCTCTAGCTTTTCTCTTTCCTGGTCCTCTTACCCAGAAGTTGCACACTTTAGAGTTTGCTTTCAAGGACTCCTGCTGTAGTGAGAGCAGTGAAGAGACAAGAGCGTCCATGCCTGTCTGATGGCTGCTGCATTGCACAGCTTTTCTACATGAACTGCTTGGTTCCTGGCTCTGAATGCCTGTAATGTGGGCTCCACGAGGAAAAGAGGGCATCCGTCAAGGAGCTCAGCTCTCTTTCTTCATCTCCTTGGGTGGACTGGTCTTGGCAGTGAGAATGATTTAGGTAGTGTCCTCAGGATTCAAGGATGGACTAGATGGCTTCTCAAGGTCCCTTTGAACCCTGCTTGTCCTGATAGGCAGAGAATGTCCAGGGTGTAGGTATAAGCCATAGTGCTTAACATGCCTCTTTCTTTCCTTCTGTCTCCTCTTTCCTTTTCCAAGTCCTGTGATCTCGCTCAGGCTGGGAATTGCATCCTCAAAAAAATGTTCCTTCTCTAAGCCATTTAAATAAGTACTACTATTGCTATATTTTTATGTTCTGACAACATTTACAAGACAGAAGCATTGGACTTTTTTTCTTAAGGTTCTCCAATATCGACCCCTAGTCCATCTCCGCTACCTCGTACCCCAACCTCCACTCCGGTGCACATGAAGCAAGGCTCTGCTAGTTCAGTCATTAATAATCCGTATATTATTGTGGACAAGCCTGGACAGATGGTTGGAGCAGCAGCCACAAGCACAGGTGTGTAGTGTGATCATACAAGGCAGTGGCTTAGTCTTACCCATTCAAGTTTATTCTCCCTTTAAAATGATTAGTATAATAACAGTATTTCAGCTTGCAAAGACGGAAGAGCACTCGGCAAAGAAAGAGGGAGGTATTACTGGTTTGTACAACTGGCTGGTGTAACATGGTTAAGGGTATCTCAGACTTTAACATAACTTGCTTTAGGAAACGGCACATAATGTAAGGCTGAACTGAATTCAGGCAAAAAGGGAAGAGGAGAAAGTAAAGTAGACTGGTGCACAGAGATTTAAACGGAAACAGTGCACCCATGGTTGGGTGAGGACTGTATTGCAGATATGGGTAAAAAGCATGGAGAGCTTGCAACGACTTGCAGATCTTAAGTTCCAGTGTACGGTGCTCTAGATGTGTTGAAGTGGTTGAGTAGACCCATGTGAGTTTCTGTTACTGCTCTCAACTTCTAGCTGGCCTGATTCCAGACCGTTTGGATTCCTCTAACTGGATTCCCTCAGTGCTTCAGTTGGTGACATAAGCCTAGGGTCGGGGGGAGGACTGAGCTGCAGGAGACGGGTGATAGGTATGGGAGTCAACTGGTAATCTTTGTGTCGGGGTTGGAGGAAAGGTCACTCAAAAGTCATTTATTTGTTGTGATTTGTGGCCAAGAACTGCTGTCTGTTTAAAACCACAGTTGTTTGTGTATGTGTAAGTGCTTGCCAGCATCTCAGGAGGATGCTTAGAGCCATGTAGTCAACTGCAGCATCCATGTAACACACAAACCATTCACTGGGCGTCGTTGAAAAGTGCAATAATTCTTCTCTTAATAATGGTTCCTCCTTTTATCTGAGGGAACGCAGCTGTCATGTTCATTTTAACTCCATCACAGAGGGAATTGGTAGGGGGAGCGTAGTCGTAGATGAATTTTTTGTATGTTTTGTATGTTTTGGGGCTTTCTTGGTAACACTGAAGCTGTTTCACCAATAGTTTGTTTGGTTTGGTTTTTGTTGGCTGTGCTTTTCCTGCCTTTTTTCTTTTCTGTTTCTTCTTTACCTCCAGCCTGATGGCTACTCTGCATATGCGGTGTATCATGGTTTGGGTAACTTTTGTGTTCTCCTAGTAGAGATTTGTACATGGAGGATAGGATCTGTAGATGCACCAGATGGTTTAGACATAGAAGTCTTAATGCCACTCAGTGTGCAGTTTCCCACCACATTAGTGCGATGTAAGTACAGACTGGCCTGGAAGAAACTGCTGCCTCTCCCTCCCCTGCACTCCTGCCACTTCCTCCATATCCTGCACGAGTCAGATCAGTGGCAGAGCAGAAGATTAATACCATCCCCTCCCCAAACTGAGTTTTGTCAGATAGCCTCGTCACCAGATCCCCCCGTATGAGGGAGCAAGAGAGAATGTGGAACTGGCTTTTTGGCAACAGCAGCCAGGCTGGATTGAGTATAATGTGATATTACAGACAAAATCACAGATCATATTTAAAAAGAGGGGTGAGATCTGAAACTTCATGCTCTGTGAAAACCAGCCTTCCCAAACCCCATTATTGTGAGAAATGGCTGCTCATTTACTTCTAAATTTAAGTGCAGATTGCAGTACAACTCTATGAAGACTATTACTGTGTTTTCATGTGTGTAATCCATGGCTTTGGCATCTCTCAAAAGCTAAACAAAACTAACAAACGAAACCAACAGCAGTAACAAAACTGCTGCTGAGCAAGTGTTGTTTATGTGCTCTGATAACGCAGGGTAAGTTTACCACTGAACCCCTGTCTATCTCGGGGCCAGGAGAGTGCTGTGGCACACGTCTCTGTATGATGAGTTTGCAAGAGCAGTCTTGCACAGACAGAGGAGCCTATGCCTTCATTCCCTATTTCTGTTTCTTCCTTTTCCCTCCCTCACTCTGTCCCTTCCTCTTGTTACTTTTCACTTTGTTTGCCTCCTTTTCTGGCCTTCCTTTTCCCTCCCACTCCAGCCTCCTTCAAGCCTTTCCCCATGCCAGTGTCCAAGGCTAGCATAGGTTCAGAGGGCTTCTGGGCAGTGGAGGACGTTACATCTGCAGCAGCAAGTTCTGACCAGCAGCTCACTTCCTGTCCTAATTTCACATAGTCACACCTGTAGCTGATATCCTCAGTGTCCCAGGAAGGTGCCTGACCGTTTGCTTGCAGTGGAGAGTACCTTCTCTGGGGCATGGATTCTGCAGGTGGAAATTCGGTAGTGGATCTGTTTTGTGCCCATGCCGACTCCCACTGATGTACCTCGTGGAGAATACAGTCAAAATGAAATGCCATGTTTCTTGTTAGAAGAGGTTTCATGTGTTAAGTGGCACTGCTCCCTGCCCCTCACCTGACATCTGCTTTATTTCCCGATATACAGGGAGCCCAACCAGCAAACTGACCAGTGTTTGTCAGGCCTCTCACGGAACTGGATCTCCTGTATCAAAGACCCATGGGACCAGTTTTGTTACCTCAGTTGTCAAGGTAATGTTCTCATTAGGTGCGTACTTTCCATTTAAAATCCAGCTTCCTATTAAATAGGGCTCTTTAGTATTATAAATTCTGCATTTTGGGCAAGTTCTTTTGGTTTTCATTTCATATGAAGGTTTACTGTGTCTAACAAATGGAGCCATATGAGAACGTGGTGGTTTTACAAGATAATAGTGTCACTTGGTGCAGCTCTAATTAGACTTGCCTACACCTCTGTTAAAGGCACTGCTCTTTTGCTTTTCTACAAGCAAATCCATGGAGGGCATAGCTGTCAAAGTGTCTTACCTTTCAAAAAAGCTCTTATGTAGCTGACTTTGATCTTCCACTTCGTTAGTGTCAGTGTTAGTGTCACCAGAGGTGCCTACCTCAAAACCTTTACTCCGTTCATTATTTTTGTACAGCAGCTGCTTGTAGCAGCCTGAAAATAGCTCATTTAGTGGTTTTACAACTGCCTTCATTTAGAAAAATGTTGTGTAAACAGTGGAGTAACCAAATGTGTAAACAAACAGTGATAAATAGGGTTCATGCATCTGATCTGCAAAGCCCAAAAGGTACGGAGCTGATCTGTCTCACGTAAAATCTCTCCCACATCTTGTGCTAGGAAGGATATTTCTGGCAGGCGAGTGGTGTCAGTGAGGCTCTTTCTGAAAGCAGCTGATGGGCGTCCTGCTGAAAACAGGAGTGCTTCCTTGTCTCTGAGTCACAAGAATATTAATTCTGGATATGGTTGGGGGGGAGAAGGTTTGCAAGTCAGCCTGCAGAGAGCAAATCACTTTACATTTGGAACTGAAATGCTTCCTATGTCTGTTAGTGGAAAAGTGTTGAAGATTTCTGTCTGAAGCCTTTAGTTTGGAGTAGCATTTTAAGTGTCAGGTGTGCAGCTAGCTATTCAGCTTTTAAGAGTCTGTCTGCTCAGATGGATTTCACTTAACTACATTGAAAACCACTCATTAGTCTTTATTTTTCACTGATTTGAGACAGTTCTTTCTGAAACGTTTTCAATGAGTCAAAATAGGCTCATGTCATTAGTAACAGTTGAATTCTGTATTTCCAGGGCAAAGTTAAAAACTGAAGATATTTTTTAAAATATATATAAAAATCATAGCTCTGTAAACAGAAATTTATTTTGATTTATGTCTTCGGGTTGGTGGAAAAGCTGTGATTTTATGTTTTCTTTAAAGAGGAGGGGGTGTCCCATAGTTCATTGTGATGTTACAGATTGTGTTTAACTCACCACTTTTCATCTCTTCACTATGTGCTAGTTTTCTTTGCATTTTTTTTAATGACTTAAGGCTGTGTTTCTTCAACCATTTCTTTAAAATGACCGATATGCAGCCTGCTGTTATGAGGACTGGTTATACCTCTAGCCTTGTCTTCGCACCTCCCCCTGTTTGCTACCAGTTGTGCAGCGATGTGGTGAACCAGAGCAGACAACCAATCTGGTTGAAAAAGAATCTGTTTTCAACCATGTGTGTCAGTACAAAGAAGATGGCAGGAGTATGAGGTTAGAGTCTGAGGGCTTGCTTTCTGGGTCATAATCCAACCCAAGCGATTGTGAAACCATGGCTTTGGAGTTCACATTGATTGTGAAGAAGTACAATTATTTCACTTAAAACAGAACTGTAACAAACTTCCTCAAATGCATTTGACTTCTCTACCAGCCTCAGATCCAGAAATGCCAGGTGCATGATTTTGCAGTTGTGGAAATTTTTTTTTTACTCCATTTAGTTATATTGCCTCACTGTTTCTGCCAAGTGGTGAGTTCTGCCTGGGAAGACTATGTGCCATTAGGTCTTTCTGGTTACAGGAGAGCAAAAATTCATCTGAGAGAATTTTGCTTGCAGACTTAAATTGAACATTTTTTTCCCCCTCTGTAACTTGTTTCTTCTTAGTGTCTTCTCTCTCTGAGATTGTGTACAGAATCACAGAATGTTTCAGGTTGGCAGGGACCTCTGGAGATCACCCAGTCCGACTCAGCTGCTCAAAGCAGGGTGAACTAGAGCAGGTTCCTCAGGCATGTGTCCAGTCGGATTTTGAGTATCTCCAAGGCTGCAGAGTCCACAAACTCTCTGAGCAACCTGTTCCAGTGTTTGATCACCATTAAAATTAAAAAAAAAAAAAATTCTTTTATTTAAACAGAATTTCCTGTGTTTCAATTTGTGCCCATTGACTCTTGTCCTTTCATTGGATGCTATTGAGCGTTGTCTGGCTCAGTCTTCTTTACACTTTCCCATCAGGTATTTATACACGTTGACAAAATCCTCAGCTTACTTGAATTTTACAGGTCTGAAATGCTTTGTGTAAAAAGCTGGTGGGGGAACATGAGTTGATTTCTTTCACCTGTGTGTGATATGGTAAGAAACCGTTACTGCTGTTGGAGATGTAACGTTCCAAATAAAACTTGCTTCATAGGTTGTATTGAGTATGTTACACTCCTTTTATTAAGTGTTGACCGATTTTGGAAATGGCTTACTTGTACAGGTAATTTGGGACTGCCCAGATGGTCCATGCTACCCTTTATTAGCAGTCACTTGGTTTGTTTCTTGTATTGGACATTTCACCAATTTTTGCGCCATGCCTTTCTGTTCGCAGCAGGAGGATTCTCTGTTTGCCACCATGCCACCCCTTTGTCCCATCGGGAGTCATTCCAAGGTGCAAAGCCCCAAATCAGTCACTGGAGGACTTGGAGCTTTTACAAAGGTATTCCTCTCAGCTTTTGTGCTGGGACAAGGAGTGCAGTAATGCCATTCCGTGTTAACTTGTGCCACAAACTGTATAACTTGCAATGCATGTAAAACTGTTACTGGAACCAATATGTGTTCCGTGCCAAGGGCTCTCTAGCTCCTCTCAAAAAATGTCTTGTTTTCTCTTCTTTTCCTGTGGCTCTGCTGTTTCTGTGATCTTTCTTTTTATCTCCTCTTTCATCCTTTCTTGTTTTTCTTTGAATCACTGTCGTATTGAGGCTGACTTTTTAAAGCTATTTTTTAGTGGGATCCAGTAAAAGTAAACTGCAGTAGATTTATCAGGAGCTTCTTAAAAAATGCTATAGTGATTTCTGAATGTCAGATGTTGCCACTTGTGAGTACGTTTCCTTAAATATTACCAACCGGAATTTAAAGTTGTTTCTGGCAATATTAGGTGATCCAAGTAAAAGGTGGAAGAATGCTTCCTACTGGTTACAGTACCTACAGCAGTCTAACGCAAAAAAACCCAGACTTTCTTGAGTTGCTGATCTTAGCAATTAGATTTAGGGCCTGTTGCAGGGAAACGTAAAACATATACACAAGAAAATAATGTCAGCTATAATAATTTACAATATCTATAGCTGTAATATCAGTTGTAATTTTGCAGGATAGGAAAAGAATTGAGGTTTAGAACGTGTTCTGAACAGGAAGGTGATTACAAAGTTGAAACCTTAAAGTGTTCTGGCTCCTTTCTGAGAGGCGGGGCCTGAAGGAGTCAGGTCTGGCCAAGTCCATCGTTAGTATTACTAGTAGTTGCATTATTACTAGCGATTTCTGTGATTCTCTATTTTCTATGAGCACCTCTCAAACCTGGAGTGCTTTGTAAATAGACACCCCCCTCACACACTTGTGTGTTGGGAGTAGCCCTCATCTTGGAGCTGAGTTAGAGAGTCCACCTGGTGGTGTGTAAGAACCATGTCTGAGTTTACTGGCTGTTGCCTGACCTTTCTTGCAGACGGGCTCTTCCAGAAATGATCCCCAGTGATTTAAGGTGCTTGCTTTTCTTATTATTTATTATTTCTTCCTATTGAAAAGGTGATAATAAAGCAGGAGCCGGGAGAGCTGCCCCAGCAATCCCAACCACCGGTGACAGGGACAGCCACGCAGACCTCTGTGCAGCAGTATGTCACTGTAAAAGGGAGCCACATGTTAGCCTTGTCACCACAGAAGCCAGTCGTGAGCGCAGGCGAGGGGACGGTGCAGTCTAAGGTACGAGGCACTTGGGCATCTTTGGTGTGGTGTAAGCTTTCTTGTGGTTTCATTGCAACACATCATGCTTCTCTCAAGGGTGTAGGGTTTCTTCTGTCTCAGACACAGGCAGCAGCACCACCATGGGTAGCTAGTTTCCCCATGTGCATGGAGTGGCTCATACCATGCTTACCTGTAGTCCCTCAGAAGGGAGCAGGGTAGGAAGGTGCTATTGCACTTTGTCGTGTACAGGGAACATCTCCCACTTCTGTCTAACCCATTGCAACAGTGGGGTGGGGGTGGTTTTCAACTGGAGCCTGTCAACCCATCAGCTGCCATCGTCACCTCTTGCTGAAACTCGTCCAAGTCTTTCTGTAGGAGGAGGCAAATTCTTTCTTTGGACTGCAGGCCTGCAACAAAAAAGAACAGGACAAATAGGGAGTGGGGTGGAGGCTGAGCCAGCACTAGCATGAGGTGGAAGCAGTCCTACCTGAGTGGCAACTCAAGGGTTTTATTATAGGAGTCTGTGCCAATGCAGTGCTGCTATGACAGGGGTGACACAGCTTCTGAGAAGGCACGGTAACTGCAGTGACGAGATGACAGATGTGTCAGAAACTGCCTCCATTCTTGCCTGTTTCCATTGTGAATAGAGTCAAATCATGTGCCAAGCACAAGAGACTACATGGGGAGCTTTCACTTTTGCATAAGTACATATTTGTATTTGCAACAGTTCATTGTCCTTTTTAACTGCCTTATTTGCCTGTTTGAGCAGGTACGCAAACTCGTGTTTGCCTGCAGTTACTGTCAACACATAAAATTGAAGCACTTTGTGGATTCTGCTTTGAGGCCATAGTTTTCCCAGGGAGTCTGTTCCCATGAATGTGTTGAAACTAAATTTCTGGATCTCTGTGCTTTGCCAAGGCAAGCTTTATCTTCAGCTGGAATTAAGCCATTGCTTGTATATCAGAAAAAAATAGAAGTGCCCTGTAATTTGAATGTGCTTAATCTTGTGGGTGCTCTGAAATCCCAGTTGTGTTTAACAGTTTATCTATTCACTGGGGATTGGCCTCTTGCCAATTTAATTTTGTTTCCAAATGAGTAGCTTTTATATGTGACTAGACATGTATAAAGTGTCCTGAAATGTCTAGAGATGGAGGAAGTGTATGAGCTAGAATTCACATGATTGCTTTTGCCAGCAGCACATCGTGCAATATTTATTTGTTGCAGGTTGTTGGCGTTCCAGTTGGTTCTGCTTTACAGTCGACAGTGAAACAAGCGGTGGCTATCAGTGGTGGCCAGATACTTGTGGCAAAATCTAGCTCTTCGGTAGCGAAGGCTGTTGGTCCAAAGCAGGTCGTGACTCAAGGTGTAGCCAAAGCCATCGTGAGTGGAGGTGGAGGGACAATTGTTGCTCAGCCTGTGCAGACTATAACAAAGGCACAAGTTTCTTCCACAGGTGCTCAGAAGAGTACATCTCAAGGCTCAGGTAGAGTAATTTTACACCTTGTTAATAGCTCATGATGGGTAGACTTTGGGGCACTATAGTGATTTCTTCAACTGCAAAATAATTATGTGTGATTGAGAAACTTCAAAATGAGTAGAGAAGTCTGTAGGGAAATTCAGGCTGACTGAGATTAGTAATAAAGATGTTAACTCGTTATCTGCAAGGGGGGAAGAGGGAGCACAAGTACTTTAAAACATGCAGTCTTCTGTGAGTGGATATCAGACATATGCTGGGGAATGTGCTAGAGACTCAGTCAACTTTCATGGCGCCAGGTCTCATATTTTGCCCAACATTGTGGGTCTTAGATGCTCAAAGGGCTCCACATAAATCCAACCAACAAGAGCCAAACTGTCCTTATTGCATCTTCACTTCTTCCTCAGTGCTTACAGTTACGGGATTGTGGGCAGAAGCACCCTGCCTGCTTCTGCACACAGCTGTCTTTAGCTGAGCATGTTAGCTCATGTTAGACTGTTTGAAAGGTGTTGTGTGGCCTCCAGACTGGAGTAAGCCTGTAGACTCCATGGCTGTGCTGCTTTGGCCTGCAGCTGCAAGTGGTACTGCATGCAGAGAGATTTTTTTCTTTCAGACCTATTCAAAAAAGTGTTTGTGCGTCACTGGTGAAATTAATCTGCGGTTAGGCCAGCTAAGTATGGATTATCAAAGGCTAGCTGCATGTCACTCCTAGTACTTTCATCCTGTGCAGATTTCGTGCATAGTACCTTCTGCAAGCAGTGGTTTTATTTCTTTTTATTCTTTCTTTCTAGTGATGGCCACGCTGCAGTTACCAGCCACCAACCTGGCAAACTTGGCAAACTTGCCACCAGGCACCAAACTGTACCTCACCACCAACAGCAAGAATCCTTCTGGGAAAGGAAAACTGCTTCTGATACCCCAAGGAGCCATACTGCGAGCCACAAATAATGCTAGTTAGTCTTGCAGGGAAATCTAATGAGTTAAATAATGTAATCACTGCATAATTAATGTTTGGCATTTTTGCTATAAAGCATCCTGGTACTGTGGAAGTCAGTAATGGGATGGGGTTTCTTTGTTCACAACACAGTATGTGGTACTTTTTAAGACTGAGATCTCACAAGTGCCTTCTGTTTTGGATGAAACTGCATTTCATGCAGTGCTCTCAACATCTTTCTCTCTGTGCTAAAAGCAGTGTAATTCTCATCAAAATTCAGCAAAGGGTTGTCTTTAACTCTTCATTGTGATCTGTAGGAAGGCAGCTGTATTTTCTGATGTAGAACTGAGGTGGATTTGAACACAGTTGTGAAAGCTATTAATAAGTCATGGAATGACACCCTGGAGAAACTAAAAACATAAGAAACTAACTTTGAAAAGGACAAGATACTGTATCTGGAATGAGGGAAAGAAATAATTTTCAATATTGATACAAGGTTTGGCCCTAAGCCTTTGAGCCCAGCAGAAACACTTTGTTGCTAATGGGCTTGTGAATCGAACTTGCTGTGAAATACCTGGAGAATAACATTGCTAAAAGAGTTCCAGTGGGTGATACTTTGTTTATAGCGTGCTATTGCTGTTGGGAAAGAATACTGCAGGTTTTGGACTGTGTAGATGCAGAGTTTTGTTGTGAGCCTTCTCCAGAATACTCCTTTTGAGGCTGGGGGTTGGTATGGGAGATGAATTGGGTGTAAACTTCTTGCTCCCAGTTCTGATACTGGCAGTGAGTATCTGGCAGGTATTATTCAGTTGAATATATAAGGCTGTAAATACCGGCAACATGGCAATAGAGTATATGTCACTGAGAAAGTATTTTTGGGCTGCAGAGCTTGTGATGGCAGCCCCATTGCTTGAGATTTAGAGAGGCAGCTGGGGCAGTCCAGCCTTGACAAGGAAGTAATCTGACAGACTTCAAGGAAGAGCAAATACTTGTGATTTTTATGGCAGAGCCATAAGTATTCTTTTTACCCTTGTTTCTTAATGAGAGACTGCAAAAAAGCCTATGTCTAGGCTGTTGTTTCTGGAGGCAGAGCAATATCAAAGTGTCGCTGCAAATTACCACTGCTCGGTATCCACGATCTAATACTCTGTTAACAAAATTGTATTGGAACAGCCAACAAAAGTAAAATTAAGAAGCCAGTGGGATTCAGAGTGTTTCTAGGGCTTTTGCTGCAGATTTATAACCTGCAAAAGACTGATGAAGACTGTTCATCTGTTGGACAGCATCTTCTTTTGATAGAAAACTTAAAACAGCCTGAAATGAGCTTTGCTTGCCCACCAGTCCTCCTTATTTTCCCCCATAGCCCCTTTCGTTCATGGCATTTGCTGAGCTGTAAGGGAGGACAGCAGCACATCTGAACTGTGCTGTACTGGCTAATAATATTATTCAGCTGCAAAACATGTGGCAGCAAGCATCTTGCAATGTGTTTTCAATTACTTGTATATACAGGGATGCTTTAGCAGCTGACAGTGTCTGGTTACCAAAGGGTCAAGCTTTTTCTTCTGGTTACAGGTCTCCAGTCTGGTTCTTCTACAAATAGTGGAGGAGGAGCAACAACCCAAAGCACAAGCAGTAACTTGTCGCAGCACCTCACCTATACATCCTACATCCTGAAGCAGACACCCCAGGTCAGTGGTGTAAGCATCTTAACTGAAGTAGATTGACAGTGATAGTATGTGGATATCCTGTGGTTCTGTAGTAACGTGAAACATTGTTGGACTATGGGGACTAGATCCTCTCTAACAGCTCTTGCCTTTCTCCCCTTTGCCAGGCACCTGCTTTACTACTTGCTGTTGCTATTGGCACATCTCTGCCCCTCACCTCCCCTTGCAGGGTGGTACCCTCACGGCTCCTTGCGGGCTAAGAAAGCAGCACTGAGTAAGACCAGGGCAAGCAGTGGGTGGAGAAGAGGCAGAGTCTCCAAAGGGTCTCCAAAACAAGAGAGGTGATATGACAGAGATGAAGAGTTACCTTACACAGTAGGAAGTATAAGAGTTGGAGGAAGACAGTAGAAATATGAGAATGAAGGAAGAGTGGGGTAACAAAACCTTATGAAGTTCAACAAAGACAAATGTAAGGTCTTGCACCTGGGAAAACATAATCCAGGAGTGCAGCACAGGCTGGGATCTACCCAGTTGTGGAGTAGCTCTGTGGAAAAGGACCTGGGGGTCCTGGTGGACAACAAGCTCAATATGAGGTCCTTTCCAATCTTAATGATTCCTAGTTTTTACTTTCATTATAAATAATCCAGCCACCAAGCCAGGAAACATGAAATGCTACTCTACCCTTAATTGGTTTAGTGGTGGACTTGGTAATGTTAGGTTAATGGTTGGACTGGATGATCTTAAAGGTCTTTTCCAACCTAAACGATTCTATGATTCTATGAGTGAACAGTGTGCTGCTGCAGCAAAGAAAGCAAACAGGATGCTGGGTTGCATCGACAAGGGCATCACCAGCAGAGATAAAGAAGTTATTATCCCACTCTGCTCAGCCCTTGTCAGGCCACACCTGGAATACTGTGTTCAGTTTTGGTCCCCTTGGTCCCCATATACAAAAAAAGATGTGGACAGGCTGGAGAGGGTCCAGAAAAGGGCCACAATGATCAAAGGACTGGGAAGCCTCCCATATGAGGAAAGGCTGAGAGAACTGGGTTTGTTCAGCCTTGAGGAAAGAAGGCTTATGGGAGACCTTATCACCATGTTCCAGTATTTAAGGGTGGCTACAAAGAAGATGGAGACTACCTTTTACAAGGAGTCATGTGGAAAAGACAGGGGTAGCAGGTACAAGTTACTCCTGGGGAGATTCCAGTTGGACACAAGAGGAAGATTTTTCACAGTGAGAACAATCAGCCATTGGAATAATTTCCCCAGGGAAGTGGTGGATTCCCCAACATTGGACACTTTTAAGACTCAGCTGGACAGGGTGCTGGACCATCTTGTCTAGACTGTGCTTTTGCCAAGAAATGTTGGACCAGATGATCCTTGAGGGTCTCTTCCAACCTGTTATTCTATGATTCTATAATTATTGTAGAGAAATGGCAAGGCTGAGTCAAGTAAGGAAGAAAAATGAGAAAACAGAAGATTGTGTGAAGGCGTCCATATGTGATAGGGAGTGAATGAAACCTCTGAAGGGTAGCAACTGAACACTGGTGAGAAGCAGGCAGGGTCTCAGGTGGTAGGCTATTAGAGTGCACACTTCCAGTTGTCACTGATTTCTGTATGCTGAGCTCTGAATATATAGCCTTTGTGGGTGGGACTAAATACGTTTTGAAGTGAGAAGGTCAGAGAATGTCTTGATTTCTCCTTTTTTGCCTAGCCCAGCAATAGCTTCTCTGATCTTGCATGCTAAGCAGCATTTGTCACAAAGAATAAACTTAAAGAGCATAAAGTGTGTTAAATTGTAGTGGATGCCTCTGACAAGACAGGAAACTGGCTTTTTCACCCCTTAGCTTGCATCAGAAAGTGGTGTTCTGCACCAAGAAGAGAAGGCTGTGTCCAGCTCTTAGTGCAGAAGGTTCCACTGTAATTAGCAGTGCTTTGTTTTAGAAGATTAAATGTTGTTGTTCATTACAGCTACAAGCTTGTATCCTGTATCGAGACTCCTAGATTTCTGTTGACTTTTAACTGCATTTCAAAGTGCTAACTTCCCTAACTTACTTCTGGAGCAGGGCACCTTTCTGGTCGGCCAGCCTTCTCCTCAGAGTTCTGGGAAGCAGCTGACTCCAGCTTCAGTTGTTCAGAGCAATGTAGGAGTCGGAGCATCTTCCACACAAGGACAAGCACTAAAAGTCATAACTGGACAGAAAACAGCTCTATTTACACAGGTAACGTGCAAATGATTTGTTTCTCTTACCAGTCAGCATTTTGTCAGATAAAGTATAGGAACCACAGCCACACATTATGAAAGGTTTTCCTTTTGTACTTGTTTGGTTTGTTTTGGTTTTTGTACAGTTATGATGCTGGCTGTACTATGATAAGGAAAGCGCACGAAGGCCTACTTTCATATGCAGATATTGGGCCACGGTTTTTCAGCTTTATTTCTGTTCTCAAAGTGGGTCATGTGTAAGCTTGGGTTGCTAGTTAGTAAATGTGTTATGGGATTT
Organism: Pelecanus crispus; assembly: GCF_030463565.1. Classification (NCBI taxonomy): domain Eukaryota; kingdom Metazoa; phylum Chordata; class Aves; order Pelecaniformes; family Pelecanidae; genus Pelecanus; species Pelecanus crispus. The sequence continues at coordinate 26,066,135 of NC_134651.1, read as the reverse complement.
CTTAGTGAAATGGAATTAGAAAAGTGAATACAGTCAGGTGCAAAAATGTGCTTAAATATTTGAACCTTAGAAATGGGTCACCCGCTAAAGTTCTTAAAAAAATTTTTGGTTTGGTATCTGTCAAAGGTCTGTCTTTTAAACACTACAAAGTGGGTCCCTATGAAATTCAGACCCCCAAGAGTACTTGTAATTGATCATCCAAAGTTCAAGATTGAGAGGCATATTTTTGCAAAGTCAACAGTTTGATGAAGTTGATGTCTGAGGTTGTAATTTTGTTCTATTGCCACAATTTTCCTTTTTCAAAAGTCTTTTGAAAATATTTTTCAGTAACATAAAATGCATTTGTCTTGTTTGTTTTGGTTATGTTGGGTTTTTTTTAAGTAATTTTTAAAAAAATCCAAACAAATATACCTTTTTTCCTTATGCTGAATTCTTTTTCAAAGGCTGCACCCAGTGGACAGACATCACTGATGAAAATATCAGATGGGTCTATAAAATCAGTGCCTGCCTCATCCCAGCTGTCCAAACCTGGCACCACTGTGCTGAGAGTATCAGGAGGCGTTATCACCACGGCTGCTGCTCCTGCCATGGCCCTTCCCACAAATGGGGTGGCCCAGGTGAGAAACAACTTGGCCAATATTCTGTAATGTAACTTTTGCACTCTAACCAGTATAATCCCCAGGAAAGGACTTCTGCTCTGCTGCTTTTTTTCCCTGTTGATATTCTTCTTTTCAGACAGCTTTGCTGGTGGGTGTGTTCTTATTTGTGTTCCAGCACGATGCACGCAACTCTTTCTGTTGGCTTCTTTGTTTGGCACAAAGTAATATCTGTGAAGAAACAAGGGGAGAGAGAAACTAAAACTTGTGCTTTCTTGCTTTTAATGTTGTTAAAATTCAGGTAGGCAGGAAAGGCTTTATCTGGAACAGCTTTTGCAGTCATACAGATCAGATTTTTGGGTACACAGCCTTTAAGCACCAAATCTGTTGCTGGCACAACAGTTTGCAGAAGAATGTGAAATGCATGAAGCTCTGTATCCAGCAAGCCAGTGAAAGCCAGCAGTAACTAGCCTGTAGGTTGCTCCTCTGAGATCACAGGCTGTCCATGATGCTTAGTGCCCAATTTGCCATCAATAGATTTCAGAGGCTGGCAGTCGCCAGGGTTCGTGGTCCTTGGGTCCTGAGTGTGCTCAAAGGATGTCACTCTTCTCCACCCCAGGGAAGTTGTAACCAAGTCCAGCCTTGGAACAAGGTGCTTGGACATAGAGTGAGGTTGGAAGTCCCCAGAGTCCTGAGAGAATTGGCTGATGTAGTTGCCAAGCCACTCTCCATGATATTTGAAAAGTCATGGCAGTCAGGTGAAGTCCCTGGTGACTGGAAGAAGGGGAATGTTGTGCCCATTTTTAAAGAGGGAAGAAAGGAGGACCCTGGGAACTACTGACCTGTCAGCCTCACCTCTGTGCCTGGGAAGATCATGGAACAGATCCTCCTAGAAGCTATGCTCAAGCATATGGAAGACAGGGAGGTGATTCGAGACAGCCAGCATGGATTCACCAAGGGCAAGTCCTGCCTGACCAACCTAGTGGCTTTCTATGAAGGAGTGACTGCATCAGTGGACAAAGGAAAAGCAATGGATGTCATCTATTTGGACTTCTGTAAAGCCTTCAACACAGTCCTCCACCTCTCTAAACTGGGGAGATATGGATTTGATGGGTGGACTGTTCGGTGGATAAGGAATTGGCTGGGTGGTCACATCCAGAGGGTCGTGGTCAATGGCTTGATGTCCACATGGAGACCGGTGACAAGTGGTGTCCCTCAGGGGTCCGTACTGGGACCAGTGCTGTTTAACATCTTCATCAATGACATAGACAGTGGGATCGAGTGCACCCTCAGCAAGTTTGCAGACGACACCAAGCTGAGTGGTGCGGTTGACATGCCAGAAGGACGAGACGTCATCCAAAGGGACCTGGACAAGCTGGAGAGGTGGGCCTGTGTGAACCTCATGAGGTTCAACAAGGCCAAGTGCAAGGTCCTGCACCTTGGTCGGGGGAACCCCTGATATCAATACAGGCTGGGGGATGAAGAGATTGAGAGCAGCCCTGCGGAGAAGGACTTGGGGGTACTGGTGGATGAAAAGCTGGACACGAGCTGGCAATGTGCGCTTGCAGCCCAGAAAGCCAACCGTATCCTGGGCTGCATCAAAAGAAGCGTGGCCAGCAGGTCGAGGGAGGTGATTCTGCCCCTCTACTCTGTTCTGGTGAGACCTCACCTGGAGTACTGCGTCCAGCTCTGGGGCCCTCAGCACAAGAAGGACATGGACCTGTTGGAGCGGGTCCAGAAGAGGGCCACAAAAATGATCCGAGGGCTGGAGCACCTCTCCTACAAGGACAGGCTGAGAGAGTTGGGGTTGTTCAGCCTGGAGAAGGCTGTGAGGAGACCTTATTGCAGCCTTTCAGTATTTAAAGGGGGCCTATAAGAAGGATGGGGCAATCTTTTTTAGCAAGGCCTGTTGCGACAGGAGAAGGAATAATGGATTTAAACTAAAGAAGAATAGATTTAGACTGGATATAAGGAAGAAATGTTTTACAATGAGGGTGGTGAAGCCCTGGAACAGGTTGCCCAGAGAGGTGGTGGAGGCCCCATCCCTAGAAACATTGAAGGTCAGGTTGGCTGGGGCTGTGAGCAACCTGATCTGGTTAAAGCTGTCCCTGCTCACTGCAGGGGTGTTGGGCTAGATGACCTCTGAAGGTCCCTTCCAACCCAAAGCATTCTGTGATTCTAAGTAAAACATTCGCGTTCCTAGAGTGAACGCTCTTGTGTGTGGATGCAGCCATGTATCCAATTGATGCAGGTTTTCCACCTGGAATGGACTTAGAGTTCACAGGGTGGGGAGGAGGCAGCGAAAAGGATGTATCTAGCTCACTGGAAGGGTTCCCCCAGCCTTGCGGCTTTTGCATGTGGAGAGGCAAAGATTAAACAAGTGGAGAGTTGACACCATGCTTCCCTCAGAGGGCTGAATGCTGGCATATGCAGCATATGATTCTTATATTGATGGGATGAGAGGAAATGGCCTCAAGTTGCATCAGGGGAGGTTTAGATTGGACAGTAGGAAAAATTTCTTCACAGAAAGAGTGGTCAAGTGTTGGAACAGGCTGCCCAGAGAGGTGGTGGAGTCACCAAGCCTGGAGGTGTTCAAAACAGGTAGACATGGCACTCTGGAACGTGGTTTAGTCACCATGGTGGTGTTGGGCTGACGGTTGGACTGATGATCTTAGAGGTCCTTTCCAACCTTAATGATTCCTAGTTTTACTTTCATTAAAAAATAATCCAGCCACCAAGCCAGGAAACATGAAATTAATTATTACTCTACCCTTCATTGGTTTATTGGTGGACTTGGTAGAGTTAGGTTAACAGTTGGACTTGATGATCTTAAAGGTCTTTTCCAATCTAAACGATTCTATGATTCTATGTGTAGGTGAAGATGCTAAAATTTGTGTTAAATGCTAGTCACTGTTTTTACAGCTCTCATTGAAGCTGCAAAGATAGACATTTTTTTGTCCAGCCTCGTTATCCCAAACTTTTTTCCCATTTCTCTGCTGATACCTCTGGAGTTTTGACCAGCAGGGAAACATGAAACATTCCTGGGTCAAATTCTTCATCTGGAGGCCTAGCTGCTTGCTGAAGTTAAGGGACCTGGCTCAGACACTGTCAAAGCAGTTGTGGTAACAGTTCCTGTGTACACAGTTTCACTTTGTCTGCTTGAAACAGCCTCCGTTCTATATGTACCATCACTGTATATGGGGTTTTGGATATGTGCTTGAGAACCTCTTGCTTCTTAATGATAGATAAATAGACATTTGCTTTTGCTACTTCTAGATACTTCCTCGTTGTACTTATTGTTGAATCATCTATGACATGAAAAGGAATTTGTTACCCCTCTCTGCCTCTTTTATGCAGCAAATAGATAATGCGGGTTCCAGTTCATCATCTTCTGGAGCTCCTACAGGGAAGACATCTGGACAGCAACACCAAATCTGTGTAAGCCAGAGCCAGTCTACTTCATCAGTAGTGAATAAGACTGCTACTTCTACTGTTGTAAGTGTTGCGTCTCTGGTGACTACACCAACGCCTGTGACTGGAAAAGCTGCTGTATCAGGTATTAAACTCCCTTCATGCCGTTCCTATAGAAAGTTAGAATCCAGGTGTGAGTTCTCTAGATATCTTCACTGTAAATGGAAGAACATAGTCACCTGCATTTGTGAATGTGTAAAAGCCAAGTCATGCTTTCTAAAGCATACCTTATTAGCATAACTTTTGGCTTAGCCAAAGAGATGTGTAAATAATTTGACATTCTATCACATGAGTGCATTCGCTGTATCTGTTACAAATAACAGTGCAAGTTGCCCATTGGTATTGGGGAGGGATTTTAGTTTTCATGCCAGGTTCTTATTAAAAGATGCATTCTGCCTGTTGAAGAGCACAGTGTGCCACTTAATGCTGAAACTATCAAGGTATTGGCGATACTACAGACTTGGATTAGTTTGTGAAAGTGAAACTCCACTAAAGTCGGAGAAGCTGCATGAGCAGAATTTGGCTTCAAGGCTTTGCATCTGCTCTGTTTGGCTTGGAAAAGAAAGGGATGTTGATTAGGGGGAACTGAAGGCTTTGAAGTCAAAATCCATTAAGTACAGTGAGGTAGATTGGATCTGGAATGTTTCAAGTTAATAAAGAAGAGGTAATAAAGATGGACTGCCCTTATGTAGAGGATATTTTTCCTTATTTAGTTTTATTGTCCTCCAGTATCTTTTGTATCATGGAGAGCAAATATAGCAGGTTTAATTTGAGTATTATGGGTTAAAATAAGAAATTTTCATTTTGACTCCTAATTTACCTGCTGGCATGTTCTGTTCATTTGAACTGACTTCTTACTAAGTGGAAACAGAGTACAAATACCGAAAAGAGAAAGTAAGTGACACTGAGCCCATCTGACAGTGTCTTTTTAAAGCAGTTCTTCTTGTTTCCTACGCACAGTCTTCCAGACTCTTCCTTTTTTCATGACTGTGTTTCACAGAGCTTGAAAGTAAGTAACAGAGTCTGTTAAGACCACCACAATTCTGCAATAAGCAGTTGAGTATTTTCCTCTTTGCGAACAAAGCAGCAGGGTTGGTTGTTTTTTTTTTTTTAAGGAAATATGCCATTCTAAACTTTCAGATTGAGACTGCCATTTAGGTATGAGAGTATCATCTAGATTTCTTTTTTTGTAACCTGAGGCACTGACTTCATCATGAATCCCAGAAGAAGTAGTTATTTTTAAGTTTTAAAAAAACCACCACAAAGCAAACAAACAAAACAAAACAAAACCCTTACAATTCTGGAGATTCATATTTTTAAAGGCAACTTTTTGAAAAGAGTCTCAGAATTTCCCATTGTTTTGCAACGAACAGTGTCTCCCACCCATCAGGCTTAATAGGGTTAGTTGAAAATGTCCCTTCTTACTTACCTTGCTGTTTGTGTCCCTTGCTGTGGTATCCTGGCACATCTGTGCATCACATACATGGGACATCCCCCAAGGCACACTTTTAAATGAGGCACTCTCTCAAAGTGTGGTAACTGTTCTGGGAAGAGACTTGTAAAGCCAAGAGTATTTAATTGCTTGCTGGAGACTGACTCTGTGCCTAAAGAGACCTTTGGTTCACCATTTAACATCCCCAGAAGAACTGCTGGAGGTCAGTGGATCAAAAGGAGCCAGCCACCACCACGGAGCTTGGCCATCCTGGGGCTGTGTGTTTGAGAAGGCTGGAGGTGGAAGAAAAGGTTTTGCTAAGATGTGTAGCAGTCAGATTTTTAATTCTAAAAATGTGGGCTTTTATTTGAATGAGTCTTAAATAGACTAAAATGTTTAAAAAATGAATAGGTAATACTAGGTTAGCCTTCTTGCCTGGTGGTGAAAGCCTAACCAACCAGTGCTATACATCTTCCAAACCAAGAGATATCTTCACCAGACCTTGTATGTCTAGTACTTGGAAGGCAGTTATGTTTTTTACATGAGAATAATAAATTGTGAGGAAAATGGAAATTTTATCTTGAAACAAATCGTGAGTATAAAATTACCATCGTGAAACTAAGAAATGTATTGTTGGCAATGTTATAAAATAGAAGCCTATTAAATTTCCAAAATCTGAATAAAAGCTAGGTATGGATTGAATACAGTTACACTGAAAGTAGCCAGTTTAGCAGTAGAAAGGACAGACATAGGCCCAAATCAGTGTTAGAGTGCTGGCTGTGGTAGCTTGAGGTGTCATCACTGTGGAGGAGAAAGCTGGTGGACAGGTGATGAGTGCTCCTCGCCCATGGCACTGTGGCACAGCTTGGAGTCGTGCTGGTTTCCACCAAAGTCACTGAGTGCTGCCATTGATAATGCTTTTAATATCTGAATGTCCTGCTTGTTCTTTTAGCCTTTATTAAAATCAGTGATTTCATTCAGTCCCCGCTTGAATATGCTTCATAGCTTGATTAGCCATCCTTATGGATGTATTCAGTGCATGTTACAGAAAGACACAGGACACTCAGTTTAAGTATGTCCTTCACCAGACTTGCTGCACAGCCTTGGGCTTGTCACTTAGTTAAAACATGGTTGATTGTGCTCTGCTGACTGCAGTGGATGCTGCTAAGCTGAATTGCAGAGGTGTGTGCGGCACTTGGGTACCTCAGTGAGAGTGGCCGTGTAAGTACAACAGAGCTGTCGGCCACTGGCTTCCCAGACCCTTGAGCACAAGGTCTTGTTCTGACAAGAGCGTTTTACTCTGTGCCGAGCCTGCTTCAGTTGAAGGCTTTGTGTTACATCAACTTCTACTTAAGGTGACTTACATAATTAGGAAACCTGCCTCACAAATATCAGTGCTGTGCAGCATGTAATACTGCGCACACTGTGGTGCAGCACTCCAGTATTTTAGCGATCATTTGTGTCAGTAAAAACTCGTCTGACACTTCACTGAACTGTGGCTTATTAAGAGGGTGGCAGTGCTAGCTTACATGCCATCTTGGTTCAGGCAGAAAGGGAGAGAAGTAGCTGGAGATAAACAAAATGGTGTGTTTTATTTAACATTTTGTCTTCCGTTCTTCTTGCAGGGTTGCTAAAAATCCACTCAAATCAGTCTAGTCCACAGCAGGCTGTTCTGACAGTTCCCAGCCAGCTTAAACAGCTCGGTGTAAACACAGCTTCTGGAGGTGTTCAGACAATACTCATGCCTATGAACAAAGGTAAAGGGCAGAGGAGGATGACAGATGGTGTTTGAAAATCCCCTTTGACACAGGGTAGCTCTTGGTCACTGGTGGCATACATGGTCCAAAGTTAGAGATAGAAGAAAATGTAGCAAGGAAATTCATCCCTAAACTTTGTGCTGCAAACACTGTGTTGCTTCTGAACATGGTTATTTGTCAAAGTGTGTGAAGTTTGATTTTTTTTTTTCCCTTTTCTTTGTTGTGTTTGGTTTGGTTTTGTTTTGTTTTGGTCTTTTTTGCTGTTCCTCTCCAGTGATACAGTCACTTTCTACCAGCAAAGTTTCAGCTGTTACAGCTGTCACAGCAGCAAGTACGGTTGTCCCTAGTCCCTCTGCAGCATCCATCACTAAAGGTAACAAGGAATTTCTCAGTAAGCCAAGTAGTAGAAACAAGCTGGTGCAGCTTTATGCAAGTGGCCTGACTATGAAAGTAGACCCTGAGACTGTGGGTTCCTTTATTTCCGTTGTTAGTAGGGTTTAAATCAAGTAAAAATAGCATCTGGGGACTAGGAAATTAACAGTGACTTCCCCCTCAACAAATCCGAAAGCATAGGCAAGCATAGAGAGAAACGAGGATGTTCTAGAAAGCTGCTATGAGTTCCTTAAACGTTCACTGTTTCAATCCATCATTGCAGAAATGCGTAGAGCAGCATGTATTTAATCACAGTTACTGCTGTCCTCAGAATAGTGACTATGGTGAAATGTACTGGAGAATGCTTTCCAGCAGCACTAGACGTAGACGGCATGCGTGTGTGTGCAGGCACACGCGCAGGGGAAAGATGTACGTACAGTACTTCCCAGAGTAATGCATAGGCCAGAGCTGAGATACTCAAAAGTCCAGTTCTTGCAGAACTGTCATGTGTCTCTCCCATCCCAGATGAATGACCAGACTGCCTGGCTGTTCTGAGTTGGGAAACTCTCTGTCTCTCCTGCTCCTGTCTCACCGGAGTTGTGTCCTAGATGTGAGAAAGTTCACTGATGTCAAAATCAGTGATGTCTTCAAAAAAAGTTCTCACTTTGAAATGTCACTTCTTGCTAAAACTGTTAGTACATTTCTATACAGCTCTTAGTTTACCGAAAGGCCAACGTACATTATCAGACAGGTCTATTCAGATCAGGCAGTAATATGCAGAATATCAGCAGTTGATTATGCAAATACAAATTTTCTAAGAAGGATAAGCATGTTGAGATTTGAGGGTGGGGGGACGTGACACATGTTCTGGTGGCTTGCTTTCAGCAGAATTGAAGGCTAGGTATTTTCATGCTTAACAATCAGAATGCAAACAACAAATTAAGTGATGTTATGTAAGACCATTAGTCTTACTGGAGTCTTGCAAGACATTTTTATCAAGCTGACTGGTACTTTTTGTCTCTTAAAATGTGTTCAATTTCTCTGAAGTTAAGATGGAGCCTGATTCAACGGGACAAAACTGCAGTTCTGTGGGTACCCAAGAAGGCCAAGCAGCAGTAAAAACAGAAGAGAGCTCCGAACTTGGGAATTACGTTATCAAGTAATTGTTGATTTCTCTATAAGGATTTCTGATCTTTGAAATACTGGGGGAAAGGAGGAGGTTCTAGGGATATGTGCAATATTTTCTTTGTAAATGGATTTGTATGCAGGGCTCATGAAAGGGGAAAAAAATTGTTTGAAGATTTTGCAGTTGTTTTGGGGTTTGCTAAAATCTCGAGCTACTAAAACTTCTTTATCGTTCACTGCGTGTATAATTCCCACTGCAATTGTGTGTCCTTAGTGAGGTCAAACTGCCCAGTGAAACACAGGTCAAAAAAGGGGCATCAGAAATAAGTAGAACTGTCTCTCTTCTTGCCTCTCTAGTCTTGTAAGGCTCATAGACTTCTGTAATTACTTAGTATGAGGGCTGCGTTGGTTCAGAATTGGAATTAAATAATAAAGATCATTGGAGTATTTGTTCACTGGATGCTGTGAAATCCAGTGCCTTGTTTGTGATGCTTGTTAGTGTTTTTTCACCAGAAATCAGTTTGCAGAATTTTCTCTGCATATTTCATTATAATGTGTAGGATGTTTTTCCTGCTCTTGATTCCTCCAGTGGCTGACTTTTCTGCCTCCATGTTTTGAAAAATTTTTTTATTCCAACATATCCCTGCAGACATCACCCTGATGGAGAGTATGTGTAGGAGACATGAATAAATCTTAAGTCACTACAGACTGGAAATTATCTTAGGTATAAAATAACTAATGGAAAATACAGTTCTTGCCAGTTAAATACAGTGTGGCTGGTTAAGTAAAATTTACCTAAACTCCTGCAAGTACAAAGCTTCCCGTGCAGTATCCCATGTTCCTATTGGGATAGCCTGCACTAATAGGTGTGTCTTATCCCTCAGGGAGCGTTGCAGATTGTGAGATGATGCAGGGATTTCTTCCAAGCCTGCCCAAAAAAGCCTGTCTTCAGTTTCTTCATCGTGACAAATGCAGCTTCAGATGTGGACACTTAAGCAAGTGTCCCAGCCTTTCCCAGCAAGGAAAGGCTATTTGAAATACCTTCTCCAGATATGGGCATAACAGTTTATCCTCATACTAGTATAATGTTATAATGCCTTGGGGCTAAGGACTTTAAACCATGCAGTGATTTTGAAAGCTTTTGCATCTGATTCATTGCTTTCAACAGTATTCTTCATTGTGATTCTTTTTATCCCTTGCAGCATAGAATATTTGGAGAACATCCAGCAGCTTTTAACAGCAATAGTGAAGAAGGTTCCATTAATTGCTGAAAAAAGTAAGTAGTAAATGAAAAGCCTTTGCTTTCTATTTTCAATGTATCAACAGAATGCCTTGCATACTCTGTAGCCACAAAAATTATTAAGAGGTGGAATGAAATTAAGCCATTCTCCAGGAGAGCTTCTAATGATGCTTAGAATGAGATTCTTCCAACAAAGCCAAGTATGTTGTCAGCAGTGTCCTGGTTTCGGCTGGGTAGAGTTAATTTTCTTCCTAGTAGCTGGCATAGTGCTGTGGTTTGGATTTACACACTGATGTTTTAGTTGTTGCTAAGTACTGCTTATGCTAGCCAAGCACTTTTCAGCTTCCCATGCTCTGCCAGGCGCACAAGAAACTGGGAGTGGGGGACAGCCAGAATAGTTGATCCAAACTTACCAAAGGGCTATTCCATACCATATGACGTCATGCTTAGTATATAAACTGGGGGGAGTTGGCTGGGGAGCTGCAGTTGCTGCTCAGGGACTGGCTGGGCGTCGGTCGGCAGGTGGTGAGCAATTGCATTGTGCATCACTTGCTTTGTATATTATTATTATATTGTTATTATTATAATTACTATTTTACTTTATTTCAATTATTAAACTGTTCTTGTCTCAACCCAGGAGTGTTTCTCACTCTCACTCCTCCGATTCTCTCCCCCATCCCATCGGGGTAGGGGAGTGAGCGAGTGGCTGCGTGGTGCTTAGTTGCTGGCTGGGGCTAAACCACGACAGCAGTTATTAACTTTCACCTGATTTTTGGTTAGAAATAGATTGTATTTCCTCACATAATGGCTGCAAGTAGGTCTTCTTTTCACTGGTTTGTCCTCAATAGATGTGCGCTTTTTTTTTTTTTTTTTTAATTTAATGCCAGGGTTTCAGAAATGCTTGCAAATATGATAACATAGCTCAGCATTGGAATGTGTTTGTTGTTGGGGGTTTGGGTTTGGTTTTTTTTTTTTAAACGAAAGGTGTTAGTTTGCAGAGAAATGTTTTAATCTTTTCTGGTACTTTATAATTGCATACCTCTTACTCATGTACATAGCTGAAAACGTGACAACTTTCTCTGGTAACTAATGCACTTTGAACAAGTGGCCCTGGAGACTGGGTAGAGCAGACCCTCTCAAGATAAGCACAGTGAGCAAAGTAGGAGTGGGTGGCACAGTAAAGCTTTCATTACACAGCTCTCTGGTATACAGTAGCATTCATGAATCCGTTGCTTAGGATTCATATCCCTTCCACATGTTTTTGCCAGGAAACCTTTTCACTGTTTCATTTTTATATTGCAGTTTGTTTGCAAAAAAAAATGTTTTGCAAAGGAAGAGACTTTGTCCAGTAAGACAGACTTACAGGTCTACATCATTACAGTTTTTGGGAGAAGAGGCTTAAAACAGCCCATAGCCACAGATGTCTGTATGTCCTGACCAAGACGGATGCTGATTTTGCATTCAAAAAACAAACTGTCTGCTACATGTATCTGTGCTGTGCTCTGCGAGAGCACAGCATTTGTAAAAATTACAGTCCTTGATCCTATGAGCATCAACCACATTTCCCTCTTGTTCTCCACTAAATAACTAAATAAAACCAGAATTTATCTTACTTCATATATTAAAATTTAATACTGGTTTTGGCTTTGTGTTTTCCAGGTGAAGATGCAAGCTCTTTTTGTGCCAGTTCAGTGGAACAGTATTACAGCTGGAATATTGGGAAGAGGAGGGCAGCTGAGGTAATCCTCTCCTCTGTGTTTCATAAGCAGTCATTAGGGACACAAGAAGGATTTCTGAAGTGTGGAACCTTCCTTGGTTTTGGCTGATTTGTTTTCTGAAGCAGTCTGTTGCATTTTAAATGGAAGCATTCCTTACTGCAAGACGCACTGATTTGTGTCCAGGTGGTGATCCAGTTTATTGTTCAGAGGCTTTCAAAAGCAGAAGGGACTCTAAAGGTCATTTTTCAGTTGGTTCAAAGTAAGATGTTTCTGAAGCATTTCCAAAATCAGAATTTTTGCAAGCTGTCTGGTTAACACTTTATCCTCATCACCCCTCTGTGGCATACTACAGTCATGGGAATTTTATCCAGCATACTCTGTCCATCTTTTCATGGGATTGTGTCTGATTTTGTAGGAAGAGAATTGAGAGATCTGACATAAGCAATGCTAGTGCTGAAATAGATTGTCAGTTCACTAAAGATAAGTATTTCAGTTAATCTGGACCTTTTTGTGTTGTGGTTGTTATATTTCCCCCTATTTCTTCATAGTTTTGTCATCTTGCTATGGAGTTTTTCGAGGAAGATGTTAAAACTGATTAGACCCCCTGCTGTTGCCGACTTAAATTATTAAAGAGTTCAACCAAAATTTTGAGCAGCATGTTTTGCTCTACTGGATCTCTTGCACTATGCCTTCTTAGGTGTTACCTGGGAGATGAGGCAGTTCAAGTCAAGACAAATATGTCTAGGCCCCTGTAAATGTGTGTCCCTTTCTATTGAGGTTTTGTTTGGATGAGAAAGCAGACTTTAAATGACCTGCCTGCAGCTGCCTAATCAGGATTAGGATCATCTTCCACATTTGTTTTTCCTTGTCATTCTGACTTCTGAGAAAATCGCATTCCTTTTGTTTTCCTTGCAACCTGGATTATTGTTCTGGGCCATAGTCTAGCCTTAGAAGTTTTAGCCAGTGCGATGAGCTTTCCCTTTGGTTTGTCACAGTGGCAACGAGCAATGACAGTGAGAAAGATCCTACAAGAAATCATAGAGAAGCACCCCAGGTTTCACAACATTACACCCCTGAAAACAAAGCATGTGGTGCACTGGTGTCGATGCCATGGCTACACTCCGCCTGACCCAGAGACCTTGCGAAACGATGAGGACTCTATTGAAGACGTGCTGACACAGATAGACAGTGAGCCAGGTGAGTATGAAGGGACAGAAAGCTCCTTTTTGCCAAAGATGCAGTTTGTTAAATGGCTCGAGACTGTATGCACACACATGTGCTGCTTCTTCAGGAGAAGGGGATTCTTTCTTACTTTGGTTTTTAACTTGATTCACTCTGGAATAACAGAAGTTGGAGATCTTAATGGCAAGCCTACAAGTGAGGCTGCCCCTTGTCCCTACCAGTCCTGATGTTCTCTGGGGCCTCTTGGGTTTTATTGTGCTTTGGGGCCTCTGGAGGCCCAGTGTAGATAAATCTTACGAGAGATGATTCTTGCCCCACAGTGTAATCATTTATAAATGGGCACACAGACAAAGCATAGGGAGTAATGACAGTTCTGCCCTTGGGTAAGCTTAGCCTCTGTTAGAAGACTTGCTGTGCAAACAGTATGAATGAGTTCAGGTACAAAAAAAACCCCAAAACTGGCAGTGGCAGTGTGGAGCTCAGTGGGTGTTAATTTACCTCCAAAAGTGAAGTGAATTGGCCTGTGTGAAGCTTCATGTTGTATTATTACTGCTGCTACATTATTGTACTAGGCATAGCTCTGGGATCTCCACAGTCCATGTTAGTATGTATTAAACATACATCTTTAATTTCATCCATTCTTCACAGTTAAGATCCTTTGTTTCACCTTCAGATAATCCCTTTCCCAAAGCTGTTTCTGTTCTGATCATACAGGGATTTAAGGCACTTCACAGAAGTGTATGTATTTGATTATTCTTTGCTAAGTCTGGCCCTGCATTGCAGTCGTTGAAGGTGGAAGGGAAACCTACATCCACCTTTTAATATGTGTATCTAAATAACTAGATTTGTGTTTGTCTTTGAAGAAAAGCATCTGTTCATGGTGTAGCTAGTAAAACCTTTAGTGAAAAGCTCATGTCGAGCATGAAGAGAAGAGGTTACCCTTTTGTAAAGTCTTCTGATTTTTCTTAAAAAGCATAATAATACTTGTCACAAAGATGATTTAGTGCTACATGGTGCCTACATAGTAAAAATTCTATTTCTCCAAGCAAGTTGAAGAGCATCAGACTGCTTTGCCAGTTGTCAAAAAACTTATGTGAGAATGTTTGCGAGACTCATATTGGCCTGGTTTTGTTTGAAATGCAGCCTTCATGATTGGTGTAGGGGCAGATGAGGGAGAGGACCATGAGTGTCATGAAGGTATGAGTAGAAGGCTCTCAGTGACTGTTTGCATTTCTGTTCATCCTTATGTTTGGTAGGAACTAGGAAAAAAAACTTCCAATTACCTTAATTTCTTGCCATATTTTGAGTGTGCATCTGTTTATAAACAGCTTTCTGTAATCTATCATGTATTTAATTGATTGCTTCTTTTTCAGAATGCCCTTCATCTTACAGCAGTGGTGAGGAGCTGTGCCGAAAACTAGAGGAACTACAGCAATTTCTAAAACGAGAACCAGAACACGAAGAGGAAGTAGATATTCTCAACTTTAGCGAGCCATTAAAAATAAACATTAAGAAAGAACAGGAGGAGAAACAAGAGGAGATGAAGTTCTACTTGGCTTCCTTGCCTGCATCAGAGTTTGTGAGGGACACTGCGGAGAAGGTAAATAAGTGAATCATAAAGCTAGCAAGAACTGCTGTTAAGCTAGTTGTGGTCTTACATTTATTTAGTTGCCCTTCTTTCATCTATATGGGCCTCTGGATGCTTTATGACAGTTTTGTGTAAATGCACTGAAGAAAAATTGGACCTTCTGACTCATGACACTCAGCTGGCCAGTGCTGGCAGGAGTAAGTGAAGCTTGCTTCAGAGAGGGGGGGTCTTCTCTCACAGCAGCTGGAAGAGAGGAGACTGACTCAGCTTATAGGAAAGAGTGCTTGCTGTTGTAGCAGCAGACACAGGAGCAGCAGCAGGGGTTTGCATGCAGAGGCTGTGGGAGAAAGAAAGGATCTCTGTCTCCACCTCAAATGCTGCCATCAAGGGACAAAACTTTGGTTCTTGCTACATAGGTGGCAAGGGCACAGGCATGATGAGAGTGTGACTGGGGGATGAAACACTCTTTTGATGTGGAACTTTTCTGCCAGGAGTACTGTTCAAAGTGGTTTCAGTTGCCATAGTTAGGTGCAGGGAAGATTATGAATAGATGGATTGAATGTATGTACAGTTTTAAAATGGAGCTTCCATTCTCAATCCAGAGATACCCAGTGCAGCCTGTTTTTTGTGTGGACTTTCTGAAACAAAAATTAAAACCTGCTTTTGTTTCTTTTGTGTTTTAGAGGCATTTCTGCAGGCTGTTCTAATGGTCAAGCTTCATTTTCTCCAATTTTTTTATTTAAATGAAGCCTGAGAGTTGTGCAGTGTCTGCTTGCTTGTTTTTTAACTACCTTTTGTAATAGATTGTTTCTGTTATCTCATTCTTAACTCATCAGTATCAAAACATAGGTTATGTTATTTGATGTATTAATTTTTTTCTCTCTCATATTTTATAGATAGGGATTTCTTTTCAGCCTGCTGAGGTACAAAAGAATGTTTATGCATCGGTAATAGAAGATATGATTTTAAAGGTAAGAAATTACTCACATTAAGAACTATTCTGTGACTGTATTAACCCAGTAATGTAGGAAAAAAAGATTTAATATCCTTATTAATATGCATTTATCAAATCAGGAGATGCAGAATCTGATGTTCATCTTTGCGCGTGTATAGAAAGATCTATAGCTGACTAAAGAGTGTCATATACTTCTGGGTGTGTCTCCAGCTTTCTAACTCATTTGTTAGCTTGGACACAGAGTAGTGATTTGCAGATTCTCGCCTCCAGCAAGATACTGACTCATTCTGTAACTTTGAAAGTACCCCTTACTTTGTCCTACCCTTCAGAATTCGGGGGGGGGAATCTGCCAGAGTTCTGTAAGACTTGATTATTTTATAAGAGGTTAGCTATTTTTTCCTAAATACTGTTCAGTTCCTTTCTGCCTGGGTTGTCTCTACTGGGAGACTGCTGAATTCCTGCTGACAGCAGCAATTCTGCCTTGTACAAGAAACCATTTATCATAATCAATTTTGGAAAAACAGAGACTGTTTCTTACCAAAGCTTTGAACAGCATGGAACTAAAGTTCTTGTGTTTGGACTGAAGGCTAACACAGATTATTTTTAGCAGTGCTCTGCTGTGTTTCAAGCCAAAGACAATTTTGGGGGTTGTTTATACAGACTACCGCTTATCAGAAGATCAGTTTTACAAAAGCTAATTAATTCCAGGTCACACATGCACATGCATGCACACTTCTGCTGTGCTTTCTGTTACTTATCATAGTTGAACTCAGATACAGATACATCCATTTGTAGACAGAGATTGTAACCATCAGATTGCTCCATTACAATTGTAGAGTTATGCCAGCTTTCCTGACTGAACGTCCCAGAAAACTCTGCTCTAGTCTTGATACAGGCACAGAAAGCCAAGATCCTTAATTAGCTTTTGATTGAACCTTGATTAAGCCAACTGTGTAGGACATACGGCTGCAGTCTGCTTGCTGTCCAGGCTGGGAGGTTTTTGTGAAAGTGTCTTGACATAGGCCTGGTGACCACAGGGAGTGGCTAACTAGCATATACCAGCTCCCAGGAGAATATCTGGGATCTGCCATGTACAAAACAAGCTCTGGTGTATGAGAGGCAGGGCCCTAAAATGGTCGTTGAGGCACAGGCTCTGGAACATTGGATCCACCCTGCTGTGCACACACTGCTGTGCAGGTCCAGATAGAAACCAGACTGGGTAGTTGCAGGCTGAGCTCTGTGCATCTATAGCTCACTTTCTTTCTGTTAAATATTCTCAGTTCTTAACTACTGTGCCAGTAAAACTCACTCGGGCATCTTGAACTGCCCCCTGCTGATCGAATACAGGATTGAAGTGAGACAGAATTTTAGCTGCTCTTCACTGATACTCGAGCAAATAGCATGTTCCTTTCCTCTGTTCATAATACTGTATCCTAATGTTGTCTTTTGTCACAGGCCACTGAACAGCTTATGAGTGATATCCTACGGCAAGCACTGGCTGTGGCATACCAGACAGCTCCTCACAACAGGTACAGCAGCTTGTTTCTGCTTAGACCACTTATGCCAGCACTAAGGGCTGAACAGCTTGAGGAATTTAGTCAGTTTAGCTCAGGCCATGTGAGTGAGGGAATTTATGAACTATATTCTGGGAAGATCCAAGCCTTAGGAGGGGGCTTGTCATCTCTTAGCTCCATAGTGGCAAAGGAGCGATAACACAGACAACATTAAAAACTGGGCAGGATTCTCTGGTGTTGCCATGCTCAAAGGCAGATGACCTGTTTCTACAGAGCCATGTTGGAAGAACCTTCTCACTCTTGTCCATCTCTGGTTACCATATAGATAACTTACCTATGGCCAGACAGAACTTAAACAACCTAAATAATCTCTTCTTTATTTTACTGATACACTCTTTTCTGGCTCAGATTAGGCCACATCTTGATTTCTGTTCAGCACCATGATTGGGATAGCTTGAAATTGGGGGGGGGAGGAACACCACTATGAGAAAATGCTTAGTTTAAATATTTACTTGTATGAAATATTTATATATTTATATAATATATATTAAACATATGTATATATGTTATATAGAAAAATATATACACATAGTCTGTGCTATAGCAGTTCAGGAATTAATACTTCACTTGGTTTTCCTGTCCCAGTGCCCAAGATGTTTCCCCCAGCCATCTGAGAGTGGCTTTTTTGTGCTGTGACATTTTAATGCTTTTCCTGTGTTGCTCTAACACCTGATCTTTTATCCTTTTTTTTGATTGATCTCTTTTCTTGCCCGCCTGTTAGTAAATTTATTGACTTGCTGCTTTATGGACACGTGTCTTTTTATGTATTACAATAGCATCTCTGATGCATTCCCTGCAGGACTCCAAGAGAGATCACAGTGATGAATATTCACAAAGCCATCTGTAGTATTCCTTTTCTTGACTTCCTCACAAACAAACATATGAAGATACTAAATGAGGAACAATGAAATAGAGCAGAGAAGATGCTACAGGAAAGGTGGATTTATGACTGAAGTTGGGTTGACAAATCCAGTATTTCTGTAGGATACTACTATATACATTTATAACATTGGGCTACTAGATTGTTACCTCCAATTAAAGATGCACCTTAATGCAACAAAATGATGCTCTGTTCCAAATCAAGTTGTTAAATGTCAGTGTTTACTTGGTAAGTGTATGTTCAGTGGCTGAACAAACATTGTCAGTTTGCATCACGTTGCTAGCTGTGAGAGACTCCACAGGCCTGGTCCCTCTGAGACAGCTGTATTGATGAGATTGAAATTTTTTTTTAAGAAAAGAAATTATGCTTTTTGATGCAGTCTGCATACAAGTTGATTTCCCGATGTAGTGGGCAGAACAGTTGCTTTGGCACTCTGAATATGAGAAAAGTCAAAGGCAGCTTTTAAAGGTGGGCCATTTGAGTAGATGGGTGGGTTGATTAGTTAGGTTTGGAAGTGGGGGAGCAGAAGGCTGATGGCTGCAACAAATTCTGCCAGTCCTGCTTGAGCATGATGTGTGTGACTGAGAACACAGCTGGCTAGGCTTATCATTACCTTATTCAGCTAAGTGTCACCTAACCAAATTCCTTGCCTCTCTAGAGGAGGTGTCAGATGTCACCTTTCATAGTCACCTCAGAAAGGGTAGACTGGCACATGCTCAGTCAAGATGAACAACCCGTGGTCAGGCTCAGTAAGATTTGGCTGACCACTTTCCTGCATGGGAAAGGAGAGAAGCAAGGACAGTGTTCAGTGTTTGTTTGGACTGGCTGAAACCCTTTGCTTGCTCAGCGAGTTCCTCCCCAGGCTGCCAGAAGATTTGGCATGTGCTGGAGGGCAGGTGACCAGCTGTGTTGTACAAGTCTTAATGTCTTGACAGCATTCACATAATGATCAGCTTGGACTGTGAAGTGCTGTGGGAGCAGCACCGCTTTGGCTTAAGTTCTGCTCAACACAGAGAGGCCTGATAGGATCAAAAAATCAGAGATTTGCTGCTTGTGGGGAGCTCCTCTGATGTCTTGCCTGCAGGAAGAAGTTCTGCTACTAACCTCAGCACTTACCTGTCTCAGGAACATCACTGCTGTAGGAGACATGTCTGCAGCCTGGCTATCAACACCTTGCTGAAGAAGGCTTCGCTGACAACATCCTGACCACCCTGCATCCACCAACCCTTTGTCCTGCCCCATGGGTGCTTGCTAGTAGTGTGAATCAGCCATGGTAGAGTTGGTGGGACTCCTGGTGGACTGTCATGTCATGCTTTCAGCGTGCTTGTTTTGTGAGGCAGTGCTGTCTTGTGGGTGGAGCATGGGTCAAACAGCCAGAACCTCCAATGCACTGATCTCAGCTGGGTCTCTGATCTGCTGCATGGCCTTTGATTTAATCACTCTGTGCCTCAGTTTCCCCATCTCTGAGCATGGGGAGCAGGATACCTACCTCACAGGGGTGTACTGAGGCCTCGCTCTTTTTGGTGCCGTGCTTTGACAATACAAAGCCTTTTATAAACATTAAACTACAGTTATCTTTCCTGGCCTGGGGTAGGAACACAAATCTTCAAAATGTTATCTTTTGGTGCTTTTTTTGGGCTAGAAGACAGGTCATGGTAACTCCAGTAGTGTGCAGGAACTGTGGAAGACTGTTCAGTTAGAGGGTGGTTTCAGGCTTCCAAGGAGAGTAGCGTAGGTTTGATGCAGTTCTTTAAGTGAAGAAGGCACTGCGTATCTCAGATGAAATGCTGCCTGTCTCCTCCACCTTAAATAAAACTCGGGTCTGCAGATAAGCCCCCCTCAGTTCATCAGAGCTAACAGGGAGTTACAGTTTGCTTGAGTAAGAGTGGCAGAACCTGGCCCTTGAATCTAGGAAATGGGACCAATGGATGAAATCCAAACAGCATTCAGAGAAAGACTTAAATGCCCCCTAGAAAGGGTGTTTCAGATGCTCTGGATTCAGAAGATAATCCTGGCTTGTTTGGGTGAGCTGAGTGCAGGATTGCCAGCACAAGTAAAGTGCACAGCTTAGCCCTGACAGTGGTTTTTCAGCTGAGGTCAGTGTGAGGGAGTCGAGCAGTGATGATGATGTTTGAGCTCAGTGTTGAGAGTTGGGAAGAATCCAGGTAGCTGGGGAACTGCAGGCCCCACACTTTGTTTGTAGGCTGTAGTGAACTCAAAGTCCACACACTGCTTTCAGGCACCCCTGTGCACAGCTTTTACAAAGAAGGGCATTTTCAAGATATCTGTCACTATCGCTATGACAGCCTGCAGGTTGTGTGGGAACAGCCTTTTGGGCAAACTCAGTCGTGCTGTGATCTTCTGCAATGACACATGCATTTCCAGCCCCCATCTCTTGTGGGCTTAGTTTCTGGGATTTTGATACTCCCAGAGCAGCTCTTGAGGATGCAGGAGCTCATCTTTGGGCATCTGTTTGCAAACTGTGGCTTCCTTGCCTGTGTCCTTCTTTTCTGTGAGGAACGGAGTTTCAGAATGAGTCCTGAACCTGGCCCTGAAGCAGGCAGGTAAATGCCCCTTGTTCTTAATGGGGCTCTTGCAGTGGAGATATGTTGCTACATTTCTGAGCAACCACAGGTTATTCTCCTAGGAGAGGCTATATTAATAATACATTAAGTTTGCTGAAGAAAAATAAAATCTGTTAAAAGCAGATAGAAAATAACACATTTGTTTAGTCCTTCAGATGTAGGAAACGTTTGCAACAAATTCTTTGAATTTTGAAAAGTGGTGGGAGAAAAATGTGTTGGCGAGAAGTTCCTGTGGGAATTGCTTGGAGATAAGTTAGAGGTTGTGGAATTTCATGCACCCATTCAGGTGTGCGTGGAACGCTACAGATGATACGGTGTGTTGAAATGTTACGGTATATTTCTTTGGCTTTCTAAAAAGTCTTGATACCAGTTAAAGATCTCTTTACAAATATTGCGCCTATTTGTAATGCTGAGTGTTTAAATCCTTCATGTTATCTGTATTATACTGTATAATTGTGTAAGATAAGTATGTTTGCAATAAATTCTTTTATTAGCTGTGATAGGATTGTCTTGACTGTCACCTGTCACTCGAAGTAGTTTCTCTAAATCCACAGGCTTTTGTGTGCTCTGTGTACTCAGAATGTTTTAGTTCTGGATAAAAATTGGTAGTTGTGGAATTGATCTGAGGGGAAAAAGTAATTTTTCCCTTTTCTAGTTATTTTAAAAAGCTCTTGGTTTTGGAGGTTGGGGGAAGGGAAGCCAGGAGTTCAGCAAGCTTAGCTCCTCCAACTTTTCATTCTCCAGAACAGCCTATTTAAACAGCAGCAAGTAATTGGTTTGTGTGGAAGATTGAAAAGCACGGTGGGTTGATGTGGGCTGGCTGCCAGACCCCCACCCAGCTGCTCTCTCACTCTCCTTCAGCAGAACAGGGGGAGAAAATAAGATGAAAAAGCTTGTGGGTCAAGATAAAAACAGGGACATCACATACCAATTACCGTCGTAGGCAAAACAGACTCGTCTTGGGGAAAATTAGTTGAACTTCTTGCCAATTAGAATAGAGTTGGATGGTAAGAAACAAAGAGAAAAAGCCCCCACCTTTCCCCCCCACCCCTTTTTTCCTAAGACTCTACTTCAGTCCTTCATTCCTGACTCCCACCTTCTCTCCCCCGCCACCCCTTGCGAGAGGTGCAGGGGCGTGGGGGGTTGCCCTTAACAGTGCAGGTCCTTCCCTTTCCGAGGCGTGCCCTCGAGGGGTGCCGGCGCTGGTTCAGCTCCCTCAGCTGCCCTGGGCAGCGGGAACCGCTGGAACCCACTGCGTCCAGCACCGGGCAGCCCCGGCCTTTCCTCACTGAGGCCCTGCTGCCGCCACCTGGGCACAGCACTTGGTACAAAAAGAAATGGAAAAAAGTAAGAAAAGCTAACTTCTCCGTTTTCCCCAGGCTGCGGGGAGGAATCATAGGTGTCTGCGAGCAGACTTAACGCTCCATTGTCTTTCAAAGTACTGCACAACTCGTTCTTGTTAGTACTAAACCCCACGCAAGTGCCTCCTCTAACTGAGCAACGCTGCGCTGCCTTTGCGCTGCCAGCGCCAAACAGACGACGACGACGACGTGGCCAAGGCAGGCTGGCTGCGCCCGTGACGCTCACCACGATGCCTTCCCCTCCTGGCCGCCGCAGCCCTGCCCTTCGCGTTCGTGAACGCGTCTCCAGGATGTGGTGGTCGGGTGCAGCGTGCCCAGAAGGCGCCGGACCATCTGCTTTAGAAATGAAGTCACTTGTACAAAGAGCTGGCACAGGAGCAAGCGCTGTGTCTGGGTCCCTGGCTGCACTCCTGGTGACACCAAAGCCTGTGCCACCAGGAGTGAGGGATCGTCCACCCCTTCTGTGCCATCTCTGCCCTGAAAACAAACACAGCCTCTCTGGGCTATGCGGCGCCAACATCCGTTTGTGGTAAACCGGGCTGGTCCTTAGGGTTGTGCGTTACTGCTGTGACCAAGATGGAGAAAATCAGTATGAATAAGGCAGAGGTGATAGGTTTGCAGCTGATTGTTCACCCTCCAAGAAATCAGTGCAATGCAAAGAGAAATGTGCAGTGTATAAAAGGCAAATCATTAATGTGCTGCTTGTGAACTTTCAAGTTCAGGTAATGAGAACTGTCCTGAGTAACGGAGTATTTCCCACACCGGAGCATGTGGCAGTGCAGGTGTTCACAGCTCCCTGGCATAGTGGATGCAGCTGGCACAAAACTCACTCTCAGCATCCCAACAGGCAATGTGTCAGCAAGATGGATTGGAACAAGCATGTTCAGTGTCATCCTATAGGTAGTAAATTATAATGCTTCAGGTGTGAACCCTTCCTTTTAACGGACGTTTCATTATGTGTCAAATAACCCTGGTTTGCAGTGTGGTTCACAGTTGGAAAGCCTTGATTGACTTCTATATGAACCTAGAGCAATTGGGAAGACAAATACTAGTGTGAGAGCAGCGCTGGAAGCAGTCCCAGCATCGTGACTCCCTGGAGCCTGCAAAACCTGTGTAAATTTGCCCTCTTCAGAGGAACTTGGTGTGATGCCTTTCGATTTGGCTGAGGCAGGCACTTCCTATGCAAAATCAGGTATGTTGCAGACATCAGCAGCCAGTTGCATCACGCTGTCCCTTGCAGTGGTAAGTACCTGCTTGGTTTTCCTTCTATTCCTCCCTCCTGTAGCTGGAGCCAGGCAACAGCTCAGGAGCCTTTGGCTTTCTCCTGGCAGTCTTCTAAGGCATAGCTAGAAGAGCTGGGGAAGCTGGTTGTACCTTTGGCACCTTTACTCACTAAAATGTTCTTGGGAGCAATTGTAAAGTGATGGTCTCTGTTAAAATTCAAAGCTATCACCATTTTCCCATGATCTGTGTGTGAGATGGCAGAGTGAAAGTGAGGTGAAACTTTAAGTTGCTTGTCCCTTTCTGTTAACAGGGCACACTGTGGGCACTGCTGAAAGGAGGTGTTGAGAGCACAGCACCTGCATCAGAGTAGATCTAACCTCTGTGTCCCCAATAGTGAATGCAGCAAGTTGGTATCATTGGTTCATCCCCTTTTGCCCTTCATGTTGATGGACTACTTGCTATATAGGTTGCTTTCCCTTTGAAAATGTCTGGGAAGAATCCTGTGATTGTGAATCTGCAGAGCAACAGCTTTCCTTTGGAAAGCAGTTGCGCTTTCAAATCAGCAGTCAGGCCGCAGCTTCAAATGTGCCTTGGAAGCCATTCTTGCTGTGGGTCTGTGCCTGCAGATAAGCTTGAGGAGTAAGGAATTGACTGTTGATGGCTGCGAGTGCAGTCGGGCATCTCCACGACGCCTCGCTTGGTGTCCCGCGTGCTGTGCTGTCCTGCGCGTGCAGCTGTGCAAGAGAGAAATGCAGTGACAAATTGTCCTGCGAGGTTGAATACTGAAGGGTTATATTTTACAACAAAAAAAAATTGGGAAAGAACCAATAGCCAAAATACATTTTAATTTATTAAATCAAATCCAGTCCATTTGGTAAAATACAAGCTTATTATATTACCAGTTTGTTTAGAACTGGGTTGGTTTTGTTTTGTTTTAAGAAATACAGTGAATTAAGAACAGAGACTGAATAGACAATTTATCCTTTTTTCTTTTTTTCTTTTTTTTTTTTTTTTCTGTTAATAAAGTCCAGG
This sequence comes from Pelecanus crispus, assembly GCF_030463565.1. NCBI lineage: Eukaryota > Metazoa > Chordata > Aves > Pelecaniformes > Pelecanidae > Pelecanus > Pelecanus crispus. Next base: position 26,042,043 of record NC_134651.1, on the reverse strand, counting down.
ATTGAAATGAACTTAAATAGTTCAAACAAAACTGTTAAAAACATTATAAAGGGATTAAACAAGCAGATTGAATTCTTAGAAACATCTAACATGCAAAACCTTCAGTACAGTTTGAATGTTTCAAATTAATTTCCTGAAAAGAATCTCCTGAAAAATTATTTTGGCAAGCACTGGTATTACTGTAGGTTCCTCTGGGTCCAAGGATGAGTGTGGGAAGTGCCATCCCTTGTCCCAACCAAACGCAGCTTACTGCAGATGTTACCTATTCTCATGGTTGTGTTCGGTCCTGCTAGTGTAAAGAACAGAGGTGGCACTCTTAAATTCTCACATAATGCAGTGAGAAGATGCTGTCTGCATGTATTCCAAATACAATCCACATGCCAACAGTTCAAAAATTGTTCTTATGGGAATTACCAGAAATGCATACATGTTTGCAGAGTCCTCAAAGTTCATTAAATTTGCTTTCAACTTCAGCTAGTAGGAAGGTTAAGAAAAAATTCCTCCTGTGTTAAAGTCCATTTCATTACAGATGAATGAATATTTGATCACTGTTCAAGTCTGAGGATAGTTTCCTTTCGTTCTAGCCAACACATTTGTGTGTTTCAAACACATAAAGCAAAAGTTTTCCAGTTGGTTTTTTTTCCCCAAAGTAATTAGCAAAACCATGAAAGAAGCAGTAGACTAATTATCTTGCATAAGTCTTTGAGATGGAAACTGTAAACCCCCACTACAGTCTCAATGAACAAAGGCTAAAACATGGTTTCTCAAAACATGTGTACCTCAGCAAAAGTTAAATGCACACCAATCTAAAAAAATCAGCTTTAGAATAACGACACTTAAAATGGCCTATCTGGAAAAATGAAGGATGTCTTACATTCTACATTATGTTTTGCTTTAAGAAGAGTTTCTAAGTAACATTCACTTCTGGTTGTTCCTAGCATTAGCATTACCAATATACAGGCAATAATTTAGGAATTTCAAGGCAATATTTTCCACCTTGCATATGCAAAGAGTTAATATTTATTAAAAGTATAAGCATGTCCTTTTCATTAAAGGATCACAAATTGCTTTAGGTAAAATCCATATACAATATTTACACTCACCCTAACAGCTATACAAATGACATAAATATTTTAGATCCTCTGGAGTCTGGTAGGTGCCTAGCTGACTGTCCATGCAATCCTCTCCGAACCAGGCTGGTATGTTGCTATCAGGGCTGTCTCCCGAAGTTCAGTCCCCTCTTGCTCCTGCATCAGCCCACCAATTTTGGAAATATCCAGATTTCCAGCCTTAAAGCCCCAAGACACTGTGTGTGCCAGTTTTATTTTAGAGTTCAATGATGATGACTTCCTCCAGCTTCTAAAACAACCCTGGAAGTTCAGACCAGCTCCTTTGATGCTATGATTTCTGGTGATGCCATTTGGGGTCCTATTTCCAAAACCCCTCAAGAAGCTCGGAAGCCAGCCAGACACTCCCTGTCTTTCACCAGCCTACTTAGAGGGTGCTCGTAAATAAAACCCTTTTTGGTTTTAATTATCCATCCCGCTTGTGATTGTGTTCCCTCCCACCCTGTGTAGTTAAGCGTAGGGATGTTGCCTGCAATACTGCCTTTGCTGCCCAAAGTCAATCTCCTAATGTGACGCCAGCTGGCATAGTAACGAGCCTGCTCCTGTGAAAAACTAGGTCACTCCTTGCAGTGTGTTTTGCCAGTTCTGAACAGAGCGCTTTGCGGTTTGTTGTGTTAACAGAAGGTGTATGTGCATATCATTAACCACTGGAGCTGCTTTTGGTAACACTGGTTCTTTGATCTTAACACTCCTCATGAAAATTGCATAGTGATAACATCTTAACAGAAACGCCGCATTTAAGCTGCCTGGTTGTGAGGAGGGTCCAGGTTCACACGTTGAGGATCCGTGACGGTGCCTGGAAAACAGCAGAAGGGTTGGGGGAGAACCTGGTCTTCACCTCTGGGATCTAGTGGGGTGAGGGGGGAGAGAAACGTTAGTGCAGCACAGGGTGCGACTGTCTGGAGAGCGTGAGGGGCATCTGCTCTCCCCTGTAATGGGCCACTACCCAACAAGCGTTAGCTCTTGCCTGGGTGTCGATGAGACTGGCCTCGGCGTACAGGATGATTCAAGGGCAGGTGTGATGCTGCGCCACCAAGGAGGGGCTTTGTTGTAACCCAGCCCTTGCACCTTGGGATGTGTGGTGTGATTGGGATAACCGTGGCTGGGCAGGCCTTGGCAGGAGCCAGACTCTGCAAGGTAAAGAGCTGCCCTCTTTGCAAAGCCCCTCTGGCACATACTCTGTAAACAGGCTCCATCAAAATGCTCCACTGTAATGCTTTATGGGGCCACAAGCTATGTGTGCTGTGAACAAAGGCACCTGGAGTACCCAAAGGAGAAAAATTGGTTACTGGCTATGCCATGCTGTGAAACTGCAAGGACTTTGCAGTAAGGACTGCAAGGACTTTGGATGTAAACTGCTCAGACCTGGAGGAAAGGTATAGATAACAGAGGCTGGTGTCTCTGATGTCTGCCGAGTCAGAATTTCACTCAATATGCAGCTGTTGTGGTTGTGCTGAAGCATGAATAGCTAGCGATAGGACAAGAGGAAATGGGCTTAAGCTGCGCCAGGGGAGGTTTAGACTGGAAATTAGGAAAAATTTCTTTACGGAAAGGGTGGTCAGGCATTGGAACAGGCTGCCCAGAGAGGTGGTGGAGTCACCATCCCTGGAGGCGTTTAAAAAACGGGTAGATGTGGCACTTCGGGATATGGTTTAGTCTAGTCTACCCTTGATTAGTCTAGAGTGGGCTTGGTAGTGTAGGTTAATGGTTGGACTGGATGATCTTAAAGGTCTTTTCCAACCTAGATGATTCTATGATTCTATGATTCTATTCTATGAAGGACACCTACATGCTTGTGTCTTCCCTAATGCTTAAAAACCAAAGGATTTGAAACAGGACTGGCCTTAGTTGTGCATCCAGCCCAGGACTCTGGCCATAAAACATGGAAGGCTTTGCTGGGTGCTCAGTATTCTGATGGCACCATCCAAGTAGAGGAAGAAGAGCAAGACCACAGGCATAGAGAGTATAGGAAAAGCTATCGATCTGGTGGTTGTTGCTGTTGCATTGTTCTGATTTTTCCATTCCTCTGGGGATGCATCTGACTTGCTAAGGAACAAGAGGAGTGTCACAAACAGCCTGTGCACAGCTCAGTAGCTGGGGAGAACCAGCAGTCGTGAGTCCTACACGCAGGCTGTCAGAAACCTGACTCCTACATGTCCAGCAAAGCCACGGGCTTCAGGCAAGAGGGAAAGTCCAAATGGCCAAGTGTAAACTAGGGAGAGTCTGACTTGTTTGAAATGGTGGCTCCTTGGCACCATCTTCATTCCAGACTGCACCTTTCCCATGCTGTCTGCGAGAGAGGCCGTGGTGGTACCCTGGGGCTCCAGGAAATGGGACCTTTGCTTACGTGGTCCAGAGTGTGGTGTCCTTGGCGGCGTGTGTTTGTGTCTGGGATTCCAGTCTTCTCTTTCCATTCCTTGAGAACTGGGATAGGAACTCTGAGGGGTTCATCTAGGACCCTCTCCTTTGCATCCTATCTGCTGTATTTTGCCCCTCCAGGGTCAAATCACAAGATTAAATACAAGAGTCAAAATACAAGTTTGAAGGGTTAAATACCCTCCATCCTCATTACTGCCCCTCAGTAAGCAGCCCAGACTATTCAGAGCAAGGAGGAAGTTTTGGTGAGGTTTGCAAATTCTGTTTTGCCTGAGGTCACTGTCCCACTTCCAGTGGAGCTGGATATACCCATTGTGTGCCTTGTCGCAGCAGTGTGCCAGCAATCCTCTGTGGAGGAGGCATTTGGCTGTCTGCTGATTAAACACTTCTTCCTTGTCTCCTCAAAGGCAAAGATTTACTTTTTACATGCGGCCCTGGAGTAGCTGCTATTACCTCTAATGGCATGGCACACTGTGGCTGGGGAATTCAGCCCCAGCTCCATCTCTGCTTTCCGAGTCACTCAACGCAGCCTGTGAACAGCTTTTGCAGTTGGTTGTGAAGTGCCATTCTCTTTGGTGGTCTAATGCAAGAAGCAGCTAAAACAGAGCCTCATCGGTGTGCGCTTTCCTTCTTCATGGGGACGGGGAGTGTGTGGGGGCCCCACCAGGGAAAACGCTGAGAACAGAGAGAACGTTTCCTCGTGGGATTTTCAGTAATGCTTAGATGTATTTTACCAACAAGTAAAACGATCTTACGCTGGTATAGAGGGTTGTAGAAACTCACAGGGAAGTCCCAAGGAAGTCTCAGAGGCCCAAGAGCTATGTGGCTCGGCTGCTCATCACAGCCATATCATCCTTGGTGTTGGTAGCGGGGGCAGCTTCTGCCCTTGCCAGCACAGGGGGGTTTTGTCCTGTCTGGGTGAGTGCTGTTCCTTAGGCAGTGATCTGCAAATGTTCCTGTGCGAACACCTGTGTCCGTGGTTGATGGTAGCAACATAGGTTGAATCTCAGGCTACAGCCCTAACGCTAGTGGCACACTAACCGCTCTAAGTGTGTGCGGAGGGTGTTAAATGCACCTTTTGCAGAGAGAATGACGCACACCTTGTAGATAAGGTATCCAACTGAGGGAATCACAAATCTTGAACTTGCTGACTGTCATGCAGTTTAAAATCTTGGTCTTGGATTGAATTATGATAAGTTACAGTATGACATTCTCTAGCATGTCTCTGAAAGTAAAGGATGGCCACACTACCTAATGGGCAGTGTTGAAAGAGCGGTCAATGAGGACATGGCTTTATTCCACACACACCACACCAGTAACAAATGAGGACTTCCTGATGCATACTTTGGGCTTTACTCACATTGACTTTGAGATTTTAAAAAATGTTAATTACCTTAAAATCTGCCTTGTAGCTTGTCTCTTGAACAAAATGGTCTTCTGGGATAATGAAGCCTCGCTTTGTCTTTATAGGCTTGGATGGTTTTGCTCCAGTCCACGGGCGATACTCTTGCCTGAAATGAGATTGTCAAGACAGAAGAACCCATAAAACACAACATACTCGCAGGGTGCTTCTGCTCAGAGTGGTTGCAAAGCCAGAAGGCAAGGCTGGTTACAATCAGCTCGTAATATTGAACTTGTCTAAGGCATACTGAGAATAAAAGAAGAACTGAGCCTAGAGGCCTGCCTCTCTCAGAAAGCCCAGGCTGAAAGATGCAGCAGGGCATAGACTGGGCTAACTGGCTGCCCTGACTTAACTCTTCTTTTATTCCTGGCAAAATGTGCTCTCTCCTGGAGGTGCCTGGTGCTTTCCTCCTGGATGAAAAGTCAGGGTGACTTTTTGCTTGATAGCTCATTGACCATTACAATGTAAAACATTGGCTGACCCACTGGCCACTTACAATGTAAAACATCTTGGTCTGGGGCTGCGAGGGCCTAGCCCTCATGCATGTGGAGGGAGGCTGCTGATGTTCCCTTACTTGGCATTAGCTCTCTTGACCGCAGGCACGTTTGCCAATGCGTGCTGTGCTGTGCCTCTGTGGTGACTCAGCCTGAAATGCATCCAAAGGAAGACACCATCTCAGCTGGCAGATGCTTCCGCTGATATTTTCCTTCAGATGGGGGCAAGTGCTTTGACTTTGCATGATAATGTCTGAGAAGGTGGCACTTGGCTGACTTACTCTTGGAGCAGTGAAATCTCAGAAATGGGTGCAGAGACCACACTGGGAAAGGGGCAACACGTTTCAAGAACACTGAAGAACAGCATGGCGGGGTCTGGCTTAACTTGGCTGCTAGCTCCCTTCTGCAGCCTTCCCTCTGCTTCTCTGTACCTCTTGTCACTAACAGGCTTCACTAATGCCCTCTGCATCAGGACTTCCTGGATGCTGCAGTAGCAGCCAACTGAGCTGGCTTGTTTGCTCTCAAGAGGAGACAGAAGTCTGCTCTTTTTGTGCACTTATCTCTGGCAATCAATTCAGGCAGCTTCTGTAGCGAGAGGTGACTAACAAAGCTATGACAATTTTACATTCATACCCTGGCATATTTAAATAATAACTGTATTTTACTAGCCGATTATAGACAGGATCAAGGGGTAAGACTGACTCCTGAGCCATGGCCAGGCTAGGGAAATAGGCTGTGTTTTAAAGTGCCAAGCTTAGCTTTGGTCACAGCCTTTCTAATAATTCATTTTTTCCAAGCATGTTATTTGCTATTTTCATAGTAGCTGCAAACTCTTCTTTTAAAAATCTTATTTCAAGAGAATAAGTGTGGAGTATTATTTCAGAATCTGTAGTTTGGTCTTGATCCTTTTAGTGTATTACCAAAATATCCGCTGCCTGGTTTATGCTTGATTTCTAAAGATAGCCTTAAAACGCTGCCCCTTTTCTTGGTTGATTTGTAGATACAGGGTACAACCCTGGACCGTGTCTAAGCCAGTGAGACACCAGCATGCTAACAAAATTAATTCTAAAAAATTAAGTTATTGTTTCTTGACTGAGTTAGCTGCTGACACTGGCCTTCTGTCAGGGTGGATGAGTGCGGGTGCAGGCACGAGGAAACGGGCAGAAGCCCGCAGCTGAGGCTCACAGCAGTTTGTTAGCTTAAGTGGAGGTGGAGTGAGTGCTTAAATCCACTCAGTAACAGATACTGCTCTACAGAAAAGCTTCCTGCCCACTGGAAAGCAAGACCAGGCCCCAGTCAGGGCTGTCTATGTGCTCTGCAGATCTTCGTCTCTAATCGGTTTACTCTCGCTGTTCTAAGCTGCCACCTTCTGCCTTCTCTGCATCTTGCTGTTCAAGCTTGCTCAGGCAGCAGGTTAAGTGCCTGCACAGCTCTCCCGGTGCTGCTGGTGTGATTCCTGCTGCCTTAGCACCTCGGGATAAGGAAGCGCCTTTGCAGAAAGGTGATTTTGGCCAAGCGACGCCCCAAGAAAGCAACCTTTCAGCAGGGAATCCCAAACGCCTTGTGAATGCAGAGTTAAATCTGAGCTCTGCTCTGCTGTGCAGCCAGAGGGAGGACGCAGAGCTACTGGGCAAAATACCAGCAAAATGCTACAAAGCCATCAATTCCATTCCAGCAGTTTCCAGGAACTGGAACCTGCCACCCCAGATAAAGCTGGATTGCCGCAAGGATGCTGGTGGCATTGATTCCTAACCATTCATCCTCGTGCCGGCTGGTCTCCCCGCTGCATTACGCTGCAATGGAGCGTGTCCCTGGCTTTCAATGAATGTCTGTGCCGCCTGTCTCTACAGCCAGCTCTGTCTCACTGCTTTGTAGCAGATCATTTGCTGATTTGGCAGGCCCCCAAACACAGCCCTTTTGGATCTCAGGACCCTCATTTTGGCCAGAAGCCAAACTGTTCTCCTCTCAGCCTGGATAGCCAGAACTATTTTTGAGGCACCAACATGCAATGAGGAAATGCTCTGCCTTCAGCCACAGAAACAGAAATGTGAGGGCAGATACAGTCATGGCTCAGATCCACAGCAGCATTTCTTATTTGGACCCAGCATTTCCTCCTGGTGAACCCAGGACTCTGAGCCACAGGGAAGGGCTGGGCAAAACAGAGACGACTTACCTCCTTTGGGAGCTGGGGTCCTTGAAACAAAACAAGAAATTAATTATAACCTTTGGTCCAAGAAAGTACAGCTAACTAAATGTGCTCTGTCTTTCAGCTTGCAGAACACATGCACTCATCTCCAGCTGTACAGCCAAGAGTCAGAAGGAGCACGAGCCCAAATGCCAGTTTGCTGACTTGACTAGAAATCAGTCAAGGAGTCATGAGTGGAGTCAAAATGCAGGAGCTACTCACAACCTGGGGAAAAGGAATGACCTCTTTTTAAAGTTACTTAAAGACGTCAAGTGTCAAGATTTAGTAATTGTCTCCCCCTTGTACTCCCTGGTGCAACGTTTGCTCGCTGTGCTCGAGGAAGCCAAAGCCTCAGGTCCAGCTCAGCCGGTGCACTGCCTCTCCTGCCCTTCCCCATGTCCATCACTGCAGGTGGCATCTTGTTGAAGATCGCACAAGTAGCAGTTACTAGCAAGAAAACAGCGTGGTGGGAGAGGAGATCACAGGAATGGCATGGAGGAGGAGAGAGCCCTGCATGGTGTGCCATCCAGCTGCTGCTGGGGATGAACACAAGAGACATTGACTGTTGCTGCTGGAGATAATCTTCTTCCTGCTGTACCCCTCCTCCTTCTCCCCTTGCCCCTAGGCAGCAGCAGTTGCCAGGTTACTTTGGAGCTGCAAGGACCTCCTGCGGTGGAGGGGAAATGGCCCTAGCTCAGTGTCCAGGCTCTCTTTAGGTTCTGTTTTGCTCTCCATTGTTACAACCCAGAGGTGAGATTTTTGATCTCCCTAAACAGAAGTGACCCAGTGATACTTAGAAGTACTAAAGCATTGGGGTTGTGAAAGAAAAAGGCCTCCTGAGTTGTAGGAAGCCTTTAAAATAGTAGAGATCAAAAGGGAAGGGCTGTTTTTTGTGTACTGCTGTTGCTTTACATCTGAGTCGCTCTAGGAAGGAATAAGAAGCAGCTTTTTGCAGGTGGTTGCCCTGTTACTCTGTGGAACTGCTTTGATCACATAAATCACTGGTTTGTTGATCATTTCTTTGCTCTTTCTCGTAATTGGTTAATAGAGCCCAGGGAAAGGCATTTCTTCTTTTGTAACGTGTCAGGATGAGTTGTCTGGAGGGGAAGGTTCGAATCAACGCAGCGTGGGGAGCCAGGAGGCTTGTGGCCTGCTGGGACAGTTCAACCCCCCCAGGGGAGACGGGAAATGGAGCAAGTGGGAGTACAGCTACAGTGGATGGGCGAAAGAAAAAACAGTGTTGGACTGTAATTACCAGAGGGTTACCACGCAGCCCAGCTTTGAAGAGAGCTGTTTCAGTGAGCTGGTGGTTGTGTGCCATCCCCCTCCCCGGGTGAGCAGGACCACCTGTACCGGGGCTGTCGAACAGCCTGGACAGGGCGTCAGGCAGGGGTGCGCTCCCACCGGCTCTCACCATGTGACCTCACGGACTTCAGGGCATGATTTGGGAATGATGGACTCAGGATTGGTCCTTCTGTTCCTTCCAAACACAGTGTGCTGCTGCTACTGCCAGCTCTGCCTGCTGCGGCTCAGGCTGCTGGGTGCTGCGAGCCACGTGGCTGCCGGCCCATGCGCTGCCTCCCGCTCTTTCCCTGTTTCGTGTGCTCCACAAATATTTTCTGGCCTTGCAGAGAAAGCTGCCTGTGAAATCTCTTTGATTTCACTGACCTGGTGAAAACCAGAAGCCTAGAAAGCTTTTTGATTTCACTGAGATGAAGGCCATTTCTACTGGGCGTGGGGAGGCAGAGGGTGGAAATCAAATACCGACCATGCTGTTTGCAATGCTGGGGCTGCCATTTCCAGCCAGATGTACCTTCAGTATTTATGGTATTCATATGCCTCGTTGTATGCCATCAATGGCATCACAGTTGGCACTTTAGTGCCTCATCTTTATGTCATGGTTTGCTTCACGTGATTAATTATCCGTGGTGTTTGGAGCCACTGCATTACAATCCCATTTCTCATTTAAGAAATAGAGAAGGCTCATCCTGCATAGCTGAACGTAACTCTGAGCTACACTGCCGGAGCTAGTCTGCATTTATTCTTCCACTGCCCTCTTCCTTCTCATACCCAGCATGCCAGTGAGAATTAAGCAGCATAATGAACATTTGTTCCATTTTCCCTTCAGAAGAAAAGTTGTGCATACAGTTTGGAGGTCCCTGTTACTTTCTTTTCAAAGTACACGCTACTCTAGACATCTGTTGGGGAAGCCAGACTGGTGTGCAAGAGGTTCAGGCAGAAGGTACGAAATAGCACCCCCTTTGCAATGCAGCTCCTCACAGGTGCTCAGGCAGGTTCCTGGCACAGCTGCGCAGCCACCCCTTCAGGTGGGACAGTTTTGTTTTGCCCAGGCAGAGCTGGGCAGCCAGTGGTGCTCTCCCAGAGAACAGGCTGTGTCTGCTTATGGCAAAGACCTGCACAGATCAGGGCGGTATGACATCTCCTGGTCAACAAGGGATTGCAAATATCATGAGTCATGGATGCGGCGGTGAGAGCTCTGTGGGATGGACCAAGCCAGGAGCTCTCCTGGATAGCAGAACCATTAAACTGCTTTTCTTCTGAGCTATGTCAGACACCGGTGGGGTGCTGGAGGCCCCTCCAAGCCTTGGACACAGGAGCAGATTGTGCCCATTATTCTATCCAGCCACAGAGCACAGCATGAGGACAGAAATGAGGGAAAGGAAAGGCTGAAGGAGAGAAAAGCTAGAGGGGTCGAGGAAAGACATAGCAGAGGGGCAGAGAGACCAGCACACAAGAATTACAGAGGAGGAAAGCAGAAGATGCCTGTCTGCTTGTCTCAGCTCTCACCTGTAGCAAGGTCAGGCAGTACTTGGAGCAGCTCATAACTCACAGGAAAGAAGCAACAGCAAAAGACTGGACTGAAATGCCAGGAAAGAATCCTTAAGCCTAAAACTGTTGTCTTAGGGTGAGTTTTGGGCGCTTGCTCTGCTCACAGACAGATCCCCAAGGAAAGAGCACTTAGAGTTGTGTGATAGGACAGGCAGCTGCTTCCCTTTTATCAGAGCTGTGTGAATGTGGGTGGTCTTAGGGTCTTGACTTCTGTCATTATCCCATTTCCCATTCTTTCCCCTTTTCCTCTAACAGAAGTCTGGGTGTACTTTGAGTGGAGGAAATTCCTCCTACCTTTATGCAACAGCTTTGAATCTTCCCTGTTTCAGTTCTGCAGTGTACTTTGCAGAACAGACATCCTCTCTTGAGCCGCTATTTCCAGCCCCCCTCACTCTCTCCTCCCACAGCTCTGTCCCCCCCCCCCCCCCAAGTCCTCCCTTCCCCCAGCCAGGCTATGCAGCGCACAGCAAGTCTCTCTGGATCCATCCCAATGCCTGCACCAAGCAAGCTTACTTCTTAAATAGCATAAAAATCAGGGGCTTCGGTATTAATTTCCCCAGGCAGCAAGATACTTAAGAATGTAAAGATAACTGTAAGCCTTGATTATAAAAGATTTACTCCTATTATTAAGGATAAGCATGTGTTTAAATATCTTGCTGGATCAAGGATGGAGCTCCTCATACACAGTACTATTAACCCTGCCAGCTCAGGTGTGTGCTGTGATCCCATACTCTGCTGAACATGAGTGCAGGAATTTTCCGTTTTCCTCTGCACAGCTGAAATAAGATGCTTGTCAACGTGAAGCAGCCACCACAGTTCACCTTGCCCTTCTGCACCAGCACTATGCGAAGGCAGGTGAATAGTACAGGCAGCAAAACATGGGGAAAAGTGTCATTCCCCTTCCTTCTGCGGGATCTCCCCTGGTGGGGAGGATGTCTTTGCTCCTGGTCACAGTGCAACAGCACACGCTCACTCAAGAAGGCGGGAGTTCAGTTTGCTGAGGGATCTTCTACCCTGCTATTCCCAAAAGCATTAGCAATGGCACATAAGGCTCTTTCTCCTTAACAACCCCAGCTATTTACGTGTTTTCATCAAAGCGGGAAACCCTGCTGATCTCAAGGCCCTCAGTTTGGTCTGCTTTACTGCTGTGCCCTCCCACCTGCAATAAGTCAGGTGTTCTCCACTCTCATGCCTGCTCAAAACACCTAGAGTATGGAAACACCAACTGCAGAGATTAGGCTCAGCTCGGGGCTGGCATTCTGATTTTTGTGCAGAAATTCGCAGTCATCCTCCCCCTTCCCCAAGGGCTAATACAAGCAAAGCGGATGGGTGGGGGAAGAAGAGGCAAAACAATCGCTCACAGCTCTGATGCAACGTTTTCACTTACGTATTTAAAGTGCTTTCCAGAAACTGGCAGTTTACCGAAAGGGAAACTGAGGACTGAAGTGACTTAAAGAGGTACAGCTGAGCCTTGAACAGGGCTCCCCTCCCAGCAATACCAGCCCTAGCAGAGAGGTTGTGTCCTCATCCCTGTTGCCTTCTAACAAGGTAAGAAGATAACATACAGAGAACAGAGCCAGCTGGAGATACCTGCTGACAACAGCAGCTTCTCTCATCCACTGTAGAAAGGAGCTAAGTAAAGCACTTATCTATTTCTAAAACATCTCCTAAATGCAATCAAGACCTAGTACTACAATTAATTCTGTGCAAAGTCAGAAGTACACAGCACCTGCAACGTGCTGCTGGAAGAGAGAAGCCACTACCATGACCCCAAAGGACAAACCCTTGGGAAGGTGCAGAGGGGGCTGCTAAGTGTCTCCTTCTGCCTCCTCCAGAATCACTAAGGAGTAATCTCTGCAGCAGTCCCCGGGATCTTTTCACAGTTGGAGCACATCCCGTTTTAGCCTTTCAAGTGCAGCTTGTATTGATCTGCCTTGGTCTGCGTGCCTGAGCTCCCCCCGACATACCCCAGTTAGGGTTTGCCTTTATTCAGAGCCTGCAGAACTCCAGCTGAAATCCCAGGACTGGAGACAGGAGCTGCCCCAAAGATCTGGAGACATTGGGCAATAGTTTGGAGGGCAGGCAGCTGTGCTGTCCTTCCACATATAGAGTTACTCTTTAAAAAAACCTTTGGTTCCTCAGAGGTACAGGTATTCTTCCAACACCCCCTACACCTTTATCTTTCTTCTGGCCATAGAAAGACTCCCACCAGAAGTCACTAGGAATGAGACTGGTCTTGGTCGCTGATCCTGGGGGCGGCTTTATTTTGTTCTGGTAAATGCCAGGTCAGGCTGGCTGCCTGCACCACATACAGCCAGTTTTGTATGCAGCTGACTTTCCTTCTGTGCTTAAACAAGAGTGCCGAGAGAAAGATGTAGTAGGAACTTGCAGAATGAAACCTCATGGGAGCAGTGCACTGATGCACAAAAGCATATCAAACAGTGCTGAACGTTACAGGGTGCTTACTGCTACAGCTGGGTGATCTACAGAAACAAACATGCCATAGGCTGTTGTAGAACCATGCAGTCGAAATCCCTGAATTAAAAAGAAAAAAAACAAACCACAAAACCTAAAAAAACCCCCATTGCCTTGCAGAATTAAGCAAGAAAACCACTGCTGCCATTGAAATCTTGGAGTGGACCATGTATGAACACCAGCTTGCCTGCACTGTCCTGTTCAAGCCAGTCTTTCCCTCCCTTCAAATGTCTTGTCTTTCACGTTAAGCAAGCCCAGCCAGCTGCTGAGTCCTGACAAAGTCACAAAATACAGCTGGGGGCTGCTGGCTGGCAGCATCCATACGGCAGTGGCCGATCCTACCAGCAAGAGCCTCGTGGTGCATGCCTGACCCGGCTGGGTGCAGAGCCTGCTGAAGCACCTGTAGCACATAGGACTTAAATGACCCGTTTCTTCCGCGAGTGGATGCAGCTGACCCCATACACAGAGCCAGGTCCTCAGGGCCACCCTCCCTGCTCGCAGGGCTGAGCCATAGGGAAGGGCTGATAATCCTCCAACAGCAGAAAAGGGGGCATCTCCCCAAGGTTCTCCCTTAGCGAGGAAATTGAGAGTGTCTAACGAAAAATGCGTGTGTTTTGCACACCTTTGCTCCTCTCTAACCATCTACCTGCCGTGGTCCCTGCCTGCACATTCTCTGTGCAGGACACTCCCTTTTCCCCAACCCCACTAAAGACATTATGTGGTTCACCAACATTCTCCTCAGAGCCCAGCACCCTTCAGCTGCCCCAGGTAACAGAACCCCTCCCTTGCTCTGCCTCTTCCACAGCTGATCTGCCCTTCCTGCTTCCCCAGCGCTGCCTCCTCACCTGCAGGTGGGTGCAGCCTGCAAGAAGCAGGGCAGGTCCCCGCTGCCAGAGGGTAGCAGAGCTGTGTGTGGCCACCAAGGGACAGCTTACTGCACAAGTAGGGTCCTTCTGGCCTTTGTCAGAGAGGAAGATGAAGAATATCAACCGTTAATGGCGCTATTCAGCTGCTACCCAAAGATGAGATAAATGTTTGCAGACTGCAGTGCTGCCTTTGGAAAAATAATATGGTAAGAGGAAAGGACTGAATGGAGTGACATTAGTGGAAATGTCCTTGTGGTTGTGAGTGCTCAGCTCACAGCGGGCGGGTGTGCTGGGAACTGCCCCTTCCCTGCCTCACACTGGGGGAGTGCTCCTGGGGCTCTGGCATGACTGAAGCTACCAAATACAAACCCAGTACGCCATGTGTAACTGAAAATGAGTGTGAGTAACTCTGCCAAGTACCTGCTTAGTCTTCCTTTAAAAAAAAACCAAACAACAAATCTAAATCAAAACAGACTCTTGCAGCCTGTGAAGCTACTGTGGACTTTTTTCCTGCTGCTTCTTGTGACTCCTGTGTGCTCAGCGGTTTGGGCATTTCTTAAATTTGCAATGTTGTACTAGGTGATAATTCAAAGAAACTGTGGGAATTACTGGAATAAGATAAAAGTGGTTTGAATTGTATATTCCCATCTGTACAGCCTTCAAACCGCTTAAAGGTTTTATGTGAGAACTTTTGTCCTGGTGTAGCTGCCCTGGCTTGTGCCTACACCCTCCCTTATCCTGCACTGCTCCCCTGGTCAGCCGTGAGGAGTCCCTTGACTACCTTGAAGTCTTACTTTTTGTAAAATCTGTTTCGATTTGCATGTTGGTATGTCACCCCAGCCAGTACTTTGTCATGTGATCTGTGAAGTTCTTGCTCTTTCATGACAGTAGTTGAGAGCCCTGCATAAGAACAGACAAGTCACGGGAAGAAAGGTGGGAGAAGTGACTCTGCTGAGCGTTAGAACAGCTGCAGGGAAGCTGCGGCTCTAACACAGGCTAACGCACCCTTCCTCTGCGGTCAGGCTGAAGAAGCAGGGGAGGCTTCAACATAACGTGGAGCTGGATGCATTTCTGAAGACGAACCTTGCTAGTCTTGTTCTAGGCACGTTTCTCTGAAGTAATTCCTGTGCTGCTTTGAAATTTAAAAGTGCTTTTCTTCAAAAATAATCATCGCTCTGCGATTGTCCTGTGAGATGTGGCAAAGGATAAAATAGCATATGAATTCAAGCACTGCAGTTATCCTTCCAGAGTCTGTATGTTAACTGCACTCGTACCAGGGCAGCTGCCTGTGTGGGGAGGAGTGGGATAAGCAATACGCTCTCCCGTGCAGGCCTGTGATCCTTCCCAGGCCCCCCAGTGTGTTTGTCTTAAAAGCGCTGTGATAAATAGTCTAATGAATTGCAATTATGTACCTAAGAGACATTTCTCTTCATAATAGATAAGAAGTGTCTAAATACTTGGGATTCTATTGGAATAAAAATAATTACTCTCTTGATATACCTATGAGGTATATTAATATACCTATGAGGTATATTAAAACCTGCCAAACATCATTAGGAGGGAGCATGTGGTAACAATGTGAAGCTGGTACAATATTTGACAGCAGCCTTGTAGGAGCTGAATCCCCTCTCTTCCCGTGGTGGATGTTGGTGAGAACAAGGGTTGAATTTAGGTGCATCCTGCCTGATTGCTTGTTCTAGAAAATAAGCATCTGTAATCAGTCATACTGATCACAAGGAAAGGAAGGCATCAGTAACAGAAAAGTCACTTAATTTTTCCAGGCTCTTTGGGAAAGGCGGTTTGTGACAATTTTTCCCATTACCCATTAGATGGCATATTTTTGGGGCTATATCCCCTATGTCTGCGCGTCTGACTAATCTTCGAGGCAATAATTTGGCTCACCTTGAACGCGGCATTCCAGGAGTTTTAAAGGGAAAACGCTGACGGCAGCGACAGACTCGGGGAGCGCGGCTCAGCGCGACAGGTCGCGGGCAGCCCCGGCTGTCGCGAGTCCCGTGTCTCCTCCCAGCAGCGGGCGGGTGAAGCGCTGCTGCGCTGGGGATGGCATCCTCACCTGGAGCCCTGCGTCCAGCTCTGGGGCCATCGGCACAAGAAGGGCATGGACCTGCTGGAGCGGGTCCAGGGGAGGGCCACCAAAATGATGCGAGGGCTGGAGCACCTCTCCTACGAGGCCAGGCTGAGGGAGTTGGGGTTGTTCAGCCTGGAGAAGAGAAGGCTGCGAGGAGACCTTATTGCGGCCTTCCAGTACTTAAAGGGGGCTACAGGAAAAATGGGGAGAATCTTTTTAGCAAGGCCTGTTGTGACAGGACAAGGAATAATGGATTTAAACTAAAGAAGAATAGATTTAGACTGGATATAAGGAAGAAATTTTTTACAATGAGGGTGGTGAGGCACTGGAAGGGGTTGCCCAGAGAGGTGGTAGAGGCCCCATCCCTGGCAACATTGCAGGTCAGGTTGGCCGGGGCTCTGAGCACCCTGATCTGGTTAAAGCTGTCCCTGCTCGCTGCAGGGGGGTGGGCTGGATGATCTCCAAAGGTCCCTTCCGACCCAAAGCATTCTGTGATTCCATGATCACGGATCCCCCCTGCCCGCCGCCCTCCAGCCGCGGCGGGAGCAGCCAAAGGCAGCGCCGCTCGCCGGGCCGGGCCAGCGCAGGGGGCTCGGGCACCCTCCTGGGGGGCAAGCCACGCTTGGGAGGACCGCGCTTCCAAAAAGCAAACGCGGCTTTGGCGACGGGTCGGGCCCGCTGGCGAGGCGGCAGCCCCCGCCCCCCCCCCCCCCCCCCCCGTTTGCCGGCACCCGCGGCAGGGAGCGGCCCGCGGGCTCGGGGCGGGCAGCGGCGCGGCGACCCGGGCCCGGTTACCTGTAGGAGGTGGTGTGGCCGCCGTCCGCCTGCGAGCGCGGCCGGAGCTGCTCGGGGCCGCCGCAGCCGTCGGCCGCCGGCCTCCCGCCGCCGGGCAGGGCGCAGGCGGCGCGGCCCGGGGCGGGCTGGGGGGCGGCCCCGTCCCTCCCGCCGCCGCCGCTGCTGGCGCTGACCCAGGGGAAGGCGTCCCTCCTCGGGAGGGGCCACGCTCTGAAGTCCCGCCGGTACTGGGTCTCCGCCGCGAAGGGCTCTCCGGCGGCGACCGCCCGGCCCTTCCTGCGGCCGCCCGCCTTCCCGGCGGCGGGGTCCCGCGGGCGGGGGGCCGGGGCGGGCGGGCGGGCGCTGCCCCGCGGGGGGGGCCCGCCGCGCTGGGGCGCGCCGTCCTCCTGCTCCTCGATGTCCGAGTAGTTGTGGATGGTGAGCGGCACGGAGAGGTCGGACTTGTCCAGCTGGCTCCAGAAGCGGGCCAGGCAGCACACCCGGCTGATGCAGGGCCAGGCCATGGCCGCGGCCGCAGCCCCCGCCTCGCCCGCAGCGGCGCCCGCAGCCGGCCGCGCACCCGGCTTCAGCCCTCATCGGCGGCGGCCCCTCCTCCCGCCGCCCCCTCCCCCGGTAACGGCTCCCCCTCTCCGGGACTGCGGCCCGCACACGTGACCCGGGCCGCCGGCGGCAGCTCCGTGCGGCTGCCGGGGCCGCCGGGGGCTGGCGGCGGTGCGGGGCGAAGCCGCCGAGACCGCAGCGGGCGCCGGGCTGCGCTCGGCCGGGCCCCCTCCGGCAGGCCGGGCCCCCTCCGGCAGGCCGGGCCCCGGGGCGCTGCGGGCCGCCGGCATCCGCGCCCGCCGGCATCCGCGCCCGCCGGCATCCGCGCCCGCCGCCCCGGCTGCCGTGGCGGGGCTGGGGCGCTGCGGCCGCGCTCCGGCTCTCCCCGCTGCCGGCGCCTTGCGGTCCCGATCCCGGTTTAGCGCCTTGGGATCCTCTCCCGGGAAGCGCCGGAGCGCATCCAGTCCCAGGCATCGGCCGGGCACCGAGGACAGCTCTGCTCCCGCCGGCTGCGCTGCGGTTGCGAGGTGGCCGTAAGCGTTTATGACCAGAGAAAGCATTTGCACACGCAACCTGATCCTCATAAAATAAGCGATCGTGGTGAGAAATAGCTTTGCAATGTTAGTTTCCTATAGCTGTGTACACCCCCCCACCCCCCACCCCCAATTCACACCCCCTCCTCCTTTTACATTAACAGCTGAACCACTCCGCTCTTAAAATACTACCCGTTGGCAAAAATCCAAGCGGCTATTATAATACTTAATGCCGGATCCACATCATTTACCGTCTGCCAGAGGCTGGCAACCACAGCTTTTCTTTGTACGTTCGTATTCAAAAACCAAACAGTCCTGGCGCAAACCACTGGAGCTGACAGAATTACATCGGGCGTTAAGTCTGGCTTTTGAAATTTGACATCTCATGTATTAAATGGCTACGGGCCGTAACGCTCCGCCCCAATTCCCCGCTCAGTGTGTTATTACACAAGAAGCTGCATCTCCCAACGGGTCGCCAAACTGTGAACTACAAGGCTGTAAAAGTGAAGAATGCAGATAAACTGCGATGCCACCTATTACAAAATCATCTATTTAAGGGCTGACTAGATAGGGAGCTCATTTTAGAATGCAGTAATCTAGTTACAGGTGGTTAGCTGATAAGATCTAATAAGAAATTAAGTGTGCAGTGGAACTCAAAAAGCTAAGATTTATTGCTTTATTTCAGCTGAACAGCTTGTATCTGTAGTGTATTAGCACCTCAGTCCAGCTTCACACCTGCTTCTGGTGGGGAGAAGGGCCAGAAATGTGGATATGGACTGAGGCAGAACCTCTCCCTCAGTGCTTGGCCTTCTTTGAAACACAGTTATCAAGGGATAGCAAGAAGTGCCTTTCCAGATGATCGTGTGCACCTAAATATCTGATTTGGCACTTGCTGGTGCTCCTAGCAGTTTTAATTTCTGTCTCTCCCCACGTCCCCCACCTCCCCCCACCCCCCAGTGTCAGTCAGGGCAAGGAGACTCAAAAATTTCAGGTAACAACGTTTTGGTCCCACACAGTAACATATGGGATATTGGATGCTGCATTTCATTTGTTGCCTGAAAAAACCCACAAACGTAATTTTACTTTTAGGAATATGCAGGGAGATGTTTCTTCATTTTCTGCTGCTCTTTTTTTTCCTAGAACTACTCTGCTCTACGTAGTAATTATTAAAAATAAATCACATTTGGGTGAAACGTACACTTCACCCTGGTAAAGAGAAATGGATTTTACAGCCATGGGAGAAAATAGAAGATCCGCTTTATCATCTGTTACCACCAGCACAGTACAAATGATGCTCTGATCCTTGTT
Organism: Pelecanus crispus; assembly: GCF_030463565.1. Classification (NCBI taxonomy): domain Eukaryota; kingdom Metazoa; phylum Chordata; class Aves; order Pelecaniformes; family Pelecanidae; genus Pelecanus; species Pelecanus crispus. The sequence continues at coordinate 26,023,003 of NC_134651.1, read as the reverse complement.
CCTAGGCCTGACTTAGCAAAATGCATTGGAGAATAAATCGGATGTCTCTGCTCTCCCTGTGCCTGCCACTTCCTAGTACTGAGTTCAGCTCTGGCACGGCGCGTCTCGGAGCCCACCTACAGCATCAGGGAGTGCTTTGAGCAGCTGCTCATCACGGCTTGTAGGATGAAATTGGCACAAAGGCTCTCTCAGACAGGGAAACCAGAAGAAGCTGGATGAGATTAAAAAGTTGTCTGCATTTAGAAGAGATTTATCGTGATTAAAAGGCGGGGGGCGGGGGGGAGAGGGAAATACTGCGACAGTAAGACAAAGGCAAGCCATCCAATCGGGAAGCAAAACGGCTGTTGCTGCCAGGAACGGGGGCTGAAAGCTCAAACAGACAGTTTGTTCTAATACTAAAATGAAATTTCAATAGAGCAGATCGCTACACTGAAGCAAAATATTCCTTAAACGTGGCAAGGCCACAGCAGATTTTCTTAAAGCAATTGAAAAGGGGTGAAGGATTGTCTCTACATGATTAACCATGACTTTATGCTTATTGCTGTTTTCCTACACAAACACTAGCTGTTGTCTCTGCCAAGCTTCTACATAATTACCACATTATATTTTTTTGTTCACAATAATCAGCTCTTTGAAAAGGGGGGAAAAAGTCTTTCCATGTGGTTAGTTTTGTTTTAGGTGGTTGGTTCTTGTTTTTTTTCCTGGGTTTGGGGTTTTTTTTTAATTCTTTTAACTTCTTTGCTATTCAAAGGTCTGACTAAATACTGAGATACTGGCATATACTGATGCCAGGTTTTGCAAAAAGGGCATTTTGCTTGCCAGAAAGTTATCTTTACTCTCGTGAGCTGTCATATCTGCAGGCCGTGCCTTGTCTGACTGACTTCAGTATTGACTTTCCTATTGCGGTTTGAAAGTAATTTTGGCCCAGAGAAGATACTTCACCTTTGGCAGAGAAGGCTACACGAAGGCTAAGGTGCCAAGTGACATGAAACCCACTGCTTGGCCATGTGAATGTTTTTGTACAACCTTATGTATGTTAAATACCTCTAGGGTTTCTCCAAATGAGGGAGATTCAGCTACTGAACAGCCTTTAGAAGGGTGAATGCTGTTAGGCCTAAAGTTACCGTGAATCTTAGGCATGAGACCCTCAAACCATAGCCACTGACTGAAGATTTCAAACCTCTCTGGCAGTTCCAGGTTGGTTTTTTTTCAGGAGCTTTGTGCCCCTGCAACTCTGAGAAGCCAGCAGAAGTGCAGGCATTGCCTCTGAAGGGTCAGCGTGAATATGCCTCTCTGCTCATCTGCACTTTCTTGCAAGCTGAAGGGGTGCAGCAATACCAGACTGCCTTAGCAGGACTAACAGACCATGAGAATGGGACTCGAGTCTCTGCAAGAGATACAGGGGCATGACTTTCAAACTTTGAGGTAGGCACTGGCTACTATGGTGAAGAACTTAATTGTAACCTTGGCTCAGTCTTCTAGACCTGTAAAATACAATATCCTTCAGGGTTATACACTGCATTTCCTGCAATATTACTCCTTGCTGCTTTCAGCCAGGATCTCTAAAAAGCCCTCGGCAAATACAGAAGTGTTGAAGAGACTAGGTAAGTTGAGTGGACAAGCGGTAATGCAAGGAAGAGAAGGGGAAAAAATAAAAGGGAGTGGACGAAGACAACAGGTAAGTGTTAAACAGGTAGAAAGCCAACATGCAAAATACTGTGAGCTATGGCTTTTGAGCTTGTTTGGCATGAAATACTCCCTTATGACAAGCCCATCCAGTGGCCATCTTCTGATGCTGCTGGCTTCTCCCTGCCTCTGCCGGAGGCAGCCGCTGCTGGCAGCAGCGCATCTGGCTGCGTGTCCAGCTGCCCTCTGCTGCAGGCAGGGCTGCGCTGTGGCTGAAACCCTAAAAACTGGCATGCTTGTCCCCAGCGTCAGAGAAGGAACTGGGAAAGGAGACGTAGAGACAGATTAGAAACAGAAAGCCAGAAAGCTTCTGGAGCAGAGCACAGGAGGATTAGATACTCCAACTCTCTTCATTTTTTAAATGTTTAAGTTGACAGGCACTTACAGGAACAAATCCTCAAGTGTCTCATTTTCCAAGGAAGAAAAAAATTTAAACTTGAGCACTGGCTTGTGGCAGTAAGGGAGTTTACAGCAATTTTGTACTAGTACATCATTTATTACAACTGGTGCCATTCAGCATTATTTATTGTTTATCCCTACAGGAAATGTATTTTCTGCAAGGCACAGCTGTAAAGTAAAAATGTGTAAGTTGCTTCTTACAGATGCAACGTGTTCTTTGCTAAGTCAGTCCATCTGGAATGACTAATTCAGCCTACAGGGAAGACTTAAGGGTTTGAACCCACCAGCTCATATCTGGGCAGACTCCTCAGCCCTTTGCAAGGGGTTTGGTAGTCATCCTTGTAGGACTGGCACAGAGCAGCAGCATACCCAAAATCCAGTTTTTGGTTTTATTTGTGTAATAGAAACATTGGTCATGGTACTACCCACAGGTTTACTTTAGTAGTTAGTTACAGTGTTGCTGATCTCAAGCATATCATCTATTTTTGCTGAAGCTACTTATTTTTCTAGAACTGGCACATTCTGAACCAAATATTACTGTTTTAAAATTTTTAGAAAAACCTTAAAGGAAACTAGCAATACAGCACAACTTCAAAAAAAAAAAAGAAAAAAAAAAGGCTAATGCAGTGAAAGAATATAGAAAGCAGTATAACTCATGGTAAATATCCAAAACCACAGTATAAGTCATTCTTCCACTGCATGTAATTATGAAAGATAAATTCTAACAAGATGTGACAGCATCTTGGAAGCAGACAGAAATGGAAAACATAAGTTGAATAAGCCACAGCTGACAAATAAAGCTGGACCATTAACCAGTATGTAAGCTTTGGCAAACAATCCAGTATTGCTTCATGTATTTCAAGTTTAAGATGCAAGAGACCATGGCTTCTTTTCAACAATAAAGACCACTGAACTTCACCCCATTAGCCTTATGCTGAGTCCAATCTGTCTAAAGCGTGCCTTCTAGGAAAGCACCTAGTGTTGTTTGGCAGGCGTTAGGGGGTTGCGTGATCCATTAACTTCTTCAGTTTTAAATCTTCTTAGGTATTAACCAGTTGTATCCTATTTTGAAATTTTTTGGACAGAGCTTTCACTCACTTCATTGGAAAGCTTTTTTTTTATTCCTCCTTGTCCTGGTTTCAGCTGGGATAGATTTAATTTTCTTCCTAGTAGCTGGCACAGTACTGTGGTTTGGATTTAGGATGAGAATAATGCTGATAACACACTGATGTTTCAGTTGTTGCTAAGTACTGCTTATGCTAGTCAGGGACTTTTCAGCTTCCCATGCTCTGCCAGGTGCACAAGAAACTGGGAGGGGGCACAGCCAGGATAGTTGATCCAAACTGCCCAAAGGGCTACTCCATACCATATGGCGTCATGCTCAGTATAGAAACTGGGGGGGGTTGGCCGGGGAGCAGCGATCGCTGCTCGGGAACTGTCTGGGTATCGGTCTGCAGGTGGTGAGCAATTCCATTGTGCATCACTTGCTTTGTATATTATTATTATTATTATCATAATCATTATTGTATTGTTATTATTATCATTACTATTTTACTTTATTTCAATTATTAAACTGTTCTTATCTCAACCCAGGAGTGTTTCTCACTCTTACTCCTCCAATTCTCTCCCCCATCCCATGGGGGCAGGGGGAGTGAGTGAGTGGCTGGGTGGTGCTTAGTTGCTGGCTGGGGTTAAACCACGACCCTCCTTTAAAATATGTAATGCAGACTATTACCTCAGAGCGCAATAGGATAAAAACCTTTATTGTTCCACCTTTCTCAGAGTTCATTTTCTATTGATATACATTTTTGTAACTGTAGTTTACATTAGAAACTTCAGCTCCTTAGAGGCGTAATGTGGAATAGCAAAAAACCTTCAAAACCAATTCAATCCCATGTCTTCAAGTAATATACCACCTGGGCACAAGGAATCTCTAGGATTAGAATCAGTTAGATCTTCCACCTCCTCCTTTTCCTGTGTTCTTTGTCCTCATTTCATGCCAGGCTTTCACCAGTGGTTCTCTGTTCTTCCATATGAGCTCATGGCCGTATGTCACATACCACCTGAGAAAGAAAATACCAGTTAAAACTAACTGTAACTTTTCGCTGTATCTGAGGAACAGGCTGATCACTAAAATCAAGTAACTCAAATGCTTAGTATAGGAGACAAGATAAACCGAGGCAGAAAGAACAACATTCTTGGAAAGTGGGTGGCAGATAAGCCACTTATTCTCTTGAATACTAATAGCTAACTTCTTTGTGTTCTTGCTTGTCTCGGTCCTGAGAATGAATGGTTTTCATGTCTTTAATTTCATGCTCTCATGATTCCTACTTAAAGATGCAAAAAACTATTTCCATTTAAGAGACTGTTGAAACAGTACTGTTGCTTGTGCTAATCCTTACTGACAACACCAAGTAAAAATATTTTTCTCATATGTAAATACAACTGCCCCATAATGAACAGCCACATTCCATTCGAACTTAATTTTCTTCTGTAAACATCTAAATGAAGATTTAATCTATCAAAGTGTTCTAGCTTAATTTACGTTCAGAGAGAACTATATATGCTGATATATGAGTATTAACATAAGCAATTAAGCAAGGGAAGTTATGGTGGAAAGGCAGGAGGGGAAGCAACTGCATGGAAATAGGTTGAAGGTTCTCCCACAAACCTAACTTCATACCTCAGTCCTGAATAACAAAAGCACTTTTATGAGCCAGCCAGTGCTACATAAACTGGGCATTCCTTTAAATCATGTAGCCACTTTCCAAAGCAGGTAATTGTCTGTGAGGCAATGCATAGAAAATACTTCGCCCATTCAACATATATCCTAAATAGAGGCCCTGTTTTAAGATGAAGTGGCCAAAACGATCCCAGAGTAGAACATATAGGCAGAACATATGTACGCGAGGAAGGCAAGATACTTGCCAACTCAAGACAATTTTTACTGCAGCTGCTATCCTATTTTAATAATATGTCAATCTGTATTATAATGAACAAACTGGTATAGATACATTATGGCAGAAAGTAGTTACGAATCAGCAAGACTACATCAGATGCATTTGTGATGCCAGAGAAGGGGAGAAATGGAGACTGTGCAGCACAGAACTTACAGACACCAAAGCCAAGAAGTAGCAAACAAAGGCAAACCAGTTTGTAGACTAAAATAAAAGTGTCTTCCGCCCGTTCTTTGTCTGGCCTAGTTAAATCTTAAATGCCTACATAAAATGTTTAAAAATGCTCTTAGCAATAAGTGTGCAAATTAAGACAATATTGCTATCAGGTAGAAGCGGAAAAACTCAGTAGGTATTTGTCCTGGTTTCAGCTGGGATAGAGTTAATTTTCTTCCTAGTAGCAGGCATAGTGCTGTGGTTTGGATTTAGGATGAGAAGAATGCTGATAACACACTGATGTTTTAGTTGTTGCTAAGTACTGCTTATACTAGTCCAGGACTTTTCAGCTTCCCATGCTTTGCTGGGTGCACAAGAAACTGGGAGGGGGCACAGCCAGGATAGTTGATCCAAACTGCCCAAAGGGCTATTCCATACCATATGATGTCATGCTCAGTATATAAGCTGCGGGGAGTTGGCTGGGGGACAGCGATCGCTGCTCGGGGACTGGCTGGGCATCAGTCAGCAGGTGGTGAGCAATTACACTGTGCTTTGTATATTATTATTACTACTATTATTATATTGTTATTACTATTTTACTTTATTTCAATTATTAAACTGTTCTTATCTCAACCCAGGAGTTTTCTCAGTCTTACTCCTCCAATTCTCTCCCCCATCCCATCGGGGCAGGGGGAGTGAGCGAGCGGCTGCGTGGTGTGACAGTAATGTTGTTCAAACATGGAACAATGCAGAACTGTTTCCTACAAACTGGTTTCTAGTAGTTCTTCCCAATTAGGAAGGCTCCACACAAAGACAACGCAGCAACACTGAGAAACAGCAGTACAGGCTTCTCAAAGGAATTTGGCCTGAGCTTATACCAACTCTGTAGATCCCTCTAAATTGGCAATTAGGGGAAAAACACTGAGACAAAGAAATTTTCTTAGCCGTTTAATTCTAAAGTTATTTTAATTTGTCCATGCTGTGTTTTGTGAGAATCTTTTCTGCCTTGTGACTCTGTCCTGCTCTCCCCAGCACACTGAAAAGAGACAGCCAGTCCAGGTTATGGTGACAGGACAATCTGACATCTAATCTATCACTCTAAGGCAGTTCAGCACAATTTCTTTCAGTTCTAAGCATCTATTAACAGTATTTTCCACACAATTTTATAGCATGACAAGGATAACAGTGAGTTATCTTCAATGCTACTTATGAGAACTTTCCAAAAAACACCCACACTTCAGAGATAAGAGGAAAACATATAGGATTCGTTTAAGTACAGAACAAACAGGAGTTAGTAAATACAGACTTACATTCCAAAGAGAGCTCCCCCAAGATGTGCAGCATGGTCAAAAAGTCTCCAGCCTAGAGCAAGCCCTGCAGTGTCAAATGCAATTATGGCTTTTAAAGCCTGGAAAGGAACAGAACATGGAATTGACAGGATTAGTCACAGCATATAATGGCCACTGATAACACAGTTTCATATTCTGGCACAGAGCAAAAATTTGGGATCAAAAAACATCCCATAAACTTTATATCAAAGCAATCACTGTAAAAAAAAAGTTTTAAAACAACAGACTCAGTCCTTAGCTGTACTGTGCTGTCAAAACACAGACTGAGCAGCTACAGAATAGTGTGGGGTAGGAATGTGTCCCTTTCAAATACTCAGTCTCTTCCAATCTTCATTTGTAAAGCTACACATACATTCCAAACTCAGGTCAGGGGGAAAGGAAAAAAAAAAAAAAAAAAAAAAAGAGGAAGTTACTTGAAAGAGTACATGCTATAAAAGACACCACAAAATACATAATTGCAACATTGTCATTCACTAATTCTGACATATTAGATTTATGTGCACCTGTCCTCCCAAACACAACCCTCTAGTGGATAGAACATGTGGGGCAGCACCCCTGTCATCTTATCTGATATAAATTGATCATCACACTGTCCTAATGACACATCTGTTGCAAGGTAGAAAATCAGAATGATAGTGAACAACTCCACGGCCGGAAACAGCATGAGCAACTGTATACCATCCTCAGGAGACACAAACCACCATAACTGTAATTATGCAAAAATTTTACTAAACACCTCATTCCAAAAAGACCAACAGCTTTAATGCTAAGATGAAATGTTACTTTAAGTAGGATTTCTTTCCTTAAGTATATGTGTTAGAATAGCAGCTATACCGCCACATTGGCTTGTTTATTTTAAAAGCTGATTACAGTATATATAAGGTAGGCTAAAAGAGTACATAAAGTTTGGAAATACAATTACACAGTAGGGCTAAAATTATTCCAATGTTTATACTGCAATAGCCAATGTTGCTCTTGTTTTACTGTTGCAATGAGTACTTCCTCATGGCAATGCTCTCTGTGGGTCTGCCAATATTCTACCTTCACCATCTTTTTTAGGAAAGATGCAGTTAAAGGGTAGCATGCAAAAAACCAGGTCCACTCAACAGAAGTGCAAGAAAAACACGAAGGCTACATCTAAGAACACTTGTTCAAATCTATAAGCTTCACTTACAAAAAATATTAAATCTCATGATCTTGAAATGACAAAGCTTAACTGCTTCAAGTAAAACAACTTCTAAGTAGTGGACCAAAGATGATTAACTTATTGAAGTAAGTCAAGATATACATGAGAAGCTTTTCTTAAGTGGGGTAGTAGATATGCCTTAATGAAACAAAAAAGGGGTCCTGGTACTACACATGAAGAAAAGCCTCAATAGTTTATTTCCAATCCCAACATTGTTCTTAAAAGTATCAAAAGATGGTATCCTAATGAGGAGGCAGGTACTCCTCCAGGGCTGGAATGTTATCTCCCTTGAGAAGTGAAATTCTGTTTTTCCCACCTTGATTAAGTTTTTCTTCAAAAAGAGTGTATCAGTATTAAATTAGCCTGTAACAAGTGGTGCTAAAAAAAATATCATCCATCAGAAAGAACAGTATATCTATGCACGTTTCCTTAGATAGGTGAACCCAAGTTCCTCCCAACTTCTTTCACCTCTTAGTATCAGATCTGAAACAGACCCATGGAGGACAGCATTTAAGATAATTCTGAATTCACTACACACTTGTGTAATGACTGTGTTAGGCTGCAACAATTCAGAATCGGTCTCCAGGACTTCCCCATGACCTATATTGTCTTTCAAAATAAATTTAACAGCTTAGAAACACGAATGAAGAGGACACACGCTCGGATACTGGAGAGGTGTGGGGAAAATGTTTTAAGAGTGGGATTTCTTTGAAGTTCAAAGGCACTTACGTTTCCTGCTGTAAATGTGAACATCGGAAGAAATATGATGGCTAGTTTTGCTTCTGGCATCTTTGTACATACAGCTGCAAGGACAGTCATTATAGCTCCTGACTGTAAATACATTAAAATACATAAAAGTATGCTGAGTTGTTACATAAGGGAAAATTTGTTTTTCTGCATGTGAACCCGCTTTCCTTTTGGCTTTTATTTTCAAATGCAACCCTGTAGTAAACCTTAAAGTACAAAGCACCACAGCAAAGTTCAGAATAAAAATAAAACAAGACACCATTATTTAATGTCAATATCTGAAATTATACATACTGGAAAAAATACCCCTCAGATGCTCTTATATAATTAAGAAATAATCTCCCTGACTTTTAAGATAACTATTTATGTTAACATGCTTTTTTCCCCAGTAAGCCCTAGAAATCTAACATATATTAATCAAACACAGACATCTCAGATGAAGGGAATGATTCTGAAGCTTGTACCAAAACAAGGAAAATAACGGATGGACAGAGACAAGAAATCTTTTGTCAATGAAACAAGCAATTCCCTGGTCTGTACTAAACTGACCATGGGCTTTTGTATCCATGAAATACCTCAATGGAAAGGCTGTGAATACAGTAAACTAACACAATGTGTAGCAATTTCAGTAAGTTCAGATCAATAAGACTAATGGAAAGTAACTTGCTCCAGATATAGTTTATTCACAAGATAAAGGGACAATACATAGACAGCACTACCAAAAATTCTAACTTAGGGACTGCTCAACAGATTTTTTTCATTCCAACTGAGAAGTAAGAATCTGACTTTTGGCTTTTATCAGAATTATTTAGTAAAGTAAGTTAAGAAGCCTTTAAAACTTGGCAAATGGCTAAGTTATAGCCTCAAACTTATAGCAAGTTAAGTGTTTCAAAATGTTCTACTACTAAAAATACTTGCAAAGAACAGACAACCACAACACCTCCTCAGCCTGCCTCATATCTTTCATACTGTGAGACTTTTGGCAGGAGCACTACCCTTTCTGCAGAGCATGCCCTACAACTTCCACTAGTATCACATGCTGATTTTGTTTGTCTGACTAGATTATCTCTTTTCTGAAGTATTCTATTTTCAATTAGAGGAGACTGTGATACACAATTATGCAATAACATTTATGAAGCAAGCTACAGAACTGAACTATCTGCTCAGTGACAAGAGGTCCTGCTGTTAAGTACTCATTTACAAGCCATTAGCATTAAGTGGCATTAGTTCTGGGCTGCTGCTACAAAAGTTAACATATTTGAAGAATAGGCAAGTTCTTACACAGGAATCACTGCCTGGTTACTTGGTTTTGGTCAACTTTCCTAGTTTCCACTATCCCAAATATATTCTTGGCTTTTAAGCAGGTTAAATAATACAGCAGGCTTCGAAAATGGCTTCAGAGATCATTATAAGGTCTCTCATATTCTGAAATACTTACAGCTCCAAGGGATGGTTCAAACCTTCCAGTGGCCATTTTAGCAACATAACTGACAAAAGTGGAGATAACCCCTAGAAAGGAAAAAGGACTATTGGAAACAATGCCAGCAATGCAGACAAACATCAGAGATTACAACAACATTATCCATACATCTTCCTAAGGAAGCTAGTGTAGGTGGTGTGGTTTGGTTTTCGGGTTTTTTTTTTTTTTGGGGGGGGGGGGGGGGGGCAGGGAGGCGGTGGTGGTGGTGTTTGTTTTAACTTGAATTAACTGTCATCTTTTCCCACAAAACTCCCATGAGGCTGTATTAACAGCTATTTTATTTTGGTAGCTAAGCACAACTTAAAACCAGATACTTGTATTGTCATGATATTTTGAAGCCAAATATCCTAAACCCATCAAAATTCTGTACGACAGCAAGTAAGTACTGCAGCTAGTATAGAGCAATGTGTGGGACTGAACGATGTCCATCTGTCATCATACATCTATTAACCATGCACACACTTTACTTGCATTAATATATATTTATATTTTTAAGTGTTGTAAATATGTATTTAACATTACCAGCAGAAAGATACACTGCAATAAACTGCTCACATCCCAGAAGAGAGACAATGCTGCTAGAAAAACTCCATAAAACATACATATTTGCTGCCATGTGGAACAGAGAGAAGTGACTAAATGTAGAGAGCAACATGGGAGAACACAGGGCTCCTACAAAAGAGAAAAACAATAGGGGAAGAAAAAGTCAGTGTTTTAATTTGCTTTAACTTACCTGTCATGCAGACTAGAAATTTATCAAGACATACTATAGGCTAATTATGCTTAGAATTCTCAAATACAAGCCATATAATAAACCCAGAAATGTAACAAATTTCAAATTCTATGCAATATCTTTTGAAAGGTAGAACATATACCCCAGAGATATGCAAACTGTACAAACAGCTACTTTAGAAAGCCTTAATTACCTACTGGGGAATGTTTCATATGAAACATCTTACGACACATCTCCTATGCTTTTGAAATGAAAAAAGATTTTATTCATATACGCATATGGGGAAAGATTTTTAATATATTATATGAGCATCTATATAAAATTATTTTGCTAGAGATGGACTCAAAGGAAAACTCATTTTCTTTTCAAAAAGCTACTAGCTCTCCTCACTGAAACAGCAGTCTTGAAAATGCAAAAAAGCCAATTAGCAGGTTTAAAAGTCAACATTATTTAAAACAGGGGTGTTTGGGGTGACTGATGCTCAGATCTGGGTAACAGCTATCTTTAGCTTTAGAGTGTGTGTGGGGGGAATTGATTGAGTTTCCCCTTTTTCAGCAGAAATTAAGAGACTAGCAGAAAGTACTCTCCTAATGCATATTTGTCTCATCCTTTTAATTCTTTACTGTAGAAATGAATACTAATTGTTCTGCTATTAAATACTAGCAACTGAATGCAGGAAAAGGCCAGATAGCAGGCAACACTTTTGACATTACAATATTTAGAAAAGCACCAGTAAGGTTTTTTTTCTTAATACATTACTTCTAACTTTTTCCCCTCAAAGTGTTTGCTGTCTAAACAAAACAATGTATTTAGGCATAGCTGAGATTGGTTGTAGGTGATGGAGCTGCCAGTAAGCTGTGTGCCACCCAACACTTTTGCAGTATGATCAGAGGTTCTACTACATCCCAATGTAGAAAAGTCCCTCAAACTCCTGTTCACTTACTAGAGGATGGATCTGAGGTGAAATATGTAAACATAATCCGTCGCATACCAGGCAGCCTCCATAAACAGAATACAAAGACATTTGCAGCTATAATACCTATTAAGAGGAAAAAAACAGTATAAAAGCAAATTATGAACATAACGCACCATAATGCTTGCATTCAAAAGTAAGCTTACAAGAATCATACTTTTTCTTCACTACTTCATTACAAGCAGTATCCACTTCTTACTTTATAAAGAGTTTAGAAAAAGCAAAGAAAAATACTGAAAGCTATATTTATATAATGGAAGCATGTCAGAAATATGACATTTAATTGCAACTGTTTTGACGTACAATGTAACGAATGAATGCATGCAACAATCCAGAAAATCCGTACTTAAGACATTCAAGCCATGGTTTCAAACTTCTATTCCATTGAACCAACAAAACAAGAGCCAGCTTAAGAGGTCTCATTGCTTGCCTCTCTAGCTGCTTATTCCCAAGTGCCACCAATCTGCTGCACGGTTGCATTTAACTGCACACGGAGGCCAGGGGAAGCACACAGACATGCAGTACACATCCCTTCCACTTTCTGGGGAGGTTTGGTTTTGAAGCAATTGTAAAGATACTGTTTAGACATCGAGCATAAAAGGTTGAGTTGGCATTGCTAAGGCATAGTTACCTTTGGGAGATAGCAAATGCACAGCTTTTTACTTCACAGATGTTTATTGCAATCTTATTTCAGTTTAAATAAGAATGTAAATAATTAGAAACATAATGATGCAAAGTTATTGTTTCTTGTTTAAAGTGCCTTCTCTATTTCTAGCCAAGCATTTAGGTATTTAAAATTCTTATAATAGTTAGAAACATTAAAGGGGAAAATTGTGCTTCCTTTACAGAATGGTAGATGTCACATAATTATTCTCTATTTGAAGTTTGCAACCAAATGGAAGAACTGTGAAAAACTATGATACATAAATCCCAGAACCAAAATTTTAATAGCCCTCTTCTTTTGGCACTCCATCCTATTCCATCATGCTCTTTTATTAGAGGAAATATTTTCGCTGCATGCTACACTAAGATGTCACAGAACTCTCAGCAATTTCAGTACAGTAAGCCCAACCTTGTTATGGCAATCAGGGTTAAGTATCCGAATGGCTCAGGGTCTACCAGCTAGACTTTATACTGCTTGTTAGATTAACTCGATGTTGTGGGATACTCTAGGGACTACAGAATATGAATCTTTGCCCCCCCCCAATACAGTATTTGTTTCTGTATCGTGACTTGGCTTGCATGCTGAAGAGCAATTCAAAGCATTGTACAAAACTTCTTGACAGGACTTGTTAACGTGTAGAATATATAAGAGCAGATATGGCTTAGCTACTTTATTTAGATTTTAATCAAGTTTTCAACAATTTCTCTCCGCACATTACATTTATCTTAAGGATTTCAAGTGATGTTAGGCTAACCAGTCAAAACTACATCATGGCTAAAGGAAAGCTCACAAGATAGTTCCTTCTTGTTTGCAACGCTACATACGTAAAATAGCAAAAAATTATAAGGGAGTTTTACTTCCACATATCAGTGGAATATATACTCATATTCCTTCTAAAAGCATTTGTCGTTTTTCACAGTTCCTGAGAAAAATGTTGCCAGGGGAAGATTCTAGCTAATCCTCCACACTCTCTCACACAGAGGCATAGGAATTTCTTTAATGCATACAAAAAAAATAGTTTGTGAGAAGGAAGTGTAGCAGAAATAGTGTATATGCAGGTGTAAGTTTACACATGCTTTGTGCCTAACGATCTAAACATGGTATGAAAGCCATCTGTTTTAACATACTGTACCTGTTTGCCATATTTCTCTTCCTGTGAATGTCTAATACTTGTAAGCTAACACAAACCTGTCACAGTCCGCTGACCCTCAGTCAGGTTATTCCACCAGCTGTTAACCTGAAATGGAATTGTTGTACATCAGTGCCACTGCAGAGTATTTGCAATTTCAAAAACAGTCACACAAGGTTCTACCTTTTTAAGAATGAAAAGCATTTGTTTGAAATCTGTTAAGTAAATCAGTTTCAAAATTTTTTATTTCTGATTGGTTTAGCTTTTCAAGTTGGCATTTCCTTACTCAAGAATAGTTATCTACCCTCCTTTTCATAAAATATTCGAGCATAGATGAAGAGTTTCTTCAAAAAGAACAGGGTTATACCCTTTTACGCAACTCCACAGGTTTATCTCTACTTGTACTAAACAAGGATCTAGCCCATAATGCTTACTTTAGCTGACTGGCCAAAGTTAGCATAAACCCTGCCTCGACTAAGCCTCATCCTAATGCTGTCTAACATCACACCACCCACCTTTGAGAGATTCCACTTTTGTGCCAGGGTCACTTTTGCAGAGGTGGCTCACAAGATGTGGAATCCATTCCCCCTTGCGTCCAGCTCACCCAGCCCTCCTCCAAGTTTAAAACCCCTGAAAAAGTTTATTTTGAGTGCAGTCAGCCCACAGACAAATTCCACCCCTGCTTCCCTTCCTCAGCTTTCAGAACAATTTTGGACAAATATTTTATTGACAGCTCAATGACCTTCCAACCATATTGATGAGGACAATGTCATAAAAATTACCTGTAGGTTGGAGGCAAGGGGAAATAATGCTGTATGAAACAAATCATTCACTGTTTCATTGCATTTTTTTTTAATTCTCTGGCAGAGGATACAGATACCGGTATTTCCTACAAAGTTCTCCAGTACAAGAACACTAAGCGAACATGTTTTTTGTAAAATATAAGAAGTAGATGCCCTCAGAAGCTATTGGGGGGATTCTGAACTTTTAAAACTAGAACTTACCAGCTGAAGATGGGGATTGGGAGTTTAAGCCTATTAATTATAGGGCAGTTTTGTTTTATTTTTTGGATAGCTAACCACCAGATCTTCCTCTTCAGGTTTTGAATGAGAACAAAAGTATAAACCCAAAATTATTCAAAATATTAAGTGGCAATCATAACCTCACCTGCAGTTCATACACACTGAGCAAGAAAGCATGCTGTACTGGGCCTGGCTAGGACAGAGTTAATTTCCTCTACAGCAGCTCATACATGGTGCTATGGTTTAGATTTTTGACCAAAACATTACTCGTAACACATTACTGTTCTAGTTTTTGCTGAACAGTGTTTGCACAGCACCAAGACCATCTCCATTTCTTACTCCACCCCTGCAGTGGATAGACTGGGGGTGTGCAATAGGCTGGGAGGGGACACACCAGGCACACGACCTGAAATAACCAAAGAGATATTCCCTACCATATAATGTCATGCTCAGCAACAAAAGGGATAAGACAGGATTTCAGGAGGTTTAGCCATGTTTTGCTCATGAACTGGCTGGCCATTGGTCTACCCACAGCAAATGGTGAGCAACTGCCTTTGCATAACTTGTTTTGGTTCCCCCCCCCCCCCCCCCTCTTCTCCCATTTATCCTTCACTTATTATTTGGTCGTCATTTTATCTTCACCCCCAAGTTTTCCTGCTTTTATTCTTCCTTTCCTCTTCCTCCATCCCACTGTGGGTTTGTGGAGGAAGCAGCTATGTGGAGTGTGCCCATCACAGTTAACCCACAACACATGCCCATTTCGAAAGAAGTACCACGGTGCATGCAATATGCATTACAAAAACAGCTCCTCTGTGTCCTACCCAGAACCCTGTGCTTCTCCAGCTCCACACTCAGCCCTACTTCCCTCGGACAAGCAGTCCTGAAAGAGTAATCAAGCCTGGTCTATCACAAGCCACAGTAGTAACCTTGAAACAAACATAAAGCATACATGCACGTTCAGTTTAGTTTTAAATACACTTAATTGAAAACTAAATGACTGGCACTTTCGGGATGTCAACTAAATTTATAACAAGTCTTGCAGTACTTACGTTGCTCGTACTGCCCAAACTCCGAAGTATTGGCATGGAAATGTTACCTCTCATGAAGAAAAAAAGCCCTCTAAACCCTTGTATTTGCGTAGCACAGGTTGAAAATACAGATGCATTTCAGAAGCCAGAGCATTATGCTTAAGGTTCAGAATTTAAACTAGCTCTGTCCTCTTTCAGAGTTCATGCTCACTTTTAAGAACACTAGCAAGACATAGCAAGAACAGAATTTTTTTTTAGTGAAAAAGTAAAAGGTACCTAGTTTAGATCTATAAACTACTACTACTGACCTCTCTTCCCTGCATTTCAGGGTGAAGATGGTATTTTTCTCCAGTGTAACTTTTGCAGTGATATTGTGAGTTACAGTTTTCTAGAACGAATTCGATCACGTTTTCTTGTAAGGACACGTACTGTAATTTGCTGAGAACGTATTATTTCTCCAAGTTAAAAATCAGGATAAACTGCACGAGCATCTGTTGTACAAACGGTGCTCGCAGATGTGCCTACACCACAGGAAAGATGTGTTCACGCTTTACGCTTCCGCAGGGACCCACCCGTGTGCGAACAGGCCGGGCCTGGCTCCGTGTACCTGCTTTCTGAAGTCCCCCCTCTTCTGCGGCCGTATTTTATCCAACCAGTCTGCTCGAGCTTCCTCAAAGTAGGTCTGGACCCGCGACTTGAGCGACTCGTACTGCCAGATGGCGGCGGATCCGAAGGCAGAGCCTGTGAACTGGGGGGCATCGGGTACGGTCAAAACGAGCGCACCGTCCCGAGGGCAGCCCGCGGGTGGCTCCGGGGGCAAGCCAGGCTCGCCCCGGGCCTACGTTACACGCCGTCCCGGTGGCTCAGCCCTGAGCGACGCTAGCACGTTAACGGGAACTCAAGCACCGCTGAGAGACGGGGTCCCGCCACGCAGCCGCCCGCCGGGGCTCCCTGCCGACCCCGCTCCCCTCCCACAGCCGGGCACGGCAGCCCCCGGCCCCAGGAGCCACTTACCCCCACCGCGAAGAGCAGCGGCTTGACCAAGCGGCGCGGCGAGGGGCGGCCGGCGCGGGTCGTCGGCGGCGGCGGGCAGAGGCTGCGGCGCGGGGGCGGCGGGCCGGGCCGCGCCTCGGCGGCGGCGGCGGCGGCGTCAGGGGGCTCCTCGGGCCGCGGCCGCGCCCGGCGGAAACCCTGTCGCTGCTCCAGCAGCACCGTCAGCCTGCGGGGGAAAGACGCGGACCGTCAGCACCGCCGCGCCCGCCCGCCCGCCCCCGGCCACCCGCTCCCCGGCCCGCCGGTACCTGTGCGGCCGCGGGCCGCAGGCGCTGGCCCAGCACCGCCACGCCATGTTGGGCGCCTCCCCGCGCGCAGAGCGCTTCCGGGGCAGCCGGACGCCATCTTGCGGGCGCGGCCTTGGGCGCCCGGCGGCAGGGCCGGGGCAGCCGCTCGACCGCCCCCAGCGCGCCGGACGGGGGCGGCCCGAGGGCTCCCAGCGCTGCGGGACCGCCCCGCTGCTGCCGGCCGCCGGGGTGGTTCCGCCCACGTCCCGCCCCGGCCGCCATGTCGAGAGGGTCGTCCCGGCTCTGCCTCGCCATAGTGAGAGTGGCGCTGCGGGGCGCCCTTGGCCGCCATGATGAGTGTGGCAGCTCCTTGACCTCCCGCGCCCCCTTAGCGGGTAGGGCTGGCACCGTGTAATGAGGTGTTTCCACGGTTTTAATCCATCCTTTTCTCTAGAAGCCTTCTGGAATAGACAGATCCTGTCTCCTCCTAGCCGAGAGCTCAGCCTGCAGCAGCCCAGGAGGCAGGGAGGAGGCTGGGGCTGCTGCCTCAGCCTTGCCTTGCTCTGCCATGTGCCTCCACCTCACCACGCCTCACCACCTTTCCTCACCTCGCTGCTCTGTCCTGCCTCCCCTCACCATCGGACTGCTCCAGCGAAGGGCCGTGCATGGCTGAGCAGGCGCAAGGCAGCTGCTCCTGCCCCACAGCCTCCTTTCAGGCCTCTTCGCCACGCTCTCCCTCGCCTGGGTTGGGTGCCCGCAGGTGCCCTGTGGTCCTCTCGCTGCTGGCTGGGGCTCCCAGTCTCTGGCACTGTGCTGCTCTTCCTGGCGCAAGCTTCATGCCAGCAGTGTGGCCGGGGGCTCTCTGCAGGGCTGGTGAAGCATCCTGCTGGCAGAGAGCAGTCCCTGCTCAGCTGCTGCTGTAAACACTGACACCCTCCTGAAATTAAATGGAAAAAGAAAATAGGTGTGTTTGCTTTGAAAATAATTTGCAATTGGTAGGTTTCTAGAAGTTTCATGCACCCTTCTGGTTCTCTGTGTTGCCGTGGAGATACTAATGGGACGGCCAAGCACCCTAAAGGCCAGTCACGCCAGGGCCTCCAGAGATCAGAGTGCAGAGCTGCCAGAATGAAGCAGCTGAATAAACAGTGGTTTATCTCAGAGGTGCAGGGAGGATAAGAGGCAGCAGCCACATGTTGCAGCAGGAAAAGTTCTGCGTGGGTGTGAGGAACACACTCCACCGGAGAGCGGTGGTGCTGTCTGCAGCCCTGGAGGCCACTCTGTTGTGACTGCATGAGGCTTGGGCGATCTGACCCAATGTTGAAGCTGTGCTTTAGCAAGAGGTTGGTGTCAATGTGGTCCCTTCCAACCCAAATTATTCTGTAGTTCATTGTGGGAAGGGAAAGTTAATAGCAAGATGAGAATGAACTGCATATTGTAATTGCAAATGGCTGTAAGCCTGATTAGACTACTAGTAATTTACAGCAACTTCAGGAGCATGGTTACAAAGGCAAATCATTTGGAAGTGGAGGGGAAAGGAATTAACACTGTCTCTTTTTTCTTTCTTTCTTTTTTTTTTTTTTTAAGAAGCAGCAAAAGAGTTTGCCTCCTCAACTCAAGGCCAGTCGCTGACCTGAGGAAACCTCTGTAAGTTAGTGGTGGGAGACTACTCTGAGTGGTTTAGTACTGTATTTAAACCTGCATTTTATCTCTTTCTGATTGCACTGCTGGCCATGGGTCAGCCTCAGAGTTTGCTTGAACTAAGAAACGATTAGCAGGTTCAAAGCCATATATTGCTGGTGTTAAAAATGTATATATACATATGTAAATGAAACTAGTGTTGTAATCAATGCTCTGTCTCTGTTTTTCTATGTAACAAAATGAAAAAGAAGTAAAAGAGTTTTTTAACTTTCCAGTTTAGACACTTTTATCACTCGTTTTTGCCTCCAGAGACCTTATCAGGAGTGATTTGTTTAAGTGACTTAAATATTTTTCTTTGTTAACCCTTCATGTCCTGTGTTCAAACCACATACATTTTGTCTGTGCTGTTTTTAATGTTAAGGTGATCTTTTTGCTCCCCCAGGGCTTGTTTTATCACATGACTGCTCTTATTTGTGTAAGTCTATGTGTGCTATTTATGAGGGATGATGCTCTGGGCTTTATGTATTTATTTGTTTTTGGTTTATGGTCATTCTCCTTTGGACAGTTGGAAAGCATATTTGCTATTAGTTTTGCCATTATCTTAAATCTATAAATGGTGACAGTGAATGGCAGCTAGTACGATCAAGTCCTGAAGGGTAGGGTGTACGTGGTACAAGTTGAAAGAGGAGGATGGATGTGGTGTCAGCTGAAGTAACAAGCTATTTGCTTTTGAAAGCTGCTTTTTTGTAGATGGTTTCTATTAGTGAACTCTTACCCTGTTAAAGCAACGCATTCGGTGGCATTACTTTTATCGTTAAAACTACAAGAGTCATAAGAAATCTACACTGCCATCGCATGGGGACTGCAGTCTTGTGCATGACTGGTGGCCCAGAGGGAATAAGGTATTGTCTGGACTGTCCCATGGGTTTTGTGTGTTAGCAGCAGGGTCAGGAAAGGATGAGTGAGAGTGGCTCCTTGGGCAGAGGAAGACAAAGAGAGGAGGAACAACAGCAGCAAAGTAGTTGCAGAGCCAGCCAAGCTCAGACCTCCTTTGGCCAGGAGCCAGGGAGGTCTGTCCTACCACAAGGCATGTCTGAAATCACAAACAGTTTTGTTAATGTGATCCACTGGATGGGTGTCTGTCTGCACTGATTACTGATTGCAGGGCTTAAATGCTGCCAGGGAAATATAAAGAAGATAAATAAAATGGATTTGTTTAAACAAACACACACACACCCTCTTTTCTTTTTTTTTCTTCACTGGTCTTTGTCTTACCCACTGGAGATGTACATTTCAGAAGAAGCTCTAGGGCTCTCTGCTCCTGCCTTGTGTGGCCTATTGATAATGTGACCCATCCCTGGGCTCCCATCCTCACTGAGACACCAGACCTGCTCCCTGGCCCCTAAGGATTCAAATACCAGCACTGCGTGCTTTGCTTTCCAAGTAGTAAAGGTTTTCTTTGCATGCTTGTCTTAAGAAGATCTGGAAAATAAAACACTTTTCAGTTGGTCCGTTGTGCACCATACTGTCAAAGTTTATTCTTCTTGCCACTTTACATCTCTCTGTGTATTGAATTGAAATGTCACCGTCTAGATTCAGACCACATGTGCACCTTTCTGTTGAGGAATGCACACCCACAGTGAGGAGCTCATGGATGTTATATCACCTCTAACAGGTGCAGTAATATGGGACAGTTGTTTTAAGGGTGGGAGAAGGACTCTTACAGTGGTATTTGTAGTCCTGCTGTAACATGGTTGAATTTGGGTCAGGGTGGAGGAAGGTTGATATTCTGTATTTGTGAAATCTAGTTTCCAAGCTTCCTCATTTTGAAACCTGCAAAGAGTTAATTTATTGTATTTTAATGAGAATTTATGTTTACAACTCTGACATATGTCCTACCCATAGTGATGGTGCAGAGTATATAGTTTTATCTTCTTTTCCTTACTGCCAGGAATGAATTGGGGTTGCAAGGGTCATACCTATGTAATAGGCAGAAACATTCATTTGGATTTTTGGCCTGCCCATGTGGTGTGAAGTCTGCTTGAATTTGTTGCTTAATTTAAATTTATCATTTATTCCAGATATTCTCTGTTGACAGTTATGTGCATTTTGAAGAGGTTACACAACCACTTGAGAGACAAATGATCCCTCCTCAATGTGAGATTAAACTTTTATAGTGGAATATACACATTTTTTAAGAATCGAGTACACTTAATCCTTCTTTCCTTGTGCAAATTCTGAGTGTTGCAGTCATTTAAAATGAATGATTATGGGAGGAGGCTTGAATTCTTCTTCTCTTTTTTTTTTTTTTTTCTTTTTATATGCAGAAAACTTTCATATTCCTTCACAGTGTGGGCTGCTTCCTAAAACAAATCCTGTCTTCAATTGTTTGCCTGTCTTATATGGACACAGGCCTCCTTTCATGAAAACAGTGTCTTGGTGAGAAGTGCAACAAAAGTTTCAGGTAAAACTATCATTGTGAAAATTATAATAATATTTTTCTGTATTGCTTTGGAGTTAGATGGTGTGTGGGCAGCTCAGTGGCACTGACAAAGCAAATTAATATGCCAATGGTTGCCAGGTTAATCTGAGCATCTTTGGTACTCACTTACATGATTTTGTTGTAATTTTCTTATTTGAGTCATCCATTTCACTGAAACTTTGCTGTAGCAAAAAGCCATGCCTGAGCCTTTGTGCAACAGTTGGGCAGAGCTCTGGCCCTGGGTCCTTGATTTTTAGAATGGGGGGAAAGGTCCTAAAGAGTACGAAACTGTCATTTGTTTGATCAAACTGGTCTTCACAAAGTGCTGACACTAGCGTCTAGCAGGAAGGTATACGAAAACAGGTTAGAAACATCGTAAACGTGAGTATCAAAATTTATTTTATTTTAAATTTGTATTGATAGGCATTGTAATTGGGAGATGAACAATGTATTAAAGCATTTGATAATTTTAATTTTAAAATAATTTTGAGTTAGCACACAAGTAAAGAGCAGATGAAACATGGCAAATTCAAATTAGAGAATTCCTCAGCTGGGTCTCCTGTTATTGCTCTGTTGGTATTTTTTGTGGTAAACATATATGGTAATAAAGGTGTTCCTAAGAAAATAGTTAGATGTCATAGCATATTTAAGTATTCCAATTATTTAATGAGATTTAGATTCCAGTTCTACAACTCCCTTATGCAATAAATTATTTTGTAGGTCGGCATCTTTTGGTGTTTTCATAAAGGTCAGGCTTGTGTAAAGATAACTGCATATACTGTATGTGTATAAACTGTTTTAACAGGTTTCTAATATCAGAAATTTTGGGAGGCGTCTTTGAAAACAACTTCTGTCAGAAGAATGGCATCATCGTCTCTACAGATTTGTGCATTGCTGCTGGCTGTAACAGGATTCACCATTTTAATTTTTACTACCATGTCTAACAGATGGAAAACTTCAGACACCGCAACAGTGCTAGTTACTGCAGACTGGATTTCTGAAGGTCTTTGGATGGACTGTGCAGTGACTGCTTTTGGATCAATACAGTGCAAGAAATTTATCTACATGTTGAGTTCAGACAGTAAGTGCACATGGCATATGTATATAAAATGCAGGGATGTACTTTTATTCCTTCTTTCTGGACCGCATGTTAGCGCAGTTAGACAGCATATACTGTGGTTGTCACAGAAGGTCTATCACAGACAGGATTTGTTCTGTAGTACTTGCAGACAAGTTAAAGGGCCCCAGTGAAACCCATGCACTTCACCCTGCAATTCAGCTCAGTAACTGCTGTGTCTTTATTGCCATCTCTGTTCTGTTGGCATAGAGGTATGGGTTATATACAATGAATCTAAGGGGTGTTTTTTATTGTTTTGGAAGAAATAGTATCCTTTAACTTAGCCTAATTCTTAACTACAAGCAGATCATGGGTCAATGAGTGCTGGTGCTTGTTTGTGCTTTGGTGTGAGACAGGGCTTCACAGATGTTCCAGAACTTGTTTGAAACTTTGTGCTAAATCTGTGTATTTGTTCTGGAATGTCTCAGAGGTGGTCAGCTTAATACGTCTGTGTGACTCATGCCTTTGTGTTTTCTGAGGTGGACTCTGCTAGCAGGGTAGTTTATTTACAAATAGAAAGAGTTATGTGCATTGTCTTTATAGGGACTGAAAAATATTTGTTTGGATTATTCTGGATCTTTAAAGTACCTTTCTGTAAATACCTTTCTTATGGCAGAGGACTAGGAAGGACTGACATATAACTTCTTTCCTCAGAAAATTGAGTGTAGAAGCAGTAACAGTATAGCCTTTGAAAACTGGCATTTTGTTGAGCTTTTCGTCTTAAACAGAACTTTGCATTTATTCTTTTACAACTTCTAGTATTGTGCAGTCACTTTATGAGTTATGACATGGAATAATTTCTTCAAGCCTTCCCTGCTTTATAGATCCCTGATTACTGTCATTGCTGTTTATCTGGACTCCTTCCAGCTGATTTATTCCCAATGCACAGTGCTCAAAACTTACAAATACCACATCTTTACAGACTATGAATGCTTTCTTTTCTTGACACAGGCATGGACTCCACTGAAGTCAGAGCTGCCTAACTGTAAGGCAGATCTCTAAAATGTGAGAGTTTAACTGTCAAGAGTTAACTCTCAAGATTCAGCATATTTGTGGTTCTTCCTCAGGGCACTGACTTCAGTGGACTCGTCTGCTTTCATAATGATGGTGCCAGTTTAAGAATAATTATCAGCATCCTCTAATGAGACCAGAATTTGTAGTCTCGAAAGGAGGCTAATGATACGCTTCCAAGGATTTTAAACACTCTACTCATTATGTCAGAGACAATGTCAGCTTTTCATACTGTTCTAATACCCAGTATCAGAATGCTCCTCTCCAAGACTCAGCTTTGGGGCCAGTCTTGTTTAATATCTTTATCAACGACCTGGATGAGGGGATTGAGTACGCCCTCAGTAAGTTTGCAGATGACACCAAGTTGGGTGGGAGTGTCGATCTGCTGGAGGGTAGGATGGCCCTGCAGAGGAACCTGGACAGGCTGGACCGATGGGCCGAGGCCAACTGTGTGAAGTTTAACGAGGCCAAGTGCTGGGTCCTGCACTTCGGTCACAACAACCCCATGCAACGCTACAGGCTTGGGGAGGAGTGGCTGGAAAGCTGCCTGGCGGAAAAGGATCTGGGGGTGCTGGTTGACAGCCAGCTGAACATGAGCCAGCAGTGTGCCCAGGTGGCCAAGAAGGCCAACAGCATCCTGGCTTGTGTCAGAAACAGCGTGGCCAGCAGGAGCAGGGAAGTGATTGTCCCCCTGTACTCGGTGCTGGTGAGGCTGCACCTTGAATAGTGTGTCCAGTTTTGGGCCCCTCAATACAAGAAAGACATTGAGGTGCTGGAGCGTGTTCAGAGAAGGGCAGCGAAGCTGGTGAAGGGTCTGGAGCACAGGTCTTATGAGGAGCAGCTGAGGGAACTGGGATTGTTTAGCCTAGAGAAGAGGAGGCTGAGGGGAGACCTTATCACTCTCTACAACTACCTGAAAGGAGGTTGTAGTGAGGTGGGTGTTGGTCTCTTCTCCCATGTAGTTAGCAATAGGACAAGAGGAAATGGACTCAAGCTGCATCAGGGAAGGTTTAGATTGGATATTAGGGAAAATTTCTTCAGAGAAAGGGTAGTCAAGCGTTTGAACAGGCTGCCCAGAGAGGTGGTGGAGTCACCATCCCTGGAGGTGTTCATAAAACGGGTAGGCGTGGCACTTTGGGACATGGTTTAGTGGGCGTGGTGGTGTTGGATTGATGGTTGGACTGATGATCTTAGAGATCCTTTCCAACCTTAATGATTCCTAGTTTTTACTTTCTTTAAAAAATAATCCAGCCACCAAGCCAGGAAACATGAAATTATTCCTCTACCTTTAATTGGTTTAGTGGTGGACTTGGTAGTGTTAGGTTAATGGTTGGACTGGATGATCTTAAAGGTCTTTTCCAACCTAAACGGTTCTATGATTCTATAAGACTTCCTCTATGTAGATACCAGGATGCCTAGGTTTCATCTAGAAACTTAGATATGATTTCTGGAAATTAGAGTGATGAGATGGGGCAACGATCTTTCAGTTCTCGTATGTGGTAGCGAGACAGCATGGATGCTTATAATGGCGTGGCAGCTCTGCCTTGCCTTATGTAACAGGGAGAAACAGATGTTTCAGCCCTGTTATGGAGACAAGCAGAGTCAATGTGGGACAGTCTCCTTTTTTTAAAGTGCAGTTTCATTACTCCCAACATGGAAAGCAAATATTTCCCAGGAACAGAAGAGCTCCTGGTGAACTGAAGCAGTCACCTCCCCAGGGCTTCTCTTCCCTCCCTTCCCGTAACCCCCATAATTGGAAAAGAGGATCCCTGGTTGACAGGGCTTGGTGGATCATCTTCAGCTGTTCAAAGAATTGTGTGCCCCCTAAAATCAGCGCAGGGTTCCTCATGCCAACTGACAGGCATGTCACGTGGCTGCCTGGAGTGTAATTGCTGCCTGTCACAGGGCTGTTTCTCTTTCTACAGTGCTCAGTCAGCATTCCCGGGTCTTGGAACAAATCTACAGAAGTGATCAAAAAGGTACAGCTCATGTTGGTCAAACATTTAGGGGCTTAATATTTTCAGTATTTTTTTCCCAACTGTGGTTGATTGGCTGATCTGATTTTAAAAAATACTATTTCTGTAACCCCTCTCTCAACCATATTACGTGCAAATATGCTCTGTTCTGAGAATATCAGAGAGATTAGGAGCAATTTCTCTCTATGGTCATATACTGCTATGGTCATATACAGTCACATCTTGGCATGTCAATGTTAGCATTTATTTACATCGGGAGTACACTTTTGTAGTGAATTTTCCAATTATTCCCATTTACTGCACTTGGTTTGCGTTGCGGAGTGGTCTTGGAGCACGCAAATTGGTTTCCTCATGGATGAAGCAAAGCAGGGAAATGTGCTCCAGGAATGCATCTCCTGATATCCAGCCGTTGATGGGTGATCAGTTCACCCGACTGGGTTAGAGAGAGTCTAAAGGGAAACTACCACGTCGTGGATGGTGTTGATGTGAAGCTGTCAACACCAACTCTTTTACTCTGCTGATGCAGAGCCCCCTGCAGAGCAGCATTTGCTGTTATGTCCATCACTTACCAAACCGTAGTTTACAAAATTTAGTGAAGAATAACCCTACGTTCTTCAACAGCATTGAAGAATGATTTCCTTAAAGGAATGATTAAAATAGGAAAAACTCATGCATTCTAGGTCTGCAGTTTAATCTTTTCTGTTTATATGTGTGCTTTATGACTGCCTGTTGAAATAGCTTTCTTAATTAGGAAGAGATATTTTTTAAAAATGAAATTCTTAAACATTTTTTTATCCTTGGTAGCAGTATAAAGTCTGGGGACACTTGATTCCTGGTCCCAACTAAACTCAACTTTGAAAGTGGTGTCAGCAGAAGTGATTGCTGGGGTCACCAGGGTAGCACCTGTGTATGGATAAATTAATTTGAAACTCTTTGAAGGGGTTTTAATGGAATGCAGATACTCCAGCATACTGGTACAGTGTGTTCATTTTACTATGCCATCATTTTTCAAATTGCAGTGGCTTAGCAGAAGGATCTGTAAAAGTCACCTGAGAAGATCAATTCTTACCACACACCTTCTGGTTTCCTTAAAAGTTGCAACTACAGAGCTGCACAGGATCACACTGGCTGTACTGCCAAGTCTGTTCTTATTTAAATCAATGGCAATGATCCTCTTGGCTGCCAAGGGAACAAAAATGTTGCACTGGCACTGCAGTATCCTTTTGCACCTGAGCCTGCCAACCTACAGCATCAGCTCAAAGTGACCAGTGAATTTTGAAAAAAAAACCCCAGATATCTGTCATGAGCAAATTGTGAGTCTCAACGGCTGGTAGTCTTTGTGTAAATACTGTGAATCTGTTGCCATGCTGCGTCACAGCAGGATTATTTTATGAAGAAACTCTGACTCCATTTCCTGGAGATAAGAGCAGGTTATCATTGCAAGAGATTGTTAACCCTGTTTGGATACACAGCAGTTTAATGTATTAACATTAGTGGGTGATGTGAATTGAGTCTATGATTTTGTCTAGAAAGTAAACCAAGTTTAGCATACTTCTACTTTGCCTAGAATAGAATTTTTTTTTTAATACTAAGATATCCTGACAAACAGACACAATCAGCTGACATGTATGATTTTTCATATAGCTGTTTTCCTTCATCATTTGACTCCTTTTGAGATAGTTCTGTTACACTGGCTCATTCATTACTATATTTCATTTCTGTGAAACATACATTATTACAATTGTATTCCAGCGTAAGTGGGACTATTTTTAAGACCGAATGTGTTTAACTGTAGATCAATAGACTGTAAAATATTAATGGAAACCACTCATCCACAGACTTAACCTTCCTGAAAGAAGCTGGCAGTACGGTTGCTATGGATTACTTATGACCATAACTCCAAAAAATGTGCTAAATTTTCTAGCAACAGAATAAAGTTCCTGTTCTCAAGCTTTTTTATGCTTGAGTCATCAAGAAAATAACACAGTAAAGCTTTTTGATTTGAGATCAATAATAAAATCACAAACAATTTCAATCTTGTGTAAACCCTAGCTGACTTCAGAGGAGAGACAGAAATAAAGTATTTGCCAATATTATCACTCTTACAAGATATTTTGTAGGAATACTGATTGGACTTTCTAGGCTGAGACTAAGAATAGGCTCATTTTGTGACTTCTCATTAGAAAAAAATTGTCATTTTTTTAACATGTTAGTATCTTTATCATGAACTGCTCCCACTTCTTATTGTCATGCACTGTAAGTCTTATCTGTGGGGTTGAGCAAAGAGCAAAGGTAGCCTCATTTTGGATTGAAACCCAGAGATAAAACAGCAAGGAGACTTCTGAAAGGCTTCACTTGATTGTAATCTAATTATAGGGATATTTAACTGTTACTACTCACAAGCATGACTGCTGCATCAGAAATTGTTGGTTTGCTCTTGTGCTTGGGTGGGTGGGCAATTATTGGAGCTACCTTGCCGAATAATTACTGGAAAGTCTCCACTGTACATGGTAGCGTGATCACAACATCTACGTTGTTTGAAAACCTGTGGAGGAGCTGTGCAGAAGACAGCACTGGAGTATCCAACTGCAGAGAATTTGACTCTATGCTTGCACTGCCTGGTATGTGACTTTGCGCAGTCTTGTTTATATTGCTTAAAAATTTGTTGGAAAAAAGTAGTAAAGCTTTTGTTTTGGTAATTTGGTAGTACTGGAAAATAACTGGCCAAGAAGGACTTTGTGGGTTGAAGTAATAAAAATCTCTTGAGCAGCAGAATGTGTCAAGCACATTAGGAAAGGCTATAAAATAAGGCAAATGAAGTTGCTCATCAAGCATTTATTTTAATAGGCATTTTAAATATGGTGTAGTTTCTTTCCTAGCATCTTGTGGGAGGAATTAGTAGGAGACGTTTTTTAACATATCTTATGACAGTTGCATGTTTATTTGGAATTATTGCATAGGCCTTCTTTTGCAATACTTGATAGCCAATGTACTGTAGCTGGAGTTTTTTCATATAATAGATAAGAAATACTATTTTTAGCTAAGAAGTGGTAGTGGGTTTTGCATGTTGAGACTGAAAATTGTAGATAATGCAAGAAATACAATGAGTATATGTTATACATATTATAACATATTATAAGTTATACAATGAGTATATGTTATAAATTAATATACTTGTCAGGACTTGTAAACTAATGTCTTGTTAGATGTGGTTCTAAATATAGGGAAATTTAGATCTGCTGGCTCCTGTACTCTCTATCAGTCTTCAGCAGAATTGTGGATTGCCCTCAAATACTCAACTACGACAATATTCTGTCGATAGTAAGCATGTTTATGGACAGTAAAGCTAGTTTTTATTAATCTTGAATAATTTAGTATGTAGATACTTATCCCAGAATAAAAATGCCTTCCTACTTAGTTGAATCTACACTGGGAGGTGATTAAACTAAATAGGTAGAAGGATACTCCTAATCTGAAGAATGTGTAATATAGTGGGAAGGAGGTATTAAATTCACTTTCTCTCTCAGTCTGAAATAAGCTGATGTTGTTGACCAGCTCTGACACTAGCGTAGCAATTCTCTGAAACTGTCTGTGTCCAGTATTTAGGGAATAATCTGTTCTTTTCATCTTTCAGTGTTATCTAACAATTGGTTTTAAAATGCATGTATGTATTAAGAGGAACATCACCTTATTTAAGCTTCTCAGCCTCAGCAATAGCAGGATCATGTCCATTGGACATTGTCCTCTGCAGAGTGCTTATGTGAGCGTGCATTTGGTTCATGTATAAACCACTTCAAGGGTTGGTTCATAACTTACTGCCACTGACTCCAGGCAGCATCTTGGCATTGATGTATTTACACATGGTGTTGCCTCTGAAAGTGTCATAGAGCTCCCATGTATGCAGATGTGGGCAAT
The DNA here is from genome assembly GCF_030463565.1 of Pelecanus crispus. Taxonomy (NCBI): domain Eukaryota; kingdom Metazoa; phylum Chordata; class Aves; order Pelecaniformes; family Pelecanidae; genus Pelecanus; species Pelecanus crispus. The sequence continues at coordinate 25,994,078 of NC_134651.1, read as the reverse complement.
GGGGCCGCATCAGGTCAGCATCTTAGAGCTGCTGAGAAAAAAGTGGTTTTAAAGAAATTGGGGGGGGGGGGCAGAAAAGAATGGATATGCTAAAGCGAAAGAGAAAGGAAGGCAAGCTCCTGGAGAACTGCAGATAACATGGAGTCAGCAGGAAGGAAAAAAATGGGGCCAGACAGAAAGTAAATGAATAGGCCAGGCTCTGAAAGTGAATTTGTGAAGATTAAAATTGATCTGTTGAAGAGGAGATCAGTTATGCTGTTGAGAAGATGGCAGTATATTTGAGGGGTATAGGAAGGGGGAAGGGGAAGGGAAAAGCAGCTTGCAGAATTGTAGAGGAAAAAAAAGGGTTTAGAACGGAAAATTGAAAAAGAAACAAGTTAGAAGACACTGAATTGTAGAAAAAGTTGAGAGGACAGTTGGGCAAACCAGGAAAGAGGAAGAAAACGGGGCTGGTAGCAACGAGGGCTGAGCAAACAGTGGGACCTCCAAGAAACATCCGTAGCACTTGCAGATGTGAGCCAAAGCAGACTAAAAATTATCATGGTCAGTTTAGGTGTGTTTCAAATTGCTGGACAGAAACTTAGCTGAGACTGCTGCAGCAGAAGATGCCAGGGATTGGGGGAAGGGGCAAAAAAGAAAAAACAAAAGTGTCTTTGTTACCTCTCATCAGACGGACCATAAAGATTTTATGTGAAGGTTTCCTTACTGGAAGCTGAGCTATGTCGCATACCTCTGGTTTTTGTTTTGTGCACGGGAAATATCAGACTCGGTTCTTTTAAAAAGATTTAAAGCTTTTGAATTCAGCAAGCCATTAGCCCAAATCACAAATGTTTGAAGTGAGGACCTTGTCAAAAGCAATATTGCATAAGATTGAAACCATGACTGGCTACTATGTGTAGCTAGCACTATCTATCTGGTCACAACTAGATCAAACATTTGATATAAAGCAATTAGTTAGCTGCCAAATGCTTTTTAAACTCTTTTTTTTCTTCTTTTTGAGGTTCCATAGATGTTTCTTCCAATGACAGGATTTTGGGATAATTTCTTACAATTAGTATTGATTGATAAAATGAACTCTGTATCTTGTTTAATAAGCTCATTTTTAAGACAAAGACAACAATAAATTGAGCTTTCTGGATTGTGAAGTAAGCTCCTCAGTTAAGGCTGTTGAGGTTATTGTATTGTGGTACAAAGAGGATATGGTATGAAATCTCTTCCGTTAAAATAATACAGCCATTGGCTTGCAAGCAGTTAGCCTGAGGGTATGCTTGTGTGTCCTGGAAGGATATGAAGAGTCCCAGCTAATACTGCAGGAGTCCCAGAGACCTGAAACGTAAGTTGTTGGATCCCTGCTATGGGTAATTCCTGCTGCCATGTTGTAGGATCCCAAACTAGAAAGCAGTGTTGGCGTTGAGTGCTTGTCCTAACTGTATCTTCTGCAAGCAAAAACCTTGAACTGTTTGTTAATGGTACTTTGAGGGGTCTTTTCACTTTTATTACTGTCTGTATTTTTTTCCCCCCAAATTTTAAAATTAGTCCTTAACAAAACATGAATTCCTTGAACGATGTTATCCTTTAATTCTGTGTATTTATCTTATGACTGCGTATTACTGGCTTTGATAACTCTCAAGCTCGCAGGACCAATACTCTTAAGGCACATAAAGATATACAGCCTGCTGAATTTGAGTGTGAATCTATCACTTTGCCTCCTGTTTCTGTGCCTGATTTTTGTTGTCTGGAGAGTTATGTACTCACTCCACTACAAAGCTAGAGAGCGAGTTACCATGGAGGACATGGAGGTGATCAGGGAGCAAGAGCTTGAATGCTAGCATCAATGATGCAACTGTCCAGATGCAGTCCAGTTCAGACCATTTTCATGTGTGGTTAGAATCATAGAATCATTTAGGTTGGAAAAGACCTTTAAGATCATCGAGTCCAACAAAGTTGGCAGCCAAGACCTGCCGGATTGGTGACACTTGGCATATTTATCTCATAACAAAGGTGCCAAAGTGCCATTTGACCTGGAACCTGCCAAATCCAGGGTGCCATTTTAAAGGAGCCCAAAATGTCTGTCTGACCTTCCTTCGTAGGCTGGTTAATAATCTGGTCCCGGTTTTTGTGCAATTGATACCTAAATGTGAAGATGGGAGCTTAAGTGATGCAGAATCGTCAGCATACCAAATTCCCTAACGCGCCTGCACCAGCTGTAACCTCTCCGCAGAAGTATGTCTTAGGGAGGAGAGGAGTGCTGCAGCTCTCTGATCCACTCATCCCCGACTCAGAGTTTAAAGTGCACTGCTAACTCGAGCACTTTCTTTCCCATCTCTCACTGGAAGTAGCAAAGCCAGGACATTTTTCTGATTCCTCTGTAGTGCCAGAGCCCTGCACACCTTGGCGAGGACCTGGAGTTCAGAGGTGTCCTGTGCACTCAGCTGTACAGGTGTAAGGAAGTCACCAGGACTTGTGAGTAGGAGACTTATTTCTGTTCCTGTAAATTACCATATATACTGCTATGAGTTTTCACAGGACTTAAAGATGTAAACTATGAAGGGCTTGCAATAATTTTTCAGGGTTTACTAAAGCCCCAAGAGGATTTACTGAGCTTATAAAGTGCAAGTGTAGTTCAACTCTGAATTCTGATTGACTTCAAGGCTAAACACTCTAGGGTTTTGATGCTTCTCTGAACCGAAAAACAAAGTTGGACAAGATTCACTCTTTACTGCTCCTGTTAATTTTGTCATTCCCTCTAATCACTTTTATTTTTTTCAGCACAAGATTAATTTAATTTCAGTATAGAACCTGATTTGTTTTCTCTTTTTCTGTCTTACTCAGTTCATATTCAGGCATGCCGTGCCTTGATGATTGCTTCCATCCTTTTGGGATTCATAGCTACAGTACTCTCGCTGCTTGGTTTGAAGTGCACAAATGTTGGGTTGAGCGATGAAGATGGAAAAATGAAGTTTGCTGTCACGGGAGGATTTCTGTTTATTTTAGGAGGTAATATCAAGGCTGAAATGAGAATGCTGTCAATAGTTTGTATTGCTTTCACAGCTAGACTAAATGAAATGAACACTTGTTCTTGGTATAAAGTTGTTACCACCATTCATCATTCACCTGTGTGCTTTTTAAACTTTTTCTGATAGGTCTCTGCTCCATGGTGGCTGTTTCTTGGTATGCTGCGATGGTTACTGCTCAGTTTTTTGACCCGTTGTATGCTGGAACCAAGTAAGTTAATAGATCTGTCATACCAAACTCCATCATGTGTTACAGACAGCTGCACTAACCTCAGCTGCTCCAGAGCTTCAGAACCTGGATGGGTCCCATTATCCAGTCCTACAGGAGGAAAAATTTGTCTTCAGGGAATCTTTTCACCTCAGAGATGTTGGGAGGGAGGAGAGTTCTCTTCTGGAAGGTTTAGTGAATGTGTGGGGAATATCAACCCCAAATCTGAGGGGTTCCTGTACTGTGTTTACATTTTCTTGTGAGACTCAGTTAAGTGCACATCTCAATGCTATGAAGAAGAAAAGGTAAAAGTCTTAATTTTCTTCGTCATTTAGACCAAGAGAGGTACAAAATTCTAGCGATGGCTAGAATACAATGCCTCAGATGTACAAGCAAATGAAAAAACATACAGAAACCAGCTTGAACTACATACTAGTGACCTGCAGATAGCTGAGAAACATCATTGAACTGTGCTGCTTGTCTGAAAAAAGTAAAAAAATATTTTTCACTGTGTATTAAAAGCTCCACATCTGTTTGCCTTATGAGTTAAAATGAGGCAAAGTTTGTAGGACTATCAGCTCAGACAGTTGTGCACAAACAAGTTTCAAGGTATAAAAGCCCTTATTCTTGTCTGATATAAAAGCAACAGTCTTCAAACCCAAATGCCCGCTTAATGGCACCTTATCTAGGTCAATAGATTCAGCAATGAAGAACAAGTGTGGACGTGACCAGGCCTCTCTTCAGAGAAGGGGAAAAAGGGAGAGGGAAACATAATATATTGTCTGTGGAACATGAGAGAGCTGGTTTGGGGAAAAGGGGACATTTATAATTTGCCAGTACCTCTACCAAGTATATAATTTTTAGATCAGTAAACTATAAATCTTTAGTTGCTGGGATCATATTTGAAGTGTTTTTTAAGTTTCTTCCTGAGAATCAGTTCAGGGAAGTCAGAGGTGAAGTGGTTTGTTATGAATCAAAGTACTTTAAGCAATTGCTTTGGATGTTTGTCAGTTTTCCTTGTGTTTTCAAACACGCACTTACAAAGGAATTGCACTTGTGAATACTTTTTGTTGTTTTATATCCCCATGAGAGAATTATATGAAGGGTAATAAATACGTTAGAGGACCAAAACAACTGTTGATAAGGAATTTCAGTTAGTGGGATAATTAACGAGTTTTACAGTTATCTGGTGTAGCTTTGGGGCTTCAACATCAAGGCATGTTAATCAGTTACCAGATTGTTTGCATTCAGTAGGTAGAGAATTTTTTTTTTTTTTTAATATCTAAACTTCATGTTTAAGACTATCGATTCACTAAGCAGTTCTTAGTGAATTAACTTTGATCATTGGTAAAGCCAGACATGCTCTTGAGGAAGTTTGTGCTCCTTGGACTCTGTGAGACAGGTTTAAATTCAATTGCAGACCAGTATTAATCTTCACTCTCAAGAGACTGGCAAATCTGGTTTTGCAGATTGCATTTTTGTGGCAAAATTTTTCAGCAAATTAATAAAGTTAACCTCTACTACTTCTTAGGGGAATTTATCGTACAGCTCTGAAGGCAACCTAAGTTCTCCTGCAGATCCCTCCTACATACTTTCTTTTGGTATGCGTCTACAGCATTCCTGTCTATAGGTGACTAGTGAGTTGAGACAATTGCATGCACTGGGCAACACTCTCTGGTTGTTCCTTAGTATTCCTCCAGCAACTTGCACTCCTGCTTTTTTGAGATAATTATTATCTCCTTGTTCCATGTTTGGAAAAGTGCCTAAAACAGCAGAGACCTTGTGGCTCCAATGTGCAGTGAGGACAGTGAACCCATGTAAACCTCTGAAACCTTCCTGTTAGCAATTAATTCTAGAGTCAGAAACTTCGACACTTTTAAATAACGATTTTGTGTTTACAGGTGGAAACACAACACACATATCCTGTTTCAGTATACCTCCTACTCAGTCCATGACTCTTATTTTGCTCTTATATTGGTTATCTCAGACCACAGAAGTACAGCCGTATTGTGGATATAGTCTTTGTCTGAATATAAAAATTTGTTTGCCTCTTTTTGTGAAACACCTGCCAGACTTTCCCAGGCTCAGTTGTGTCTAGTCTTTGGGTGAAATTCATTATCAGTGAATTTCTTGGATGGGACTAGGGGGTTTCCTGAAGGGTGTAGTTTTGTACAGTAAAATGGGGAATTATTCTTTTTCAACCTGGGACTATTCATAAATGTATTTCATCCATATAATCACAGAGAGTGCTGAATATTCTTTAGGATACATAAGTTTGAAAACTAGCCCTATGCACATAGCTACTTGTAGGTGATCTAGCATCTTGTCCATAGAAAACTGATTTCTATGGTTAGCCTTTTCTTATGACACAGACAGTAAGGTCCGAATCATTTAGTTTCACAAAATTACTTCAGTGGCACAGCCAATACAAAGGCAAAATAAGTGTTCTGGACTGCACAGAAGGTCTATTATTATCAGTTATTATCAACAATTTATTAAATATATGCAAGTATTTATTGCTGCTTATCTTTATGTTGCTTAGTACTTTCTGCACTGTCGCTACTTTGGCAGAGCACTTAAATATACACGTAAGAGTTTTTCTGAACAGACGCAAAGCCAGATCTGTTCTCCTCTGTTATCTGTTGAAGTACCTTTCAGTTAGCTGATTTCTACACACACTAGAATTTGTTTGTTTGCATGATTTGTGCACCTTATGGCTCAGTCTAAAAATAATGGCTTTGTGATGCTGTTATATGCTGTTTCCATAAAATCTTTCATGTTTCAGGTATGAACTAGGAGATGCTCTGTACTTAGGCTGGGCTGGATCTGTTCTTTATACGCTTGGTGGGATCTTACTGACCTGTTCATGCAAAGGGAAGAAAAAACAGGATTACAGGTAATCTTGGATTTGTCAGTGGAAATAGTACCTGTCAATTATATGCCATTTTCTAGCTGTATACTATTCTCTCTCCCTCACCCCCTGGTATAAATCTGTAGCTGTATAAAGTGCAAACAGGAAATTGTACCTTTTAATTCAGCGCTATAGCATGTCACAGACTTGTGATGGCAGGGGATGCTGTACCAAATCCTCGTACCTCCCTGACAGTGTACTTGTTGATACTGTGCCATCAGCAGTCCCCTATAACTAGTATTTGGTAATTCTGGGTACTGCTGATGGTTCTAAGATCTACATGATGAAAATGTGCAGTGAAAGAGCAAACTATCTATTGCCAAAAGAAAAGTATATCAAAGAATATAGTGCATTATAATCAAGTTTTTCTGCAATACTCACTACTATTAAAATATTCAAATGCCATTTAATTTGCAGAAAGTGTAATGGCATTTCCCTCCCAAACCATATCCAATTGATCATTAGACACATATGATCTTTTTCTTGTTCCTTATGGAAATGTCTTGTTGCGCATCAAATCAGAAAAGTTGAGATTTCTGGCCTCAATATTTAACCTTGCCTGGATTTTTTTTTTTAATCTTAAATTATTCACACATACAGAAGTCCCTTTCTGAAGGAGAGGGATGAAATTGTCAGAAGTAGCAGAGGTCCATATCTACCCAGAAGAACCCAAATGGCTTGGAGGCTATACTGGCTAAGCTTGAGAGGATGATAACATGGAAGGAAGAAGCATGCTCACTGCTGCTGTATTTAATCTTAGAAAAGTTATGTCAAAACACCTAATAAGTGAGAGTGTTCCTCTGATACTCCATTGCCTAATCTGAAGCCATTTAAGTTTTATGGTAATATTTCATCAGCCACACTGGACTTTAGATCTTGCTCACCATACTTTGACACAAAGTCCCAAATATCCTGAAATGTCTTGGAAAATCAGGTAAAACTGATGTATGAAATAGAAGTGCAACATGACAAATGACAGCTGAAGGGGTTGGCTGAAGATACTTCTGGTTTACTTTCTCATCACCTTGATTCCTGTATTAAAAACTGCAACTTGCACAAAGGCATTGATGTCTAGGTTCTCTTCTGCTTTAGGGACTTGACTAAAATGCCTTGAGGAAAAGCACATGCGAGTTAGGAGTCCCGAGTGTGTTTCTGGTTAAGAGATGGCTGTGCTGCCTGCCAAAGAGCCCATCTCTTTCCCCTTAACTACAAGACTGATGAGAACAATAGGCCTCTAATTTCTGCACCTTTGTGAAGTATGTGCTATCAGTGGGTTAGATACAGACCTAAATGAGTAACTTCCTAAGTATCTGAAACTGCGGATGTGTGTGTAGTACCTATTATTTTGTATCTTTTTTTTCTTAATTTACAGTTGCAACAAATACGCATATTCAGCAGGCCAGGCAGCTCATCAGCAGCGCATTTACACCAAAAACTCTGAGACAGGCATAAGCAACAAGGAGTATGTCTAAACTTATCTTTTACATCACTTGTAACGTTATTAGGTTATGAACTCAAATAAAGAAGTGAACTACTTCCAGGGTTCTGGTTCCAATTCATCTTAATTTGGAGCAGTACAAGGAGGAGGTATGGCTTTCAGTGTAAATAGGAATGGTTTTCTGGGAATAGTTTTCAAATGTAAATAGGTTTCTACAGAAAATGCTGTGATGTGAAATCCTGCGGCATGAAGTTTTTCTGACTGCTGAGAAGCCTGGTAAAATTTAACCACAGAGTGCAGTGTATCCTGACAATCAAGAGCAACTGTTCCTATTTCAGCTGACTCAAAAATGTGGAACTGATATGCTGTAGCTGACTGCAAGTTAATACATCTCACAGTTAGAAATGTATTGTGTTTTCATAATGTTTAGCTTCCCACTTTTGTTTAGCAGCTTTAGCTTTTGACAGGAAATAAACTTTGTTCCACAGACTGACTGAAACTTTTTTTTTTTTTTAATGAGTGGTATCCTGGCCGTTAATAAGGATATAGTCTATATACTGTGGGCTTGAATTCTCATGTTACACTGAAATTCATATTATGTATGATAGTCAAGATTTATAAAAGCTACAAAAAATTCCCTAACAACCACTCATCTCCAAATCTACAGCTATGCAACAGATTTCTTGTTGGTTGTAATGCAGATAACAAAGATAAACGATACAGAATGAAACAAACAGCTGGGAGTCGAGAGAGCAGCTGGTGCGAAAATGCCTTGTGATAACTAAGAAGATGATAGCCCCATTTTTTAATTTTTATTTTTATGTTTTCAGCTTTTAAAATAATTCTGTTTTAACTTTGAGCAGTCTTTAACTTCGTGAACTTCTACTGCGTGTGAGTTGTCTAATTCATGTAATTCCCCAGTGGCTTTATTCTCCGTCATTGTTCCATCATTAGATTTCCGCCTTAAACTACTCCACTGCTGGGAGCATATGTTTGCCTTGTGGAAGCACTTAGACAGATGACAATGCGCTAACTGTACTTCATATTGGTGCTTTGAGCAACGTGGAATGGAATTTCACATTGCAGGTTCACAGGTTTCATAACTTGTCCCTTTTAAATTACAAATATATTAATACAGTTTGACAAAATACCTTGATGTTTCTACTTTTAACATCTTATGATAAACATAATTGTAGTCTGATTTAGAAGCTTCGTGCAGCTTCCTTGATATCCCAAGAGATAATTTCACAGGGCAACCTGCAAGTGGTCTTAGCAGAAACGATTTAGCCATGTTGCTTGCATACAGATACAGCTGACTTGTAAACTGACACATTAAGGCATGAATTGGGCACTGGTAGATCTTGCTAGGCTTAGTAAGGAGAGCTAAAAGGAGTGAGGATTACTTTTAGATTTCCCATGCCATCTTGTTCCCTCTGCTATCACTACTTTTTAAAAAATCATCCCTTTGGTATTTCGGAGAATAATTTCAAAAGCCGAAAAGGCACTTAACTTGCATGGTGGGAGCTGAACTCCTTAGCATCGTCTGTATATTCTGTCCTCTGGATTTTTAGGTAAGTTTGTGATGATATCTTGGTCTAGTTGAACGTAAGGAAAATACACAGCTCAGGTAGTGACTAAGCAGTTCCAGTGCTGGTTTCCTACCAAAGGTTGCGTCAGCTCATGAACGTGAATTATAATCCAGTAGGGGAGCGACGAATTCAGAACTTTCTTGGTCTGGCATCAGGTCTTCCAGTGACATCATTGGGAAGTTTAATTACAAACCAAGAGTTAAATCCCTATGTAGTAACTCATTCATTTGTTCAATACATTGTTACTGTATTCGGTGTCATTCTGGGGAAAATAAATGCCAAAGATACCATGTCTTTCACTGGTTTGTTCGCAGTCCTTCCAACCATTTTCTGTTTCTCCTTGCTTACCTGCCCCTTCCCCATGCACTTTTGACGGTAATGCTCTGAATGAATTTAATGAACCATCAACTCAGTTTGGGGAGTAAGGCATTTTATGTAGGGGTGATATATGAAGTGATTTTTTTTTTTTTTTAAATTTGTAGCAAGCCACTTAACTCTCTTTAAAATGTGTTCACACACTGCTATTTTTAAGTCCTTTGCTCAGCAGATCGGACTACTTTGGTATCTGCAAATCTTCCTCATATCTCTGCAGCTGAGACCAAAATCCTGCATTGGGTTCTGCTACTGGTCTGGCAGTCTTCACAGTCTAGGAAAAAGGAGAGACATTGTAGAAGCAAGGGTGTGTATCATGCAAATGGATTTTTTTTTCCTCTTAGACTTCTGAGAAGATTTACTTTGGCTTTGATTTGGCTACAGAATAATAAACAGATATTTTGGTGAGCTGACCTCACTCTGTGCTTGCTAAGACCTCGTGGCACGTGGTCCCTGTTACAGAATGGATTCATGGGCAAGACGTGAAAGGGAGCTGTTGAATTTGCTGGAAATGTGAATGTCTCTCACAAAGTGTGGTGACACCACTCATGTTTAAGATAGCGTGGAACTTGGTCACATATCTGCATGCCTCTGTCTAGTACTGAGCAAAACGGTTATCGAAATTAGAGACTTTAGTGATGTACCTACCAAATGGGTGAAGACTAAAAGACCATAGAGCATGAGTCGTACATATTGGACAGGCTTCCTAATAAAGTTGAGATTCTATTACTCACAGCTAGCTAGTCCCTAGCTATTTAGCAGGCCTATCAGGTGATATTTCTTTGCTGTGTTGAGCTGTCACGTCGGTAATTAGAGCAAATCCTGCAAAACAACTTCTGCATGCACTTGCATCCATTTCACTCATTTGCTTTATGTCTCTGTCTTCACTTATCATGAGTAAGCAAACGATAGGGAAAATGTTCATAAAACAACCAACTTTGCTTATTTGCTACCAGTGCTTAAAGCCTGTTTGCACTTGTAATTATAGTTGTCCCAGAAACCTCACATTGCAAGCTTATTTGTCCAAGTTGGGGTGAAAAAACAGTGGAATTTTTATTCAAATGTTGAATATCTATGTAACTGCTAATAAACAGGTGAGACCACAAAAATAATTGTATGAGAAATCATCATTACTCATAATAAGCATTTGTATTTCTTACCCAAAAGATGTCTAAATATAAATCTGGGGATAAGTAAAATACCTCAAAGGCATCCTTGAGTGGGAGTTTTCGGTGTCTCATCAGATAAGCAATGCAAATGGCAGCTGATCGGCTGCGGCCGTTTTTACAGTAAACTAAGCACTTCCCACCGCTCTTCACAGCCTCTTCTATAGCATCGCTGCACCGTTCAAAATACCGATACAGGTCTTCAGCCGGATCGTCGAACACGGGTACGCGCATGCCCCGGACCTGCTGGAGGCCGGGGAACGGCTGCTGCCTGGTGACATTAATGCAGAAGGTGACTCCCTCTCGCGTGAGCAGGTCCTGGTTGCAGGCTGCCCTGGCGTTGCCGATGAGCAGCGAGGGGGTGACCTTGGAGAGCTGGAGCATCCCCGGCCAAGGCCGCAGGCTCACCGGCACCGCTGCCCCGACGCAGAGCTCCCCGATCGCCGCCTCCGCCTGGCACTCGAGCCGCGGCACAGCCCCGCTGCGGCGGGACGCCGGGGGATCGGGTGCGGGTTGCTTCCCCTGGCGATGCGTATATGTGTACGGGCTGCGCTATATTTATCCTCTCTGAACAGTCTCCGGTGTAAAGGCTTCACGCAGGTCCTAGTGCCTGCAGGATCCTGAGGGTTGCATTCAAACAGCTAAAAGCAATTTCAGAGCCTGCAGGTCATTTGTAAAACAATCGCATTTGTACAGTCCATATCACTATAGCAGCTTCTTGCAAAAGCTAAAAGCCCTGTCCTCCTCACAGGAAGGCTGCTGCTGGGGTCAGCACTGATGCAATATTGGTGCAATGACGCAATATTGATCTGATCACCTACAGATCATCTAGTTGTCCCTCACCTACAACAAAAGCGTCTTTTGAGTAACCAGAAAATTATTTACTAGGCTAGCTAGATACGATAGCCCTAATCTTTCTGAACTTCAGTAGAATTGCTGCTGTGGTGCCAGGGCAGAGAGTGTCTTACGCACGAGTGTGCGGACACGCGTTCAAGCTGTGAAGCATGGGAGGGGATGGGCCAAGGACCCGGCCACGGAAACGCCACATCAGCCGGTGCCAGGCGGGTGCTGCAGGGCTGGACGCGGGTACCAGCCGCTTCCTGGCAGGTCGAATGTATGACTGAGCTTCTTGAATGCTTTTCTTTCTGGTCATGACGCAAAAAGGAGCCTGTGACTGGTGTTTGCTGCTGGCACGAAGACAAACCTGGAGGATCACAGCAGCAGGGCATGGACTAATAGGACCAGTGTGAAATGCAGTGCCAGCGAGTAAGGAATCAGCTGTGAGGGACAAGGATGAGATTTTTATCCCATCAGGGAGGGAGGGGAAGCTGACACACCTGCCATCACTTGTGTCAATAACAGCCTGCCAGAGACATGCCGGGGCCAAAGGACATGGCTCCCTAATGTGAGCGCAAGAGCATGGTGTCCCCTCCGGCCGTTCAGCACGAGTCTCAGCTGCCCGTGGGCTTGTTCCTCTGCCCCATTGCTTCCTTTGCCCAGGGCTCAGGGCATCTGGCTGGAGAAAGGCTCTGCCAGCCCGAGGAGTCACGGTTCAGGCTGGGTCTCTAGAATTGGAGAAGAGAAAGCTCAGCAGGAGAGCATCGCCCTGATGCTGCCCACCCCAGCAGTGTGGGGAGGGCCCTTGAGTCCTCCTGCAGCTGCAGCTTCTGGGATTCTTGGGCCCTCCCTGGCACTGCCTCCTGTCCAGCTCAGCATTTCCACGGCGCACCCTTATTCCCAGGGCCATGACACTGTGGATCAGACAAGGAGCCTTTCTGCAATCACTGCCAGCGATTTCCCGCATCGGACAGGCACACATCAGTTCCCCACGCTGTGGAAAGGAGCCAGCTGCTGCCTTACCTTCCCTCTCCCACCTGGAAGGTGGCAGAGGCTCTTCTTTCTTCTGCCTGCCTTCACTGGTGGGCTTTCTTGGGCCCTTGCAGGGGTGCCTGGGTGGTGGTTTACGGACATGCGCCAGTTCAAACCTGGGCGCAAGGAGAAGATGCCAGCATGACCCAAGGCCCCACAGCCCCTTTGCAGCATGCAGCACTCATCAGAGCCATTTTGGCCATGCTGCGGAGGCCATCGGTTTCGAAAGCAGAGCACGCTGTACACCCAGGATGCCAGGAAATACTGTTACCCAACACCATGCCATGCCCAGGCCATGGTGGAAAGACAGTGTTGCCTGAATTCCTCTGCCTGGCCCACGAGTCCTGCCTAATGGCATGACTGCGTGCTGGGGATGCAGCCCACAGCCCCTCTCCCATGCCCCTGTGTGGTGCCACATGTAGTTGCAAAAGCAGCCAAGGAGGGTGCTGGGAACAACTGCTTTGAGGGCAGCAGTCCCCAGCATCTGCCTGTGCAGGCAAGCCCCAGCAGTCCAGCGCTGCCAGCTCAGGCCTGAGCAGCTGCCAGCCTGGTCAGCCGAGGGCTATGGGCGCACACATGCTCTGGGAAGACAGTGATGCAGCCAGAGTAGGTCAGGGAAGCTGTGGCTGCTGTGCGAGGTATCACCAAGTCCAGCACCCCTGGGACCTGCTGCAGAGGAGCACAGGGCTGGGGAGGTGCCAGGGAGGTGACCTCTGCTCACCAAGGCAGCTGGCTGCCCGCCGCCACGAGATGACACTGCCTCTCTGAAGCCCCCACACGAGATGACACTGCCTCTCTGAAGCCCTCAGACGTGCTCTCTCATCACAATTAGCCCACCCTTCTAATGAGCAGGTGCTGCCCAGTGAAGACATGGTGCCACATGACAGACCGCCCTGCTTTTTTGTGAGGGCAGCAATTAGGATGCTTGAGCAGGGACTGGTTCTTGCTGAGCTGGGGCATCCCTGCTGTGGCTGAGGCACTGAATTTCGCAAGAGCCTGGCAGAGTGAGAGCTTGTGGGACTGGAGGTCCCGTCCAGCCCAAGGGGCTGCTCAGGTCATGGCTGGCCTAAAGCAAGTGGTGCTGGCAGGAGTGCTGCAGTGGGATTTGAAAGGGTGAGGAGCAGCAGAGGAGAAACAAAATGCTTATCCTCAACAGCACTTCTTCCAGGGTGTCCTTTCCAGTCGTAATTTTCAGAAAGTCATGGTAGTATTCCATTTGCACTCATGTGTCTTCAAGGAGGAGCATACCTACGTCCCTCAAGATGAGCATGATGGTCTTTCCCTTCCTGATGCAGCGGGAGAAGAGGGACATGGTGTCCTGGATGCACCCCAGCACTCTCTTTGAAGACACAAAGGTGGCTGCAGCTATCAGCGTACCACAGGGGCACCAGTACATGGCCACCTGGAAAACCACCTGAGAAGGATGGGGTTCACCCATCAGCAGGCTGCGATCGAGTGCCAGCAGCCCCAAGGCTCTTGGGCGATGAGTCACTACAGGCGACATGGCTTTGAGCTGTGGCTGGAGCCAGCGGTGAGAAGGTCCCAGGGCCCTGTCTCCCCCTGGCCAGTTTTTCAGGAGTGTTGGCTGTTGCCCCCATTGCACACAAAGGGTCCATTTTTGGACCTGCTCCACAGCAGGCAGTTTGCTTTTGCGAGGTGTGAGCTACTCTTCAACCTGGGGGTGGGAGATGAGATGTCCAGTCACCCCACCCATGCAGCGGTGGGGTTTTACCTGGCACATATGCCTTGTCATCTGTCAGGCAGGGGATGTCAGCGAGGTTCCTGGCCAGGCGGAAGACAGGTCTCTGCACAGTCAGGTTGCTGTCCCCAGCCTGGACTCGTTCAGGGATGGCATTGAAGGAGCTGAGGTGGGAATTCAGACACCCTGCGAGCAGATGAAGTAGAAAGGCAGAAAGGTGAGGACTGGCAGGAGGGAAAGCACCAAAGCTGCCCTGCCAGAGCTTTGGAGAGGAGCTGCCAAGTCCTTGTGCTTGCCATAAAAGCTGTGCTGGAGCCAGGGCAGAAGCAGCATCCTCAGCCACAGGGCATCCAAGGGGTTTCCAGTGACTGGGATAGCGACCACACCTGTGCAAGGCGTATTTCTCCCGTGGCCCAGAGTCCTGGGATGAGGTCCCTGCTTCCCAGGGAAGGGAAGTTATGGCAGTCCCTGGAGCGACTCCTGAGCCCCCCAGGGCAGAGAGGTGGTGGAGGTTGTGAGCCCACCTTGTGCAGCAGGAGCTGGTGTTGCACGTAGGCAGCCGCAGTGTCCCAGACAGCAGCTATCACTGGGAAGCAAGTGAAAGGTAGGTCATGCTCCGCCTCACCAGCACCCAGCTCTTCAGCTCACCGCGACGGGTGCTGTGGTGGCAGACGGACCGTCACGGCTGCCCCCAGCCTGACTGGAGACTTCCTGGAGAGCAGCCCAGCGCCAGGTCTTGCCCTGGTGACACTCGGCTGCATGGGGAGACTTGCAGGGGTGTGCTGGCACTGCGATGCAGCGATGGTGGGTTGCGGACACACGCCTGCGATGGCTGTGGGCAGCCTTACCTTGGGCGGTGGCAGTTGGCACCATGGGCCCCCCCAGCCCGTGTCTCAGAAGTCCATCCTTGCCCACCTCTTCTGGCAGGGTGCTTCCCCATGGCAAGGGGCCGTGGGGAGCTCAGCCCTTCCCCGAGGGCCATCCTGGGCAGCGCCCTGCCTCCCCTTGCCCTCCTCCCCCCATGGCGAAGCGGAGCAGCCCGTGCTGCCGGCAGTGGCCGGAGGGACTGCAGCGAGGGGCTGCCCCACAGAGCAGGTGGGGGCTGGGGTGATGTGGGGCAGGGGGCCGATGTAACAGGGGCCCTGCGTTGCGTTGGCAGGTCCCGACGCCCCATGCGTCCCTGCCGTGCTTTGCCTGGCCTGCACCCCGCCGTGTCTCCCAGGCCCTCCGTGGGAGCTCACTGCTGCTGCTGCCGCCACCCGGGACAGCCCTGGGGCTGCCTGGAGGAGCCGGCGGGGCCCCCGCCATGGGGAAGGCTGCAGAAGCAGCCCAGCCCTCTGCTCCAGCATTGCTAGTGCCTTCCCCAGCCTTTCCGGCCCGTGGAGGGGCTGCTCGCAGCCACCTCTCTGCAAGCAGCCTTTCTACAGCAACCCTGCTTTCCTTCAACTTGCTACCTGCCTTGTGGAAATTACTGGGAAAATTGCTTCTGTAAGTGGCAAGTGAAAGAAAGAGCAAGTTTGTTTAGGCTGTAATTGCCTTAGTTTGTACAGTTAAATTGCCATCGCTTTATGATAAATAAGAACAGAAGAAATACTGGTGTTTTTAGCTGTCCCCTTGATTCATCTTAAATGTTGGGCTGATGTGTTGAGCTGTGAAGCTATTCAGTACAGCCTTTCCTAACAACTAACTCTCCACCTGTCTCCCAATGTCTGAGCTACTGGGGTGGGCGAACCTGGGTGCTGCCTTTGCGGCTGCCACTTGGCTGGGCTGTGCCATTTTGGTGGGCGAGGGAGCCCCTTCCTCCCCTGGCATGTGCCCGGCCGGGGCGGAGAGGCTGCCGTTCCTGAGGGAGCCTCGCCCTCCGCCCTGTCCTGCACAAGCAGGGCACAAGGATCCCCATCACTTCCTCAGATGCGTTTCTGCTGGGCAGCATCACATCTCGCCATCAGAAAAACCTATTTCACCGTCTCATTTTCCTTTCCGAGTGCCTGCTATTCGCTTCTGTGTGTCATACTTGGCTTTAGTGTGGCCCAAAAAATCTCTTTAGAGGGATTATCCTGTTAAAAGAATATGACTAACGGCAAAACCACTCCTCCCTTTGAAAAGTGCCCACTGTGCTGAGTTTGCCCGTTAACAGCGGCTCTTGTTACCAAAATCGTGCTCTTTATTTCATGTGGCATCACTCTTGATGTGGCATGCACCCTCCAGACGTGCCTGGTGTGACCTACCAGGGTGCGACTGGCTTACCAGCTCCCTGCAGCTCACCCAGCGCTGGTCCAGGAGGCCCCTGGGTGCCACCAGCCCAGAGCAGCGTTGCTGTTGCATTAGCACAGGAATGTCACCGCTTCTGCACCCGTGATGCTTCACTATGAGGCTGTGGATGTTTACTAGCTACCTGCCTGCAGCTGACTTCAAGACGGCCCTTCACGCCTGAAAGGCTGTGCCTTCCCACCAGCCTGCCCTGTAGCGCGTCCCCATGCAGAGGAGGAAATAGGAACAGGGCAGTTATCGTTACATGGAGAGTAATTATAAGCTAAATGCAAATGCCATCTCCTGGCAGTGAAGACATTTGCCTTCTCTGAGAGAAGATTGCTGAACCACAGGGTAACAGTCTCATCCCCTGGCTAGAAAAGGTCTGGTGCCTCGGTCCAGATTTTGCTGGGGGCTGCTGGGGGAGTTTTTGGTCTTCATGCTGCTGCCATTGGGGTGCAGTGCAAACACCTTGTGCAAACAGCCCTGGTTACGCTAGCTGTCTCTTGGCCTCTTGCATGCACCACTGTAAAAAGCCTGGCCCCGTCTTCTTGGTGAGCTCCTTGTAGGTAAAGGGCTGCTACTAGGGTCCCTGAAGCCTCCCCTTCTCGGGGAAGCAGGGCTGTGTGTGGCTGCAGGGAAGCAGGAGCTGAGCTTGTATCACGCCGGCCCCGTCACAATTTCTTAGCAGTGACTGCAAATATACGGTGTTCAGTGGCTTTACAAACCACCAGAATTGTTTTCAAGCAGCTTTAACACACAAACAGCAGTAAGTGGCCATTATTTAAGATCACACAGAGGAGGCAAAGGAGGCGACTGGTCTGCAGACAACTTCACCTAGGAGAACAACAACTTTTCTGCACTTGTCTATACGTATATAAATGTGTGCATGTGGTGCCTAAATAGCTGTAACTGCAGGACATGAAACTGAAGAAATATCTGCTCACTCAAGGGTATAAATTTATTAAATTTAAGTGATATTTGCTTCCAGGCAGATACACTTTTAGTAGTTTCCAGTTATCAAGTCTCTCTTAGACACTTCATGAGCTGCTTTTGCCGCATTACCTTGACTCCTGCATTCACCCGCTTCTGGAATTGGACAGTGCAGAGCTGAAGCACAAACCTTTCTGCTGCATCAGTCCAGTCTCAGGCACTCGCTCAAGATTAAACACCCACATCACGGCGACAGACCGGCCGTCTGCTTCGCTTGCTGTTAACCCTACCAACAGCTGCACTAGTACAATGCCATGGTAAATAATTAACATAACACTTTGTAATGACAAATACCAAGGGTATTTCTGATTCCTTGTACTATTATGCCATGATTTTTTTGTGCATCTCTATGAGAAAGAGAATGTTTAGCATACTTGCTTTGTGCTTTGATGACTCGAGTCAGGTTCACCTTGCTTCCACAGACATCACCTCCACACAACCCCAGCAGTTGTTCCTCCAGATTACACAGGGTCGAATGCAAGCAAACCCGCAGTGCCAACACTGGCATCAGCCCATTACAAACCTGGTGGCTGAAAGCAAGCTTTCATTCCTCGGGACTCCTGACCCGGCCTTTATCTGTGCCTTAACAAGGAAAAGGAAAGAAAACTCCAAACTCAGCTTAAATGGAGAAGAAAGAAAACTGCCCTGTAAATACAGATTTAAGTCTCCAGCCTTTTTATTTATACAAGGATTCAAAGAACATATTTCAACTTTAGATAAACAGTGCAAGAGAGTTACAAGTACCTTGGTAACAGAAAGAAATAGATAACTGTCCGGCTATGCCAATAAGTGAAATAATTCTTACTCCTGCAGATAGAAATGCATCTGTTTAAAGCAAAGGTGGACTTTAGATATTTTTGCTATACCTTAGCCCCTACCAAGCCCACCGGAAAACAACAGGCAGTTTGTCATTTGTAAATGATAAGTAGCTATGCTCTCAAAGCCTTTTGAGATCCTCGCCCTTAGTTAAAACATACACGTTATGGCACAGAAGAGCAGGCTGAAAGACAGAGATGTTTGGAAATCCACTATTTCTGGTTCCCCCCCCTTTCCAGGGAGTGGGGGGTCTTCTCTAGACCACTACCCCCCTCTGCATCCCTGTGAAGTAGGAGGCCTTTTCAAACCAGAACACCACGCATCACCATCTCGGTAACGTTGAAGCAAATGTTCCTCCCCAGCCGCCCCCGTTGCCCAGAGCTCCCTATTCACGTAACCAACCCGCGGCAGCCACCAGCCCACGGCCACCATGGGGCTGGGGAGGTTCGTCACAATGTTTTTCAGCAGGCGGTAGCCCAGAAAATGTCATTTATAAGCACTGAAAGGCCCCAGGCTCCGTGCCAGCCCGAGCGCAGGCTCGGGGCTTGTCTGGACCTGGGGTGACTTCAGCTTGTTGAGCAGCGCCAGCGGTTGTCTAGCCGTGGGGTAACTATGGTTTGCTTTAGTTTAGAGCGATACCGAGTCGATACCCTGGGGGGACTGCGTTGTTTCGGCTCGCCAGCGGAAGGCGGCATGGCCGAGCGCAGCCCTGGGCCACCGAACTGCAGCAGGTCGGGGAAACCGCGTCAGGGCAATGAAGAGAACAGAAAAACTGAGTAACTGGGAACTGACAAAAAGCAGCAGCGCAGGCGGGCCATGTGAAAAGGTATACCAAATAAACGCAGCAGCCCCAGGGCCGAGCAGGGAGGAAGCATCAACCCCAAGATCATGTGCCTCCTGGCAGAGGGGGAGAGCCCCCGGCACTGCCCTCGCCCGCCCGTGCGGACCGCAGGCTGCCCACGCTGCCCTAACCCCGGCGCGGCTCCGGGAGGGCAGGAGCGGGCGCCCTCGGGGCCCGGAGGGACACGGATGCGTGAGCAAAACCCCAGCCAAAGGGGGAAGGCATCAGGAAGGGTTTCTCCTGCGTAACAGCTTTTACTGTACTCTTGAGTCTTTGCCTTATTAATTTGGACTATTGGGTTTTATTATCATAACAGGACCAATAATTTGGGCTATTAAATTGTTAAAATATTAACTGGACCATCAGCAAATCCCTGGCTTCCCATTTAAGGTGCGTTCCCCCTGGGGCCCATAAGAAGCTTTTGAGGGTAATCGGCTGACAGCGAACACTAATGGCACAGAAATGGAAACAACAAGGACTTTCCTTTCAATCTCCCATTCTGCAAAGCAAAACGACCTCGGCAGTCATGTGTTAAAACTCCAATTCAACCCAACTGTTTTTTGAAGAGGGTACAATGTTTTAATGCCCCTCTCCCCCCCCCCCCCCCTTTTTTTTTTTACTTTGGATGTAAAGTTTCTGCAGGATTGGTTGTGGGGATTTCTGTAACTGAAGGCTAAATTTGTATTGGCAATTCTGGTTAAAAAAAAAAAAAAGAAAAAAAAGACGGGAACTCTTTAGAACAGTAAAAGTAAAATGCGGACCTTGCCATATTTCTAGAAGTAAATAAATCTGTATAAATCCATGACTTGTATTTATCCACTCCTGGGTTTTGATGGGTCTAGTGGTGTTGTCTGTCCTTTAGCCAATGTCCAGCATCCTGGCTTTCATTTCCGAAACCCTACCAGCTTAGATCAGAAGGCGGCGAGTACAAGGCAGGAGGTATACCAAGTCAGTAACACCAGTCACTGTGACTTGGAGCAGCCAGTCAAAGCTGGCCGAAAATCCCTGCCCAGTTTGACGAACCGTGAGCGTTGTTACCTGGCCCCAGCCCGAGGCGGGCAGGAGCTGCCGCTGCCTCCCAGAGCCTGGTGGGACTCCTGCCCAGGGAGGGCAGGCAACCAGCTCCCTCCGTGCCCGCCTGCGCCAGCTTTCGCCATTACCTTGCTCGTGTTCTCCTTTTCCCTCAAATTGCACATTCTAGAAACTGCTAATGTTAAAAATGTTTTTGGTCCCCCCCCCCCCCCCCTTTCTTAGAAAACAGCCAAACCCCAACCCCATAATGTTTGCTCAGCCCGAAGACATGTCTCCTCTGGCAGGACAGAGGAGAAATGCTCCAACATGTGCTGTGCAGACCAGGAAAGTAGGAGATAGATACACCTCTGCCCTCCCTCTTGCCCACAGTACAAACACATTTGAAAGTCAAACCCAACCCCGTACGAATGAAGCCCAACCCCTGGGCGTGCTCTTGGCCCAACTGGTCACAGTGACTGTGTTGTATCTATAACATCTGCTAAACCTACATCTCCAGCTGACGCTTGCCATACCTGTGAGGTACAGAAGCCTTCTGGAAGCCCCGAAGCACACAGCCCTACAAGCACAGACACTCCTACAGCTACGTGAGGAAAT
The DNA here is from genome assembly GCF_030463565.1 of Pelecanus crispus. Lineage (NCBI taxonomy): Eukaryota > Metazoa > Chordata > Aves > Pelecaniformes > Pelecanidae > Pelecanus > Pelecanus crispus. The sequence continues at coordinate 25,973,286 of NC_134651.1, read as the reverse complement.
TTATATCTTTCACCGACCACCCCCAGTCTCAAAACCCGGCATGGAGTACGCCCCACCAAGCCTTCTGGGGTTAGGACAGCCGTCTGCGTGACCCAGAGGCTGATGCGTGTTGGGACGGGGCAGCAGAAGGTGAGCCTGGCCCTTCCCTGAGCCAAAATGGAGCTGCAGGTGGGTGTCTGACCTGCTGCCTCACCCCACCCCTGCAGCGGTTAGGGAAGGTGCATGGGAGGATGGGGAAGGGATAGGAAAAGCAGGGATTCACTTAAAAACCTACAATGCAACAGGAACAAACACCAAAACAAAAAAAATCCCCCCAAACAAAACATGTCCCGTCCCCACGTCCTCCCCAGTAGGTGCTACCTTGAATCAGTCTCCTGGGTGGGGACACTTGCCCAGGGCTAATGGCTACCAGCCCCTCTCTGCCCTAAGGCAGCTGCCTGGGGGGTCACTCCTGCATGTGCCTGGTGTGAGCTCTCACAACCAGTCACAATGCTCCAGTTAGTAAAAAGTCCCTGGTCTTTCTTATTAGCAAAAAAAAAAAAAAAAAAAAGGGATTCCCATCCACAGCTGGGGCCAGAGGAGGAGGAGGAGGCAGCACAACTGTCTGTAAAGTGGAGAATCCCACAGTGATTATTTTCATCTCTCTGTTACCTATGACGGTACTGCACTGCAGGTAAAAATTGGACCATTATCACTTGGGTAAAAAATGGCTTTCCAACTAGCATGCAAAGAAAAAATACCCCAAACCCCAAACCCTAACACTCATTCCCAGTCACTTAGATGTAGGAGACCTACATTTCAAATTGTCATCAGCTACGAGCTCTAGTCAAGAAACCCACTTGTGACCTTTCCAAAGAAAAAGGGAGTTCTGCGTTTTTGGGTCCAACAGCCACTGCCAAACTGTTTCAGTTCAACCCACCAAACCTGCTCATGCTCCTACGTACGCCGCTGGAAGTGAAGGGCCATCTCTGCCTGCCTAGGAAGTACAGAGGAAAAACCCGAAAGAGCCCCTGAATGCAGCACTTGAGCAGCGCTGATGATCTCAGTCTCTCCACGTTATGAAGTGGCGTTGCTTTTGGCACCGTCGTGCTTTTGGCAGCGGTATGGTAAGCAGCGCTCTGGCCAGCGGCTGGGTAACAACATCAGGGCAATTGCATATTCCACTGGAGGCAGCAGAAGAGCTGCCCTCGGAGGGGCTGGCCGGGTTCCCCCCGGAGGCCTCTCTGCAAAGGCTTGTTTCAGCCCCCAGAGCCAGTTTGTGGCAATAACAAAAGTAAAACAATGAGGTACGGAAAGAAGGGCCCAGCATCGGGGAAGAGACCAAGAAAGAAGAAAACAGCTCGAGCACTGCCAGAAATAGCAAACAACTGAAACCTTTTTCTCCTCCCTTTTTTTTTTTCTTTTTCTTTTTTTTTTTTTTTTGCCAAGGTGAATTAAATATGTCCTTTTGTTGGTTGGTTGGTTGGTTGGTTTTGGCAAAGTGAAGCCCTCGGCTGCAGTCTCTTTCCTGGCTGTGCTAGTGAGTTACCGCCACAAGTGCTGCGCGGCAATGAAAGCCACCGAAAGGAGGAGGAGGAAGGCAGAAGGCAAAGATGTGCTGCTGGCCCCATTGATGCCGTGTCCAGACTGCTTAGGAATAGCGTGTGTTTCTGGCTGCCTGGTGCTGGGGCTCTTAGAAAGTCTTTTGCCACAGACGTCGTCAGGACAGCTGTCACCACTCCCGGAGCCGCTCATGTCATCACCTGCACAGAGACAAACGTGGGGTGAGCACCGACTGCCCTCCTTATGGTGGGCAACATCCCTGCCTTCCCCTTGCTGCAACCCCGGGGAGCTCTGGCCACCAGCCCTGCCCCGGCCACCTCCTCTTCTTTGCACCCCCCACTACGGGATGCAAGCCCGTACCTGATCTCCAGCTGAATTTAACCACCCGCTGCTGCAGCAGCTGGAAACATCAGGAGCAAACGGGAGCAGTGGCCCCATCAGCAGGGCTGGGCTGGGACTGAGAGAGCACTCGAGGTTTCAGTAAGGCGCTGAGAGCAGCACAGCCTCCAGCCACCCTGCAGCAAGTCGGCTGCACTCGAACAGACCCTCCGCAGCCCCGAGCCAGAAGCCAAGTCGCCACAACCCCTCTCTGCCATCAGGGCCCAGCTGCAAGGTCTGCACGCAGGCCCATCCGGGCTGCCAGGACTGACTGCTCAGCCCCTCTCGCCTGCTGTGGACCTCTCCGGTTCTGCTAAACTCACTTGCGTCTTGGAAATCCACATCATTCCCGATGTTAGCATTGCCCAGGCGGTTTGTCATGATCTTTAGCTGCATGATTTGCTGGCGAATGGTCATATCTGGCTTGGTGATGTCCACCTCCACCTCTGGGTTGTTAATCTGGTTAGCTAAGCCGTCCCCCATCACTTCAGGCAGGTAACTGTGAAGGAAGGCGACAGGTTTAGATGTCTCCCCCCAGCTAAGCTCACCTCTCCCCATTACAGACACCAGTGATAATCCAGCCTCTTTGAACCCCAGAGAAGCTGCAGTCAGTGGCGTTGGCCTGTCGAACAGCCTCCATATGCTGCTGTTTGCTGCGAGGCAGCAAGCTCTGCGGATGGCCGAGCCATGCTGCCGTAGCTAGACCCCATCAGGGCCTGGGGCTCGCCCTGAGGCCACCTCAGCTTGCAGGAGGTGACTGGTGGCCTTGCAGCATCACTGTCCCAGCACGGGGAGGGGTTTCCTGCAGTAAAGGCTGTGCGCGGGGCTGAGGGCTTGCTCCCAGGCTGGTACCTGTGGAGCCACAGTAACACACCCCTGTGGAAAAGCTCTATCCATATGGGAGGCTGAGGAGCACCTTCATCCCAGCCCAGGTTAAATCCTGTTGGGGACTGACACCCTGGGACGACTGAATGCCCCCAGCCAGGTATGACCAGACAGGCCCCCAGGGAAGCTTCAATTAACTGGGAGCTGTCACCAGCAAACAGAGCTGCGCTGCTCCCTTCGGCAGTGCCTGGGCCCATCTGCTCCCGCAGATCTGCGGCACTGTTGGCAACGATGTGAAATATGGAAGAACTGAAGGCGCTGGCTCCGGGCTGGCAGAGACCAGTCCAGCAGGTCCATGGAGAGGAGCGGAGAAAGGTGCATGTCCAGCAGCTGCCCATGTCCCCTCAAAGCCATCCTTTAACTGTCAGCCATGGGTGGGAGGCGTTTCTGCAGCTGTTTGAGGTCACCTGGGTGCCTCCTCTCATGAGGAAATGGCATTTCAGAGCCGGTATGGATAGAAAGATGTGTATGCAATTCTCAGCAACAGCTCTGGAGTTTGTGAGGCAAATCCAGCCCTTCTGCCTTCTGAGTGCGCGTGGAATGGCAAAACTGCTTCATCAGTACAAACCTACACAGTTATTTCATGGCAAATGCATTTCAATGCTTAACCCTCTGACACACAGCAAAATGACAACGGTCTTGACATTCCCGGGTGCCAGTTTTTCAGGAAACGCAGCATTTCTTTGAACAGGGACAGACCTTTTGGCTCAGTCTCAACAAGTGGGGTTGGCTGATATGATGTATAAGGGCCTTTTATCAAACCCTCCCTCTCTCACCCCAGAACAGCGCTATCCTGGTACCTTGACCCTCTCCATACCTGCCCTTGGTCATCCCGTTCCAACACTTGTCATCCGCTGCTGAGCTGGCCATTACTTTTTTGCTGCACAGGCTGCCGGGCAGGGTGATCCAGTAAGTCTTGAGAGCTGTCAGATTCCCTTTGGCATCTAAAACCTGTAAACAAAGAGGATGCTCAGAGCCAGGAGAGCTCTGGGGTGCCCCAGGGCTGTGGAAACGACATGGATTCTGCCTTTTTTTTTGTTTGTTTTACCATCACAAAATCTGTTTTTATGCAGACAGGGATGTGTCACCAACCCTCCCCTAAAGACCAACCGTCGACCCAAGCACCGAAGGCTGAAGGTTACATGCTAAGGACTGTTCTGGTACTCTAAGATTAACCAGGAGAAGATCATCTTCTGGGCCATGAGGGCAATGCTGAGAAGCAGCCTTGGTGGGAGCCAGCAGGGCTCTGCTGGTGGGACAGGCAGGTATCTGTGAGTGAGGAGCCTCTGAAATGTGGGACCATGGCAGATCCCACAGCTCATCATCCACAGAATCCAAAATCTCCATGGAGGAGGACCTCTGGCCCCAGTATCCAAGCTGGACTGCCTGAGTCTCAATGACACCAATGGCAAGGAACCTTTTCAGATAAGTTTGGGACCAAATCCCCGAGAAATTGGTTATCAGCAACCTAGACCCCAACCCTGTGCTGAGGCAAGATCAGATCTGCTTAGATCACGCCAAGCACTCATGGATCTGATCTTCTTCAGACTCGCCAGCGAAGGCGATTCAGCAGCCTGCGGGCTGGCCTGCCCCAACCCACAGGACCCAGCGCTGCGCCGGCCGGGCTCCCAGGGGAGGCAGCGCACCAGCACGCCTGCCCTGGCACACCAGCAGGGAGGGAGCTTCGGAGGCAAACTCACCAGCATCTCCAATGCTTGTGCAGAGGATTTTGCTTCCAATGCAACCTTCCCCCGCCTTTTCTTGTCCTCGGTGCTGGAGCCTTTTGTGCTGATTTTGGGATTTCCACAGCCTTGGAAAACCTGAAAAACAAACCAAACTCTCTATCCCATGTTTTGATGCTATTTCTTTAATGAATTAGCACTCCACAGTTACGGGTTTTTTTCCTTCTTAAGTATATTTATCTCTCCTACCTGCAAGACCTCCGAGATTCTGACTTAGTTTCTGGGCAGGTTACTCTTGTGCCAGGATGTGCTTTCAGCACAGTGGTTTTGGTTACCACTACCAAGCAAAATGTTCAGCACTAACACAAAATTAGCACGTTTTCGGATGAGTCACCAATGTTGATATTAAATTATTTCTAGCAATTTTATCTGTTCCTATTATGACTGAAAAATAAAATTCTGGGAAGAACAAGATGGGCGTTCCTCACATTCATTACACCAGTGGTGTGGGCTTCAAGATTGTAGAGCATGTGAGCATTTGGACAACAGACCGAGTGGGACTACTCCAATGCCTCTTGCAGTCAGCACCCACGCTCAGCAAATGAATGCCCCCTCCAACCAGGGGAGTGCAAAGACAGTAGATGTGTCACAGGCTGTCAGGTTGGATGTTTCAGGGGCAAATGAGGAAGCTGAACTGATTTACCTCCTAACTCTGGGTACTTCCCATCATCCTAACTACCTCCTCAGGCGTGCTTTGTACCCAAAGGAGAGCAGAAGCACTTTGAAGGTACAAATCCTCAGACTTTGCCTCTAGGAGGAGACAAAGGGTGCCCTGGAAGTGCCTGTTTCTCCCAGTCTCTGCATGACCAGTCCAGGCAACGCCACCTCTGCTGCAGAGAGCCAGTGGTTGTCCAGCAACTGCACCTCACTGTGGCTGGTGGAAGGAGTGCTCGGACAGCCAGATTTAATGAAGGGTCAAACGTCAGGAGGGCCTTTGCACTGTCAGTTTGATTCAGGAAATGCCAGCCTTTACAAAGAAAGCCACCTGATTTGAAAAGATGGTTCCAAGCTGGTTGTGGTTACCAGGGTGCTGTCAGAAGCTATCAATAAATTCGACTTTGCACGGTGTCCCCTTAAAGCAGAGAAATAAAGACCTCAGACAGGAGCACTGCTGACGCAGCCTGTGTCAGCTGCTGAATGCTTTTGCTAGTGGATTCTGACAGCCATCAGCAAAGTCCTAATCTAGGCAAGAGTCCCTTGGGTGACAGTGGGTCTCATCGGTGTGTCTGAGGGACATTCAGCTGAGAAAGCCTCCTCCTGGGGTGCACTGTCCTGCTGACCAGATGGATTCAACAACTATGGCAGTTCAGCACCAAGCCAATTTGTTCATCTGTCTCCTTTGCTCTGTGCAAAAAGCCCCACCTTGAACACTGCATGTCGAGCATTTTCAACTTGGTTCTACCAAAATAAAACCAATTTGGTTTCACTGCTGTATCTTTCTTAATGGCCTATTACTGTTGTTAGCAGGAGACAACTCTTTCAGGAGGTAAAAGCCCTGGGAGGCCTCCAGGACAGTGGCTCTTGTAGCAGCTCCAGCACAGCATGGTATCAAGGCCATCCGCTTGCCAGCCCAAGGGCTTTAGGTGAGCAATGCCCATTACTGATGGAGAGAACATGTGTCTTGCAGACTGAGGTGATCAAAAGTCTCCTGCATAACAAGAGCAAAGAGACGTTTGCAGCCTTTGATAGCTCCTGCTGCCTGAAATCCATCAGAGAGCCACAGGGAGCGAGAGGGAGTGCAAGGAAGCAGGGAGTGCTCCACAGTGCAGTGAACACAGGGCTCAGTACCAAAAGTGTTTCTTTCCAGTTTTTCCCCAGATCCCAGGAGAACCCACGATTGAGGGCGTCACTGGGTCCAAGGGCCACTTGCGGCTTTTCTCACAAATGGCAGACAGTGCCCCAGCTCTAGGCTGGTAATGTTTGAAGCCCTCAGCTGCAGCCCCAGCCTGCTGCCCTCGGCCCTGCGAGAGAAGACTCCCAGGACTGGCCTGGGCCAGTCCCAAGCTCATCTGACACCGATATCCTTTACTCGATCACTTTGCCGTGCTCAAAACTAGAGCTTAGCGCTGCAGCAATTTGCAGCTCCTGATCTCTGCTACCAGTGCCACCAGCAAAGACTGCCACGTTCACCTGGCCACCAGATCATACTGAGAAGCTTATCAAACACGTTTGGTTGCTTCAGTCAAACACCAATTAGACTATTTACTCCATTTTACCAGATTTACTATATGCCTCTCGGAAACACCTTTCTTTGCAGATGATGCCATGTTTTCCCACACCATGGGCTTGCTTTTATGTGGACAACCTCAGTCTCACCTAACAAGGGAAGAAAGAATATGGCCTTTCATGTCAGAAAAGAAACCTAAACGAGCACTTGTATGCATGCTGCTGTTAGCCCTTTGACGTGTGCCAGTGAATTCCTGCTTGGCTAAGCAATACTTCTGGCCCCCTCCCTTCTCCAAGACCCAGTTAGGACCTGCCCCACTCCTTTCATCTGCATCTCTGCCCTAACTGTGGGATAGCTGCACATCTTGGGGAACGTCTGGGCAAAAAGCAGAAGCCCTGGAGGGCTGTTTTTATTCCCAAAGCTTCTCTTACCTGCAGCTACAGAGGTGATGGTGGTGAAGTGGATGAATATACTAAAACTAGAAGACCAACAAAAGAGAGCTTCATGATATACTTCTTGGAAGACAGGTGAGCACCAGGAGACCCTGTTTTGTACTCTCCAGATGGACTGCCAGATTGCAACTCTGTTCCACAGACACAACCTGATAGCCCAGTGTTACCCTGCAGAACACCACCCCAAGGCAGGTTAAAGCAGCTGCCTTCTGTCACTAGGGACTGCACACTTTCTGTAAATGCCTCAGCTCAGCCAAAATACTTTAGGACTCTTCAGACACAGAGGCACCGGATAGCAAATGGCACCGTGCCTCCCACAGTCACTGCATATGCAGTCCCACGTTGTGTGTCTGTACCTAAAGGAGGCTGGCTGGATGTGGCAGGCAGCAATATTTGGAAACACTTGAGAAGGCTTTTGCCTGTGTAAGATGGGTGGTTTCCTATCATTAAAAGACTGGGCATTTGATCTCTTTCATCCTTCATCTCCTTTAGTTCAGCTGAATAGCAAGCACAAAAAACATTTGGTCCTGGCAGTTATCCATGGTGTATCCTCAGCCAGGCCCAGGCACACACTCTTACCTTGGCTGTGATTGAATCTTTGTTTTCCTGCAAGTTAGAAATAGCTTCAGCGATCCTCATGTGAATAGTCCCTATTACAGTGTCTACGTTGTATGGTCCATCGATCCGATCAGCCACTACGACCAGGGAATCTAGTAAAACAAGACAGAGACATCTCTCATCAGACTCTGTACAAACCAAGTTAAAGATCATGCTCATGCCAGGTGGGATAAGCTGTTGGCCCCTTGGCAGGCTTCTTGAGAAACATCTCCCCATTTTCACTACTGCCCAAGTGCATGCTTGTTTTTCTCTGGCATGGGACAGCTGTCCCTTCCCAGCACATAGGTAAAGCCACGCTCAGTGGCAGGGGAACAGAGGTCACCTCCTGCAAATGGTACATGAAACACAAAGTGACCAACATTTCCTGGGGTGCTCCAGAAAGGAAAAATCAAAAATTGGTGCTGAAATATTAAGTACTGCATAGCAATACTTGGACCTAATCCTCCTAACTCACTGTGCATCTTCAGCAAAGCAACGCAGCCAGCAGAAAGTGGCAGGATTGGGGTCTGCAAAGTGCCAAAGGTACTGGACGTGGACAATAGCTTCTGTGGCAGTGAAGGAGTGAGAAAAGGAGTAATTCTTCTCACCATCACCTCTGGAAGGACAACACATGACCAGCCAGGGAAATATCAGGCTCTGAAGGCCAAGCAGTAGACCAAAATGCCCACAACTAAACTGGCAAACAGGACAGGGAGTGACTGAGGGGTATCTCTTGCTCTCAGCTCCTCTTATCTTGGAAAACTCTGCTGTCCCAATGCTCCTGCCTGGCCTGGAAGCTCCTGCCTGGACTGGAAGCTCCTGCCTTCATGGCTGCTTTGGGACTGTGCCTGGCTTACAAAAAAATTACCAATCTCTGCCTACCTCCGGAGATGTTTCTCAGCACTCCAGATGGGTCTGAAGCAAGGGCAGCCTATATGCTCAGAGGGCTCAAGGCACTGGGGAATGCCACTACAGAGGAAGGCTGACATCCTCAGTGTCCAGTGAGATTTAAATAGGATCTCAGGGCAGGGCCAAAACCGGGTTTGGTTGTCTAAAATAGGATCTTAACCAGGTCTGACTTTACCAGTCAAAAATTTTAATTCTGAAAGTCACTGCTATGCTGCTACTGCCTCAGTTTCCTACCACTTGTGCTTATGTAGGCCGGAGGCCAGGCCATGCATAAGCTTCATCAGCATTTAGGGACTTGGCATTCAGTTACATGTGACCTCGGATGGCTCCATTGTGGTCTGCAACGCCCAGGGCACACCAGAAACCTCCTGGCAGGACAAGGGATCTGTCGGAGCGTTGGGGTGTCCTGTGCTGATCTGGAACAGAAAGTGCTTCACATTCCTGTGGCCTCACCACATGGAAGAAAGCAAGTGTGATGGCTTCATGTTGGTTCTTCCTCTCTACACAAAGAGGGTCAAATCCCAGGGTCTAGGTTGGAGATCTGTACCATTTGCAAATGGAGTTATTCATTAGGAGTGATTAATTCTTCTGTCCTAAATCCTGATACCTCACCCATCAGCCTGGCAGGAGACTGTCACAGCAGATGGTGTGATGTTGCAGAAAAGCTTATTCAGCATGAGTTTGTACTGCCAACATTATTCATGAGCAATGAAACCACCAGGTGAATTATACCCAGCAGTTCAACAGAGTATCAGTAAAACATGTCCTTCAACCTACCCCATCCCACACTGTGTATGTGTCACCCGTGATGCTGCTTTAAAGGACTGACGCTTATCTTTGAGCCACACAGCAAATTTCCTTTGATCAAGAGTCTGGCCAGCTGGGGCACAACCAGGGACTACCATCATTTCAAACCTGCTAGGAAAGTGTTCAGTCCCTTGCCTGGGCAAGCCAGCAGGACTCAGCAGAAAGACCCCAAATGACTTCCACAAGGTCTAGGTGAGGTTTGTGCAGAACCACTAGGTCTGCAGTAGAGGTAGTATGTTAATAACAAAGGCATGATCCTGAGCCCACTGTGGTCAATTTAACAGCACGCTCAACCCTGGCAAGTATGTTCTCTCTGCTGTTACACAATTGATGTTCAGACCCTGACAGCTCTCAGAGAATGACCAAGCTGGGCAAGGACTAGATGAGGGATAGCACAAATCCACAGAAGATATCAGATCATGCCCACCGGGCTCACAGTCTGAAAGCAGGTCCAGCCAGTGGGGAGCAATGGCACAAGTAATTAGAAAAACAACTGGGAGGGCTAAAACTTCAGCCAGTCTAGAGCGTGGATCACAAAATACTCTTTGCTTGGGTCTATAATATAGGATTTAACAAGATGCAAATTCACAGCTTGGAAAAACTATGTATTTACTTTCAGCAAGTACTTTTAAAAAAAAAAAAAAAAGAAAAAAGGTTTTGCTGGTTAGTTTGAGCAAGAATGGAAACAAGGGCCACTGTTTCCAAGTTAATGTGCTCTCTTTTCCTGCAACGCAGTCCTATGGCAGCGCTGATTTCTAAAGCTAAACATGTCATACAAGGGGGCAATGTTGTTTTGTATTCTGGGAAATAACAACTCCTGCAACATTAAAGAGCTTGCAGTTTAACTTTGCTGCTGCTCAGGGATTGCGGTGTCATCTTCAAGACTGTATTTTCCAGACAATTTTAGCTTGCAGAAGCAGTAATATTGAGATAGAGACATTTAAATCAAAGGCTGCATCCCAAAATTAGTGATAAATTATGTTTCAACCACTTACTATAAAAATCTCCCCTAATTTGACCTGCCCTCATTTGTCAAATTGAAAGAGTAAGACTGCGTTTAGCGTAACAAAATCTTCTCCAGCTACAGAGAAGGGCCTGGAGAAGGGTGAAGAATGGACAATGCCAGTGAACTGCTACCTTTGACTCTACGTCTTGCTCCAGTCCTTGATCAAATCGTGACCTCTGACACTAAAATGTCCAACTGCAGTTTGAAAGAAGCTCCAATTTGCTCCTAGCCATCACCCCTTGACAAGAACAGTGTCTCTTGGGGAAGAGGAAGACAGAATAAGTGCAAAACGCACTTGGAATTGCCTCCCTGTCAATCAAGGAGAGCTGTACATTGACCTTTCAGGAGACGGGCAGTCATCCTGCCAGGAGAGCAGTGACAGGTAACACTTGCCTTGCTCTGGTCAGAAAGGCCAAAGCACCATCAAAAAAAAAAAAAATGGTGTAAACCCTTGGGGAAGGGAATATTCGTCCCCCTCTTTTACAGCAGCCTCCCAAGCCGCTCTCATGGGGAGTGCTTCCAATTAGCTGCAGTAAGTTGCCGCTTGGTTCGTTAGCCCCTAGCGTGAGGCGGGCAGCTGGCCAACACACCTCACTGAGCAAGTGCACCGGCTTCTGCGTGCAGCAGTTCGATATTTATTTTGCAGTGTCCCTTGAGAGACAGATGATACTCCCTGAGCTTCAGTGGGATTTTTATTGTTAACACCACCACACATCAACTCTGAGCCAGCCTGCCGGGCTGCAGCTGGTCAGTGAGCTGGCAGTCTTGCTGGCCAGGCAGCGGGAGCCAAGACAAGGGAAAAGGCCAAGCCCAAAGCTCAACTGCTCTGGTGCCTGCCTTCCATGAGCCCAGACAAACATCAAGGCTCCCTCAGGTCTCCGACCACTCCAGGTCTAAATGTACAACCTGGGAGAGAAAAAGGAGTTTGCAGGCTGATGTTGTGTGGGCACAAGGAGGAGTGAGAGCTTTACCATTGCAAACAATCTCCCCTGATGGACTACAGCTGGGGAGAGGACATTCACTGGAACAGAAACACACCATTTTCTAAACACAGACCCTCACCAGCCTTAAACCATGCCCATCAGCTCCACAAGCCATTCTCAGCAGCAGTTCACATTTAAACCAGGAGCCACAGGCTCTGGAAAAACAGCTGAGTGACACATGAGGTCCTAAAAGAGATGGCCGGTCTGATCAGGCAATGCAGAATTTCCTGCAGAAATGCCTGGTTGAAGTCTTCCAGCCTGTGTTGCACAGGAGATCAGACCACACCATCACAGTGATATTTCTGCTTTTAAACTCAATGAAATGGACACCTCTATACACATACAACCCACTTTAAGAGACCCATCATCTTAGCAGAGTGACAAAACAAAAATTAAATGAGCTGTTTTCTTATTTAAAATACAAGTCTAATTTTCCCATCCCTGGCGATGCCTGTGACTTCTCCCTCCCCATGTATTTGTTTAAGACACCTCTTCCCATTTAGAAGTACACAATTCTGATCCCTTTGCTCTCCACCCATGGAAACAGTTTATGGCTAGTTTCTAGACCACCTCCCCAGGAGGGCAGCAAGTGCTTCTCCTGTGCTCTCACAAGTGCTTGGGTGTGGATGAGGAGGCAGCTCTGGCAGTGTACAGGTGGCAGGATCTGTCCCTAAGCTTCAACACTTGGGAGGGAAGAAAGAATTACTTGAATGCAAAGAGGGGGCAATCTCAAATGAGCACAGGCAAGATGAAAACTCTTTAAGCCCTTGTTAGCCAGCCCAGCAGTGTCCTTTCTAATGGTAGTAAAGCCCAGCAAAATGTCCTGCAATAGCTTCTAGGCATCAGATCATGGACAGAGAAACTGTAGTGTAAAAGAGCCTCCAATGGTCCTTTCTTTACTTTCCAAACACTACATCAGAGAGTTCAAAAGGTGCTGTGAGAGGCAGCTGTGCTGCAGCAGAGTAGGGTCACCTTACCCATCAGGTACTTCCACTCGGTGTTCAGGTCCGCTTGGTTGGCCAGGCAGCCCTTCACGACGTTCAGGCAGTAGTTGTTGCACGGCTTCACGCTGGACATGCCCCGGCAGTGCGGGCAGTACATCAGCTTCATGATGGCACGAGTGCACTCATGGCTGAGAGATACCTGGGGGAGACAGATCAGAGTCAGACACACAGGCTGGTCAGGGGGGCATGTGGGCGAACTCCACCCTTTCCTGGGGTGAAGGAGCTTGGTGTGATCTGAAAGGCAGCACAGCTCCCCGCATGCGGGGCCTTCAGAAAGTCACTTCCCCTCTTAGTGCCTCTCCTTCCCCGCACCTTTCCTTGGGTGCCACCCCTGTCAGAGGGATGGGACCTCCAAGGCAGCTGCTATTTCCTCAGGCTGTGTTTGAGCCCAAGGGTTCTGGGAAAAACCCGTATGTGAGCACCATCCCTCTTCCAGCCAGGTCTGGTGGCCACAAGGACAGCCTGGGCTGCGACCGGCTGTAATTGTGACCCAGACACATGGTGCACGTGTGCCCCTGGAGCCTCTGCAATCAGTGCCACCGCTGTGCCCCTTCTGCAGGAAGCATTTGTGGTCGCTGCCCAGCAGATGCAGGTGTCCCACCACAAACTGCACCCGGCTTCCTGGAGGGATGCACGGGGGGGGCCTGGACATGGAAAGTTCTCAGCTGGCATCTTTGGAAAGGAGAATGGTGTTGGGGGAAGACTTGAACAATTCCAAAAATACGGGCAATTGAGAGCACTCGACACTGGGAAGTGGTTGCTCTTTGAAAGCACTTCAGGAGCTGCAGGCAGCCAGTGAAGTGGGCCAACACATGCCGTGCCAGCGACTCGCAGGCTCTGCAGGTGCAGCTGACGCCTTCCAGAGGCGACTCTGGAGGTGGCTTTGCCACCTTTAATTAAACCACCCTGGTCCCATAAGCACAGAGCCAGTGCAGGTGCACAGCCCAGAGAGCAGGGCAGCAGCCTCTGCAGCACGCCAAAGTCCCCCCAGACCGTCAGCCATGGGACAGTGCCCCTCTGACTGCCACGGGCTGTCAGCGTAAGCTGAGGGATGAATAACAACGTGGCAGACCCTGCAGAGATGCTGGCAGAGCTCAGTGCTCCCCTGTCTTATTGCTAAAGTGTTTTCTCCTTTGTGTTCTTTTTCTATCTTTGCTTGGATCCATTTGCAAGTCCCTTATTGTTCTTTTAAAACCATTTTCAAAAATAAACATAAGTGTCTGCATGCAAGTCTCCCTTGGTACCAGATACTCGGCACTCACAAGGAGCACAAAGGGGGAAAAGTGATGGAAGGGGCAAATCGCGACATGGAAAAATCCCTGAGCCTTGAGCTGCAGCTGCAACGCTGGGAACTGCCCCAACCTCTTTATTACTTGTGAAAAATACTTTGAACGTGGCCTTTTAAGTTTCTTCTGGGGGACTCCAGAAAGATTCAGTTCTGAGGTACCCTTAGGAGAGTGTGAACATGCTGAGCCCACTATCAGAGGTTGAGAGAGAAAATCCCTAAGTTTTCCCTGCTCCTGAAACTGCCTGCACGGTAGCACCTCACTTCCAGTCAGCCTCGGAAAACAGATGTTGGATGGTGCTGGGACTTCATCAGGCAGGAATGCATTAAAATAACCTCCTGAGAACCTTCTTCAGGACCAGGACAAAAATTTCTAGGTCTCAGAGAGAGAACCCAAGTGGAGACCGCTTCCCTGCCTCGGCAGCCAGAGCAAGCCCTGAGATGCCTGTGGATAAATGCCGTGCTCCACCGCCGCCGGAGGTGCTGAGCCTTGCAGGAAACACCACGCATGCCAAGGCTTCACTCTGCTTCCTCGGCAAGCTTTCTGCCTCCTTTCTGGGACAACTCCCGCAGACAGAAACCAGCGCCCGGCTGCCGTGCGGCCTTGCCGCCAGGAGATGGAGGCTTTGTCCCGCTGCACCGCATGGGTGCCACACGCTTCATCCCCGGGAGAAGCCGGTGAAGGCACCGCCGTCTCCCGCCTCAGCAATTGAGAGGGAATGCAACAAAGCAGAGGGACAGGCAAACAAAAGAACAGTTTATTTTTCAACCCAGGGTTTAAATACCCATGACTGAATAGTGACTGAAAAGACAACAGGCAAGAGCACGTTGAACACTAACACAGGCTGTAGCTGAAGACCTTCCCAAACCAGAGCACTTACACAGAAACCGGGAGATGCAGCGAGGAAAGGAGCTGCGACCTCTCCTTCCCAGGCAGGGTATTCACGAACATGAATTATACGGTGAAGCTCCAACCAGAGCACGTAACCTGCGCAGGCAATCAGGTCCTGAACACAACTTTGTCTCCGTGTTTTACCAGCATGCCCCATCACCACTCGTCCCGGCTTATCCAGCTGTGGCCCTGGAGCACTGTAACCTCGCACAGCACAAACCGGGCTGCGACATCCTGGGAGCCGCGGCACAAATGAGTCACACAGCTGGGCCCTGAAACGTGGGACTTTCCACAGTACTGATGAGAACCAGGGAGCAGCTGGATGGTTTGCCTGCACCCACATATGTCTGTGGTTGCACTGCGCAGCCTTTTGGAGCGCTGGAAGTGCTTTGGCTGGAAAGCGGAAGCGCAGCGTCGCCTGCACAGGAAGCACCGCTGTGGTGGTGCAGGCTGGCCACCCAGCCGCAGAGAGGACAGGGACCAGCAGCTAGAAAACAAAGCTAGTGGGTACCCTGCCAGAGCCTTGGGGGGACACAGAGAGAGGCACGTGACAGATCTTGGCTCAGAGAAGCGTCTCCAACATGCTTAGCTTTAAAGTATGGTGTAAACCCAGCAACTGTACTGGAGCTACCCAGGTGACCACAGCAAGCCCATATTTAAATCACGCTTGTGACAGGCCCAGCGGGCATTTCACAAGCATTTCTGCTTGCAGAATTTATCCTGGTCTCTGCATTTATTTTTGTGCGTGTCTTTTCCTGACAAAACAGAGAGGACCTTCACACCCTGAGCACAGCACTCCCCCACCCACCAGGCAGTCCTCGTGCAGGGCCACCCATGCCCTGCCACCACGCAGAGCTGTAGAAGGGGAGCGGCAGCAGGGGCCCGCTCCTCGCTGCCCACCTACTCCATCTGGCCTCCAGCACGACTGGTGAGCATAGGCAGCTGCCAAGGCTCCCCGTGATGCAGACAGCTGCCTGCTGTCCTACAGCCCACCTCCCTCCAACCTCTCCATGGCTGTCAGCCAGCCAAAACCGCCTGCCCTCAGCTACACCGCCTGCATCCACGCTGGTGTCCATAAAGCAGCCGCCTCCGGCCCGTGCAGCTCTTGTGGGCTGCTGCCACCTGCCTTGAGGCCGCGGGTGCCGGCAGAGCACCGGGTGACAACGGTGCCCAAGGCTCGGGCTCAGCTCCTGAGGCTCTGGGGGGAAAAAAATGCTGGTTTTGCACCTCAGCAGCGATCATTTCTGGATGCCGGAGAGGAGCTGTGTGTGTACTGCCAGCTTGTCACTCTCGCGAGGTGGCTTTGTCCCCCGGGCGAGAGCGGAGTGCCGCAGTGCCCCAGGCGCGGGCAGCCTGCGACGCCCAGGCAAGGCAGCACCCCTCGCCCCTGCTCCCCCGCCCCACAGCCTCTCCTCTGAAGATGAGCAGGTGACACATCCACCACCAGCTGTTGCTCCACTGAATCTGGCAGGTGCCAAGCATTCAACTTAATCTCTTGGCAGAAAGGGTAAGTATTAATTTTTGCAGGTGGAAGAGGCCAGGCTCTACTCCCTTCCCCCAAAGAACGACTCAAACCTCTCCTGTTGGCAGCAGCACTCTTTTTTCACAGGCAGGCTGCAGAGGGGAACCGAGAACAGAGGGAGGAGAGGGCAGGAAGAGGAATTTTGGAGAGTATTTTCTGCATGTTTTGCTTGGCCAGAGCTCAGTTCCTCGTCCCACCCAGCCCATGGACTTCTGCTCCACACAGGGCAGAGAAAGGCGAGGGCTTGGAGCTCCCAGAGCCCCTCCCGGCCCTGATTCTGCACCATCCCTTTGGGGCGCTTGCAGCGTGTTAAGGAACGGAGCCCTTTAAACATCTCTCAGCCCCTGTGGATTAGTTTGCTGAAGTAAACTTCCAGGTTTTTCAGGTATGCTGTATCCACACAGGGGAATCCCAGCCTCAGTCAGGAGGGGCCGAGATTCCCTCCCCTGTATGGATACAGCAACACAAGCAGGAGAGCACTGCAGCTCTCCTGCCTGCTCACCTCTCGGGCACAGCCAGCTCCAGCAGTGGCACTGGGGAGAAGAGCTCCTCAGGCTGGAGCCGTGGGACCACATGCCCTCCATGGCGGTTCGTTCCACATAAACACCCCTGCAGTGAGAGTGAAGCGGTTTCTCCAGGCTGGCAAACTCAAGACTGACCTCCACCTGCACAGTGAGACATCTTCATCTCCTTGTGCTCCTGCTTTCACCCTTCAGCCTTTAAAAGAACCTGCAATGTTATGACCTATCCCCCTGCCCAGCAGGTAATGGATGCCAGCTATAGACCTGATGGAGAGCCCCTCTGGCTTGCCAGCGCAGATTTGCAATAACTGATAGATCAATAAGCAACACCCTCTATTCATCACAGGTGGCCTGAAAGCAGGAGCATGCAAACTCCTGCAAATGAAGTGAAAGCTAACATAATTTCTTCATATTTAAATGATCTGGCTCAGCATGAAGACAGTACATGGCAATAATTGATTTCTCTAAGTACCATCAACCTGCCCCAGCCTGTGGCTGGCTCTCCTTTAAGGAGATGTGGTTCTCCTTTAACTTCAGTGGCACCTATACGCTTTTCTTAGCTCAGTGACCTAGAAACTGCATTAAGATGTCAAGAGAACATGCACAATACATTGGAGAAGCCATTTCCCAAGGATCTGAAAAAAAATTTTTACTGAGAGATATGGCTTGGAGCCAGGGCACTCCCCATTCAGTTGCCAGAGGTATAAATAAATATGCAAAACAAAGCTAAGCCCAGCCTAAAAATACATTGTTCCTACATCATTGGTCAGTTAAAATCCACATAATTCCATTCTGATCCCAGTGACATCAGTGGGTACAGTCCCTTAAAGTGTAAGCCCAGTGATGAAGTGATAAGGAAAAAATATTATCTTCTAAGATATACACAAAACAGGGGACAAATTAGTATTGAGCAATAAATCATTTTAATTAAAACTACTTTACAGCTGGGGATACAGTAGTTGATTCAAGTAGCAATGAGGTAATGCATCAGGAACAGGTGGCTGCCTCATAAAAAGCCCCGTTCCACCATAAGCGCTGACATTTCAAGGAGGTTGTCATCAGGTATTATCCTGTGACTGTGGCTTGCAGCAAGAGCCGAGCCCTGTGCTGTTCCATGGCTACTTTCCAAAGCCTGATGTGCCCATGCGTTGTCGATGGAGCCACCTGACCAGATGTGAATTGCTGGAGGCAAGTGCTTCGCCAGAGCAAAAGATCTTTGCAGACTTTCTTGTATCATGTCTCGGACAGAGCTGGAGCTCGCTCGCCGGTTTGCACAGCTCACGGCACAGCCGCCCAACGCGACCGCTGAGCTGGGGCTCACCGTGCGACTATTCAGCACCAGTGTTTGCACAGCAGCCAGCAGACAACAGGCATGTGTGGAGATAATATGACAGAAAATTGAGAACACTCAGCATTCGGAGTGGCATTGGTTTCCCTATTTTTTCCTCCACCTGAGCAATGTTTAAATCAATTACAGTAAAATTAATGACTTTTGCAAGCAATTTGCTGAGAGGATGGGCTGGGGGATTAGTCGCTAGCTGGTTTCCTTGCCACCCCCCAGCCAATTTAGAAAATATTCAGAGTGAAAGGCTTCTAACAACAAAAAAAAAGCTTCTGCCATGTATTTTATTAATATGCTTTCCAAGCAGAGAATCACAGAAACAGAGGAGGCTCAGGGACAGCAGAGCAGTCACCTACTACAGAGGACAGCAGTCACCTAGTCTGTCTCCCTGCATTGAGACACACGTGAAGAGCTCTCTCTTATTACCTAAAACATAACTTCAGAACAGGTACAAACTTTCTGAAATGAAGAGACAGGGAGGTGAAACTACTTGTAGAAGGGGAAAGCACTCAGCTCAAACAGGCAAGACACCCCTGCGCAGACACTCGAGGGACTGAAGACACCTGAGTGCAGACAGTTCTTGGGATGGCCAAGCCTTTAGTCTCTGTAGGACACACAGCAGCAGGGCAGTGCTCTGCTAAAAATGGGCTAGATTTTTCCAGAACATAGGAAGAAGCCTTCTTGTCATTCCTCTGTGCCTTTAAAGAACAAATCGAACCCGTGATTTGCATGTTCAACCCAAGTTACTATCCTTGCACAAATACACATGCTCACAGGTAACAAAACCACATTTTATAGAGCCATGGGACACTTCGCTCAGACCCACCATTATCTGTTCTTTCTCCCACTAAAGCACCTACCTAGGTTATATGTTGATTTTCCAAACAACACCCACTGATTTGTAGACCTCTTTTCAGCATAAGGTTTGGTGCAAGTCACAAGGGATACAAAAGAGGAGTGCAATTCCTCCCGGCCTGACCCTGGACCTCTCTGAATCTACAATAGTGGGAGGTTTTTTACCCTTCTGGACCGGCACCTCATTTGACAGGTCACACAGAAGAACACAGAGATGCAAGGAAGAGATGTGTTTTCTGCTGTTACCATAATGCCTACTGCTTGGAAAACATTCAAGACCTTCTGAAACACCCCAGCTAGTATCAGGGCACAGAAAGGACCACGGAAGTGATGATGTGAGTCCTCGATGTTACTGAGTTTTCACAAGCACTCTGTCTCCTTTAGCTAAAAGTTGCTACACCCTCCTCACTCCAAAAAGCATTTCTTTATCCAAGCCAATTATTTCCTGAAAAAGTGGCTGGAAAGACCAAAGAACTAAGTGTGGGATGCAGAGAGCAAGGCCCTGGGGAGCAGCGACCAAAGAGGCACTAGTGCTGGGACAAGCTCCGTACGCCGTGTTCAGCAGTTACAGGGGCTTTTAGATTGAGCAATGATCCTCTCCCCTGCTCCCAGCTTCCTGAGCATCGGAGAAAGGTTGAGCTTTAGGAAGCCACAGGCATCTGGAAAATCGTTTTAACAGTGGCAGTACCAAGCTGCTACTGCAGCAGCACAGCGTGCGGTCGGGCTGTGCCACCGGCTCTCAGGCACAGCATGCCTGGCTCCAGCTAGCTGTGAGGGCTGAGCCCGGCTCTGCAGCCGGCGGCACGGCTCCTTCTGCACCCATCAGGAGGTGGCCAGCTCCTTTGGCACCCAGAACCTGCAGCCAAGCTGGAGATGCTGCTTTTGAAGTGCTGGCTTCAAATAAGGAAAAGAAAAAAAAAGGAAAAAAAAAAAAACCCGACTCCAAATCCTTTCTCCTTTTGAAGCCTGGCTTAAAAGCAAATGAGAACCTGCAGCCTAGCTGCAATGTGATGGGACTCCTCGGCCTTCAGGGGCCTTTAAGTACATCTGAAAGGCATTTAACACCAATGAAATAAGCTGAGCTCTTGCTGGTATTCTTCCTACCGCCCCCCTCCCCTTGCACATTCACCCCCAGGCTGCTGTGAGCCATCTGTGCCTTGCTTCCCAGGGGAAGCAGGGTTAGGTAGAGGGGAGAGATGTGGGGATGGAGAAAGAGGCCTGGGTGAAAAATACAGGCTGATGGACGTGCTGTCAACTCCCCTGGCTTGTCTCGGGGATGAAGGCAGGTCAGCTGACGGAGGGAGAAGGCTGAGCTAGTCCCTAATGCTGTTGATGGAGGTGGTGTTCTGTGGGCTCTGTCTCCTCTAAAAATTTTGCCCAAAGGAATATGAGGTCAGCCTGCAGGGAGCTCTCTGTGGCATGGTGTTGGTGTTCCCTGAGCTCTGCCGGTCCCTTCCTGGCTCTAGCCTCCAAGGAGCATTGCAGACCCAAGGTGGGCACGGGGACCTGTAGCACCTGGTTGCAGTTTTGGTGTGATGCGGGGATGGTTGGGGTGAACACAAAATACCTCCAGACGTGTCAGATATATGTCAAAATGTGCCTGCACTAACTCTCAGGTATATTTTTCCAGGTAGAAGGACTTAATGTCTGAATGGCCACTCTAACCTCCAGAAGCACCAGTTAAACCAGCAGATAGCAGGCAGCTTCCTGGAGGTAGGCACATGTCCTGCGCAGTCAGAGGCAGAAAGCACCTATAGCTGGAGACCTCCACAGGTTCGGGGGCTGAATGCAGCTACGCAGGTGGCTGCAGCCGAGGCATTCATAGCACCCTCGCTTACCTTCTCATGCATATTTTAAAGGCAGGTGATATAAGTAAGGGCAGTTTTTCCTGCCAGCTGTGAAAAACCCGTTGTGGGATAGTGTTTAAGAGAAAACAGGTCAGCTCTTCAATTCACAGATCAGGCCGTGTGTGCTGGGAAATGGCTGAGCCACTCAAATTACCTCAGTTGGAATTGTACAGTTGGGATAAAGTTGTCAGCATGAAGAACAGCAGCTACAAAAAAAGGCCAAGCAGGGGAGTGGGTCCTGCCAGGCCAGTGGTGAGGAGCGCTGCCGAGCCACCCATGGGACGACCAGCAGCCAAGGAACGTGCTCAGAAAGCCAGCCTTGCCTTCTCTTTTTTAACAAGACCGGCACCAGGAGGACAGGTTTGTGTTTTGCTGGGGAGCTGGCTAGCTCTGTGATTGGGGCTATCTGCAACGTGGCAATTTCACGTTGGGAAACATTTCATTTTTACAGTCTCCCCACAGAAGGACCCTCAAATACTACGACCAAAAAAGCAGGGCTGTGCTGTTCTTTGCATCTCCACGTGTGCAAGCTGGAAATCAGGGCCATGGCTGCTCTGTGCACCAGGCCGTCAGCGCCCAATTTCCCCGGTTAAAGGAGCAGGAGCTGCAGGTGCTCCCAGCCCTCCGCCGGCACGGGGGAGCTGGCGCGGGGAGCGGACCCCGCTGTCTCCACCACATGGTCAGCAGCTGCCTTGTGCATGTTTATGCCAGCCCTGATGTAATTAGCACCTTGACGTGTGTTAAATGAACCAAGCTTTCCAATCTTTCAGAATAAAACTCTAAAAGAAACAGCTGCTGGGCTGACAGAAATAGGATTCTTTCAAAGTCTAATGAATTGCATAATCACTTCAGTCATTATTTTGCATCTTTCTTCCACAAATGCATGGCCACGAGTCCTTGGGGCACAGTGAGTTTTAAGCCTCACCAAGCCCATCATTCAAGACACATCTAGCACGTTTCCAAACCCCCGTCAAGGATCAGAAAGCAAGTGGGGCGCAGCGTGCTGGGTGGTGGCCGTGCTGGGGTCTGGTGGCAGGGGTGGGGCACAGACAACCCCGCAGTTTGGTGACCCTCTTGCTTTCACCTCGCTCTGTCCAGCTCAGCGCAGGGTGAGGGGGACAGAGGATGGAGGCTGATGCCAAATCCGTGCCCTTCCGCGCTCCAGCAAACCAGGGCTGCTGTTAAGCCTAAGGCCAGACAGACTGCCTAGATTCATCCCTGCCAGCCCAGCAGCCAAATGGCCATTTTGCAGGCTCAGAAAAAAAAAACCATTAAAAAAATGAAGGCTAGGGTAATTCAGTGGGGCAGTGAACCAGCGAGCAGGGTCGGCCCCATCTCCCTCCGCAGCCAGTGATGAGGGCAGTGCCAATAGCTCCAGAAGGCAGTACAGCCTGCGAGGGACATTGGACCCGAGGGCAGGACCCACAGCTAACTGGGAGGATCTGCGCCTTCGGATTCCTGTCTAGTGCCTAACTGCCTTCAGATATTAAAATGAGGAAGATTCATGTTGACAGACAGACTGCTGTCATTCTCCTCTCCCTCTGGAGGAAAATACTGCAAGCCACCACCTGCCTATTCAACACACTCCCTGCTCTGTTCATCTGATGCAGTTATTTCCAGCTGGTACAATTTTCAATCCTTTGAAAACTAGATTCAGTTGACTTTTAACCACCAGGTAAATATGGGAGACATATAACTGCTTGTCTGCATTATTTCTATGCGATTCAGAACACCTATAGGCTTTTATCTCTGAAGGGTTGTGATTTAAACATAATAATGGATAGAAATACTGGAAAGTTATATGTGAAATACATAAGGAAGTGTTCAAGATTGCATGCTCCCCATCCAGCTCGATTTGAATCTGCCCAAACAAATTCCAATGTTATTGCAAACCTCTCTCTTTACTGCTGCTTTACATGCAGCGGTGCTGGAAAAGAGCAGTGGGCTGCGAGGGGTGCGTGTGGGGCTGCAGGAGCTGCTGTACCAAGTTGTTTAAAGCAAGAAGGCAGCTGATGGCAGGCTGGTGACTCAGGGAGCATGGCCAGCTTGGGGAAAGGGATATTAAGCTTCTAGGTTTGCAGAGGGAATTGGGCTGACTGGGACTTAGAACTAAAATGTTTTAAGCCATGCAATCCCATGTACAAACTGTCCAGGGACAGCTTGCCAAGAAAACATGAGACGCTTCAGCAGAGGCGTCACTGACCTCGGCCAGGAAGGGCACGTCCCAGCCCTCCGCACCCGCGGGCCCCGCGATGCCCAGCAGCGGGGCAGGTCTCGGCAGCTGTGCCAGAGGCTGTGCGTGGGCAGGAGGGAGCGAGCGCAGGAGCCGCTGTAGGAACTAGTCCCTGAAGGTGCAAGAGCTTATTTCAGCCTGTAGTCCAAGAGGGCGTTCCCAGGCAGGGATGTCTGAAGTACCACAGGCTTCTCAACTCTGGGACTTCAGTCCTCCTCCTCCTCCTCCTCCGTACAGCCAGACCTGCAAAGGGTGCTTGTGGCATTTTCCACCCTATGAATTGCTGCTGGGTCCGCAGCAGCACAAACTTTTAGCACAGGCATCGACCAGCTCATTTTCAGAAAGCCCCATCGGTGGTTTGCAATGACAGTAGGGAAAAAAAAAGAAAAAACCCAGCACGCTCCAGCAGTTGGTGTTTGTACCTGGCTGCGATGAGCTCCATCCCACCTCCATCCCTGCTGGTGACGCCAGCACCCTTGGGACCTGCTGCTCCCTGCTGCTTGTGTCCCACACAGAGATCCTGCAGGACTCCGTCTCACATTACCTCCCTTCATTTTCTTACAGAGGAGACCAGACCTGAGGCTGAATTCCTGGATGAATGGTATCTTACCAAGCAGTGCTGTCTAAAGGTACAGGCAGCTGCCCTCTGAAGGTGGGAGGCTTATTAAATCCCATGCAAGCAAAGAGGTGATCTCCCTGAAGGAAAACGCTACCTCCCTTGGTGGGAGCAGGTCCCAGATGAGAGCATCTTCCAGATGGAGAGATAATTTACTGTGGTACTTTATGTCTCCTTGGGGCAAAGCTAGTCTCTGCACAATGGCATCCTGCTGTCGAGTCATCGTCATAACACAAGAACACACGCCTCTGCCGTGCAAAAACTGAACAGATCCAAAGTGAGAGGTGGGATAACATCCAGTGAAAAGGAAATAAACATGGCGGTATGAGGATATTGCCACTTGCCAGTGCCACGGAACAACATTCTCATAACATCTATTTACAAACACTAATATTGTCTTTTCAGGATCAAGAGGAGGCCAATTTAGATAAATGCTTAATTCTACTACAAAAGTGAAATCCTTTAAATGAAATGAAATGAAATATTATTTACGGGTGTATGTACTTGCAGCTGATGCTCTGAAAAAAGATAAGCCACTGAAAGGATGGAGATGTGTCACCAAGCACATGGGACGGGAGATCACTGCACTCGAGCTGTTTTAGCACAGTGGTTTCATAGCTGTGTGAAAAAGATTATATTCTTCACTTCATTTTATTCAGTCAGATCAATTTTATGCCTACTTCACCCAAAAAGCAACTGGAAGCTGAAAGACAGAAGTCAACTATGTCTGAAAAAAGTGGGGTATGAGAAATGGCTACAGTCTAAAAGGACACGAGCACCAGGAATGACCATACTGTCTTTGTTATACTACTGACTTGTTGGAAAAGTAAAGCATGTTTAGATAAACATTATTTTCCATATGTGCCCAGCACACTCACTTAACTATTAAAAACATTTATAAAAATTCTATTTCTGGGCCTTTTTAATTGGAATTCAATTCCCATCCAAATGCAGCTTGACCCACCATGTGTTTAAAAATTACTCATATGGTGAATAGGAAAGCTGCCACTTACCTTATACTAACATAAAAGTTTAAAAAATAGGCTGAAATGTATTGTGAGACACAGTATTGCTTAAATAAAAGTGTACTGATAGACCAACTTCATCGGTAAAATGAAACACAGGATTTAGTGAAAAAGCTTATAATTAGTAAAGAAAATAATCATATTTTGTTTCAAACTCAAATGAGAATCAGCCTTAAGAACATCTACTGAGAAAAGGAAATGCAAAAACCTATTATTTTAATAGTTGATTATTTAAAGAAGTGGTTTTTGCTTATGATGTTGCTTCACATCAATCCCCACTACCATGGGGAACTTAAAATTCAGGAGCAAGAAGCAACGAAGATCCAGCAAAGGAAAGACTGTCCTAATAACTCACTTTCTGACTGATGAGCTTTAAGACACCTCCTCTCCCTGCCTTTGGAAATGGAACATTTTTTCTTTGCTTTTTCTGCGCTCTCACCCGAGATTCACAGGTTGCCAGGTCTCCGAGCGGAATTTGAGGACTCTGGACATTTTTTGATGCGCATGGGGAAGCTCTCCTCCCTGTCTGTCAGTGCAGCACGGGCATGGCACTGAGATGCAGGAGGCCAGCAAGGACGCGTGCACAGCCTCACTGCCCTTTTTGGGTGCCCTGGTGCAGACAGGGTCACCTCTGCTACCTGTCCCCGCAGCACTTTGTGCAATAGTCCTGACCTAAGATGCCTGAGCAGTATGTCATGTGAATAATAAACAAAAAAAACCAGCCAGGATATTCCTGTTTATCATGCTGCATCTCTCTGAGGATTTTTTGCTTTGGTTTTATAACGGGTTTTCTCTCAGCCCTTGCCATTTTTACTGTCTCGGTTTTGCCCCCGCCCCCCCCCCATATTTCAATTCACCTACACACGTATTTCGCAGGAGCGCATTCTCGCTCTCGTTGCTGAACGCGGCAAATGCTCACACCAAGTGTTCATCTCTGGGCAGCAGCTGGCAGGCAGCAAGTCCCCCAGCACAAGGCCTTCACCTGTTCACATGAAGCTCAGAGTTGCACCAAACGCTATTTTGGGGCAGCTGCCAATCTCACAACCAAAGAACAACAAAACTGGGATATTTCTTCTCTCTTGCCCTGGCGCACAGCACGAGGTGTGCATCCCTGGGGGAGCCCCTTCTCTGTGTGCCCTTCACTAGGGATTTTGGGGCTGCTGCCGTTTTGGTAGCTGCTACTTCACGCGGACGATGAAAAACTCACTTGGCACCATGCAACTTAAATGAAAACCTGCAATTTGTGCTACAGAAACACACAACCTGAACGTGAACACTGAGATGCTGCCCCAACACCCCCACCTGTGCGTGGCACCTCAGTAGCCCCTAACCCTGTACCAGGGCAGGGTGCCAACCCGCACATCCATCCCCAGCCCTGCCGCTCTGCCCGGGCTGCAAGGAGCTGCACCAGCCGCGCGTGTGCCCCGGGCCCCCCGGGCCCCCTCCCACAGCCACCGTGCAGACGGCAGTGCTTCTGCCGCTGTCAGCATGGGGCCAGGTTGGTGGCAGGAACCATGGCATCAAGAGCTTTAGATCTTGGTGTCAGAGCTTGCAGTCTGTCAGGGTGACTTTGCCTTAAAAGCTAGGACAGCAGTAAAGATGAGAAATGGTTTTGCCATTTTCTCCCCGGCTGCCCTCAAACTATTTATCCCCAGCAGGACGCAGAGCGCTTGGTCTCGGCACACCGCTCCCTTTCCTACCCCTGCGCACCCACCAGCCACCGGCCAAGGGCTGCCCAAAGTGATGGCTTCCTACGAGATCAGGCAGCTGGAGGCTGGGGAAGAAATGCCCCTTAGGCATAGCGGAGAGGCAGCAGGGATTACAAAAATCTCATGAAATCCCCACCTGTAGCTCAGTCGGGGCAGGCTCTTCCCCATTTTAAGACAGCCACAAAAACTGGCAAACAGCACCAGTCTTTCTCTAGGATGCCCCGTAATGCAGACTCTGCACAAGGACCTGAAACAGCAATAGGATACTGGTGACAAACACTGAACTGGAAGTGTGTGAGCAGATGAAACCAGGAGGGTTTTAATAGAAATCAGTAGCTTTTCTGGGATTTGCAAATAAATAAACCCAAAGTTATCTAATTTTTCAGAAGGCCAAAGCTAGGTAATTTATTTCTACATGCCCGTTTCCATGGGCTTTCCCCAGACTTCCTGACCAAAACACTCACTGCCGCTCCCTAAGAAATTTCAGCTCAAAGAGTTATTTTTAAAGACTGCTACTACCAGCTGACAGGAAAGTCAAATCCCAGTCTCTGATCTTAATAAAAGTCTTATACACTTTCTTCTAATGTTGTAAGTATAAAGCAACATGAAAAATGAGTAAAACCAAAGCATCAGTTGTGGATCGCATTCAGCACTTCACATCCATCTGGCACTAGTGTAAATCCACATCTGGTAAAGGAAAGTGGGTAAAATAGGCCTTTTATTTTAGACACAGCTGAGGGGTACCAGGGCATCCATAAAATAGATTTTGCACCTCAGCATTCTCACCCCCTCTTGCCTAAAGTACTAAACCCCTTCCTGAAGCCAGGGGAAATGGGCCAGTTTTGGCCTTCATTACAAAATCAGCTCTCAGGGAGGCTTTCCTGAGGTTTCCCGACTCAGTTCATGCAGATTGTGCTACAACAGCAACATGCCATGTTAACTGCAGCCCCAGGGAGGGCTCTTGTGAGAGAGAGGAATGGTTGGGACCCTCCCAGAAGACCCTCCATCCTGGAGGAATGGGTTGGGCGGAGGCAGAAGGGAGAGGAGGATCTGTGACTGGTCATGTACCCCACATCCCATTTGATAAGCGATGCCAAGAGAAGGAGGAGAATTCAGAAAATGGGGATCAGAATCAAAATCCAATGGGTCTGAAGGCTACATGAAGGTGGGGGAAAACTATGCTGCATGTTGGTATCTCAGGTCCTTCCCTTCCGCTGATACCAGTTGCTCTGGCAGCCTGCTTTACCCACCAAACTTGGCTACAGGCAGAATAACGCACATCAAGCTGGAAATCTCTACCATTCAGAGGATTTATGAAAAATATTTTACTTTGGTCCCACTGAAACTACACCATTCTCCTCTTTTATCCATCTTAACTGTCAGAAAAGTGTGATGTTAATGAGATGTACAAAGGCTTTTGGGTAGCTGAACAGTTTTATAGTCCCACATTGATAAATTAAAGCATTTGTCACTGTTACCACATTAATGTTTCTTCCTGAGATCAAAGTCTGGATCTACTGCACCAAGTAGTACCGTGCTCTGCTACGTATTACCACGCATTACCTTCTGAGGAAATTAATTGCAATTCTGTATTTTTACATTCACCGTTTAATCACGCCCTGATTCTCATACCTGCTGATTGGCATCTCCACATGCAGTATGCAAGTAATTTTTTAGTACAGATTTTCTCCTCGCTACCTGTGTGAAAAGCCTGAATATCTTGTTTCAAGACAATCACCACTTTCTGGCTCAGAAAGGCTGCTTCTGCAGTAAAGAATACAGACAATTTCCTTCCTCCTCAAACCCTGGATTCAGTCATGTTAATTTACATTTATATAGCACCTTTCATCCCTAAAGATCCCAATGCACTTTACAAACTCACCCCCTCTGTACACAGAAGCTGTACAAATATACACGGCTACATAAACACATAGCAATCCCATCACCAACTGCTGAAACACATCTCTCTGCGTGTATTCCGAGCATACTCGTGGCAAGTCAGCTCTGCACACCCGACATCATATCACCGTCAAGGAGGAAATCAAGGCAGCATGATTTAGAGGCATGACATTTTCTTGCTGGGAAAGCGCAAGGAATCTAGGCAAGCAACAGAATGGCTTTACAGCCTGGGCAACTGTTATCTCCTTGGCACTCTGCTGCATAGGTTAAAATGAGGT
Source organism: Pelecanus crispus (assembly GCF_030463565.1). NCBI lineage: Eukaryota > Metazoa > Chordata > Aves > Pelecaniformes > Pelecanidae > Pelecanus > Pelecanus crispus. The sequence goes on along the minus strand of NC_134651.1, from coordinate 25,944,790 downwards.
AAAGACTGATTTGCAGTGAGTTATACCTCGCTGCTTCTGCGCTATCAGTGCCTGTACAAGTCCAGGCTTGCTGCTCCCTTCCACTGATGGGTGACCCCGAAGCAGTTTGGTTTACAAAAGTGAAAAATACCTGCTTACTTTGTAATGAAAACATTAGGGGAAATAAATCCCCCTCTCCCCAACAGCAGTAGCTGACTGACTCCTGCCAGTCTGAGGATGGAGGAGAAGGAAGAACGCCAACATACCTGAGACACCTTTTTGACCACGTCGCTGCCCACAAGAAAGCCCTGTGCATAGGAGCGTGCTGCGATGAAGGCTCGGGTTGCCTTCACCTTCAGGTCCCTGGGAACTTCCCCAAAGGGTTTGTGCTGCTCCGCATGTTTCACCATGCAGTCCAGGTACTCATCTGTGATATGGTACTGGGGATTCATCAGCTTGAAGAGCCGCTCCAGCAAGCGTGTCCAGAACTCATTGAGGGCCTCTTCCAAGTTGATGTTTGAGCCCCGGTAATAGCGGCGTAGCTCGCTGTACAAGTCCTTGAAGACCTTCATGTTTTGAGTGTACAATTCTCCATACATGCTTGGAAAAGCATCATAAAGGGCCTTTTCTGACTTGTTCAACAAGTCCTGGAAATAACCTGAAGAGAGAAGAAAAAGGAGACAGTGATGCATCAGTTAGACAAGCAGGAATCCAACAGGCTGTGCTGTTTGGCAGCACAACCAAATGCCCTGAGAAAAGAGAAGGGCCCTAACAGAGCTTTTCCTACAATCAACCTTACCCACACTCTCAGTCTTGAGCCTTAGCTGAGAAGATTGATGGAGGAAGGCCCTGCTGCCAGTGCCAGAGAACCATGGTCTGGGCCTCTCTGCCTCTTCTGGCAGCCTCACCTGGAACCAAAATTGAGGTTCTTCTCCGAGCGTGTTTCCCAAGGACTCCTTGCATTGCTCCAGCAGCAAAAGGCCACACTGCTACTTGCAGAACCCCGTTTCCCCCAGTCAGTCCCTCGCCAGGCATCACGCCAGCCAGGGCTCACGAGCAGTGGGTCGATGTGGACGCATCCAAGTGCAGCTTGCAGAAACCCTACAGCAACCCCATGTGCTTATCACCAAACGCAGTTCTGCAGCCTGACTGCTGCCTGGCTAATCACGCTGAGCCATGTATGTGAACTGCCATGAAAGTCATTCTGACATAGAGTTGTCAACATGGAAGATGCTGAAAGTTTTCTTCTGCACTGCTCATTGTGCACATGATGAGCTCATATGCACAAGTTAACAGAGAACATTTAAGGGCGTGTGCCAGAATTCAGGCACATGGAAGATGTGCAAGTGACTCCTGGAGCCTGAATCTTTACTCAAAAGGCAAGAGATGCAACACAACTACTTCATACAGTAAGAAAGGTTTGTATGCAATAAAAGATGCCAAGCACATATTAAACCACCTGTCCTGGTTTCAGCTGGGATAGAGTTAATTTTTTTCCTAGTAGCTGGCATAGTGCTGTGGTTTGGATTTAGGATGAGAATAATGTCGGTAACACACTGATGTTTTAGTTGTTGCTAAGTACTGCTTATGCTAGTCAAGGACTTTTCAGCTTCCCATGCTCTGCCAGGCGCACAAGAAACTGGGAGGGGGCACAGCCAGGACAGTTGATCCAAACTGCCCAAAGGGCTATTCCATACCATATGGCGTCATGCTCAGTATATAAACTGGGGGGGATTGGCCGGGGGGCAGCGATCGCTGCTTGGGGACTGTCTGGGCATTGGTCAGCAGGTGGTGAGCAATTGCATTGTCCATCACTTGCTTTGTATATTATTATTACTATTATTATTATACTGTTATTATGAGTACTAGTATTTTACTTTATTTTATTTCAATTATTAAACTGTTCTTATCTCATCCCAGGAGTGTTTCTCACTCTTACTCCTCCGATTCTCTCCCATCCCCCTGGGGCAGGGGGAGTGAGTGAGCGGCTGCGTGGTGCTTAGTTGCTGGCTGGGGTTAAACCACGACACCACCATCTTATCCTTAAGCACATTAATAGCAAGCAAAAGTATTTTTTGTGTTTCTGCCAAATCATACCATGACAGAATTTTAGTGGACTCAACATTAAGGCTCCAAATAGAAAAATCCTTGAGTTAGGCCTTAACGTTTAGTCCCTGGACACATCATTTGCTTCTGGCCAAGCACTAAATGTAATCACTGGCACTTTTTCAGTCTGCCTAAATCCACAGAAGAATCATGTTGTTGTTCATTTCACTAGGGTCAGCACGTGAGACTGTCCCTCTAAGCAGTACACAATTGTATAAACTCCCACTGACTTGCAGCAGGCTTTAATAACAACCTGGACACACAGGTAATTTTCAGGCTAACACAAAACTTCAACTGCTTTATGAAGAAAGGAACGTTAAGTGTCATTAATCTAAGGAATTTCTTAAACAATTGAAGAGAAAAAGTAAAGTGCCATGGTGTCACTCATAGGTTTTCTTTACAGAACGCATCAACTGGCATTGCTTACATATACCATCATTTGCCATAACTGCCAGCTGTCACCATAGCACACACTCAAGCCTGAACCAAGAACCACCTGCTCCTGGCACATAAGTTGATGCTTGCTAAACATCACTAGAAAACATTGTAAACATACAAGGACTCCTGGATGCTGCTCAGGCAATGGAGGTCTATCCTCTAATGACTGCTGTTAGAGTCAGACTAGTCTATCAATATTACCATCCACCCCAGAATAAAAAATTTACAATTTGCATCCTGGTTTTGTTTAGGTATAAACAACTACATGGTTTTACACCGTAGGTTCAGTGGTTGTAGAAGTGACAGAAATGTGACTGTCTTGCTACATACAGCGGGGTGAAGATGACAGATTCGACTCCTCCCTTACCAACCTCTGTAGGTATTTCCATCTTCCCAACTGCCAGCTACCTTCAGGCTCTCTGAGACTGCACAGTGCGGAACTCATAGCAGGACCAGCCTGATTCAATTTATTGATTTACATAAGCAACTTTAATCATCATTTAAGTCAGTGAGAGGAAAAATGATTTAAATAATCATTTTCTTTTCAATTACATTTGTACTTTTTAGGCCCTTTTTGAAGCAAACCTGATTATACCATTATTTAAATCTAAATAACTATTATTTTTTTTGGTGATGTATGATAAGCTCTAGTTGGAGGGAAATGGTTATTCAATTAAAATCAAACAGCATGTATTTAGGCATATAAATTAACTTCACTGTGCTAGGCATATAGGAAAAGAAAGAAAAGCTTCTGAAAAATGCATATTGCATGTACAAAGCTTTATTAAACAAAGTATTTTTTGAGGGAATTGCACTGACTACAATTAAACACCTCTAAAATTTTAGAACTAATAAAGCTCATTCCCACAGGTCTTATTTTCAAGCACACACTGAAGTGCCATACAAGCTTTCCTACATTAAAAATATCTCATTGGCTTCTCAGATTTGAACGAAGCTAAAACTCAACAAGTGGATCAAACAAGTGACCCTCTGCATCTGCACCACAGGCTGCTAATACTGAAACCCCTTGTAGTATTTTAATAAACTGATACCGAGCATTAATAGCCTGGCTTCCTCCAGCCACAATCGTGTACTGCTTAATAGTTTGAAATTTGATTTAAGTGCTTTTAAAAGATTGTGAGCAAACTAGGTCTTAGCAGAAAATTGGTTTAATCACTTACAAAGAAAAGAAAAGTGTTACTTAAAATGTTGAATAAAACTTGTGGTTTTCAAGTGTACTTTTGGAAGAAATTTATTGTTATTCAACCTGACCTGGCTGACAGTTTGTATCTCCAAACATTTGTACTGGGATCCCTCCATCTCTCAAATGACTGATCCACATGTGATTGTCCATCTTCCCTATTAAAACCAGATTTCTTCCACAGACAGCAGTGTAAGTGTGTTGCCAGTGGGCTGTCAGGGCACCTAAGCCACCCATAAAAGTACCTTGTAATGGGGGGTTTTTCAGGCAAAAAGTCAAAAGCTGATCCCATCAATAAGTACTTTGCTAAAGGACATCAGTTTAATAAGAGATGACTGCAGCATGTGTTATCCTAACAGAGCTTATCAAAGCCTCTCCTACTGAATCTCAAGGCAAAAGTGATTCCACCCCTGCCCTCTCCCCGTGGCCCTACTGTCCACATCCCAACTCCTATTCCCCTGCCCCAGCTGCCAGAGGGGAGCTCTCTGCCAGGGCAGGACAGGCTGTCTGCAAAGCCTGGGGCATCTCATCCCAGCCCAGGGGACTCGTTTGAGTCTGCATCTTCCCCGACTTGAACAGTTCAGCCATTGCTAGTCCCAAAGACAGTGGCACAGGGCAGCATTTTCTTGTGACAAAATTATCACTATGAACTGCAAGGTGCTAATACAGGTGAAAGCTCTCATTTTACCGAAAGCCACGGCTCCGTCCCCGGAGTAGCAGCTGTGTGCGCCCACTTCTAGGCAATTTTGGCCACTCCACCACAAGTGAGAGGCTGCAAGAGGATGACTTAAAACTTGGGAGCTTCTCATCCAGCATTTCTTTCCCGCGCTAGCATCGCACATGAGCATGGGCAAAGGAGGTGACAGTGGGGCAAGCCCACGTCAGGGCTGCCGCAGCCCCAGGCTCCCAGCCCGCCTGGTCTGGCACCGCTGTGAGCTGACTCGGGGCTGATCCTGCTGCAGCATCACCAGTTCTTGTTGCACGGTCACCTTCCCCTGCAGCATGTCCTGAGGGGGCTCACTCCCGGCCTTACAAGCCAAGCAGATAACTGCCAGGCAGACGATTTGTCCTGGCAGGGCACTTTTTCGGGTCTGACTAATCTGAGGTGGCTTCATTTTTCTGTTGCCACAGCCTTCCTACCTGTACAATGAACAGAAATGGCACTCACCTACAACAGACACAAAGTACAAAGTTTCTGTGACGCTGTTATCTAAAAGCTGCTCCGTATCTTAATGTATCACTCCAAGCGCTGCTGGTAACCCATTCACAATTTAATTAAACTGAGCTCGAACTCTCTTTCTTGTATAATAAGTGCTATTTTCTCTGTGACAAGATGCTAACTGAATACATTGCTCAGCAATCCAGGTATGACATGCAGCTTGGCACTCACCATCAGGAGGAAAACACCAACAAACACAGCCCGATTTGTCAATTCAACGTAAAGTAACTTTCTTTGTATTGCTACAGGAGAAACAAGATGTATATCTTTCTGTCAAAAAATTGGAAACTGCTCTCGAAAAATTCAAGCTAATTAAGAGTTGATGAACTGTTACTTCTCACCTAAGTGAGAGAACACCAATTACAGTCAACTCGTTTGTGGCTGGTTCTCAGAAAGTTCTTCTACATTTCACACACTGAGGAAAAAAAAAAAGTCTACATTATCTAGGGAAAATTAATTAGCGATTAAGCCTCAATGTGTTTGTGATGAATAGCTGACCTGGCAGAGAATTTAAATGCACATTTTGCAGCATTAGAAGGCATGAAGAAGTGGGGTTTGTCAAGAGGAATGCACAGAAGCTTGTGCTAACTGCCCTGGTCCTCACTATCTCAGCCTGCACTGCTCGTACACTTAGCACAGTGTCCTGGTTTCGGCTGGGACAGAGTTAATTTTCTTCCTAGTAGCGGGCATAGTGCTGTGGTTTGGATTTAGGATGAGAATGATGCTGATAACACACTGATGTTTTAGTTGTTGCTGAGTACTGCTTATGCTAGCCAAGGACTTTTCAGCTTCCCATGCTCTGCCAGGCGCACAAGAAACTGGGAGGGGGCACATCCAGAATAGTTGATCCAAACTGCCCAAAGGGCTATTCCATACCATATGACATCATGCTCAGTATATAAACTGGGGGGAGCTGGCCAGGGGGCACTGATTGCTGCTCGGGAACTGCCTGGGTATCAGTCGGCGGGTGGTGACCAATTGCATTGTGCATCACTTGCTTTGTATATTATTATTATTATTATTATATTGCTATTATTATCATTACTATGTTACTTTATTTCAATTATTAAACTGTTCTTATCTCAACCCAGGAGTGTTTCTCACTCTTACTCCTCCGATTCTCTCCCCCATCCCACCGGGGCAGGGGGAGTGAGCGAGTGGCTGCGTGGTGCTTAGTGGCTGGCTGGGGTTAAACCACAACACACAGGCATCTCCAATTCACACTGCATCTTCTCCTTGACACTCCCTGCCTACTAATCATGGAATCATAGAATGCTTTGGGTTGGAAGGGACCTTTAGAGGTCACCTAGGCCAACCCCCCTGCAGTGAGCAGGGACAGCTTTAACCAGATCAGGTTGCTCAGAGCCCCAGCCAACCTGACCTTCAATGTTTCTAGGGATGGGGCCTCCGCGATTAAGGATGTGCAGGGCCTCAGGATAAAACAACTTGCTGAACCACAGTTCTGGCATCTGTCCTTCTTGATTTCAGGTAGAAGCAATTATTTATTCCAGGGGAAGCACCCCATTATCTGTAGCCATAGTGGGTGGGGGACCCTTAGGTAACTTGGGTGGTTGGAAACCTCTAATAATACAGCTGTCCCACTTTTTCTGTAAGAAGTTAAAAATAACCACCCAGTGGGTCCATTTGGATTTGTTAAATTGGTCCACCACTGCTGCGTCTGCCCTGGCTCCCAAAGGATAATTAGAGTGATTAGCTCAGGCAGGGAACATGCACATGGAAGAAGCTTCATTCAGGTCACATCCTGGACACATCCCCAGGGCCCCTGAGCTCTGCTGACTCCACATTCTCCAGGCCAGCAGGAATAGGCTCAACCTATGTCTGTGTTCATGCACCGTAGCATGTGGCTCTGGTAGCCTCAGGAATGGCAGGGATGGAGGGAAAAGGCTCATGAGGAGCTAGCGCTGGAGCTCTAAAGCCCTTGCTTGCTCCAGGAGTCACTGCTGCACTCCGCTCCCTGGGAGCAGGTACACAAACACCTTAGGTGGCTCTGCAGAGGGCAAGCTCCCCTCTGAAATGATGCATTTGTTTCCACTCGGAGTCGCAAGAAAGCAGTTATATATTTTCTGGACCCATGCTGAAAACCCACAGATGTTCTCAGCTTCTGCCAGCCTCAGAAATTTTACAACAGAAGTGTACTAGCCAGATACCTTCCTGAAAGTTACATGCTAAATCCATGACTGGGCTTCCCTTCTTTCAAAAAGTTTTCTCAAAGAGCCATTGAACAGGTGAGCCTTTCCTCACTGCTGCCTGCTAAGGGCTTTGCAACACTACAAAGCCCAGCAGGTGATTTTCTAATGCCAGTAATTCAGAAAAAACAAACTCAGTTTTCCCTGGGCCAATGAAAGGCACAGCTCCTCAGTCAAGGCTGTTCCTACATGAAACATCCCCTTTCACACTCTTGCTGCAAAAGTATTCAAATGAAAAAAAAATGAAATAGGACTCTGGTTTTTTATTATTATTATTGCCTCTCACTTCCAGGCTCAGAAACAAGACAACCGGCTTTGCTCAAATGAAATTTACCTTTTGGCAGAGGCCAGGTCTCAAAAACTTCTGCCTCAAGTACAAAAATGCCAGAAAGTTATGAGCAAAGAAATGAAAGGTTTTTACAACTGGCACAATTCTGCATCCTTGGCTGCTGTTTCTCTTGCTGTTGTAGTGACAAAAACTTACCTTTCAGAGAATTAAGTTTTCAACCAGAATCTATAAACATTTGCATTTGAAAGAGATTGTAAATCCCCACCCATTCCCTCACTTTGCAGCTTCCCAGTGTTCACAGCTCATATTTTCACAGTTTCCACATTTTCACAACTCTGGATTCAAACTGGGAAGCTGTGAACAGCAAGGCAGGGACCGGCATTTTGTCTCTGAAGATGGAAAGTTTTGAGTTCCCCCTTTCTCACCCCCACCAGCACCAAGTACTTTATCCAACCTCTTTGATATCATTTGATCACTCAACATCTGGAACACACTGGGGTTTCTTCAACTAATATAATGATGGAATGGGAATGGATGTAGGGTGGAATGAAGAGGTCACTGAAGGAAGAACATCCAAATGCTTTTTGGGCATGCAGCAGATCTGACTTTCTTCAAAACCCATCAAATTTTAGAGGCATACTAGAAAAAATATGAGAGTTGGAGAAAGGCGACTGAATTACTTTCGATCTGAATATTATTAAAGCCTTAAGCAGAAAACTGCAGTACAAAAAGTCTTAAGTACAACTGGGAAAAGAGTAGTACCAGATCAGAGGAGATGAGGGAGGAAAAGACATTGCTCAGATGATGCCAATTAATACCAAAATCAGATTTTAAGAAGAAATCTGTTCCTAAAGGCAGGTTTAGCATTGGATGATTGGACTTGGTGAAGACTCTGGGTAACCACCTCTACCGACATCTGGAAGTCAGACATAAGAGGAGGGGAAAGGCATCAGGGTGCAGGACTCGTGATGGAAGGAAGCCCATGACAGGTGATACCTCCAACCCTTCACTTTCCCTTTGAGCAGCAGAAGCAGCATCCAGGGCTCTGCCCTGCCTCCACCTCCTGGCTCCAAGTTCTCCCCTACTTCTTTTCTTAAGAGCAGACTGCTCCACCCCAGGACAGCAAAATTCAGTTTTGCTTATGCTTCTGAAAAGCCTTGAGTAGTCCCTGCAGGAACTCCTAATGACTTATGCTGCACCCATGTAGTGCAGCAGTGCTCTACAGCTGCAGGAGTGTTGGCCTCGTGCAAATGCTACAAAAGTTTTTCAGCAGTGGAGCAAGATGCACCACCACACTCCTGCTGGCTGGACAGCTTTGCATGGCGAGCTAGGTTTGTGACCCAAGGGCCTTGTAGTGCATCCATAAACTGCCAGGACAGCCAGGGGTGGTGGCAAAAATGTGAGGAGGAAGAAGTATCAAATACTGTATCTTAATTTCTCAAGTTTGAGCAAGCACACAAGCCTGTGGTGGAATTCATGCAGGGCCAGAGCCATGGAGCGTCTCTGCAACTCTGGAGGGAGGCCGAGTGAAATATGCTCACCATTAACACTGCTATCATGTTTCAAGAAGACTGGATGAAGAACAGGAGAGAAAAATAAGCTGACTCTGGTGTCCTGTACAGCAGTAAAAGCAGGGAAAGAAATAGCATGGGGATGTCTACTAGAGCAGAGCTCCTTCTCAGGGCCAGCCCTGTTGGTCTGAGGCACAGTATTTTCCTGGGCTGAGTTCCCATTTAATACACTGCTGCACATCCCAAACCCAATTTGCTTTTCCAGTTGGTTTTAATGCTGTCCTTGCAGTCAAACTCCTATTAGAAGAGAAGAATTCAGCAACAGGTTTAAGCCATTAAAATCCAAATCTAATGCATTCATGTCTATTTTACTCACTTCAGCAAGTACAGTGATATTTTATTTATAAAATTGTTATTACTCATTATTAATTTAAGTACTACCCATCCCTGTGTTGAAGAGCTGATATCAATACAACAGCAGTGATATGCTCCGGTTTGTTCCTTAGCTGGGTGCTGCCAAAGGAAATAACGACGGCGAGACCAAGTGGCTTAGGCTCCACACGCAAATAGCCCTGCATGTAGCAATCCTGATGGCATTTTCCTTGGGAGATACCTCTGTCCTCACAGTTTCACACTCCTGTGAAACAGCTGCTCTTGTGTAGCTGTTCCTTCAGTCCTGATCCACCCCAGAGAACACAGTCCCTCCCTGCGTATTCTGGATCACTCTCCTCTACAATGTCCGTCCCATGTTACTCATCACCCCTGTTTGGTGGCTGTGACCTAAGAGGCATCATGACAAACCAAGGCCCAGATGGCAAAAAAGCCCAAACAAATGGAGATAAAATTAGCCAAAGGAAGAACAGTGTGAACAAACGTGCCAGGATGCAAGAATTACAATGCTTTTAGGTAGCACAACTTCTAAACTTTCAGGATTCTCTCCAAAGAGCCACTTCGCATTTAGTGGGGAGCCAAATACCTTTATCTGATTTCTCCTCTGCATTCTGCATCCAGGGGTGCTGAGAACAGTGTAGGAACATAGGACTGAAGAGAATGACTCCTAGTTTTTACTTTCATTAAAAAATAATCCAGCCACCAAGCCAGGAAACATGAAGTTACTACTCTACCGTTAATTGGTTTAGTGGTGGACTTGGTAGTGTTAGGTTAATGGTTGGACTGGATGATCTTAAAGGTCTTTTCCAACCTAAACGATTCCATGATTCTGTGTTGTGGGTCAATGAGACAAGTGCCAGCTCTGCCATGCAATCATCCAGTTTAGGACTCTCCTAGGCCTGCTCAGTGCCCAGCGCAAGAGCAGTTAGAGATTTTGCCCTCCCTGCTCCTACTGGAAGGCTGGTCCAGAACACCTTCTCACATGGGTGGACTCCTTTTCTTAATTTCTGGTCTAAGTTCATTCTTTATTCACTTGGTCTTTGCCAATGTGGTCCTACAGTTTCAACAGTTGTTTTTGTTTCCTGGTGTTCAGTCTCTGAGATATTTGTATACAAAGTCCCATATTCTCTCAGCATCCATGCTGCCTTGCTGAACAAGCAAAGGTACTTTCCCCTCCTTACACCTGACAGACTCTCCAGTCCTCTTGACCATTCCACTGTCTATTCTCTTCACCTCTTCTGGTTGGCATTAACTTTCCTTCACTGTGAGTGGTCAGAACTACAAAGAACATCTCCTTTTCTTCACTGGAAATAACACTGAATACTGCAAGGACCACACTTACCTTTTTAAGGAATGCATCACGTCAGCATTTCACAGACTTTCTGCCACTAACTGGTATCTCTCCAACTCTCTCCTTTGCCATTTCCAACCAATTAGTCCCCAGCTGTATGCCTCACTCTGGAATACTGAAATACCCCATTTCTATTATTTTGGTCCTCATGGCTATCCACTATTCTCTTCAATAGTGACAACTTTTCCCAGCACTGTGTCATCAATTAATGTCATTAGCACCTTTCTTACCATTTGTGCCAGTCTTTAATGGGGCTGTTAACCAGGCTAGGCTCTAGGCCTGTCTTTGAGAACCACAGCTGAGACCTCCCTCCAGCCCAGAAGGAGCTTGTTTCAACACAATATATTGCTACCTCCTCTTTAGCAAGTCCTTCACCTGATAATTCCTTTACTAATTTCCATCTTCTTCAGCTTAATTAACTACTCAAAGGCACAGATGCAAATGCCTTTGAAGTCTCCTGAGATGAGATTAGTTGATAGAACAGAGATACCACGAGCAACAGTGAAAGCAGGTGGCCATATAGGATTTGACTTACTCTCTGCAATAGCTGGCTTTGGGGAAGAGCAAAAGACAGCCTACCTTAAACTAGTTTTAGACTGGGATATACATCAGACAGCTGGTTTCTTTTGTTAGGGAAAAAAGCAGCTTTTTGAGAAAACAAAGAAACCTTTTCCTGAAAAAAAAAAGTTGCTGTTGCATGCAAATCCATTTTGGAACATGGCTCTGCTAGTGAGAGACCTAAGAGGAAGCACTGGCAGTCATTCCAAAGAAAGTGCACATTTTCTGCCAAGTCTCAGATAATGTTTTCATACTTCTCTAATGGAAACTTGTGCCCATTTGACACTGTTTTGAACGGCAGAGAAATGTAATTATTTGCATCTATTTTTTTTATTCTGCATATTCCCCCTCCCCTGTTTCTACAATTTGCCAAGGTAGTTTGCTTTTATCTAAGGCAAGCAGAACTGGATCCAGCTATCAAAATAAGGGAGTGGAGGACATTCACTGGCTGGAGAGTTCCCCAGAGGGAAGAGGTGACCCTCACTTGAGGAACAGCAGGAAAATGGATATTCTGCTTGTCCTCCTGGTAAGCACCGTACAACTACCGGGGGCCCACGGAAACCCACCCAAGGTGACAGCAACAAGCCTGGGTGTCACAAGCACAGCCACTGAGACCCTCCGCAGCCCCAGTAGCAGCTCTCTCCAAAACATGGCTAGTGAAGAAACCACTTTAGGCGCTGAAGATCCTGATGCACTCTGCATTACCTTCCTAATGTCCCTCGGAAACAGATCTGTGCAAACCTTAAGACACCCCTGAATTCAAGTTCATATAACAACCTTGCAAAGACAAGAGTCACTTGGGCTAGGGGGCAAAGTAGACTAAATAGTCTGTATGACTGGCAGGACATATAAGCAAAGCCTGTGTGAATGCTGCAGAGTTAACAGGAGCCAGCGTCTCCCCCGCTGGAGCACCCAAGCCTGCTGCGGTATTCCCTTCTGCCTGGTGGAAAAATAGCTAGGAGGGAGCAGGAGCAAGTGGCACACACCTGCTTGGAAAGTGATTCCAGGCACCACACAACACCCTTGCAGACCCCAGGATATTAAATGCCACAAGATGTCACGCAGCTGACATCCAAACCATTTGCCTGGGGAGCTCCTCTATTGTGTAGGCTTGAAGTTTCCATGTTAGGAAGCTTGCTGCAGTGCAACACCCGGGGCAGGAGGAGGGGTGCTCAGGGCAAGGGCGGCCCGACGGCCACTCTGGGCTGCACATGTGGAAACGCGTGCGTGCGGCCGTGCTCCAAAGGTTGAAATGATCGAGGAGGAATCAGCTATTAAGGTGTGCCAAGGTTTGTGTGGGCAATGACAAGGTCAAACAGCCTCCAGTAGTGCATGCAGGCAGATGGCCCCTTGCACATGCATGGCTGGAAATATTTAAAAGTTGTACGCGACTGTGGCTCTGTGTTTGCATATGAGACTGAAAGACAAGCTGCACATAGGCTAGATTTTTCATATGGTTTTCTCAAACTTGGGCCTCCATCAAATTTCAACCCTGTTCCCTGTACATGTCTCAAAACCTTTTTTTTGATTGAAGCCTATAGTCCAACACAGTGCAACAAGCCACAAAACCGCGTGTCTTTTCTGGATACTCCGAATATTTACATGTGAGGCTACCACCAAAGCAATACAGTCTGGAGTTACAGGCAAGTGTGCAACCCTAGAGGAGAGGCAAGGCAATACTGCATACTTCGGAAAGGCACTAACAACAAGACAAGGGATGATCTTACCCCTCAAACCCCATCCACTAAAAGGTTTCCTGGCCAAGCCTCAATGTTTAAGAGTCACTGGTGGCCACCAGCTTATCAGACCTTTTTTGAGCTTAGGTACACTACTGGGTTCTTGCAATGAGCCCCACATTTAGTTATATTTTCTGGGGAAAAGTACTTCCCTCCACTGGTTTTAAATCTCTACAGTACAACAGCCATAAACCTTCTAGGGCAAGAAATACAGTATACTCACTCCTTATTTGCCATCTCTAAGTGTTTCACAGACGTCTATCATACCTCCATGTCTTTGCTAAGCTGAAGAGTCTTAGCTATAAAAAGTAACTGTGTTCTTTCATTTTCTTTGCTGTTACCCTTTTCTTCCTCAGCACAGGCTCCTTTTGCCAGTGTATCATGCTGAGAACTCTTGCGGTCCGAGGTGCTACGCTCCATGCGGCAGAGCCCTGCGCTCCAGCCTGCCTGATGGAGAACAAAGAGCTGTGCTGCAAGGTCCTGGTGCGAGGAAACCTGCCGTAGGTGGAAAGCCCTTGCAGACAGGACTTGGTCTGTTTACATCTAGGGTGGGATAAGCAAATACAAGAGATGTGAATCTTAAGATTATTTTCCCTGTGTGTGTTCCTGGGATCTGAGCTGGCGAGGGGTTTTAATTACGGCTCATTCTAAATATATCTGTGCTACAACTGCAGACTTGCAGCAAATGATGAACTGCAAGTGTTGCCCCAGCAGGCTCTTATCAAACAGATTTCACCACAACCTCTCTGCGAGATAAGGACTGGGAAGGCGCGTGGGTGGGATTCATCAAACAGGAGTCAAGTGTGATCCGGCAGCTTAGCCCTCACTTAAGGAAGAAAAGGCACCTCCCTCTTTAGCATGAGCTGAGCTCTTCTTTAGAGCTGCTCATCTCTCCTACAGACTGTAGTAGGAGCTGGGATAACTGAGCTAGAGTAGACTGAACTTTTGGATAAATGAAATTTTGCAAGATGAATTCCACTCTCATTTTTTCCACTAAGAAAGCCTGCATTTAAAGGCAAACCAACAAGCATCATAGCTATCACTGACAGGAACATGAAAGGTGGTAAAAGTAATTGCTAATACTGCCTGTTCCTTTCCAGGTTTATTCAGTAAGGCCTGAAGGGCTCGATTTCTCTAACAGTAAAATAAACTCAGAAGTATCTTATGATATGGAGGGTTGCTGGCAGGTTTAAAAGGTGTGATATACACCCTGGATGAATGCACAGTACATACCTATACAGCGGAGGTATTTTTCACTCCAGAAAGAAAAGTGTTCCTTTCCTCCAGCTGAAATAAACAGCCGGTTATGCAGAAATGTGCTCTCCCAGCTGCAGGTAAAAGGGAGATGGCGAAGGTAATCTCCTGATGCCCCGGCTGCATGCCCACATACTGGGCTGGTGACAAACTGCAGAGACATGGCATGAATGAGAGAGGCAATGGATCCGCCCAGGAGATGCCCATGCAGGTTGTCACGTCTCCAACACCACCTTCCTGATCAGCCTCACTGAGGCTGAGTTTGACTTTCCGTCTCTTTCAGCAAGAGCCAGACAGCTGCCGCTTTGCACACTAACCTGCCAGAGCACATCTCAGCCTCCTTCCCTCACCTCAAATCTACACTGCTGAAGGCTTAAAATAATTAAGCCTTTATAACTTTTGATACACATCTAACTTCTTCCTTACTTACAAAATATACCATTATCTTGAACCAATTTGTCACTAAGTCAGGCTCTTTGCAGTAATATTTTAATTGAGAAAAACAGCAGCGAATGATTATATCTTTAAAATTAAATGCATTTCATTGTCTCTGCAAAAAAAGTAGACCAAAAAAACTCCATGGTTTGTGCCTATCTCTGACTTTCCATATTCAAAGAGGGACTTGTGCACTCAAGCATCCTCACTGCATATTTTTCAAGATCAAAACTCCTTGTTTAAGTTTTTGAAAGCTGTATGCTTCATACTGTGACAGTGGGAGACAAGTGACTTTGGCTTTTTATCTTTTTTCATTAGTGTTGCCCTCCACTCAAAATGGCCTCTAGACAAACTATTTATTGTTGGTTAATTAGATCATTTGAATCTATGCTTGCCACTGCATTTTTGCAGTATAGAGTATCTAATACACATGGTCCTTGGATATCTAAGTATCTTGAGTATCTGACACATGGGCTTTCCCAAAAGAATGAGGAGAGAAATTACCAGCTGTATGGATAATATTCTAGACAGGCAAAGTTCCCCTGTTATTATTGCAGGAGTTTACCTAAGTCTGTATGAAGCTCTTAATCTCTACTTTCTCTCCTTCAATGCCATCAGAAAGGAACTTTTCTCTGCTTATGACATTCCCACCCATGGAACCAGTATGAAAAGGAGAAACAGGTAAAGATGAGAGAAGACAGCTACAGTTAACAGGCAATATGTATGTGTATCTGACAGCTGGAAGTGCTAAGAACGTACACATATACAAATATGCATGTCTGTTATTTGAATAATAGGCAAATTATTCTGTTTTTATTCTATTCTTATTATATCTGTGCCTGGGAAGATCATGGAGCATATCCTCCTAGAAGCTATGCTCAAGCACGTAGAAGACAGGGAGGTGATTTGAGACAGCCAGCACGGGTTCACCAAGGGCAAGTTCTGCCTGACCAACCTAGTGGCTTTCTATGAAGGAGTGACTGCATCAGTGGACAAGGGAAAAGCAATGGATGTCAGCTATTTGGACTTCTGTAAAGCCTTTGACACAGTCCCCCACAACATCCTTCTCTCTAAATTGGGGAGATATAGATTTGATGGGTGGACTGTTTGGTGGATAAGGAATTGGCTAGATGGTCGCATCCAGAGGGTCATGGTCAATGGCTTGATGTCCACATGGAGACCGGTGACAAGTGGTGTCCCTCAGGGGTCTGTACTGGGACCAGTGCTGTTTAACATCTTCATCAATGACATAGACAGTGGGATCGAGTGCACCCTCAGCAAGTTTGCAGACGACACCAAGCTGAGTGGTGCGGCTGACACACCAGAAGGACGAGATGTCATCCAAAGGGACCTGGACAAGCTGGAGAGGTGGGCCTGTGTGAACCTCATGAGGTTCAACAAGGCCAAGTGCAAGGTCCTGCACCTGGGACAGGGCAACCCCCGATATCAATACAGGCTGCGGGATGAAGGGATTGAGAGAGAAGGACTTCGGGGTACTGGTAGATGAAAAGCTGGACATGAGCCAACAATGTGCGCTTGCAGCCCAGAAAGCCAACCAAATCCTGGGCTGCATCAAAAGAAGCGTGGCCAGCAGGTCGAGGGAGGTGATTCTGCCTCTCTGCTCTGCTCTGGTGAGACCTCACCTGGAGTACTGTGCCCAGCTCTGGGGCCCTTGGCACAAGAAGGACATGGACCTGTTGGAGCAGGTCCAGAGGAGGGCCACCAAAATGATCTGAGGGCTGGAGCACCTCTCCTACGAGGACAGGCTGAGAGAGTTGGGGTTGTTCAGCCTGAAGAAGAGAAGGCTGCGAGGAGACCTTATTGCAGCCTTTCAGTACGTAAAGGGGGCCTATAGGAAGGATGGGGGCAATCATTTTAGCAAGGCCTGTTGTGACAGGACAAGGAATAATGGATTTAAACTAATGAAGAATAGATTTAGACTAGACATAAGGAAGAAATTTTTTACAATGAGGGTGGTGAAGCACTGGAACAGGTTGCCCAGAGAGGTAGCGGAGGCTCCATCCCTAGGAACATTGAAGGTCAGGTTGGCTGGGGCTCTGAGCAACCTGATCTGGTTAAAGCTGTCCCTGCTCACTGCAGGGGGGGTGGGCTGGATGACCTCTGAAGGTCCCTTCCAACCCAAAGCATTCTATGATTCTATGATTCTATGAAATTAATATCAATTGCTATTTTAATATAGCTGAAATATGGCTATATTATATACAGCTACCCTAAAATAATATTACAACATTACAACATACTTTCAGAAATCAGGAAAAGTCAGAAGGATGGTGGGTAACACAGCACTCCCTCAGCCCTTCAATGCATGGGGATTATACTAGGTATAGCCACATGGTACTTCTTTCCTCAAAGGACAGAGAAGCGTGTCTTCTTCCCAAATTTTAGGTGTCTGCTTCAAAAGAAGCAAATTTTATCAATTGTTAAGGAAAAGGAATTTGTGTTCTCTAGCAGATATTACAATAATAAAACCAGTAGCTTATTTTAGTTTCCCTCCCACCTGTTGGCACCTGTTTCACTAAACACCACTAATTTTTCACCTTGTCCAATGAGAAAAACTTAGATATAGCTTGATTTTCAAAAATCCTGAACATCATTCAGCTACTTCTATTTTAAAACACAAAGTCACTTATAAAGTAGTCCTAAGGAGAGATTTAATCTTAGCTTACCCACCTTTTTTTTCTTTTAAAGTTTGGTGTGGGGTTTTTTTGTGGTTTTTTTTTTTTTTCCCTGTAAAAAGGCTGCTAAGCATGTACTGGCCTATAGCCACACTGGGATAAAACCACTGGATTCTCTGTCTGATCTTGGGAGCCTTGCTTGGCTGGAGCCCACTTGTGACCCCCAGGTAGTGCTGGCTCTAGCCAAAGAGATGTGGTTGATCACTCAGTGAATGTTAGATTGCAGAAAACCAAACAAGCAGAAAGACTTCATTCAGCCCTGTCATCTCTTCTGAATGGATGTCATCTCGATGGATGGATGGAAATGCGGCACCAGACCAGGAGCTGCAATAGCTCAAGTGTCCTAAGCCTTGACTTGGTGTTGAAACCCTTATGAAGAAGATCAGTTCAAAGCTAGAATGAGTCAAAATACTGAGACACCACAAGCTATGGACACCTAAGCTGTAAAGATAACTGTACTACTACGGAGTTACTACAGGCTGATTTCACCGCATTTCATTGAGATTCACAAAAGTAAAAGACCTTGTCCACTCGTTAGGCCTTTTTCAATTATGTCCGAATGCATTTTCTAACAGGCATAAATGGGTACAAAACATATTTTTGTTTCTTTGTGGATTATACACGTTACATATTACTGGTTTGATTTATTACTTGTGTATAAGTCTTTAAAGTAAAATTGTGACTGTGACCAGCATGAAAATCTGCAACAAAATCTATTTGCTTTGGAAAATTGTATGATGGAGGAAGCTGCTGTTCAATCCTAACTATGGCTTGAAAATCCCCATCCCTCAGCTGTTCACCAACACTATTTTCAGATGAGGCACAGTAACCAAGTGAATGTTCCCAGTCCAAAAATTTGGCTAAATCTCTGTGGATAGCCACATAGGCTACACCTGACAGTGGTGCATAATGCAGCAGCAATCTATAAATACGTGGCTAGTAGTCCTTCTGCACCCTCTGTATGAACAGAACAGACAGGAGACATCAGCTTTTTCACTGCCCCATGCAGCACGTTCACTCTGTCTGAGCACTGCAAACCTGAACCACCATGAACAAAATATAGTCCTTATTTAGGGGCCAAAGTAAAGCACAGCAGAAACCAATTTCTGCTTGGGATGTCCCATCCCTCCAGATCAAGTGTGCTTCCCTCAGCCAGGGCTGACTTACAGAACAGCAGTCACCTCCACAGCATTTGTAGACACCTGAACCTCAACAGAACATCATCTGGAGGAATTACAATTTTGAAGACCTGGGGGAGAATCTGCAAGAAGGTGAGAAATGTGTCTTATCTCCCATCCTCACTAATTCCATTTTAAGATGTACATATAAAACATGTATTTAGAATTTATGTAATTCAAACATAAACCACCTTAGAATTTGCAAGCATTAGAAAACCTTGGAAGACAACCTGCTTGGGCACCTTGGGCCTCTCAGGACTATCAGCTGGATACATCAATGACTGAAAACATCTGCATCCGCCACGGGCTGTCATCATGCTTACAGAATGGAGATGAAAAATTTAAAAAATTAAAGAAAATATTAGCTGAGAACCAGAATGTTAATTGCACTCTGACTGCAGCTATGCTTGGGGCGGGGGGGGAAGAAAAGAAGAGGGGAAACTACATGTGCTGCTTCTTTTTAAAAATTCATTTAAAACAACTGAAAAAAGGCTTTGGTTACCCTGAGATGCTGGCACTTGCCTCTTGCCTGAGTTGGGGTTTCTGCTGCTTTTGAAGCGTCTCTGGCTCAGATCCAAGTTTGAAGGATGGGAGAAATGGATACTTGTTAAGAGTATGTGCTTGTTCCACTTTACTCAACTTCAAACTTTCCTTTTTTTTCCTGTCAGATTTTATCCCAAGTACATTGCACCAGTGAATTGGACATGAGTAATAAATTCTGACCTCTTTTAAATGTTCTCCCATGAATTTAGATTGAAATCCTCATTAAACAGCTGGATAAATGAATGCATTTATGAGAATGCACAGAGATGTTGACAAGCAGCTGTCATTTACCTTTTTTTCTTATCACATACGCTTGGGGACAATCAGACAAATCTCAGATCTGGCAGAAGATTTACAACAGACAAAAGCAAATACTATTTCAAACAGACAAGTTATGGAAATCTTCACCCCTGTTACAAAACATCCTGGATGCTAGAAACTAAAATAGACTCAAAGGATGATCAAATCAGAAAAAGGGAAGTCCATTTGGTGGACATGAAACAAAATGAACAAGACGTCCAGAGTGGCAGAGGAACCACAAAACATTCATGAGTGTCCTGGTTTCGGCTGGGATAGAGTTAATTTTCTTCCTAACAGCAGGCATAGTGCTGTGTTTTGGATTTAGTAGGAGAAGAATGTTGATAACAGGCTGATGTTTGTAGTTGTTGCTGAGTACTGCTTATGCTAGTCAAGGACTTTTTCAGCTTCCCATGCTCTGCCAGGCGCACAAGAAACTGGGAGGGGGCACATCCAGAATAGTTGATCCAAACTGCCCAAAGGGCTATTCCATACCGTATGACGTCATGCTCAGTATATAAACTGGGGGGGGTTGGCCGGGGAGCAGCGATCGCTGCTCGGGAACTGTCTGGGTATCGGTCGGCGGGTGGTGAGCAATTGCATTGTGCATCACTTGCTTCGTGTATCATTATTATTATTATCATTATTATACTGTTACTATTAGCATTACTATTTTACTTTATTTCAATTATTAAACTGTTCTTATCTCAGCCCAGGAGTGTTTCTCACTCTTACTCCTCCGATTCTCTCCCCCATCCCATGGGGGTAGGGGGAGTGAGCGAGCGGCTGCGTGGTGCTTAGTTGCTGGCTGGGGCTAAACCACGACAGTCCTTTTTGGCGCCCAACGTGGGGCTTGAGATAACAACAGATTAATCAGAGTGTATTAAGGAGTCTGTTAACAGTTGCCGGTCACGATATTAGTTCTTCTGATCTGCACCATGTTTTTTTTTTTGCAGCACGCGTTAAAGCTTGCTGTCAGTTTGTGTAGTGTGCTATGCTCTGCAGTGATTCATGATCTTTTGCTTGGGAGGCTCCTTATCAAAACCCTGACCTTGAGCATTCTTTGGTATTTGGGTTTCATACAGAAGTCACTACTGTACTTCGGGTACTACCTCATAGAGAGAGTTAGCAATTATACTTCTTACTCTGAGAGGCTTGTTGTGGAGGAAATACAGAATGGCACCTTTGCTGCTTTCTTCTATGATGTTTCCTCCTTCATTACAACAACTTTCCTGTATCTTGAACACCCCTGGGCAGTTAAGATACTTCTATTGATAATTCTTGGGAATGTTGTTTCCATTTTGATAAAGGTCAGTAAGCAGTTTAAAAATACCATCCAGAGATCTACCCCAAGGCTGGATAGTTATGAGTGGCAGGGTGTGTGGGATCGTATGCGCAAGTACCTAGGGCAGTGGGGACCTCCAGTGTTTTGGAACTTCACCCCTGAACAAGTGCAGAATCCTGAAGAATTAGTAAAGTATTTGGAAGAAGTATGTTGTCACCCTGGTAGCTCCAGAGAGACACAAATCATTGCAACATGCTGGGGACTGGCCCATGCCTATCGAGCCGTGGTCAACGCTAATCAGTACCCTCAAAAGAAAGAGAAGGTCTCTGGATCTGATAACAAAACAACAAGCACTGTGGCTACTCAAACCCCCACTACAGGCCCTGCGGCTACTCCAACCCCCACTACAGGCCTTGCAGCTACTCAAACCCCTGCCCCAGGCACTGTGGCTACTCCAGCCACAGCCATGAGCACTGCGGCTACTCAAACCCCAGTGACAGACACTGTGGCTAAACCAGAGAACCAACCTGCGCCGGTATCAGTTGCCCCTATACAGAAGAAAAAATACACGAGGAAATCAGTTCGTTTAGTAAGGGATGAAGATGAACCAGGGCCATCACGAGAACCAGAGGAGGAAGAACCCATAAATGAGATGGTGACCACCCGATCCCTATCCCTGAGTGAGCTGCGAGATATGCGAAAAGATTTTGGTCGTCATCCAGGCGAGCACATCATCACCTGGCTGCTCCGATGCTGGGATAACGGGGCCAGTAGCCTGGATTTAGAGGGTAGGGAAGCCAAGCAGCTGGGATCCCTTTCCAGGGAAGGGGGCATTGACAAAGCAATTGGAAAAGGGGCAAAACCGCTCAGCCTCTGGAGGCGACTTCTGTCAAGCGTGAAGGAAAGGTATCCCTTCAAGGAGGATGTTTTATACCGCCCAAGCAAATGGACCACCGTAGAGAAAGGTATCCAGTACCTGAGGGAATTAGGCGTGCTGGAGGTGATTTACAGTGACCTGAATGATGAGCGGTTAACCAAAGACCCAGATGAAGTCAGGTGCACACAATCCATGTGGCGGAAGGTGGTACGGAGCGCACCAGCATCGTATTCCAACTCGTTGGCAATACTAGCCTGGAAAGACGACGAGGCACCAACGGTGGATGAAGTGGCTAGACAACTCCGGGACTACGAAGAAAAGCTCTCTTCCTCCCTACGGGCCTGTGTCTCGGCTGTGGAAAAACTGTCTGAAAAAATATGCCAAGAGTTCCAACAACTCAGAGAGGATCTGTCCTACTCCCCACCTGCACGGACCAGTGTCTCAGCCATTAGGAGTCAACGTCCCTATGCTCAAGAGAGAGGATATAGAGGATACACACCACGGGGCACCCTGTGGTTTTACCTGCGTGATTATGGAGAGGACATGAGAAAGTGGGATGGAAAACCCACCTCAACCTTAGAGGCACGGGTGCGTGAATTGCAAGGAAAAACTATTAGAAAAGGCGGTTCTCCCAGGAAAATTGCAGCTCCAGTTTCCAGTGAGCAGTTCCCGAGACAGAGTAAGAGGGCTAATTTTACTTCCGACCTTGATCAGGGAACTTTTGATTCACATTTACAGGAAGTGAACAACGAATACTGTGACCAGTGTTAGAGGGGCCCTGCCTCCAGCCAGGTGGAGGAAAGGGACAACCGGGTTTACTGGACTGTGTGGATTCGATGGCCTGGAACGTCAGACCCACAGGAGTATAAGGCTCTAGTGGACACTGGTGCACAGTGCACGCTAATGCCATCAAACTATAGAGGGGCAGAACCCATTTGTATTTCTGGAGTGACAGGGGGATCCCAACAGCTCACTGTACTGGAAGCTGAAGTGAGCCTAACTGGGAATGAGTGGCAAAAGCACCCCATTGTGACTGGCCCAGATGCTCCGTGCATCCTTGGCATAGACTACCTCAGGAGAGGGTATTTCAAGGACCCAAAAGGGTACCGGTGGGCTTTTGGTATAGCTGCTTTGGAGACAGAGGAAATTAAACAGTTGTCCACCTTGCCCGGTCTCTCAGAGGACCCTTCAATTGTAGGGTTGCTGAAGGTGGAGGAACAACAGGTGCCGATTGCTACCACAACTGTGCACAGGCGGCAATATCGCACCAACCGAGACTCCCTGATTCCCATCCATAACCTGATTCGTCGACTGGAGAGCCAGGGAGTGATCAGCAAGACTCGCTCACCCTTTAACAGTCCCATATGGCCAGTGCAAAAGTCTAATGGGGAGTGGAGACTAACAGTGGACTATCGTGGCCTGAACGAAGTTACACCGCCGCTGAGTGCTGCTGTGCCAGACATGCTAGAACTTCAATACGAACTGGAGTCAAAGGCAGCTAAGTGGTGTGCCACAATTGACATCGCTAATGCATTTTTCTCCATCCCTTTGGCAGCAGACTGCAGACCCCAGTTTGCTTTTACCTGGAGGGGTGTTCAGTACACCTGGAACCGACTGCCCCAGGGGTGGAAGCACAGCCCCACCATTTGCCATGGACTGATCCAGACAGCACTGGAACAGGGTGAAGCTCCAGAACATCTGCAGTACATTGATGACATCATTGTGTGGGGCAACACAGCAGAAGAAGTTTTTGAGAAGGGAAAGAAAATAGTCCAAATCCTTCTGAAGGCTGGTTTTGCCATAAAACAGAGTAAGGTCAAGGGGCCTGCACAGGACATCCAGTTTTTAGGAATAAAATGGCAAGATGGACGTCGTCAGATCCCAATGGATGTGATCAACAAAATAACAGCTATGTCCCCACCAACTAGCAAAAAGGAAACACAAGCTTTCTTAGGTGTTGTGGGTTTTTGGAGAATGCATATTCCAAATTACAGCCAGATCGTAAGCCCTCTCTATCAAGTGACCCGGAAGAAGAACGAATTCAAATGGGGCCCTGAGCAACAACAAGCCTTTGAACAAATTAAACGTGCGACAGTTCATGCAGTAGGCCTTGGGCCAGTCCGGGCAGGGCAGGATATTAAAAATGTGCTCTACACTGCAGCCGGGGAGAATGGCCCTACCTGGAGCCTCTGGCAGAAAGCACCAGGGGAGACTCGAGGTCGACCCCTAGGGTTTTGGAGTCGGGGATACAGAGGATCCGAAGCCCGCTATACTCCAACTGAGAAGGAGATACTGGCAGCATATGAAGGGGTTCGAGCTGCTTCAGAAGTGGTTGGTACTGAAGCACAGCTCCTGCTGGCACCCCGACTGCCGGTGTTGGGCTGGATGTTCAAAGGGAGGGTCCCCTCTACACATCATGCAACTGATGCTACATGGAGTAAGTGGGTTGCATTGATCACACAACGGGCTCGAATAGGAAACCCCAGTCGCCCAGGAATCTTGGAAGTGATCATGGACTGGCCAGAAGGAAAAAACCTTAGAATATCACCAGAGGAGGAGGTGACACGTGCTGAAGAGGCCCCACTGTATAATAAATTGCCAGAAAATGAGAAGCAATATGCCCTGTTCACTGATGGATCCTGTCGTCTTGTGGGAAAGCATCGGAGGTGGAAAGCTGCTGTATGGAGTCCTATACGACAAGTCGCAGAAACTGCTGAAGGAGAAGGGGAGTCGAGTCAGTTTGCAGAGGTGAAAGCCATCCAGCTGGCTTTAGATATTGCTGAAAGAGAAAAGTGGCCAGTCCTTTATCTCTATACTGACTCATGGATGGTGGCAAATGCCCTGTGGGGGTGGCTGCAGCAATGGAAGCAGAGCAACTGGCAGCGCAGAGGCAAACCCATCTGGGCTGCCGCATTGTGGCAAGATATTGCTGCCCGGGTAGAGAACCTGGTTGTAAAAGTTCGTCATGTAGATGCTCATGTACCTAAGAGTCGGGCCACTGAAGAACATCAAAACAACCAGCAAGTAGATCAGGCTGCTAAGATTGAAGTGGCTCAGGTGGATTTGGACTGGCAACATAAGGGTGAATTATTTATAGCTCGGTGGGCCCATGATGCCTCAGGCCATCAAGGAAGGGATGCAACGTATAAATGGGCTCGTGATCGAGGGGTGGACTTAACTATGGACAGTATTGCACAGGTTATTCATGAGTGTGAAACATGCGCTGCAATCAAGCAAGCCAAGCAGTTCAAGCCCCTTGGGTATAGTGAACGATGGCTAAAATATAAATATGGGGAGGCCTGGCAGATTGATTACATCACGCTCCCACAGACCCGCCAGGGCAAGCGCTATGTGCTCACCATGGTGGAAGCAACCACTGGATGGCTGGAAACATATCCCGTGCCCCATGCCACCGCCCGGAACACCATCCTGGGCCTTGAAAAGCAAGTCCTGTGGCGACATGGCACCCCAGAAAGAATTGAGTCAGACAACGGGACTCATTTCCGAAACAACCTCATAGACACCTGGGCCAAAGAGCACGGCATTGAGTGGGTATATCACATCCCTTACCATGCACCAGCCTCCGGGAAAATTGAGCGATACAATGGATTGTTAAAGACTACCCTGAGAGCAATGGGTGGTGGGACGTTTAAACATTGGGATACGCATTTAGCAAAAGCCACCTGGTTAGTCAACACCAGGGGATCTGCCAATCGAGCTGGCCCTGCCCAATCAAAACTTTTACGTACTGTAGAAGGAGATAAAGTTCCTGTAGTGCACATGAAAAATATGCTGGGGAAGACAGTCTGGGTTACTTCCCCCTCTGGCAAAGGCAAACCCATTCGTGGGATTGCTTTTGCTCAAGGACCTGGGTGCACTTGGTGGGTGATGCGAAAGGATGGGGAAGCCCAATGTGTACCTCAAGGGAATTTGATTTTGGGTGAAAATAGCCAATGAACTGAATTGTATAATATTAATTGCTTTATAATACTGTATGTTATCTCTTAACTATATGTTATCTCTTAACTGCATGTTAATATAATAATATAGTAGGTTAATATTAAGTATATAATACTATGTATTATGATTGCTATATGCCGCATCAATGGTATTGCAGTAAGAATTGCCCAGCCTAAGGAAAATGAACTTTGATGAAACCATGTTGGAATGAGAACTGACTTCAGCATGCAACAGTCCAACACTGCACACCACCTGTCCTGCTCTGAAAGACTGTGATGACAGATGGAACCCAAAGTCATGGGCTAAATGAACTCAATGGACATTTTAGAGGGATGGGCCATAGACGAAGGGAATGATATCTGTGTGTATATCAAGATAGGGAAAGGGGTGGTGATTAATTGGAACACATTGGAAAGGGGAGGGCCTGTGCATGACGTAGATGGTATAGAATAAGGGGTGGATACTGTCCTGGTTTCGGCTGGGATAGAGTTAATTTTCTTCCTAACAGCAGGCATAGTGCTGTGTTTTGGATTTAGTAGGAGAAGAATGTTGATAACAGGCTGATGTTTGTAGTTGTTGCTGAGTACTGCTTATGCTAGTCAAGGACTTTTTCAGCTTCCCATGCTCTGCCAGGCGCACAAGAAACTGGGAGGGGGCACAGCCAGAATAGTTGATCCAAACTGACCAAAGGGCTATTCCATACCATATGACGTCATGCTCAGTATATAAACTGGGGGGGGTTGGCCGGGGAGCAGCGATCGCTGCTCGGGAACTGTCTGGGTATCGGTCGGCGGGTGGTGAGCAATTGCATTGTGCATCACTTGCTTCGTGTATCATTATTATTATTATCATTATTATACTGTTACTATTAGCATTACTATTTTACTTTATTTCAATTATTAAACTGTTCTTATCTCAGCCCAGGAGTGTTTCTCACTCTTACTCCTCCAATTCTCTCCCCCATCCCATGGGGGTAGGGGGAGTGAGCGAGCGGCTGCGTGGTGCTTAGTTGCTGGCTGGGGCTAAACCACGACAATGAGGCAGAAGGCACACAAGATAACTTTGGTGCTTCCTCCATAAGCAAGGGTGCACCTTACTAATTGCCATTACCCTGGGATGCTGCCAAGATTGAGGTAAGAATCAAGGTGACTGGGAAAAGAAAGTTAAGAAATGAGTCTCTAGACTCAGAACACAGACCCACCGAACCACAGCAAACCCTCACTGTCCTAGCTATGCACCGCTCCCAGAGCTACCTCTGGGACCTGCTCGGCTCACCGGGGATGAGGCACTCTACAGCCTGCTACAATCGGGACCCGGGGCTTGGACAAGCTCTTCTTTCTGGCAATGTTCCCCTAAACCAGAAGCTTCTTCCTGATGCAAAACCCGTCCTGTGACCTTGTTGTGCCTAAATGTATCCCCAGTGATCTTCCAAGACCCAAAAGCTCAGTGATTAACTTAAGTAGGATAGCAACTTACGTATCTCCTGTTAATGAAAAGCCGTGTGATACACCACCAGATTAAGATGTGCAGACGTGCTTTCTGAACACGAGCTCAGACTGGATGAAGCAGACCATGTTATAACCCAACTCATTAATAGACAGCTTGTCCAGGTGACACAGATGCAGACTTTTCTTTACAAACACACTGATGAGTGAGACCTGAAAATCTCTTCTGTGTGTACATGAATCCAAGTAAACCTACAAAGATGGTTTACACTACCACTGCAACAATAATAATAAATGCAGCTTACTGTCAGCCGTGGGCAGAGGCAATAGATAACAAGACAACTTGAGCAGTACCCTCATTAGGGTTCTCTGGTAAGGGGAACCTATCTTACGTATTGACTTTTCCACACTTGTGGTGGTGGGGGGTAATTCAACAATTCACCTTTGATTCCCTCAGGATGCTCCATCTGGGTTCAGATCAATAGCCCACCCAGCTGTTTCAGCTGAAGTCTGCTTTTAACTTGCCAGCTATAAAACAGTCATATATATTTCTGGTGTGCTCAGGAAAAAATACTAGTGGACAAGTGATGTACATTCCCCAGAGAATTTCATCCAAGTAAGCCAATTTGTGTCTGGAGAAACCAATTTTGGGTTAAGTTCTGTGAGCTTTTCAAAAGGACATCAAGCACTTTTCTGTGCAGTTTATACAGGACAAAGCAAGCAAAAGACCTTTCCCAATGCTGAAGAGCTGCTCCCAGTCCTGAAATACTGCAGATGTGGAAGCTGCCAGCTGGAGGGGCCCTGGAGGAGGAACAACCCCCTGACTGGGCATGTTCCCACAGTACCTTTTCCAAAATCCCCATTTACGCCATTTAACTGCTGCATGTAACCAACAACTTAGGTAGCTGATTTCCTACGCTTTTAATTTCCATTTTAACTACATGCTTGGCAACTTTCTGTTTATACTGCTCTACTGAGGGAAAAGCAGCTCAACTCTTTGTTAATGAGCTAAACAGCAATATTACTTCATTTAGAGATCCCCCGTGTCCCTTTGATATACTCCAGGGCTCATGGCACTGGATTCTTCATGCAGAAAAGAATAAGGACCATGAGGAATGGGTGGCCTTGTGTGCCACTATCAGTAAGTCAAAGACAAGAGAACCCCCCCATTTCACACAATGGATAACCAGACCTTCAGCCTTCAAGGTATTTGACATTGTTGTCTTGATCTTTTGCTGTTATTATTCTCTCACATAACAAACAGAGGAATTGCTCTGCATGATCTCCATCTGCCTAACTCCTCCTTCAGCACCTAATATGGTAGTTCTACCAGCAACATGGAGACATCTCTGTTCACTGACTTACAGGCAATTGCTTAGATTAGACACCTGGAGACCTCAGCTGAGGTGAGATGAAACTCACCCTCAGCCTTTAGTCTCCCATTCAATTAATTAATTGAATATGCTATTCTCCTGGGACCACCTCCCTGCCCTTTATTATAAATGCCTGGGGAAGGAAACCCCTGGCATTTGCAAGCTTGCTCCTGCTTCAATTCCTTTAGTCAGTGTCCTACAGTGATACAAACCACTGTTGCTTTGTGGTGCTGACAACAGGGAAGAAGTCATTTAAGGTCTTTGCAGCTGTTCAATTTGTGACACAGGCTTTGGTGCTCCTTGGTAAGGTTTTTTGTGTGCAGTCTCACGTAGCTGACAGTGTGCAAAGTGTCTGCAGTGTCTCTCAAATGAGAGGAAGTGTCACAGAAGCCCGTACATGCACATGGAAATATGTGCAAGTGGATTGAACAAGTAAAAAAGAAGTGGGGGGGTGGGGCACAAGCAGGGTTTCCTCTCTATACTGGTCCATCCTCTGGGATGGAGCTGGAATGCACTGGTGGATTCAAGCCAATACTAACAGAGAGCAGGAACAAGATGGGTAGCAACACAGCTCCTACTAGTCTTCTGAAATGAGGATGAGCAGGCCAGGAAGAGGAGAGGGACCCTCAGCATGCTGTCTGCATGGGAAAGGCTTAGCAAGACTTAGCAAGACTCCTAGAGAACGCATGCAGGAGACAGCCAATATAAACATACTGAGTTCAGGAAAAGCTTCAGTGGGATCCTACACCTTCTCTGACATGAAAGTCAATTGTGCATGAAATACCAAGCCCTAGAAAAACAGACTTCATTAGTTCTAGTGCTCATAGAACCACTTGCACAATACGTTAAAAAATAATAATAGAAAACCCGGTCATAAAATATTGGCAGAGTGCAGCTGCATGTCCAGAAGCTAAAATGAGTCAGAACAAAAAAGAGAAGCCAAATAGCTGCATTTATTTATTAGAGATCTATTGAATAAATGGCCCTGGGAACTACTGTACCAATTCATCCTCAAAAATGAGAAAGCAAAAGCTGTTTCCTTAAACAACTGCCTTAGAATGAAATAATCTGTAGCAATATTAAAGCAGACTGTATTTGTGAATATTATTATATTTTTTAAGTTATGTAGTACTACTTTTTCAAGTCTAACAGCTAACCTTGAAGACTGGGCAGGACTTGTTACACTCTTACTGACATATTTCTAATTCAGCAAATTGCATGGGAAAGCACCTTGAATGCAAGTGGCTGGGAAAAAAAGTCACCTGTGTTTGCATGTAAATACAACCGCAAAGGCGTGGAGTGAAGCTGCTGTGCACCTGAGTACAGGGCAGTTGGTCTCTGATGGGCCCATAGCCACTGACGCCAACAGCACAAATCCTGGTGATCAGGCGTGAACACCCTGCCAAAGCAGCCAGAGCCCAGTACTAGCCTAGTGTTAGACTTCCCTGCTGACCATGGAAGGGGAAGGAACATCTGCTGGATTTTCAACTTTGTTCAGCCCCAGCAACAGTTCGTGCTTCAGTGTGATGGTGGGAGAGAGAAATGTGGGTTCAGTTTTAACCAGAGAAAAAGCCATGCCCTTCCTCCTTGCTCCTCTGCTTCCAGACACGTGGGCTGTATGACAGACATCGAGATGAGACCGCTTGGAGAATACTCACACTATCAAAAGCAGAGCATGCGCTTTGTATCTAACTTCAGTTGTATTACTGAAAGCTTTAACTAAGTCTAATTAATGTTTTTAGCCCTTGGTATTTCTATCACTTGGTTTGATCTAATAGCACTCCTTTTTCTAATCCTCTTAAAATAGGCTGTTTCAAAGGTTTACTCAAGCTGATGCTTAGAGCGTGACGCTAAAGTATTGTTATTATGAGTAAAGCTATTTGGCATTCATTAGCAGGATGACAATTAGCTGAAAAACAAGTGTAGCTTGAATCACAGACTTGTGCCTCCTTACTAATTTTATCTGAAGCTCCTAAGGACACCAAGCCACAGAGAGTGCTAATGGAGGAGGGAGAGAGGCTCCTTGGGCTCTCTGTTACAGCCAGGCAGGGAGAATCCTGCACAGATCCCCAAACCCAGGCAAGCGGCCCTGCCCGCCTGGGAGTTTCACTTGAACAACCACAGCCATTTTCATTATTAGCTTTTATGGAAATTTCTCCTTCCAAAATGCTTTCCTTCCCCCTCACCCCACCCTTTTTTTTCCTTATGTGGCTTTGAATGGATCTGAAGGACTTTTGCTGTCTGGCATTAAACAGATACCACATAACAGGACTCTCTAAAACACTGACTTATCACCACCAGATTTATTTTTGTCTGTTTGTCTGTGCCCCATGAGGTTTGAATGGGTTTCTGAAATATCACTGTGGTAGACTTTGGGGATAACAATACTGATTTTGGTCTTCAACCAGCTGTATTCTCAAATATAATCAAACTACTGAATTCTTTTCTCTCCCCACAGCAAGCACAATTAGTTTATATTTGAACTTTTCTGTCTTTGAGAACATATTTGCCACGGCCTCCTTGAAAGTCTTTGGATCTCATTTGCTTGGACTTCCTCTGTTCTGCTCTCGCTGTGAAGAAAAGCCCTTTATGTCGATGTGACACTATAAAAATCCATAATCATAAAGTTAAAAATAAACCCTCTACTAGAATAAGATCAACCAAATACACTGAATTGCTTTCTAAAGTAGTATTTAGTTCTGCCCTGTGTTTTCATGTTTGACTTCAATTAAAGTAGTTTTCTTCAGCAATTCAGAGGCCTTTAAGCAACTGTATGTCACTGATTATAAAAATCACAGTGTACTTATTGCATAAAGAAGACTGCACACCACCACAGGTTGTCTCACTTCAAAGGTCTTATTCCAACACAAACCTGCTGTTTACTACTCAGAAATTGCCACCAAGGACCCATTAAACCCCAGAGCCTGCTGCTTCTGCCTGGAAGAGCTCTCTGGGCGCGGGAGGCAGCGCTGCCAAACCTTTAGCTTGCACGCTTTTACTGAAGGTGCTGCACTAGCGAGGGCTGCGGTTGAGCACTGTACCATCTCACAGCCTCCTACCTGCAAAACCAGCTACTGTTTTGCTGCTGAGACCATACTTTAGGCCAGGCTGACTTCTGAGTCTTCTTTACACCGCATAACCCCCCAACCAACTTGCTATACTTGCAGCATGACAAATAGCAGCCAGCGCCACCTGGCTAAGACCTGAGCTGTACAACCAGAGACAGAGAAAACCAAACCCTTTTGACACTGGCAGAAGCGAATGCCATTTCGCATGACATTTAGCCCTAACCATGACAATGGCTGAGGCGAACTGTATGACGTTCAACAAGGCCAAGTGCCGGGTCCTGCACTTCGGGCACAACAACCCCATGCAACGCTACAGGCTTGGGGAAGAGTGGCTGGAAAGCTGCCTGGCCGAAAAGGACCTGGGGGTGCTGGTAGACAGCCGGCTGAACATGAGCCAGCAGTGTGCCCAGGTGGCCAAGAAGGCCAACACCATCCTGGCTTGTATCAGGAATAGTGTGGCCAGCAGGAGCAGGGAGGTGATTGTGCCCCTGTACTCGGCGCTGGTGAGGCCGCACCTGGAATACTGTGTCCAGTTTTGGGCCCCTCAGTACAAGAAAGACATTGAGGTGCTGGAGCGTGTTCAGAAAAGGGCAACAAGGCTGGTGAAGGGTCTGGAGCACAGGCCTTATGAGGAGCAGCTGAGGGAACTGGGGTTGTTTAGCCTGGAGAAGAGGAGGCTGAGGGGAGACCTTATCGCTCTCTACAACTACCTGAAAGCAGGCTGTAGTGAGGTGGGTGCTGGTCTCTTCTCCCAAGTAGTCAGTGATAGGACAAGAGGAAATGGGCTCAAGCTGCGCCAGGGGAGGTTTAGGTTGGAAATTAGGAAAAATTTCTTTACGGAAAGGGTGGTCAAGAATTGGAACAGGCTGCCCAGAGAAGTGGTGGAGTCACCATCCCTGGAAGTGTTGAAAAAACGGGTAGATGTGGCACTTGGGGACATGGTTTAGTCTAGTCTACCTTTGATTGGCTTAGAGTAGACTTGGTAGTGTAGGTTAATGGTTGGACTGGATGATCTTAAAGGTCTTTTCCAACCTAAACGATTCTATGATTCTATGAATACGCACCATTACTAGATAGATGCTGATGAAGGCAACGGGGTTCATTGCTTCCAGCAGTGTCAACCAGCACCATCCTAAAGTCCCCTGCTGCAGCAGTCACTGCAGGTGTGAGGGATCATTGCTGTCTGCACCATGTTCTGCCTTTTTTCTGTAAAACCCACTGATCCTCCAGAAGCATTTGGCAGATAAGAGGAAGGGATGAAGAACACATGGAATTATTCATCCAGAGTATTTATTGCAATCTTGAGTCATCCACCATGCTGGAGGGTTTGATTCTCCAATAATTTCACACTATATAAAAATAGAATCTGTGATAGTTTAGGTAGGCTATCAAGTACTGCTGATCTTGACCAGAAACAAAGCAAAACCAGTAATTGCTTTTACTAAAAAATTATGTGTGTTTTAGGGTTTTGACACTGGACTGTCCCAGGGGAAGGAGAAGAAGATTAGAAAGCGTTGGTTTCAACAAACATGCAATTGCACAAAAAGTAGCAAAAATTAGATAACACTGAATTTCCACATATAAAAGCGCATAAAAATTCTGTAATATTAGCTTTTTCAATTTAATCCAATCAGCCTTTAGGATTTCCATTTGTTGTGATTTGAAAAATATCAATTCATCACAATACTGAATTTTCCAGTTACTTAATTGTGATTCTATTAATAAGAAAAAGCTATTGATTTAAACCATGCATACACAACCATGACTTTTCAAAACGGCATTCATATTTTTCTTCAAGGTTTTTCTTTTGGTAAGCTATTGATTAGTAGAATTCAACAGCATAATATTAAAGACCATACCCAAAGCACTAAATCTCGCAGCCCTTGCTCTGTCCCAAGGGCCGCAGAGGGCATATGCAGCGTCCACACGTGGCAGACAAGGCTCACAGTGTACCAAGCGACGGGAACACTTGAAGTACAGCCCCTGACAAACACCACGTTTATGGCTGAATTTTCTGTGAGGGAGGAAAAAATAATGATTCATGGCTACGACAAAAGCTTTCCAGTCCTGTGGCTCACAAGCTGCACGGCAGCTCCTCGGCAATGCAAAGCTTGCAGTCAGAGGTGTTGCAAAATTTAGCATTAAGGCTCATGGACCTCTGCAACTTCAGGAGTCAACACGATCCCCAGCTGAGGTTAGGAAGGCATGCAGAGGGCTCTAACTAAAACCACTGAATTCAAAGACCTTAAGTCTTCTTAACATTTAAAATATGAAACTTCTCTTCCTCTGCTGCCAGAGTTTTGTTCCTTCCTCTTTGCTGTTCCACAGTTTTACAAGGCTAAACTGGGTGCCATTAATTCCTAAAAGAATTTCAGGGTTATCACATAGGATTTCTACTTTTACATTTAAAATATTCCTCTAAGCTGCAAAAGGCAAGTCTGGGGCTTGATGATGCAAAAAATCCTCCTACTATAATTACAAGAGTGATAGACATGGCAATAAATTGACAGACTGAGCATCCTCCAGGCAAGGAGTAGGAAGGCTGTAACTCATCCGTGCCTCTCCGGGGCTGCGGAGCCAGCACTCTGCACATGAGGAGCTCACCTTGAGTCCCACTCTAGTTTAGACTATAAAGTACCCATTATCCTCGCTTGTTGCATATATAGCTTTTCTTAAATTAACACAGATGCCATTTCCTATTACAAATAATTTGTTCCACAAATAGACATTTTCAGGAATAACATCTGCGCCTGTGCTTAATTTGCAGCCTGCTGGTTGTCTTACAGGAGTCAATGGGAGAGGTCACACCAGTTAAACTAGTTATAAGAACTGAACTTTGTGGGATCGGGGCCTTCATTTGTGTTTTGCTTTTGTTTTGTCTTTGCCTGCCATAGCTTTTGTGATATTTAAGTAACATGACTCTCATGGGGGGTGTGTGGGTTATTTGTGGGGGATATTGGAAATGCCAGCCTTTGTATTTCAGCTATTGGTTTTACTGTGAAAGGCAGTTGTACATATTTTCTAACTCATTTCAGAAAGCCTCAGAGGCACTTTTTTAAAAGGTAATTTGTAGTAGCATTGACTTTAACTGTTCCATGCTGCTGACAGGGCCCTTGCACGGGTCTCCAAGCTGCTGTAATAAGAAGCGGAAAAACAGGGGTCAGGCCATGCCCTGCCACGTCCCCTAACCCAGGCAGGCGGCAAGCTCTGCAGTCACAGGCAACTCTGTGCTTGAGGGCTTTGCAGTTCTGCTTACAGCTACTGCGGACCAAACAAGCCCCAAGGCACAAAGGGCCCGTGCTGTGTGCTGTACCCTCGCGTTAAGCAAAGAGATGTCAAAGCTGCTGGCTGGAGACTGTGCCCAGGGAAGAAGGGCATGTCCATCAGGGTTGCCCTCTTGAGTGGCAGCATTGCCGGCAGACAGCGCCAGCAGCCCCCAGGCTGCGAGGTACAAGCAAAGATCCCTCAGGAGCCCCACACTCCCTCCTCATACGCTGCTGCCCATCTTCTACTGCCCCAGACCAGTCTCCAAGCCCTGGCGCTAAACTCATCTTTCACCTGGCAACTACCTGGCAGGGGAAGACTCCCTTGGGGTTGGTAACTCCATGCTGACCAGGCAGGGACACCTGGGATCACTGCAGCTATGTTCATCGGGGTTCATCCTGCAGAGCCCCATGGCAGTGCTGCACCTCTGCATACCAAACATTAACTAACCTGCTGCTTAGAGTGGTTATGTGTGGTGTGGCTTTGTATATCAAACCTGAGCAACATGGGGAAAAGCTTTCCAGTGGCAAGCATGAAAGATAGAAGGTCCCCAGTGGCTCAAAGGGTATATTACTGCTTTCGTACAGCACATAATAGATACCAAACTGCCCCCAAGAAAATTTGTTACACATGTAAGATAAGGCGATTTTACAAATCATTCCTTCCTCCCTTTTCCAATTTTCTCCACACCCATAATCTATAATTTCACGTCTGGTATAGACCTCATAGATTGCAGCACTGTTGATATACTGCAATAACAAATAAACAGTTATTATTAATGGGACTATAAATCACATGATCAACCCCCATGCCAGCTAATTGTAGTCATTTACATTCTACCTGCAACACTGCTGCTGCCATTGCAGCTGAATGTGGCATTCCCTGTCGTACCTAGCCCTAAAACCACGGGTGTGTGGAGTCCCACGGCTGCTGTGTCCACCCCAGCAGTGGCTGCCCCTCCAGGCATGAACAAAGGGAAACTCTCTGCAGCATGATGACTGTGTGAGAGAGGATCCTGATATAAAAATGAATGTGTTCAGGTTTTTATCTCTGGTTAATTTACTGCTATGAATATATGGAAAACTGAATGCTAATTGAGCTGGTATGTCTGGGCATTCATTTTTCTTATCGCTGTCAAGAAACGGACAGTAGGTTTTTACACCACACCAAGGGATGACATTGCAGCAGAGCTCCATCATTCAGCCAATACACAATTTGCAGCTCCTCAGATATAAAACTCAGCAGCTCAGCATGTAGCCGCAGGCTGCTGGATTCCAGTGACGATCAGCCACAGTGGTTAATCATTTCGTCTTCATGTTGTGAAACCCTTCCATGCATTGCTTCAGTGTTATCTACTGTTGCGTTGGGTTTTAGCTCAGGCAGCTCCCTCAGGATCTCAAAAGCCAGCAGGGTTGTTATTTTTATGTGTATTTCCTGAATGGGTGAGACAGATTCTAAAGGCCTGTGAACTATCTGTTGTTTTTTTTTTTTTAAATAAAAAAAACCAGAATCCCCTGCTGCCAATTCTGGTGACGTGGTTAAATAAAGTCCTTGCGCCACTCTGCTTACAGGTATGGTGGGCAAATTGAATGGCTGGTATGAACAGAGGCGCCAGCTCAGGACGATGCTCAGTTACACACTTCAGTGATGTGAGGACAGAGATGCTGTCCTGAACAAGCGCTTTGTTTCAGGTTTGTCTTGTTCCTGCGAAGAGGACAGTGGACCACATTTCCCCAGAGATATCTCCCCAGTTCTTCTGCCCTCTGTTAATCAGAGGACTGCTGAAAGGAGCAGATGATGAAGGCCAGGTAATTCCTGCTGATGCACCTGCTGGCAGGAATGCTTTATTTCCTTGAAACATACCACTTGCCTTGGTTTTATGGCAGGAGGCTGCATATTAGGCCATATCCCTTGTTAGAACAGCGCTGCTCAAAGGTCAGTGTCCTTCGCAACACTGCAGGATGCAATAATTCCCTTTTTCTTTGTGAGCTGGTGAAAAAAGTCAGTGTGCTCGTGCCTGTCCTTTTGCAAGGCCACAGCTGCGTGGTGACACGTGCGCTGGCCCATCACCATCTAACGGCAGTGTTTGCATGGGATGAAAATACCAAGCAGGCTAATTGGTAGGAGGGTGCTGGATGGTATGTAGTTGGGAAAAGGCCTGCACTGATAATGAGAAACAAAAATGCTCACTTACAAACTTTCTCTCACCAAAAATCAGGTCATAATAAGCACTTGTCAACAGAAGAGGAAAAAGTGTTTCAACACCAGCTTTCAGGAGAGTGGGAAGGGAGCAGAGCAGCAGCAGCAGATGTGTCATCTCATTGTTTCTCCCAGGCTCTCTGCCCCAAGGTTAGAAATTCTTCCAAGTAGCCCTTCCAGGATAAAATTTTCCCCTGGAGGCTGTTCCTCCTGATCTTTAATGTGTTTTCATTGCTGAAAGAAAAGAATGTATCTACTACCAAATTTGCTGTTGACTTCTGGTGGGGCTCAGCTAGCCTCTCTTGGCTTGAAAACATGCTGAATTAATTTGGACTGAGCAAATATAGACAATAAAACAGACTTATAACGTGAGAGCTTATTATGTATTATTTTTATACGAAAGAAAACTCTCTGCCACTTGAAGACACCTCCCTTCCCAGGGGAGGTTTTTCAAACAGCCCAAAGCATGGGAAGTGTCCAGGTCAAACATCAGCTCTTTAATCCTGTCACAAATACGTACACACAGACTTGCCCATCACATAATCCAGCCTCCTCCACCCAGAGGCGTAAAGTGAACAGCTTTTATCAGTGCCAGATTCATTATCTTTTCTCTAGTGGATACTGGAGAGGCACCAGTCCACCCAGCGCCTCCCACTATGCTGGAGGACACCCTGCAGAGCTGAGCCGAGATGGCTATTGAACCTCAGCTGATTTCTGTAGCACTGCTCACCTCTCACAGCCCCTCTCCCCACGGCTGCAGTGATCCCACTCACTGATCCACATGGCTCCTCTTCCTCCTTCCACCCGCTCCAGCACAGACACAAACCTTGCTCATTCCTCTCAGGCAGCAGAATATGGGGCACTGGATATAGATTTTCTCAGAGGTGGAAAAAGTGGGAGCAGGAAGTTAGCATGAGACCGGACAGACAGAAAGGAGAATGAGGAGAGGCACTGAAGGCAACAGAGATAGGCTGAAATGAAAAGACTGTGAAAATACAGGATGTACCCACTTGGACTGAGAGTGGCAGTAAGAGCAGAAAAATATGAGACAGAAAAATATAAACCAAAGGAAGAAGTTGCCAAAACCACAATGGGTCTTTTTTACTGCACCAGGCAGCTCCTGTATGTTCACCTATCTGGAACAACCGCACTGAACACACAGTTATATTATCATAGAATGGTGTCCTGGTTTTGGCTGGGATAGAGTTAATTTCCTTCCTAGTGGCAGGCATAGTGCTGTTTTGGATTTAGTAGGAGAAGAATGTTGATAACACACTGATGTTTTAGTTGTTGCTGAGTACTGCTTATGCTAGTCAAGGACTTTTCAGCTTCCCATGCTCTGTCAGGTACACAAGAAACTGGGAGGGGGCACAGCCAGCATAGTTGATCCAAACTGCCCAAAGGGCTATTCCATACCATATGACATCATGCTCAGTATATAAACTGGGGGGGGGTTGGCTGGGGAGCAGCGATTGCTGCTCGGGAACTGCCTGGGTATCGGTCGGTGGGTGGTGACCAATTGCATTGTGCATCACTTTTTATATTGTTATTATTATTATTATCATTATTATATTGTTATTATTATCATTACTATGTTACTTTATTTCAATTATTAAACTGTTCTTATCTCAAACCAGGAGTGTTTCTCACTCTTACTCCTCCAATTCTCTCCCCCATCCCATTGGGGTAAGGGGAGTAAGCGAGCGGCTGCGTGGTGCTTAGCTGCTGGTGGGGGCTAAACCGCGACAATTGGTTTGTCTTGGAAGGGACCTTAAAGACCATCTAGTTCCAAACCCCCTGCCATGGGCAGGGACACCTTCCACTAGACCGGGTTACTCAAAGCCCCATCCAGCCTGGCCTTGAACACTTCCAGGGATGGGGCATCTACCACCTCTCTGGGCAACTTGTTCCAGTGCCTCACCACCCTCATTGTGAAGAGTTTCTTCCTCATATCTAGTCTAAATCTACCCTCTTTCCATTTAAAGCCACTACCCCTTGTCCTGTCACTACATGCCTTTGTAAGAAGTCTCCAGCTGTCTTGTAGGCCCCCTCCAGGTACTGGAAGGCTGCTATAAGGTCTCCTCGCAGCCTTCTCTTCTGCAGGCTGAACAACCCCAACTCTCTCAGCCTGTCCTCATAGGAGAGGTGCTCCAGCCCTCGGATCATCTTCGTGGCCCTCCTCTGGACCCGCTCCAACAGGTCCATGTCCTTCTTGTGCTGAGGGCTCCAGAGCTGGGCACAGTACTCCAGGTGAGGTCTCACCAGAGCAGAGTAGAGGGGCAGAATCACCTCCTTCGACCTGCCGGCCACATTTCTTTTGATGCAGCCCAGGGTACTTTCTGGGCTGCAAGTGCACGTTGCTGGGTCATGCTGAGCTTCTTATCAACCAACACCCCCACGTCCTTCTCCTCAGGGCTGCCCTAAATCCATTCTCCACCCATCCTGTATTTGTGCCTGGGATTGCCCCAACCCATGTGCAGGACCTTCCACTTGGCCTTGTTGAACTTCATGAGGTTTGCACGGGCCCACCTCTCAAGCCTGTCAAGGTCCCTCTGGATGGCATCCCTTCCCTCCAGTGTGTCAACTGCACCACACAGCGTGGTGGTGTTGGCAAACTTGCTGAGGGTGCACTCAATCCCACTGTCCATGTCACTGACAAAGATGTTAAACAGTGCCGGTCCCAACACCGACCCCTGAGGAATGCCACTCAACACTGGTCTCCACTTGGACATTGAGCCATTGACCGCAACTCTTTGAGTGTGACCATCCAGTCAATTCCTTATCCACCAAGTGCTCCATCTGTCAAATCCATGTCTTTCCAATTTAGAGACAAGGATGTTGTGTGGAACACTGTCAAATGCTTTGCACAAGTCCAGGTAGGTGGTGTCAGTTGCTCTTCCCTTATCCACCAATGCTGTAACCCCGTCATAGAAGGCCACCAAATTTGCCAGGCATGATTTGCCCTTAGTGAAGCCATGCTGGCTGTCACCAAATCACCTCCTTATTTTCCATGTGTCTCAGCACAGTTTCCAGGATGATCTGCTCCATGGTCTTGCCTAGCACAGAGGTGAGACTGACTGTAGTTCTCTGGGTCTTCCTTTTCCCCCTTTTTAAAAATAGGGGTTATGTTTCCCCTTTTCCACTCAGTGGGAACTTCACTGGACTGCCATGACTTCTCAAATATGATGGATAGTGGCTTAGCAACTTCATCTGCCAGTTCCCTCAGGACCTGTGGATGCATCTCATCAGGTCCCATGGGCTTGTGCACCTTCATGTTCCTTAGATGGTCTCAAACCTGATCTTCTCCTACAGTGGGCGGTTCTTCATTCTCACAGTCCCTGCCTTTGCCTTCTCTGACTCGGGTGGTGTGGCTTGAGCAGTTGCTGATGAAGACTGAGTCAAAAAAGTCATTGATTACCTCAGCCTCCTCCATATCCCAGGTAACCAGGTCTCATGTCTTTCCCTAGTCTTTCCCTAGTCTTCCTTTTATCACCGATGTACCTATAGAAGCTTTTCTTGTTGCCCTTGACATCCCTGGCCAGATTTAATTGTCAGGGCTTTAGCTTTCCTAACCTGATCCCTGGCAGCTTGGACAATTTCTCTGTATTCCTCCCATGTTACCTATCCTTGCTTCCACCCTCTGTAGGCTTCCTTATTGTGTTTGAGTTTGTCCAGGAGCATCTTGTTCATCCATGCAGGCCTTGTGGCATTTCTGCCTGATTTCCTGTTTCTTGGGATGCATCGCTCCTGAGCTTGGAGGAGGTGATCCTTGAATATTAACCAGCTTTCTTGGGCCCCTCTTCCCTCCAGGGCTTTATCCCATGGTACTCTACCTACTCTACTGTTCAAAAAACGGGTAGACATGGCACTTTGGGACATGGTTTAGTGGACATAGTGGTGTTGGGTTGATGATTGGAATGATGATCTTAGAGGTCCTTTCCAATCTTAATGATTCCTAGTTTTTACTTTCATTATAAATAATCCAGCCACCAAGCCAGGAGGTGTGGAGTTACTACTCTACCCTTAATTGGTTTAGTGGTGGACTTGGTAATGTTAGGTTAATGGTTGGACTGGATGATCTTAAAGGTCTTTTCCAACCTAAACGATTCCATGATTCTATTCTATGATTCTACCAAGCAGATCCCTGAAGAGGCCAAAGCCTGCGCTCCTGAAGTCCAGGGTAGTGAGCTTGCTGTGTGCCCTTCTCGGTGCCCTAAGGATCTTGAACTCCACCATTTCATGGTCACTGCAGCCAAGGCTGCCCTTGAGCTTCACATTCCCCACCGACCCTCCTTGTTGGTGAGAACAAGGTCCAGCATAGCACCTCTCCTTGTTGGCTCCTTTATCACTTGGAGAAGGAAGTTATCATCAATGCATTCCAGGAACCTCCCTGATTGCTTATGCCTTGCTATGTTGTTCCTCCAACAGATATTGGGGTGGTTGAGGTCCCCCATGAGGACCAGGGCTTGTGAAGATAAGGCTGCTCCTAGCTGTCTACGGAAGGCCTCATCCACTTGATCTTCCTGGTCAGGTGGCCTGTAGCAGACCCCCACTATAATGTCACCTGTCCCTGACATCCCTTTAATCCTGACCCATAAAGCTCTCAGTTGGCTCCTCCTCTATCCCCAGGTGGAGCTCCATGCACTCCAGCTGGTCACTGACATAGAGGGCGACACCCCCTCCTTGCCTCCCCTACCTGTCCTTCCTAAAGAGCCTGTATCCTTTCATTCCAACACTCCAGTCATAGCAGCCATCCCACTGCAACTCTGTGATGCCAGTAAGATCACAGCCCTGCAGGCATACGCATGTCTCTACCTCCTCTTGTTTATTCCCCATGCTATGTGTGTTTGCATAGAGGCATTTAAGTTGGGCCCCAGATGAAGCTGACTTACTGGCTGGAGTGGCTGGAATTCCTTTGTGCCGCTCTTCAGGTGCTCTCCTGCTGACCTGTGATCCTTCTCCAGGCTCTGGGCATCTATTGCTGGCACTGGCACCAAATGGGTAGAAGTGGGATGGATTGAGGTTCCCCTCCCCCTGGCAACTTTAGTTTAAAGCCCTCTTCACCAGCTTGGCAAGCCTATGACCAAAGATACTCTTCCCCTTCTCTGACAGACAGACCTCATCAGCTCCCCCCTTAGACTAGGTTTTTCAAAGCGAGTCCAATGGTCTAAGTAGCTGAACCCCTGGCTGTACAAAGAAACAGAAAATTGCAATTAAAAATATTTAAAGAAAAGGTTAACCAGCATCACTCTGCCTGAGCAGCACATTCCTCCAGCAGTAATCTCTTCTGTTTTTAAAAGATTAGAAACTAAGAAAGTACAGCAGTGTCTGGCCCCTAATGTGCAGAAATAACAAATCAAATGCCTTAAAATTGGTAATTTGGTAGATTAAATTATCAAAGTCTAGTCTGTTGGTGTCCACATCTGATAGTGCTTTGATCTTGTTTGTATCTTAGAAATTGTTTCATGGACTAACTTTGTTGATTATCTTCAAACTGTGACAGGTTTTATTCCATCAACTTGGTTGCCTTCTGAGCAACAGTCTGCTCTTTAAAGTGCAAATTAAGAACCAGGAAAGAGAAGAAAGGATGGGGTTGTCTGAAGGAGCTGCTGGATGTCAACAGAGGTCAGCACTTTGGTTTTTATTCTTAACTACATATGTACAAATGACCTAATGCAATCCAAAATTAAAAGCTACGACCAAGAGAGGAGGAACAGCGAACTACAGTGTTTCAGCATCCTGAGCAGCAGATGATGGATCTGGCCACACCAGCCCCAGCCACTGGGACAGTTTTGTGGAGGAGATGGTAGAGGCCACAGCAGATTCCCTCCTGGAAAGCCTACATCAGTGGGATCTGCCAGTGACCAGGAGGAGAGGCCAGCCTATTCTTTTGATAAAATACATAATAGCACGTGCAACTGGGGAAACACTAAGCAGAATAGAGCTTTTAAAAGTGGCAGTGCATTGCCCATTCAGATATCAAATGAGCTGGCCATAACGCAGGGAAATGCAGCTTATTCTACTTCCAGGTCTTCTGGGAGTAGAAGAGTTTAGGAGAGGCAGCTATCAGCTGGTGACTGCTGCAGCTGGCTCTCATTCCGTGGGAGCTGCTACCACACAAACTACGGCGCTAGTCCTGCAAGAGAGATGCTAACCCAGGGCTCTCTTCAAGGCTCTGTCCATCTGCTTGTGGCACCGCCGGGAAGGCTTGCACACCAGCCACGGCTGCCTGGTGCAGCTGGTCTGCCGTGGTGCCCAGCCTCTGCTACACCAAAGCAACTGTCGGGGCTGCCTTGGGCAGCTGCCTGCGCTAAGCTCTGCCCAGCAGGGCTGCAGGGTGCTGGTGCTTGCCCACTCCCCGGAAAGTGAGCCTGTCTAAATTAATGTGCTCTGTGACGAGCAGCCAGTATTAGCCTGGCTTTTTGAACTAGCCCCAACACCACAGAAAGACTGAATCTTTATTTTAATAAGATTATTATGGTTTCCTAGGCAATCCAATGCATACAAACAATGGAACTGAGAAAACATTGGATAAAGACATATCACTTCAATTCCCACATACTGCAAAGTATTGCTTGCCCTGGGGGAACTCTGTGGGGAAGACGGGAATGCTTCAAAAAAACCCATAACCCTGAAGAAATGAGCTGGAAACTTGAAGTCTGACCAGTGTGAACATGTTGGAAACCGTGCAGCTGACATAAAATCTCCAGCATTACTGAGTAAGATGCTTTACCTCTACCCAAGATTTTGCCCAAACCATGTGAAAACTCACTTATAGACACAAAGAGAGACAATTTACATATGTACACCTCTATCTTAAGAAAAGTGATTCTGCACCTGAGGTCCTGCTATATGATTTTTAAAGAGGCTTGACATTAACTTTATTGTTGTTACTCTTCGTGTTACCATGCTTCAACTCAGCAATAGCTAGTCAGCTTCAAATTATTAATCAAATAAACA
This sequence comes from Pelecanus crispus, assembly GCF_030463565.1. Classification (NCBI taxonomy): domain Eukaryota; kingdom Metazoa; phylum Chordata; class Aves; order Pelecaniformes; family Pelecanidae; genus Pelecanus; species Pelecanus crispus. The sequence goes on along the minus strand of NC_134651.1, from coordinate 25,900,971 downwards.
TACGCAGAGGTCCTGAGGGCACGATGCCGAAAGCCAGTAGGCAGTTCAGTAAAGGGGTATGAATTTGTCCAGAGCTGAAATTCAAATGAGGTTTACCCTTTCACAAAACCCAAACAGTTCCTCCATCCCAGACTTTGCATGAACTGATTCAGTTAAAAATATCTGACTTTTATGCCAAAACTGACAAGTGTCCTCGATGCTTGACACTCCTCTTCCTCTACTCAATCTACAGCCAGTGTTCCTGGGGAGGACTCACAAACCAGCATCACAGCCTGATAAAGCAACATTTTTGCTACTCAGAGGGGCTTCCTCCTCTGCAACAGAGCCAGCAAAGCATGGTTAGCAGCATTCAACAAGCTGCTTCTGTGCAAATACCCAAGAAAATTTTAGCATAGTCCACTAAGACAGAAAACTCCCAGTTTTATTAACCACCCACCACCTATTGGGAACTTTGGTCCCACCTAACATTCAAGAAGCACAAAGATTCAGCTGAGTCGCACCGAGACTCTCTCCCACCTGATAAAAATGGCAAAGACACACACTTGCAAACAAAACCAGGGAGCAACTCTTCCATGGAGGTGAAGTCTGCCAGTCCCATAGAGAAAATGGTCTGACAGTCTGACTCATCAGATTCAGCTCTGCTTTAGCAGCTCTATCCTGTGCAGCTCCCTGCTCCTACTAAAAAACAGTGACAGCCAGAGCGCGGTATCTGCTAACACATGCTGTACACCAGTGCTTCACATTGCAGTACAACATAACTGGTTGTTAAGCCAGGAAAATGCCTTCCTGGGGTTTTGATGGGGTCCACTCAATGCACTCATTCTACTTACTGCTGCCGTCTTGTATATGAGCTAACCACAAGCTGCTGATAAAAGAATTTACATAACTTTGGTAGAGTAGATTGCTCATCAATTTAATAGCTCCACTCAATTTTCTTAATAAACCTCAGGAGACATCTCCTGCATTCCCTAACTGACCTAATCTATGGGGTCCCACATAGAACAATCCCCCTTTTTTTTTTTCTTCAAAAGCTGATGACAGCAATAAATTGCATTTCCCCAGATGAAATCAATGCATCACAGAAACATTGCAATGCTGCTTAGAGAAGAAAAGGTTCAAAGAACACCAGCTCATGTAGACCAAACCCCACAGGGCTCAGTAGCTGTTGGAAAGGAGAAGCACCTATTTCCCTACTAAACAGGTTTGCCTCCATGTATCTCCTTCATGTAGAAGCTGATGTGGTGAAAGTTGGGGATCCTGTGGCATATTTCATAAAGAGCAAGGATCTCTTGGATCAGGCTTGCAACCAGTGCTCCCCACTGTATTGATAACATGGGTTTGAATGCCTAAGGCTGTGTAGAAACTGAAACCATTAGAGCCGATACACTCGCCTCCAAAGCCGTAATAGCAAGATCTTTCAGAGCATTAGATTACCTTGTCCTGCAACACAAGTCCCTTGGACCCAGCCTGTCTCGTGGACTAATGTGGATTCTAGAAAGTAAGGCATCTCCGAGAAGAAGCTGTTAACGACAAAGTACATGTCCCTCCTTGCATGATGCTTCCACAGCTGAGTCCTAAAGCGCCTCTGGGTCATCCAAGCTGACCAAGATTTTTTCATGTCAGAGACAACTAAATTTCATCAGCTGCATCACAAGAAGTGCCATAACTTGCATTTTGCCTATCTTCCAGAAGGTTATATAAAAAAGAGACTCCATTGCTCCTCTCAGAAATATGTTCCAACAGTTAATCTTCCTAGGTGCTAGAATATGTGCCTTAGTTTACATCAAACTGATTTTAGCACTCCGCTTGCCTGCTAGCAAACTGTGAGCGTAACACAAGCAGAAGCCTTAGAGAGCTGAACGTCTCAATGAAGCTCATTGAAACACTTTGGGTAGGAGCAGCTCCAGTGGAGAAATGTTTGTCCAGGAGTTTAGCAGAAAGCAGAAAGTTTCTCTCTCTTTAGGGTACAGTGGAATATTTCGGACACCAGCGGCAGAGGTGAGGGTCACAATCATACTCTGAAGGAATCCTGTCTGAAGCACTTGGGCATCCAGGATGAACTGATGGAAGGCATGTTTTGCACAGGCACCCATGTAATTGCTCTCATGCATGGAATGAGCTCTTTTTAAATCATACAAATCCTACAAAAATGTCAGTGATGCTGTGATTGCTCCCTGTCTTTCAGATGAGCTTCTGCCACTAGGGCCTTTAGGGCCAAGGACTGTCTCTTTGTCCCATATTTATACAGCACCTACTAATTTTGAATTGAAGCTTTGATAGATGCTGTATCTGTGTATCTCTGTATAGGTGCTTCTTCAGTCCTGTTACAGAGTCTCTCAGCAGCAGAATGAATGTTTACTCAATTATATTTATTTTTCTCTGGAAAATAGGTTGGTTTTTTTTTTTTTTTAAACCATGTGCTTGTAGTTTTTTGGCAAATGGTCCCAAGAAATGGAAATAAAACCCCTCAGCAAATGGTGCCAAGAATGGCAGAAATACATTTCTTCATCCTATACGTTTTCAACAGTTCTTTGCCTTCCCAGGCAAGCCCCCTTTCTCTCTAAGACCCAGAGCACTGATGCCCATGGTCCTTACAGAAATATTCACAGTGCTGCAGCCTGCCACAGCTGATGACAGCTCTATAATCTAGGTGCAATTGGATATGTTGCCATGCTTAAGTCAGCTGGTTTGTGTTGGAGGTTTCAGCGTGGCATGCCTTCAAACTGATGTAATCCTCCATGTTTTGTCTGAAAAGTGTGGCTTTTTGTCAAGTTCCTCTGGAGCCCAATGAAAGAAACCTGTATTTTTCAGGCCCTTCTTGGCCGCAGTGATAGCTGGTGGGAGGCTGCCACATGTAATTCAGAAACTTGGGCTCATCCCTGGGCAGCATGCAGAACTCTTGCCTGCAGAGAACCGACTTTCAGCTGAAACCAACCCAAATTACTGCCTGACTTTTTTTAAAAAGAGATTCAGCCATTCAGAAGCGATAGAGGTTTGCCAACCCAAACTAAGTCCCTCCAACAAATTAAGTCCCATTTGTTTATTACCGAGTATTTACCACCTTGCAGTACCATGAAAAGCTGAAAGATATTCCACTTGGGAAAACTGCCAGGGGCTGCTTTGCCGAGAAAGGCCAACACGCATATTCCATTCTCGCTGATGCCACGGGGGCCACCCCTTCCAATCTGTGCCCTTTTCTATAAAACCAAAACCCGCAAATGCCATCAGTCTTTTCTATTTGCAGCCACTGATTGCACACTGTCCTCGCCCTGCCAGGCTCTGTGGTTTCTTCTGACATTAGCGGATTTTCAATGCCATTTTGTCAGCAGGCATAGAGAGAAGCTAACGCTCTTTGTTTTCTCCCCAGTGAACAGGTACAAGACCCACTCTATTAACTTGGATTTTAACTGGCTGTGCCCAACGCTGCTGCTGCCCGTGAACCGCAGAGAGGCGAGTTTGTAAGCTCTGCTTGCCCACTCCAAAGGATAAAGGCACGATGCTGGGCTAGTTTCAGAAGGCACCAGAGCACTGTGAGCCTGTGAGATGGAGGGTGTCAGAGAAGTACGTGATTATCAGGGTATTGCAAACCGGGGATTTTTCAGTTTCTGTTTAGGGGGGGAAAAGGGCTTCTATATAATACTTGTACACTCGAGTATCCATGGCTCGGGGACCAGCCTATGGCTACCCTGAATAGAAAATGGAAAATAAAGGGCCGTTCCCTTTTGGAACCTCATAAATGACAGCAAATCAAAATAAGAACATCCTTGTCTCCTCTTGCTACAGGCAGGTCTGAACAAAATAGTAGGATTCTCTGTAATTAATTGCTACTGTATCCAAAACAGCAAGTCAACCATTTTCATCTGTTACCCATGCATGTTTCTGTCAAGGGAAATGTAAATTTAGAGCTGGATAAGAATCACTTTCGAGGACTGGGCAACAGCGCTGGAAATTATTTATTCCTTTACCCTACTTTTTAAAGGTACCTTTATTCAATTTTAACACTCAGCTACAATTTTTCCACATAACATTGGATAAGTCATGCAAATTACCACCTTACTGATATAGCATTACTAGCAATCAGCTCATAAATCACAAAGGCTTGGCTTTTTCTTACTAGGTCACTACTACAGGAAGACTGTTTCAGAAGGCAAGTAGGAGACTAACCTCTACAAAAAGCTTTTTTAGGGCTGACTTTAAGACCCAGCAAACAAAAGCAGAGATGTCAGTAGCTAAAGGCAGACAGCAAACTTCCTGTATATCTTTTTTGCTTCAGGCAGATTACTGAATATACAATACATACTATAGCCCTATAATGGAGCCACTCCAAAATCTTGGCTACTAACACTACAAATGTTTCCCAAGCACTGCCCTTTCATACCTACTCACACTGCATTTCACAATCTAGCACAGTAGGCAAAGTTAAAAAGAAGAGCAACTGAAAGTGACCTTTGAAAATAGCGAAATGTTAATTTTGGCTATTGTTTTATGTATCTGCAATAATTTATCCATGACCTGACATACCTTCCTTGAGATCTTCAGCCCACCTGTTGTGACCGTGCATGCGTAATGTGTGCTCAGCTACAGCGGCGCCCGCAGCATGTACCACTGTCGCCAGCCCTCCTCCTTGACCTGTTTCCCTATAACAGAGCTTGATGCTTTTGACAGGTCTACCTTAATTATCTATGCAAAGCAAAAACTGGTGAGCCAGGAATAAAAGCGCCAGGAATAAAAGCTGCCCGGTGAAGGGGAAAAAGAGAATGATTGAGAACCTACCCAGACATCCTTTACATACAAAGCTGCAAGTGTAGGTTGGCCAAGGCGAGTCTTATGGCAGGGGGGCAGCGGTGAAATTACAGTCCCGGTGCTGGCCTTGCTTGTAATGCTCAGTGAGTTTTGTGCAAACACAGAAAGACTTGGACATATCAGTATTTAATTTTGAGTCGTATTTCCCAATATAGTATATGCTTTTTGTGTTGTTTCTTCTTTTTTAAACTTCATATATGTCATGCTGTTTGGTTTACTTGCCTATATACGTACACATAGATACAAAGAGCTAAGTATTTGGGCTTTAAGAGCCAGGATTTGGGGCTGCTTACATACATAATGTATATGTTACATTCAAAGCCATGACTAAAGCATTGTGATAACCTTCAGAAGAGCCTCCAGGTGATGATGCATAATTAAGGCGGTTACTAAGCCTGAGGCTACTGAGAAAAACAAATTAGAGTAAAAACAAAACAAACCCTAACCCCTGTTATATTTAAATCTAGTATTAGACACCTGTTGTGGGGGATTTATAAAACGCCCTTGAAGTAAGTGATTCACAAGCCACAGGCAAGCAACAGACAGATAAGAAATAGAACAAAATAAGCTAGTGTGAAGCCTGGCAGTGTGCTGGTGAGCCTCACACGAAGTACCAGTCCGGCTACCCTGACACACCCTCCATGTTCCTTAAAAATGGCATGACTCAAAAATCAAACCACAAAAACATGTTTCATAAGAAATAATGTGTGATGGCAAGTTGCCTACAGCAACATTTAGTATTTTTTCTTCTGTCAGCAGGAAATCTGGAATTTGCTCCCTTGCCAGATGAACACTGTCCACACTGAAAGCCAAGGGCACGCAAGGCTGCATAGTAGGGAATAACACTTCTTGGTCGCTTTCATTAAAATTACTTACTTTTCACAGTATTTAATATAATTTAGCTTGTGCATCAGACTTCTCTTCAGAACTCATTCCCTGCACCCAGCTGAGAAAACTAATTATATCTAAACATTTAAAAAAGCTTCCTGGGACTGTAACAGATGATCAGTGAGGTCTAAACCTCAGGAACACTTCTGTGCATGCGAATCTTCCCATGTCAACTCCGATCTTTTAATTTTCAGAGATGTTCTGGGATTTGAGCCTTTACTTAAGCCAACATTTTCCATTCTCAACCGTTCAAAACAGTTTTTTATAATTAAACCCAACTGATGCCACAGTGGGAACCACTTGGATGATGAGCTGCTATACAAGTCTGTCTGTCAAGACAAATCAGTTTGTTATATATCAACTTAGAAAAATAAACTCTGTATTCATGGCAGAACCCATTTAAGTTAACAGCGGATTATGGATACTTCCCTCAGCACGACATGCACCCTCAAGATAAGGTTATTTTTTTCAGCAAAATCAGAGTTGTAGTTGCTGTACAGGAAAAAAAAATGCCAAAGAAAAATGTCCAACCCGCCCTTAGAAATTAACAAAATCCATACGGTAAAGCCAAGCGCTGCTGCACATGTGTACTCTGCTGAATACGCTCTAATTGTATTTGCACTGCATACACTGTCTTACATTAAGGCAGTAGAAGGCAATACTAACCAAATCACAATGAAGGTCCTTTATGCATATCAAGAAAGGAAAGGAATGCAACAGATATAGAAGAAAGTATAATATGTTGAATGAAACAAGCCACAGTTAGCTACTCGGCATTTTTTTGTGAAAAGGCAGATCATATTCGCAGCTAGGGGTCTAATTGAAAGCCCTCCAAAAGAAGTGTTCCTACTGACTTCAGTGGGATTTTGGATCACATCCAGCAGATCCTGAATGCTGCCCATTATCATATGATGGATGTGAATATATACCATCATTAATACTCAAAATGTCACCTTTTAAAAACTTTATAAACAGACAAATATAGGAGCGAGAATAAAAAAGGAGATGTGCAAGAGCAACTGCTGAAGGAAAAATCAAGGTTAAAAAAAGGCAAACAAACAAATCATTAACACTTTTAAGACTGACTATGTAATTTGGTGATAGGGAACACATCTCCGAGGGAGATGGAAGCCTGAGCTGTGGCTTCAGGTTCCCACACCCTCAGACACTAAAATTCAACCACTGGCTTCCTGGTTTGCACAGAAACCTATTCAAAAGTTTGAGTTCAGAAAAATCAGCAGAAAAATCGCCGCTTGTTGCCCATTTATCCAAACACGTCCACATCGCTTTCCTTATGTTGCTTGTATTTGTTCTTCCTACTTGCTCATTTGAGATCTCTGTGTTTCTGCATCCAGATGAAGTGTGATAAGACAAGCTGACACAACAGCCATATGAGCGTTATACCATTTCTAACTCTGAAAATTTGCTTGTGTTTAGTTCAATTAGGAACTGGGGATGGATTTTTATTTTGTTTAAATTGTTTTTCCTTCTTCTTACTTGAAGTTTTCTCTTGACATTGTAAACAGTGTTTTAGGCAGGCAGGTAATTAAACACTCATTAAAATAACTAATTAGCATAGCACCAAAAATATGAGATTTTACCCAGTGCCTTAAGGGCTAGGGTCTTCAGAGGGAAAAAAGTTGAGTTGTCAGAGAACTGACAGAAAACCAGGGCCTTTAATAGAGTCTCAAATGAAGTCTAAGCTGCAATTGATGTACCAGAATTGTAACATCTTCTGTGGTCACCAGCAGATGTTATTGCACAACTTCAAAGCTAAACACCAAGTACAGAAGAAAATAAATATTCCTCTGTACTAAGAAAAGGATTAGCACATGACAACAAAGTCTGCAAAATAAATATCTAACTTCTAATTGTAGCTCTCAGCATTCCAATTACTACTTTGCCCACCACACACCCCCTCACCCCCCCTCCCCTTTGCTGAAGACTGCAGGATGGGTCTGTGCGCACCGACTTGTTGCACATTAAGTCATACAATCTTATTACATGTGCACTGATTACAGCTCACAGCAAGAGAACTGTGCTGCAGAGATGATGTTTACAGAGCCAGTTCAGTTCTCATCATGGGCAGGCAGACAGGGCAGACTCACAAGCCCTTGTTATTTAAAAATTTAAAAAGAATGCAGAGCTTTGCCCTTCATGTATAAGATGAGACTTATTCTGTCAGACAGTTTTCAACATCATTGCGAATAAATGCTTTTATAAAACTGCAGAGACTGCATTTATGATCTGATATAAAAATCAACAGATGACTGTTAAGCCATTATAATGAAGAACTTGTTCAACAGGATTACATTCATTACTGTAAGTGATTTACATCCTACAAATCACTTCTTTGGGGATTTGCTTTAGTTTTCCTTTGGCTGGCATTCTGTTCCTGTTATTTTGGAGATGAAAGTTTGGAACATCTCACATACGTAGAATGCATAAATATTACGAGACAGGCTGAAAAAAGCTGTCCTGTTTGTCAAGTGCCTTTGGCTAAAGGAAATTTTGAGCTTCTTGTACCATCTGTGTCCGCATCCACATCCACTCACTACCTTCAGCCCTGTTCATGCAGTTCCAGCCTCAGAGCCAGGTGCCCCGGCCAGGTGCAGCTTGGTGGATCTCAGCAGAGCATGGTTGATTCCTATCAGGTGAGAATCTTGTGTCTTACACCAGGAACCATTTCTGTAACTTTATTCATATGGTGCAGTGCTGGAAGAAGGATCACAATGACCTGAAAACAACCTACTACTGTGTCAACGGAGGAGAGGAAATGCACTAGAAACGTGGCAGCCTGGAACAGAGCAAGGATGGGTTTAATGTGTCCTGAACCCACTGCCTGCACTGTCAGAGAGGGAAAATACAGGCTAGACTGGGCCTGAAGTCATGCAAAAGCATTACATGCAGAAACCATGGTCAGGCTGGATTTACAGTCACACTAAAATCAAAGGGGAAAGGTACCTGTAAAGTCTGGATAAGCAAAATTTGATGTGGTGCAGAACATGGAATCAAAAATCGCGCAGAAAATAATGCCAGGGAAAGAGACTTGGAAACAGAGAGTAAGTCCATCACACTTCTAAAGGCTTCAGGTCCCTCTCTGTAATTAAGGCTTGTCTCCAGCTGAAGTCATTGTCAGTCCACAGAATGTAATGGGGAAAGATGAATGAGTAAAAACTATTTAATGTGTGAAAGGCTGCAAGACTGAGTCCTAACACCTGAGCTCTTCCCCCAGTAACTCCCAGATAACCCTGCTGCTCAGCAGCTCCGTGTGCTCCAGCCTCCTTATCAGGAATGCAAGCCAGATGAATTAAAGTTTGGATGATCACAGCAAGCTTTGTCTTGCCCTCATCCCTTTCATTGTGTCTTGGATTTCAGTGTAAACCTCACGTACCCAGATGCAAAGGCAGAATTTGGAGTGATATCTCTCCTGCCTCTGAAAGCCTCTCAGGGATGGAGGTACTGTTCCCAGAAGGTGCAGAGAATGATATGAAACACAGAGTATTAGCCAGCTTGGATATATAAAGCGTGATATAACTGTGTATCAATATTAGTAGAAAGGGTATTATACTTTGAAATGAAAGCCTTCAAAATAAAGACTGGAGGGGTAAAAACTGATCTCAAACTCTGAGGAAGTTTCACCTTGAAATTAGCCCTTTGGGAACCATAAGGATGCAACAGGATCAAGTTGAAGGAGAGCTGCACTATCTTGGCAAACCGACCATAACCAAATCACTTTGGAGGAGTGAGGGAGGTTTGCAAATGCCTGCTGGGGTCCACATGCCACACTGGGTCTCTGATGGGAAGTTAAAACAACAGAAAATGCCCAAGATAAAATCCCTCCCTACTACCCAGAAAGAGTAAATCCTACTGACTTCCCCACTTCAGAAATCATACTATGGAAAAGATGAGCAGCACCTAGGAAAGATCTCTATAACTTCAGAGTTTCCTGATTTTTTTTTTCTTTTTTTCCTAAGAGCAGCTGGAATACAGAATAACTCAGGAGACCCAGCAAAAATACCATGCTTCCAAAAATACCCTCCCAGCTGGGGTTCGGCAGACAGGCATGCTTTCCGAGGGGCCACAAGCCATGCATCCAGCTGTTGAGCAATCAGCCTTGCCATTCAGCGAGGCCTCTAAGCTTTCGGTGACATCGGTGGGAGCCGTGGCTGCGGGCTGCCGAGCAGCTCTGGGAAGCCCAAGCATTTTGCGTGTCTGCAGCCGAACAGCTGCACTATGGCGGCTCCTGGATAATCATTCCCATCCCTCTCCTGCTCCCAGAGGGGGTTGGCGACTGCTCCCTTGCCTCCATCTGGAGGAGCAGCTGGACGTGACATGCCAAAGCAAAAAATTCCAGCGGGGCAAAACTAAAAATCTCTCAACAAGACAATTTTTATGCTAGGAAATGTTACCGACCCAAATCCCATACGGTCTCACTAACTAGTAATTTAATTATTCAAATCCCTTTCCAAAGGCACAGTTTTTCCCCCTGAAGAATGGGCTGGTGACCGGCAGCCCTGTAGCGAAGGGAATGTCTGTGTGGTTTTTACATTCCTCTCCCTTCCCTTCCCCTCCCAATTAAAACAACTTTCCTTCACTCCATGAGCACTTATTTTGCCCCTCAAACCACCTTTCGTACAAGCCGTTCTCTCTGTTTTAACCACACGCATGCCCTGCGTGGCGGGACTGGGGGGGTCCCGCACGGCTCTGCCTGGCCCCCAGCCTGGCTTTGCTCCTGCCACCCATTTGCTCCCTGTGGTTTGCGGTGCGGTAGGCAGCGGCTTTCCCAGCTGCCGGTGCGGCCCCAGGGAGCAGCACGGGGGACCCCAGCCCCGGGGAGCAGCACGAGGGACCCCAGCCCCGGGGTACCTCAGCCCTGGCTGGCTGCAAGCCCAGGCAGTGCACCCCAGCCTGCTTTTCCTGAGCTAGAGGAAAGGCCTGACCCATCCGTGCTGTGCCACCTACAAGCTGCAGCAATTTGTCCTGTAATATCTGAAAACACCCTCCATGATGGAAAGAAACAGTCAGTCACCAAAAGTAACCGGATCTTTAGCCACAAGGCTGACAAGACCCGTTCTTGTTTCAGGAGAATGCGCTGCCCTCTTCTTTAAAACCTGGAGTCAACTCACTGAGGTCGAGGCTCCTTTGGGGAGGTTATCAGGCTTCTGAAAACGCAGCTTACTCTCTAAGAAAATGAACAAACGCATCAGCCCTACACTTCCTCTGGAAATGTGCATTGTTACCTTTAGCGAAAAGATACTATTTTCATTTTCAGGAAGAAGCTCCAGGGAATGGCGTTTATAACCAAAACCTATGTTATTTCTCCAACAGCCAAGAACAGTTGCCTTCATCAGGGCTGGTCTTCAAACTGGGATTTCCCCCCAAATGACCCAGTATCTTTAGAGAAGGGTGGACAGAAGTGCCAGCAAAAGCCCTCTAAGGAATGGAAGTGGAAAAGGAACACTTGGCTAAATTACACGGACCCTAGCAAGTGTGCAGCCTCTCCACACAGCCGCCATGGGAGCTGCCCGGAGCCCTGCGCCCTGCCGCCAGGTACCGTGTGGCAAGCCAGCTCCCTCTGCCAACAGCCCTGCCCTGGGGAGCCGTACAAGACCCCTGTATGACTGAGACAGCCCAGCGGTACATCTGGTTCCCAGTGCAGCATGGGCTTTAATCACTGCACAGATCAGAAAGCGTGTTGCCAGGTCAAACTAACAAGACGTACTGTGCAAGCAACAGCTTTCCTCTCCTCCCTCTGACTTCACAGGATACTTGAGCCAGAAAACTGGTTTTAAGTTGGAAGTTAATGTAGAAGCGTGGTGGTTAAAACCATCAAACAATTTAAAAATACAACTTTAAGCAGAGGCTTAACGTGTTGAACTATTGTACCCCTCTGCACAGGGAGAAGAGTAAAGTAAAAGCTCTTGGCAGCTCTTCCCACGATGGTCCTTCCAGATGCAGGCTGCATGGTGGGCAAGCATTTCCCTGGTCTCTCTAACACATCTATGCTCTTATCCCCACAGAACCAGCTTTCAATGAAAACAAAGTTAGCAAAGCACTCTGACTTGTGTCAAAACTGTCTCAGTATTTTACCTATGTAGATGCTACCCAATGGGCAGATTCATTACTATCTGTACACAGCACACACTTTTCATTTCTGATGCTCAACATTCTGTCTTCATACACTGTACCCGTTTTTAGATAGACCTTTTGCTCTTGCAAATTGTTGTTTTCTGGACATGTTGCTTTTATTTGTACAAACATCCCTATTCCATCTGCTCAGCTTCAGGCACATTATTAATGCAGTGGCTACCTCAAAAGCCTCCACTCCCTGCACAAAGAGCAATGTGACTTCAATGACGAGGTTTCTGAAAGGAGCTGGCACCAGTAGGAGAAATGAGGAGTTCACCATCGGCTACGCCTTGGCCAAGGACTCACCAAAGAGTGAGTGGAAATGGAGGCTTCCCAGAGCATATGAGGCTTGGCAGAAGCAGTCATTTATGCTGGCGGTGGTTTGCGCACTTAAGTCCTGAAATTGTAAATGAAAGTAGGGCTACAAATAGAAAATGTTATAGGGACAAATGCCTTGATAAACTTGGGATCCTGGAACTATAGTTAAGGGTGAAGTATGTTTCCTAAACCAAATGCTTATCTTCTAATTGTTTGTAACATGCCCATAAAAATTTAGGAGCACAGAGAGAGAGCGAATGAGGACCTCAGCTAGTATACATAAACATGCACAAGTCAATTTTGGGCTCAACAAACTGCCTGGCAGCTGCCATAGTTGGCAAGCCCTAGCTTGCTAAGACCACGCCGATATCAATGGCCGTGATGGGAATGGTGCCAATTTCCCACTGATCCTCTGAGCGGCCAGCCACCGAGGATGGGCCCATGGGAGTGCACATAGAGAGACACTGACCCTCTCTCCCGCCTGACAAAACGGTATCGCTGTGAAAGGAGACTTCTTCCATGCCAGCTTCCCACCTCCCTGTGCTTTCCCAGCAGCATGAGTAACGTGGCTGCCTGCTTTGAGCAGCATGACAAAGGCGGAAAGCACATGCAGAGCTTTTTCACCAACGGCGGCGCAGGTTAATTCCCCTCTCTGAACATCCATGCAACAGCAAAGGCTCTTCAGAGACTATGGGAGAGACAAAACAGAGAATATGCCTGAGGTACTTCTGCTTGACCAAGTCTTCCTGCTTTGCTTTATTTTTGCTTCATCATTCAAACTTCTCTGTTTTTGGAAAGTTGGAGCAAAATCAATGCAGCTGGTATTCAGCTGGACAAGCCTAAAAATATGCCTTCTCCCCATATGCGTGGAGCAGAAAGTTTTGCAGCTGTATGGAACTGCTTAGATCACAGGGACAATCTTCAGCTTAGCTTTGCTGATGTCCAGTACCTTTGCCAACCTACGCCAGCTAAAGAGTTGGTAGAAAACACGTCAGACTGTTGAAACACATGGCACAAATGTTCAGTAACATCCTATAAAATCAAAAGCAAATACACCAAAACAAATAAACAAATCTAATAAAAATATTATATATTGGTTGGGTTTTCCTTCCATGTGCATTAAAAATAAACCAATAATTTAGATGACTCTAGATGACTCTTGCAGTGCATTTTTAAAGAGGTTGCAATCAAGGACAATTGATTAAAAAGCCTGAATGCTGAATGTGCCCAAACACTTCCACTATCTAGCAAGACATGGTTTGGAAAGAGAACTAATCTCCTTTATTACACCAGCCTTATGATAAGATCACAACCTTCGTTTTTGTCGAAGCTCAAGCCTATATAGGGTCATGCTATTAAAAACCCAGTTAAATTCCACTATCAAAACAGGCACATCTGAACCGAACTACAGCCTCTTATAACTGAAATAGATAAGCACAGAAATAAAGCATTTAGAAAACAGACAGTTTTAAAGTTTTTTTTCTACTCTCACTTCCATTGTTAAATCATCACGTTTGACTTTATTTATTTATTATTTTTTCTCCCGGATTCCAGATTGCGACACTGCAAGTAAGCCCGTAATAATGGGGAATATGCATTTTCAGGAGCAGTAGATAAGGAAAGAGCTCAAAGTCCAAGTGACTGGACAGAGGATAAACTTAGAAGTACAAAACTCAAGCCTGGTTGTATCCAACATTTTGAACACTGTGATGGAAGTGGATTATTGACAGCTTCCTCAGCCAGACATCACTAAAGAGAAATCAGATAAAGCAGAATTATATCATGCTCTTGGGTTGAAAGGGGGAGGGTGGGGGGTGGAAGAGTGACAAACACTTAGAAAGCTTAGGGGAAGAGAAGAGATAAAGAAGACTAGGCCAGAAAGAAAACAAACTGGAGGGTAAAGAAAGCAGAAGTGCTGACAGCACTAATATAGAAGCAGATGACAGGGAAGACAAGGAAGACAGTTCATGGTGAAAGGTAGGATTTATGTATCACACTTCTGGCACCATTCCTGAACATTTCTGAGGGCACAACCTCCAAAAAGAACTAAATTTAACGTAGAGTATATTCAAAAATGCTTGTGCCCCTCTAGCTGCCTCAGCTGCTGACTCCAAGGTTTCCTCTTCCCCAGCTCAGCTCTCTTGTCTGTTTGTTTGACCCTAGCTGGGCTCTCATCACAAATTAACAGGCTTGCTAGTTACAGTACAAGATGATGAACATGCTGAATGCCTTCAACCCGTGCAGAAGCTCTCATCTACTTGGAGAAACTGGTTCATTGCTTATGGGAGTCATTTAGCACTAAATGCCAACCTTTGTGTTCCCACAGCTCCTCTGACACTGAAATGCATGGCAAATGTCTTCATAGTTTTCAGAATGGTTTGTGCAATAAATCTTAACAGCTCGCTAAAACATGACGAGTTGCTGAGGTCCCAGCGGATTCACGGGAAATTTGGTCCCCCTCTTCTAACCTCCACTAAAGAAAAATAAATTAACACCCCCACCCACCCTGACATGAAGACTACATAGAGAGAAACCCCTTACAACAGCAGCCTCAAACACCAGAGAAGCATTATTATGGTCTTCTGCATTATTATGCTAGAACAGCGCTTCTTTGTTAAGGCAAATGTCAGAGGCAGACACTGAACACTTCCCTCAGACCTGAGCTTTTCAATGTACAACAGTCTCCAGTGAACAGCCTTGTCCACTTCATGTCATTGAAACGTGAGCTCCAGGGCACTTCAAATGCTAGAAGCAGCTGCCAGCCAAGCTTCAAGCACTAAACAAATGTTAGTTAAAAAAAAAGAAAGAAAGAAACATTTTGTTATCTACAGGTACCATTGAATCATCACTTCTGAAACCCTTCCCAGAAGCTCCGAGGATCCAATGTGCAAAACAGCCCACAGGGAAGAGCTTCGCAAGCTGGAGCTGGGACACTGTCAGTCATTCAGCAGCTTTGGCTTCCACCATCCCAACTATTTTTCTGTAAATATTGAATCAGTTGCTAAGGGATTTCACTGGACAATATGATATCACTCTGTTATTGCACCAGTGACTATATATCATCCCTTGAAAACAGAACAGCGTTGTTTAAACCTGAACTTAGTTTCTTGTCAATACAGCTGTGGTGGGAACGTCTCAAGGATCCATTTGGTGAGCCAGCTCCCTTCAGCTGCTGAGCCTGCCGATGGCGCTTTCTCCAGCACGAAATGCAATACCTCCCCCATTACAATGGGAAATCCTAGAACAGTTAGGACAGAGCTTAGGATATCTTCAACAGCAAATACAATCTCTCCGCTCTAAGCAAATGTACAGAAGCTGATAGCAAAAGGCATGTTGTAATAACACATCAGCTCCCAGGAACAGAAGCATATTCATGAGAAAAGCTAAACAACGGATTTTGTTCCCTGAGAAAATCTGGTTTAAGTTAATAATTTGCAATATGGGATGGATATGCACGTTAGAGACAAGAAAACACTAGACAATTATTTAATTAACGATCTTTCTCAGGTACTGTCCTTTTATTTGAAGGTACCTAATGATTTTCACGGGCTCTTTTCATTTTATGAGCTTTATCACAAACTGTTTGCAAAGAATAAGCTCCAAGGAGTGCCAGTCTCTCCAGCCCCAGGAGGAAGTTTCAGTTTCCCAAGTTGGATGAGAGGGTCTGGGAAAGTTTTGGAGCTTTTCAATAGCTCAGCAAAAGGTGGTGGAACAGCAGCACTAGGTAACCGCTCTCCTTTCCGGGCCAGCTACACTGGCACAGGCACCTTTCCAAGGGAAACAAGAGGAGAGGTAAGAGCTAGTGCTTGGATTTAGACTCCGTGTTTCAGGCTTCTGCACGATACCCACAGCCTGAGCTGCAAGAGGGTGGGGAGCACTGGTCTCGTGCTGCTGTTAAGCAGTGTCCTGTCCCATGCCAACACGCCACCACTGCCCTGCTTCCTTGTCACAGCGCAGCATGGGTGGTTCTGCCCGCACACAGTACTGCTGGACGCTTCTCTCAACCATTTAACTGCCTAATGCCAGGGCTCCTCGGCTTTTGTCAAGCAGTAGCTCTTGATGCACAGCGAAACGCTAACGCTAATACAAATGCTCAAGTGGGCGCGTTTAAAATTCTCTTCCGCATCGCCCTGCTGCAAACAAACCCCTCTTTCTCAGCTGTGCAAAGGACTCACAGGGCGAAAATGGCTGAAGTATAATGATTTCAAAACACAGCCACTCCGGGATATCACTTAGTGATATTCACGGTGGGCTGAGGCACATCTGTGCACACTTCTCAGGGGTTTTACAGCGCCAAAGTATGCGAAAGTTTGCAAAAGGGCTTCTTGTTAGAAGCAGAGCTTCCCCCAGCTCTCCCAGCGGAGCTGGATTCCTCTGGCAAACGCTCCCACTCCCACCCAGGGGCTGGGCTGCCCCAGCCCCAGCCCCAGCCCCAGCCCCCTTCCTCCTCCTTCTTGGCAGGGCCTGGCTGCCCTGCAGGAAAGGCAGCCCAAATACCCACAGGTAGGACTGGCTTTTTTAGAGAGTCAGCTTGGACGAGAGTATATATGGGAAGTCACAGATGAAGGGTACATAATTAGTGATAAATAACCTCCTAACACGACCAGCACATTTATTCTTAATTAGCTTCTATTCACATTAAGTGAATTTATATTACTTCTGTTATTAAAAATCTTTGTAGAGGACAATCAAGATAAAGTTACGACAGCAGAATGCTAACAGGCAACGTGTTATACATGGATGCGTTTTGAAAATCTCCATGCAGTGTGAAAATGACCTTCACATTGTAGGAAAACAATATCTGCATTTCCAATGGTCGTTCTTCCTAGCAAAATGGATTTTACTGTACTTTTGGTCTTCCCAGTCCCCCTCCCTCTAAAACATTTAATGTGATGGAGACGATTAGGATCACTGATCTGCTCAAGCAACTATGAATTTTTCTAACATCATCCTCCATGGAAAAAAAACAAGCCACCACCACCCAAAAACGCAATCCAAACCGAAAGCTGACCCTGTGTTTGAAGGGTCTGGACTTAGCTGTGCAACGCATGCAGGTAGGTGAGATGTGCAGCTGTTTGGCTTTTACAAAATGCAAGGTGTGACCCTATTATGATTAAAGCCTTTACGTTTGTGCTGAAGCAAAGCAGGGAGTTTTGCTGGGTGTGGATGAAAAAAAGCGATCAGAAAATTTTTCTACTGAGTCATGACCTGATGGAAAAAAATAATTTAGCTATTTCACATGCTTGGGAAGAAAATAATTTCAGCCAGTGGAGACAAATAGGGATTACCTAAATCAAACACAGAGAAATATCTGACGACTCCTGGTATTTCTTTTGTTTAAGTACACAATACTGTGATGGGTCACTCCTGCAAAATGTTCTATACTTGATCCAGCTTCTGCGGGTCTGCATTTCAGCACCTCAGCAACAAGATATGTTTATAACAGTAACAGTTATTTTTCCCCTCAAAAAAGCTTGACCATTGCTTACTTTAATCATTATCTACCAAAACAGGAGTTCTTTCTACTGAGATGAACACTGGCCAGTGTTTCAAATCCATTCCTAGCATGAACCAAACCTTACTGGAGGATACCTACAAAGAGCCACCCACGATCCCACAGATGGCCCCATCCCTTCTCGTGGTGCAGTACCACCACAGAGGCTACAACAGCAGCATAAAAAAAAAAAGAAACACCTAGTCCTTGTTGAACTTTAGAAAGGGGACAGGGAAAGAACAGGCTACAACATCTCTTTTCTGCAGATCAGCAGTGTTAGGTGAATCCTGCTGTATAAAACACCATCTATTTTAGATTCCAAATTAGCATGCCTTCAAGAGTATTAAACAACGATTAATAACTTCTTGAGAAACCAAGTAAATTAAATACATATCATCCTTTTTGACACGTCAAGGGCAGTACAGCAGAATATAGGTGGGGAATGAGGAGTAACATACATAAACTGACTTAAAAAAAAAAAATCAATAAAAACTTAATCACGGAAGAATATAACCAACATATATCTAATCCACTGAGACGTTCACAGGGGAATTTCAGTTTCAGCAATAAACCGAATTAATTTCAAGTTAAACTAATACAGACATCTTGAATTTATTAGTGAAAATGAAAGCAATGTGAACTTTAAGTTTTCAAAAGCAAAAAGACATTTAATAAAATTTCTCTCTTTTTGCCATGGGACTAAGGGAAAAATCCAATAACGTATTACCCGCGCAATTCTGATAAGTTACAGATTCTTATTTACAACATGTTTTAGCTTGATTTTATCTTAATATTCTGTAATGATTTGCTGTCATAATTGAAATTTGTCCTATTGTTAATCGTTATAACAACAAAGAAAAATTATTTAGTTTATAACTAAGAGAACACAACTAACTATTGCTATTAAAGACAGTCTGTGGGTATGTTGCCCGGGGCTGGTGCAACCATTACCCTCTATTAAATAACAAGTATGGATTACTTTAATTGGCAAAGTGTTTTGAAATAGGAAAGGATGGTAAACATTTTCTACAGAAACTTGTATTGCTGGAAAAATGTTTTTGAGAAAAGCATTTTGTCAAAAGTGTCATTTTCTAAGGAAGGACTGAACCTGAGATATTTCAGTTTGGACAGCCCGTGAGAGGGATCCATAGTTCAGTTCCCTTGTGCCCACCATCCCATCTGTGGGTTTTTGGTCAAAGCGCATCCCAGGGGATGCTCCTTGCTCCCACGACACAGTGGCAGCGCAGTGACAGCCCAGCCAGCAAGAATGGAAACATCCCACAGCTCCTGGCACCACTTCTAAATAACAACACTCTGGGTTTTGGCCCAAACGTTTAATTTGCAATTAAATTTGTAATGTTCAATTTGCAGCTGAAAAGACAAATATGTTTACAGAAAACTGATGCAGTTTTTTCCCTGTGTTCACTGTAATATTCCATAAATTCATGCCTGTCGTCAAATGACCACCAAAAAGCAGTGCTTAATAGGCTTCAATCTGCTTACTTTCCAAGTGGGAAGCTAATGGCAAATACTTCTGACAAACAAGCCCTGTGCTCTACCTGCTGGGCACCCACTGAATGCTGAGGGGCTGCAGGCTGCTTGCACCAGGCTTGTCCCATCCAGCCTTGTGCCAGGAAAGGTTCCTCAACCTAGCTGTCTGATGTCTCACAGGAGGACTAGAAACTGAAATTAGCATCTCATTTCCAGCTATTAATAACTTTATTCAACTCCAAGAATACATGTAATATTGGGATTTCTTCTTCAGAAGACAATGTGATGAATGGCATTAACAGGGAATATGATCAGAACAGCAAATAAAGACTAAAAATCCATCTGACAATGAAAGGCTGCTACAAACCACTAATACTCAGTGATAGCAAATGCTCCCCAGCCCACGGAGTTCAGTTTTGAAACAAAGCTGACACAGCCAAAGTGAGCAGTGCCTACATTTAAGCTTTCTTCTTTCTAAATTCTTTTTGATAACTAGCTCTAAATTTTAGAGTATATTTATAGCACATACCTCCAGAAGTCCCACCCACTGACAGAGTGCTCACACGGGACACCTGAGAAAATACAGGCTATGTGCCTGGCACACAGCGAGCTTTTCCAAACACACCACCACACAAGGATCAAGTCCATGCTTTGAAATACTGCAGTGAGAAATTATTTGGACTTCTAAACCCCACCAATTCTATCATAACACCATGCGGGTTTGCTTCGAGACACAGCACGTCCCCAGGATGGGGCCAGGATGGTGCACACAGGCATGCAGCGATCCTGGAAACGCGTTGCTGCAGAGCCCAGCGCTGCACCCCACGACTGCTCGCTGCACAGGTGGGTGCTGTACCCAGCTGTCCCGGCCTCTCCGCACAGGCACAGGGCTGTCCACAGCACCCACAGTGCCTGCCTGGTTCAGCCCTGGTCTGCATTTGTCTCAGAAGCCCTGTGTTGCCCCAAGAGATGTATCTGCCATCCTGGAGATTCAGCCTTTCCAGGCCCATGCTCCCAAGTCATTTGCTCAACCCTACTTAGACTGCATATTTATCCCTTCTGTGAAAATAAAAAGAAACCTTAAAAAGAAGCCATGAAAAGAGCCTTTTCCTTGGCTGCAAGAGCCCTGTGTGAACAGATCCACCAGACATGTAAACAGCAGGTTGCACACCCAATGTTTTGTTTTTCATCTCAAACAAGGAGAGTGTGCTTAGTGATGAAGGAGGCTGAGCACAGACTTTTATCCAGCCACTACTGATCTCCCGATTTCTCTTGCACATCCTGAACTGCCTGAAGGCAACTTAGAAAACGCCGCAAAAAGCATAAGGCACATCATACTCAAAGCAATGTTTGTTCCTCTCGCAGTTGTCTTGTGCTTTCTTCCCCCACTGCTCCCTTCCTCAGCCCTCTTCTCCTCCCTCTTCCACTGCTCTGCAATTTATTTTGTTTCTTCAAAAACATACTCCCTACTGCGTAGAGGTCTATGCAGAGCTCTAGTGAGTTACCAGGTTATCTGACAGATACTCTTATTATATGTCTTGCATCCACCCTGTCTTTCCTGTACTGTCACGGCATATCCTTCCAGGAAAGGCAGTACAGCATTACCTCCGTGTCATGAAATGCCTGGCACGTGTTTGGGTACTGTAAGAAATAAGGATTTTTAAACACTACATAGCTGCAAGACAAGCCTACGCTCCACATCTTTTCAGACGCAGTCACAAACACTTCCCATATTCTCATTCAAAAGGTCCCAGTGCTTCAAGACAAATGCTTGCAAAGGGCCACAGGGCTACCTGCGCTCGCCAGCACCAACCTGCCCAACTTCTCACATTAAGGACCGCTGAGCTTCACCACAGAATTGGTATTTACAGCCATACTTCTCTCAAGTTCTGTGGTCATTCAGTCCTGGAGGCTTTGGTTAGGGCTTGTCTTTACTTCTGACACCCCGAGAACAGTAAAACCTTGTTTAATATTTAATGCATGCCTTAAAAGCGAACGGGCGCCTCCCTTCTTCCTGCTTAAGCACCGGGGGCTTTCCACAGGGCACAGGTGGCCTTTCCCTCCTGTCATGCGGGAGGGCTGGCTGGGGGACTTTGCCTTTTGGAGGAGCTTTCAAGGAGTGTCACACACAGCAAGTGATGCAGTCTGTCAGCGTCACATTTCTGCACTCAGGAACTGAAAACCTCTGACAGAATAGACTTCAAAGTTAGTGTTAAAATGCAACACTACCTCAGGGTAGGAGAGACCTTAGAAAACCATCCTCTCCAGTCCTCCTCAAAGTTGGTAGGGAGAAGTTTCCTTACTTGTCTCTTCTATGTGGCTGCTTATTAAAAATAATAATCACCATGGACTTCCTGTAGAAGAAGGAGAGCATGACCTGAATGAAACAGGTGTCCCAAAGTGGTCTTTCTACAGACCCTCTGAAGAATATTTTTTGTGCTCCTCATATCCCAGACAGGCTCATGGTCCAGCACAGAGGAAAGCAAGGAGGAGAATCTACAGCCAGAAGCAAAAAAGACGAGGAGGAGGATTTTAAGAAAAAACTTAAGGATCCTGAAAAGAACCTTCACAATTACACAGAACTATTTCTATGCAGAATTAGCAGACTTCCCAAGGATAACACGAAGGGGAGAGTAATTATATTTGCTCACTATTTAGAGAAAATTCAGATGAATGCAGTGCTATCACAGGGTGATGATCAGATATTTCTCATTCCACCAGTAAAGGTAAAACAGTAACAACTGAAATAGCCCATTTAAAAAAAACCAAAACCCTCAGCTACACAGTATCTGTGAGTGCTAAAATGCTGTAGCTGTCATAGTTACTTTTAGTAACCCATAAAACACTGGACATACTTCAGAAGAAGAAAACTGAATATTGTACAAATTCTTAAGAAGGTAAATGAGCAGCTACAGCTCTGCCAGCCTGATGCCAGTGCCCTGCCTGACATGGGGTTTGTCTTGTAAGGAATTAAAGGGAGACAATAACTTGTGTGCAGCCTGTCAAACCAACTTAATACAGGGAATTGTCTACAAACAGCTCTTCTGTGAGAAAAAAAGTCGTGACAATAGCCAGTGACTAGAAGGTAAAGAGGATTAAACCACACTCATTAATTGTGAGGGTAAAAACTACCTGAGTTGCTCTACAAGCTACAACTGAAAGCCCCATCATAGGAAGGGTGAGCCCAGCCCAGACATGCCAGTGGGAGCAGGACTTCGTGGGTGAGGCACAAAAAAAACCCCTCTCCCTTGCCTCTTAGTCTGGTCATCAGTCATGCTCGAGTGATGGGGTCTGGACCACATCCTAAAGATAACCACATGCCCTGTGCAGAAAAGAGCAAACACAGAAACATTTGTGGGCTGGGAGGATCCTTTGGCCTCTTTATACCCTTCTTTAGTTTCCTAAGCTGCTTCTGAAATGCCATTTCTTTGTCCTGATATTCTTATCCATTTGCATTCTCTTCCTTACTCTTCTAAGTTTAAATTTTCCACCCTCTTTGGTCTTTCACGTGGATCTACTTAGAAATCAGTTGTCGTATCCCCACTTACAATACTGCCTACTGGTGAGCTAAATCCTACCCTACACTCTGTATCCCTTCCTACACCTACATTTCATCCTAGAAAATCACTTCTATCCTTCTGCAGACCACAGTCAGACAGGTTCTCACTATTCCCAGAGGTGGATGACATTGCTAATGTGTATGTATTACATACAAGCAGAAATCGATGCTGTCTGCTGTACATCTGGATCAATATAATGGAAATAAAAATGGATTCTGGACACATGAATAAAAAAATATATACGACAAAAAAGAAACCAGAAAATCTTTAAAGAAACCCATAAAAAGAAAGGCAGAAAAAAGCAGCAATTCCACCACATAAATACCTAAATTTATTTGCAGTGCAACTATTTTTAGATATCCCATTTTAGTCACTAACCTGCATTTATTCTAACGTGGGTTTTGGTGGTTTTTCTTTTAACTGTCTGTGGAAGCTTTTTGGTCAGATATAGTAACAAGCACTCACCACAGTAATTTTAATTAACAAGCTCTAATAAATTTGCACGTTGCAATATACAGCTCTAAAAATACACGTGTGCATCCCCGAGACCGCAGCCAGATCACTCCGCAGCGAGGTTCCGCAGGAGCCATAGGCTGCTCTTTGGACATCAAACCCAACCCCGCCGCCAGCACCGCTGCCTGTGGCACCCGGGCGATGCCCTCCTACCTGACAGCTGCCCTCGGCTGCCGCCCAGCCCTGGCACTCACGCCCCATTTCACCCACCACGTCCAGAGGCTCCCGCAGGCCGGATGCTGTATCCAGCTTTGCACAGATGACACAAATCGCTCCCTTTTTTGGGTTAATCTCAGTCATTTTGGCTAGAGGCAACCTGTCAGTCAAAGGCCAGACTCGGCGCTTGGCAGAACCACAGTTAGGCAGCCATGCCAAAGAGGGGAAAAAATAAATCTCACTCTTGTCAAAACCTTCCGATTCCCACTGAAATCGTCCAGTGCATTGATGTTTGCCCCGATTTTTTTTAACCTGTAAAACGTCATTCACTCTCAGTGTGGGACACTGAGCAAGAACAGAGGGAACAGCTACATTTTTCCCCAACTCTAGCAGTCCCCTGCCCCAGACCTGACTCCCTTTCCTATGGGAACATTGCACACTTCAGTCAAGGGCATCAAACACAACACGGACACAAACCCCACCTGCTCCTTCCATCACACACCTCGTTCCCAATCTGGCTCCATCTCCTGGGGTTGAAGTAGTCCCCCTGGCATCAAAGAGACTGGTGCCAGGAATGGGAGCTTAATAGGATTATCTTTGTATTTTCAAGCAAACCACAGCACAAAGATGTGAAGCTATGCAGAGAGCAGCTTTCCTGGGGACAGCCTTTCCAGCCTGGGCTTTTCGCGGCTGCCCAGTGGGTGCCCCAGGCCCCGCCAGCACAGCCGCTTCACCCTGTGCTACCGAATCTGCAAAGCTAGTGTAGGCGTTTGAACTGTCCGCACAAAGCTGCTGTGGATCAGGCAGCACTCCTGAGAAATGCAGTGCCAGAGCCCAGACCGCAATGGGGACAGGGGAGCAAATCCCGCAGCAGGGCAGTAGCCGACAGCTGGGTGCGCAGCCACCCACAGCAGGAACACGTGTGCAGCCTGGAGAAGAAACGTTACTGAGATATAAGTAAATTCTTCAATAGCACCTGTGCAAAATAAAAATTGCCTGTGATATGCAGATGGTCAGATGAGATTGGATAATGATAACGTGGATAATCTCTGCTGCATGTGGTGTGCACATGGCTGGTCAGCGCGATACCCCCTGGGACTTTTCTTTTTCAGAGAGAAGGAATGGTTTCAGGCGGATATTATTTCTTACGCATCTTTCCCATCACAGATATTTAGAGGCGGTATTGGTCAATTATCTTTTCTCCCAAAGCGAAATGTTTCTCATTTGAAGGGAAACACACAGAATAGGGTATAACGTACTTAGCACATATCAGAAATATCCAACCATACCATCATCTTTAAGTATGTAGAAGAACTAAACTATAAATGAGAGTATCAACATATGCTGAACAGAAACAGGATAGCTGCTGCTTGGTTTTGTGAACCTTTCCATAGTTTGGAGAACTTCAGTGAATTATACCCTGCATAGACAGCAACAAGTTCGCAAAAGCTTTTTCTGTGCTGTACATTGTGGCAGCCTATGGGAACATTATACTGATGCTATTAGCCAAGACTCTTTTGACATGATGTAAAGCATCTAATAATTATACAGCAAATATGACGAGATGGAATTGAACCTGATCTCAATTAGCAACCAGAAGTATCCTTCCAACTGAGATTAATATTGATTAAACCATAACAAGACTAGTACTTGCCAATAAGAGCTCTATAAAAATCAAGGAAAGGTGAGGCCAACCTCTAAGTTGGGAGCACTTTGTCACAAGCTTTAAAGACAAGTGATTCTCCTATGGCCTAATTTGTCCTTTTCAAAAATGGAAGTTTGGCTCTGTATAATTCAGGAAATTACAGTCATTTCAGCGGACAGTTAGACTGGCCAGGAGCCCAGAGCAGCGATCAACAGCCTTCAGGAGACAGCTCTGTTTTCCTTTCAACTTTCCCTATCCCTGGTACAGTATTAATCACACCAAATCCCACTCCTCTCTCCCTTCCCTCCTCTCAGAAATACAAGCTAAGACATGGTTCTCACTACTGGTGTACTTACTTCAAAATACAGGCTTGTGCTTTTTAATGTCTCCCCTTGCACCAAATTAAGGTGGGTATTTTGGAGTTGAACAAATATATGGGATTTACTGGCTCTTCTCTCGAGTGAGGCATAGTAGTTCCACCAGTCCAATCCTACATTTCCTTTACATGGAAATGACTGGATTTATTACTAGCCATTTTTAGATGATATTAAGTCAAACCATAACAACTAAGCACCCCTCAGGGCTTACTGCAGATTATAAAACGCTGCTTGAAAAACAGACATGCAAGGGTATGAGAGGCAACAATACAAAGCTTACAACAAATCTTATTTTCAAGATTCTTGATCCTATTTAAGTAATGTTTTAAAA
Organism: Pelecanus crispus; assembly: GCF_030463565.1. Classification (NCBI taxonomy): domain Eukaryota; kingdom Metazoa; phylum Chordata; class Aves; order Pelecaniformes; family Pelecanidae; genus Pelecanus; species Pelecanus crispus. Next base: position 25,875,263 of record NC_134651.1, on the reverse strand, counting down.
TGTTCGGGTCAACTTCAGAGAGGTCCTATACAGCTCATGAAAGACTGAGTGCTAATATTCTTCAAAATGTAAAAGTACATATACACAGAACATTAATTGGCAAATACCCGTTAAAGCAAAATTCTTTTAGTAAGTTTTTGTTAATACTTTTTTTGATAAAGAGCTACTTGCAAAGAACAAAGACCAAATGTAACAATTATTAATTACCTTAAAATGAGTGTAGGAGGCAAATGAAGCCTCGGAACCTCTTTACATTAACAAATCTTGGCTTGGGCAACAATTTATGCCCATGCTCCTAGGCTGCCCCAAACAGAAATGCTTCCCTAAAAAGGAGCTCATGTGCTCTCTGATGGAGTAGCCTCATGGCCCGGGCCAGGGAGCACAGCCACAGCATTTCATAAACATGAGCTGCTCCAAGATCTGCTCCACAGCATGCTCTGAAAGATAGACCTTGTCTCTCCTGGTGAGGGAATATCTACAGTTCATTAGTTGAACAGAAAAAGGCACTGAGAGTCTAGGAGACAGGCAACAACTTTTCCAGGCTACTGCTGGAGAGATCAACTCTAAATGCAAAGTAATGAATATTAATACAAAGATATAGCAGGCCAGTGAGCTACAGGCACAGCCAATGAGTATTATCTTGTCAAGGAAATTTTCTAGCCATTTGAAATTTCACTTGTGCACAAAATTGCAATCCTTCACATTCAATAGCAGGCAGAAATCAGCCTAACATGGTGAGGATAATAAAATGTAATACAGAAGCTTATTAGGAAATAAACAAGTCTGTCTCAGGCTGTGACAGGAGAACATCAGGAAGCCAAGAACCACCAAGATGCTTTTTTCATTGGGTGCAGCCACTGTGACTTCTGCAGGTTACTTGGGACAACGCCGTAATACCAGCACAGCGACACCCAAGTGCTACAGAGTTGTAAGAGAGCAGTAGCTGCCCAAGAATGCACTCATCATTGCTAAGCCTCTAATCCCAGCTTTAATTCCTTTTCCCCTCCATAATCAGTTCAAACACAGCTAGAATTAATCACTGCTTGCAAATTTAAAGGTTGCTTTTCTTCTCTCTGCTTAGGATCTGCCTTAGGTCACACATAGGGCTAGCATGGGTGAAGACATGAGCCAGACCCCTTTCAGACTCTGGCATTCCCCTAATGCACAGTAACGCCCATAGCAATAATAATAATAATAATACCACCACCACAGTGATAAAAACTGCAGCACCTTCTTACTCAGCAGTGGCTCTGACTCAGGGGCCGCTCTTGCCCATTTCCAGGATCCATCTCTGGACAGACCCTTACGCCCTCATCTACAACATCTCTGCCCATCTTGGCTCTCGTCTAGCCCAGCTCTGCAGTCTGTTCTTATTCACCTCCTCCCTCTTCTGCTACACTGTTCCCCCATCCACTCTACTCCACCTTTGATACTAGATGTGTTGAGAAGCCCTGGTCAGACAGCCGCGCACTGGACAGGACAGTACCTGTTCTTGAATGCTGACCAAGCTAATACTCGTTCACATTAAGATCCTTATACCTTGTTCTGGAGTTCAAATGGGCATTTTGGCCAGCACAACTGCAACTGATTTCCAATTCAGGTCACCTTCACATCACAACGATGATCAGGCTTCAGTCATTAGGTCCACTGGCATTAATGATCCCTTTGTAACTCTTCTAGATGGCATTACATTGCACACTCCTTTGTTTGGATTATCTCAAAGCATCCCATTTCTTGTTATTATAGAAAGTCAAGAAACATAACATGAGCAGGGCTCCTAAAAATGAGATTTATGCCCAGCTGCACTGTGCAAGCAGAGTTACAGTGCAGAGAAAATTACGGGCAATAAATAAACGTGTATATAGATAGAGGATGTCTTTTAATATGTATCTGCAAAACATTCTTTGGAATGTTTAATGAGAAACCTATTTCTGGTCCTCTAAAACCATTTGCTTAAGACTTAGTGTGCTCTGTACTTAACTAGGGTTAGCAGGCCACCAAACGCAGTATTTTTCATTTCCATTTCAAAGGATTCCAGCAGAGACAGGTATTTTCAAACATCGCATTTGCAAAATACTGCTGCTATTAAACCTGTAAGACAAACTAATTGCGTCACCCGCCATAGAAAATCTCAGTGTCATTTGGTATGCCACTAGAAGTGCAGAGGGACGGAGGGCATCCCTCCAAAGTACAGGTTACACCCATAAATCCTCTTTTACTCACCCCATGAGTGTCTTTATCTGATTCTCTGGGATGATGTAACACTTCCGGAGCTGACTTTCAAAAAATGGACATAGCCAGGAATCTACAATAAAGTTTTTTCATCCTTGCTTCCATGGTCTTACAAGGCAGGGTCATGTGGATAGACTGGGCTAATTTGATAGAGCTGCCTGCTAAAATAACAGCTGATACCCCAAGATGATCTGAAAATACCATTCAGCAAGGTTCATTTCCCACTGCTGTTCCCTCTTGCCCAGACACTGCCCAGGATTAATGAGCATCTCTTCCTCTCACCACTGTCTGCTCAGGCACATCCCCAACTCCACTTGCACACCTCCTGGCTCCAGAACAGGCTGCTATTACTTTGGCAGGACACCCTAGCACCCAAGATAGACAAAGACCAGAATAAATCATGTGCTTTCATTGCTGGTGCACATGCAAACAGCAAGGAAAGCACTACTACCTCCTTGCTGGCGTATCTGTCACACAAGAACGTCACAGCATGTTTCACGGTTAGCAAAAGTCTAAATGTACTCACTTAAGTCAATACACAGGTCAGAAGTACACACTGCAGTCAATAAAGAAGGCGAAGATGTGGAGAAAGCCCATAGATGACAGACAATAAGCATAAGAAAGAGTAGAAGGTGAGGATGCAATATCACACTAATTTCACAACAAAGAAGAGGTGGGTTTTGAGAGCTAAAACAGGCAACTAATAAAACCTGACATACTTAAGTTGAAGATACTATCATGAGAAACCTAAAGACTCCCCATGCATCAAGAAAATGAGCTTGAAAAAGCAATGACCGGTTGCACTAGTAATTTATAATATCTCAGCTGCTGAGATTGTGAACAGTGGCACTTTGTAATCTTACAGGGAAAGCAGCTCTAATGCCATCTGGCCATATATTTCCGGCCAAGATCATTTAGTGGAGCCTGTAATGAAAAAAGTTGCGCATCCTCCTAAAAATCCGAATTATGCCAGCTGTGCCATGGTGTCACTTGCGTTTTCAAGGAGGACAGCTGTCATTCCCATTCTCAGAAGATAGAAAGCAGACCGCCTTGCTTAAGAGACCTAATTTTTCTTGGATCACTCTAAATTATCTTACCTGTCACTAGGAAAAGAAAGGGTGAAGTCCCTGTTAACGTTTTTGGTTTGATTTTTGCTGACATATATACAGCACTTGGTTTCTATACCCACCTTGCTGAGCTGCTATGAAGAAGGTGATATTTGGACCTTGACTCTAATCTGAACTGAAGCTAGTACAAAGAGAGTATAAGTATGGCCTCTACAAAAATCAGCAGACCTGCCATGGCATAAAACCAGTTTGAGAGAGGGTGCAGTTAAGCTCGTCATCTTCACCTCTCCTAATGAATGAGATATTTCACATTTTAGATATTACCTCAGCAACTTACTGCCAGTTTTAAATTGCTCTGTCATCTCAGATTACCACTCATCATTCATGCTAATGTAAACAAAATGATACCTCTCCTGAAATACGCTAAAAAATAAATGGGATTACAACAAGGGTTGCAGGGCATGAAATTTCTAATCCATGAGCAACTAATTGTTGTAGGTACTACTTGGTACTTCTGTCCACCAAGACATCAATTTCATAGAATCATAGAATCATTTGAACCCATATGTTTGCTATTATGTTATTCTAAGGTCAAATCTTGTTTGCCTTAAGCACACAACTACTCCCACTGGCTCCAAGGGGCTATTTGCAAAGGCAAAGATATACAACCTCAAATGAGCAGCAAAAGAGATACCACCACCAAACTGTCTATAGCAAAACTATACACTGCCAGGACACAAGGGCTAAGAACGTGCCTTCAAAACCACGGACCGTCTAGACTCCTCCACCCGCTCACAAAGAAAAGCAGCAGCGGGGAGAATTATAGCCCAATACTCAGTGTGACAGGAAGGAAATAGCATTGGGAAATGCTTATTTTAATGACAGAAAAATATTTGCCAGGCTTCGGCTTAGCAGCAGTAGAAATGTTATTACTTTCCAAGCTGGAAGAGGAAATATTTCAAGGGCTATTTTTTGACACCTTCACTGTGGCTTGATTTCTGCATCTATTAAGAATAAGTCTATATAACCTGTGCTGTGGATTCTTTGCAAATCTTTGCATACGACTCCATTTTATAAGGCTATAGTGTGATAGAACTGTATGTAATTTACAGCAAGCTGAACAGCTACCAAAAGTGAATGTAAATGAAAATATTAAAATCCCCTTGGTTTTGTTTCCAGAATTAATGTTAAATTCAATGTCGTCTTCATTTTATTATTTCTCAGAGTACATGGAAGCAAGACAGAGAAGTGCCCCATGAAGCACTGCTGTGTAAAGAGGCCTGACTGCATACACTTTCCTTCCTAATGCATAAGTTTGTCAGCCTTTTAACCCGAAATATCCTTAAAACGTTGAGAATATAGAAAGCTTTATTTCCTAGTGATTTGCAGTTTCACCCTCCCAGCATGCTTATGTTGAGTGAAATCCATTTACAAATACCATCATTGCAAGCACTTCAAAGCCTAGGAAATGTCTTTTAATTGTAATTACTGTGCCTGTCTTGGGCCATCCTGAGCCTCCCTTCAAACACCCACTGATTTTGGTGGGGATAGAGAGTACTGAGCAATGACACCAGCGAGTACAGTAGCTCTGTTATGCTGCTCTGAAATTAGACAGAGAGGAACCAATATTTCTGTGCTGTAAAGTTCCAGTAAGCCAGACAATCCTGGCAAGTGCAGTAAGTGAACGGCTTTGAAGGATGAACGTTCACAAATGTGGGACCATCTAGCTCTGGAAATTACCTCTCGGAGTTATGATGATGTACTTTAAGGCTTCTCCCTCATTATGTGCAGGCAAGTTTTTAGTCTAATTTATGGGTTCAGGGCTTTCTGAAAAGAAATAGTCATTCATTTTAATTTTGGAATAAAGAGAAATAAGAGAAAAGAAAAATGAGGCAGACATGTCTACAAAAATGCTTCTTAACATGGATTTCTCCTGGCTATTGCTTATTTCTCAACTGTTCCTCTTTAATAGAGCCAGCCTCTGGTTTTAACACATAATGTTATCCTTCCTCTATCCTACTCCTTCCATGCATAATAAAGCCCATTTAAGGAACTTATGCGGCTGTTGTTACTAAAGGATGTGTGCACCTTTTTAGTCTATCTATCTTCATAATACCTGTGGGAGCTGGGAAAGTCCTATTACAGTCTCAGGCTCAGAACATCAGAGATATTTAGGGGCCTGCCACTGAGATAAATGGGATTAGCTGCCCCATGGCTTTTCTGGCTCAGAGCCTCCACTATGTCCCTAAAATCACAAAGGACATCTTAAATGAAGCAGGGAACCACTCTTAAGAGTCTCACTACCTAGGCTGGGGGGCTCACTTCTGCACCAGCTTTTCCTTTTTGATTTAATCTTATGCTGCTAAAGGGTGAAGATATTAGATAAGGTAAAAATCATATCCTTATTCTCTTCTGTCTACGCATATCTTTGTTAAAAGCTTTCAGCTGTTGGCATACACTGGCTACAACCACTTTGGTATACTCTGCTTTAATCCAGCTCAGTTTTCTCTCAAAAGGCTCTGCATAAAAGCCCACAAATAACTACCAAATCTTTTATTTAGCTCAACACTCCTGACTTCTTTCCCTGCAGAGCAGCAAATAGACTTTTATTGCCCTTTGCACCTGGCTTTGTTCTGCAGAAGCACTGGTGAGCAGTCACTTCGGCAAAGCAGAGAGTGCTCGGCTGAGGGCTGGGCAGCTGTGCAGTGTCTGTACACATGCAACCTTACCAGCATGGCCAGCTTATAAAGGAAATTTCCATCATTCCTGGGAGGCTCCACCAGTTCCCTGCCCAATTCTGAGCAACAGATGTACAAAACACACAAGCCACCTACCCACAAGGCACAACAGGACCAGCGTAGCTCCTGTCATCCACGCTTGGGAATTTGTCTAAACATACTCTGCTTACGAACTTGGATATCTATTTCGAACGTCAGACTTCCCAAAAGCAAACAGCAAACTGGTCTGACACAAGGTAATAGTACACAATTTTCATAAAGAAACAAAAACTCCCTGTCTCAAAACTGAGCTTTATACAGACACCTTTGGGTAGTCAAACAAGCAGCTACCCTGAACATCTTGCCTTGGGTGGGTTACCACAAGCACCCTGGCCTCCTTGTCCAATGGCACAATGACCTTTAGCGGCCAAATACTCATCAGAACAGCACGGGCAGAATATTTTTTCTTACTGCAACCACAGGAAGACGTGATTTTTTCCTCCATGGTCACCAAGGAGCCCAGAGTAACCCCAAAATACTGTTCCATCCTAATTGCCACAGGTACACACCTTTGAATAAAGAAGAGACGGTATTTTCCACTTCCTCAAAGCAATTACCTCTTAAGATATGTGTTAGTTCAATCTTTCCAGGATTTAAATTAAGCCAAGTATTAAATCATCCAAAGCTAACTACCTGAACATTTTCAATGTCTTTCAACATCTTAAAAACAGACAGTCTTTGATGCTCCTTACTTTAAAGCCACAGAATTTTCTCTGGAAATTGACCACTCAGTTCCCTAAAGTGGAATTTGAGGGAAAAAAAAGCCTATTTCCAGACTCAAAATAATATTTTATTATTTAGCCCATATGTGAAAAATGTCTTGAGCCTGTTAGGTGGATTTTTATATTAACTTGGGGTACTCTAGGATTTTAAAAACTGAGGGTTTGTATTAGGCTTACAAACACAACAACCACGTTTGCACGTGTTTTGAGGGTAGGAGCGATGAAGATGAGAGCTCCCTCTATAAAGGATTATATCAGGTTTTTGGACTTGCACTGTTCACTTTGTCTAAGACATTAACATGCTAGCATGGTCACAACCGTAGTCCCTCAGAAGCATGAACATTGGTCTCGTTCATCAGATCAGCAATTCTTGTAAATTACAAATTGTTCCTTGGACATTAGTTTTGCTAATTTGACAGTGTTGAAAAAGAATTGTATTCCTAATAGGAGTTCAAAGTGTGACTGCTTCCTTGCGCAAATTGCCTGTTTGCAGCAATCTGAAATGGAAGTATTTTATCAGCTTAGCTTGACACAGTGAATTTCTATTATCGGAAGAAAAAGAACTTCCAGTATCTGATTTCATGTTCCAAAATGTTTCAGTTCATTGTGAATCTCTGGAAGCATGGAGAAAACGTACTCTATTTCCAGTTTAACACGGCTACGAAATACCCTAAATCTGCAACTCTACAGATAAATGTCTGGGTTTACATACAAAGAGGACAAAACTCTAGTGAAATAATTAGCAAGATTTACTGTAGCGCTATGACTGCAGAAGAGACCTGAGAAGATTTAAATGTGCTGTTGGTGGCTGCTTGCTTCCTGGGTTGCTTGGGAAGCTTCTGATGCAGAACACAACAAATATCAAACAGTCCAATTACTGTGATGAAAGTGCTCAGTCAACACGCTGTGACCCATCAGTCAGGTCTGGCAGGGAAGCATTTTATCCATATTGCGGTTTGTGGTTTGCGCAGATATCGCATGCTATCTCAAATGCCTGTCCTTTTAAAATATATTGCACAATAGAGACTTGCAAGTTTTATGACAGCACAGATTCCAATCTTTTTAGTCCTTTTAATGAAAATTAATCATCATACTTTTTTTGAAGGAAAAAGACCAACCCTAAACTGTGCCTGCTGACAGAGTTCTGTGTATCACTCCTAATTCTTTTAAATGTGCTTTTCATGTTTGCAAGAAATATCCCTTTTCTCTCTTTGTCTGTATACCCCAATCTATCCCATAGATGTCCAAACATGACTGCTGCTGATCTGGCTATCTCCTCTTGACTGCTGTCTGCCAACATCTCCCTTCTGTGTGCTCAGGAATATGCCTCTAAAGAGCCTGAATAGAGGTGTGCAAGTGTTACTGGTTACAGGTTATTTATATATTCTCCTGGTGTTAAGCTACCCCCATCTTCAAAGCAGAGTCACCTTCCATAGAAAATCCTTCTGATCTGCAAATGTGGAGCATGCAAAGCAGCAAAATTGTCAGCCTGATGCCCAGGAGGGACAGCCTGTTAAAACTCAGTCTTTCCAGCTTCTTCACACCTAAGTCTCAAGGTGGTTTTTCACCTTATGCACACAGTGTCCACTTCAGTGGCCATGGAAGCACCCCTCCAGCAATTACAACAGCCTCTGTATCGGATCCTTGCCATGTGTCGTGTTTATTTAAACAGAAGGGAAGCTTTACACTCCATAAGGAGGGCCATGGGACTAGGAGCGTGTCTACTCTTTTAGGAAGGGAGAGCAGAGATACCAGGGAAAGAGTTGTTGCGAGGACAGGCCAGTTTGTTTCAATAGCCATTTTTTTGGTGATGCTAATCTCTGCCTGTTGCAGGGAGAAGTCAAGATCCCCCAACAGGGATGCCTGGCTGTGCCCTTCAGCGCAGCATGAGGCATGTGTTTCCTCCCCATCCCTGTGCCCCACCGGCTCCCATGCTGAAACAAGAGCAGTGGCTACCAGGATCACAGCCCTCCGGCACTGCAGCCACTTAATGGCTTTACATGTAACCCTTCTTTAATAAGTCTTGCCACAACGCTTACCCCGGTCTAATAAAGACATTTATTCCCACAGCTACATTTCTGCTCTTGCTGTTCACTAAGCAGTTGGTTTGATGAGATGATTTCTCGGGGTGACTCATATTGCACCCTCGGTTCACCCGGGTACACTCATGAGGCAGCTGTTCTCTGGGCAGTGAGTGTAGGTTTACAGCAAGCATTTCACATTTCATGCTGGCTACCTCCTCCCTTCCCTTTGAAGATGCACGAGGCAGGTGTCTATCGACCCTCTACCGTGAACACCTCCAGAAAAAGTGTCCCAAACTGCTACCGCGGACACTTGCAGCTCCTCCAGGAGCATTACTGATCTCAGCATCGCTGACCAAAGAGCTCCCAGCTCTGAGGCAGCCCCACCAGCACTCAGAATGAGTCAAGAAAATGGCCCCAAAGAGCTTAGAGGAAACCGTGGCGTGCAGCTTTCGTAAGAGAGGGCTGTGAGCCCTACAGGCTCACTCTCTGAGCTCAGTAACTACAGACTCAAATAACAGATAATCGGATCTTGTAAACTCATTTCCATTAGCTCCGCTCACCAATGGTTTATTTAGCTGTTTTACACACAGCAGACAAGGGCTTGTTCTATTTTCTTTGGCCCCGAGAGATAAAATTTTGTATTTGTTACCATGTATTTAATTTTCCGGGTTTTTTTCAGAATGATATAGTCTGTCACAGCTTTATTCCCCAGTGCAAACCTGAAAGTCATTGGGCCATGGCCTAACCCAGTTACATCAACTTATTCAGTGTCACAACTTGGCTCAGTTTTACAGAAAAGGCTCTTCAGTGAGTCAGCTTCCCAGTAAACCTTCAGGGATGTTAACCCACAGGCGGATCCTACGCCGGTGTGATATATGTATGGTGTTTTCCTTGGCTAGGAATAACACAGAACTGCTTCAGACACACTGTGCTTCAGCTGTATAAAATGTCTCTATTAGCATTTCTTGTTTTGTTTTCAGAAATAAAAGGAAATAACAATAGACTCCAGATCTCTTTCTCATTCATAGCCAAAGCTGGCCCGCATAATTAAAGGTAATTGCTAGCTTCTTAATAGCTTGGCATTTTCCGTTGCACCTTCTAGAGAAGAGAAAAATCCAGACGGAAGAACTATTGAATTGTGAATATTCATTCAGCAGCCTCAGTAAGCATTTTCCTCTTGTATTTAAGCCAAAACAGTAAGTAATGTAGGCAGGAAGCATAGAGAGCAATTGCTTACTGGTGACCAAAGGTAAGAAAGGTCAAACGTTTATTTCCTATGTTGCTCCTATGTGTGCAGTGCCCAGAATCTTTTAATTATATTTCATGGTACTCTGAACTTGTACAAGGACATAAAATATATTTATAGCTCACTTAAACTCTTGGTAATGAAACAGCTATCCTACGCAGGACCTCTGCTAATCAACTGAAGACTTTCTGTGCATTAACTTTAAAAATGCAAAAAAGCACTTGTTCGTTCTCCGAGAGAAATGCTTATCACAGTTTAAAGGCAACAACAAAGAAAAGCTATTTTTTTTTCCTTAGGTAACAGTTTGAATCTGTATCAGTTCACCTGTGATGTCTGAAGTACAAAAATACAATTTCACTGGCAATGCACATCTATTATAACTGTTATTATAGTGCTGGAAGCTCTCAACCACACTGTGCCAAACACCGAAGAAACATATAATAAAAAGATCACCCCTCTCTAAAGCTTTTCCTGTCTAAACATGTCATTTTCTCTCTTTTAGACAACAACAAAAAAGGGGTAATCAAATAAAGAGGTCTTTAAAGATTTCACTTAACTAATCATACTTGATGCAAATTTCTGATAAGCAGACTGAAAAGCTCCCAGACTACTCTGCTCCTGTAATGATACGCCTCACAGCAAACTTACCTTACACATCTTATACAAATCTTCCATGCTGGGGGTCTGCTTTAAGATTAATTTTGGGGAAGAAGATCAGCCAAACATGTTAACTGTTTCTAAGGCTGAGATTAAGGAAAGCAGTTGGTGCTTTACAACAGGACCAGCTAGCTACCTTTGCTTTTCCTTTTCCCCAGAAGCTGTCGGGCTGCGGCACGCTGGAGCGGGTGCTGATCAATGGGAGGGAGGCAGGCTGGCCGCCTGCTCGCTCGGGGCTGCGGCTCCCTCTGCACCTCCTGGGCCAGCAGCACGCATCCAGCCACCTGCAAAGCGGGGAAGGGGGCTGCCAGAGCACTGGGTTCCCAAACTGGCTGCTGCCGATTTGATGCCACAAACCAGAATCTCTGGGGTGAAAGTGGGGCCTTATGTTAGATTTGTAAAGACTACAGTCAAGTCCGCTTTACAACTGCGAAGCCAAACATCCCCATACTTAGGGAAAGGAAAAAATTCAAGTTGCTGGTGAAACCTTAATTCATCTCCCTGATGCGTGTGCATTACGATACAATCTTTAATTAGCCTATGAGGAAATTAATAATTATGTACTGAGTGCAGGATTTGGCTGCTGTACAGTAAATAATGCACCATGCTACCCAACAAATGATGCTGATTCAGCAGACATCATCTATCATATGCCCTGCAAGAGGCAAGGGGCCGGTGAGAAAAAAAACAGTCTAGGATCACACCATTAAAGAGTGAATATCAATAGTTTATTTGTGCCAGAGAAGGAGGCGCAAATCAAGACTGCACAAGAAATTTCAGTTCTAGTCTTTCACCTTCTTGCTTTTTCATGATGGACTATGCAAACATGAAAATATTTAGTGTTTCTTATCTGTTCCATACAGCAGACATGGTCAAACAGAAGCTGAACTGTGACAGGTCAGGCACCACCAGGAAGGCAAACTTGCTACCACGCTGGGCTTCACCACGACCTGCAGGGAGTTCGGCACGGCAAGGGGACGAGAGGAAAGCTCACCCGGCTTAGCTCAACCATGTCTTCTCCAACCTGACTAAAAACTGCTGTGACAGACATAAAAAGCAGAGGATGCCAAATCCTGCAGAAACAAGAACAATTATATTCCTTTCAAAGAGCTCCTCAAGCTGGACAAAATTCAGGTTTGAAATAGCCATGATTCTTCTGAGCTGCAGCAAATGCATGCCTGACATTTAAAATACTGGCTGTTTTTGTCATGGGTACAGCCAACTGCAGAGCCTTCCTATTCACTTGAAAGTGTGAAGGAGGAGGATCAGTCGGTGCTCCCAGGCTCTTGATGCCAGCCAAAGCGGTGAGCATTGGAGGAGGAGGAATGCTACCTCTCTACTGTTACTAATTGGGAGCCAAAATTGGAGAGCAAAGATACAGACAAATCCTTGATTTACAGTGAACCAAGACAAACAGGATGCTCTACTTCTGCCCTCAGATGTCACAAATAAAGCACAAAGCAAACAAATTATGGCTATATATTATTCTTGGATATTTCCACCTAAGCCCTTGCTTTCCTAACGACTGGGAGGGCAGGAGCAGAGCCTCAGGCATGGATGGGCGCACCAGAAGAGAGCCAAAATCCTGCTCTCAGGAAAGTAAATTCCAGCCATTTCCTCCACAAGAAGTTTACTACATGCTGCCACACAATGCTTTTATTGGCATTCATTAGTCCTTGAGGACCATTTTATTCATTTTTAGTGGCATTAAAACAGAGGTTGCCTTTTACAAGTGAATCGCTATACTGCTGGGCCTGTAGGAAGACGCTCAATTATCTCCAGTGTGTTAAAAGCTGAATCCAGACTCGATACTAATCTTAAATTGTAACAAACATTATTTCCCCGAGCCTTGATTAACTGGCAGTCTGATCCCCAGCTCGCAGCTGTCTTTTGGGAGGGAGGTTGGGGTATTGGGTTTGTTCATTTATTTTTATCATTGCCATGCAGCTTGGGAACCTGCAGAGCAGAGACAGTCACCACTGGGGTGCTCAGCAGTGCCTTACTTGCAAAACACTACTAGAAATGAAAACCAAAAGATCGAAGGCCCCAGTGTTCACAGTGAAGCTGCTCCTCTTTTTATATCTGATTTCTCCTTCATTTGGAGCTTCATTTGTGTTTAAGAACAGCTGGAGACCACAATTTAGCATTCACATTTAACTAGATATTTGTGGCACTTCCAAGTCAAATTAAGAAGCTTGTGACCTCTTGACATGTAAATATACTATAATATTCATTCCCAGAAACACCTATAAAGAATACAGCAATTCCTGAAACTGGGGCTTGTCCCTGAAATACACACACCTGTCTACATATGCACATACACACATATATATGTATTTCTTTATATATTTGACCCTCTCCCTTAATCAGCATCTCCAAGCCACTGAGCTTCAATGAATTCATGCTCTTGACTGTACTGCTTTGAAAAATACCACAGCCCTCATTCTTCATGTAAGAATGAAAATCTAAGCAAGTTTCATAGCTCTCTTTACAGTAATTTTTCCTATTTTGTTTAATTTTGTTTCAGAATATCATTTGGCAGCTCTTGCAGGTTGAGCCAGGGAAAGAGATTATGGTTGTTATTTTAAGCAGCAGGTGTAGTGATCAATGTGGAAATGTATGTATCCCTCTTGGAGATCTAGCTATGACAAATGGAGACAAGAGTTCCAGCATTACATGCAAAAATAAAGCTAGGTAATCGATAAAAAGGTGCTTCGGAGGGAAAAAAATGAATCCTTATTTCTTTTCTCTACTAATGAATGCAGCTTCACTGTTTTTCTACCAGGACTCTTTAGGGGCTGCTTTCATGCTGGCCTTCAGGTGAAGCATGCACTGGTGTTACCCCTTTGGTCAGCAAGAATCATCGCTGAGCAATGTGGAGCAACTTTCTGCAAAGGACAGATCCTGCTGGGATAGCAGTGAAGTAGAGGGAGCATTACTAAAGAGAAATCTTTAAAGGCCCTTGATGAAACTATCATTTTTACATGTCCTCTCCTAAAGATGGCAATCTAGCTGAAGTAAAATTTGTAGTGTATCCTACCCCTGGCTCCACTGACTCAAAGCACCTGATGCTGGATTCACGTTTTACAGAATCAGGTCCTGTGGAAGCTGGGTTTTCTGATTTCTATTTCTCTTTACAGTAAAACAAACCCAGCTTATTGGTGTCTTGGCCAAATCTGCAGGTTTAATGAGAATGACTTAACACTACCCAGTTTCTTCAGTAGCTATGAACTGCTGGGTAAAATGAGGGTTTTCTTTCCCTCTAACCTGGCTAATTTCAGAAAATACAAGAAATAGAATCAATATACCCCAACATAGCCTGGAAGGGAAGTGAGGCACTGGATGAAGTTCTGCACATATTACCCCATGTTAACTGTGCTTTTAAATGCAAGAAGCTGTGTTGGTCTGAAGGGAGGAAATTAAATGAGAATAGGAAAGGGTTGGAGAAGTGAAGGATCCTTAAGCAGCCATAGGAAATACAAAGGTGACATGTTAGTCAGGGAAGGCATTCAGTCTCTTTCTACTGCAAAGAGGGATTATCTTTGACTGCCCCTGTAGATAGATCAATTCTCAGCCTAGTTTCCATAGGCACAGAACACCTTTAAGCTCCCATTGGTACCGCTGATACTCAATGCTGCACTGTAAAAATCAGCCCAACTCCCCTAATCACACAGGTTACCAGATGCCAAACAACTCTCTTACACCCTTGTCCCCATTTATACAAGTTGCTTGCAGACCTCCCTCATGATTTTGATCATTACTTCCACTTTGGAAAGGGCCTTACACAAAAACCCACTTGTACCAATGACCTAAGGAGCATTTAGAGCCAGTGCCTATTTCTTCGTAGGTTGGGGGTGCTGAGAGCAAATGTATGGAAAGGTCTTGGTTGATAAACCCCTGTAAGACATGGAATGACATGATGCCTTTTGCTTTCTTACCAGAAGAGGATCACTGCATTTTATGAACTAGAGGGACTTCTGGTACTCCTGTACCTTACCCAAAGCCAAAGAACTTGAGTTCTGTTCCCACCTCTAGCACAAACCTATTGTACGACCTTCCACTCATCTCTTCCCTCCATAGCCCACTCACCCAAACCTGCTTTTTGTTTGTTTGGTTTGTTTTTAAACAAAGTCCTTGGACCACAGGTTAAGTCTCAGACAGGCAGGATGCCCTGCAGTGCATTACGGTAACAGAAGCTTCCTGGCTCTATGGATGTGCTACTTCAATGCCAATAACTAATAAAGCAGAATCAACAGTTTGCTGTGAGCATTTCTGGTGAGAGAGAACAAAGTACTTCTATCATCTCAAATGAGAAACAGATATCTTGAAGTACTCCAAATAACACAACCTCCTATGTCAGGACATGCCACATATTTCAGGAGCATATTTTCAAGCTTATCATGTGTGCCGATCTGTAAGTGGGGACAGCACCTTGCTGCTGGAGCCCTTGATGCTCCCAAATTACCATAGCACCTGGCTAGGAACAGAGACGTGATTCTTGGCAAATGCCAAGCTGGCGGGGAATTACCAACTCAAGAGTTGATTCAGAGCACCTACATTTCTTTGCAATAAGAGCACCTCAGGAAATCCTAGTATCTTCCTCTTATGAGAAACCTGGAGCATCAGAGAGCTGAAGGATGAAACCTGCTTCATGTGGAAACCAGTAAACCAGCTGGAAGATGGCTGAGCGTAAACTGGTTCAAGACACAGGCTCTTCTGCAAAGCCATGCAGAAAAACCTCAGCTGTTCACCTCCCGTTTCACTGCTCTGACCTCCATCCGGCCATCTGGGCGTTATGCTTCTTCAATCACTGAAGGCAACATCCAGCACTTGTAATAAGTTTGGCTGCTTGGCTGCTTACTCTGTGAAATCAGAGGTTTTGCATTTGTGCAGGGTGCATTGATTCCTGAACGCTAAAATAAACTGTGCCGACATTTTCTTCTGAAATGACTATCCGGACATGACTAATTTCTCACAAAATATGCCTGTGTCATCCAGTATCTTGGAAGAGCAGGTGCTTTCTTTTATGTCCCCAACCAGATGCACATTTCACCGTTCTCTGAGCACTCAGAGGCAGCTTTTTTTGAGTGTGTGACAAAATATGGTGACAGCTGCTGAAACAGAGATGCCTGATCTACCTTTTCTACGTAATCTGACTTCTGCAGAGATGAAGCAGCTCATCTCTTGGGGTGTGCAAGCCCTTGCAGGAGGCACCCAGTGCAGTGCTCTCATCCCAGCCACTGCCATTGCCTTGTTTTGGTCTCTTCTCTATAAAAAAGAATATGCCATCTGTTAAGCAAAGTGCTGCACGTACATTGCAATATACCCTGCAGCACACAACGGAGCCTTGCAGATTAAATGTGAAGAGAAGTGGCTGTGAGGGGAGAGAAAACTCCAGGTGCTGGAGCTGTTACAGGTGAGCCTAAGCATTTGCTTCCCCGAGGCAGCTACCTGTCAGGATTAATCTTGCTGAGCCCAGGAATGTGCCTTGGTAGACGCCGCACCCCATTCCAGGAAACCATAAATACCAAACCACACATGAAAGCATCTTCCTTCTGTGGAGCATGATTGCGGGGGAGTGACAGCCAGACGAGCATCAATCTTGCCTCGTGCTGGGGTTTTCTTAAGGTGTCCTTGGGGGAAACAAGGAAAGAGGTGAGCGTGGGTGCTTGCTGGCTTCCTCCTAAGGAGGCCACCAGGGGAACCCCCTTATTTGTTTCTCTGTCCTGGATCCACTGGGGACCCTGCTTTTTTATTTCCAGGTTAAAGGACGTTCTCTCTCTACCTCGTCCCAAAACCAACTCTAAGGGAAGGAAGTCCAGGGGAACCAAAGGATTATCTTTGATAGTCCCTCATATAAGTACTTTTCATAGAATCATAGCATCATAGAATCGTTTAGGTTGGAAAAGACCTTCAAGATCATCCAGTCCAACCATTAACCCACCCTACCAAGTCTACTCTAAGCCAATCAAGGGTAGACTAGACTAAACCATGTCCCAAAGTGCCACATCTACCCGTTTTTTGAACACTTCCAGGGATATTTGATAACGCATCCCAGAGGCAAAGCTGGGGGGCAACTGGGCTTCTTCTGAGTGATGCCCAAATGCCATACAGGAGGGGGCACAGAACAAGTAATGGTGCTCTGAGTAGCGCAATTTTGCTAAACAGGGTATCCCTGGCCTGTCACAGAAATGCACTGCAGGTGATGAACACTTATTTAGCAAAAGTGATTTAGCAAAAGAAACTCCCAGGTTTCTTTTCCTCTGGTTTCTTTATCATCTCACTAGGAAAAAAGACGGTTAAGCTTCCTGCTTATCTCAAACACCTTCCTCCCCTTAATTCCCCCCTCTTCCTCAGTTTCCCTGACTCTACTAGCTTTTTGTTTGGGGGCTGAAGTGTTTTAGGTCCGTTTATACTTTTCAGTTTGGAAAAGATGCCTGTGCACAGGCACTGCTTGATATTAGATGTTTAGTTATGAGACCAGCAGAAGGCCAATTCAAGACTGCTGTTTGGAAAGGCAAACATCAGGTGAGCCATGGAAGTCATCCCAGTGTCCCCATCACGTACCCGGAGCTGAGCCTGCTGCCCCGCGGGGCGCTGGGACCTGCTGCCGCCTCCTGTCTGCCTGAGGACACCCTGGAGGTCAGCGCTCTCCTGCAGAGCTGAGCCCATGGCCAAGGCCACCAACTGAGGTGACACACTACAATTTCAGGGGCAGAGCCCCAGCATGGGGAAAAAGAGGGTTCCCGGTTAATTAGGAGCTTCTGGATCAAAAGCAATACCTTTAAAGTCCAAACTCAAACAAGGGCCCCCCCCCAAGGGGGCAGCCAGTGCTGGATGCCAGGGGTGGCGAGAAGCAGCCAGCTCACCAAGCACAGGCTGGGACTGCCAGAGGGATACTGCTTACTCCAGAAGTGCTCCTTTCCGCAAACTCTGAAACAAAGGCATTTATTTCAAAACACAGCAGCATTTCCATATTTTGAGGCATGACCAGCCCCTGAAAGATTTCTTTCCTATTTCTACATAAATGCAGTATCTCTTAGACAGCACCTCACCAAACCCAAACCATGCAATGCCTCCATGAAACACCCACAGCCAAGAGCGGTGGCAGCAGGACATTGGAAGTGCAGAGCAGTTGTGTTGGGGCAACGCATCTGGGGACACAGGCATGGCAGTCCCCGTGGCCCAGATAATCATTGCTTCAGTCTTGTGTCAATCATTTTCTGTACAGAGTAGCCCCATATCCCTCAGAACATATCTTTTGGTACATGGGCCACCAAATTCAGATACCTTAGAATTTCAGGCTGGCAAGGTTTGCTTCATTTTATCATCAACTGAGAAAATACCTGCAAAATTCAGATTCAACTCTGGATTTTGTAGTCCAGGTTTAAATTCAGCAGGGTAGGACAGAGCTCTGCCTGCTGGGCTTACTCCACAGCCTGCTGATCAGCTTCCTTAAGCACCACAGTATATGTAAATAAATATATATATGCCTCTCTCCCCAAACAGTCCTTTTAGAGGCTGAAACCCTAGGTACTGTGGGTTAAATAAGTGAGTTCCTCTGACAAAGACAAATTTGATTGAATTTTAAACAAGGGGCCTTTAGAAATATCTAAAATTTTAACCATCAGTGTGTAACAGCTTCTAGGACATTCCCCACCTTGTAACATTTAAAACAATGATTCATCTTCATAAGAAATATGTAACTGTCTAAAACTAACTCTCAAATAATGTTAATTATCTGCATGGTCTGTGTTTCAGCATATGCAATTTCCAGCTACTAACATTGGACATTATGAAAGCTTTTACATGACATCAGCTTTCCAATGAGCAGCCACCTATAAAATACATAATTTTTAATCTGCATTTGATTGCCACAGCTTAAAAATCCCAGAATTTATGAGAGCTACAAATTGTTTTTAGACTGTGCAGTGTGGAATAAAAGCGAAGATTTTTTGGTTCAGCCTGTTGATATTTCCTGAAAACATGAAACAATTCTGAAAGGACAGATATCCTGGCTCACAGCTAAAGGTCAGCAGTCACACAGGGAGCGCTTGCTAAGTGTACCAAAATGATTGGGAAGGAAAGATTGGCACAACATTGCAGTATTATTAAAAAGTGATTTAAGTGGAGGGAAAGGAAGAAAAGAGAGAAACAGACAAGGATTAGACTCTCAACAAGTGACCTTTCATCAAGACTAGAAAAAAAGCCTTGTTCCTTGCTGCTTGCAGCCCCTCACTGTCAATCGAAGCACCACTTGCTCTTGCTCCCTCTTTCCGCCCCCTCTGCCAGCCATGCAGCCCCAACCTATGCTGCCGTCCCAGGCTGCACTGCCTCTGAACGCAACTGCTCTGACCAGGCATCACAAATCACTCCTCTGGCCTTTCCTGCATGGTCCAGTGGTTTTTCCAGGCTCATCTCTGTAACAGATTATGGAGGCACAAGTTTCATTGGGAAGGACAGGAATTCGAAAGTCCCATGACTTTGTGCAACACTGACATACGGATGTGTGATATGCAAAAGAAAAAGCTCATTTTCCCAAGGAATCTCCCCAAACCTGCCCAATGTTTATAGCTTGCTCTCAGCACAATTCAAGAACCAAAGCACTTTACTGGCTAACTCCTGTTCTGCAGCCGGCAGAGGGGGCAACAGGCAGCTCTCGTCCGTTTCTTGAAACCATATGCTTGAACAAAGTTCCTCTCAAAGTATTTCATTTTATAATAAGATACCAAAAATTTCCCATCCACTGAGATGACACCAGTTTGAAAACAAGCACATTCTGCAATTAAAATCCCTGAGGCACATATAATGTTGGTAGCATCTTTAAAACAATATTTAGTACCAGTCTCAACAGAGACTGTCCCAGCTCTCTCCAAGACTCCCAATCTTGTTTTCGTTTTTATTATTCATGTTTTTCTTTTAACGTATGGGGTATGTACAATTTTCCAGGCACATAAACTCTGACCACAGCCAACCTAGCAGCCTCCACTAGGTCCCCGCCACAGGCTGTGCACCCAGGTAACTACACCCCCCTCCCTGCCTGACCAAGAGCCCTGGGACATGAGAATTAACAAAGAATTTGTGCATATAATCCTGCTAATGAAATACCACTACTCCAACTTCAATGTCCTCCCTCACACTGACTTATGAAGAGCATATGCCCCCATCACTCACGGTCTGGGCCTTTTTTTTTTTTTCTTTTTTAAATTAAAACCAATCGGTTGTAGAGCAAAATACTACCTTTTCAGCTAAAAGGTTAACAGCAAGCCAATGACCACGTGTAGCTCAAATCTGATGCCCCCAAATCCTGCTAACTACAGTAAACTAAAGCAAAACAACAAACACACTAGTAAGCAGCTAAGCAATACTGTAGGCTGTTAAACTTTAAATTTAGCCCCGGCAGATCCTGGAGGAAGGGCATCCCAGAAGGCAGGTGTCCTCTGCTATGCAGAGAGAGCACTGAAACCATAGGATCCTATTCCACATACATCACTTCTGAATATATGTCTATACCTATCGTATGTCATCTGTATTTCATATGTATATTTTCTCTAAAAATACTTCGTATGAGATAAAGGACACTCTGCTCTTGGCCACAAAGTGTTTGCCTCAGAAGCAGCCAGTGAGACTGAAACAAGAGATTACCATCCTTACACCGGGACAAAGCCGTAGCTCAGACTAGAGGCACTCTGACAATTTAGGGCTTTACAGACCACAACCTGCAAGGATGAATTTTTCTCCAAAGCAAAATGCTGAATACTAGCATGGAGAATATTACTTCAGAGGCAGATTGCTGTAGTCTTGCTATTTTCTAGCTGGAGCTTCAGGGCAATTTACAAGTAGAGACTATTGCCACGATCAGTGGTTAGATTACAGAAGCATGATTTGCTGTGATGAATCTAAAAAAGACAGCTCCAGGCCTAAAGTTCAATGTGCCACACCTGCTAGCAGAGAATATATGAATAATCTGATCTCCAGGCTGCAAATACTATGAGAAAGGGTTGGACATCCTCATCCAGTGAAGCCTCCCCGACTACGTCCTCTGAAGGCCAAAAGAAATTGCTAATATGAAGACAAGCTGTGCATTGATACGTCTGCAACCCCAAACCCTGCACTATAAGCTGCTGCTAAGGATATCCAGCAAAACCAGGCATCCGGTGCCAGAAAGATTAGAACTCATCAATCTGACATTAAAAAACTCTTTCATTGAACAGCTCTAAACAGCACTACCTGCAAAAAGTCTTGTTAACTGTGAGATTAATAACATTAACTGGAAGATAGGGTGGTTTCTATGGCATTGTTTCAGGAGCTGAAGTGATTCCATTGCCTCATCACCAGAACTCCCTCAATTTTAAACCGTCTATGCAGTAGCTAAAGAAAAAAATAATAATAATGCTTATAAGTAAAGTCATGCTTGAAACTCGGACATAATACAATGTTTTTTCTTTTAAAATCATGTCTTGCATAAATTATAAACTCTATATTGATTGCAAGGGTCGTTAAGCAAACTAAAAAGGTATAACGGGAGCAGGAGACATCTTCTTGGCTTTGTGGGCTCAATTGGGGTTATTCCCACTGCAAAACACCAATGATCTGTGCATTATGGTCTGTTAAAGTAATACTTGGCTTACTGAACACTTACTTTGATGCTTAAATGAAACTTGGGTATGCACCACAGAAACAAAGCTTTATTTTTGTAAAATGGTAGGGAACAAAAACAAAAAAGGAAAGCCCTTACAGCTCTAATTGGCATCTCAACACAAGCATTCCCTTTTCATATGCTTGGTTTTGCTTACTGTTATTCTTATTGCTGTTATTATTATTAATCCACCAAAACATCACACTCATACTAAACCAGTTCTTAACTAGGCAATTTCTGCTTGTCAATATAATCCTCAAAGCTTCCATCAAATTTTGCACTCTTTTACATGACAGACGTAGAACTGTGTTCTTTGGAGTGTCTGTGGCAAAAATAAAGAGCAGCTATACCAGCCAGTGCTGCAATAGCCAGCGGAAGGAGAGGGTGCCAAGGCTGGTGGATGTTCCGCATTAACCCCTGCAAAGGGCTGGATTTCAGAGGTCAGCAAGTGCGCTCAGCGGCAGCTGCATCAGGTCCCATTCAGACATCAGTCTGAGCAACCAGCATTGTAAGGCTCTCTTGAAAATCCCGGTTATTGCTTTTTAAGGCAGGTGAAAATCAATTAATTTTGAGCTTTTAAAGGAATGCCTTTTAAAGGAATGCCAACCCTGGCCACACAGTTACAATGCATTTTGCAGCGATGCACTGCCTTTTCTTTCTTTTTAGTGTAAAAGCACTTAATCTTGGTTATCAGCTCCCTGAAGGTCAGGCTTATTTCTTTAGATGTATTATTTTCTGCTTGAAATTTCCAGTTCCACCTTTCTGGCTTTTACAGCTTCTTTTCCCAACTCCTATTCTTTCCATGATAACTCCACATGATGACTGTTGATAAAGTTAGGAGGACCGTGATTCTAAATGTCTGACCTTCTTCAAAATCTGATAATGGATACAGTTTCTGAATCATAGGTCATCTCAATTTTGCCAATAAACCATTTATTTCCAGTGGCCTTCAGACCTTGAGGATTACTGTGCACTGCAAAATGGATTCTTCAGGGAACAATAAAAGTGAGAGAGCCATCCTTAGCCTTTGCTTAGCACGTAAGGAGTGATACTGTACTTTGGAGAGTATGTCTGTCCACAACATCTTATGCACCACAGTCTCTAAGACCTTCACTGCTGTACAACATTTTCTGATGTTTGTATGAAGCTGAAAGTTGTACGTGTCTAATGTGAACTAACCTCCTTTTCATTTGCAAGCTATATGGAAAGGACAAGAAAAATTCATGCCTCCTTAAACCCTCCCCACCTACCAAGGGCTATCCAGTCACATTTACCATATTTTTCAACTTACAGCTCAAGGCATAGCGCCAAGTTTTACATCACTACCTCAAATGTTATGCTGCTGTGGTAAGAGCCGATTATGCCATGCTTGTAAAAGCTGTCTCAGTGCCAAGGTACACAATTTGTTGGTATGAGTGCGTGCCAGCCTCCTTCAATGGCTTCACTGAAATGGAGTTCTCAAAATGACTTGGTCTTGCACAAACCTCGCCAGAGGTACAGTTTCTATTGAAGGTCAACATTTCACGCAAACTGTTGAGCAGAGGAAGGTGTGTCGAACATGAATCCCTGGCTCAAACAGTGCTCGGAAAGTTAAGCAGCAACTGGATCCTGAGTATGGGGGAACCGAACAGATTTTACTTACTGTCAAAGCTTCTGTGCTGTGCTGTTAGGGTCGTCTGCACAGAGCGACCGGCCTCTTTCATCATGGCTTCAAATTCACTTCGGCTTTTGTTTGCAAAGTTCTCCTCCATCTCGCTGGTGCAGCAGGTATAGCCTTGGGGGCAGATTCGCAGGTGCTCCCCTAAAATGAGAGAAAATGTAGCTGAATATCCAGGTCTGGAAAAGGAAGGATTTCACCCCAGACAACCTCAGCATAAAAATATTCCAGCTCCATAGTAATGTGGATCTGCATCAGGCTTTTGCATGTTTACCCCCTAATTTGAGTTATTCTGCATTAGTACAGTGGTTGGTGCGAATGCAGCTACAAATTTTTTCACTGCTGACTGCGAGGGAAGGGAAAGTAAAGGAAATAAAATTCATACATAGGGCAAGGAAAAGAGAAATACAAGTGTCCTGCTCAAAGTCTGCCCTAGAATCCAGCTCTGCCTAGAATCCCAGAAGACATGGAAGTCTCTGATTAAATGACATATTAGTCATCCTCATTAGACTTAACATGTATATTAGAACAACTGTTTGAAACTACTTTGTCAAGAAAAAAACCCCAACTCCAACATGCCCCCCACCCAACCCAACCCTCCAAAAAAACCTATCCTGAGAAGGTATTTCCATGACCAGAGAGGTGAGACTAGCAAGTTTTCAAAAGACAGAGAAGTGCTGAATGCCAGTGAAATCTGTGTGACTAGTTCGCCTCCACGCATTTTGAAATCTGCCCATTTACTATTTTTTCAATGAAAAATTTATCTCCCAGAAAGAGACAAGACCACCCAAAAAAGGGTTGCTATGACAATCACTGGTTGAATATACCCTTTGCTACAGGGAGGGACAGGAAAGGTAAGAGGACTCGGCAGTCAAATTGAAAAATTCTTCAGTATGGGAGCTCCTCCTGCCCTTTGCAATCTCTTTATTGTGGAGGAGCAAGTGTTTGCATAGGCAGAGCCAGCAACATTTTAAAAATAATTACTTAAGTTTTTATGAGTCCTTACAAACACAGACACATCCACCTGCAAACACACCCTACGTTTCTCCCTAGCCAGCAATAAGAATTCATTTGAATGAAATCAAACATCAGGGTTACCTTTTTTTGAAGAATAAACCCCCCCTTGTTCCAAGCACGCACTGAGATAAAACAATTACAAAGAAGTTAACATAATTTGATTGGGATCGCCAATGATTTTGCTGGCAGTTTTACAGGACTGCTGTCTTAACATCACAGCTGAGCTCAAACGCATATTTAAAATTGTGTTTTATCTTGTGTGTCTCGACAGCTTCAATTCCTGAACCTGCACAGTCCTCCAGTTTCCCATTGAAGTCCTTAGCTATTTCCAGCATAGAGCCCTACGCAAATGGGTGCGTTAGGGTCTTCGAAACCAGCCATGCGTCCTACCCTTGTGAATGCCATGTCAGTAGTAGCCTGCCTAAGAGCAATTTTGGCAGGACTGCTCTGTAGTTGATGTATTTTAGGCAGAAGCCATTCGGGATGAGTTTGCATTTTGCTGGCCGTTGGGTCCCTGCTCACAGACGGCTCTGGAGCAACCTCTGCAGGGTGCTGGGGTGAGCCTGCCCTTGGAAAAAAGGTTATCGTGTGCATTTGCACCAACAGAGCAGCCTTCCTGCCTATGTGATGGGAATTGCTGCTCACCAGCTTTTGTAGGAGAATAACTCCCATATCAGGCTTGTGTCGTGCTCCCGGCTGAGAGGAGTGTCACGGAGGGCAGTGTGTCCCATGGGCTCCTGTCTCCCATGGGACCCCCCCTCCCGCTCCCCACAAGTACCCAGGCACCACTGCACCACACCATCAAAGCAGCAGGAAAAGTAGCAACCTGCCGCAATATAAAAAGTAAGAGTCAAATATAAACATCATGTGGCTCAATGCTTGCCATACCAAATGCAATTTAAGTTACAGTGCTTGCCTAAGCCTTTCCTTCCTTCATAAACTAGACTGTTGCAGTTCATTCCCTGAGCTCATTTCTGTAAAGCTGCATTGGTACAAGAAAGTCATTGCGATGATTGCTCACACGTGACAGACACGCAGAAAAAGGGAACTACAATTTTTTGACAAGACACAGCTTCGTTTCTTGTCATGGCAAATTAAAAATTTTCTTCTTGTCCAGCCTCTTCCATCCGATTTCTGCTGCCACAGGATTTCTGACAAGGATGGAAGTTTTGTTGACAGCTGTTTTACTACATTATGCATCCTTCCACGCTGCCCTTGGTGCCCTCAGGACAAAGTGAGGCCTTTTCAGTGCCCAGCCTCTCTGAAAGGCCTCTAAACAAAGAAATGGATCCCAAAGGATCCCAGTGGTTCCCAATGACTGCCTTTACCACCTCCCACTGGCTCAGTCACTGATAAATTTTGCAGATGAGGTCCTGGTCCTGCAAGCCCTTGCACTGGTTAGCACCCAAAAGCACGAGCACTCCCACCGCCTCTCCGTGTGCCATTACCCACCAGGGCTTGCAGGTTCAGCCTAAGCTGAAAAAAATAAAATACTTTACCTTTTGGTAAAGCAAGATAAAGCAGTGGGAACCCATCGCTTGGGGAACTCCCACCTCCTGGCCTGCTGCCCGTAGGCAGGGCCTGGCTGCGCCATGGTCTCCTACCCCCTCAGGCAGGATTCTGGCAGGGGACCTGCCTGAAACTAGGGAGAGCAAACGTGGCCACCCCAGCAAGGAGACACCTATACATTCATCAAAGCTGCCGGTCAGGCCGTCCCCGCACACAGGCTTGAGAAACAAAAGAAAGGGGGAAAGTGCGGGGACTGCTTCTGGGGAAGAAAAGGGCCTGCCCCCAGGAGGAAGATGGAGGGGAAGGAAGGGCCCAGTGCTGCGCCCGAGCTCCCTGCCGAATAATCAAGAGCAGCAGAAGTGCGAGGCGGGATAATTAAAATGTGACATGACCAGACAAAAAACCTCCATGCTCCCACCCCAGGCAAAGCAGAGAGCATGTTTCAGCAGGATGGCATTGGTCCAACACCTTGCTGTGCTAGCAGAGCTTCAAATAACCTCCAGCCAGCCAGCGCCACGGAACAGAGGGGGAAAGAGACAGAGGAAAAAAAGACAGAAAGCAAGGGAAAAGTCACACCTGCAGCTAAAACGGCTTAATTTTACACCATTTTGTGAACTGAATATAGAATTTTTTTAATGCTTGAACTCAGAGCAGTTTCAATCCCTTTAGAAGCAACATTTATCTTAGCTTTCTGCAGGCATTTGTACAGGACTCAGCACTACAGCACTTTATCTCAGTGGGAAGCAAAGTTTTTATCATTTGTCTTTGTAATTCAAACTCAGTGCACACAAAACAGTCTTACAGCACTATGAAAATGCTTTGCTTTCTTTGCTTTTTAACCTGACCCACCCTGGAAACATTCACTATTATTATTTAACCTTTTTTTATTGACTCCAAAACAAACACACTCTAGACCGTATTTTTGCTCTCCTTATATTTCAAAGTTCATTTGTTTGCTAACTTGCCGTTATGTCATTGCTGAAGTTGCACTATAAATATCTCTGGGTTCACTTGGCAGCAGATTATCTGCAGATATCTATGGAGAGCTAGAGGTGTTTTATGAGGAGTAAATCTGCAAGACACAGTGCGCGTTCTCCTCTCCACTGCTGCGTCAGAGAAATTTCCCCTTGTATACAGCTGACATGTTGCTAACCGCTGGCTCGAGAGCGGATGCTCCCAGCCCCTGGAAGAGCTTTCCACAAAGCAAGTGAGCACGGCAGAAGCCAAACTGGCAGCAAGGAGAGGGCTGCTCCAAATCTCCTTGAAGATAACAGATACACTCCCAGTGACTCAGGCCAACTCTGGGTCAGGCCCAAAGAGAATTACACTATCCCATATCAGTCTGTAACTGAAACTCAGCCATCTCTCCCCAGCCTTTGACTTGCAACCCCCCAGCTGAGCAGGTCTGGCAGCGGAGCACGGAGGTGCTCAAGGTGCATTGGATGGCTCAGCTAACACCAGCTCCACCCCGCCCTAAGCACTCTGGATTTAAGACACATTGTAAGCAAGAGAAGATGCACTTTGGGATGCTGGGCTTCCCCTCAGAAAACTATCGGCTTGCCCAAGCCTTCAGCAGCCAAAATGCGTGGTTCAATCTGGGTCCCCCTGGAAGAGCCGGCTCTCCTGCAAAGGCTGCTGAAGTCTGGGTGGGATGTAACCCACTGACTTCACAATCTCTCAGAAACGGACACAGGGCAGAGCATGCACGAAAACAGCATCGAACAAGTATCTCATTTATGATTAACTGCCCTGGAGTGGAAAGGAATAGGCAGGAGACTGATGACAAGAAAATATCACACTGCCTGGCTACGGGCTTGGATCGTCCTTCAAACACCCTCTCAGCTGGCTGGGTTAGCAGATGATTTTGGCTATCAAATTCACTACTGCATTTGAGAGTGCTGAATATTAAATCACCTGACCACTTTACCCTCGAGGACAGAGCCAGGTTGCTTGGTGGCAGGGTCCCCGCAGGGGGAATAGCCCTGCCCGCAGCCGCCACCACCATGAGCTGAGACAGGGCTCAGCTCTCTGCTTCTTCCCCCGCGTGCACCCGGCCTCACTGCCCTGGCCCACGCAGGCTGCCCTTGGCCGTGGGCCCGCCTGCCACGGGCTGTGCCGGGAGCCGCTGCGGCCACGGCGTGTGGTCTAACACACCGGGGCAGCTAAATGAGTTCAGAAAAGCTCTCTAGCTGTTCACTGCTGCTGCATTTCACCCCACCATGAGGCTCCATAGTCACGAAAACAAGAGATAAGGGCAGTCCCAGGGGTGTAAAATGCAATACTGAGAGAAAAGTCCTCGGCTCCTTTAACCATGTAAATAGTGCTATTTCTATCCCTCTCACAGGATGTTGGAGATTGAATTCATTACAACGTTTGCAGAAGCTTTGGGGTTATTTGGATGTGTCAGAGTATCTAAATGCAAATTATTACAAAATCATTCCTCCCAGAGGTTAATTCATTTCAGGCTGTGATAAATCTGTCATGATTCTTCCCTCTTATTTGTAACTGTCCTCCCACTCACTCTCCAAACTGCTCCAAAAACTCTCATGCTCCTAGACCAAAACTGAACCCTGGCTGCCTCAGTCTAGCCCCCCATGCCAGGGCACCTACAGCCCAACACTCCCCCCGCCTTGGGAGTTTCTGGGTGGACACGTCTCAGGCAATCAGGCTCGCTGCAGTCCCATGCTGCTGAGACCCCCCTGCCAGGCATGCCAGGATGCAGCCCCCAGCCACGTACAGCACCTGGCAGCTGAGGAACTCCAGTCCTTTCCTACTATTCCTTGTAGGCACTACCATCTGTTGGCCTCTCCCTCTTCACACCTAAATCCCATCCAGGCTAATGAGCATCACAGCCAGGAACTGAGGACAAAACAGTGTATTCAGACCATGGCTTTCTTTTTTCCCCTCTTCTTTTTTTTTAACCATGTCAAGAGTGTCTGCAGCTGATGCAAAAAGAGCCTGGAGGTGGTACAGATGTTAAAAATACCTTGCAAAGAGCTAGTGCAATGAAGGTAAATCCCCTTCCTTATGCCTCCAGCTTTTCCTGCTTCAGGTGTTCCTGTCCCCATCTCTCTTGAAATACATATCTTTAAAGAGAACAGGATTTAGCGCATGCTGATAAGTAAGTAACAGCACAGCCTCTAGCACTAGTACCACGATGCTACCTTGAAACCCAGTCTTGTCACAGATACCTCCTAGAGAAAACAGGGGTACCCAAAAAGCATTCGGGCTAGCAGACAGTCCTGGCTGAGCACCCTAGGAAGAGCTCTTCATGCCCTTTTCATTCTAGATGCACTAAGAAACGTCAGCTGGCAAGCCGCTTCCAAACACCTACGCCCCATAATATTTGTGTAAGGTGTCCGGGCGTACAGCTGGTCTCTCACAGTAGCTGCTAGCATCAAACTGAACCGGCTACCAGACTGCTCTATTAAGGAGAGTGCAAATCAGGAATTTTCCCATATTGCAAAGGCAGGTGTTAGCTAAGCGCTGTGCAGCCTGTTTCTTTGATTTGCAGTCAGCTGTCGGCAAAATATGATATCTTCTATTTTTTGATTATGTATTAAGAGTATCGTCTTTTTTGACTTCAGTTTGCACATAATGTCAGGGGAGTCATAGCAGGCCTGAATATTAAGTATTGTATGGCAAACCTTCACACTTTGATCAAATGCAGAGACACGTTCTCCTCGGTCTTAGCGATACCACGGGTTGAGGATATGCCATGGAGGGGCAGGGCTATGGGCTGGCCAAGAAATCAGGGGCAGAATATGGTCGCAGGGCTGTGCTCATGTGAATTCCCTGCACTTTCATACCAAGAAGCACTCTCAGGATAAGAAGCAGAGGTGGCAGGGTGTAGCTGGGAACCAGCCCTGCCAGGGACTCGGTGGGCATCTTGGATGAGCCAGACCGGGAGCTAACGCAGCAAGGGGGAGAGGAGAGCCAGAGAGAAGCTGTCTGCTTCACCAGCACCCCGCAGGAACCCCCCATGGACCTCAGCACGTGCTATGTAGCAAGACCCAGGTTAACCTCAGCCAGCCCAAGGCTGCCACAGAGCAGTGTCACAGCTCACACGCTGAGGACTGCGGGGAAGAGGCAGGCACCGTCTCACCTGCTGCACCCACGCCAGCTACCCCACGCACATCGCTGCTGCCTCCCAGCCTCGGTAAGGTGAGAGGGATTTGGCTTTATCACAACCAACTCCTATCTCTCTTTGCTGCTGCTGAGGGAGTAGCTGGATCTCGAGGGACTGATAACAAGGGCATGAAGTCTTTTCAAGCAGCATGCCACAGGTCTGAATTTGTCCCGTGTCAGCAGCTTTTATAATGCCTTTCCATCTGACAGCTGATCAAATAGCTTGTGCTGAGATGAACTAATGTTTTCATTCCAGATAAAGAAAACAAGCACTATGTTCCACGTCAGTGATAAAAACAGCAAACTGGAAAAAATAGCTAGAGAATATGCTTATTCTGTTACAGCAATGCATGTGTTTAAGATGAGACAATAGCAAAACATTAAATGCTTACTCCCACAGCTCGTCATTTAGACCAGGATTATACCAACAGAAGTGAACAACCAAGAGCAGATAATCCGTAAGATTTGCTCTTTCCACTCCTTACCTTTCTACTCCTACCAGGATTTAACAAACTATCAAAACACTGTTAACCAAATAAGACAACTTAATCTGGCTACTGCATGGAGTTGGCTCCCTACCAGGTTAGCACTGTTCTGTAATTGCATTACGGTGAAACCCCAACACAGCGAATAAATACAGGTATTTCTGAGAAACGTCACAGCTGGCAAACCACTGATGGGTGCAAGGGCTTTGGGACTGCCCTGTTTCCTACCAACACAGGCTGTTCAAGCTGGGAGGTGGGTGGGAGGGTGCGGGGCAGGCCGAATGGGAATTTCCTCTGTATTTGTTCTGTTCGTGTGTCGAAATACTTCACGCCCCGAGGCTGTCAGCTCAGTGTCATGCTCACACACTAGAAGTGTGGTATCAATTTGTTTAATCCTAGACCCTGATGTCAGAGGAATTTATAAGGCAGGCAAACATGGGCAAAAAAAGTTAATTAACAGAGGAGAAAGAGCCACCTCTCTGTCCTGGAAAAATCTTAAGTACAGAGTAGATAAGAATGCCTTCAGAAATGACAGTCTGAAAATCCCAATGTCATCTGTGTACGTTACAGTGGCAAACTGCCCAAAGGAAGGGAACAGAGAAAAATGTCACAAATGCTGACAACAGACTTGATTCTTACTGAAAAGATCTGCACGAAAGCACTTCACCCACGCATTGCTCCTTTGGGTTTTGGGAGTGTCTTCTGAATGAAACAGAACACCCCTTCCCATCACTCTGCTCCCCCAGTTTCTCACTCAGGACCTGGATCTGCCCTTAGCTACATGGGCCTGACTCTGCCTCTGAGCTGTGCACACACAGCAGGAATCAGCACAGGGTGCAATGATCCAAGCCTGTGTTTAAGGACAAAGTAGGAAATGCTTTATAATTTGCAGTAGAAGATATCTTTTTCAGCGGTTTGAGAGAGAAATGAAAGAATGAGGGCCAAATCCACACGTACTACAAGCAATGAAAGACCTCTGTCTAGCAGAACTGACTGAACATACCAAAACCCAGCGCTTCTCAGATCCTCTTCTGGGCACTGGACCCACTGTTGGGGAGCTCCTGAGCAGGTCTCTGCTCCAGGAAAGGAGATGATCCATTATGAAAGCCTTCAAAGGGGAGCCAGGACATGGTCTACAATTAGCACTCCCCACATAAATCAATCTTGAAAGAAGCCTTCAGTTCAGACTAGACCAGTTGCAAGGATCATGGAGAAACACACAGGGAGTTCACTGTTACACTCTTTCCTCTCCCCTTCTCTGAAAAACAGAAAACTCTTAAAAAGAATCTTAGACAAGGGAAGAATTATCTTGTCTCTTCACATAACACTCGTGGGGACGTATTGAAGTTGTGTGTCGTAATCCATCACTTCAACCTCTTTCAGAGCTGTCCTGAGCACATCAGCTTCTCACCAGATGTTTTGGTTCTTTTTTTTTCTTCTTCTTCTTCTTGGAACAAAGAGTCATTTTATCCTCAGCTTGCTGCAATCTAAAATAAGATCAAACTGGAAACCTATCACCCTTATCAGATGCAGCTTCACTGGAGGCTTCATAACAACATAAATATGTTACTACATAAGAGGCAAAACAATTCATTAAGCAGAATCTTTTTTTCCAATTTCTTCTCAGAAAAATATCTACTGGAGAAACTGTCAGCTCTTCCCTGTGCCCTGGCAGCTTGCTGCCAGAAGGATCAGACTGGAAAAGGAATCTTGGTAGTAAACTGAGGATTGAAGATGCAATTGCCACTAAGAGGTTTAAGAGGTGAAAGCTTTTGGTTTATTCTCCACTTTAAAAAAAAAAAGCTTTGGGGCAATAATTTGTATAATCCATGACAGGAACTTGAGGAAGCATTTGGTCAAAACCAAAAGGCTTTTCCAGTCCCCCTGCTGAAGCTCTGCAACGGAAATGGTGATACTGCACTTTGGGCTATTTTGGGATAAAGAGACTAAGGAGCTTCAGCAAGCTTGTAAGATTGTTGCTCAAGAATGGGGAGCGCTCATGGCCAGTCCCAATCATTTCAGTGCAAAGAACAAACCTGGATTAACCTCTCATGGAGAAGTTAGCATTTAGAGAATATTTCCTTCTAACCCCAGCAAAGCTGCTCAAGCAGTAGATGCTGGTGTGAAAACCATGAAAATCATCTGTCTGGGTTTCAGACTCATGCTCAACAACGGGCTCCTGCAAGGCACCCCCTATTTCTTATCCCTCTGCCACCCTCACAGGATGCTGTGATGAGCAGGACGTACCACACCAGAGGAGGAGGTTGGGCATGATGCACAAGTGGGCCGCTACGGCTGCCCACCCTGATGAGCCACACTCCTGGTTGCTAGCTCACCTAAGCAAGGACCGCACGCTGCCTCCACCTCCTGAGCACAGCTACAGACACTGTTGGTAGCACTGGGGACTTGCAGGGGCAGCTCATTCCCTTCCTGCAGGAGGATGTGTTCGTCCAAGAAGGATCTTGCCTTCTAGCAACAAAAATCTCCCAAGGGAAAATAAACAAACTAAAAAACCTCAACCACTCTGTCTGCTGGTAACAATGAAAATGACTCCTGAGTTTGCAAAAAACCTTGTCTTTAAATCGTTATTAAACAAAGTACTTGGATCTGACTCTGATTCTGAGAGTTCGCAAAACCAAAATGCCTATGCCTGAAAATTTAAGAAATTAGGTTTAATGACACTCATTAATCTTAAATTCCCTAAATGTGTGTACACTTTTCAAAATTAAAAATAAAAAGATGCATGTAACGAATTGTCTGAACCCCACAAATTCAAGATCATCCTCTTTTAGATCTTTGTAAAAATTTAAAAGACTTTACCTACGCAGAGTTGCTGGCTTGCGCCATAAATTAGGAGTGCTTATACCTCCTCTAAAACTCTTTGCTGTATGTGTTGGCAAGGATGTGGGAAGGTGCAGGATTGGAGGGGCAAGTTCTGGTTGCTGTGGGCTTTTTCACATTGCAACTTGAAGCTTTTGTCAGCCCTAGAAATACTTGGCTCTTCTTCAGCTATTGCTTTGCTTTATTTGTCTCATGAATGATTTGGCAAGCAGCAAAAGTGCTGAACAACTGTGGAGCCCTTTCCTACAATTTGAGTCACCATGAAAGGAAATGGCAAGTACGGGGTCATCTTGTGGGAACATGAAATTGCAGACTTCCAGTTTGACAAAACTGATGCAGCTGATGCATGGATGGATGAGTACCAGCATCAAGGCTGGAGTCTGCAGAAGCCTCTGGCCACTGCATGTGAGAGATCTGCAGCAGAAGGAATTCAATATGCTGCCGTTCAATTCTGGTTGCACAAGAACGTAGATGAAACCTTTGCCATCATTCTTCTTTTCATGTCTCTGTCTGATCTTCCAAAAACAGATTACAGAAAGCTGCCAGTAAACCCAAAGATGCAATGGATATCCATAAGGAGCTCCTCTTGTACCCTTAAAATTAATCCAGGGGTATGAGGAGATGAGGGCACCAGTCTGTTCCTGCCACAACCGTTTCATGAACAGATTTCTGTTCCCACAAGAGTCAAACCATCACCTTTCACCCCCGCACAGAGGAGTGGCCCAGAGGACCAGGTTTAAACTGCGATGAACATTTAAAACTCGAATGCCCTGCTAGATCTCAGCATGGCTCATAGTGCATATGCCCAAAATTTTACCAGAGAAATTTATTTTAGGCAACTTCTGTTTGAAAACTTAATGGAAGTGTAGCTGTTCTCCCCTGAGCGTCAAGAACAGATGACTAAGAAATGTTGCCAGTATCTGTCTTTCAGTGAGATTAGTGTTGGGTTTGTGTGGTATCCTATTTATAACTTTGACAAACAGCTCACCCAATCATTTCATACTTAATCATAGCTGTCTGCCCAGCTCCCTTCAGAGAAAAGCTTTTCAAAAAGTATGTGCCAACATAATATGAACAAAAGGAAGCAAACCACAGTCAAGAAAAAAGATGTTGCTCCCAAAACCAGCAACCAGCAAAAGCTCATGAGCTATACAGAAACCAGGTCTTGGTAAATCATAAGGCATAATTACAGCATCATTATTCATGGGACTGCATAGCTATAGTTAGTCAGTGTTTCCACTGTAAACCCCTATTTTCATAGAGGTTTGCAGCTCAGCTGCAAGGAATTAGTCTGTGATTAAATTTGGCAGTAGAAATTTTAGAGCAAGGATTTTTTTCTTAAACCATTTAAAGATTTCTTTCCCCCCACCTTCAATTCCCCTCTTACTTCTGAGGCTGTAGCAGTACTCATAAAAGAAACAAAAACCACTTCTGTGTGCTCTTTGATGTTTGGTTTCTGTACATGTCTCTGTGTGGTTAATGGGACCAAAAATATCAATTTAGCGGGGATTTTCAAGTATAGAAGTCTTAAAAAATTGAAGTTGTGATTCCCACAACAATTACAACTCAACTTTCCTTTGGATGTATTCATAAGTATTACTATCTATGGTGTTAATTGCTGTGCATTAAGGGGCCTTTACATTCAGAGTAAACCCTGCATATTCATCTAGTGCTGAAGACATGTTTACATTTTATGGGATAGAGCTGTTAAATTTCTTTACATCTTTCCTTCTTTGAAATAACATTTTCCAGGCATTATAAGAGATTACTTTCTGCTGGACTCGCCCCTGAGCCCTGTGTTCGCCCAGCTGCCTCCTCCCCGCCTACCTGACTCTTCCATTAGGACTCACATTTCCGCACGTACACAGGCGTGGTTGGGACCACTAAGAGGGAGCATGAGGAAGGGAAAGGGACACGAGAAACATCTCAGTGGGCCATTTTATCCCAGACCATTAAATAGAGCCTTTCACAACATTTTCACCTACTCAAGAGAAACAGACTGCTGTTTGCATTCGTAAGGACATCAGAAGAATGCATTTGCTCTTTTCCAACTAGCCCTGGCTGAAGTGTCCTAGAGATTCAGCAGCCCTGGATATGCATGAGATTTACTTTCACACATATGGACCACACGATGGCAAGGTACAGCAATCTCTGGGCACTATGCCTGGCTGTCACTGCATGCCACAGGCAGCATACATCAGAGGGTAACTGCTTCAAGTGCAGTCCCAGCTCAGAGTGGTGGAACAGTTACCCAGCTTGAAAAAAAACAAGTGTAAAACCATGAACTTGAAGACTTACAAGCCTCAGTCTGGAACCACATCACTGTGAACGGTCTGAGTGTTTATACCAATATCTTGGTGCACAGGTTTTTAAGGAACAGACTATTTTATCTAGGCAATTTGATTTTCTAGTGAAACAGATGCCACCATGTAACACCACCATGCTTCAAACCCTGTATTCTTGGACCTTGACGTTGGCTTATGGGAAACTGGGCGACCTCTGAGCTTCTAACACCTTGCAATGTACATGCCTTCCTTGGAGTTCGCCACCCCAGCACTAATGAGCTTCCCCTCGGACAGCTTGGCAGAGGTGACAAAGATGAGAGCGCTTGCAAGGTATCAGGCAGCATTCCCAAGGGCAGCTACCACCAAGCTCCCTGCAATCCCAATGCACTCTTCAGAGGACTAGAACAGCAACACCATCTCTTCTGATTGGGAGGAAAGCAGATACACCACCACCTTGACCAGTATGATTTGTGAAAACCATAAAAGAAAAATTCTCCTTTTAGACTGAAAGTACTTATCTCTGCTAGAAATTGTAGCAACTACAGTATTTTATGTTGCAGTGAGGATCACTGCAGAGAGAACTCCTGCCATGTCTTAAAAACAGTACAAAGCAGAATTCCTAGATACACTACTTGAATCTGCTTTTCAAGGTGGTAGTTACAAATTCAGAGGCAAATGAACTCAGTAAGATTACTCATGTACCTTCAATCATTTACAGGAATGTTGGAAAGATGTTGGCTTCAGAGGGCTGCATCACGCTTTCCCATTATTAACCTGACATGGCATGTTCATAGAGTAAGAGACTGTAATGATGCTGTAACTGGTCTCCGTAGAATATGGTTATGATTAGGGAGTATCTTAGAGAAACTGTCACTCATTAAGCACTCTGCTAAATGCATAAAGATGGGTGAAGGAAAAGCTCTGCAATTTCAGGAATTTATAACCTGAAAAAGGTCCATTCTTGACATTTTGGTTATTGGGTCTTTTTCACTTGAGTGTTGCTAAGAAGTGGCAGATTCAGTTTAAATGCAAACTGCACAATTTTTTTCTTCACCTCTTTTTCCTTGAATGTAAGTGTTCAGTCTTCTGCAGCCACCTTAAAAGACATCATGGGCCAGTCAATAAAAGATGCAACTTTTAAAACCTGAATTTAGCTCTCCCAATACTGTGTATCCAAGTAGGTATGTTATTCCCACCTGGGGAAATCTGTAGTGCTTCAAAGTGCATCTCATACATCAGGTCGCAGGTACTTAACCACGTCTAAACCCAGGATCCCAGTCAAAGTGGCAAGCTCTCCTTTTGATCCTTCTGTTCTCTGAGCTCACTGAGATGCTTTTGCTCTTGAATAATCACATTCTTTGTGCATCACGGCACAGTAACATTGTCACCATATTCTTCTTTCTTGTCTTTGCAAGAAAGAAGGGACCATCCCCAGAATTCAGAAAGCAGTTTTATCAAGTCTGCACGTCAACTCCACTTCTAGACTCAGTTAAGCCAGCGGGAAATGTTCTTGGCGCTCTTAAAGATGTGATATACTACCTCCACACATTCACCAGTCTGGCCACTATTAGCATAAGTCATGAATGTAATTCAAAAGCACTTTCTCTTTTTTTTAAGATCTTAGGAAAAATTTAACACCAGTCCGACCAGTAAGTAAATGACACTAGGACCACCACGACAATCAATAGGTTTTTCAGCAATGCCTTACAGCATTCTTTCCCCTGGCCCTGCCCACCTCTTGGCTTCTTTCTGAGCTACTGACATAAAACCAGGTACCCACAGAGAAGCAAAGGCTTCCAGAGCAGAAGACTGTGTTCTGCAGGCAATCATACTTGTGTGCAGGTTGCTTGCCTCCTACCAGCTAACTATGTGGCCTTTACCAACCGATCTGGATAGGAAACTGGAGAGGATTTTCTTCTCTGAGGTAGAGAAGAGAACTGAAATGAACACTGTGCAATTCTCTTGGTTTAGGTGTTTATAAGCAAGTCATGTTGCAGCCTTCAGGCTTCCCCAGACTACTGCTGAGGGACTGCTCCTCTCCTACCATATGTGCTCACACAGCTTGAATGCCAGTCACGGTGAGCCTCAGTGAACCTGCACTGGAGAAAATCCAAGTGGAAATCTCACAGGAACAGGTGTTGTCACTGGGGATGCTTAGAAACAGGCTGGACAAACAGCTCTAAATATACTCTACTGAGCAACTCTTATTTGCTGTATTCGCTGAGACCACACAGTCTCAGAGGACTCTTTCATTCTCCGTGTCCCAAGATGTTATGGCCAGTCCATCTCCGTGGCTAGGGGTTAGGCACTGGGAGAGATTGTAGACAAGGTTCTTGCACCTCCTCGGGGAATCAGGACACCACATTCATCAGGACGTGAGAGTGACAGTGAAGCATGCTTATTCAGCATTAGAAATAAGAGGGTGCAACAAGATCTGCACCTTTAATTGCATCCTCATTCCTTGTGACAGCTGAAAACCCCTTAATTAATACACTTCACACACTGTTTTGATCCAGTTCAAATTCCAACCACCAGCAGAGTTTGTTCGTCCCATTCTTGCCAAGAGCCCCCCTGGGATTTGCAATGCCCATCGCTCGGGCTCGCTCGAGCAGGAAGACGGCAGTGCATACCTCTCCCCCAATATGGAATGCCCACCTTCTCTCCTTTCTGAGTATGACTTGCTTCCTCAGCACTCCAGATCGCCCTCCCTCCCTTGGCACTTAACCCTTTAATAAACCCTCTCTTCCACCCATCCTTCAGTCCCTGTCTCTGAAATTTGACCGTGAGACTTCTCTGTTACATTTAAAAAATAGAAGTTGCTGGTCTCCTGCAATCAACAATTCTGCATGTCCTCAAACAGCTCATCAGCTGTGGAGCATACTGCATTACTACAGGAAGGAGAAGACCGTGTGGCTGATGGGCAGCTCGACTGTCGTCTCTTCCTGTTCCTTCCCAGGCTCTTCTCACTGACCCAGATTGTCCAGTCACTCTATCTCCTTCTTCCTCTTCTTTGACCCCTTTCCTTCCACTCCGATCCTGTGGTTCCCCGCATTAGTGCTGAGTAAGCAAGCAATGCTGGAGTAGCAGAGCAGCAGCTATGCTCTGAACTCCACAGCTCTTGTGAGCCAAAACCTTTGACTTCCTCAAAGTTCCCACTTCCCTCACAGCACGTGGCAATCACCTGGCTTGCCTGACATGGAGGAAATATCCCTGCTTCTATCCCAGAACGACCTTTCACTGACAACCGGCTCCTCCCTCTGCTTACAGAGTTCTGCATCTGCCTTAATAAGATATTTATTAAGGTGCACAAATAACAAAACCTGCACTTTGATCAGCGATTGCCTTAAGCCAGCAGAGACACTGAACTACTGACTTCTGAGGCAGCAGCTGACAAGGGGAACAAATGGGAACAGATCAGATCTTCTTGCAGAGGAGCTGCTGTTAGAATTCCAGCTTCTTTTCAATGTGATGCAAAGCACTTGCTGTAACTTCAGGATGTTGCCCACCTGAGACCTGAAGCTGCTCTCACTGAAGACGATGGCAAAACTCCTGCTGACTTCAAAGGCAGAGGGACTGGACCCATAGTGCTTTCAACTCTTGTAACCCAGCTGTGTGTTTAACAGCAGGTTAGCCAAATCAGGAAGAGCTTTCATATCCATCAACCCTTTTCTGAACAGCAGAGAGAGGTTTGTCCAAACGTAGGCAAAGCCTTTTGCTCAATTACTTTAATTACAACCACCATACAGCAATTTGTCCTGATGTCAGGAGCTTGAACAAAGTGCAGCTTTTCAGAAGTGAAGCATGTTGCAAGTAAGATGCTTTATAGGTGCTACAGGCCTGAAACAACAGTTCCTCCAAGATGGCCTTCGTATACTCTGTGCCAAATGGTCAACTAGTTCCTAGCTATGACCCTTTAGACCCTGTAATTAAGATACTAGCAAAGGTGAGCTTCCTTCACAAGTCCTGAAAGTATTCTGATTTCCTGCTTTTACCTGCCAAAAGATGTGGACTCCTAAATGGATTTTAGGGTTTGTTTTTTTTCCCAGCCTGAAATGTGATAGTTCAATAAAGGGATCTAAGGATCACAAGAACAAGTTAGCATATACTTCCTGAGGCACTTCAAAGCTACCAAGATTTCACATGAAAACAAAAATAGTAGAACACAGTTTCAGGGAAGGAAAATGATCTCAAAGCCTTATCACTCTCTAATGTGGGCAATTTTCAATGTGTCCCTTATCCATATTATCTCCTTTAATTCCTAGCAAATTCTATTTTCATTGCTGATTTGTATTCAGAGGAGCCACACGGAGCAGCCTGCAATGCAGCAAGCAGTACTGTACTTTTCAGGACTGTTGTCATTTGGGAATATCCTACTCCTTCCCTCTTCCTTGGATGCTTCACGCCCCGCAAAGGCCCCCACACCACTATTCCAATTCTGATGGATCTCTGTCGTCTGTGGAAAACTCTTCACTATGCTCAGATATTCATCTGAACAAAGGGAGAGCAGGAAAGAAATTTAGATACATCTTCTCTACAACCCCAATGTATTAGCAAGTACTAGGCCAGGGCACCTCTGAGCACAGTGAGAAGAAAGACCAAGTCCAAAGAGCACTTGTCTATTTGATCTCTGTGACCCAGCATCGAACCCAACCCTAGCTCCCCTCTCCATACACTTCCTTAGCTCCCCCTAAACAACCCCTCAGTCTGCTCATAGCAGTGGGTCATGGCTCCCTTTCCAGCAGGAACTCCCTCCCTGCTCAGCTGCATGGGGCTGAGATCCGATGCCAAAGGGGAGGCTTTGCCTTCAGAAGGAATTCATGCATTGTGATCCTATGGTATGGGTTATTCAGGAGAACACTCCAGATCACACTCCCTTGTGGCTTTACCACCTACCAGTTAAATTCCTGAGACCTGCTCCTACTCAGCTGCTGGGAAACCTCTGCATCACAGAGACCTGCAGCACCCAGACAGTGTTTCCTCTTCTCAGCTGTCTGTCCTTCTTTCACATCTCTTCGTCTGACTTCATCCATTCAAACTTCTTTGCCATCATCTGTCCTTTTTCCTTGTCTCCTAGATAAGAAGCTTGACAAGGGCACACTAGCAACTTCAACTATCTGAATGCAACTCTGAGGCTGCTTGCTTTGGGAAGAAATAAACCCTACCAGCTGCACTGCCATGAATCCATTGTCTCTGCAAGGCAGAATGGGCATTCCTGTGGTGGTGCTTTTTAAAAGAAAACAAACTTCTCATAAGAAACCTTAGTATCTCAGAAAAAGAAATATTTAATGGAGTGGCCTTACTGAAAGGGCATGTTGCACTGAGGCTTACAAACAAGTGGTTTATAATAATAAATTGTGCTTATCTTCAGAAAACCACCAAAGCAAAGGCACTGGTTCTCTCACTTTGAGCTGGAGACCTAAGGCTCAGCAGTGCTACGTACCCTCAGCCCCAGGCAGGCTCAGGGAAGCCCCTGAAAGGGGCCCACCTGGAGTACTGCATCCAGCTCTGGGGCCCCCAACATAAGACATGGACCTGTTGGAGTGAGTCTGGAGGAGGGCCACGAAGATGATCCGAGGGCTGGAGCACCTCTCCTATGAAGACAGGCTGAGAGAGTTGGGTTTGTTCAGGCTGGAGAAGAGAAGGCTGCGGGGACATCTTATAGCAGCCTTCCAGTACCTGGAGGGGGCCCACAAGACAGCTGGAGAGGGGCTTCTTACAAGGGCATGTAGTGACAGGACAAGGGGTAATGGCTTTAAACGGAAAGAGGGTAGACTTAAGACTACATATAAGGAAGAAATTCTTCACGATGAGGGTGGTAAGGCACTGGAACAGGTTGCCCAGGGAAGTCGTGGATGCCTCATCCCTGGAAGTGTTCAAGGCCAGGTTGGATGGGGCTTTGAGCAACCCGGTCTAGTGGAAGGTGTCCCTGCCCATGGCAGGGGGTTTGGAACTAGGTGGTCTTTAAGGTCCCTTCCAACCCAAACCATTCTATGATTCTATCTTGACCCTCACTACCACACACATAGGAGCTGCAATACCATCTTTCCTTGGAAGTATTAGACATTACAAACCTCATTTAAGAAAACAGATTTTGCCAGCAGGCCATCAGAAAGATAAGAAATAACCTGACTACACTCTAGGCCATAACTGTTTCAGGATTTAGCCATCGAAAATACACCTTTTGTAGTCTGCTAGGGTTGGGAGATAGCATCTTTTTTAATCACCTTTGCTCAAGCCCTTCAGATGCTGCTTAATAGCTCTATTCAGACCTAGAAAACACAATTCTGAGCTGTCTGTCATTCCTGCTTGCAATCACTATTTGTTTCCCGTGCCGTAAAGGGTTACTGTCAGCTAGGCTGTATTTTTTCTTTATTCTAACTGATGAAAGTAAGATTGTGGGACGCCCTTACAAGAGCTTGTAACGCTTGTCTTTCCCAGCAGTGCAGCCACTGTTTTGCTTTTGGTTCAGCTCCCAGACCATGAACCTCTGTGCCAGTAAATTAAGCAGTATCTGGTGTTTATATCTCCCACTGGTCACTGATATTTTTTTCCCCCAGGGCCTGACTAACACCAAATGCAAGCCTAACTCCAGAGCACAGCCTCTTGAACTTGTGTACTTATCCCTCGTGTTTTTCAGTCACTGCAACTTTGGTTCAGTGTCAGCTACAGTGGGATCGATAGCTGAGAGCTGGACCCAGACAGACCTTTGCTTGCATTCACACGCCAGGGCCAGACCACAACAGAATCCCAGGCGGGGAACATGCTGCAGGGAGACCCACCTTGTCTCCTCTCCGCTTTGCCCAAATTTTCTTGCATCTCCTGTGGGAGGGATGTGCCTCACTGTGAAGCAGTGGCTGCTGCCCCCTCGCTTCCAGAGCATACTCAAGACTCTGAAGCTGGATCTGTGAAAACTTGTGTTGTTCGGACTCAGGACACTACACAGTTACTGCTACAAACCA
This sequence comes from Pelecanus crispus, assembly GCF_030463565.1. Classification (NCBI taxonomy): domain Eukaryota; kingdom Metazoa; phylum Chordata; class Aves; order Pelecaniformes; family Pelecanidae; genus Pelecanus; species Pelecanus crispus. The sequence goes on along the minus strand of NC_134651.1, from coordinate 25,833,018 downwards.
GCAGCTGAATGGCCCTGAAACGTGGCAGTCCTCAAACATATGTCTCTTGAGGTTAGGGTAGATGACTCATAAGGGAATTCCATAGTCTGGTCATCTTCCTGTCCACTCTGGCCATTGGTGTTGAGTTATTAAGATAATATGATTAATATTTTCAAGAATTTTTTGTAATTTTGAGTGACTAACTCCAGGCATCTTAAAGAGGCCCAGTTTTCAAAAAGCACTGAAACTTACTTTCCGAAATTCAGAGCCTCTCTTAGTGTAGCAAACTAAGCAAGTTAAGGCAATGGAAGTAACTATGAAAATCTGTTAGTAAATGATGAAAATGGAGAGCATGTGCTATTCAGGAGCAGCCATCTTTCTGCACCCTTTTTCCCATGCTTCCGATGTTACAAATCCATCTGGATTTCTTTTAAAATCCTCCTTCTGTTGAGAATAATGAGGTACCCATGGGGGGAAAAATGCTGAATATTTAAGTCGCTCTTCATGCCAGCTGTAGGCCCTGCAGCAGAGCGAGACTCAGGCTCCCACCCTGTTGCCTCTCGAGTTCGGGACGTGATGCATCAGCAGGTGAAGCATCTCTGCCCCGTGGAGACCCCCCGCCTGCGCAGCTGCCTCCTCCCTTTGCAGCAGAGCAGAGGTGCTCGCTCAGGGCTGCGGCCAGGAGGCTGAGAGGCAGTGCACAATGAGGTCGAAACAAAGGGGGGGCGATCCCCAGGGAAGGGGCGCAGGTGGGCCATCACGTAGTTTCTGACAGGTCTGCTTCAAACACGCTGGCCGGGCGACAGGAGCCCGTGAAACCGAGAGCTGTGTGCAGCAGAACAAAGCAGAGCAGCAGCTGCTGGCTTGCCTGGGGCTCCAGCTCCCAGCTCTCCCCAGCAAGCACCTCTGCTTTGCGTCTTCAAAATCCCCACAGACACGAGCTCCCCACAGGGAGAACCTTCCTCCCTCACGTCAGAGCAGGCAGCGAGCAGCTCTGCTGAGAGCGCAAAACTGAGGTCCCTCATGTAGTCGTATGTAGTAAAAATGCATCACCACTGAGCGTGAAGGGGGCTGCAATGCGCTTCGAAGTGTGCCTCCAAGCCAGGACACACCAGGGCAGTCTGTGTCCCAGAGAGGGGCACGTGTAGAGGGGACAGAGACGGTGCTGGGAACTGCACATCTCTCCCTTGCTGGGGTGCCACAGCTCCCTGAGTGAGCACGGGCTTTGGTTTTGTACTGATTCAGAACGGCAGATGTTGCTCTGAGATGGGAGCGAAATCACCGCGCGAAGCCTTTTTGAAAACACCAGGGAGCTAAGTGGTGTCTTTAAGGACAGCAGTAGGTTTATAAGGATGCTGCTGTGCCCAAATCACATGGCGATGAGCTGAGCAGCCACGGTTGCTCAGGGGGAGAAAACGCCAAGCCGCAAGATCAAAGGAAGCCATCACCCACCACGTGGAGCCAAATTCAGCCAGCCAAAAACGTGCTTCCCTCCCCACCCGTCCTCCCGCTCCCCATTCCACCCTGGGTGGTTGGTGCAACCTGCGGTGGCTTTTCTGTGTCATTTGGACGAGCTTGAAACTTTCCTCAAAAAACTGCCAGGTCTCTGCAGTGCATCTCCCTGTCCTTTTATCTGCTTGGCTGCTGACAGCCTGTGGGAGACGAGCGAGAAACGGGCGCTCTGCGAGTCGCGGCACGCCACCTCCCAATAACAAGGCTGTGTTTGATCTCCCCCTGACAAGGAGCGGCCGACGCTTCTGTCTTTGTCTGCCATGCTATTGCTGCCGCGCAAGGGGGAAAGGAAGAAGAGGTGGAGGTGGAGAGCAGCCTGGTCCAGCGGAGCCAGGAGGCAGTGTTTGGAGAGCCACGGCAGCAACGCCAGCCTGGCCGGGGAGAGCCCACCTGCAGAAGGAATGGCTCCCCGAGTGCCTGGCACCAAGCCTGCTGCCCTCCTCAGCCCCAAAGCCAGCCCCTGCCCTGCAGTGAAGCCACAGAGCCACCTGCAAACGTCCTCTGGCACAAACTTAGCTGTTACTCCCCCAGCAGAAAGCATTGCTCCCCGGCGGTTTCAGTTTTATACACCGGCTCACCTCCAGACAAGAGTCTCCCTATTCCCTGGGGTATAAAAAACCCTCAGCACTTTGGGCCTCTCCTGTCCGGGCCAAAATCCATCAGTGCATTTTGGTATCTAACCACTCACAGGTATCAGCTGCGTGCAGAGCTGAGAAGCACCTGTGGACTTGGCCTCAGCAACCCGAGTGCAGCTCTCATGGCAGAGCAAATGCACTAAGCGAGTGAACAGTCATAGCCAAAGAGCATCGGGGGCAACAGCCTTCCAGTAAAGCATCCCTGACACTGACATTTTCTACCTGACTTCCTTAATTCAGCTGAAATGGGTTTTCTGATTTAAGGAGCATTTCCCTTCCATATTGCTCTAGGATTTTTCGTTAAGGTCTTAATTGAGTGTGAATGGCACGGGAGGGAAAGATGTGAAGTCCAGATATGTTGGGTATTAATTTTATGCTATTGTTTAGTATTTTAATATACAATAGACAATCACAAACTACAGTAGGTATTACAACATGTTGCAAAGATAGTGCACATGCAGTACAACGGCTCCCAGCTAGAACTGGCTTGGTTTAAGCAGTCATAAAACCAGTATTCTTGACGTTACAGTAGTAGGCTGTTTTCTGAGCACAGGTTGTTTTTAAGATATCATCTACCATTAGCAGTAAAAGGTATTCAAGGTTCCTTCTAAATTACCTTTTGGGAAAATGTGCAATAGGATGAAGAAGGGATAGTTTGCTATTTGCTGTTTAGGTTTATCTTGAGGAACAGCTCTGAAAACATATATCCACTGGACAGGCTTCTTGTGTGTGACACGCTGCACTGCATATCTAAATGTTTTTATCAGTTCTTTGCTTTGGCAGCATATAAAGCAAGGAATTTATTTTACATGTAGAGAGAGCATTTAAGTCAGTAAGTGGACTTTTAATATACTTGTAGCTTCAACAGCCCAAGAACAAGAGCAAAGACCTGTCTGAAAAGCCCTGTCTAAACCACCTAAGGCACTTCAGACTACAGTGTATGCCTCCTTTCCTACCACCCCTCTGCAGAAGCCACAGCACCCAAAATGCAGCCTTTTGACTGACTTCATTTCTGTGGTCTAGTTCTCCTCCCAAGACTTCTTCACATGTGCCAGCAATATCTGGAATTTCTTTTCCACCTCCCATCCAAGCTCTGGACAGGGCTAGAACTGCTTTGCCTGCAAGATTAGACACACCTGTGCATTCAGCCCAGGACAGATACCGCAGATCAAACACACCACTTGTTTCCAAAGACACTGCATCTCCCACCGTCTTTCTCCCAGTGCCTCTTTTCGCTGGGTTATTGCCGAGATTAAATTCTGCTCAGATGATCTGCCTGGCAGTTGCCTTCTAGCAGCACGTGCAGCCATGCCTAAGAGTACCTGCCAGGAACCTTTTCAAAACACCTTTTCAATTCACTGCAATGGCAACTAAAGAAGTTCAAGAACCAACACTTCATCCTTCTCCCCCCTGCTTTCAGCCTCTCCTTGTCTCCCCTGCTGACCATGGTGAGAGCAATCTCACACCCCTATTCAGCTGAAAAGGCATGCCATGGAGTTAAGCCTGTGTGTCTTCATGTTTCATCCAAACCACTCAAGTGGCAAGGAGCAGGACAGCCTGCCTGCTGAATTCCCAGTCCCCAAACGCTCCCCTGGCACCATGAAAGCTGCCATATGCATTCTCCCATTTCCAAGTGTTGAACAGAGTTCGTCTGTGCTGAATACATCTCTGTCGTTGCCTTCCGTACCAGCTGTTTTATGCGCAACGCACTGCTGTTTGCAGCCTTATGCTTATTGTGTTCCTATGATTCCTGTTTCACGTGCGCAGTCCTTCCCATTGATTCCATTTGTAGCCTTATTGCTGCAGCGGACTCCAGAGAGGAGATGCGTGTGTGTGTGTGTGTGTGTGTATATATATATATATATATATGTATGCATGCATGCAGCTGATGGTGACATTCTTTCCCTAACCGGTCACCTTGCAAATTCAGCCTGGATCTGGAGAATCCAGGGAGACAGGTTGGGGGGGCTTCTTCTCCCTGGTACCTCCAATAGATACTAATTATTAAACAAAAGATTCAGCAGGCTTAGTGCAGTTGCACCATTTCCTGACTGGAACTGGGTGAACTTTTTGTTGAAGATACAAGAAAAAGCAACAAAACCCACTCACTCTCACAGCTGCAGTGGGCTCAACACATGCCCTGCGTTAACAGCAACATTTGCTTACTTTGGCTGTAACTTCAGTAAGCCAGACCCTTAATACAGCCTATCTGCACATCTATTGTGCACAGTCATTTTTCAGAGCAGAACTGTTCTTCACGATCAACTGTTTCAATGAACCGCAACTTACTAATTGTTTTTGTTTAAAATAAATCACAGAAGATTTCCCTGCAGAATGGCAGTGCACGTAGGCAGTTACTTAAGGGCTGTTACTCATTTGCTGTTTCAACTCCATCAGGGTCCCAGTACTGGTGTCACTAAATGATGTCCATGAATGTGCACGAAAGCCTAGTTCTTCCGAGTTTTCCAGAGGGAAAAATCCTTGTCAAACACCATTACAACCCAACGACAAAGACGACACAGCAGGCAGTCTAGTAGCACAGACTTGGACATAGAAGGCTAAATGTTTCCAACCTAAATTCAGCTGTATGAGCACCACATCCTGCTGCTTTTTTGCAACCAGCAATCCTGACAGCCCAGCTTGAAATCAGTGACTATCCTACAGTCCACAAACACTGATGGTGGTGTGAATTTATCATTCCTCTTGCAATACAGGCAGCGCCGTTCTGAGGGACTGCAAGCTACCAACATCTTAGTATCTCATCTCAGTTCAGACAGGACACATGTTCCTGCTAAACTGCAGGTCTTGTGTTCTGTATTTATCCCTCCAAAAGACGACAACAGCTGATAGATAATTGTGATTACTCCTGACCATTAAATACTTCACTGAAATCACTGTGTGCTTCACCGTTTGGAAAACAACATCTGAGAAGTGGATTTTTTACTTTTCAAAATTATTGGTTAATATAAATTGAAACATAACACACTGTGTTGGGAAATGTCAGGATTTGCAGTCCAAAGGAAAGATTATGGTGTCTTTCTGCCTTCAGCAACTTCTGTGCCCTACTTCTCCTGCATGAAGCACACAAAGTTCTTCAAACAAGACTTGACTCTGTCAAGCACTCTTTCCTTTGCACCTTCCACTTAGAAGCAGCAGATCACCAGCTGGCACACCACTTACACTAGCAAAAATCCCCAACTTACTCCCAAGAAAAGCCTGAGCTCTGCCATGGACTCCCATCCTGTGGCCTCCTTTCTATTCATTACTGGTGAGCAGACTCCCAAGACCTGGTTTCCATCGTGCCTTCCCTGTCCTACGCCTGTCTGCTCCGCTCCTGTGAGCTGACAGATTATTGAAGGCTACAAGAGCACAATTCTTGTACATATCAATAACCTGCCTGTTCCAGAGAATAAGCAGGCTGACCGAGCGGACACCATGTGTGTGTCTCAGCTGAGAAATAAGGTCAGCAGAGAGTCATTGGGTATGGGAAGTCTGGCCCCATCAGCACTGTGTGTTTGCTGTTGCTTTAAAAATTCATTCCTGTACTTGCTTCAAGGAACACCTGGATTGATAAGCTTTTAAGTTTTTTTTTTTAATAACAGTGACAGTCAAGGATAGTCAGGTGAGTTGGGTTGGATGTGAGGCCCAAATCCAACCTTCAATTACAGTAACAAAAGCAACAGCCTATTATTAATGGATGTAGTTCTGATACAGTGAATTGGCTGCTGTAAGCCAGAGCAATTCAACTGGCCCTCATTTGCTAATAGCTAGCATCCATTAATTATCCTTATTGCACAGGAGTATGTGTAAGGGCTGCTCAAATGCAAAGAGACTGCACTGCATCATTTTCTGCTGTTACAGACTTCCACACAAGGGCTAATCTTGAGCACACCTCCTCCATGCTACTGCCAACAAAGAGTTTTTGATCTTCTATCTGGGCATGTATTGGAGAGACAAGGGATAGATGAGAGATGGTTTGGAAGGAGCTGGGCTACTGCCTGGTCCTCCAAGGGTGTCTATGGGCAGATCCTGGAAGGGAAGGCAGATGGGGAAGTGCTCTCTACTCATAAGCAATTATTTCACTACTGCCAGCAGCCATCAACCTAATATGGGTTCTGGCTGCATGCGTGTATGGATGGTACAGCGGTGCTTTCTTAGCTCTGGAAAAGGTCTTTCCATATACCAAAGAATTTTCAGCCTAACTGGACATTACAGGAAGAGGGCAGGTGAAGGAAGCTCTGTGCAGAAGGGGTACTGACTTGCTCAAGTTTATGCAGCAAGTGTGCAACAGAGCCAGAAACTGTATCTACAACTCCTGCATCTCATATGTGCCCTTTAACCACCGGGCTGTTCTTCTTTGTGAGTCCTTGTGCTACGACTGACAGGCGTGTAGAAAGAGGGGCCATCTGCATAGGCCAGGAAAATGCAGTATATCCAGCTCCAGAATCTCAAAACTCCATCTTTATACAGAAGTTTTGTGATAGAAAAAGGTTCTGTGAATGTCAGCATTTCCATATTATCACCGTCTGTACACAGACTGCCACGGCAGTGAGAATTTAAAAGATAAAAAAACGCAATTTAAAGATAAAAAAGTTTAAAGTTGACAGTCCCTTGCATCTCTCATCAGTTTTCATTCATTTAATGTTTTCTTTTAAACACACTGAACAAACTCAGATGCTTGGAAGGGAAGTGCTGTACGAAAGAATGCACTTCTGCATATCCCCCACAGCATCACAGGCCAGGATAAAAATGGCACTAACAGCACAGGGGAGGGTTGTCTCCTGCATCCAGTGCTTGCTACGCTGTATTACAAACCATAATCTGTGTTTAAGCTCTCATGTCCATCACACCCACCCAGCCACAGCAGCTTTAACAGATGCAAAGCCTACAATACCAAAGTGTCAGAGAATTTCAGCTGCACTCTGCTGGCAGAGCATGTTTATCCTGGAGGGGTACAACACCCAGGGCAAGCACAGAGGTATTCTCAAGCATAGGGTATTCTGGCTTCAGTAAAGAAGCCATAAACATGGCATCATGAAAAATGAGACAGTGCCTCAGAACCCTGCCCACTTTATTGCCATTTTGTGGATTCAACCACGAGCAGCTTTTTTAGTATTTCATTAGCCAGATACCAAAAGGCCATAAATACACCCAAGCAAGTAAAATGATCATAATAATAGTTATGGCAATAGCCACCTTCATAAAACCATCTTAGACTACTTCATGATAAGATAAAGAACCAGAAATTTGAAAGCAGTGACTGACTTGTCCTTTGCCCAAGGAAAACACTGACTCCTGCTATTTGGAAACATGAGACAAGCAGACTCGCTGGAAGTCTAGCTCTTGAGACAGAAACCTTCCTGCAAACTCAATATGGCTCTCCTGGCACGAACCAAGGTATTTCTTTGTTTTACTTCCACAGCTAAACACTTAACTAAAGAGCAAATACAATGTAAGCAAAGGACAGCCAGCACCAATATGCCCACTGAAATGGTCTTTGCTGTTGCAAAACACACTGCTGGGCCAAACATGGGACTGGGAATGGGAGATGAAGTCTCTCACTCTCAGGCCATTAATCAGAGCCTGGACAGGACAGTAGTTGTCACCACTTAAAGCTATTCTAGGCTCTGTGCACACTTCACTCTGGTGATTTTAGTCCAGTTGAGGCCAAACAAGCATCTTTGCCCACACATGCAATCCTGCCAGCAGATATAGCACCTACCAACTTTTTGGGGAGCTCTGCTTGCTCAAGAACTGCAGGATCATTAGAAAAAAACCCAGAAATCCCTCACTGGTAGTATCAGTCTCACAGTTCAGGACTACCCCCTGTTCCCAGGATTGCTTCTACAGACCAGAGAACAGGGGAGGACCGTACTGTACTTTCAGCTGGAAGAGCAATTTTACAAGAGGCCTCTGCTTTACAAGAGGCCTCATGTTTGCCAGCAGCACCATCAATTTTTCTTCTAAGATATTTTGGGGCTTGTTCATACCTGAGACAAGCTGTTTCTTACACGCTTTCCCGTGAGTTTTGAGGTGACCTAGAACATTTGAGAGGTGTTTCATTTGAGAAAATACCTCACTGTATTTTGCGATCTTGCCTCTGCCTCTGACAGAGTCCACTTCTTGAATTCCCCTTCATTTCGGGGAGTAAAATTAATGCCTCCTTGCCCTCCTGCTGTGCACCTTTGGCCTTTTGATGAGAAGCAAACAGACAAACAGCTCCACTTCTCCAGCCAGCGCAAGAGAAGTGACAAGGAAAATTTGTCGTCTCTGCTGCAGTGTCTACAAAATTGACATGCAAACCCAGCCTTGTGCCAATCACACACATGCCCTGCAGGCTGTTAAGTCCAGGGGTAGGAAAAGGAACAATTTTTCACGGCTCATTCCAGTACCAAGACTTCACAGAAAGTCATCTCTCTTGTACAACCACCTCTTACATTGGGGGAAACATCAGTGAAATCCAGGTTTTGCAATGAGATGGGGAATCCACTGTGTGGATCTTGACCTAATCCTGTTTGCCCTGTTCAGTTTTGGGAGAAAGAGGTCAGGTTACATTTGTGTTGAACATATTTCAGAACAAGAGAGCACAAATATTGTATAAGGCTGTTCTGTAAGTGGTATGCCATATTTCTGAGCCTACACCATGCATTAGTGAGAGACAGTGGAAAGCTCACAGTCCCCAGTACACCACGAGCCAGACCTTCATGTATTGTAAATCAGCACAGAGACCCGCTGCTATGCCAATTTAAGCTATCCAAAGAGCCTGTGTTCCTGACTCAAAGTGGTAGAACGAATAGCAAGTACCATATCCATATTCCTAATGATCAGAAATGAAGTGCTACAGGTAAGGAGAAACTGTAAAACAACAATGTAAGTAGTGGAATAAAAAAGGGAAAAATTGCTCATCATTTGCACCCCATCTGCCTTGAAAGGCAATGGTTTATATCCTTTGGTACAGGAGGGTTTGCATAAAACATAAGCAAGGTTGTACAAACCCTTGGGGTTTAATTTGATTCTAGTTTATCTTTTGATCAGCACATCAAACAATTGTGCAGCATTTTCTCCTCCCGCCTCCCCTCCCAATTTCTAAAAGCTGCCTGAAATATCTGCCTGCTGTCTGTCATCAGGGCAGCGCAGAGCCTTCAAGGTAATGCCATTATATTTAAAGGGAAGTCTCTGCCAAAACACCCCAACACAGGGACAGACCTAGTGCCTGCAAAGGGGTTTAAATGGTAGATTAAACATGCCTTTCAGTTTTTTGAGCCTTTCTTGAGTGGAAAGCTTATTACTGGATGGAGAAGGGGGAGCAGAAGGCAAAATTATTACCCATCACAGCAATTGCAAGAGGCCAACCTTCTGCCATCTACACCACCAGGGACCCATCACAGCTAGACAGCAGTCCAGTTGTAAACACCTGTGACCTGTCCCCGCTGTCCGCAGACCAAGTCAATGGTGGAGTCTCATTCTGCTCACACCCTGGGTTGCAGGCAACATTATTTTAGTGGTTACTTTAAAGTAGCAAAGTCTTTGACCTCTCAGTACAAGCAGAAATACTAGCCATGCCATTTGTGATAGGACGCAAGTCCAGAAGGAAACCATCCTGTGTTACCATGGGCTAAAGCCCCTCTGGGGTAAGTGGCTGACTCAATAGTGCCATGACAGTTCATGCAAAATAGTCTGCCTGGCTCATTACATACATGTCTGGACATACCTTATAGCTTGCAAGAACATAATGATGTAATAAGAAAAGAGGATTGCATTTTCTTACCCAGCCTATAAGCTGCACAGAACAAAACCCAAGCTTTTCAAAAGGCTCATGGGGAAAAAAAGCCAGGAAATCTGACTGAGTGACCAAGGACAGTGCTGCCTCAATTCAGGGTGGTGGGAGATATATCTGGTCAGTCCTTACTATAGCTGGGAGCTAACAACAATCTGGTGTATGCAGTTTCAGATCTTTTTGCTGTTGCTAAGTCATATTTGGTTTAAATTACCCCGGTGACTTCTTTTTATCTTACTTATGTTCACCACTCAGCCTCACAGAGCCACAGTCTCCACACGCACGCCACTATGAATACACTTCACCTTTACCAGATATTTCCTCAAAAATGCAATTCATCTTTAAACCTAATGTGACTCTATGCCCCATAAAAAGGATTATGTTGCTAGCCCTGTAAACCAAAGCCCTCTATTACTTATAGAGTGTAAGTGGACCCAATGAGTAGGATGAACCATAAGACTCCTACCTCAATGTACAGTGGCAGCAGCCCCAACCCCTGGCTGACTCCCACTGTCTCTAAAAGTCCTGCACTCACTTGTATCTAATAAAAGCTAATGGGAGTCCTCCTGCTCTAAGTGCTTTTGACAAAGTGCTCAACGCTCTGACCACTTTGCTGCCGTCCCCACCAGGAGAACACGCTCATGACGGCAATTTCTAGGACAGGGTGCCCGTGGCTCACTGGTGCATGCAGCCCTGGGGACCGTGGCAAGCCACGTGAGGTGCAGGGCAAGTCCCGCTCCCCTGGGCACATAACACACTGCTGCATGGAGAGCGTTTTGCTGGTGACACCATGCAAGAGTCGAACAACTGAGGTAACGAGCCATCCCAGCAGTGGAGGAGGTTTGCTGATCTCCTGGGTTTACCAGGCTCTCATGGCACCTTGTATAGACCTACCTGTGGGTGTCACGCAGAACATCAGGGCACTACAGCAAGCAGAAGACCCTGCAACACGTAAAGCAGTTTGCTACGCTTTGTATTATATTCAGGCCTGACAATATATTAAAGTGATTTAGCTCCCTTGTGCTGGACACTGGCTTATTTTAGGCATGCTTTGTTTCCTGTTTTTATTCTCTTCATACTTCTCATAATCTGGTATAAAACTCTGGGTTTGCTTTCAGCACCTTCTGTAGCTTGATTTAAAGGCTAACAAAGAGCTCAGTGCATATTTTACATTTGAGGATAATGGGAAAAAAATCCTACATTTTTATGACCAGAAGGGGGCCACTGGATCATTTAATGTGACCACCTGTAAAGTACTATTTCCCTCTGCTGAGCCCAGTAACTGCCTTGAACTTAATTAGAGCTTGAAGCATTGATAGTTCTGGTGTTCCATATAAAGACCAAGCACAATATAAAACAACTTTAGAATAATAAAAAAAGTTCTGAGAGCCTCCTGGGTGTTCCTCACATATCATAAGGAACTTAAAAATCCCTTAACAGTCCTTGCAATGTTTTTTTTATGCCCCAGTCACAGTTTTTCTGAATAAAAGCAGACATTCTTCATTGACCCAAATAAGCTGCAGTAATCATAAAAAACTGATCATTCTTGTGGGATTTGCTGCTCCCGATATTTAAGGGATTTTCTCTGTGCAAGTCATTTTTAAAACCTCTCTATGCTTGGCTATATAAACATTCACATCCTCCTGAGTTCTTAAACAAAAGCTCAGAGAAACCGTAAGGATGGCAAATTAAACTGAAGAGTTATGGAGACAGAAGCAGGACTCTTATCACTGCACTTAAGTTCTGATGATAAAACCTCTGCAAGAAGCCGCCTCTAGCTCCCTTGCATCAATTTCCTTGTCCCTGGTCAAAAAAAAAAAAAAAAAAAAAAAAATCACCAATCAGCTCTACAAAGCAAGCGTGTTGATGTATGCACCAATCTGCATTACATTTCTTTCCTCACTTACAGCATTTAAGCCAGCTCTACTGCTTCATGGCTTGGCGCGTGCCCTGGATGGCACCATTTTGGGGAATCTGCTGGCACTGCCCTGAGCCCCCTCCTCAGCCCTTCGCTCTCAGTCCAGGTGAGGCACCCGCTCCCCGTGCACCCAGGCACACATGCACGCCCCAGGGCCCTGGGACCTGCCGCTGGGGTGACCGCAGCCACTTTTCCAGCCAGTGTAACATTCGCCTTTCCCGAACATTGCAAATAAGGTAAGACACAAAAGCAAAATTTGTTCTGCAAAACTCTTGCCAGTACCACTCTATTCTGGAAAAAAGCCATCATAACATCTTTTCAGGAAAGTTATCACTAATAATTTCTTTTTCATTTAGGAACATAAACCATGCACTGTCCTACTGTTACTTCAGCGTCAAAAAAGCTGATTCAGATGCCTCAGTCCTCCTCCTGGCAATGAGAAGTGGGCATGACAGTCCTGAAAGTTCACTTCGAATGCTCCTGCTCTGCCATTTCTATCAGAGGTATGGTTTGAAGCTCAGCATTGGGACAAGAATTGTTTCAATTCCTCCAACTTTACAGGGCCACAAATGAAACTGAATAAACTGACAGGTAAGAGCAGATGAGGAACAAGAGCAGAAGGAGATAATAGAGCAACAAGGAAGTCAAAGTAGAGGGAAAGGTGGCCATGGCAGAAGGATAGGACTGAAATATGCCCAGAATATTTCATAGTTAGTGTACTGTGTGGAGATTATTGCTTGGCTTTTCAGAGGCAGAGTCAGCTATCCAGCTAACCAGCGCTCTGAGGCACATAACTCACGCCTTTAACTGCTTTGGAAATCCCAGCTCAGAATGGCAAAGAGACTCTGCATTCATTACCTTTGCAGTAGCATGATTTTTCCAGTATGTATTAGAGTAAATTCAGTCCCCATCCCCTCATTCTGGCAAGGGCCTCCTGCTATGTCAGGAAACCTTTTTGGAGGCTCCCTACCTAAAGAACTCCATGAAAGTTAACAAAGAGCAATTACACACGTGCAAGTTAGAAAGTGCAAATGTTTTCTTTGCATGTGACTGTGACACAAGTTGGCTTCAGAAGCGTAACAAAGCCCTCCCTCCCCGCCACTTTACAACAGAAAACAGAAAAGTTGGAGAAAAAGAAGAAAAACCCAGGGCAGTGTTCACTCACTCTCCTGGCTTGCACTGTCAGGAGACATAAGGATCCCATAACCTGAGACCTACCTGTAATGCCTTGTCCCATGCACTCTAGACCTACAGAAACAACCTTTTTTTTTTCTGCATTAGAGGAAGTCCAGCGCAGGGAACCCCTCTCTTATGAATACCTGGATCTGTGCACAGAGAGGTGCTGAGCTATACTCCATTTATTTATGCAAGCTTTAGGCCTGGAATAATACTAGGCTACCTTGACGAATAAAGGAGGAGGAGGTTATTCTTCACCTCATTGCAGTTCCCATTGCTAAGATTGCTCCAGCGCCTCTGAAGAGCAAATGAACTGGCCACCCTGCATGGACAACGCTCTCCATAGCGCACACACATCATCACTGTGACCAACCCCCCTCCAAATGTCACGTATTTTAAAGGCCTCACTGGGGTACCAAATATTTAAGCCAGCCATGTACATATTGCTCAGCAAAGCCCTTTTTCTTGCTTAGAGCCACCAGGATGCACAGAATTATTTTCCCCCTAAAAACTGTGTTACTACAGGAAGCTCATATCATAAACTCTCTTATCAGGACTAAAACATCACAACATTTCTGTGCTTGAGACCATAGCATAAAGCAGCAGTCACCTCTGACCCCACAATCATTTGGAAGAGTTAAACTCTGTTATAAATCCTAATTTATATGCCAAGTGAGTACAGCTATGGAGCAAGGGATCAGAGCTAGCACTCACAAGTAAAAGCCCATAAAAGAGGAGGAAATGTGTCATTAACATTTACTCCACAAACAGGCAGACTGGAAAAAAAAGCATTTCTCATTTCTACAACATGGCTTGCAAAATCGGAGAATGATATCAAGGCTCACACATCGTTCTGGAAATCAAAATCTCTGTTTAGATGCGTGATGCTAATTCAGCTCTGCCTTGCTGAGGTAAATTAAAGGTCAAATATAGATTTGAAATCTTGTTTAAGCTTCTCACTGCCTTAACAAAAAGCACTGAACTACTTGAGGGTTTTCTTTACAGTGAACCTGTTTTGAACATGTTTCAGCCAAAGACATTATTTCCACTATCTTGTTACATGAGTTCCTAACCAAGACGTAAATTTGCCTGTCATGACCATGAGTGCAAAATTAAAACATATTCCATGGAGAGGGTTCAGAGGCCCCCTTGGTAGCTGGTCAGAGTTAATGAAGTGAAGGAAATTAATTTATTGGGAAAAACTTTTCAGACCATAATCAACCACACTTTTTATTTGCCTACTCTTACAGGAAAAGTGACTGTGCATTGTCCACCCTAAGCAGCAGAAACAGCACCCCTTGCTGCTGCAGATAAACACTGAGTATTTTAATTAATACCTTAATTAAATTGTTTAATTAAGCAATAAGAACAGTACGTGTGCATCACTCAGACATTCACCCGCCCATAGGTGCAATATTTGTCATGAGGGCAAGCAGTTCCCCAGCCTAGGAAACAAGAGATTCACATAAAACTTGAAAACCAGTTACCGGTGACTGGGACTAAGCTCAGCATGTGAAGATCACTGGGCTGTGCTGGGTACAGCCAGGGCTCAGCATCGCTGCCTGGGACCCAGGCCACCGTCTGCAACGGAAGGGGAAGGCAAAGGGAAGGGGAAGCTCTGTACTCACAGCACAGCCCATGCTCTGGTCAGCAAACAAATGCAGCTCTGCAATATCCCCAAGTTCAAATATCTGCCATCTGGGGAAACGTAAGCAGCTTCTCCCACATCTGCTATCCCATGCCGAGTTCTCCACAAAGAGAGCAAGAAGCGAGAGCTGACAGCAGCACCCAGGCTCAGCACGCCCCAGCCACCAACCTCACTCGCACGTGGGGAGAGATAGAGAGAAGCCAGTAATTCACTGTGGAGTCCAACGATGGGAACAGCAGGCCAGGTTTAAAAATAAAGGTTGTTACAAGAAATTGTTCTGCTCGCCGCTGGCAAAGTAAATTGTGACTTGCATGCAGCCTGTGTGACAAACTCCACTTCTACCAAACCGCAAAAATTGTTTGGGGCAAAGTCAAGATACTGATCTGATCAGATATTCAAGATAGAAGGTATTGTACAAGAGTACCTGGGGATGGCTGTGTGATCCACCAGCTAACGACAACACTGCATGCTGACTGCTTTCCAAAGGAGGTTCAGAAGCAGAGAGAGTGAAGAACTAGATTTATTTTCCTCTTGACCGGTCCCCCTGCCATACAGAAGGTGCTTTGAGAGTCTAGTGATGATTGAACCAGATGGGACATTGACATAGGTCTAGGCCTGTATAACCTCAAAGGGTCAAGGGACACCTAATACTTTGTTCCCCTTGTGTCATTGGATTGCAATGACTTTTGGCAGGGGAAATGGTGGGCATTATCTGACCCACAGTAATAGTCTTATCTGCTGAATCCTGAGTCCAGGATCATACCCATTCTTACTTTTGGCTAGACTACTGCCTAGGAGGAGATCCTATAGCATAAGAATAATTGGGTGTAAAAAAAAAAAACAATTCCAGAAAGTTATGAGGGATATAAATGTTTATGGAGATAAACACTGGACGTGAGCACGGATCCAGCATTGCTTGGGAAGCCACAGTTCATCTATGAGGCCAAACCCAGAACCTCAGCAGCCTAAAGCAGGAGCCTCTCCTGCCGGAGGAATAAAGTCATAAGCGCCAGCTCTAGGAAGGCTGCAGCAGATTCAAGAACCTGCATACGTTGCCCAGCACTAGACCAAAGCAAGAGCTGGTGCCGGGGTTACTGGCATCGCTCCTTCCTGCCGTACACAGGCTGCTTTGGAGGTACCCAATCTATCCCTTCTATCCAAGTAAGTGGGGCATGACTTGACACCTACCAAAGATCTTGAAGAAGATACGAATGCATGTTTGTTTTTCTAACTTTATTTGGTCAGTCAGCTCTAAGTTTTAATTACGTCTGTCCTTTATTACACTGACAAATGGCTGGGTGCTCAGCCATATTCATTGTTCCATAATAAAATAAACCCTGCTTGATACCAACAAAACATAAACAGAGTTTATTAGAGTCAGGAGGAATTGTCCATTGTATTAATTAGTTTCATTTCTCATTTAAAGCTGTGTTTTAATAGTGGATAAAATTAAGTAAATTTTCTCAATTGTATAAAGTGCATATGGTGAACTAAATTGTGTATCGTACAATTACACATAGCTTTGGGATTCAGCGAATAGCTCTGTGCCACAAAACTCTCAGCAGTGAGAAGCCTGGGGCTAATATTAGTGAAATTACTTATATAACTTGCTCTTTTATTAATGTGAAAAAAGACTATGATTAAAAGCTGGAGGCTGGAGAAAGGAACTATCTGGACCAGTTTACTAGACTAATGCTGTTTATTAAATTCCAAAAATACTCTAGGACATAGGGGTTAAAAAAGGAGAGATTTTAGAAAATTTAGATGCGCTATTTCTCCACAGTAGTTGGCTAGGTTGCACCACCCAACCTGCACTTGGTATGCACTGTACACATTATCTGTCCATTTCAGTTCAAATAATAGCTGGTTTTACTGCTATATTGTCAGAAAATTAAGGAATCAAAGAGCAAGTACAACCACGAAAAGGTTGACTGAGGACTGGTGATTCAACTGTGCAGCTAAACAGAGGGCAAAGAGCACATGCCTACATAAACCAGAGTGATGCATGGGACTAAGCTCTGGCCTTAGCTTCACAAACACCTTTTCAGAGCCTCTCCACCAATATCCACGTGCATGCACGCACCATTGGGCACCTTGGCTTCGCTTGGAGCATGTGTGAGGGCAGGTGTCTGTCTTAATAAATTAGACATTTCCAATCTACATATAGGTTAACTAAATGATTTTCTTCTGGAAGATGCATGTGCTTAATAGACTAGTCTTCTGTCCATTTACATCTGTGGCAGCTGGAATTTTCCAGCTAACAGCTCACCATAGCAAAAATGAGAGGAGGACGTGTTCCTGGGAACCTCAACTCCCTTCCTCCTTAGTCTGCAATTAATTTCCTTTAGCTTATACTGAAAGGGCTGCTTGTTTTTTTCTCAGGCTTTCCCCATGGAATGCAAAGAGAATTTAACAGGGTTTTTGGAACAGATGTTTGGGGAATCTAGTATTTAGTCTACGACAACTGCTTTGTAAAACTATTCCTTACTTTTGCATAAGCCACTTCATAAACCCAAATAAATAAAACTCTATTCCAAAGTTGCCCTCATTGACTCTATTAGCACTATCACTGCTGCACTACGCACTGCAACTTGAGTTCGTATTAAGCCAAAACCTGACATTTCCACAAGGTTACAAAGTGGCACCATAGAATTAGATCAAAAATATATCCACTGTGATATCTGTCATCTTGCTAAAAGGGCACTAAAGATTGCCTGCTGACAGAGAAAGGTGGTAAGAGATCAACATCCATTCTTTTTCCGAAAAAAGAAAATGTCATACTGGCAGCAAGCTACTAATAACCACGAGTATGTTTGCTCACTCTGTATCTTACCAAGCATCTGATCTGTAAAACTACACAAAACTTAGGGGGAAATCTGTCCATCTGAAGAAGCACTCGGGTTCCTTCAAAACGGGTTCTAGCACTGTTCATCTGAATGACATTTGCTTCAACGGTATGAATGAAACATTAACACCATTCATAATTCTGAACATGCTTCAGGGGACTCTACTCAAGGGCCATAGGAAGGGCCATTCCCATGACAGCTTTGCCATGATGGAAAGCCCTCTGTGTCTCAGGAGATTTTGGAAAGCCAGGCACAGTGCAAGCACATGTCATTGTGCACACAGAAATGGCAGACGAAAGCCCACTGGAAAGTGGTTAACACAAAGTTAATTCCCCACATGGAGGCCTCTTCAGGGTCCTCGGAGCTTCAGAAATGAACAATGAACATTTCTGAGTGCAAAAGTAAAAAATCAGTGTCTTACAGAGGAGTATACAGATTTCTGGAACTGTTGAGTAGTCTGCCCTTCTGAAATTGAGAGAAATACCTAAATTTGGGTTGAATGAGTCAAGTTAAGTTCTTCTGTTTGAAGGTCTATATATACACACTCCCTATGTCAAGGCTACTGCAAGTTCTTCCTGTACAGTGCTAAGAAAGGATACAGGTCATGTAGGAACAGGATTTTCAACATCTGACTTCGCTCATCTCCCAAACTCCAACACTGGCCTCACTCTCCTTGTGCCAGAAGCGATGATGACGCTCCTTAACGACCCCTCTGGGAAAACAATACTGAAGATATCAGAAAACCAGCACTTCAAAAATCAAGATCTTCAAGACTTCATATAAGGCTGAAATCTGCTTTAACTATTTTATGACAATATTGATATGATGAGAAAAGAACTCTGATATGTCTGATAGGACATTTTGAATAATAAAAATATGCATCAGTCCTTTTCAAGAGTATTAATCTGGCTCGGCACTATGTCAGCCGCAGTCAGCATCACTCCCACCTCTCAGTTCCTCAGACTTCCCACAAACCGCTACACCTTTAGCCCTAGAAGACAGCCTGACAAAACGAGGAATAGGAAAGAAAATTAGGTAACAATGCAATGGCTGTGCCTGTAGTGGAGTTACCTGGCAGAAAGAAGTAGAAACTATTGCTCATTAAAACCAGGTTGCGTGGACAAGCCCAACTTTGGACTTTCTAAAATTTCACTGAAACATGAATGATTTAATCAGCCCTACAAATGAGCAATACAGAATCACAGAATCATAGAATTGTTTAGGTTGGAAAAGACCTTTAAGATCACCCGGTCCAACCATTAACCTAACATTACCAAGTCCACACTAAACCAATTAAGGGTAGACTAGACTAAACCATGTCCCAACGTGGCACGTCTAACCATTTTTTGAACACTGCCAGGGATGGTGACTCCACCGCCTCTCTGGGCAGCCTGTTCCAATGCTTGAATACTCTTCCAGTGAAGGAATTTTTCCTAATATCCAATCTAAACCTCCCCTGGCACAGCTTGAGCCCATTTCCTCTCGTCCTATCGCTAACTACTTGGGAGAAGAGACCAACACCCACCTCACTACAACCTCCTTTCAGGTAGTTGTAGAGAGCGATAAGGTCTCCCCTCAGCCTCCTCTTCTCTAGACTAAACAACCCCAGTTCCCTCAGCCACTCCGCATAAGACCTGTGCTCCAGACCTTTCACCAGCTTTGTTGCCCTTCTCTGGACACACTCCAGCACCTCAATGTCTTTCCTGTATTGAGGGGCCCAAAACTGGACACAGTATTCCAGGTGCAGGCTCACCAGTGCCGAGTACAGGGGGACAATCACTTCCCTGCTCCTGCTGACCACACTATTCCTGATAGAAGCCAGGATGGTGTTGGCCTTCTTGGCCACCTGGGCACACTGCTGGCTCATGTTCAGCCAGCTGTCAACCAGCATCCCCAGGTCCTTTTCCACCGGGCAGCTTTCCAGCCACTCCTCCCCAAGCCTGTAGCGTTGCATGGGGTTGTTGTGACCCAAGTGCAGGACCTGGCACTTGGCCTTGTTAAACCTCATACAGTTGTCCTTGGCCCATCGGTCCAGCCTGTCCAGGTCCCTCTGCAGGGCCATCCTACCCTCAAGCAGATCGATACTCCCACCCAACTTGGTGTCATCTGCAAACTTACTGAGGGTGCACTCAATCCCCTCATCCAGATCATTGATAAAGATATTAAACAAGGCTGGCCCCAAAACGGAGCCCTGGGGAACACCGCTCGTGACCAGCCGCCAACTGGACTTAACTCCATTCACCACTACTCTCTGGGCTCGGCTACCCAACCAGTTTTTTACCCAGCGAAGAGTACACCCGTCCAAGCCATGAGCTGCCAGCTTCCCAAGGAGAATGCTATGGGAGACTGTGTCAAAGGCTTTGCTAAAGTCCAGGTAGATGATGTCCGCAGCCTTTCCTTCATCCACCAGGTGGGTCACCAGGTCATAGAAGGAGATCAGGTTGGTCAAGCAGGACCTGCCTTTCATGAACCTGTATGTTGGGTATGAACTTAATACTCCTTATCTCATTGACAAATAGGCATCCACCTGATTTCTCGCACCTCCTATTTCTTTTCATTATGGAAAGGCATGTTATCCACCCAGAACAACTAACCTCACAGCACACAGGCAACCACAGCCTGTGGTGGAAGTTTTACCTCCTAGAGACTGCCGGGGGGAAGTCAAAGCAGCCAGGGAGGCATTCAAGAGCGGAGATCCAAGCACCGTTAGCCAGCATGTGTGCAGTGCTCTGTGCCTCTCCGGTCCCAGTAGCCAGAAAAGGTGGAGAAACAGAAGCCTTTATTTTCTTATCTTCTGTTGTGCTTTTCAATTAACACCTCTAAATGCGATGGCTCTTTTTACCTTGTACAGAAACAAGCTCAGACTGTAATATCACAACCTATGACCAGTCATTGAGAGCATATTATTCCTCTCTTTAACAAGACGACTGTGATATTTGAGAGATTTTTTCCCAGCATGGCAGATGTATTTGTTTTCCACTTAAACACAACTTCAATCACATCTGGCAGAACAAGGAAATTCATTAAAACATATTCTGATCTTGTTTAGTGTTTTAACCAAGTCTCCTACAACCCACTCTGCCTTTTAATATCATGTAGGCAGGTTTAACAAATTGCTAAGAATCACTGATGCGCATCCCATAGAAAAGAAAGCCATTAAAAGGCAACTTAACAGGTTCTAGGGAACCAGAACTTCCCCCTGAAGCCACAGGATCATAGCAGAAGGTAGGTGATGGTTTTCTAACCACTTACAAGCTCTGTCCAAACCTAATGGCTATTCCCAAACTGACAACTGCTTCATGTGACATATCTTGCAGTAGGAAAGCACAGCCCGTCTGCACAAAAACTGAGATAAAGGCAGTAACACAAACAGTGGCTGACTGTGTTTTCACTGCTGGAAAAAAAAGAGAACAAATAGTTCACTTAGTCTCACACTACTGTCAAAGACGGAAGGATCTCTAATCTTCTGGGGAACGGAGCCAGAGGCGTGCTGGGGCAGTGTGAATGCTGCAGAAGCAAGGCTTTGTGGAAAACCCTGCAAATGCTGTTTTCATATGAAACACAGTGATGAAAACATGCAGAGCTAAGGAGAAGAAGTCTGCCCTTCTCCCAACACCAGCCCAACCCTTCAGCTGGGTATGCTGCTCTCCAACTACCGAGCTGCTGATGTGGAACCGACACGAGCCTGTCCCTTGTATGTCTGCCAGCACGTCCTCGCCTCTCAAAAACACTTTTATGTCTAGCAAAAAGACGCTATCTGTAAGAAAACTGGAAAGCTAACCACCGGGGGAACAGGGAGGGAGAGCACACTTGGCAGTCCCATGGGGAGACAGTCAGGCAGGAATGGGGCCAGGCTGATCCAATGTTTCCAGCCACCTCCCAAAAAACTGCTACAAGTCCACATACACTTCTGTGCACGGAGAGGCTGCAGGCAGGATACACAGGCCTGCCCACACTGCCATCAAGATCCACGGCCATAGACCTTCCCCCTCTGGCACCGAGGGTCTCGTCTCTCCCACCCCCCATCGCAGCACCCTCCTGTGAACGCGCCGATGGGCAGGGCTGGGCCTTGGCAGTCCCAGTTTCTCATGGAAGCGAACGCCGTGATTTGCACGCAGATCAGCTCCGTCGCACCCTTTGTGCCCGCATTTCCAGCAGCCCCCTGGAGCCCCGCATTCCCCACCGTGCTCGGCCACGCACTCCTCAATTCGTTCTCCAAGAAATTTGTGGTGTATTTGCCCAAGCCTTCTCACGACCCATCTCCACCCGAGTCTCTGTTCCCCTCCCTATCATGGCACAGCAATAATGAGCATACAAGACATCTTTTCCTTGGGCCTTAAATCATTACAGCAAAATCTTTTGCAAACCTGAGGCCTGCGCACAGTAAGGGCAACGAAGGAGTACATGCACCGTGTTTCCTGCCCACTACATGAAAGCGTATTTTGCCTTGGCAATAAGTTGCACCACAAAGGCGTGCTGAACAGAAATACAGCACAGAGGAGCGCTGTGGTTTGCCCTGGCCACTCGCAGCCGAGCGCCCGGGGTGCTCCTGCAGGAGAGGGCATCTCTCGTGCCCCAGCGAGAGCCCTGCCAGCGCTACCCGTCAGGCATCGGTCACGTCCCGGTCACTTCCCGGCAGGCGGGGAAATGGCGGCTGCAGGTCACTGTTACAAGCGCAGGCAGGCACGACCCAAAGAAGTAGAGAGGCTCCTCAGAGCTGGGCACTGAGCCTGCTGCTTTCTCCAGAAGAACACCATGAGCCTTCCAACTGGGTTTGTTTCATAGCAAAGGGCTCTGTTACAAAGCTGTGTGGGAGAAGGAAGGAATAAACACCCCCAAGGCTGTTGTGAAGAACACACTTCAGAGCAGCTGCTCTCTCTGTTATCTAATCTTAATTTTAATTGAGGTTTTTCTTGTTTTGCCTGAGGTACCTAGATCCCTCTGCGCGTGCTCCTCCCAGGGCAGCCGGCCACAACTTGCCCGCGCACACCGGCATCCGCTGCGGCCATCGCTGGCCCCCGGGCTCCTGAGGCAGGACCGAGACTGGGCTTTACATACACTTTGTGTGAGCTCCCCTCTGAGATGTTCCTTTCAATGCCATCCCTTCATCTATTAAACATCTCGGAATTGCCAAATCCCTTGGGGATTCTAAATATTAAACAAAAAGGGTTATTACAATACACCCAGCCACAGAAATTGGGGTGAGGCCGATCATCACGGATAGCCTGAACCAGACTTTATTAACACATGCTCACTCAGATTTTTTTTTTTCCTGTTTTGATAAAGGGCAATTCATAGTTGGCATGACTGTCACAACACCTCATGACCCTCAGTCTAATTATAAAATAAAATGTGGAACTCCAAATGCAAGATCCTAGGGAAGAAAAACCCTGGCTTCTGCAGCTTTTATTTTTTTCCATTCCAGCTTTCTTTTCCCAGGGTGTAACTGTGGCTGCGAGTGCATGACAAGCCCAGAACATTAATGTGTGTTTATTTAGAGACACTTTTAATGTGTTTGCGTTGTGTGTTTCTAGAGCTACAGACCAAAACAGGCAAGGTAACAGCTAACCAACTGCAGAGCAAATTCCCAGAGGGGAAGACAAGAAGGGTTAGTTGCCGAATGCATCTTAGTCAGGAGAGAAGCTGGAGCTGTTTTAATTGTTCATCAATCAATTAACGGCACTCTCAAATGTCTAATTAAGCAGACAACTGGAATTAAGCAAAGGGCATCTCTGAAATGCCAGCCCTCTTAACGAAGGCACTTCTTACATTCAAGTGAGTCCTTGATTAAGGTGTGCTTGTGTGGAGAGATGTGCAGAAAAATCCTCAAATGATTAGTAAGTCTCCCTGGTAAGCCTATGAAAAATCAATCCTTTGGTAATGCAACTTAACCTTCACATCCAAGTGAGCACTTCAGCTAGGCAGCCAACTGCAAAACAAATTAGCCTCATTTAGTGTGCAGGACTGTGGCACAAACGCTGAGATGCCCTCAGTGGGCATGCTGGGCTCAATCGGGAAAGAAGGTAATGGGGACGAGGTGCATGCCCACGGTGATGGAGACCTTGAGGACGCCAATGACAGCACAGCAGCCCAGGGGTTTGAGGCAGGCACTCCTGCAGCAGGCTCAGCCAGCGGCGGCAAGCTCCTGAGGGTTTGCTCTCCTTCTGTGGACAAAGCCAAGGCAGGCAGCGACCTCTGCAAACAGGGCAGCAACTTCAGAGCCCACCGTCAGTTGTCAGGATGCATCAGCCCAGCACAAGCCTGGGGGAGGATGTACGTCCCTTGGCAGCCGAAATGCCGCTGCGGGCATGTCAGCAAAGAATCACCCCGGGGGGGAGGGAACGTGACGGAAGGAGAAGGATGACACCGAAATGCTTGTGATCACTGGAAATGGATGGCTGCTCAGCTCCCCAGGATTCACTGCAAAGACAAGCAAGGGAATATAAAGATGCTGCCACCGTGAACTACCCATACGTCAGGGACACCACAGACCCTGAGCGAAACCATGCAATAAAAGCAGAGCAGCAGCAGGAGATTTAGCATATATCAGAAAGATTCAGAACTGATCCTGTTTTTCTTTAGTGCTCACAGGGATTGAGAAGTTTCCACAAAAGCTCCACGACTGGTTGCACACACTGCATTACACAGCATATGCCATGGGTCTGTGCCCCAGCTGTTTAACATGATCATTTCCACAGCTTTGTCCAAATACTTTTAAAAAAAAAAAAAAAAATCACAGAGAGAAGAAAAAAAATTTCCAGGATCTCCCTGGAAATCTACCAAGGGGTGAGGCTGTTCCCATTCACTAAAGTTACCCACAAAGCAGCCTGACCAATAAAAAAACCCCTGAAGTTTTCCCTCAAAAACAGGATGAAAAGCAGCACAGCTCCATCAGCCCTGTCTGGCACATATACCTGCCCAAGGAACTCCTGAGCCTCTCTGTGTCAGGGTTAGAAGGACCCTAAAAATAACCCAGTGAAAACTGATAGAGCTATCCTAAAAATCTCTCTTGTGGGCTTAGTCCTGAAGTGTGATACTTTGATACCGACTTTGGCCTTAAGCCGAGCTTACTAATACATACCAGTCTAGGGAGATCAGTTTTCTTTCATCTTTATTGGCTTTTTTCCGCCCTGGCAGATACCCTGTCTCCTTGTCTGCGTCTCCAGTTGCTCCAACATCACAAATTACCATCAAGACTTTGTGTACTTGCTTTCCGAACATGTAAGCTGATAAAAGAACAACTGCTAGGTTGGCTTTAATTTGCAGCAGGGGAGGTGTGACATTACAATTTATGTTTCTAAACAGATTCTGTCTCTTGAAAAAGGAAAAAAAATCCACAAGAAAGAATAAAAAAATAATCCCATAAACGACCTCCCTTGCCACCAGGCGCTCTTGCGATGGGCATCTAAAGGAAGAACAAATGCTGCAAGCCTACAACAGTAGAAACTATTGTAATACAACAGTTTTCTCACATATGTAATCAAGGTAAAAAGGTCCAAAGCGTGACACATTTCTTGTTTTCCTTAAATATTTTCTGAAAATCCCAGTAATTATTTATGCTGTTGCTTCTGGAAATAAATACTCTCACAAGTTAAAAAAAACAAACAGAAAAAACCCAGTCATGACACCAGCTCCAGCACTTCCTTGGAGCTCAGCTTCAGCAAACTAATATTGGCATGTTGCAATATTGATAAATTTTTTTAATATTTTTTTTTAAAATTCTACATTTTAAACTCTATATAAAGGAGCCCAGATGGTACAAAATCGTACCTGAATAAGAAGAAATCAAGCAAGCTCTTCCACAAAGGAAATTACTATCAAAATTGATGCTTCCTGCCATGTTAAAATTCCAATAAGCATTTATCTCAGCAAATACTCGACAGTCTCTGACATTTCTATTATTGGGGCTGACTGGGTTCATCCTGCCCTTATGAGAATAAATAGTGGAACATAACAGGGGAAGGGAGCTGCTGCAATAATATGCACATCAGTCATCAATTTAAGGCCCCGCTTTGGCGAGTGAGAAAGTTGGCTCTTCCCAGATGTGATGCCAAAGGAAGCGGGAGGAGTGGGCAGATTCAGCAGCTAGATCTCCCCCGGTATCTGGCGAGCTTGTGGTGGTGGTGCTTCGCAGTCCACAAGCCAAGCTGTGCACTGTGGCTGGTTTTCAAGCCTCTGGGTGTCATGGTTAAGGAAAGCAGCCAAGAGCAAGAGCTAGCCTGCTCCTGCCAGGGGCCACTGCCCATTGCCCAGCCCATCCCCGGGTGACCCAGCAAGCAGCGAGCCCTGCTGGCACAAACTTGGTGGCCAGGAACGGCCCCAAAGACGAAACCTGGGATGGAGCATACCCACACCAAACACGATCCAGAGCTCACCACTGTCTGGAATGCTCAGGATTGCTTCAGATTACAGGGGAGGCTGGATGAAAGCAGACGGGAACACAATTACTGCCATGCTGAGCCTAGTGCCACCGTGAAGGCTAATTCCCCACAGCCAAATTAAGCCACCTGCCAGGAGCGGCGTGAGGGAGCCCCGCAGTTCTCCCTCGCTCCCCCCTTCACGCAGCTCCAGCTCACACACGGGTTAGCTTCCTACCGTGGTTAACAGCTACAGTACAATATGCCGCCTGTCACTGCTAAATGAGAAGCACCAGTGCCAAAACCTGAGTGCCTTTCCCTGGCTGAGAACCAAATTCTTTATTTAAATGTTATTTCTATGACTCCTTCCTTGCAGATCTACAGCCACTCTCAATTCTTTTGGGAAACCACGAGAAACTGTCTTGCAGCCTTTCATCATACATTTGCTCTTTCAGAGAGATCCTCATTCTTTTAACCTTCCCTTTGTTTGTTTGCTGGTTTCTTTTTTCTAATTAAAACTCTTTCAGTCGCTAAAATTAGCGGTCAGGTTGTCTTGAGAGCCCACAGCAGTACTGCCAGTCAATTCAGAAGAAGAGAGCTTGCGGCTTGCACACGTATTCAGATTTAGAAAGCCAAGAGAAAAAACAAGCAGTATTGTAACTTCCTGACTATTTGGAAATTATTTTCTAAAGTAACTTCAGACATAGAGACTCTCCAAGTAAGTGGCTCTGCATTACTGCAGTGTTGCAGTAATATATACTCATACCTCACCCACATACGGTTTATCTGCTCTCACCCCCTTAATATTGGCAGTCCCAGAAACCCCTCATGGAAGAGCACACTAGAGACTGCAGAGATCAGTCTCTCTTCCATATATAATCCATACAGCAGGAGCTTTTAGGAAGCCTGGTAACCAGAAGGACTAATAACGAAATACCTCTCTTGTGCTTATGCCTGGTTGGGTAACAACATTTCTTTCTCAAAGGTACCTTCAGGGCCGGGGAACAGAACAGCTTTGCTTTGCCAGAGGGCACTGCCTGCACAGGGAGGCAGCAGTTTCCCTCGCTGCTGGTGCCCTGCAGAGCAGCCAGGAAGAAACCCTTGCTTCTGACTGACCTCGGTCGTGCTGCAATGTCCAACGTGGCCGAGCAGGGAGAACACAACTCGTTACCCTTTGTATGCATAACAGAATCCCATTAAGATAACACACACGTGATATGCGTGTCATGAGATAAAATGCCGGAGGCTGTGTAAGTCGGGGCGTGAAGGGTTGGCATGTACCCCGTGGGTGCCTGCTCACACGCACTCGTACGCATGCCAGGCACGCTCCCGCATTAATCGCGTGCCCAAACTACCACTGAGCAGACAGGCAGGTGTTGCAAGGAGACCAAGCGGATCATCAGAAAAGGGCTTCTGCCAACCTAAACACATCTTAGTTAAAAGAAAGTACACAAACTCGGAGCCCTGCAGCTGACTGTAAGGGTGGGAAAAGCCTCTGGTGTAGCATTGCCCTACTCAAGGCTCCTCTCGGACCTTGCAGCCCCAGGCTTCCTTGACCTAGACCTGAATCCATGCTAAAAACAAAGAAGGACTTTTTCAGCCTTCTTTTTTTTGGCCCTTCTCCCACACAACAGAATTAAGCATCACGTTAGGTTTTGGTCCAGTTCATCAAGATATTAGTAAGAAGGTCAGGCATGTTCAAGTCCACTTACGTGCCAGGAAGGAGGATGCAGTCATCCTCATGGCGATCGCTGCTACAGGAGAAAAGGCTTGGGGGGATCTCAACGCGTACAAATACCCGAGGGGAGGATGCAAAGAAGATGGAGCCAGGCTCTTTTCAGAGGCGCCCAGGGACAGGACAAGAGGCAATGGGCACAAACTGAACCACAGGAGGTGCTGTTTGAACATCAGCAAACACTTTTTTTTAGGGTGACTAAGCACTATCACAGGTTGCCCAGAGAGGTTGTGGAGTCTCCATCCTTGGAGATACTCAAAAGCTGTCTGCATGTGGTCCTGGGCAGCCTGTTCCAGGTAATCCTGCTTGAGCAGCAGGGTTGGACAAGATGATCTCCAGAGATGCCTTCCAGCCCCAACAATTCTGTGATTCTGTGAAATTATTAATACACATCACAGGCTTAAGAGCAGCCTGGCAAAGGCGATGCTTTTCAGACGGGCACTGATGGTCTGTTTACACAGCAAGGAAATCCAGCTCTCAAGGCAGAGCTACAACAGGAAAAGCACAGAAATCGCTCTGCAGACCAAAGTTAGCTTTGGTCTCAGGAAAGGCTACAACTACTTCATTTTTTCTGAAGTGTAAAGCCAAGCACATTTTTTCACTATTCTGAGTACTAGGAAGGGAGAAAAGTTAAAGGTGTTACTTTTAAGATATCTGTAGACTTTATAAACTAAGGGTATAGTTAGGAAACAGCTCCAGTAAGCTCGGAGAGCTGCTCGCTTTGGAAAGGCATGCTCAGTGGCAGAACATGAGCCCAGCTGTACCGGCACCTGGGCAAGTGTCCAGCAATGGGGATCAGCATCCAGTAGTGACGAGCAGAGCTGTCACCAGGGAGAGCACCTTAATCTGCTGTCTATCCACTTTGCTTCTTTGCTTCCAGTTTTGTAAGCCAGGTACAAACCTTTTACTCTGCTGGAGTGCTTTTTGACAAGGTTTTTTTTTTAACTTTTTCTGGCAGTAGGAGTGAACTTGGGCTAACGTGGCAGGCGCTGCACTCTGTTCGTTCAGAAAGCAGCAGATCTGCCTGTAGTAGGATGCAGACACCTTCTCTTGCTACCCCTGCTTTGTGAGTAGGGACGGTTCATTTTTCCCACCAAGCTGCAGCAGTAAGGAACTTCTCTTTGAAAACTTGCTTAGTACACCTTTAACCTTCAGTGTTGAGAACACATGTTCAGACATCTGCTCTGCAACATTTTATCCAAAATTGGTATTTTCCGCCTATCACAAAATCTTAGCAAAAGTGAAAAATGTGTTCTTGTAACTCTCTGGCTTTACTTCCGCATATCCCCTAAGATCCAAAACCTCCAGGCTTCCCATATCTGTTTGAAGATGGTTGCAGAACTCAGCAAGCCTGTACCCTCCTATTTTCACATTCATTTTTCTTCCCCACTGATACCACAAAGCAATCTCTAATTCATAATCACATCCGTGTCAGGTTCCCAATCTTAAGAGAAGCACTTGGCACTTTAATCTTCAAGCAGATTACACATTTCCTGTTAGGACTTGAAATGTAACTCTGTGCATGTGTGTGGGTGCCTGCATGTTTCTTAAGATTTGCTTAAAAAAAAAAATAAAAGAGAAGGATGAACAAAGGGCTGAGACTTCTATCAGGGGTCTGAAATTAGCTTCACTGACGAAGAAAAAAATGAAGTGGAAGTGGCTGCTTTTCCTCCACTCTGCCTGCGTGGCATCATGGACACTTTCTGTACTAAGTCCGTCTGCCCTAAAAGATCGTCCCTGTCCCACTCCTTTCCGCATGGAGTGCTGGAAGCACTAAGCCCCAACTCCTCAGGAGACACTGCAGCACTGTAATTACACAGAGCATGGCCATTTGCGATATGCATGTTTGGAAAATAAGGCTGGCTGCACAACATGGAAAAGCTAACCGTAGAGGAATTTACAGGACAGAAAGTCAAAGCAACACATTTTTGACTGCGAAATACTCCACCACTGAGAGACTGATAAAATAAATTTAGCTTCAGCAGTCTCTCTCCTGGAATGAGCTGGCATTCCCGAAACTGCTACAGAGCCACTAACGTCCAGCCAAAGGGGGAACATTAAACACGATCTCCCCTAACAGGGGCTGGGGCATAGGAAGGACCTCCAGATGAGAACTTGACTCAGGTTACTGAAGGCTGGCATGAGCTCTGCTAGAGGAAAGTGCAGGAGAGATGAATGATACTAGGAATACAATAAAGGCTTTTGAATAGTGAAATCTGACATGTTAGTCACCGCTTTTAAAAATATCTTCCCCTTAAATCTGTACTGGCAGTACATTAACTGCAAAATTACCGATACCTAGGACACACACATCATAGACAGTGTCAAATCAAACCACTCCACACTGCTCCGCTTTAACCTAGATCCAAACGGACCGCTTCTGAGGCCTGGAAGCCTCTGAGTCTCCAGGTTCATCCATTCCCTGGCTTCCCATCTGAGCCTACCAGTAACACCGCCAGCTGGGTACTTCTGTGATGTGGAAGGCTGTCCGCTAGAAACTGGAGCGGGGTCAATAATTCAGAGCACATACTGGATGCAGATGAACACCCGCTATACTGCAAAACTTTTGGTCACCAGCAATCTGGTTCTGATTCAAACCAGAGACTGCAGTTCTTGAACGCAAGCAGCGCTTTTATAGTCAAGCAATGGAATGAACAACTTCTTTTATGTCAGACCAGAATGGGGTAGATTTTAGCTAGGAAAGAGAGTACCTTACATTGGTATTTTGAGCATATATATATATATTTATACACCCATAGAAAAGAGCAGGATAAACATCTCTCTCCCTTTTGATGCATTTTGCCAGGAACCTAGTACAGTTCCTAGAGTTTCAGCTGTGTTGTGGGCTTGCCGCTCCTCAGCATGACAGCAGGATTGTGCTGACGACTGAAGAATATTCCCTCTCTCAGGGATGGAGCAGAGAGCTGTCAAGGCAGGAAGGCTTTGACTAAAGCTGCGCCTGCCAGTGAGTCTGATGAGAAAAACATGGTGGTACCTAAAAGCTAGCAGTTACGGGATGTAGCACTCCCTCACACACTCATTTTCAGAACTATTATAATCAAAGAGCGCTCTTAGCAGTTTGCTTTGCTCTATATAAATGGGGGACAGAGGCCAGCAGAGTGTTTTGCAGTTAATCATACAGCACAATACGAAATAGCTGTCAGTGAACTGCCCCCTATACTATTTATTAAAGGAGGAAATGCAGCAAGAGCAGTAGCATGTATCTTCACTAGCTTGTCCCTGCTCAGTCTGGCATCTTGTGCCTATAATGCCGCCTGATCAGAGCAGCCTCTTGTTAGGTTTCCAGCCCCAATGTCACAACGCACCAAACCGGTGCTGAAATAGCAATTGATAAAACACAGGCGACAGCCTGGCGCGGGACCCCATGAGCTGCCTTCTTACAGCACGTCCCAGATGGAAACTGGACTGGCTCACGGGAGAGGCAAGAACAGCTCAGAAGGAATAGCAGGTCTTATAAGGAATTAAAATATGATGACAAAAACCAACAGAAGTAAATTTAGACTATCAGGGCAATGTGTGCTGAGATGTGTTAGAAAACACAACAGTGTCCCCAAAGTGCTACTAATAGACAGCTAGCTAGAACTGGGCTGGAGAGGAGCTAAAAAGATAGCACAGTCTTGCTCCAAATCAATATGGCCTGCAGAACTTATCATGTCTTTCCTGTCTCTGAAGCCTATGAAAAATGTAATCACCTTGCCCATTTGCTCCCTGACCCCTCCATAAAGTCAGTCACTGTGAAGGCCAATTAGTGCAAGGTGAGGTGGGCTTTCCACTGCTTTACATCTCTCACTTGGAGATGATGCCGGTTCTCCATGCCGTTCCACAAACACAGAAGAGCGTTTGTAAGAGAAGAGCAGGGCTCACAGAAGTGCAAATCAATAATTCGGAGGTGCTTTTCCTACATACACACACACAGTCACTCTGTACTTGGCATAAATGGCCAAATCTGATCCAAACCACTGGATAAGTAAACACCTCAAACCCAGAAGAGGCTAATAGACTTAAGAGAAGGGCACTTTGGGAGGAAATGGGACATGAAGCTCAAGAGGGCCGTTTTAAACACTGACTCTTACCATCAAACACACTGGGAACCCAGGAAGCAAATATCCAATATTCACAGGAGATCTGCTGTCCTGCATGATTACAGAGCTAGTCAGGCAGAGGTGATAAGTGAGCTGGGTGTAGTCATTATACCTCTTGGTCTGGGAGAGATTTATTCAGGCCCATCAGAAAGAAATGAGACCGTGTGACCTGACTTCTAATAAGCTTAAAAAAAAAAAAAAAAAGAAAAAGTCATGACCAGGACAGGAAATTAATTTGGCAGAGTCCAGCATAAACCCAACACATGATATCGGCCCTTAGTTTCTTGTTCATATTATGCAAAAAACATGTAAAAATAATAGCAGTGACCTTTAAGGACTAGAAACCAAGTTGAACTGGGGCAATTCTCAAAAGGAAGAATCTTAAATAATAGGAAATATTATTGCCTCTGATCCCTGGCTCCACACCCACAGAAATAAAAACAAATCTTCATTCCAGAGAATTTTTACACAACAGTGTTATTTGTTGGTTTGTTTTCAAACATTTATTTCCTAAGATAAGCCTATGTCAAATTGAAGAGCGGGGGAGTGGGCAGTGAATCTGGAGATGTTTGAGAATAGCTGTTCCCAAACTACTGGTCCAGGAGCTCTAAAAGTATGTAGCCCAAACACCCTTTACTTGGGGAAAAAAAAGTCTTATAAGGCATATGTGGCTGTGACCTTTATGCGTTGCCACATTACATACATTAAGAAAGTAGTTTTCCAGAGACCTAGATACCACTTTGAGGCCAGCTTACCTCACCTGACTAAGCTGGTATTAATCAAAGGTTGAATTCTTTCCTTACTTTAGGTCTCGTTGGGTTTGAGCGACACAGAGGCTGACCTTTGGGGAGAAACTAACTTGTCCAGCCTGCAACAGCGCATGCACATACACAACTGCTAAATGTCCACCAGCCTGAAGAAAACTAACTTTTGGACTTGGTATTTCAGACCTAATGCATGAGGTTCTAATCCCCACTTGAACCTCCCACTGGACGGTGGGCAAGCGCAGAGACCATTTACACTACACGTTATTCAGTCATATCTGATGCTCAGTGTTCAGCACTGTCCCTAAACTTACCTCTTCCTAAAGCAGGTCCTTGATCCTGCGATGGAGAAACCCCACCTATCCTGCATTAATGCAGTGGTTTAAGCACCACACAGCATGACAACTCAGCACACTCAGGGTCCTGAAGTCTCTGTCCCACATTTATTGAGGTATGTAAACGAAGAGAAATCCAATACCTGTAGACTCAATTCCAATTGCTTTACTCAATTCCAATTGCTTTATCCAAATGAGTTAAGAAAAACAGCAGCTCTCTAACAGCTATTTCAGCATCTGTCTACGCTAACGCTGCAGTTTGTAGACAAGCGTGCTTCACAGACCATCTCCCCACCATCCCCACTCACCATGCTTTGGCTCACGAGGTTACCGCAGTCACACAGCACAGGAAGGGGATTCCTTTTGGCCGAAACTAAACTGGGAGATGTGCACAGGAGCACACCAGAAACACATCCATTGCTGGCAGGCATTCTGCCTAGAGGCCAGAAGTAGGCTGTGGTAAAAGCCCTCAGAATGCGTCCGCTGTGGACATTTGGTCCTCAGCACCAACCGTTCTGCTGGGTGTGCTGTTCTGCTCCAACACACCACGCTACCTGCTGAGGCAGCCTCAAGGGTCTGACCCACGGGCACCCAGCGCACACCAGCAGGAAGCCACGATTTGCCTGTCTGCAGGACCTTATTATATACGTTGTCTGTACAGCACCACACAGAGGGCACACAGCACACGTGGCAGTGAGCTCTCTGCGCATCTCTCTGATTTTCTTTCTATAGCTTTACACTTTCCTGCTCACATTTTTTAATTCTTTCCTACTTTTGTCTTTTACCCACCTCTTGTTCTTTTTAATTCTGCTCTCATTTTCTCTGTTTCTTCTGATTTCTTTTCCTGTTCTCCCCTGCACTCCCTTAGTGCACAGACTCCCTTTCAGTTCTTGGTTTTTGCCTTTTTTCCCCATTGACTTTTATTCCTTTCTGTTTTCATTAAGCTTCCTGCACTACTTCAGTTCTTTAAGAGAAAGGCTTTAAAGTGACTAATTGTTGTTAGTAAAGTCCAGTTATGGGTCAGGTCCATAGTGCTAGGTGATGTACTAAGATGGAGCATTCAGCTCATTCCTCTACAAGGCCTTTACAACTTGAGCTTAGCACTTCTCCACCTCTGTGCAATTACTCCTGTTTGCAGTGTGCTCTCAACAGAAGCCACACAATGACACTCGTGTTTAAGCAGGGGACTGAGGTTTCCTACCACAGCTGGGTGGGGAATGGGGTGTCTTTAGCGAAGCAGATTTTGTGGCTCAAGGCAAGCCAGAAACCCATGGATATTGAGGTTAGCCCTCTCTTTCAACCTTTAAAGCTAAGCACGTTAAATAGGCATAATAGTCCAGTATTTCCATAGGCACCCAAAGGCACTGGACTTACGGGAAGGAGCAGCGTATTACTACTGCCTCCTGAGAAAACAGGTGTTTGCTCTCCACATTTATTTTAATTCCTTCAACTTTGCTGCAGTTCACAAGAGACCAAAAATTTATTACCGGAGCTGTATGAGAGGTTCGCTGTTTCTGCTTTACCACAGAGAGGAGGGACAGTGCAAATAAGATGGAAAAAATAAAAATAAAAAAAATAAATCAAGTAAACTCTAAAAACTAATATTGTGGGAAAGCTTAGCAAGCATAGTGACTAGAAGATTTATAAAGGTGTGTAAAGAGCATACTGACCAAGACTATTGCACTAGACTCACCAGAGACATTCCGAGAACAATTGATGCCTCCTTGAAGGAACTCTGGTATTAAAAAGAGCTTTATTCCCCTGTATTTCTTATTATTTTCCAATAACCATATAACACTCCTGTGGTAAAATAGTAACATGAACTTATGCTGACCTTTGATATTTGAACTCGGACCGAAAGAGAATAGGAAATGCCGAGTCCATGAGAGGCCAGAAGTGAATGGGGCTATTCATAACTGCATGCTGTGGGGAAGCTCACTAGTGGTGGCAGCCCCCTAAACCATGCACTTACGCTGCATTCAATACTCTGCTCCTCCTCAGAGGCCAGGAGTGGCTGGTGCTTACTGGGCTACAAAACACACCGTCATTGTCACCTTCTTCAATACAGACATCCACGATGCCTACAGACCGTGTTATTCTTTTTTCCCCCAAGGGCCAGGTTGCCCATTTGCATTAGGCAGCCACAGGCCACATAACTCAGGTTGCAGAGACCTCACTTTCAACACAGTGCTTTTGCTGCCTTTGGTTGGGTAGC
Organism: Pelecanus crispus; assembly: GCF_030463565.1. Classification (NCBI taxonomy): domain Eukaryota; kingdom Metazoa; phylum Chordata; class Aves; order Pelecaniformes; family Pelecanidae; genus Pelecanus; species Pelecanus crispus. The sequence continues at coordinate 25,798,018 of NC_134651.1, read as the reverse complement.
ACATGGGTGCCAATATCACCACTGGTTAGTTCAGTAAAAGGGCACTTGTGATGGCAGCCAAAGAAAAGCATTAACTTCAAAGGCAAAGCACATGAGGTAATTTCGATCCTGCATTCCACCCTCATTTAAAAAAAAAAAAAAAAAAAATCATAGTGGCATACGATATGTCTGCTAACCTTAGGCTTCCAACCACCAAGCTAATTCTTCCTCCTGCAGGTACCTCATATGAACATGCAAGAGAAACTCTTCAAAGGATTCTTTGGAGGACAACTTGTCTCATTTAAACTGAAGGTAAGTGGATCTCAAAAGCAGAAGTCAGTCAAACTCGGTTTCACATCTGATCACACTCATAAGTCCCAACAAGAGCCTTTGCTACAAATGCATTTGAAGTTTTAAGGATGCTGCCAACTTCCTAGGGGCTTAACACAAAAAAGGTAGCCAGGGGAGATGCCCCAAGAAAAAGTTAACTGTAGAGGGAAATTAAAAAAGACCTTCTGAATACAGACCACAGAATGTGAACTGTGCCAAAACATGCTCAGAAGTTTCCTTCATAACCTTGTAAAACACTGGAGTAAGTCTGAAGTGAGACAATTTCTCCTTTTAAGAGGGAAATTTATTCCATTGTAATTCAAAACGCAAGCCCCATTAAATTTATAGACTTCACATTTTATCCAGTTGTAAAATTCCTGCCCTTATTTGCCAGATCTTGTCCAAGACCTCAGCCCGAGGCCGCAGCAGTGCAGCGGTGCTGGCACTACGCTATGCTGCCAGCAGGGAGCTGCGGACAGACGGGCATTGCAGAAGATCAGCCTCCAGCTTACCCCACCACATGGGAAAAAAATGGGTCAAACCTATTTTTCAGCTTCCCCTTTGACGACTTATCCCTGCCCCCCCCCCCCCCCCCAAAGGAGGGTTTTCAGGCAGACCAATTCTCATGCAATCCAACTAGCTGTGGTGCTGGCAGAGGTGAAGGGGAACATGCAGTGCAAGCCTAACAGGTTGGTGGTCCCCCTCCTGTTTGCTGTCAGAGGAAAGCTGAGGTAGACTACAGCTCTCTAGGCAACTCAAGCTCATCTCAAACAAAAACTGGATTACTTGTGAGCAAAGCTTCCCTAGGGAGCATGGTTTGGGAACATGGCTGTCATGGCTTTGCAAGATGGACTGCTCTGGACATTTAGTTCAGTTACCTCAAACTCAATTCTTTTCCCCAGGGCCCCTGGGAGTTTGGCACGACGGTACAGTATCTAAAGGCATCTGCAAATTTTCCAGAGCACTCGCATTACAGGTCAATCTTCCTGAGCTGCTGAGCAAAATCAGATGCCTTTAATGACAGTGCCAGAGACAGGGATGCTCAGACCCTGCACATTTGTCTAACAGCATTATCACGCTTTACTAAAACTATGAGAGCATTACATCAAATATAGAGGCCAGATGAAAAAATATGAGTGTTAAAAAGAAACAGAGATGATCATCAAAACTGCTTTTCTTCAAGCCTAGAAAGTGGGTTTTCTGTTGCTTAATTAAGTTTAAAGAAGGATGTTCAGTGAAATCTACTAATCCCAATAGTAAGTGCTGCAACTTCAGGTAGGTAAACACTATTCTTTGAATCATGCTGCCAGTCAAAAACTCTTATCAAAGCCATTCATTTAAGTCTGTCATGCTGAAGAAGCCATGACACTTCATCTTTCTCTAGACTAATACTGCTATGTCTTTATATCCAACTTCTTAAGACACGTCTTTTTTTTTATTTTATTAAATGCTAGAATTATTTTGCTGCTTGTTGAAGGTGACACACGCTTAGGGTGGACAAATAAAGCTCATGCACCTCATTCGTGATCTGAGTAGTTCTTTGCAGATAATTCAGTTTTCCAGTCAATCTAATTATAGTCTGAAGTTGCTGCAGCAAAGACTTTCAAGTACAAAGCAAAGAAAATCGAGTAGGAGCGAAAGCCGTTCATTAATCCCCGACTGGCATTGGTAGGAGTGGCTTGCGCCCTAGGGCTATTCTCCCCACCTTAGCATACAATCTTTATCTTACCTATTATGTGAATCAGATGGTAAATATTTTACTTTCTCTAAACTACAGTAACCCTTACAGTGATCGCAGAGACAGTTTGTTATATGAATTTCTTTCTTCCAATCTAAAACATTCCTGAGCAAGATCCTCAAACAGTATTAACAGGCACCGTGACAATGATTTATTGAAAGGATGGGAATAAGAAAAGAAAGCCTGTTCATGAGAAGAATTTCTTCCTCCATAATACCTTTAATAAAAACAATCATCTATTCATACTTCTTTACTTTTCATCATCTCTCCCTTATTTGAAGAAACTACATCTGCCACATCAATTGCTGCTGGAATTTAATTTTTAAAACTTCAAGTCATTAAGATCACAAGGTAATTTTAGCCCAGCAGATGCAGAACCTCACCACTTCGGGGCATGATTTGTTACAAGGTGGGGGGGGGAACCCAACCCAACACCCAAGCCCTGCAGGTACGAATTCTGCCTTTTCCTTTTGATTTTGCAGGGCAGACAGTTTGTCTTCTAAGATGCAACCTGCCCCTTGAGAGGGAAGACACGAGCCTGCCTGGGCCAGTGAGGTCCCTACGCAAGCAGCCCACTGGGGAAGGATGCCCGTCTGCCACATGCTTAACCTTGCCTCTCCGAACAAACCCACAGCGCTTTAAGGGTTTCCCATTCAATACTGCAGCCAAAGGCTATTCCAGAAAACGCTTCGCCTTTCCTGGTGCAGTTAATAATATGCAGCCATCTGCAATTTTGTGCCCACAAAACAGCTTATAAATCATAGCAGAGCTGGTGGAGCATTAGTAGGTCTCGCAAAGTGCTGGTACGCCAGGGTTTGTCCGAGGGCAAGCACAGGAGGCTTGCAAGCCCTTGCACCCCAAGCTGGGCAGTGCTCCTGGAGGCTGGCTCCTTTCATCAGGCTGCATTTGTCCATCCAAAAAAGGAGCACAAACCCCCTTTTCTCCCTCTCCCCTCCCCCAGAGGAGGGGACATTTTTCTGACAAACTCGCACAGCGGGCTGGCTTTGGAGGGAAGCACAAGGGAGCGCGGATTGAATCTGGCACTCGGTAGGTGAGGCAGAACCAGGCAGTGCCTCAGCTCAGCTCCGCTCCTGGCGTCTCACGGGTGCCACACTGGGCCGGGAACAGGGCCACAAGGATCCCAGCTCTCCGGCGGGGCGGGCTCAGGGCCAGCAAGGAGATCCCTGTCACCCACAACCACCGCAACAGCAGTGATCGTGAGTGTGTCATATTTCAGACACAGGCGGTGGCAACCCTTTACGAATGGTCAAAACCAAAATCACGCTTGCAGGGCTGTAACATTATGTTCTGAGCAAAGCCATGACACCACCACCTTAAGCCACAAGTTACTATTCTCTTGAAACGTTGGAGATCAGCACCCATTGCGAGTACGCTGCTCTGGTGCAAGCGCTGAGCTGCGTGTGCCGGCGGGGCCGCTGCTACTCTCACCATCTGCTCCCATTTCCAAAGACAGCGGTCTTCGGGGGGTAGCTGAGATTATCAAACAAGCCAGTGGTTGCCAGTTTGCCAACAGACCCATCAGGGATTAACACCTGTTACGATCCACGGCCTTTCAACAGCCTGCCTGGCGCTCACAGCTAACAGCATTACAAGAGGATGGAGCAGGATGGATGGATGGCTGCAGCCTGGCACGCTGGTCCCAAGGCGGGCCCTGCGCCCAGAAGCAGCTGGGCAAAGGCCCTGGCACAGACAGCGCCGAGGCAGGTTTGTGTTCACTGCGTGTCCCAGGACGGCTCCACCTGCATCCTGCTGGTCACCCGCTGCCTGCCCGTGCTGCACGTCTGCTCCCAACCCGCTCCCACCACCCCTGCCCTTCCTGCAGGATCCCATCGAGGGCGAGCTCTGGGGCAGACTGGTTGCCTGGAGCAGAGTTTGCCCTGGCCTGCTGGCTCCAGGGGTGGTGCAGGAGGTACCTGCAGTCCCTCCGGCAGGAGAGAGGCACTGGCCCAGCACTGGGACCAGCCAGGCTGCAGGGGAAGATGGCAGGTGAGGCAGCTGGCCAGCACTCAAATATTTATTCTGGTCTGCAGCCTGCTCTCTATCCTCATTTACAGAGGCTGTCCTCCTTCCCGAAGTATGACCCACTCTGCAGAGGAGCACGTGCATCTCAGCCACCAGCATTGGTTTAAAATCCACTGCTATCACAGTAGCATCATATGGGTGCCAAGTGCCAAGGGTGGGAAGTAACCTGAAGCAAAGCACTTGGAAAAGGCCACCGCTGCATCTCTATTCAGCACCAATAATCCTTGCTCCTCCTCTCCCAGTTTCCAGGCTCTTACGCAGCTCCCCAAGACTGTACTACCAACTTCCCAAATCTTCCCCCCGCCTTAGCTTCCGTATCAGTAACAACAGTGGCCTCAGCCATCTGCGTGCTGCACACACTCTGCCAAATCCTGCTCAGAGCTGGAGGAACTCTTCAGCTGAAGACAGAAGTGTCTCCTGCTCTTGACCAAAGCACTTATTTCAAAGGTGGTGTAATTGAGTGTAAAACACGAGAGGAGACAGAGAAACCTGATACAGCATTTGTTACCCACTGAGCAGAGGTCTGCGCTAATGTTGCTCAAGGTAGTTTTTTTAAGGTCTGTTTGTTTACTTATTATCCAGTGCTTGCAGGGGAGAACTTTTCCTTCGTGTTGTACTCCACCATGAGCCAGGCAGAGTTCACTTCTGGGAGCTGCGGGAGAGTAGGAAGGAGACTGACATCTGCTATCCAAAAGGGAAGGGATTCCGCCACCCCCCAAACATATTCAGATACGAAAGTGGACGGATGCTGGTACTGCCTTCAGCACTGAAGCTGCAATATGCTCTGTGTGGGCAGATCCCAGTTCAGCAGTGTTCATGGTAAAAACACACAGTAATAAAAGGAAATCTGAATGAAGGGAGAATGTCACATCTACGCACATAATCTAAAACTCCAACTCACTTTCTGTATGGGCTTTTATATGAAATTCTTGCTTATTTCATACACCAGATGAAGATTTTTACTTAAAGCTGTGTGAGTTCTAAAAGACAGCATTCATTAAATCTAGTTAGTTCCCGAATCCAGATTTTTTTCAAAAATCTCTCTCCTATCACGCATTATTCCCATCTAGTAGTCTCTCATCATTTGTTCAGCAGTGCATAACACTGCTCTTTCTTTTTAAAGTTATCCTCACTTGATTGCAGTGATCAAAACCAAAGGAATATAACGAGAATTTCTCCATTCAGTTAATATAGACAATCAGCAAGATATGCCACAGGGGAGTGTTCTTAGCTGATTCTTCAAAAGGACACCACACCGCTGTGTTTCAGAGAAATCCGGCAGGACTCCCAGAGACGAGTGCAAACAGCACAGAACATCTGCCTGCCACCCCGCTGGATGGATTTCCTCTACGGCAAGATGATGGCCATGTGCCTACGTAGTTCAATGGCCGTGGTGACGCACCGCTGCTCGGAGGGACGGCGTCCCTGTCACGCTCGGGTGCTACAGCATCAACAACTGACACGCTGTGCCTCATAACCACCTCTGGTACGCGAGGCAAAGGGCACCTGAACCAAAGTCTGAATCTGTCAGGTTGAATCCTGTCCTCCTGCTTGGCTCTGTTCATTCCTCAGCTGTTTTTCTGGAAGGAGAATGAGTCCAGTGGAGACCACCAAGATGGGTCTTCACATAGGTATTTCAGAAAGGCTAATCCCAAGAAATAAAGAAAGCTCAAAAAACAAAGCCTCCTTCAAGACCCTGAAAACAACTAGAACACCCCAACCATACAATTTAAAGAAATTACTAAAAAAAAAACCCCAAACAACCAAAACATTGTATGGTTTATACATACCTTTTGTATGTGCCTTCCAGAGTTTAATGCTTTGGGATGTATCTTTTATCTCTTCCTCTTTATCATGAAGAGGTTATGATTTCTACTGTGTGCGGTTGTGTTTTTTTCAATTGGAGTCAACCTTCTCAAGGAGAAGACGCTGGAGCACCTCTCCTACGAGGCCAGGCTGAGAGAGTTGGGGTTGTTCAGCCTGAAGAAGAGAAGGCTGCGAGGAGACCTTATTGCAGTCTTTCAGTACGTAAAGGGGGCCTATAGGAAGGATGGGGGCAATCATTTTAGCAAGGCCTGTTGTGACAGGACAAGGAATAATGGATTTAAACTAATGAAGAATAGATTTAGACTAGACATAAGGAAGAAGTTTTTTACAATGAGGGTGGTGAAGCACTGGAAGGGGTTGCCCAGAGAGGTAGCGGAGGCTCCATCCCTAGGAACATTGAAGGTCAGGTTGGCTGGGGCTGTGAGCAACCTGATCTGGTTAAAGCTGTCCCTGCTCACTGCAGGGGGGGTGGGCTGGATGACCTCTGAAGGTCCCTTCCAACCCAAACCATTCTATGATTCTATGATTCTCACTGTATTGGGTTTGCATGGCAAGGTTTTGGGGAAGGGGGGGGGAGGGCTACAGGGGTGGCTTCTTTGAGAAGCTGCTAGAAGCTTCCCCCATGTCCGATAGAGCCAATGCCAGCTGGCTCTAAGGTGGACCTGCTGCTGGCCAAGGCTGAGCCAGTCAGCGACAGTGGTAGCACATCTGGGATAACACAGTTAAGAAGGTGGGGGTGGGGGGGAACAACCCGGCACAAAACTGCAGCTGGAGTGAGGAGTGAGAATATGCAAGAGGAATGACTCTGCAGACACCAAGGTCAGTGAAGAAGGAGGGGGCGGAGGTGGCCCAGGCACCGGAGCAGAGATTCCCCTGCAGCCCCTGGTGCAGCCCATGGTGAGGCAGCTGTGCCCCTGCAGCCCATGGAGGTCCATGGTGGAGCAGATATCCACCTGCAGCCTGGGGAGGACCCCATGCCGGAGCAGGTGGATGTGCCCAAAGGAGGCTGTGACCCCGTGGGAAGCCCACACTGGAGCAGGCTCCTGGCAGGACCTGTGGAGAGAGAGGAGCCCACGCTGGAGCAGGTTTGCTGGCAGGACCTGCGACCCCATGGGGGACCCACGCTGGAGCAGTCTGCTCCTGAAGGACTGCACCCTGTGGAAGGGACCCACACTGGAGCAGTTCGTGAAGAACTGTAGCCCATGGGAAGGACTGACATTGGAGAAGTTCATGGAGGACTGTCTCCCGTGGGAGGGACCCCACGCTGGAGCAGGGGAAGAGTGTGAGGAGTCCTCCCCTTGAGCAGGAAGGAGCGGCAGAGACAACATGTGTTGAACTGACCACAACCCCCATTCCTCGTCCCCCTGCACTGCTCGGGGGGAGGAGGTAGAGAAAATCGGGAGTGAAGTTGAGCCCAGGAAGAAGGGGGGGGGGGGCGGGGGACGGGGGGGAGGTGTTTTAAGATTTAGTTTTTATTTCTCATTATCCTGCTCTGATTTGACTGGTAATAAATTCAACTGGTTTTCCCCAAGTCAAGTCTGTTTTGCCCATGGTGGTAACTGCTAAGTGATCTCCCTGTCCTTATCTCGACCCATGAGCTTTTTGTTATTTTTTCTCTCCCCTGTCCAGTTGAGGAGTCATAGAGCGGCTTTGGCGGGCACCTGGCATCCAGCCAGAGTCAACCCACCACACTCACAAAGCCTCACTCGTGGCAACCAAATGTGCCCTATCATCAGGCTTGTGATGAAGCCTCATGAGTTATCAGCGCTGGGATCTATGTATAGCAGCAGAGCACAAAAATTTCCCATTCAGATCCCAGCCACAGCATGGCTATGACAAGGCTATCGTTGCACAGTTAAGCACACGTATAAATCTGGACTGCTCTTCGTGCCTTGCACTCAGCCAAGCTGTACGTATGGATATTGCCGCTTTATGTAAACCCCAACAACTTTTCACAACTCTTCTTTACTTTGACGAGGAGGGCCTCCTTAAACATGGCACCTGCAACATGAGTTTTGCTTAATAACAGTATTGCCACATTAGGAAATAGCATTTACTGACCTCTCCAAAACAAAACATGTTCCGACTAAATCTGAGGTGGTATCTTTTGATATCACCTAAACCCGAAATCTGAACCAAAAGGTGTGTGGGGGAAGGGAATAATCATTAAACTAGTTGAAGTACATGCTCTTGATCATATCCTTTGAAAAAATAAAAAGACAACCGCCTTTGGCATAGCCATAGGCAACATTGCTAAACTGAACTGATTTCCACCTCACACACTGCAAAGCCAAGCATAAAACACATTGATTGGAAAGAAAGCAATCCAGGATGTACTGACTGAATGACTTCATGTGAAATGCAGAGTTTCCATAGCAGTCCAGCATGTGCCCCTTTGCACAGCTAACAGCACGGATGGGACCATGGGAAATTGGTACCAGGAATTCCCGAGGAGGTGCTCTGGGTTCCTCCCAAGTCTGTGATAGTTTTATGTCGGTGCTGGTGTCCCAGGTATGCAGACTATTAATCGCTCTCCTCCCTCCTGTGCTTCTATTCTCATGGCAAGTGTTTCCGAATGTATTTCTAGGCTGTGCAGAGAGGAACTTTTGCCTTAAATGTGAAGCCACTACGGTACCTACACCGGTGGGCTCTCCCAGACCCCACAAGATACCAAAAGGCAGAGCTCTCTGTGGTTGGACAGTCCCACAGGTAGTGTCTGTTTAGCTGATGTATTGATGCATTTAAGGAGATATCTTAAAGACAGACAGGTATAAGAGCTGCAGGGAGGGGATTTCCACCTAATAGCAGCAAGTCATTTGAGATTTTCAAAACATAACTTAATCTGTGTAAAGACAGTAGGAACTAAGTCCTAACTATTTAATCATAAAACCTTCCCCTACAGAGTCTTGCCTGTGCTTCATTTCTGTGAAGTGAGTGAAGAGCATTTCTCCACCCCACAGCTCAGTTTTCAGTTAAATTCTGCATCAGTGAGTGACGGGCTCAGAGAAGTACTCCAGTGATAAGTATCTAGCGGCCATCCACAAGGGCTGCTGCAAATCCAGACCCCTCTGTGACTAAACATCAGCTGTCACCTTCAGGGCCTTTAGATCATGACCCTGATCTAGATCACAAACAAGAAGGAAAGTCACTGTGGCTGACTGAAATTCAGCATCTTCCTGATGCTGCTCCTGGAACGCTCTGTAAGCACCAAACACGCTGGAACTAAGCTGCCGCTAGAGAAACCTTGCAGTCTGTTAACATAGCTACACAGTCCAGAGGAAACATTCATGGCTTTGCATCATAACCAAGACATAAGTTGGCTCTCCATCGCTGCATTGCATCTGGCCGTCATCGTTAGAGTTGTCCTTCCCTGCTTGTACATGCCAGTTTCTCATCAAATCCCCTTCTCCTTCCTTCAGTGACACCAAGCAAATCCTTGAGTAAAAGCCTTGCCTAAAGACCTCCATACTTTCCTCCCCAGCACCCTGCACACCCGTGCTGCTCCCGCGGGCACTGCTCCATCCCCACAGCCCTCCTCGAGGCCGCCCGCCCTGCCTGCAGCTGGCAGGAACCAGCCGATTCACAGGGACTGACTGAAGGGCAAGCTGGGGAAAACCACCATGTATTTCCTCAGTAAGTAACAGATGCACAACTGACTCCAGGGATACTTTGAGAGAAGAAGTGGCAGTGACGAGACTCTGTATCAAGAATTACACTCAACTGGTGCAAGAACAACTACAGAGAGCCAGCAGCTCAGTGATCTTCTTTAAATTAACAAGTTGCAAGCTACCATAATGCCATAGCAAACAACAGAGGTGGAGTGACCTACACCCACTCAAGATCTCTCCCTCAGCGCAGACATCTGATTACAAGCGTGTTTAAACACAAAGTCAAGACCTGCACAGTTCCCTGTAATCTTCTATTTCAAGCTGAGTATCAATGAGGCAGCAAATTTTATCAGGAAGAGATTATTTTCTCCTGATACCATCTATCCTGACACTCTAATGTAAGCAGTTAAAACATAACTTCAAACTCTGCAATCTCTGCTGCAAAAGGTTGCAGGAAAACATTGTTCACTGGGCTGGGCAGAGCATATGCGTATTTCTGTTTGTAAAAGCTCCAGCAACTGAACTTTGAAAGCTGTTGGACTGTTGTAAATAAGACAACATAAGCGTACAGCTGAACTGACAGACACGCACAGGACCACAACACAGCTTCTCTTCCCAAGTATTTTCAAGCAGACAGTTGCAGTCTGTGTTACAGCACTACTTACAAAATGAGGAAAAGTACAATTCTACTAAATTTGACGAATAGGATAGGCAGCCTCACAAGTCCTTCAAAGTTAACAGTTCATAGCTGGTTTCATCTCAATGAACTGTAACCTGGAATAGCCCTCAGAAGCCCTCAGAATAATATGCAGTTTTACATATCACACATGTTGCATAACGAAAGCATCTCAGCAAATTGGCTGCGTGGTGGTATAAAGTTTGGGAGCAGAATTTGAGAGGTGTCAAGCACCCACTACCTGGTCTTGAAGGTAAGAGGAGTTGTGGGCATTCGGCATGCCTCAGGATTAACCCTTAGGAAAAGCAACTCTCCAAATGCACAGCAAAGATTGACATTGTTGAGGCAACTGGTCAAATTTTACTGGCTTAAATAGCCACATCTGTAGCTCATTAAAAATAAGAAATTAAAAAAAAAAGCTTAACTAGCAAAATATATCCAAAGCAACTTCATCCCCAAGGACTGGAGAAGAAATTAAATGAGACATATGCTAGTCATATTGCTCAACACGTGGTTGGAAGGTACACAGAAACCACAGTGACAGCAATATCAAAACCCGAACAGAACAAAAGAGACAGCTGAACGTCTCCAGGGAGCATTACAGCATTGCCTATGCCCAATGTCAAAATAAATAAGTAATACCTCAACTGACTACATGTATCAGAAACTGAACAAAAGATCAATTCTGCTTTCAAACAATAAAACTAGGAAATCCCTTAATTCTGCACCCTGTGCCTTAGGTATTGATGTATTTATATAATATACTGATTTACTTGCACATGTTGCCCTCATAAATGCCAGGGTTTGACCTCTTGATCACTTGAGCTACTTCGCAATTTCTGAAAGACATAACCAGTGGTTACAGTCAGGGTAATGGCTGTCACTTGGGATCTCCCACTAATGTCAGCTCCCAGTGTTTCACTGTATGAATTTTCCATTCTCAGAAAGCATGAGTTAAATTGACAGCTACTGCTTTAGCACCTACGGGCACCAGCAAGCAGTGCAGAAGCAGCTGGGTCAAAAGGAGACAGCCAAACAGCAGTTGCTGCTCAGTTTAGATGTCTGAGAAGACTCCCAATACAATTTGCAAAGGAAAACCAACCAGACTTGCCAATTTGGCTTTATGGGAACCTTCAACCAAACCTCACTCCCTGGGACCTCACTTGCTAGGACTTGCAACTCTTTGATGTTCACAAAGACAAAAGATGGAAAGTAATGACTCTGTTCTCACTGCGATGAAATCTTCACAAGATGCGATGTCAGCCCAGTTTGGCTACGCAAGTCCAACAGGAGGAACCTCAGAGGCAGGGAGATGGAGGGATGACATTACCGACAGGGGGTATTGCTGGTCTACAAAAAGAAATCTAAAATACTTCAGCAAACACATCCCAGAAGCTTGTATGAAAGCCAAGGAGAAGTGCATAAAGAAAAGCCATTGTATTGCTCATAGGGGTTTAATTACTAAATGACTGATTAGATATCCATGCAAAACAACACAAAAGGCCATCAGTTTTAAAGCATCTCAGTCCACATCACTGTGCAGAAAACATGGTCAAATGCACAGGCCAGATGGCAGATCAAAGTCCCAGCCTGATGTACAGCACTGAGGTTAAGCAATGTCCAGCAGAACTGATGTTCTTATAAAGGGAACAGGACAAGGGAAAAAAAAAGAGAACAAAAATACCAAGAAACACCAATCATCTCCTCTTTGCAAAAGAGGACTTGCAAAACACTTTAAAAAATTCTGACTGCTTAAAAGGGAAAAAATACAGCACATAAAAATAATAACATTGGCACTAAGTGACACATAACTAAATGCAGGAATACACCATAGGGAGAGGTATCATTATCAGACTGATGGCAAACGACAAACTTCATGGTCACAGGTCTTCCTTAAAGTCTAAAACTGAAGCTATAAATTAAGCTAAGTACAGATTAAGAACACTATGTATTCTGATCTAGTTTAAGAGAAAAGTGCTTGTGGAACAGGAGGAGGGAGACCCACAATTATTGCCCATTTATCTGGGACAAAAGAGGAAACTGAGGAGTGTATGGGGAGAAATCTTACTGTCACATAAACCCCATCATCTTTACTGCAACTAAAAATCAGAGATTCAAATAAATTTTCATTTACAGATTTGTTTCATTGCTCTCCTATGAGGTTTATTACTGAGAGGAGTAAGACAGTGTGGATGCTTAGTGAAAAATGTTCTCCCATTAGTAAATGGGTATTTCATCCTCTACACGTGACTTCAGAGTTCTTCAGTTGTTTGCTCACATCCACACCAGTAGCACAAAAACATCTGGTACAACAAATAAAATATACTGCAGTACAGGACATGTCTGAATTCAGTGATTTTGATGGTTCTACTGAAATTGGGAGGTTTTGGTGGTGATTGCCATATGTTTTGCAAATTTTTAATTTCCTGATTTGGCATGGTCTGCTAACACTCAAGCTTCTGTTGGTCTGCAGAAAAATTGCTTACAGTAGTAACTGTAGTAACACTGAGAGTGTTGATTGAAGTGTAGGAGGATCTCCCACTTTATGTCCAAGGAAAGGGTTCGGAGCTATATTATCAGCTGGTTTTAACAGGAGGTATTACCTCCCCTGCCAACCTAGTCCTGCTTATGATCTTTGGCTGGCATACTCAGAAAGAGCACAGAAGATTGCAAAGATCAGTAAAGCTGGGAGAAAAGATGCCATAAAACTCTTAAGTCCAAAATATGTGAGTCTGTGTCATGACAGAACAATGCAAGTAGAAACACTGCTACAGACAAGTCAGACAGACGGACAGAGGTCTGTCCCCACTGGTAAGAGCCAGACCCAAAGGCTGCTACTTCCATAGTCCTTTCCCTGCCTTCTGCAGGCATTAACGTGGACCGTCAAGGTCATTCTCAGAGGACACGCAAATTTGTCTTCCAGAGGGAGTGAACGGGAATAGCAAACTGGAGGCAGAGGTGAAAGAAAGCATTTGTTAACAGCACTTTTTACAAATGGGAATTTTGCCTGTCTTGACATGTTGCGTGTAAACTTGAAATACGGCTCGCTAGGTGGGAGCTGCCGGCAGCGGCAGGAGCTTGTTCATCGGGCTCCTTAGGAAGCATCACGAGCCCCACCAAAATGGATCCCAGTGCCAGCGTAGGTGACTGCAGGGCTCTCTGCCCTCCGCGGCGTATCCTGGCTCCCACTCCCCTGCGCATCAGCCAAGATGTCCATTACCGTGCTGTGGGGAAAGAGCAAGGCACCGGCTATTTTTTCTTGAGAAGAAAACTCCTACTAACACATCCCAAACTCTTCCATGCAAAACAGCGGACTGCTCCACAGCAGTGACTGACCACAGATTAGCTCTTAGACATTATATGGGGAAAAAGGTTGTTCCACTCTCCAATATCAGATTCCTATTAAAAATTTGTACTACAGAAATGTATAGAAACCCTGAACAATCTGTGCGAGGGCTTTGCCATACTAGGCATTTTACATCTACATCATAAGAGTCAGTCTTTGAAGGCAGAAGCTGCTTTTAGGGCATTCCCCGAGAACAGGGAGATAAAATGAGCAATCACTGCGTCTGTTTTGCAGCTGGAGGCACAGGCATTCCCCTGCCAGCTCTTGAACAAGCAGCCGTTTTGTCACAGCACCGTGACAGGCAAGGCCATGCAGCCCCTTGGCAGGGCACTAGCACAGCTACAGAGCCTCCAGCGCTCAGGTGGGCATCTCTGCGTGGCTCTGAGCAGGGACAGGAACAAATGCCACATTTCTGGGCGCTGGCTACAACAACCTGTTGCAGCTGCTGTGTGGCCCAGAGGATGCGTTCAAGGTCACAAAATTCACCAAAAGTTGCTCTCAAATTTTCAAAATCCTAACTCTGGAAATATTAGATGTGCTACAAGGGAGGAAAAAGAATACAGGGAAGGGATATGGAGAGAGGCAGGACCATCCCTTGCAGCAGCTTCGGGCGGCTAAATTAGGTTAAGCAGAACGTGAAGCCACACTGCCAGCCACCCTTGAGGAGTCCTGTGGCTGTGTGAAGCACTCACTGTCAAGTAAAGGAGAACAGGAAGAGAGACAGCTAGAAAGAAAAATGGAGAGTGATAAGAGAAGCTAACAGCAGCTCTAGCAACTGCCTGAGGACACACTGAGAAAATTAATGTATTAAAATAACACTTTCAAATAATGGTCTAGCTAATTGATGCTAAATTACAGCTGAATGCCTGTAGAAGTACTTATGACATCTGCACTAATACCATTGCAGTTCATCAGGATTAATATTATTCTAATACATGCCAAAGGAATTAATAAGTATTGGTACTTTAAAGCCTTTAAAGTGATGTTTTGAAATAGTTTAGCTTTCTAGCTTTCTTATCCCCCTTCTCCTTCCTCTCAGCCCTCATGAAAGCTCATTTGCAAAACTTATTAAAAATAGAGGTGTTTTCACAAATCTCATCCACTTGAATGATGATATCATTCTTATTATGCTACTTTCTACACCTGAAGACTGGAGGAACATTTCAGTTCTTGCAACCACCAGAAAGAGAGGCAGGCCTGGTACAAAAATAGCATCCTGTTAAGAAAACATGCCCAAAAAGGAAAACAACGTATGATTACACCTCTCCACTCCCCATAAACAAGAACAAAACCTGACATATTACCTATTGGTCAAGCTGTGATTACAGCAGTAAAAAAAAAAACGCAAAGCTTCACTCTTCTGTCACATTCAACTAGGGTTCAATGCCTCCTTCCTGCTCTGCTCGAGGGCATCTGGGAAACAGAGGGGTGGAAGAGAGAGGCGGGTGGGGAAGGATGGGGAAGGACGGGGACTCTACCAGCCCTCCCCTTCTCCTGGTGACAGGCCCCACATGCCGTCTAAGCTCACGAAGCTCGGAGGCAGCAAAAGCAACTGCACAGCAGTTTTGATGGCTTGGCCAAAGGAATTGCTTCCCACCACTCCTGACCGAAGCGCCTTCCAGAGCGGCCAATATTTCAGCTCTGAAAGCCACATGCTGGGTTGCAGGTGTTAACTCACAGGCTCTCTGCTGTTATCAGTCTCAAGTGTTGTTTTTCAAGCAGCGACACACAAGGAGTTGTATCTAAAATCTCATTAAAATTTAACAGGATTTGGCGCCCTTAGCTTTCTGCTTCAGAAGTGAAGTCTCCAGCTCAGATAGTTAATGTTTTTATTTTCATATATCACACTGCTTCTCTCAGTACCACACACTAGCAGAGTAATTCAGTAGCTGGAAATCAGCCTTTTATACCTTCTGTCATTCATCACCTTCCACATTCTTCCTTTTGCTGATTGCTAAAGATGGTTTCTTTTTCCATCTTGTGTGTTTATTTTTATGTCAGGGATATCCTGTCCTCAGAGCCCACCTTCTCCTCCACTGAGCCTTCCAGTATCAAAGCAATTCGGGAAGAAGATGAGGAAGAAGAGGATAAATCATTAATGAATGGAAAACCTTGACCAACAAGAGTATTAAGGTCAATTTGCATTTCTTAAAATGACTCTGTTTAGGAGAGCTGCGCGGGCAGGAATATTCAGGATTAGACAGTATCAAACTCATTACAGCCAAGACCAAGAGTCCTGATGACCTTGACTGGCTTGGGTTTAGACACTGAAAGAATCCCTTCTCGGGGGTTCAGGGTTTGAGTAAGCAACGCCTAAAGGGAGCATTAGTATGTAAAAAAGTATTTGCTGGATATTAAAAAAACAAACAAAGCAGAAAAAAAATCCCACACCAGCCACAAAACAACCTCCCTGCGCCCAAACAAACTCACTCCCCAACTTGGAGGGATAAGGGTGTCCCTTGTGCCAGCCACTGTGATATGGCAAGTACAGATACAATTGTGAGAAAAGTGGAAAATGAGAAAAGGCTAGTACATGTCCAGTGATGTCAAGACTGACATTTAAAGGCTATTCCATAGCCTGATACAAGACAGAGATTATAATCTTCTTTAAAACTAAGCCAGAAAAGATGTAAACCTACAGTAATACTGCAGTCCCAACAAGACCTTTGATTCTCAGGGAACATGGTCTATCAGCTAGGATCTTGCTTTATAGCGGAGGGACAGCAGTCCAAATTTCAGCTGTGCCACCCACCTAAAAAGCAATCTGGGAAAGTCCCCCCAACCCATCTATAACTCTCCTTCCACTGACATGTTATGCTCCAACATAATTTTAATAGAAACACTAGTGTTTGTCCAGTAAATAACATGCCTGCTACTGCGGAGTAGGAGATCAGAGGAAGATATTACAAGCAGATGACAAATCATGTCACCAAATAGATGTGGCATACACACAAACATGATGGCATGAGGCACTGTAAAATTTTGGGAGTTTTACTACAGCGGGGCAACTCTAACTCAGCAGTGGCTGTTCCACTTGTGAGTAATGTGCTGTTGCCAAAACCATGGCGATACCCCCCTTCCCCCTTAACACCCATAATCATGGCATTCCCTTTCTCCCCTGCCTTTTTCTGCATATAGGCAGATATATTTTACCATCATGGAAAAGAATGGTTAAAAACAGTTCATGAGAAACTAATAAATAAAAGTGGGCCCGAAAGATACCTCAAATGAGACTGACAGTATAATGAATCACACAACGCATTTGTGCTACAGAGTGATGAAAGGCAGGGAGACACGCAAGCGCTGTGTTAAGGTTTAAGGCGCAAAAGCAGCGTTGTGACCACCAGCGCGCAGAACCACCCACACATGCTCAAGGCTGGTGTCGCGTTCCAAGCAGGGCAAGGCACCTTCCCTTCAACGGCAGCACACAGCTGCTGGGGAGTGGGATGTGGCCACCAATCCCACTGAGCAAATCCAAGACTCCAAGAGAAAAAATTAGCTATATTAAAAAAGAAAAAAAGTCCAATTCAGGAGCCTAGACCTTCAGTTCTTTCTCTGTATAATTCTGTTCCCGTCAGATTTATACTCCTAAATATTGTGACAAAATGCATTTCAGTAGGAACAAGAAAGTGCACCACAGCTTTCAAAATTTTTCTCTCAGATAATTTTGTTTTCTTCTTCCTGTGGAGATTATTATTTAGCCATTATAAAGCACTTCTGTGACACATATGCACAACAACTGATTCCCTTCCATTTTAATCAGTGTAGAAGGGTAATGAACATTAGCTAAGCAATGCATTAGAAGCAGGATCCTAAAAGCCAGCAATCAGCAGGCTGATACATTGCACCCTAAAAAACCGTAGCTGTTCTCCTGGCAGCAGATGTGCAGCCAGCAGGATGCACATACAGGTACCCAGGCTCACGCTCCGCAGGCTCAACACCACCGCTTCCGCAGAAATTGTAACGGATGCATCTTAATGCCAGGAAAAGCTGGGCAACATCAAACATGGAGATCATGGAAATACAGTGGCATGCCATGTTCATTCACACATATTCATGGTATTTTCCAGTCCTGTTGTTTCTCAGCAGGCCAAAAAGCTAGCTCCGGGACTAAATGGAAGAAGTTAATACAGAAGATCGAGCGCTACGCAGGCAGGAGCGTAACCCATGTCAGTCTGTCTATTCTGTGAGCTAAATGCAGATCAAAGGGAAGAAAAACAAATACTCGTTCTAGCAAAATCCCAAGTTGATTAAGGACTTTAAGGAGACAAAGTATTAGAAAGGACTCCTTCCTTCCAAGATAAAGACACAAACATAGCAAGCTCTGATAGATATGCTTGCCCCAAATATTTTTTTTTCTGGTTGCACCGAAGTGGCAGGAATGTCAGGGTGTTGGTGGGCCGCAATTCCCCAAAGCCCTGCACAGGGTACACTGTTGTTCTGAAGTCTGAAGCATTGGGGTAAGAAGTTTAAAAAACACAAACACACAGTGAAATTGATTTGTGATTAAAGGAAGGATTAAATGCTGAATCTGGGGCAATCAATAGCCCTGCTAATGCTTAGAGCAAGATTTCCTGCTCCAGCCAAGCCCCCTTTTCTTTGCTCTGAGACCACTGTCCTTACCAGTGGAAAGATGAGCCTTTGAAGATAATGTTGGCCTCTGTTCCCCCCCAGCCATTCCACAGCACTGCTGCACTACAGCGTAGCGCCTGCGACACCACTGCCAGCCAGCCGACAAACCCTGCAGGATGCTCATTTCCCACTGATGTCCCTGTGCCTTATCACTGAAAAACCCCGAAAACAAAACAAAAAAAAAAACCCATCCCACATGCCCCCAAGAAACCATACACCCTTAAAAGCCCCAAAGGCATAAATTCACTCCTAGAAACAGGGGGGCCCTGCTGGCCTGGGTTCAGCTTCCTTCTCTTCTCCCCCAGGCTGGGCTGAATCTATGCAGCATCTTTCTAGACAGTGATGTGGGATGTGGCTAGCCCCACTATTATTTTTAACTTATCAGAATCCATAATAACAGCAATTAGACCCCATTAAGCAAAAGATCTTACACGCTTACACTTCACAGCAACAGGTTTTATTTCTTCTCTTGCAATGAAGTATTTTTATTAGCCAGATGGATCATGAAATTATTACAAAAACTGGGATGTAAACTCTCTAAAAGCACCTGAAGTAATTAATACTGATTTATAAACATTCAGGATTAGAGAACAAATACTTAATTCTCCCCTAATCCCTCAACTAGCACCGTTTTGTGTTCAACATACAGGAATATAGATTAACCGGACTGAAGTTAATAGCATTTGAAGGACAGAGCTGATCAGTCATGCATAGCACCATGATATGCAATATGCTTCCACCACCAGTTTACTGTAACCTGTGGGATTAGGACAAATTCAAGAGACTGCCACTTTCCTGTTCCATTTCCAGTTTTCCCCATAAACTTACAGGTACCGAGATTAAAGATAACAAACCCTTAAAGAGGATCAAACTGGATACCTTATAAACTATAAACCCGTGAGTGCACTACACTGGGGTTAAGCGCCAAAACTGGTATCACCCACATATTATTTCTGCTGAGTTTTATGAGAACTGATTTTTATTCCCAGCCCTGCCAATGACTTGCTTTGTGACTCGGGACAAGTAATACCTTTGCATTTGTATCCCCTGTCACCCTTTGCCCACCTCCTCTGCTCAGCAGGTATGACCTAGACTGCCTCTTTCGCTGCAGCAGAACCACAAGCAGCGCTGCTCACTTTGAACAAGGCCACCAAGTGCTGTTCTAATACAAACAATTAATAATAAGACAAGCCAACATCTGGCACTATTAACCTCCGTTTCAAGCTATGTGTCAGCATGAAGTACACTGCTTTGGGTGTTAGAAAGAAATTAGTGCAATTTTCTGAAAACCTCCTAGGTACAACTCACTGAGCCAAGACATTTTTATCTTCTCCTCTCCTAGCCAGTGGTGCCCTTCTGTTCCTGCCTGTTACGTGACAGTTTTAAAAACAAAATCTTTTCCGTGTAGAGAAAGGCCTTATTTGGTTCAGTGCTGTTTTTTGGATTAAAGATGCCATTGAGAAGAAAAAGCATCTATCTAAAACCTGCTTTGAGGCAAAGCACAGAACTGCCACCCTGTTGCATTATCACACAAGCACACAGTGATTATCACAAGCACGAATATGGTTCACGTCAGCTAGGCAAACCCAGCAGAAGGCAGGCTGGTGAAATCTGCTAAGGCAGGAGTTCACTAACGCGTTACATCCAGCTGCAACGAACCAGGAGGGGAGAAGAGGAAAAGTGATGCAAAGACAATGAATGCACTGCACCCTTACCTGTCAGTCGCTCCAATTCATCTAAGCGTTGGATAGGGCAGAGAGTCTTGGAAGGGAAAAAAAACTAAATGAAATACTGTTGTCTTCTGCAGGGAGCAAACTGGTTTTCCTGGAGCAGCTGTGCACCAGCATCATCAAGAGTTAGCGCTTCATTTAGCACAATCATCAGTTCAAGGGTTTCAGGTGTTTCACAGCATGACCTTGGTCCACAGTACAAACTCCAAGGTCTCCTGCACCTACTCTTTTCCCTTAAGAAGTGCACTTTGCCCTCACGTGAGCTAATATAGATCAGGACCACTTTTCACAGCATCTTCCCCAACATAATCAGGTCTTGCACTTATGTGACACTTTGACTCTCAGAAACCATCTCAGTGTTTTATGAATTTAACAAGATAAAATACACATTCTCTGTCTGGGTCACCCAACACTGAGGTGCAGGCTGCGAGGGATGAAATGCTGCTGCAGGTTAGATAGTTCACTGCAAGTTTTATAGCGGCAAGAAAACACCATCCTGTGTACCAGAATTTTGAAACTGGAAAGTAGCCACACATGAGGGAAAGGAAAAAAAAAAATAAAAAAGGCCCACAACTCACTTGTTTTGTGCCTGACACCTAGTTGTTTTCATTCAATGCTCCCTAACTCATGTAGAAGAGAAAGAACAGTTGTTCGCTTTATGCTTCCTGCCAGACTTTGAACTTGATCGCTAATATTATTTTGTATGTGCTTACATGTATGTGCTACTATCACTGCTTGTCATGGTTTAGCCCCAGCCAGCAACTAAGCACCACGCAGCCGCTCGCTCATTCCCCCTACCCCGATGGGATGGGGGGGAGAATCGGAGGAGTAAGAGTGAGAAACACTCCTGGGTTGAGATAAGAACAGTTTAATAATTGAAATAAAATAAAGTAAAATAATAATAATAACAATATAATAATAATAGTAATAATAATATACAAAGCAAGTGATGCACAATGCAATTGCTCACCACCCGCCGACCGATACCCAGACAGTTCAGCAGCAATCGCTGCCCCCCAGCCAATCCCCCCCAGTTTATATACTGAGCATGACATCATATGGTATGGAATAGCCCTTTGGGCAGTTTGGATCAACTATTCTGGCTGTGCCCCCTCCCAGTTTCTTGTGCACCTGGCAGAGGATGAGAAGCTGAAAAGTCCTTGACTGGCATAAGCAGTACTCAGCAACAACTAAACATCAACAACTAAACAACTAAACAACAACAACTAAAACATCAGTGTGTTACCAACATTCTTCTCCTACTAAATACAAAACACAGCACTATGCTTGCTACTAGGAAGAAAATTAACTCTATCCCAGACGAAACCAGGACACTGCTGCATACTGTATGTACTGTCAACCAATTACTAGCAGTGAAACTATCTTTAAACAGAGCTTATCAGTAGAGGCCCTTTGAAAGGCCACCAACTCTTCTCCATCCACACCAAGCAGTTTTAGCAATGCAGAAAACTGTTTTAAGTATCAGTGCAGAATTACGTGTTTCATGAAGTGTTTTCTCCTCCACTGATTTACCATCAGTGGTAGCTGACAAATCAACTTCTGGACTTCAGGAAGCTCCCATTTGCTCAGTGGAAGCTGGGTCATTGTTTTCAATGCAAAACATGTTTCTCATTCTCCCAGCTCACCTCTGACTGCTCTTTATGCTGTCCCTTCAGATTACTTTAACATTATATATAAAAAAAGCATCCCCCATCGCCTACCTCTGCTGCCTGGAACAGCCCTCTTATCTGTCAGCCACATCAATCCTCCAATGGCTTCCAAACTGTCTTCAAAAACCGATCTCTTGTCACTTCTTAGCGCTCTCGGTTTCTTTTCTCCTCTGTGATTTTCATGTGGTCATTCAACTTAATGGCAATCTCCCCCAGAAAACTGGGTACGTGCCACCTTCTTCACATGTATTTTTAGACATCTGATCCAATGAACAGAGTTGCATATAAAATACAGCTATTTTATTTATGAGCTGCAAGCACTAATTCCCAACGTTTGTTCCCAGAATTCAAACCTCTCTATTGCTTTGTGTAGTTGCGATTAATGCTAGTGGATGTAACATACAACCAGTGAGGAGAGATTGCTCTTGGTTGTAAAGAAAGAGTTTATCTGGGCAGATGTTTTAGAGCAAGACAGTCAGTCTATTTAACTCCAAGTCTGTTTAGTGGCTCAAGGCACTACAGAGTACTCAGCAAAAGGAGTCCCCCTGTGCAATTTCAGGCAATTTGGGACTGGATGTTGAAGCTGTACTTCTTTACCACAGTGAATAAGTTTCTTTCTGGGAGATGGAATAAGGGTCTTTAGAGGTCAGACTGGAGGTAAATAACAGAAAACTTTTTATATGCTGCTACATGGAGCCTCTGGATAAATACCTCAAGGAACCTTCTCCAAACCAAGGTGGGTAGATTGTTCTATGTGGGTAAAGATGCAGCAATTTCAGGACTTCAAAAGCCAATATGCCTGGGAGACCAAATTTATACTTGCATTTAAATTACTGTGCAAGCCACATTACACACAACATACGCGGGAACCTAATGAAAAAAGATTTCCATGTTACTCCTCATTCTCACGGGTAAGAAAGTAAGTCAAAGTGAAAGCATTACACATTAAGTACAGGATGAAGATACAGTACCATCACTTGCATAAACATTTACCCTGACAAATTTTAAGGCTTCATTTCAGGAGGCTAATCTCCTTATATAAGTGATGGAGACAGAGCAGAACCTGGAGAGCAAGAATATCCAAACACAGGCTGACCTGTGTAAAATACTTGAAGTTGGCCTTGGAAATACATTTCTGTGTATTGTATGACATTTTGCAGGAATTGCATTAAGTCCCATCAGCTCCAGATCAGCTTTCCAAAGTGCCACTGACTGCCAGGACCACCTTGCAGTTTCACCTTCTCTGATAAGGCAGAAATTCCACATGCAGAAGCATATTTTGGCCACCCACCTCCAGCATTATTGCAAAAGGAAATGAGCTAATACTTGCTCAGCATTTCAAGTATTCCCTATACAGTGTGTATCATCATTTGATTAAAACACTAAAAATTTCCAAAGCTCAACTTGTGTAGGTGGAAAGGGCAGATGTATCACTTGCTAGTCCTCTGCAACTCCAGAAGGCTGGAGATCCAAGCTCATCACTCAGCCATTCGCTCCCAGATTCAGCCCAGATATTTGACATGAAGGCCGTATAGACTTGGTATTTACCATATAAGCAATAGTCCATAAAGCTTAGTGAATGGCAGGGGAAATTCCTGTGCAAATTCAGGGCCTCCCATTTTCAGGTGAGTGACTTCCTTCTAGTTGGTAATGAAGATGATAACAACTCCTGAAAGTTTAAAAAAACTTGTGGATTCTGCTTCATCAGCACGGAAATTTACTGCATAAGTCCACAGTGTACAGGGCAACAGAAACCAGAGCCCAGATGTGCCAGGCACAGATCCCTGCACACAAGTATTCACTGTCACAGACCATGGCTAGCTCTAACTGATAGATAAAAAGGAGATGGGATGAGGGGCAAGGTAGCAATGAATGCCGGTATCTGTACGAGGACATGCTCTGACGGCTCACAATCATCAGTGATAGCTACTTCCAGTTCAACCGAACAGAAACAACTCTCACTCTGTAGCGTCACCACCTTAGTACTCTCCCTTTGGCTAGGTGCCTAGTGTCAAAGGGGGGCCATGAGAGAAGGCAAAAGGGATGTCTGTGTAGTGCATCACCACGTATCTGTATCAGCATCCTGGTGCAGTTACCGCCAACCTCTGGAGCTGAAGTCGGGTATTTGCTGCGCACTTTCATACCGGTCATGAACTTGAGTGATATTCGCTGCAAAGCACCTTGTTATGTTCTCATGAAGGATGCCAGGAAAAATAATGATAGTGAAGTAATAGTGCCTCCTAAAATGAAAATCTGGAAAGTGTCCAGAGAGATCTATGCAAATTGTATATTTTACCACAGGATTTCTGCAATAGTTTTCTATTAACCATCAATCACTAGTTTTAAATCTAGTCTGCCTTCATTATAAACCAGAAACAGAAACGACCGCAGTGGTCTTCCACACTAAATACATTATACCCTTATGCTGCAATTTACCTTTCTCTAAATAATGCTATTTCTCCCTATGCTTAACATAAAGAATACTGCAAAGACAGCAATACTGTTACTTATTTGCAAAGGGAATGTAAAGGTTAAAGGCAAACGCTATATAAACAGTTATTATTTATAGACCACAATAGTGTGCTTTCTACAGTGGAAATGCAGAAGAAGATACTATCTGTTCCCTAGACAGATTTCATTTTAACTGAAGCAGAGACAATACTGAACAGTCATAAGCAGTACATACAGGGGAGGAACACATTTTGAGCTGCCCTTATTTCTACACGGTTATGTACAGTGATTATGTCGAGACTTATAACCTCTCATATTTTGTATCTATGTCTGTGTACAGTACTTTAAAGTTCAGTGCCTTGCAGAAGAAGTGCATTTTAGGCTTCATGCAACTTGGTACTGCCAACCTGAATTTAATTAGGTGTTGTTTTTCAGGTGAAAGAGGCACTAGCAAAGTCTAACACCCGATTCAAGAACTCTTTCAAATTCTCTACTTACAAAAAGAAGCAAGGTATGCAAAAAGGTCCAAGAGTATTAGGAGGCTGCAGGAGTTAATGACTTAAAAATTTGTACGTTCAGGCCAGATTCGAACAGCCGCATATCAGCCAGGGCTAGGAGCATTGGTGCAGGAAAATGTGTGCACTTCAGCTTCTTCAGTCCTGAAGGTACACATCCAGAGTAAACCAGCTAATTCAATAACTAATGACCTAAGACTGGGATTTTCTTAGGTGTCTTTGGAGGTTAGGTGCCAAAATCCCACTCCAAGTTATGTGGTTGAAACTAGAGGGATGAAATGTGGAACCACTTGCATTTGTGGAGCTATTCCTCCAAGTTTTACAGGTAAGCCTTCAAGTGCAACAGTTAACAGCTGTACCAAATAGGTGCAACAGAAGTATTTTCACAGCACAAACATCTCTTCTGGTTTTGTCTTCAATTCAGAGCAGCTTCAGATGATTTCTTACATTATAAAAATGCAAAATAAGCAATCTCACACAGTTTTTGTTGGCTAGTCCTGTTGAGATATAGGGGTTTTACCCACTTTTTTCTTGATAGTTTTCTGTGATTTAAGATGTGTTCAAACCTAAGATAAAAACCATCGTAGTTAGTGCTCACGCAGTTGCATTAGCAATGAAAGACACTAAAAGAGACAAGGCTCATGAGCAATAACCCCAAAATTGTCCAAAGATGTCACAGGACACAGTTACAAGAAGCACAGTTTGGATCTGAGCGCCTTGCTTACAATGATTTAGCTACCTCCTCCAAAAACCAAGGCAATTCTGCAAATGCAAAAAGGTAAAAATAACGTCCTCCTCTTGAGTATCATTGCTGAGGTACTGGACTGTTGCCACTTGTTTCAGTAGCTGAAAAAGAAATGCAGGTTCACTGACAGTTTCTCTTTTGTTGGTACAGAACATTCACATCCAAAATTACAAGAACACCTCTGGAAAATCTCCAAACCCAAGCAGCTTAAAGAAAAAATAATGGGCAAATCTTGTGCAACATTTCTGAATGCAAGGATTCTAAAGGTGGTGTAGGATTGCCGGGTTCTGCTGTCCAAAAGATAAATGGGATTAGCACCAGGAACAGAAAAGCGCCAGCCTGGTGGAGCTCCATATGCATCGCTGTATAGGGTACGTCTGAAAGATGATCCAGTGCTCGCCCATTGCTACCTTCTAGGCATGAACTTAAATATCACAAGAAAACCTGCAGCTTTTGTAAGCCACAGCACCAGCCACACAGTACTTGGTGGCCTGGGGGGAAATCTTCTTTTTCCTCACAGCCACCCCAGCTCGCTTTGTCTGCACAGCACTCAGCTACTTCTGCTGTATGCAACCCCCCTACAGGACTAGGAGCGTATGGAGTACTACCAAGAAGGATTTGGTTTATTATTAATACTGGCCTAAGATCTAGGAGCTCCAGCATAAACCCAAATCCCACTGCAGATACGCCAAAGGCACACAGGACAGACATGGCTCCCTGCCCCAAGGACGTCGCATGTGAGCCACAGTGGTTCCTGTTCCAGCCAAGGTTGGCTGTGTTACATGATTCAGAGACCTGGACACAGCTTCAAAAGCTACAGCAGTAATGAATCATGACACCAGTTACTGATATCTTGCTTTAATGTTTAGGAAAGTGATCAGAAGTATTTATATATCCAATATACAGAAATTGCTACCACCCCCATACTGGGCTAAAGCTACAGCTGCTACTTGCCTCAAGGAGACAAAATATAAAAAGACTGGAAGGCTGAACAGAAGCAGAGGAAGCAACCAAAGAACACGACCCGGCTCCTGTGCATACCAGGACTGTCCTCGGGTACAATGAAGGTAGAGGGATTTAAAACAGCAAGAAAAAAGACAATCGAATACTGCAATTCTCTACTCAGATCTTCAACTCTGGGCTGGCTTCTGCAGTCAGAAGACTTTGATAAGAATTATGAGGGATCAGGTTGTACATTGCCAAATACAACTGGTTTTAAAGAGACTGAAAATAAACATACAATGGGCTTCATGACCTCCCTATGCACTACTGAGTTTTAGATGAGGGTGACCCCAGCGAAGCAAATGGGATTTCCAAGGTAAGGGAGCATTAGCTCATAATGATGTGAGACAGTGTGAAGAGTAACTGGGTCAAACAAGTCTCCCAAGGCCTGACCACACGATTCATCTCTAGCAAGGCTTTTTTTGTTTCTACACTCAATACCTGTATCATGCCATTGACTCGCCTTTGTTTAACTGAACATGTTTGAAGTCTGATTCTCCCTAGCTATGACGTGTTCATCTTTTTCTAAGCATAATGATGTAAATCAGCACCAAAACCAAGCAAAAAACAACAAACCAACCAAAAAAAAAATTGCTGTGCAAACTGAAAGGAGCACTGGGTTGAAGGGCATGCAGAACCAGCCCTTTATTCTCCTTCTCTTTCCTGTCATTCACATTCACAACTATTAGTTAAACCCCATATGTGTCTCCCCTCCAAACCATGCGATTTCCTTGTGTGGATGGATTTTAGTCAGAAAGCTGGCAGATAAAAATGCCACACCAAACAAATTCACCGACAGCAGCGATGTTCTGGTGCTGCCTCTTGCAGAGAGCTTTCAGCTATCCAAAGTTTAAATTAACTTTCTGAGAGGGCACAAAAGCCAGACCTTGGGTAATTACATACTCATCTCTCCCTTGGGCTCAATATTTATTTATTTTAGGACGTCTAACAGCTCTCTTGGGCTTGCTGTACAACTCAGGAAAAAATGATTACTTAGTCCCTGAACCTACAAACTCTATTCTGTGTTAATTTTACACCCGGAGCTATGCAGAGCGATTAAAAAAGGCAGAGTTTATCAAACTTTCTGAAAGCTTGATTTGCTTCATGGCTCGTCTGTCTTCATAAAACCCACTGAAGGCTGAAACAATGGGTAAAATTTCACGATCAGCACTTAAGTAAGAAAGAGAATGTGTATGCAACCACTTAACTTTATTGACTCTGATTTTTATCTTGTTTTCTTTTCATAACAATTGATAAGGGTTATTTGGTTTGTTTTGCTTTTTTAAACAAACCACCTTATGAGGCTATTAATAATAATTGACAGCCCACTATCCTTTGAATCTTTCTGTAACTCTCAAAGGGGACACAATCCACAGTTTGAAACGGGGACAATCTTCCCGGCCTTAAAAATCTATGAGCTCTTACACTGATGCTTCAGTTTACACACACGAGTCATTCCCCTGAAACACCCAGCAGCTTACCTCTTCTGGGCTTTAGAGAGCTTCCCTTGTTATCAAGAAGGACCTTCCACCCCACATATTTTATATGGCTATCACCATGAGAGAGGTCCATGTGTAAAAGCAGATCATTTTCCCACCAAGGTGCTGCCCTGGATGTCCATTTAAAAAACATTATAGTGAATATAAGGATGTATGGTAACATGCAGTTTTGTGTCTGCAGGGTTTTTTTTTCTAAAAAGCGTATTTCATAAAGTGCTGGTTCAGCAGCTGGAACCAACTCAATGACTAGGCTACACTGAAGGGGATATCCCATTAAGATACATGACAAATTGAGCATTTGTGTTGATATAAGATCTGCTTTTCTCACGCTCTAGGAAAATGTGGTGTATTATTTCTTTGTCTGCAATTTGAGGGTAACCGAAATGAGGATTATGTGAGGCTGACAAGGACCTTTGTCCCCCTCCATTCTCTACAGGCTGCATGTGCAGTTTTTACCATTGTTCCCAACACTTCTCTCCACTGCAGATGGAGAGCAGCAAGCCCTGCACAAAGCCACTTTTCCAGAAGGAGCAGAGAAACATAATTTGCCTTTACTTCATGCAGGTGGTCACCATGAGGCTGGCAGCCAAGCTTTGTAGTGCGGCTTTAATGCATGCCAAGCGCAGTACAGGATCAACGGGAAATACACCCATTTACCTGCAGCCCCTCAGCCTTCCCTTCCAGCCCACCAGCCTGACTCCTCTCCTCGCACCAACACCACAAAGCAACCAGAGACACTGTAGCTACGCAGCGCGTTGGGAAGGCATTCACCCACTCGCTTATGAGACAGTTCAGCACACTGCAACCCCTCCGCCACTTTGCTACACTGGAGACTTGCTAAAGGGCATCCATGCAACTTACCTTGTGAAGGTATTTCATCAGAGCAACAAATGACCCAGCACCGTTGAGAGGTGCGCTTGCCCTTTAGCCAAGCCATAGGCGGAAGAGGTGTTTGACACACGAAAACGCTACAGCCACCTGCCCCAGAGAGCTGATGATGCCCAAGCTGAACGGCCATGCGTGGCCCAGGCTCTCACGTTGTCTTTGTTACTTCCACCCTGGAAAGGGCTTTAGTGACAAATTGCTCAGGCTGTGCCAGTGTCCTAACCCTGGCCAGCAATACAACCTATGTTCTGATGATATTGCCAGGAAAAAATCATTTTATCTATTCACGCTCTGTGCAAAGGACTAAAAAAAACAAATTTCATGCTAAAGCATAAATCATGTAAGAGCTGGTTCTCACTTAACATTAATTAGTACCACCGTAACTGTACAGTGTCAGTTACTTAACATTCCAGCATGTTAGTTTGTAGGGCAGGTTTTATCCATCTGGGCTCTTTATGGCATCCCATTTTGGCCTGGCTGCCCCAGGAAGCCACTTTTGGCTCTCCAGCTTGGGAACAGCTGGGTTCAGTCAGCAAAACTTTCCTTTCTGGTGTAGGGTGACACGGCCAGAAAGAACCATGCTGCTGTCCTGAGACAAAGCAAGATTAAAAGCAAGCCTAAAGCTGCACTGGTGCAAGAGGAGAGAGGAATCACATTTTTGTGGTGCCTATTTAACAGGTACAGTGTCATTGTATTCTTAGCCTAGTTGACTCAATCACTTGTCTCTTACCATCCCGCCACTTGTTTTTACCTGTAGAAATTGTAAAGCTTAAGAACACAGTGAAGAGTGAAACCGAATTAATGAAAATCAAGAAAATTAGGAAACATAATTCTGAATACTGAGCTCTCAAAGCAAGCTTGAGCAAATCATTCCACTGCATACCAACTTGATTTCCCCAACCACAAAACAGGATAGCAAATGCTTTGCTGTTACTTTATTTGAGCGGCCGTTCTGAAGTCTCTTAGGATATGCTTCGCAGATGGAAAAGTTGATGAGGAAATATATATATGCATATATAAAAAATGCATACGCCCCAAAATGCTGAGCTTCCAACACAACAAAGAAGCAATGGCAACAATAGAGTGAAAAATATCATTTAACTCGCAATGGTAGCTTTGAAAGTGTAACAACATGAGTTCCTTCCTTCCACAGGTGCAGTTACATCCCATAGCATGCCTAGGTAAGTGAGGTGGAATCTTATTTTACCAGCTATGACCAGTTCATCCTTATTGCTGGTCACTAGCAACATCTCTTTCTCTGTTTTAGGACCTGGAAGAATAGGAGGAAACAAATACCTTACCAAGGCAGAAGACAGCAGATATTTTTAGTGGGAACAGAGGTCCTAATAAGTCTGCAAAATATTGCACAAATGTCTCCAGATAAAATTGTTAGCTCTGGATGGCACACATTTCCTATATGCTTAATTTTGAAATTACCTCCCAGAAGAGTTTCTCCATGTTTTGCTAAACTATTAAAGACAGGCAGCCCAGATCCATGCAAGAACCTCTGAAAAGGAAGTATTTAGTCAATTCAACTGCATAATGATGACAGATTTTGAAAGTTACTTGTGTGGTGACTGCTGAGGGCCAGAAAGTGAATATAGTATCAGCAAGGGGCAAGTCTTTACCAGGCTTTCCAGGGGTGTCTGGAGGACCAAGTCACCAGCCTGCCACAGTGGCTGTGCTAGTCAGGAGAGCAAGTGTGAGGGATGTTTCTCACTCAGGTCCATACACACACGTCTACGTGGCCAAAAGGCAAGCGCGCTTCCATGGGCAGCTTGCACCACCAGCTCTGCTCTCGGAGCCTGGTACGGTCCTGCGGGAATGTTTTAGGCAGGCCAGAAAACTGGAACTGCTAATAGAAATCAACAAGTTTAGACTTAAAAATGAAAAAAGAAATAGTTCAGGATTGCTGTATAATGTAGACATAAAACAGATGATAACTATTTAAAATACTTCGTAAAAGTACTGAAACTAAGCATCTCCTAGAGGCAGAGCCCTGACAAATCGCCCAGCCACCTACATGCATTTATGGTTGTGGCTGTCCAGGGATCACTTAGAACTAAATTAGCAATGGAAGTCATTAGACAAGGAATAATTCCAAGAAACTGGAGTCTCAATAGCAGGAAGTGAATGAAGAAATCGTAATTGCAGGCAATGGGGCAAAATGACAGCATACCAGACAGACAATTTCCTCAATGAAAGAAATGTGAATTGTAATAAAGTCGCACAGTCAGCATGTGGCAAAGGTGCCCTGAAGACACTATCGTTATTTCCCCCTTTAGGCTACAGAAGACCATTTAATGCTTTCCATTTAAGCAGGAAGGCATATGATGAGGTCCCTTAAAAGCCATGAACACAGTCTCTCCTGAGCCTGAGGATTGCTTCTGCCAGGTGTAATTGCACTGCCTCAGCCCTGTCAGGCTGTGGGTAGCCAGCACCCACCCCGCAGCACTTGCTGTACAGAAACAGGCGAGCTTTTCTGCAACAAATTTATCTCTTGGAAGGAATGAAATTCAAGGAGACTTGAAATTGAAGAAGAGTACGTGAACTACACTGCTATTTCCTGCGCACTGTTTGACAAAATGGGATCTGATATTTTAGATGGGCAGACCTCTTCATCTGCTTACTCTGTGACAGATGAAAGAATTGGTGCTGGAAATCATGTGCTATGTTTTTCCATCCTGATGTAGTATAGAAAAGGTGCTTGCAACTCCCTTAATAGACGATGTGTTAGTCATTTCCCAGTCCTAAAGAAAAAGTCCAGAAAGCCTGTTAAACCCTTAGATACCTGAAGCTCAAGTCTGGGAGAGCATTCTGGGGCAAACGATCACAATATTCCCACCCTGTTCCTTCTTCAAGCACCTGCATTTGGTGTTCATCAGAGACAGGGACTGCCAAGCCGCACAGATGTTTGCTCTGATGGGTTCCTTCTCTTCAGCTCTCCTCCTCCCATCGCTGATGTCTGGCTCTATACATGCACCACGAAGGTGGCACCAAGCCCAACTTCAGCTCAATTTTCAGCCTGCTGTCCCTGCGGTGGGGCAGGTGTGTGCCACAGAGCCAAGCAGTGCAGGAAGGAAATGACCAGCAGCCCTAGTGTGGCTCTCCCAAGTACAAGAGAAGTTCCTGGTGATGGCTCCCATCCCATCCAGGAAGGGAGCAGCTGTGCAGCTGCCAAGAGCTGCAAACCACAAAGGCTTGATCAAATGGAGGCCCTTACTGGCAGACATGTGTACCGAAGTGGAACAGTTCCCCCCCCCCCCCAATCACTGATGAACAGGGCAGAGGAAACGCACTCTGGATACACACACATACCCAAACCACAGACAGTTTGCTCTGGTAAGAGCTCAGTCCTAATAACAACCAGGTCTCTGTTGCCGGAAGCCTCCGGTCCATGTTTCTCAGCCCTGTGATAGTGACAAACTTCCATTGCACGACACAGCTGGAATCTGGTCAGGCAGCTGCTGCCAGAGCAGATGTGGGAGCAGCCCTGCCTGCACACACATGCATGCAAACCTACTCCCCTCTCCCAAGACACAGACCCAAGTGCATGGACTGCCTTTCTTCTCCATGTGCCAGGGCACCATCCCTGGCAGTGTGGTTTGTAAAGATCAGTTTTCATTTGGTCAAGATTTCACACTCCTTCCCTTTCCCCAGCCTCCTACTGCTCGCTTCCCCTTCCACAAAGCACGAAAACATGTCCCAGCTCTTTCCACCGCACGTCTTCATCAGAGACAGAAGCCCTGGCGTGGGCAGATCCTGCACACCTGATCCCTCACAGGAGCTGAGGCACAAACACATGCCTCCCTGCCTCACTAAGCAAAGCCACTACACCAAACCCTGTGAAGCCAGGCTCTGCCATTGGTGAGACACACTCGGGCAGCCCATGCTGAATCCAACATTGGCCATATAGAGAACTTGGGCTTAAAATTTGTTGTTTGGTGAAGCAGTGTATTTATTTGTTAATGGCATCTGGCGGTTCCTCTATATTGCTGACAAGATGCTTCACTAGCAGAGTCAGACGCACGTCATTCCCTTTGATTTGCAGGTTCCTATATGTGCACTGTGTCCCTTTGGCAGCGGGCGCAAAGCTGGGATTACAGAGTGCGGCTCTGGATTTGCTACAGATGGGTCACTGTTTACAGATTGGCCTATATTTAACTGACATACACAGCCCCAGACTTGGTTTTAAGGAACAGGCAGGTTCTCAAAGGAGAATGAGGCAAGATCAGTCAGTGGGCTGCAAGTTAGGTCCAAGTGAATGGACACAGGTATCTGTTGGACTTGGACTGCAAAAGCACTCATTCCCTGCCCGACCATTTCCAGTGAAGTCAAAAGGAGCTTCAATGGAAACACTTCAGTCAGCACAGGCGGTTTTGAAAATCATACTCTTAAAATCCTTTGTGTGCCGGCAGCTGCAGCTTGGCCAACTGAGAAGCCCTGAGGCTTCAGCCCAGTTGCTTTTCCCCATTTATTCCAAATACTGAAGCTCCTGCCTGGCCTGAGCTTTGATTGCTGACAGAGGCGCGTGTGTAAGAGGATGCAACAGAAACATGAAGACGGAGGTTCTGCTCTGCTCAGTTACCAGGGTAGTTGTAAACCCCTGGCTACATGTCTCTGTTGCAGAGAGGTTTCTGGCTCCAGAACCACTAGCGCTTACCCTTTCCTCATGACTACATTCAGTAAAACTCAGAATGCTGACCTCTGCGTGTGACAAGTCAGATTTTCACCTTGTCAGTCCTGATGAAACTTCTTTACAGGCTGTCCTTGCGCACCACGGGCAGCCCTCGTGGGGCCTTACCAAATGCTGCAGAAATACTGCTGAAAGGAGAGGAACTCGGACAGACGGCTGGTTTAGGAAGCCCTGTACGCTGTGATCTGGACATGCAGGAAGCAGCTCCGATTTGTCTAGGCTTCTGGTTTCTTTGCTGGTGTTTACCTAAACAAAGTGAAAGCGGAGGCTACAGTGGTGACAGACACCCTTGAGAGCTTCAACAAAAGTTAGGACCTAGGATTGGGCTGCATCTCGGAAGCACTTTTTAAAAGGTACTGTTAACTCCCAGACTGGACAAGGTAGAGAGCTTTCCTTTATGAATTATAGATAAGCCCTCTGATGTGGCAAATGCCAGATATCCCGATGCTCAGCTAAATGCAAGGGAGGAGAGAGAAAAAACATGCAGAGACACCTCATTCTCCAATCTGGTGTGAGTTTATAATCAAAGATTTTTAGAGGCTAAGGGCCAGACTTTCAAAAGTACTCCCATAAGGATCTAAACAAGTCGTTAGATCTTCAAAGAGCTCAGCTCTAATTCAGGCACATAAATGAAGTGGACAGATTAAAACAAAACAAAGCAAAACCCATGCTGAGACAGCAGCAGCTGTCTGTGTCCACAAGCAGCTGAGAAGGACAGCTGAGAGGGAAACGTGGGCCACTGGGGAAAGCTTCGGCAACGGTGCTTCGGTCAGAGTCGCCCAGCCCTGTCGCTCCCATTTCTGTGGCTTCACCCAGCCATGCTGCTGGGAGCCGCTGGGAGAGTCCCATTCCTCCTGTGAGGCGCTGGGTGCCAAGCGCTTTGCAAAATCTGGCCACAGGAACCAAGCTGGAAGAAGGCAGCATGGGCAAACCATCAGAAAATGTTATACGCCATCAGGGGATGATACAGACTCAGAGGTGGTACTTCAGCCTTACAAAGGATCCCCTCTTTCAGTAGAAAGGATAAAGGGTCCCATGGGATTTGGCAACTCAAACATTTACGTTACTGCAAACAAACACTCCAGCTTTTGCAAAGGTCTGTGAAGGATTGTCAGGCAGCTGCGGAAAAGGAGTACGAGGAAATTGCCCATAAGGAAATGGTTAATTCAGACCAAAAAGGCAGGAGCAAAAGAGCTTGGCAGATCTTCCGAGGGTAAAGCTACAAACCCCGCTTATTGAAAGTCTGGATGCTGGGAAACTCAATCTGATAGAGTTAAAAGACACTATTTTGGCCTGCCAGAGCCCTGAACCAGCCAAGTACAGCCCAGCTGCTGCTGTTCACAGCTACAGCAGCACCTCTGGGCAGCAAACTCCTAGAGAAACATGGCTTTCCCAGCACATCAAGGACCTCCGAGCAATGCCAGGTAATTGTACACCACCAATTAAAAAAAATTACTTAAAAATAATTACTTATTGGAAAAAAATCCTCTTTTTTTGATTTAAATTATGACAGTGTTGAAAAAGGTGAAGGTAAGGCATTTTTTAATTATTTCATCTAGTTAGCAGAAGGTGGTGGTGGGTTCCTTTCTTTTTTTTTTGTCTCCCACCAGCCCCTTGCACTACCATGTCAGAGTTGGCTGCAGAAGTAAGAAAAATTATTTTTAAGGAGACATCCAAGTTTTCTACTAGCAGTTTTAATAGCTGGTTTCCTTTTGCTAGTGCTATGCCTGTCCCTCTTGTCTTCCACTCCAAAATATTTCTACCAGTTCTCACTACTAGTTAGACAGCTTCAGGACCTGGCAGGCATAGCGATGTCTGACGGACAACAGTCTGGGAACAGCTGACTGTTTTAAGGCTCACAGGCACCAAGAATCCTTTAATTCTCCTATTCTCACCTGACTCCCTTAGCACCGAGGACCCACTGCAGATGGCCTCTCCTGACCTGAATGGGATAACTTGTGCCCACAAGTTTCCTGGGTGGATTACAATGAGAAAGCCAAGGTTAGAATGGAAGCAGGTGGTTGCACGGGGACAGCCCCGGGCACCCAGGGATGCCGTCTGGTGTGCGTGATGAGGGGTTGTCAGCACGCTGCACTGCTGGAAGAGACCTGCCTCCAGGATGGCAGGTATTATTTGCAAAAAACAGTAGCAGCACCATGATTGCACAAGACAAGTGATAAAACCTCACTTAGTCCATACCAACATACACTTCTGCCCCATGGAGCAGCAGAGATGGGCCGTTAAGAGAACCGTAAAGTTGCTGTCTCACAAAGAGGAAGATGAAAAGCTTGGGGAGCTCTTCTTTACAGTTTCTTTTCTAAATATGCTGGGATACCAGTGATGCTTTTGATCTCGCCTGCCTTCTCCTCATTATTGGCCCTTGCAGCATTTCACGGCTAGTGGTGTCTGGGGACACATGGAGGTGGTTCAGCAGACCTTCACGCATTAGGCTGCATGAGGTATTAGAGGACTGGTTTTTCATGACCAAGCTGTCCTTTCCAACTGCATATCCCTATAAGCTAACCTGCCAGACTGTTACTCCTTCTGGCTGAAGGAGGAGTGAATTCAGGTAACTCAATTATCAACAAAGGATCGACTACATTAGTGTAGAAAACAGAAATTCAGGATAGACATGACTGCATGGATAGTTAGTTTCTCGGTATATTAAACTCACCAGGACATCCCACTGCTCTGCCTTTTTCCAGATGAATTTTACAAAACACTTTTTGAGCTGCTGCAATCTTGTTTCTTTACCAAGCAGCATCCTTTTTTGTTTCCTCAAAACTAAAGTCTGCTCTATACAGAGTTCCGAAAATAAGAGATAGGCCCTGAATATCTGTCACTTGAGAGGTTAGCTTAGATTGGTTTTAATAGTTTGTGGTACTCATAACTGGTTTTAAACAGACAGGGGAAAGCGATAAAAAGAATAAGATCTGTGTTTCTGAGCTCACATCAAAGCAGCGCTTTAAAGAATGAGTAAAAAGGC
Organism: Pelecanus crispus; assembly: GCF_030463565.1. Taxonomy (NCBI): domain Eukaryota; kingdom Metazoa; phylum Chordata; class Aves; order Pelecaniformes; family Pelecanidae; genus Pelecanus; species Pelecanus crispus. The sequence continues at coordinate 25,761,660 of NC_134651.1, read as the reverse complement.
TGTCAAAAAAGGAAGGCTTTACCCAGCAGCCTAACAAAACAAGCTTCAAAAAAACAAGAAATAGTGTCCCAAAACAAATTAACCAGATACAGAAATGTTAGTTGAAAAGTAAATATTTAACAGGGCTCCTATCTGCTACAAGAAAGACAAAAAAGCCTGAAAAAAACTGATCACAAAAGAGGTGTTTTTGCTGTAGAAAGAAAGGACAGCCATAGGATTTGGAAGTACTTACCATTCTTTTCTGCGCTACTGACTACGTTAAAGTCATCAGCCTGAGATCGGCTCTCCATTACACTGCACAGAGCCTGCACATTATTCACTCCCTGACATGAATTTCTCTTACAAGGCTTCTTTAAACTTCTCTTTGTACCCCCCAGCTTTTTAACTGCCACCGCAAACCTTCAAGATTTAACCCTACGAGACAAAGCAGCAGTCTCCTGATGCAAAGATTAATGCCACTCCACAACGAAGTGCAGACACATGAATTATCCACAGGTCTTTCATTCTGACAGAGCCTTTTGCCCAGAGCAGTTTGCAAGGCAGGTACATGCACACACCCCACCACTGGAGCGGAGCCGCCTCTAGGGTGAAGGGCAGCAGCCGGCAGTTTTCCCTTACTGTTTGCTTCCCTCTGGATCTGCAATGCACACAGCGATAGCAGCTTCCAGAGCTTTTTCTCCTCTGTGCTGAGCTATCCCAGAGCAGATGGTGTTCGGTGCTTGTATCTGGAGCAGTGCTCAGCAATCCCAGAAATGCTTTCTGATGTGTACTTCCCCTAAATTGTCTTTGCCATTTCCTAAACTAGAACTCATCCTCATGGATAAGTAGCTCCTCAGTCACTGGGCTTGAAGGGAGCCCATCATGCATTTCAGGCAAGTGCTATTTAGTGTTACTCCTGTTGCCAACAAGGACTTCCCAGGTCCTCAAGTCACTCAAAGCAGCTCAATTTCCTTTCTGAAGTTACACCACTACAACTATCTGATATTGTCCCCTTCCCCTGGGCATCCCCCGGGGAAAAGAAGGTGCGACCACTTCCCCAAACCTTGAATTGTCTTTTGAATACAACTCCTCCTTAGCATTTGGGCTTAATAAAAGCCCTTTTATGGATTCATCTGGACAGATGATCCAACTCAAGAGCAGCTACCTGTGCAAGCTCAAGCACTTTGCCAGTTTAAAACAGACAAAGGAAAGTGCTTCTTTACATAGTGGGAGGTGAACTTACGGAGCTTGCTGCCATGGGTGTTTGTGGAGGCAGACCATATCCAGCAGGTCTGAAAAGCTACTAGACAAATTAATGGACAAAAGGTCCATAAAGGACAGGGCAGGGATGTACCACCCCCCGATATCCCCTCTTCAGAAACTGTGGGTGTTTGGGAGTACAAAGTGAGAGACTTCAGAAAGGTGCCACAGCCACGCTCCATTCCTAAATATCATCTTCTGCTAGCACTATCAGACACAGCTTGCACATCTAGACAGACCATGGGGTGATCTAGTCAGACATTTCTTATGTTCCTATGAGGCAAGTGCAGGGCACCGAAGCCCATGACACACCACTCCTAGGCCTGGCTATGAGAGCGAGAACGAGCTGCCCTGTCAAGGCCAACCAGACACTGCATATGGGTATATGAAACCCTTGGAAGCCCTACAGACCTGCTTCTGCACCATGATCAGGCAAAACAGGTAGTCCAAAGCACTGGGTGTAGGACACTGCACAGAAGACCTAAGTTAGAGTCATCTTCATCTTGTTTGAGTTCTTTGTGCACACGTTAAGATCTAAAGCCTTGTCTCAGCTTGGTGGGTACAGCCCAGCAGCAAGTCCAGGGAATCCAGGTGTACGGAGGATGGTCACACGAGCACATTCGTACACAATGAAGGGATGAAAACAAATCACCCAATACATGTCAATTTTTATGCCAACTTGATGTGTTGCATGTGTGATTACTGCAGAAATCAACATGGGTAATTACGGCCATCTGCACCCATTACTACCATTTGTATGCGTATTCATAGTAACTGCACGTTAGTTAGGCATGCCACTGCACAAACATATTAAACAGCTAATTAATTAAAAGAACAGACCTTGTCTGCTTAGGAGGAGCCCATCACCCACTAATCGCAAGAATACATTTTCTCCGTCTGTTAATATTATTTGCCCCCTCCAGGTCAACAGGAGTCACCAGGGAAGATGCAACTGGCCTGCAGTCTCGAGAAGACTCTGCTGGGGTGGTGAGCCTTCTGTTTAAGTGACTTCCTTTGTGCAGCAAGGCTTCAGACCATGGCTGCTTCTGAAAACATGACCATGGCACTTCAATGGAACAGCACAGTGCTTTTGGATTACCTCAGGTGACCTTTGGATTAGACACCAACCATCTTTCCACCACTCCCAGTGCTTGTTCATCAAGCACAGAAGAGGCTGATCGCACGCCCCTTAACAGGGCAGCATACCAGCAGCCCAAGTGTGCTGGGTAAAAAACTAGTTGGGTAGCCGAGCCCAGAGAGTAGTGGTGAACGGAGTTAAGTCCAGCTGGCAGCCAGTCACGAGTGGTGTTCCCAAGGGCTCCGTTTTGGGGCCAGCCTTGTTTAATATCTTTATCAATGATCTAGATGAGGGGATTGAGTGCACCCTCAGTAAGTTTGCAGATGACACTGAGTTGGGTGGGAGTGTCGATCTGCTCGAGGGTAGGATGGCCCTGCAGAGGGACCTGGACAGGCTGGACCAATGGGCCGAGGCCAACTGTATGAGGTTCAACAAGGCCAAGTGCCGGGTCCTGCACTTGGGTCACAACAACCCCATGCAACACTACAGGCTTGGGGAGGAGTGGCTGGAAAGCTGCCCGGTGGAAAAGGACCTGGGGATGCTGGTTGACAGCCGGCTGAACATGAGCCAGCAGTGTGCCCAGGTGGCCAAGAAGGCCAACAGCATCCTGGCTTGTATCAGGACTAGTGTGGCCAGCAGGAGCAGGGAAGTGATTGTGCCCCTGTACTCGGCACTGGTGAGGCCACACCTGGAATACTGTGTCCACTTTTGGGCACCTCAACACAAGAAAGACATTGAGGTGCTGGAGTGTGTCCAGAGAAGGGCAGCAAAGCTGGTGAAGGGTCTGGAGCACAGGTCTTGTGAGGAGCGGCTGAGGGAACTGGGGTTGTTTAGCCTGGAGAAGAGGAGACTGAGGGGTGACCTTATCGCTCTCTACAACTACCTGAAAGGAGGTTGTAGTGAGGTGGGTGTTGGTCTCTTCTCCCAAGTAGTTAGCGATAGAACAAGAGGAAATGGGCTCAAGCTGCGCCAGGGGAGGTTTAGATTGGATATTAGGAAAACTTTCTTCACGGAAAGGGTAGTCAAGCATTGGAACAGGCTGCCCAGAGAGGCGGTGGAGTCACCATCCCTGGAAGCGTTCGAAAAACGGGTAGACGTGGCACTCTGGGACATAGTTTAGTCTAGTCTACCCTTAATTGGTTTAGTGTGGACTTGGTAACGTTAGCTTAATGGTTAGACTGGATGATCTTAAAGGTCTTTTCCAACCTAAACAATTCTATGATTCTATGATCCCGTACAATGCATCTTGCCACATTGGTTCCTTTTCTGGCTCCGGTTTCTACAGCAAACTCCTAATGCAACAGTAGATTATAAATACACAGAGGACGGCTGTGCCCCAGTGCTTCACCGACATATGGTTCTGTCTCCAGTCAGAAGCCATGGATTTAAATTTAGGGATGGAGCAGGAGGTTAGGTTTCAAAATTCCAAGATAAATCCTCCCGGAGGAGACAATGAGACCAGAATTTCCTCCCTCTGGTACAGCCTTAAAGCAGAGGGGAGCATGGAATCAGTGCTGTTGAGCAAACTGCACTGCTTGTGCAGCCCTGAAATGCTGTGCCCAGCTTCTCAGCTGTTCGAAGACTGCTGTAGCTACGGCCCTTTGTACCAGCCGCTGCTCCACCAGCACCAACAGAGTGGTCAGGACTCTTGCTGGATGTCCAAACTTCGGGTAGAAAAAATTGCTCCAGCTATTGGCTTGTAATAATTCCTTATATTACAGCAAAGGCAAGTGATACTCTGCCTCAGGTTGAATCAGCACTTTCATTAGCTCTCCCTCCCTTTCAAAGCAGGTGTTAGTGGAAAGGGGTAATAAGCTACGGGCCTAACAGCTTTGGCCATTTTTCATTTGTGATGAAAAAAGGAACAAATATGTTTCAAATCATTGTGAAGTATTTGTGAAACAAACCAAACCTCTCCTTCCTGCACACATGAAGTGCAGTGCTGAAGAAGCCACTACAATCCAATAAAGTGCAAAATGCTTTCATCATTTGGTACTGTAAATGCTTACCTTAGTTATGGAGAAGCTCAAGACAACTCTACAGCAGATTTTACTTCGGTTGTCCTAAAGCTAGAGACAATTCTCTATCTTTATATGCTTTAAAAAAAAAAACAAAAACAAAAACAAAAATATGAAATAATTTATTGCTCCAGATGCCGGCAGACAGGCTGCAGCTGACGGTGCTTTGTGAAATGGGACCTGTGAAAATACTGTACTTGGATCACCACAGTTGTTGACCAGGCAGTCTGATCGCCTTATACTTGCTAAGACAACTTCTGACATCTCCTGCCCAACCCCCAAATTTCTACAGCTCCAAAGATGTCCTAAGCTCTGTACAGCAGAAAAAGGCAGAATACCATGGTTCAGCTCCTGCCTGCAGCTTCTCTGAACTGCTGCAAAGGATTCAAGGCAGGACAGAGGGCTGAAGCAAGCGACCACGACACATGAGCACTTTGATCATTTCTAGATGATTCTGCTGCAGGACCACATCAGCATTGCTGTACGCGTGCATGTTTTACACACAGACACACTTCTCTTACGCTCTTCTCCACGTACAGACTATTTACCGTTGTGCAAAGCACAGAACTATGCTGACCGGATCCACTGTTTGGTCCAGTACCTTCTGAACTAAGGAAAATGCCTTCAGAGAAACTGCATTCAAATGTGGTCTGAGCAATGCTGTCTTCCCCTGCTCCTCTGTCTCCTTCCTCTGTGCCCACAGGAGGCACGACCCAGGGCAAGCCTTTTGGGAGAGCCTGCAGCCTTTGGTGCCTGTTCCAGCCAGGAGGAGCTGCTCCACAGGCAGAGTCCTCCTCTGGGCATTATCCCCTCCTTGTGCTGCTTGACCACCTTGGTCTTGCTGAATCCAAAAAAGCAATCTAAACAAAACCTGCTGTCCTCAGTCCCTCAATCAGATGAGGAGCAGCAAACGTGCTGAGTTAAGTGCAAGGCAAGCAGTATTTTTATTTGGTTAATTAGAATTGCTCATCAAATGAAAACAAAGAAGTGATTTACTGCAGAACTGGTATAGGTAGTTGTTGCATAAGTACATTCCTGCATATTTGGCTACTTTAGGAGTATTTTTTAATTAACAGTTTCTCCTTGGCTAAAGCAAACCATAGAAAATAAGGAAAGAGAAGTTTCACACAAGGATACTGCCGAATCCCTCAACTGCCAGATATTTTTTTTCTTCAGGGAGGATTTTAAATTAAAAGCAGATTGCCTTCATTAGCGTTACCAGAAGCCATGTAACTGCCAAAGCTGACAGAAACACAACTGTGATTTGCAAATTTGGCAAGTGTCATTTTCTCTTTCTACAAATGCGGGTAATGTCATTCATATTAAGAGGTCTTTTGTGGGGGACACCGTCTAAAGAACAACTCCTTCCCCAGGAGTGGAAAAATATCTCCAGAGCAGCAGCTTAGTATTCTAGGGCACCCAGGATCTCTCTCCTTGTTTATTTTGCAAGAAAGTGCATTGCATTAAATTTGTGCTGAGAATGGTCAGACAATAAGAGTGCTATGAACCGTCTTCTGATGACTGAGCAGAATACAGTAGCCAGCCCACAACAAACATTTCAACACTGATCTTTGACATATAGCCACGCTCAACCTTTCCATGACTTGTTGCCAAACCCTCAGAAGCCATTCAGCATGGTTTCTCACTGAAATCCCTCTTCTCTTGACTTCATTCTAGCTGAAAAAGCTGATAATATAATACCCTGATAGGAAAGTTACATTTCTACGAAGGGCGACTGTGTTTGCAGGCTTCACGGTCTGCTCCACAGTCCCAGGCTTGGTGATCAGGGGAAAGTCTTGGTCGTATTTTTTACTCTTTCAATTTCTTGTGTGAATAGGTGCAGAACTGAGGGGGGCACGCATGAGCCAGCCTGCCAGGGTGTAAGAGCAGGCAGCAGTGGATGAACAATCTGCTGTTCATTTTCAGAGTGACTCCACGTGTCCCGTGCCCCTCCCTGCTACATTAGTCTCCTCTAACTTCTGGTGTCTAGCTTTCCTCAGTCTTAGGAAGAAAGCTTAATATACATAACCAAGGTGTTTAAAAATACAGTGGTGCGTTTTTGTTTGTATTATATGCAACACAGTGGATGTTGCCTTCAGGGGCTGAACCGAGTTGCTGACGTGAAAGCAAAGCGATGGGGGTGGCCCTGACCTGTGCGTACTCGGGGGCCGGCAGCCGCCTCCTCAGCACCGCCACCGCCCCCAAAGCTGCCGCTGGCACAACACGGCGGGACAGCCAGCGCCTGCGAGGTATGGTTTACCGAGTCTTCTATGATGAAAAGATGACAAAAATTACAGGGTGAAGAAACGGGGGAAATGGGTAATCTCTAAACGCAACCCACACGCTCAGCAGCATGGCACTACAGACCGCAGCACCCCTGAGTGAACAAAGTATTTATTCCCCTGGCTGTAGCTGAAATGGGAACGTCTGAACACACCATTAAACCTTGCAGGAAGTAGTTTAACACAGTATTACCACAGTCGCAAACGTAAAGTCTGTCTGTAATAATTAGGATTGTACTAGATATGATTTTATTAGACACTTTCTTATAATCAAGACAAAAATAGCTGTCTACATAGTAGTCACCAGTTTCTTAACCATCTAAAAATAAAGCAACAAATGTAATGCGATGCTAGGCATGGAACCAACCAAAATAATGTTAGCCTGTATTCAAGCCTGCAAAGGCAATAGCGGTACGCCTACTGGTAACCTTCAGTCTAACATAGAGTTAAGTGTTCAGTGACTCTGCAATTTTGGTTTGTATCTTCAAAAGAACCAGAGAAACCAGTTCTGTCTCTGTAGTCCAACTCTTTTCCACCACAGAGTGAACAGAGTTCATTACCCATTGAACTAAATACAAAGTAACAAGTTAGCAATAATTAAACTGAAAAAGATACAGATTAAAGGAATTTATTTTTCCCTGATCTGCCAAGCAAATTGTTTAGATACCTGCAATCAATGAGTAATGATGAAACAAAATAAAAACCCAGCAAACCAAAAGAGCCAACGACAGGCTCATAAAAATCTGTTCAGCAAGGCCCATGTATCTTCGTTAGGTTGAACAGCACAGCATTTTAATCAACAAAACCCCCCTGTCTTTATACATCATGAGAACAGAGGCAGAACATGGCCCTAAATTACGCTGTTAATGTTTATTATTCATGTATCACAGGACTGATGAAGAGTTACGGTCCCATTGTGCTAAATACTGTATAGTGAAATATAGAGAAATAGTGAGACTTAGTACTCCAAGACTTTATAACTTAAAGACAAATTACAAACCCAAGATACTATAATTTAAAGACAGTAATGACAGATGGGGATTGGACATACAGACAGACTAAGCAACTTGCCCAAGGTCATGCCAGACACATGTGCGAGAGCAGAAAATTTAACTCAGATCTCTGGAGTACCAGCACAGGTTTTTACTCAGGTAGGAGAACATTGCTTCTCCTCTTTGATTTCACTAGATGTCATATTTCATAAACTGATAAATAAGTTCAAAAAATACAAACATTACATTGCATTACTGGAAGAATTTGCTTTCACCCTTCCTCCTCTGAAGATCTTCATTAACGAAAGAGCTTTACCTGCCCAGACACCCAATTTGTCTGTGTATGGCACAATTGCGTCATTTGCACAGAATCACAGAATAATTTAAGCCGAAAGGTCTTCTGAAGCCATCTAGTTCAACCCCTTTCTCAAAGCAGGACCAACTAGAGCAGGTGTCCCAAGGCCTCATCCACTCAAACTCTCAATATCTTCAAGGATGGAGATGGAAATCCCACCACCTCTCTGGGCTCCTGTTCCAGTGTTCACTCACTCATGTTGAAAGAGTCTTTCCATGTATGAAAAGAAAATTTCCCCAGTTACAACTTGGGTCCGCCATCTCCCATCCTGCCCCTGTGCCTCTTTTCTCTATTGCCATCCATTAAGTAGTTGCAGACAGCAATGGGATCTCCCCTAGCCTTCTTTCTTCTAGACTTTACTTCTCAATGCTGAACAAACCCAGATTTCACAGCTTCCCCTTGTACATCACGTACTGTAGCAGCCTAACCATCTTGGTGGCCTGTGCCAGACTCGTTCCAGTATAGCCATACCTTTCCTTTACAGGGTAGCCCAAAATTGGACATCATGTTCCAGACGCAGTCTCACAAGCACTGAACAGAAGGGTATAAAGCACTCTACGCTTTTTTTTTTTTTTTAAAATAAAGCATGCAAATAGTTAATTTTATTTAATCAATTGTTGTATTTTTATGCATTTTAACTACACAAACCCTGCATCCCTCAGTTTACAAAACTACACAGGAACATTGTTTTTGCACACCACTTCTGGAAGTTTGCTGTTGCAGGGTTCTCAGCACATGCTGGCACACCGGGCTCTGAGAGCAACCGCTGCTCCTGTAAAGAATACTGGAAAGGGGCGTTTCAGATGACTTTTTCTCTAGCTGACAAAAAGGTAGCCAGATCAGCCTGACCGATACAACATGCTCAAAACATATCAGTGATAGCAAGATAACACAAGACACCATGTTGCTGGATAGACATACATCAGCAGATATATTTAGGAATTTTAAGTCCTAAACCCTGTCACAGAGCGTATTGGTAACAGTGAAAAATATTTCATTTATGACTGTGACAGGAGATTACTTCAGTGCAACACAAACAGCAGCAGCAGTGTTACTTATTAAGACAAAACTCAAGCCCCCAGACAGCTGATCCAGGATAGTGGGAGAAATGATACTGCATTTAAACACAGTGGCTTTCTTTCCTGGTTTACAATTGAAATGTGCCCTCTGTCAGAAGGTATTTGCTCTCTGTTTATTTAAACAAGAGCAAAGTCACAGCTTCAGCTTTGCTTATTTATATTTGCTGGCACCTGTGAAGATTTACCAATGAAAATTTCATTTTAATTAGTTCTGCAAAACTGCTATCAGCATTTGTTTTAGGTTTCCCCTGAATGTACTGTCCTACAGAGCAGCAAAACCAGTCCACTCAGCAACAGGCAAGCCATCCCGTCATGAAAGGCATCTGCATGGCATGGAGACATTTGGGGCTTTAAGTGATTCCACAACTCAACAGTGCAGTACATGCGGATATGGCAAAACAAACTGTCCTCCATGCTACTGTCCGGGATGGGACAAACCAGTTATGTGTCAGAAACACACATGTCTCTGTATGTAACTGCTTACCTTCATCTTGGGAGGTTGCTGCACATCTGAGCTCAGGCAGGGAAATCGCATCCTACAGGGGCAGTGGCACAAGCAAGCTGCCATGGGAGCAGCCCCTCCACAGCTGGGACTGAACCAGCAGCACCAGGAAGAAGCAAGCCAAAACAGGCCACATCCCCTCCTCCAGCCAAAGCCGAGAATGGTCCAGTCTGCATGTCACAGAGCACAGACTCAAGAGCTGCTTGTCAGAATTCCCTTTCCAGAGCTACCACCCCATATACAGGCACACACACATATATATAAATATATAAAACCCATGAGCTGTTTCCAGTTTCTTGGCAATAAACCATAACCTCTCTTATGGTGTTATTTCATACAACAGCAGCAGCCAGCTTTTCAAACAGACATAGCTGTATGCTCCATCCCTTTCAAACACAAAATTGTTCTGGATGCCAATGTCACCTTCATACCAACACTGAAAGTAAAGCAACGGAGCCCTGGCTTTGCACTAGAATGAGTCATTCCTCCATTTATGGACACATTTAAAGCCATACCAACGATTCCTTATGCACTGTGAGAGCAAAGGTGCAGTGCATGCTACACCAAAGTACAGGCATCGCATCACACCCAATGATGGGTTGCATGACCAGCTGCATGACAGGTGTGTGTATTTGTGAACACAGGGCACATGGCCAGACAATGACCTCATCCATCACAAGCCCAGCATATATCCACTGTGCACCTGCAAGAATTTGTATTTTGGGCATAGAACAGACCTGTCACAAGTCATAGAATCACAGAATCATTTAGGTTGGAAAAGACCTTTAAGATCATCGAGTCCAACCGTAAATCTAACACTGCCAAGTCCATCACTAAACCGTGTCCCTAAGCACCACATCTACACATGTATTTTAAATACCTCCAGAGATGGGGACTCAACCACTTCCCTGGGCATCCTGTTCCAATGCTTGACAACCCTTTCGGTGAAGAAATTTTTCCTAATATCCAACCTAAACCTCCCCTGGTGCAACTTGGGGCCGTTTCCTCTTGTTCTATCACTTGTTACTTGGGAAAAGAGACTGACACCCACCTCGCTACAACCTCCTTTCAGGTAGTCACAGAGAGCAATAGTCAACAAGGCAAGGAGTGGCTGTGAAACTTCATGGAGAGAGAAGCAAAGAGTAGGCCACCAGCGCACTACATGCCCGAGGTTGGACACCAGTTACCTAAACAAGTCCTTTTCTAGCACGATTTGGCTCACTTCTCATACTCTGCAACTACTCAAGTGAAACACTTGCCAGGTAACCTAATCTAAAGAGCAATTTTCAGCACTCTGCTTTGCTCTCCCACACCTAATTCCAACCCTTCACGTCTAACACAGTTTTGACCACCTTGCATTAATGTGTCTAGTAAGTGGTATCACATATTATCACCCCATACAAACTCTAGCACACAATAATTTAAGCCACACTTTCCACATCGAAACTTTTTCTGCCTCTAATGTCAATGTGTAGCAGAGATAATTAAGTTATTGTTTACTGTTAACTGATCAAATCAAACACAGCTTCCAGAGACACAGTGAATCCAACAATCACTGTTCTAAATCAACTTAATGCAAAGCCTAGAAAGAGGACAAATGCACAAACTCACCTGGGAAGACATAATGTAGTATCTGACCCGAGGACAGTACTGAGGAACAGGGCAGCACTGAGGAACAAGGGGGTTTCCCTACTCTTGCACTCTGTGCAGGGACTCTGCTACCTGATGTGTTACGGAGATTCATGCATATATTTATATAACATCATATCACTTTTTGCTTATCTGGGCTTAAATTCATTTAGGGAACATGCTAGTGGCAGATAAAAGGCAAACTGGAACACTTCTCTGACCTCCCCAGGCACTTCCCAATCTCTCCTCCACACCAACCCCCCCAGAGCACAAGGAGTTGGGATGTTGCTACATCCTACCACCATCAGACAGGATGGGGCACAGGCCCCGGGGAGCCTGCGGCAGACTCAATAGGACTTCTACCCACGGGTTCCCACTATTGTGCAGCCCTTCCTCAAATTCGCAGCAGATGAGTCTCCAGCTATGGTTTGGCCTTAGAGAGCCTCTCTAATAAAAATACCAGCCTCCTCAACATAGAAGCCTCTGTGAGACCTCCCACAAATGAAAGGGGAACAAGAAGGGGTTTTTTTGCACGGCTTGTTTGGTATTCTGTCACAAAGCCAAACAGATGTTTGTAAAATCTAAACTGGTTATACAACTGTTTTAAACTCATGCAGCTGTGCACAGCGAGCAACTGCATCAGGGAAGACGACCACTGCTCTCTTTTAAGTCACTCTTACATCTAGGGACTAGAGTTTAATAAACCAAACTTCCCATGAGTTATTCAAGCTCTCTCATTCCAATTTAGTGTTTACAGTAGAGGAAACTGCTGAAAAGAGCAAAGTGAAGTGGCTTTTCCAGCTTCATGGTGAAAATCTGCATCCAGATGAGGACTAGGACCAGACCTCCCTCCTGCCAGACCCACACGGCAATTATAGCACCCAATTTCCATCATTTAGCTTATCTGGGGAGACAGCAGGAATAGACAAGAGATGCTAATACAGCAGCCCCCTGCTTTACCAGTCATACAAGATTCACTTTACGCTGTGCTTGTTCCGCACTTCAGGATCAATTATACAATCAAATCACTGAAAACTGTACTGCAACAACATGAACTGAGAGCAGAAGAGACTGAAAGAGCCTCTTTTTATCTGCATATTAAAAAAATTGTAAAATTAATTTTCATTTCTGACAGTGCATTTATTATATTTTTATTTATGAACAAAGTTTATAACGAAAAGAATTTCTAAAATATTTGTATTTGTTGTGGTTTAACCCCAGCCAGCAACTAAGCACCACGCAGCCGCTCGCTCACTCCCCCTGCCCCGGTGGGATGGGGGAGAGAATTGGAGGAGTAAGAGTGAGAAAACTCCTGGGTTGAGATAAGAACAGTTTAATAACTGAAATAAAGTAAAATAGTAGTAGTAATAATAACAATATATTACTAGTAGTAATAATAATATACAGAGCAAGTGATGCACAGTGCAATTGCTCACCACCCACTGACCAATGCCCAGACAGTTCCCGAGCAGCGATTGCTGCCCCCCAGCCAACTCCCTGCAGCTTATATACTGAGCATGACGTCATACGGTATGGAATAGCCCTTTGGGCAGTTTGGGTCAGCTGTCCTGGCTGTGCCCCCTCCCAGCTTCTCATTGGTAGGACATGAGAAGCTGAAGAGTCCAGGACTAGAGTAAGCAGTACTTAGCAACAACTAAAACACCAGTGTGTTATCAGCATTCTTCTCATCCTAAATCCAAAACACAGCACTATGCCAGCTACTAGGAAGAAAATTAACTCTATCCCAGCCGAAACCAGGACAGTATCCACCCCTTATTCTATACCATCTACGTCATGTCCAGGTCCTACCGTTTCCAATACATTCCAATTAATTGCCACCATTTTTCCTGTCTTTTGATATACACACACAGATATCATTCCCTTAGTCTATGGGCCATCCCTCTAAAATGTCCATTGAGTTCATTCAATCCATGACTTTGGGCTCCATCTGTCCTAACAGTCCTTCAGGGCAGGAGAGGTGGTGGGAGGTGTTGGATTGTTGCATGCTGAAGCCAGTTCTGGTTCCATCACCGCTGCACTTTGCTCGGATTCATCAAAGTTCATTCTTCATAAATCTAGGCGAGTCTTACTATAATACCATTGATATGGCATATAGCCACCATAGAAGTGATGACATACAGTATTATATAGCAATTAACATCATACAATTCAGTTCATTGGCTGTTTTCACCCAAAATCAAATACCCTTGAGATACACATCGGAATTCCCCATCCTTTCGCATCACCCACCAAGTGCACCCAGGTCCTTGAGCAAAAGCAATCCCACGAATGGGTTTGCCTTTGCCAGAGGGGGAAGTAACCCAGACTCTCTTCCCCAGCATATTTTTCATGTGCACTACAGGGACTTTATCTCCTGCAGTATGTAAAAGTTTTGATTGGGCAGGGCACGCTCGGTTGGGGGATCCCCTAGTGTTGAGGTACCAGGTGGCCTTTGCTAAATATGTGTATCCCAATGTTTGAATGTCCCACCACCCATTGCTCTCAGGGTAGTCTTTAACAGTCCATTGTATCATTCAATTTTCCCAGAGGCTGGTGCATGACAGGGGATGTGATATACCCACTCAATGCCATGCTCTTTGGCCCAGGTGTCTATGAGGTTGTTTCGGAAATGAGTCCCATTATCTGACTCGATTCTTTCTGGGGTGCCATGTCACCACAGGACTTGCTTTTCAAGGCCCAGGACAGTGTTCCAGGCAGTGGCATGGGGCACAGGATATGTTTCCAGACATCTGGTGGTTGCTTCCACCATTGTAAGCACATAGCGCTTGCCTTGGAGGGTTTGTGGGAGTGTGATATAATCAATCTGCCAGGCCTCCCCATATTTATATTTCAGCCATCGTCCTCCATACCAGAGAGGCTTTAACTGCTTGGCTTGCTTGATTGCAGCGTGCGTTTCACATTCATGGATAACCTGTGCAACAGTGCCCATGGGCAAGTTTACCCCTCGATCATGAGTCCATCTATATGTTGCATCTCTTCCTTGATGGCCTGAGGTGTCACGGGCCCACCGAACTATAAATAATTCACCCTCATGTTGCCAGTCCAAATCCACCCGACCCACTTCAGTCTTAGCAGCCTGATCCACCTGCTGGTTGTTTTGATGTTCTTCAGTGGCCTGACTCTTGGGTACGTGAGCATCTACATGATGTACTTTTACAACCAGGTTCTCTACCCAGGCAGCGATATCTTGCCACAATGCGGCAGCCCAGATGGGTTTGCCCATGCGCTGCCAGTTGCTCTGCTTCCATTGCTGCAACCATCCCCACAGGGCATTTGCCACCATCCATGAGTCAGTATAGAGATAAAGGACTGGCCACTTTTCTTGTTCAGCAATATCTAAAGCCAGCTGGATGGCTTTCACCTCTGCAAACTGACTTGACTCCCCTTCTCCTTCAGCAGTTTCTGCAACTTGTCATACAGGACTCCATACAGCAGCTTTCCACCTCCAATGCTTTCCCAGAAGACGACAGGACCCATCAGCGAACAGGGCGTATTGCTTTTAATTTTCTGGCAATTTATTATACAGCGGGGCATCCTCAGCATGTGTCACCTCCTCCTCTGGCAGTGTTCCAAAATCCTTGCCTTCTGGCCAGTCCATGATCACTTCCAAGATTCCTGGGCGACTGGGGATTCCTATGTGAGCCCGTTGTGGTATCAGTGCAACCCACTTACTCCACGTAGCATCAGTTGCATGATGTGTAGAGGGGACCCTCCTTTTGAACATCCAGCCCAGCACCAGCATCAGGGTGCCAGCAGGAGCTGTGCTTCAGTACCAACCACTTCCGAAGCAGCTCAGACTCCTTCATACGCTGCCAATAGCTCTTTCTCAGTTGGAGTATAGCAGGCTTCGGATCCTCTGTACCCCCGACTCCAAAACCCTAGGGGTCGACCTCAAATCTCCCCTGGTGCTTTCTGCCAGAGGCTCCGGGTAGGGCCATTCTCCCCAGCTGCAGTGTACAGCACGTTCTTTACATCTTGCCCTGCCCGGACCGGCCCAAGGGCTACTGCATGAACTAGGACCTGTTCAATTTGTTCAAAGGCTTGTCGTTGCTCAGGGCCCCATTTGAAATCGTTCCTCTTCCTGGTCACTTGATAGAGAGAGCTTACGATCTGACTGTAATTTGGGATATGCATTCTCCAAAAACTGACAATGCCTAAGAAAGCTTGTGTTTCCTTTTTGCTAGTTGGTGGAGACATGGTTGTTATTTTGTCGATCACATCCATTGGGATCTGGTGACATCAATCTTGCCATTTTATTCCTAAGAACTGGATCTCCTGTGCAGGCCCCTTGACCTTAATTTGTTTGATGGCAAAACCAGCCTTCAGAAGGATTTGGACTATTTTCTTCCCTTTCTCAAAAACTTCTTCTGCTGTGTTGCCCCATACGATGATATCATCAATGTACTGCAGGTGTTCCAGAGCCTCACCCTGTTCCAGTGGCGTCTGGCTCAGTCCATGGCAAATGGTGGGGCTGTGTTTCCACTCCTGGGGCAGTCGATTCCAGGTGTACTGGATGCCCCTCCAAGTGAAAGCAAACTGGGGCCTGCACTCTGCTGCCAAAGGGATTGAGAAAAACGCATTAGCGATATCAACTGTGGCATACCACTTGGATGCCTTTGACTCCAGTCTGTATTGAAGTTCTAGCATGTCTGGCACAGCAGCACTCAGGAGCGGCGTGACTTCGTTCAGGCCACAGTACTCTACTGTTAGTCTCCACTCCCCATTAGACTTTCACACGGGCCATATGGGACTGTTAAAGGGTGAGCGAGTCTTGCTGATCACTCCCTGGCTCTCCAGTCAACGAATCAGTTTATGGATGGGAATCAGGGAGTCTCGGTTGGTGCGATATTGCCATCGATGCACTGCTGTGGTAGTGATTGGCACCTGTTGTTCTCTGACCCTCAGCAACCCCACAACAGAAGGGTCCTCCAAGAGACCGGGCAAGGTGGACAGCTGTTTAATTTCCTCCATCTCCAAGGCAGCTATACCAAAAGCCCACCGGTACCCTTTTGGGTCCTTGAAATACCCTCTCCTGAGGTAGTCTATGCCAAGGATGCACGGAGCGTCTGGGCCAGTCACAATGGGGTGCTTCTGCCACTCATTCCCAGTTAGGCTCACTTCAGCTTCCAGTACAGTTAGCTGTTGGGATCCCCCTGTCACTCCAGAAATACAGATGGGTTCTGCCCCTGTATAGCTAGATGGCATTAGGGTACACTGCGCACCAGGGTCCACTAGAGCCTTACACTCCTGTGGGTCTGATGTTCCAGGCCATAAAATCCACAGTCCAGTAAACCCGGTTGTCCCATTCCTCCACCTGGCTGGAGGCAGGGCCCCTCTAGTCCTGGTCATAGTATTCATTGTTCACTTCTTGTAAATGTGAATCAGGAGTCCCTTGATTAAGATCAGAAGTAAAATCAGCCCTTTTACTCTATCTGGGGGACTGCTCACTGGAAACTGCAGCTGCAATTTTCCTGGAAGAACCACCTTTTGTAATAGCTTTTCCTTGCAACTCACGTACCTGTGCCTCTAGGGTCCAGGTAGATTTTCCATCCCACTTCCTCATGTCCCCTCTGTGGTCACACAGGTAAAACCACAGGGTGGCCTGTGGTGTGTACCCCTTATACCCTCTCTTGAGCAGAGGGACGCTTACTTCTAATGGCTGAGATACTGGTCTGTATAGGTGAGGAGAAGGACATATTGTCTTTGAGTTGCTTCAACTCCTGGGACAGTTTTTCAGACAGTTTTTTCCACAGCCGAGATGCAGGCCCATAGGGAGGAAGAGAGACTTTCTTTGTATTGCTGGAGTTGGCCAGCCAGTTCGTCCATCGTCTGTTCCTCTCCATCTTTGCATGCCATTACTTCCAATGAGTTTGCAGGCAACAATGGTGCGCTCCATACAAACTTCTACCACATGGGTCATGTGCACCTGACCTCATCTGGATCTTTGGATAACTGCTCATTGTCCACATCACCATAAATCACCTCCAGTACAGCTAATTCCTTCAGGTACTGGATACCTCTCTCCACTTGTCTGGGTGACATATAACATCTTCCTTGAAGGGATACCCTTCCTTCATGCCTGACAACTGTTGCCTCCAGAGGCTGAGGGCTTGTGCTCCTTTTCCAATTGCTTTTGTCAATGCCCCCTTCCATAGAAAGGGATCCCAGCTGCTTGGCTTCCTTACCCTCTAATTCCAGGCTACTGGCCCTGTTATCCCAGCATCGGAGCAGCCATGTGACAATGTGCTCACCTGGACAATGACTGAAGTCTTTTTGCATATCTTGCAGCTCACTCAGGGATAGGGATCGGGTGGTCGCCATCTCATTTATGGGTTCTGCCTCTTCCTCCTCCTGTTCTCATGATGGCCCTGGTCTATCTTCATCCCTTACTAAATGAGCTGATTTTCTTGTGTATTTTTTCTTGTGTACAGGGGCAACTGATACCGGCATGGGTTGGTTCTCTGGTTTAGCCATGGTGCCTGTCACTGGGGTTGGAGTAACTGCGATGCCTGTCATGGGGGTTCGAATAGCCACAGTGCCTGTCGTTTTGTCATCAGATCCAGAGACCTCCTCTTCCCTTTGAGGATTCTGAATAGTGTTGAACAGGGCTCGATAGGCATGGGCCAGGCCCCAGCACATTGCAGTGATCTGTGTCCCTCTGGAGTTGCCAGAGTGACAACATACTTTTTCCAAATACTATACTAGTTCTTCAGGATTCTGCACTTGTTCAGGGGCGAAGTTCCAAAACACTGGAGGTGCCCACTGTCCTAGGTACTTGCCCATACTATCCCACAAACCCTGCCACTCATAACTATCCAGCCTTAGGGCAGATCTCTGGATGACATTCTTAAATTGCTTACTGACCTTCATCAAAACCGAAGCAATATTCCCCCAAAATACCAATAGATATATCTTAACTACCCAAGGATGTTCAAGATACTGAAAATTTATTGTAATGAAGGAGGAAACATCATAGAAGAAGGTAGCGAAGGTGCTGTTCTTTATTTCCTCCATAAAAAAAACCTCTCAGAGGAAGAAGTATAATTGCTAATTGTCTCCATGAGGTGGTACCCGAAGTACAGTAATGGCTTCAGTACAAAACCCAAATACCAGATGATGCTCCAGGTCAGTGTTTTGATAACAAATCTCCCAGGCAAAACATCACTAATCACTGCAGAGCACAGCAAGCTGCAAAAACCAACACCAATCTTTAACACGTACAGCAAAAAAAGGAACATGGTGCAGATCAGATAAACTAATATCGAGAACAGATGAATCAATATTGTGACCCGCAACTGTTGACAGATTCCTTAATATGCTCTGGTTAATCTGTTGTTATCTCAAACCCTTTGAGCCCCATGCTGGGTGCCAAAAAGGACTCTCATGGTTTAACCCCAGCCAGCAACTAAGCACCACGCAGCCGCTCGCTCGCTCCCCCTGCCCCGGTGGGATGGGGGAGAGAATCGGAAGAATAAGAGTGAGAAAACTCCTGGGTTGAGATAAGAACAGTTTAATAACTGAAATAAAGTAAAATAGTAGTAGTAATAATAACAATATATTACTAGTAGTAATAATAATATACAAAGCAAGTGATGCACAGTGCAATTGCTCACCACCCACTGACCAATGCCCAGACAGTCCCCAAGCAGTGATTGCTGCCCCCCGGCCAACTCCCCGCAGCTTACATACTGAGCATGACGTCATACGGTATGGAATAGCCCTTTGGGCAGTTTGGGTCAGCTGTCCTGGCTGTGCCCCCTCCCAGCTTCTCGCTGGCAGGACATGAGAAGCTGAAGAGTCCGGGACTAGGGTAAGCATTACTTAGCAACAACTAAAACACCAGTGTGTTATCAGCATTCTTCTCATCCTAAATCCAAAACACAGCACTATGCCAGCTACTAGGAAGAAAATTAACTCTATCCCAGCCGAAACCAGGACAATATTTTAGAAATATGCCTGTCTGCTCCAGCTAAAACGCAAGAGACTTGGGTAAAACTAGTGGAAACACTCCAACTAAATTATACAGTATAGTTTTACAATCCTATAAAATACCAATTTTTTGCAAGCCAAAACTATTTGTCATAGAGTATTTGCATTTTAGTCATGTAAAAGACCGACTGTCTGCATAAGTACTATCGTATTGCTCCCTGAAACCACAGTAAAACTTTTTTGTTGTTGTTTTCTTCTTTTTTTAATACTTCAGAAGAATGCACGGCAATTTAAAAAATTGGTTTACTCATGTTGCTAGCATAGGAGTTTATAACAGCTGGGTAATTCTGTACTTTTGATTCATGCTGTAGTATATATGAAAAGGCACAAAAAATTAAATTAGTTTTATAATCTCTGTACAGTCAACACAACTGTGATTAATGTTTTTTCTAAAACTCAGAGTGAGAGCACTGTGAATAACTGTCACAGCACACTCTGCTTATTCAAACCGTAAAAAAGAAAAAAAAAAAGTTTTCCATATCTGAAGAATTCCAAGTAAAATGGGAACACATTACTGGGCAGAAGTGACTGACCTAGCTCACAGGTCTGTCAAGCATTTTAAGTGTCTACAGTCTAAAGCTTCATTATTTTTTGCAGAACAATCTGGCAATGGAGGTAACCCGATTCCCTGGGAATCAAACATTACTTAAAGACAGGTTTCCCCTGTCACGGATATAACATATTCTGAGGAACAAAGTCTCAGGGTATATAGACATCACAGGAGAGGGCAGTCTGTCCTTCATGGGTAAGAGATAAAAATGGAAACCTTCTGCTTTCACAGAGTTTTGAATTTTATTTATTTTTTGAAACTTGGAGGGGAAACATCCTAATGCAACGGCAGCTACAGCAACTTTGTGCAAACAACCTACAAAACACAATGGAATAATCTTCAAGCAACTGGTACGAGGGTTCCTGCAAGCTTCAGGGTCTCTCTTCCCCAGGTCTCTCCCCGTCATGACGGGGCAGAGTTATCCTCGCAGCTGTCAGGAAGACACTGTCAATCCTCATTCCACAGACAGGAAAGCAAGACTGTTGACTTTTTCCAGGGAGATTTAAAGATGGAGAGACTCTGTACGGACTTGCGCCAGGCCACCACCCAAGCAGGTGGTGTGTCTGCCCCACCAAGCTGCCCACTGAAACTCCCCTTCCTTCTCACAGCTGTGCCTGGTAATAAGTATTTGGAGAAGCACTGGGAAAGATGGCCCAGTGCTGACCAAACTTACGCAGGCAGAAACAACGAGGGACTTGCTTAGGATTTTCAGAAAGACTCGATCTATGCAGAAAGTTCAGAAGGGGCAGATGAAAGTCAGCGTCAAGCGCCCTCCTCAGCTTTACAGCCATGCAACCAGAAGTAGCTTGTCCAACTCCTTTCTGAATTAACACTTGACTAAGGAGATGCTCTTCCACGGGTAAAGCCGAAAAGGTGACTACACGTTTGCTACACGCCTGCTGCAGCACAGAACGTTCAAGGGGATATGGGAGGACCTTTGCATCAAAGGCAGTTAGAGCCAAGCCCTGCTGTTACGGGCAGCAGCTGCGCAGCACAGCGAGCGCGGGGAGCCGGCTGCGCTTCCGGCAGCAGGCACCCTGCCATCGCAGGACAGGATGCCTCACTGAAGGCAACTCTCCGGGGGGGGCTTTTCTAACTGCTTCTCCGAGCGGGAGCAACACGTGCACGTACCATCTTGGAAGCTGCTTGCTGTTTTCCTGCTTGCGGGAAAGCAAGCAATCACATTTGGAGGTAACGTATGCCCTGTTACAGAATTCAGGCAGAGCCGGCAGGGCCAACTGTATGCCAGAGCAGCGTGCCGTCTTCCTGCTGGATGTACACAAAAGCACCTCATGGGACAAAGAAAGAAACCCAATATATAGAAATATCTTGTGTTCATCAGGTGCCAGGGCAGCAAACGGAAATTAAAGCTGTTTCCCTCAAGGACGCCTGTGGATTTCCACAGAATTGGGATGTCCATTTCCCTGGTTTTCCCCTGAAATTCCCAGCCAGTATTTCCACCTGAACACTGAAAGCAGAAACAAAAGTTCTCCCTACACCAGTGACACCTGCCAATCACCCTCCCACCCACCCTGCTCCTCACTTCCACAATCCTGCAAAACAAGCAACAGGAACGCCTGGGCTGCTGCCAGGAGACCAAAACTGCAGCACAGGCCCCAGCCACACAGTGCTGAGACTACTGCAGACAGCAGGGTCAGGATTATTGCTCAGACCAACAGCTCTCTGAGGCTGGGGCCATCCTTTTATCCTGCCTTCACTTTCCATACTGCACCTAATGCAATTTGATGCTGCAATAAAAATCAATGCTACTTAACCCCCCTTCCCTGGTCCGATGGGCAGCGGCGAGTAGGGTGCAGAGCCTGTGCTCAGCTGCTGCTGAAGCACAGGTGCTCCACGGCCTCTGTTTTCAGTTATCATTGTTGTGACCTGTGAGGAAAATAAAACCTCTGGCTCTAAATACACGTTTTTGATAATCAAGTTAGCAGCTCCCTCCCCGCCTTTGGTTAAGTCAAAGCACACTTAATTATTGAAATTACCCAGAGGAATATGTCTATCTGGTCCCCTCAATGTGAGACAATTGTACTGAAAGCAATAGAACATTAAACCAACTGTTTCACAACCCCTGCCAAAAGCCACACACCTCCCATCAAATCCATCCGGCACATCCAGAGACTGACTGACGTGTGCTCTCAAACAAAGCAGGGCACTTACAGGGCAAGAACAGAAAAAGGAGAGATGAGGTGAGCTCTACAGTTTCATACAGTGGTGGTGGTGGGTGCCTCCAGCTATACATGCACGCAAGTTTTTCTGAACAGAAAAGATGAGGCTTTTGCTTCACCAACAAAAGAAGCTGTTGAAATAGTTTTGTCAGACACAGCTGATAAGGATAATTATGTGGTGAGAGCTTAGTCATCCATATCACAGTGACAGAAAGGCAGATTCTCTTAAAAATAATGTCAACACCACAAAACTCTAAAGAATATCTAAGTATAAAGCCTTCCAGATTTCAGACATAGCTTAGGTAAGCACTGGGTCTGCGGAGACACAGGCTCCTCAGAGACTCCGCTGGTCCCGTAGCTAACCGCTAGAGGGAGCCCATTTTTCTCCATAAATCTCATTTTCACAATTGTTTTGTATGCACACATTCTGCAGTCATAAATTAACAAAACAATCACAAAGTGTAAAATATGCAAATATCTATGTATATTTTACGTTAAACAGAAATGGAGATACAGAGTTCAGGCATGGCCTCCTCTAACATTGGAGGCACCAACATACTTGCCAGATGGAGGAAAAGGCACAATTCCCTGCGTTATGCCTCAGCAGAAATAGCACTCTAAACCAAGCAGGCTACAAAGGCCGTTCCAGTTTGCCCCTAACAAATTCATTAGCGTAGATGGGTTGATATTGCATTTGGGAGTTCACCATATAGCAGCTAACCTTGAGAAATCCTGTCTGTCTTGAGTAACTACAAACCAAATACAACAACCACCTCAAGAAGTGCTGGAGCAACAGAGCGTCCGCTTTCAATTAAGGGGTAAAGATCTTTCACTGGGAGTGGAGAAGTCCCAGATTTTCTTTTTCATACCACAGATGCAGGTTTGCCCATCTTTGCATTTATGCCTTTCGTACTGCAACTGCCAGAAGTTAAAATGCCTTCCAATACTGGGTTTCATTACCCTCTTCATACTCAGAGAGCCTCGTCAAGCTCCATCCTGTAGACAGACCTGTTCTCTACTTAGCTAACACTCCTCCAAATGGCTCTAACACATACACTTGACAATGTTTTCCTTACAAAAAATAAATTATGCAGCCTAAAAGAACCAAAAGATTAAAAGAATTGTTCTGACTCCTTCAGCTAAGGAAGCAGGGAAGCATACTCATGAGATATGTGACCAGATGAGCAGCAATATGGCCTGGCAAAGCCCAGCTGGCTTTTTTCTGTGCTCTCCTCTTTTTTCACTGTGTTACACCCATCGCCCGTGTCAACAAGCTCAACCCAGCAGCGAGCCAAGTCTAGGAAGGATTAATCTGGGGAATAAACAAACCAAAGCAAAAGCCTAGCCCAAACAGTGAGCAAGGTCCGAGCACATCCACATCAAATCTCAAGTCTTCTCCAGTACATAAGAGAACTATCTCTGCTTGAGACACAGGGGAGAAGTCACCCATCCAACATCAGTAATCCTAAACCACTCCAAGTCAGCAGAGAAAGCTGGCTATCCCCAAAAAAGCGCAATATTTTCTGCTGTAGGCTCACTCTCCTTTGTCACAAACCACGCTGTGAGCCCAAGACAACCAGTGCTTAGTGCAGGCACTAAGAAGTACGCCTAGTGCAGGGCACCTCTCTCCCCCAGTCACCAGAATAGGGGACCCATGATGGGGTGATCGTGTCTGGGTAGCAAGAATGTGAGAAAGTAGGAACTACGTCTTGCTACCTCCAGAAGACTCGAGAGGAAACAGAAGAACTGGACGCTCTCAAACTGTTTGCCTGTATTTTGTAGCAATCACAGAAAAGGGGTGCAGGTCGTCCAGCCGGTGAGCGGGAACACTCTCCAACACACAGTAAAACTTTGCTCAAGTTAGCACATCTTATGGAAGCAAGTGTTGTAACTTTCCCAAACCTGATGGCAGGAGGCATTTTCCCCAGCGTTAGAACCCTTCTTCTAGGCAGATCTTCACCAGAGACTCTGGGTGCACGTCTGTCTGTCAGGATTACTAATATGAGCCGACGCTTCTTTCATGTTTGGGAGTTTTGCCATTGACTTTAAAGTAGTGAGATATAACACCTTGTGTATTCCCTCAACACACTTAATAACAGTACCTGACACCCTTAAAGTGCTTAGACATGTTAAAGGCATTGTACAACATTAGCAAAAAACCAGGAACCCCTCTCTAGGTGTTTCATGAGAAATCTGGTAAGCCAAGAGCCTATCCCTGAATCAGGTGCTTATCTATTAGCCAGCTAATAACTGTGCGACTGCTTCTCTAACTGATCTGTACAGTCATAAGCAGGGACTACCTTCTGCTGAGCTGTGGAGACTTTAGATTACTCATAACCCTCTTAAATCATAACAAAGAATAGAGATTAGAAGGTGTAAAGTGTACAGTAAGTGTTCTAAAACCAACATAAACACAGCCATCTCAGCCTGAATCAGAGCCTGCATCATGGGAGCTTACTAAACTCCTTTTGAAGTCATATTCTGGGGGTGCAAGCAGTGTGTGGTTTGGCTCCTGGTGCCGGCAACACACACCAAGCAGTGCCTGGAGCCAGTTCAAAGCAGACAGGAGCAAGGTCAGCCTAGCATGGCAGCACCACTTCAGGGACAAGGCCATGGGGCTAAGAAATGAGTAGAAAACTTTGCTTCAGGGCAAGCAATGGAAAGAGAAGGAACTGCAAGATCCCCTTGGAGAGGGAGAAAGTAAAGGGCTTTTGCCTCTGGAGGCCTTGGAAATAAGACAAAAACGTGGTTCTTGGTGTAGCTCTTGAACTTCACTGACAACATGGAGAAGGCCACCATCAGGAAACGTCAGCACAGGTCCAACTGGAGCCACCACTGAATCAGCATTTTTTAACTTAGCCAAAAGTTGTCATAGAATCATAAAATCATTTAGGTTAGGAAAGACCTTTAAGATTATCAAGTCCAACCAGTAACCTAGCACTGCCAAGCCCACCACTAAACCATGTCCCTAAGCACCACATCTACACATCTGTTAAATACCTCCAGGGATGGGCACTCAACCACCTCTCTGGGCAGCCTGTTCCAATGCTTGACAACCCCTTCCGTAAAGAAATATTTCCTAATATCCAATCTAAACCTCCCCTGGTGCAACTTGAGCCCATTTCCTCTTGTCCTATTGCTAACTACTTGGGAGAGGAGACCAACACCCACCTCACTACAGCCTCCTTTCAGGTAGTTGTAGAGAGCGATAAGGTCTCCCCTCAGCCTCCTCTTCTCCAGGCTAAACAACCCCAGTTCCCTCAGCCACTCCTCACAAGACCTGTGCTCCAGACACTTCACCAGCTTCGTTGCCCTTCTCTGAACATGCTCCAGCACCTCAATGTCTTCCTTGTATTGAGGGGCCCAAAACTGGACACAGTATTCCAGGTGCGGCCTCACCAGTGCTGAGCACAGGGGGACAATCACCTCCCTGCTCCTGCTGGCCACACTATTCCTGATACAAGCCAGGATGCTGTTGGCCTTCTTGGCCACCTGGGCACACTGCTGCCTCATGTTCAGCCAGCTGTCAACCAACACCCCCAGGTCCTTTTTGGCCAGGCAGCTTTCCAGCCACTCTTCCCCAAGCCTGTAGCGTTGCATGGGGTTGTTGTGACTCATGTGCAGGACCCGGCACTTGGCCTTGTTGAACCTCATACAACTGGCCTCAGCCCATCGATCCAGCCTGTCCAGATCCCTCTGTAGAGCCTTCCTACTCTCCAGCAGGTAAACACTCCCACCCAACTCAGTGTCATCTCCAAACTTACCGAGGGTGCACTCAACCCCTCATCCAGATCATTGATAAAGGTATTAAACAGAACTCGCCCCAATACTGAGCCCTGGGGAACACCACTTGTGACCGGCTGCCAACTGGATTTAACTCCATTCACCCCAACTCTTTGGGCCTGGCCATCCAGCCAGTTTTTTACCCAGCAAAGAGTACGTCCATCCAAGCCATGAACAGCCAGTTTCTCCAGGAGAATGCTGTGGGAAATGGTATCAAAGGCTAAGACTAAAGACTAAAGTCCAGGTAGACAACATCCACAGCCCTTCCCTCATCCACTAAGCAGTTCACCTTGTCACAGAAGGAGATGAGGTTAGTCAAGCATGACCAGCCTTTCATAAACCCATGCTGACTGGGCCCAATCACCTGGATGTCCTGTATGTGCCACGTGATGGCACTCAAGATGGTCTGCTCCATACCCTTGCCTGGCACTGAGGTCAGACTGACAGGCCTGTAGTTCCCTGGGTCTTCCTTCCAGCCCTTCTTGTAGATGGGTGTCACATTTGCTAACCTCCAGTCAGCTGGGACCTCCCTGGTTAGCCAGGGCTCCTGATAAAGGATTGAAAGTGACTTGGTGAGCACTTTCACCAGCTCCCTCGGTGCCCCTGGGAGGATCCCACCTGGCCCCATAGACTTGTGTGCGTCTAAGTGGCGTAGCAGGTCACTAACCATTTCCCCTTGGATTATGGGGGCTTCATTCTGCTCCCCATCCCTGTCTTCCAGCTCAGGGGGCTGGGTACCCCAAGAACAACCGGTCTGACTATTAAAGACGGAGGCAAAGAAGGCATTAAGTACCTCAGCCTTTTCCTTATCCTTTGTCACTATGTTTCCCCCCACAAGCAATAAAGGATGGAGATTCTCCTTAGCCCTCCTTTTGTTGCTAATGTAGTTAAAGAAACATTTTTATTGTTGTTTGTTGATGTGTAGGCATTTACAGGCGTCAATCAGGTGTAACCTGACAAGACCCCCTACATACCAATTACAACTCCCATGGTCAGCAAGCTGAATTAAAGCTGTTGAAATCAGCCTCAAGCGATGATTGAATATTTCCACAAAACATGGAATTATGAACTACACGATCCTGTACTTATTACATGTGGGGATACTGCAGGAGGGTCTCAAGATTCTTCCTTTTGGAGACAACAAAACTGGCATGAGCTTCTGCACTAACCTGCACAACTGCTAAAAAGCATACACAGTACACAACGCTATACTTTATTAGGAACATTTCTGAGGTTAGTGTTAACGTACCTCAATGTTTAAGTTTACTGGGTATATACTACAGCAATAGAAATGGGCAGTCCTGAATATGTCAGTCAGAAGATACACATGATAATTACAAATGAAAATCATTAAGTCCGTTAGCTGTTTTAAATACCAGGCTAATAATATCAGCAGCAGGTTTATGTGTGGGACCTTCTTCCCCCAAGCACTTCTTCATATTACTTTCCATGCGGTATTCCTCAAGTTTTTATAGCATTTATCTACAGAGTTTCCCTGTTTACAGTAACAGCCAGAGATGCTCAGTTTGATACTACAATTTTAACTACTGCTGGTTAAGACTGCCAGCGTACACACTCGTAGCAACAAACAGTAGGCAACAAAACTCCTAGTTGCTAGAAATCTTTGTGTCCTCTGTCACTTTTTGAACCTCAACGATTTGTAGGCACAAGACGCTCTACTCACTGCTAACCTGTGATACGTGATACTTGTAACCGCAGTTCACGTGATCCTGAATGACTGCCCTTGTAGTACTACCCCTGCATACAATGCTGTAGCCATCTCCATGAGTATTTGTAAGTATTCAGTCTTCCAAGAACTTTCCACTTGAAACATGACTGCTAACGTATTCACATGTGTAATAACCAGATGCAAATTTTTAAAAAGCCACTTTCTTGCTCAACTGAATTACTGCTCTATTAATAGCAATGTTCAAATGATTTTGAAATTCCCCACTATTTAACTTCAAGGATCACTCATTT